>NC_140080.1:48230995-49430995 GCF_964194135.1 Talpa europaea
ATTTCACACAGGTAACAATACCTAATTTATAACGGAGAAGCTGTGACCAAATAATGGAGAAAGGACAGTCTTTTTAACAAATGGTGTTGGTAATAGTGGATGGACATATGTAAAAAAATGAAGTTGAAGCACTCTAACTCCATGCACAGTAATATTTCAAAATGGATTATACACTTAGATATAAGACCTGCAACAATAAAATACATAGAAGAAAGCACTGATGATACATTTCATGACATCGGTGATAGAGATGTCTTTAGGGACTTGACACATACAACAAGGGAAATAAAAAGAAAAATAAACAGCTGGTATAACCTCAAATTAAAAAGCTTTTTACACAGTGAAAGAAAATATTCAGAGATTGGAAGACATACTACTAAATAGGAGAAGATAGTCACACATCAAAGATCTCCAATAACAAGTGCTAGAGAGGATGTGGTAAAAGAGGAACCCTAATAACATTGTTGTTGGGAATGTAAACTGGTGCAACTATTTTGGAAAATAATTTGAATCAATCTTTAAAAATTAAAGTGGATAAACCATATGGTCTAGCAATCACACTTTTGTTTATCCAAAAAATATGAAATCATCAGCTCAAAAAAGTATATGCTCTGTGATGTTTATTTCAGCATTATTACAATAATTAGGATTTGGAAATAACCTAAGGGCCCACTGATAGAGGGTTGGATAAAGAACATATGGTATATTCACACAATGGAATACTATTCAGCTGTAAAGGAAGATGAAATGTTACAATACACAGCAAAATGGAAGCAGCTTGAGGGAATAACATGAAGCAAAGCAAGTCAAAAAGTTAAAGACAAATATTGGATGATTTCACATATGTGAGTAAAATAATGAATCAAAGCAGATGAACTTGATAAAACAAAATAATTACAGCTAGTGGACATGGATAACCAAAGCAATGCTTCTAAAGTTGAGGAAAGGGAAAGGGCTAAAGGGCTAAAGGGACAGGTGGTAGGGGAATAAAAGAAGGAAAAGTGTATGTTAGTGAAAGGCAGGTTAAAATCTTGTGCTTGGTGAAATTAAAAAAGAAAAGAATATCTGGTACATGAAATGTGAACAAAGGAAGAACGGAAAGAAGAAAGAGCAAGAGGACCTTTTTAGAGAGGTGTAGAACTTGTGAAATGCCTGGTGTTTATTCGGCATGTGGTAAATATCTGTTGAAAGATTGAATAGGCGAGTAGAAAGATATAATGAAGAAATTACATATAATGAATTTACATTCATATAATAAATGAATTTATTACATATAATAACAAGGAAATTGTATTCTGAAATAAGTAACTTGGCAGTTTTTAAGTCTCAAAATTGTACACCTCGCAAAGACCTCTTTGTAGAACTACGAAGAAAACAAACAACATCCACAGTCTCTACCCTTGAGGATTAATTTAATTATCTGGAAATAAGATTCCCCTTAGAAAAGTCCCCATTTTCCTTGATCTGTGTATTTTCCAGGTTTATTCTGATAATAAAAATTACAGTAGCGTACACGTAGTTTACTTTCATGTAAACTACATAAAGTGACTGTTACAATATTTGTTCCATTTGTTGCGTTCTGTACATGAGACAGTTAAATTTTTAGGTGTTAGTGTCTTTTAGGCACCTGTCTTTATTACCCTTTAGGTCTCTGCACTTTACAGTTAGTTCCCAATTTTCAAGCTTTGTCTTTTTTTGTAATTATGCTCCACTCATTCTGTTATCTCAGGAACCTGTCCATATACTCACCAGAGGCATTAATTTTCCTTTATCTAGAAGCACATTATACAGTGTGATAGCCATTACCCACCTGTATCTTTTAAGTTTAATTAAATTTATAGTCCTTATGTTTAGTTAAATTTATAGTTCTTAATGTGGTGCTTAGATTTCAGTTCTTTCTTGTTTCACCACGTGTTTCAACTGCATAGCTTTATGAGTAACAGATGTCCAGGCAGCTTTCATAATCACTATATTAGAAGCAACTTTGTAAAAAGCCATAGAGTAGAGTAGAATTCACATGCTTTAGAAGTAGAGTTAAATTCAACTTCCTGCTCTGGTCTTGAACAAGTTACCTAACTTTCCTGGATCCATTTCCTTGTCATTTTTTGGAATTAAGTGAACTGGAGTTTATAATACTTAACGAGTGACATATTTAATATTTAATTGATACCAAGTAATGGGATTGTTTTTCTTTTGGGTAAGTAATGTTTTGGGAAACAATCTACTAATTCTGAAGGAGATAGATTTCAGAGAAAGCTCCTTTTTGTCTACCTTTTTATGGGTTGATTTCTCAAATAGCATGTTTGACTACAAGTAAAAGAAGGACATTATGTGTTTGTTAGGTTGTAGAGAGGCCTATGCAGTGTATGTAACGACCTAGAGGCATGAGACACTGTAATTAAAGCTGTTGAAATTGTCATAATACAAGGAAAAATAAATGTTTGATTTTTATTGAATTTTATTGAAGAAGTAACAGTTTAATTTGTTTTCTAGACCTTTAGATCCTAGGTAATATGTTGAATAAATGAAGTGATTTACTATGTGTTACTGGAAAATAAGCATGAATTAACCTTATTTTATCATTAAAATTATGCTTAGAATGGGTAGCTTTTAATTTTATTAATAAGAGTAATATTATTATTGATTTTACTTGTATAACCTATTTTTTGTTTGTTTTTGGTATTGACAAGTATTTACAGCATCTCATATGTGATGTATTTCTGGTTGTGTCACTTAACACTGTTCTCATTGCTTGCTGACCAGTCTTTCTAATTAAGAGTGAGTTTGTGGGTAAATGGAAATAAAATTACATCTCACAGTCACTACACTTATGATAGATAATTCACTGTAGCTTCTTTAATATGACAGTCGCCAGTCACTCTGGTCTACTACTTTAGGGTCTTTAGGGAGCAGTTGGAATTGTGTGCATATCCTATTAACAGGTCTAACTCTACCATTTGCTCTGTGGCTGAAGAAAGCATTTCTACATGTGACTGATACTTAAGGGAAAATTCTTTAAGGTAGCATACACAATTTTTTAAACCGTAGTGAAGAATTTTAAATGCAAGAGAGGAACATAATAAAATGTGGGCTTTATTTTTCACTGGAGATTCACAGTTCTTATTCTCTGAGATTTTTTTATAATTTAATTTTACTTTATATATATTTTACAATGTATTTTACAGTGCATGCGTTCTCCTTTCAGGTGTAGTCTCCGCAAAATTCCCATCACCAATTCACCTGTGCACCATCACCATAGTCCCTTGTGTAAAGAACACATTCCCTCTCCTGTTTTGATCCCTCTCCCTCCCTCTCCCCCTTGCATGAGTGTCTCTGATTAATAGTTGCCTGTTAATTTTGTTTTTTAATTTATTATAATTATTTTTTTCCTGGTCCCTTATAAAATGTGGGCCTTTAAAGATACGGTATTTCTTTTTTTTTTTTTTTAATAGAGGCATGTTTTATTTATTTATTTGTTTGTTTGTTTGTTTGTTTATACATGCACTGGGTACAGTCAGAAGCGCGGGAGGGTGAGAATTCACCAGAGGCAGAGTGGAGAGCAGAGCAGGCAGAAGGACCGAAGTACACAAATATCAAATATTTGTGCTGAGGGCGGCAGGAGAGGTCTGCGCACCATGTGGGACCCTCCTCTGGTGGCCGGGGAGCAGCCGGGGATCGAACCTGCGTCGCAGAGGCCGCGGGCAGCTTAGCAACCCAGCGCTCAACCGCTGCGCCACCGGGGAGGCCCGATACGGTATTTCTTGATGGCTGGGAAACTTTCAAACCTTTGTCTATATTTTGTCTATATTTCAATCATAATCGTTACTATGTTCTTAATTACTAAAGAAGTGGAAGCATCCTGGAGAGCATTTTTGCATTCTTCTACCACCCAATCCACCTGCCTGCATCTGAACCATATACCTACTCAAGAATATTATTTTTCAGCAATAAAAAGAGCTGTTTATATCCTGTACTACTCGCCTCCACTTCCTCTTCTCATGTTTCCGCAGATATACATTCTATCAGAGCTTCTCTTATCAAGGCCATCAATCTTGATAGGAAGAAATTTAGAAGAATATGAAATCCAGAGAAGAAATTTTTCAAAATGATAGCATGTGGTCAACTGTATCAAATATTTGTGACAGGCAGTTTCAAAAGCTTGATGATTCAAGCAAACTGGAGCCTGTGCTCCAGACTCTAAATAGAATAGTAGTATGAAGTAGAATGATGGTTAGAAAGCAGTTCTAATTCTGATGTAAAAGTAGAGAGAGAAGTTAGTTCTTTTTTTTTTTATTTTTGCCTGGAAGAACTGGGTTGTAGGCCGGAGGTGTAGAGGGTGAGAGGATTCACCAGAGACAGAGTGAGGAGAACAGTCAGATTTACTGAAATACACGCGAAGGGGAGCAGCGGGCAAGACAGGAGAGGTCTGCTGCATCATGTGGGTTAGCTCCCTGTCTGAGGATCAAACTTAGGCCATAGTGGTGATAGCGCTGAGACTTAAAGCCTGATTCATTTGTTTCATTTAGGAAATAACCTCTGTAGTTTCAGCCATATCAGGCTTTTTTTAATGTTGCTGAATGATGGCACTTACTAATAAAATAAATAGCTCTAATAATTTTTTGCCAATTCAGTGGCATGAATTGCATTCATAGTGTCATGCAACTGTCAACACTAGTCTATTTCCAAAACTTTTTCATCATTCCAAATAGAAACTGTACTCTGTAAGCAATGACTCCTCCCCACCCCCAACTTCAAGCTTATCTGTAATCTTTCTGTCTCTCTGAATTTCTCTATTGTACATATTTCATATAGTTGGAATCATAATATTTGTACTTTTGTGTCTGGCTTATTTTACTTTGCACAGCATTTTTAAAGTCCATCCGGTTGTAGCATATGTTAGGGTTTCATTTTTAAAATTCTGAACAATTTTATTGTATGTATAACCCTAGTCACTTAAAAATGACCTTTATTGTTAGTTATTGTATGTTTGTGCATGCGCATGAATAAATTTTTTCCTCTCAAGAGTGGAAAATTCCTGTCTTGTTTTATTGTCTTTGATGTGTTTGTGTTTTTTTTCTCTTCTAAGTCTTTGAAGAGAGTTTTTTGTTTTTTGTTTCGTTGGTTTGGCTATTTAGGTGTGAATCTGTTCCAAAATTAAATATTCTACAAAGCAGGCCAGGCAGGTTTCTATTATGATAGGGTTTTCAAAAACATGTTTGTTGCTGTAATTTTTCTTTACTCCTGTTAAAGTGTAATTTAATAGAGGGCCTATATGTATATATTTCTAAAATTCAGTTATCCTGTCTGATTCTTCAACAATTACATCTCTGCAAATAAACTCCGCATATATATTGTCTGTGTATTTTCTTTTGGTATTCCAATCCTGTGATTTTCTCACTCTTGTAGATGTCAGGGTTGGCAAGGACTTAGTGGCTTTCTTCATTTACTCTTGAAGTGGCTTAGATCCATGGAGTCCAAGTGACTGGCCCAAGGCCCACATCAGATAATGGGGCAGATCCTGTCTCACAGTGGACATACTTTATTCAGGTCTTTTTAAGAAATGAACTTTGAATTGTAACTTAGATTTAACAAAATGTATTTTATTTATTTTTATTTATTTTTTTAAGATTTATTTATTTATACAAACACTGGGTACAGTCAGAAGCGCAGGAGGATGAAAGAATTCACCAGAGTCAGAGCAGGGAGCAGAACAGGCAGATTGAGGAAGTGCACTGCTGAGGGGAGCAGCGGGTGCAGCAGGAGAGGTCTGTCGCACCATGTGGGACCCTCGCCGGCAGCCAGGGATTGAACTGGCACTGCAGAGGCTGCGGGCAGCTTCGCAGCCCAGCGCTCAACCGCTGCGCCACCAGGGGAGACCCCAAAATGTATTTTAAATGTACAGTTTGATGAGTTTTAACAAATTTGTACACCGTGTAAGCATCACCATAATTATTTCATTATCCCCCAGAAGTCCCCTCTGTGCTTAGTCCTTCCGCCCCACACCACCAGCTGCATATAAATGTAATCATATAGAATGCATTTTTGTGTTCACTGTTTTCTTAGCAGAATGTCTGAGATTCATCTGTGTTGTGTAGAATAGTAATAGTTACTTTTTATTGCTGGATAGTAGTCCATTATGTGAATATATTACAATTTATTCATCCATTAATCTTTATTAACAATTGGATGGTTTCTAGTTATTGGCTGTTGGAAATAAAGGTGGAGTGATATATGTGTCTTTTTAGTGACATATATGCATTTCTCTTTGGTAAATAAAGGTGAAATTGGTGGGTTGTATTGCTACAATGTAAATGGGCTTGTTATTTGTGCATATTTAGTTTATGACATCAGGGATTTTGAGAGGAAATACTTAGTTTTATAATGAATTGATTGGCAAGGAAACAGGAGGTAAATTTTTTTAAAAATATTATTAAAAAAAGGAATTAGATTATATAGGTTTGGGGGACCAGAATTGAGAACAAAGGAGTTAAGTTTTATTGGTTAAAGAGTGGATTAGAGGCAAAGAAATATGGATTTGGTTTAAGTTTATTGCTTACTTACAGGAAAGTTTATATGTGAAGAAATATGAAGAGGCTTTTTACAGTAGTTGAGGCTTCGAATTTTTGTTGTGAGCCTCTCACCTCTACGCAGCCCTAGTTTACGTTTCTGTCTCCCAACTTCAACTGACCTTGAAGCTTGGCTCAGGTTAGTTGGTAAGCCTCCAGACTCTGCCGTGTCTACAAAAGCAAGTCTCAGAAAAAAGCTTAGATAATTTTTTCCTCTCTTTGTGCTTTTAGAGTCTGAAACCAACTTAATTCCCTAAGTTGTGTGTGTGTGTGTGTATTTTAAGATTATTTATACATAGAAAAACTGGGGTGTGGGTCAGAGGTGTGGGGGAGGGGAGAGGATTCATCAGAGACAATATGAGAGCAGTACAGGTGGATCCACTGAAAATGCACTACTGAGGGGAGCAGTGGGTGAGACAGGAGAGGTCTGCTAGCCATATGTGAGTTAGCACCCTGGTTGGGGATTGAACTTAGGCCATAGTGGTGATAATAGCCCTGAAACTAACCCCTACGCCACCAAGGAGGCTCTTTGTATATTTTTTTTTGAGGAATATACAAATTGAGGAATTTTTATGTGGTAATGTTACATTTTGGCTATTTTAGGTTGAAGGGGGGCTTAAGTTACAATTTCAGGGGTAGAACTATTTTGCATTTAATTGTAAATATTTATGTGTCCTGGGTTGAAAATACATGTTGAGTAATTATGTGAATTTGAAGGGATTATTAAAATAAATTAAGATAATACCATATATTAACCAGACGCTTAACCTTAGGATTAAAAGATGTATTAATAGTTGTAGTTTGAATTTAAGTAAGTTATATAAAGGTGAATTTGAGTGTGAGTATTTATAAGGAGTCAGTGAGATTGCTTATTTTATAGAATATTTTACTTTTGAGAATAGATTAGTTTAAATAGTTGTGTTTAATTTTGGGAAGTAGTTTTATAGGTGGATTTAAAATTAAGGTTAAATTGTTTAAATAGGAAGTATTTGTTTAATAGGAAGTATTTTCATGGAAATAAAAGAAATACAAAGATTAAAGGTTGAAGTAAGCCAAAAATTTAGTTGGGAGTTTTGACTGCTGTTAGTGGAAAAGATTTTTTGATATGAGACTTGAAGTACTTTTGATGATAGATTTGGGGGGAAGGTTCTTATAGTGTTTCTGATGTTAGCAATTTAGAAAATACTATGAGAATTATTTATGGTTGATATAGCAAAATTTTAAAGCTGATGTGAAGATTTTTAATTTTAGTTTGTGCGGTTTTAGAAAAGAAAGTTTTAGATTTTATGTTAAGATTAGGAAAAATTGGAAACTTAGTTTGGAAAATCATAGATATTAGAAAAATTTAGGGTTTAGTTTATAGGTAAAAAAGAAAAAAATTGAAATGACTAAAAACTAGAATTTGATGTTTACAAAAAAAATTTGATATATATTTTATTAAATAATTATAAATTTAATTTATAAATTATGTTTATTTTTAATTTGGATGATTTGTATAAGTTTAGTAAGAATAAAAATGATTATATGGAATGAAATTTTTTGTTGGAATTTTTTATTGAGTTTAAGTATTTGGGTATTGAGTTGAATTTTAGATTGCGTTTTTTTATCATTATGCTTTATAGAGGTAACATTTGTTTAAAATACTGTATATGATTTAGGGGGATAGTTTCTCACATCATCAGATGTATGTTACAGCACCACCTCCACAATCAAAGCACCCATAGTCCTGCAGGCTGATGGGCCCCCTTCACCCTTTCTTTTGACCCTCATTTTTGAACTCCCACCCTCAGCACCCTCAATTCTGCAGTCAGGGATTTGTTTTTGTTTTCTCGGTTCCTTTCTTTTGTTTTTCTTTACTCTACAAATGAAAAAATCATCCTGTATTTGTCTTTCTCCTTCTGACTTACTCCATTTAGTGTATTTCCCTCCAGTTCCATCCATATTGTCAGAATGACAAGAGTTCATCTTTTTTTATAGCAGCAAATCATTTCATTGTGTGTATATACATCTTCTAATCCCATTCAACTGATATAGGGCACTGAGCTTATTTCCATAATTTGGCTATTTTAAACACTGCTGCAGTGAATATAGGAATGCGTATGTCCCTTCAAATTAGTATTTTTACATTCTTTGCATAGATAACTAGCAGTAGATTTTGGATCTTATGTAGATCCATTTTTAGTATTTTGAGAAACCTCTATACAGTTTTCTCAAAATATTAAAATTTTTTCTCCACATCATTGCCAACACTTGTTTCTGGATTTTATTTTTTCATGTAGTCCCTGCAATGGTGAGATGTTATCTCATTGTGGCTTTGATTTGCATTTCCCTGATGAGTAATGATGAGTATTTTTTCCTGTGGACCATCTGTATATGTTCTTTGGGGAAGTGCTTATTTAGTTCTTCTGCCCATTTCTTGATTGGGTTATTTATTTCCTTTAAAATTAATGTTTTAATTTGAGATTAAGTCATTAATAAAATGTTTTTATGTTTTGTTGACTATTTGATTTTATAGCTCTCATTATTAATTTTAATTTTATATTTCAGTTATGATTTTTAACCATTAAATTTTAATTTTTAATTGTAAGTAAGAACTTTTGTAATTTTATTTCTTTCTGGTGGAAGATTTGTAAGTAAATAATAAAATATTTTAGGACACTTATTTTAATATTTTTAGGTGATATAAAATTTTATTTTTAGATTAAATTTTTTTAGCTTTAAAAGTAAACCTAAATTTAGGATCTCACATTGGCATGCACAGATGCAAGCCCACAAGATATTGGAGCTGAATCAGCCATGTGAGGGAGACAGCGTCAGCCCTGCTGCTCTGGGCCCAGCTCATAAGGAGGTTACTGATCATTATGAAAATCCTAGAAATATGGGTTTCCTAGACAAGACATCTAAAAAATGTCAGAACTGGATTGGTGGGGACGCTAACATATAGTGATATGATGATTTAAGAATTACACATTCAAGTAGATGAAAAGGAGACGATTGTAGATGCCAGGTTTAAAATACTAGGCTGTGCCTAAACTCATTAGGCACCAAATGGGTGAGAGGAAAGACAGTGAAGAAAGCCTTGAGCCTCAGAAACACTAATATCAATAAGGAACTGTGCCTTTCTCCTGTGAAACTGCACTGCTCCATGCTGGCTGAAGATGCAATGAAGTTCAACCCTGACTGAAAACAAGCAAGAACCCAAGAAAGGAGAGGCACAGAAGAAAGGACACTGTCATGAAGCTCTTCACAGGTCACATGACTGTTTACCCATTTACATGCAGTCACCACTGATGTTCAGAAACCTCTCACATTGCACTAAAAGAGTTATGAGATAGGTACAACATTTACTGTTTCCTTTGTGATTCTGACGAAACAAAATACACAGTTCACTCTTCCCAGTAATAGTTTCTTTCAGCCCCCTTTTTATCGCCTTCACTCAGTTGATGTACAATATGAATAGTGTGTCTGGCCAGAAAACAGAAGTCAAAATGAAGTTTCATGTTTTGATATGTACAAATATTTTATCTAAATGTGTTTTGGGGAAGATAACCAATAGGATGCCTTGGTGTAATTATTTGATAGAACCAGTTATTGTACATAAAGCAGATCTGCAACCCTTATATAAAACAGTGTGAAGGTTTCTCAAAGTATTAAAAGTAGACCCACCAATTCCATTCGTAGGTATCTACCCTAAGAATGCAAAAATGATGATTTAAAGGGATATATGCTCTCTTATGTTCATTGTAGCACTATTTAAAATAGCTAGGATATTGAAACAACCTAAATGTTCAATGATGGCTGGTGAGTGGATAAAGATGTGGTATTATATACACAATGGAATACTAGTTAGCTTTAAAAAACAAACTCTTGGCTACTTGTGACATTGTAGATCAAACTAGGGGGATTAATACTAAGTGAAATAAATGAGAAGGAGAAAGACAAATACTGATGATTAACTCTTATGTGGGTCATAAAGAGCAGACAAATCTAAACCAAAACAAAGCCTAGAAATCTGACTGTGTAGAATTGAGACTACTAGAGGAAGGGGTGGTGGGATGGGGAGCAGAGGGGTTAGGGAATCCAATAGATTACAGGTGTGTTGGTGGTGAGTGTGCTATGGTGTGGTATAACATACATTTGAGTAGGTGTAAAATATGGTGTTGTAAACCAACATTACCTCAATAAAATGTAATGCTGTAAATATCTCCTCAAATCTTATTTGTCACATGTCAAATGGAATAGATGTCAGAATAGAATAGATGAGCTGTAGATTATATAACATACTAATTATTTGATGCCTTATAGTTTGTTCTGTTAAACTGAGTGCTTTTCATTAAATCACCTTCTTTAATGTTTCTAGGTTATTGAATCTTTGGGAATTATTATTTATAAAGCATTGGACTATGGTTTGAAAGAGAATGAAGAAAGGGAATTAAGCCCTCCCCTGGAGCAGCTTATTGATCAGATGGCCAACACAGTGGAGGCTGATGGTAGCAATGATGAAGGCTATGAAGCTGCAGATGAAGGCTTGGAAGGGGAAGAAGAAAAAAGAACAATCTCAACTATCAGGTCCTATAGAGATGTCATGAAGGTAAAGCAGCGATTTACATAATATTCTTTTCTTCTTAGAATTGTTTTTTAATTTAAAGAAAACATTAAACAATGATTCAACATTTGATGATAGTCAGCTATAAATTAAATGAATAAGGAACTGTAATACACTGATTCTATTTGATCACAGCCTCAACATGACCTTTATAATTAAATCATAACTTTCTCAAAAAAACTGCCCTCCTACCTATCTTATTGCAATCATAATATGAAAAATTGTTAAAAATGCTTTTGAAAGGACAGGTTTAATTGTGAGCTTACCAACTCCATCCTTAGGAATTTTATTGGAGAATATCATATCCTTATCTCTTGTTTCTTGGTTGTCTTCCTAACCACATTTGACCTACAAAAATTTCTACGTCTATTACAATATGTACTAAATGAATAGTCTCTTAATCCTATACATTAGCATATTCTAATGTGCTCCATTATATTGTAGCTGAAAAGTGCTTTCACATCCATTATTTTCTGAACCTTATGAGACTATGTGGTAGGTTAGGTAGATATTTTTGTATTCATTTTGCTATGAAAGAACTGGAACTCAGTTATATATATATAAAATTATGTGATTATATATATTTATATATTTTATATATTTATCAAATTTTATATATGATTATTTCCTCTCAAGCAAAAATTTACTTTTGTTTAAAATTTGAAACAATGGTAAATTTTTTCACTCAATAATTGATATCTGCAAGTGTAAATTCACATAGCCCTCATCTAAAATAATTTGATATTTTAAAGTCTACACATGTTCAGTATTTTTAATAACAAATGACTGGAAATATCTCATATTGTCTATTAAAAGTTAAATTAACTATGACATAGCCAAATAGTATACTACTATATAGCTATCAAAAAGATTGAAAAATCTCCAGGACATATTGTTTATGTAAATAGATAAGTATATATTGTATGATAATATTTATATAAGAAAAAGTATGGATAAGAATATATGTTTTTATATGTATTTGCTTGTATTTTTTTAATAAATTTTATTTTTATATTCCCCATACAATTGCAATTCCCTTATTTTGACCCCAGTCCCTCCCCTCCCCGCCCCCTACCATCCATAGAGTATCTCTGGTTCATAGTTGTTTGTTGATTTTGATTTTCACTTTCTTATGGTTATTCATTTTCCTGGTCCCTCATTTAAGTTTTCTAGATTCCTGCTATGAGTGAGACCATCCGGTATTTTTCTTTTTCTTTCTGGCTTATTTCGCTGAGCATGATCCCTTCCAGCGCCATCCATGTTGCTGCAAATTGCATGTGTTTATCTTTTTTGAATGCTGAGTAATATTCCATGGCGTATATGTACCACATCTTCTTGATCCAGTCATCTATTTTTGGGCATTTGGGTTCCAAAGCTTAGCTATTGTAAATATTGCTGCTATAAACATAGGGGTGCAGGTGCTGTTTGGAATTGATGTTTCTGTGTCCTTTGGGTAAATACCTAGGAGTGGAATTGCTGGATCATATGGAAGCTCTATGTTTAGTAGGTCCAGAAATCTCCACACAGCTCTCCATAGTGGTTGGACCAGTTTACACTCCCACCAACAGTGCAGGAGAGTTCCTTTTTCTCCAAGTCTTTGCCAGCATTTGTTGTTGCTAGTTTTTTTAATATGTGCCAATCTCACTGGTGTAAGATGGTATCTCATGGTAGTTTTAATTTGCATTTCCCTGATTACAAGTGATGTTGAACATCTTTTCATTTGCCTGTTGGCCATTTGCATTTCCTCTTCAGAGAAGTTTCTTTTTAGCTCTTCTGCCCATTTTTTGACTGGATTATTTTCTTTGTTTGTGTTGAGTCTCATCAGCTCTTTGCAGATTTTTGTGATCAGTCCTTTATCATTAGTGTTGTGTGCAAAAATGTTCTCCCAGTCGGTGGGGTTTCTCTTTGTTTTTGTTATTGTCTCTTTTGCTGTGCAGAAGTTCTTTTATTTGATGTAGTCCCAGCTGTTTATCTTTGCCTTCACTATCACTGCTTTGGGTGATGTGTCTGTAAAGATGTCTTTGATGTGCATATCACGGTAGTGTTTCACCTATATTTCCTTCTATGTATTTTATGGTTTCTGGTCTTATGTCTAGTTCTTAAATCTATTTTGACTTGATTTTTGAGGAAAGATAAACCATACTAAAACCAAAATAAAAAGTTAGCAATAGGTAGAGAAAAGAAACTGAGTGGAAAACTAGAACAGCTATTAATTCTAAGCATCTCTGAGGTCTTGATTCCATAGATTTTATTTAGAAGCCATATAAATATTTTATGTATTTGTAAAATAAAATTAAGTATAATAAAATAGTCCCCTTCCAGAACCAAAACAAGTAGAACAGAACTTTTATCACGTTGGAGTCATAATCACATAAAAAACATACAAATTAATAACAATATAGTGGCAATGAATACAAATACCACACAGTTATGGTCTCTAAATACCATTCACCAACAAAGAAATATATAAAAAAGGCTTCTATATAAAAATGACTATAGTTCCAGATCTGCAAAGAAATATATAAAATTGTCAAGAATATCTTACACCAGAAGTAAACAAATTGTCCAACACTACTAAATTGTATTAAAGGGATTCAGAAGTCAAGTTGGGAAGGCTCCCTTTGGTCAAAGATGAAAGAATTTGATCATCAATAAGAATAATGTCTTTGATGGATTAAGCATATCAAATATTCTGAATTCCATGATAATCAATAAAACCCTCATTGGTCACCATTGGAGATTGTTAGGGAACCAACTTACTTTGAACATTGGTAAATAAATGTAAAAGAATATTCATCATGCTTTTTCCATATGAACAGTACCTCAGGGTAACCATATAGTTATAGTCCAGTTTCTCTTTTTAAAATTGTTTCCAAGCAGAAAGGGAATGATAGGGATTGTAAAAGATAATTTTAACTCTAAAGAAATAATTGCAGTAACCATTTGGCATCACAAGAGAGCAATAGGCTTTATGTGTCTCCTGATAAAAGTATATACAACACCACCTAATGGTATTCTTGCCAAAAAGTAAATAAATACAATTGTCAATCTGATCAAGGCTCTAGAGCTAACTAATTTATCAATTTATAGAAAATTCAGGGGACATAGAAACATTTTAAACAACACCATAGCAATTTCATCAGCAGAATCCAGATTGTAAGAAACTGGGGGAAAAAAATTACTAAACCTAAGTTCTTTAGTAAATAATTACCAGTTAATATAAGAGAGGGAGGGATTTTTAAAGAATTTGACATATAATAGCCAGCTGCGATATGTGGAGGTTATGTGGATCCCAATTAAATGATATAAACGGTAAGAACATGTATATATATATATACCTGAGGTAGTCCAGAAAATTTGATTTCTTACTCTTACAGGTTATGATATTAGGAATTATTCATATTTTAAGATATAAGAACAGTTTTTTTTAAAGCACTCTGATCTTTACGGCTGTATGCTGAGGTATTTACATATGAAATTCAGGCGTCTCTGATTTGCTACAAAACAATTCTGGAGGGTAAAGCTGAATGGGTAAAGGATGTAATAAAATGAGCTGACCATGATTTGATACCTCTTAAATTAGGTAATGGATAAATGGTAATTCATTATACTCTTCACTGTTTTGTATATGTTTGAAATCATTCTTATGCTTTAAATAATGTAAAAGTATCCCAAAGTAATCCTTTGTATTATTAATACTACTTTTAGAAACTTTTTAAAGAGAGGGCCTTCCCTGGTGGCGCAGCGGTTGAACGCTGGGCTGCGAAGCTGCCCGCAGCCTCTGCAGCGCCAGTTCGATCCCCGGCCACCAGCGAGGGTCCCAGACCTCTCCTGGCGGCAGACCTCTCCTGCCATGCCCGCTGCTCCCCTCAGCAGTGTATTTCATCATTCTGCCTGTTTTGTTCCCCACTCTGGCTCTGGTGAATTCTCTCATCTTTCCACGCTTCTGACTGTACCCAGTGCTTGTAAAATAAATAAATAGATAGATAGATAGATAGATAGATAGATAGATAGATAGATAGATAGATAGATAGATAGATCTTTTTTAAAAAAGAAACTTTTTAAAGAGATGATTTTTTTTTAAAGATTTATTTATTTATATAATCACTGGGTACACTCAGAAGCGTGGGAGGGTGAGAGAATTCACCAGAGCCAAAGGGGAGAACAGAGCAGGCAGACTGACGAGGTACACTGCTGAGGGGAGCAGGGGGACAGGAGAGGTCTGCGCACCATGTGGGACCCTCTCCCAGCGGCTGGGGATCGAACTGGCACTGCAGAGGCTGCGGGCAGCTTCGCAACCCAGCACTCAACCACTGTGCCACCGGGGAGGCCCTAAGGAGACAATTTTAAAAGAAGAAAATGTTGCGTAGATATATGAAGGTGTGTATTCAGCATTATTTATTGGATTCTATAGCTGGAAACAAAGAAGTGGTATGTCAACTAGATGGTATAGTGCACAGTCTTTAAAATTATAGTTATGTGTATTATGTAGCCATGTGAGAATTTTTTTTATTTGAAGTAACATTGAATTAGAACATTATATATGTTTCAGGTGAGTTGAGTAAGTTTTGTTTTAATAAATTGAAAACTATAATTCTGCATCTCCCAACATGTGCATAAATAATAAAAGAAACCTTGATGAATTGAAATAGTGTATTAATGGTGAACCATTTGGTTTAGAAACTCATTTCCT
The DNA here is from genome assembly GCF_964194135.1 of Talpa europaea. Taxonomy (NCBI): domain Eukaryota; kingdom Metazoa; phylum Chordata; class Mammalia; order Eulipotyphla; family Talpidae; genus Talpa; species Talpa europaea. The sequence goes on from NC_140080.1 coordinate 48,246,861, forward strand.
CTTATTGTTCAGCATTTTTACTATAAGTAAAATTTTAATATAGCAATATTAAATGTTATTGCCCATGAATGATTTTATATATTATGTTTTCAGTGTTGTCATAGTTTCAAACAAAATCTGGCATGATTCTGAAAATATAAGGACATAGTTTACAAATAATAAGCCCTAGTTATAAAAAGATGACAAATTTGGTTTGCCATATAATGTCAGAATTTGTGTGTTATTTTGAAAATTCCTCAAGGGAAAAATTTAAGAATAGTACTGTATGGGGCCTCCCTGATGGAGCAGGGGTTAAAGACACAGCACTATCAAGCTATCCTTAGCCACTGCAGCAGGAGTTCAATCCTGCCCAGCCAGGGAGCTAACTCACATGGCGCAGCAGACCTCTCCTGTCTTGCCCTCTGCTCCCCTCAGCAGCGTATTTCAGTAGATCTGCCTGTTCTGCTCCCCACTTGGTCTCTGGTGTCCCTTAACCACCACCATGTCTCTGGCCTATACCCCAGTTCTTTGTATGCATAAATAAATAAACCTTAAAAAAAAAGAATAGTACTGTATAATGTGATTAAAATAGAAATAAGTAATTTTACTATGCCAAACAAGATTGGTCCAGTGCAGAGTTTGCTTAATTTTCAAAATGCACATGTATTAGAAATAGCTGAAACAGGACAAGTTTGTTTTTTCCATTTATGTATTATTTTGACCTAAGATTAATTGATTATGTTCAAGGAAAACCAAAGTGTTTTGCTTGAGTGTGTTGTTGAAATAAGATCTCTGTTAATATAGGTTAATTGGGTGAGCATTATTCATTAGTCAAAGAAAGTAACTGCAATTCTCTGTCCTTCAGAGCTTTGAAACTCACTGGGAACATGTTAATTTCCTCACTAATTTAGACAAAAATTTAGTAATTCACCCTGACTAATTAATTATATGGTGCTGAATTTAGTGATGAATGAACTTTGTGTATTTATTTTCTTTTTGTTACTAATTTCTTATAATACATTTTTTACACTCAGTAAATCTAAACCATTTAAATTATTATGTAATTTAGATAATATTCTACTTAGGTTTTTGTAACTGAAATTTGAAGCTTTGTGAACTGTTATTGTTTGTTCAGAAATAGTTTTATGTGGAAATAATTTATAGATGTTCTACCCATAAATTTGACTTTCCAAAAACAATTAGGTGGTGTTTAAAAGAATCCTGGACAAACTTTTGAAGTCACTGGATGCCTTAACTTCTAAATAATTGCTAAACTGAAGAAATAAAGGTTGTACTACTAGGAATCTCAAGTTAGAATTAAGTGTTCTCCAAAGTGGAAGTTACAGGGTATAGTGCATTACAGGAACAAACTATTCAGCTCTCACCCCAGACACTCACACCTGCCTACCAGAATCATTAAAGTAGGTCAAACAATCCAACATGACCAGGCTTTAGTATATGAGGCTATTATATTCTAAGATGATTATAAACCAAAACACACACTGAAATCAAAAGATAATACCTGAGACTAATTATCATATAGTTTGTTAGCCCCGTATGTATCCCTTTCTGTAACAATAAAGGGGATATTACTGCCAAGAAAATTGTATTTTTGCATATCACTAAACATAAATTTTTGTCAGATAGCAATGTAGATGTATTTTAATCATCTTTCATTTGAGTAACCTTATGTAAAAAATAAATTAATACAATAATTTAGAAATTTTCAGTCTCTAAAAGAGGTTTTCAAATCTACTTGCAGTGAGGTTTTTAAGAAACATCTCCCATGTCCACATTGTGTTGTAATTTCTGCACCATTTTTTTTTTTTTTTTGGAGCTGCTTTCTTTTGCCTTTAAGGGGGGAGGCCTGCAATAAATGGATGTTTTGTTTGACTTCTTTGATGTCTTGAACTTTGTGTAGTTTTCTGTTTTTCTTCAACATACTGATTATAAATTTAGTTTGCATTTTCTGTTTGATTTCTTCAATTCTCTTCATTGCACCAATAATTTTATTCCATAGTTCGTGCTGGTATTTGACAGGTTCATTTCTATATTTTTCAAATTAAAATGAATTAGCCACTATAAATTCTTTACCAGCTGCTTTCCATAATGCTTTTGTTCACTTGATTTTGCTAGGATTGCTCTTCTTTTTAAAGTTTTTATGACACTAGGATTTATAGACCTGAACACCTTGCACATGTGGATGAGCATCATGCTTTGGCTGAGATGGATAGGCCCTGAATAGAAATAACACTTCCAGATACTGATGTTGAACTCGTGTGGCTACCTTCTGGTTGAATGCCAAGTTTGAGGAGGTTGAACTGAATGTTCCTAGAGACTTTTTTTTTAATTTTATTAGTTGTATATAGATTATCAGAACATATCCAAGCCTAATACTGTCGCCTAAGAACTGTGATTTGATAATACAAATATCTGAGATATAATTTTGATTATGCCATTTTTTTGTCTGTGCTAATAGTTTATTTTTGTTTTTTAATTGAGGTATCATTGGTTTACATTGTTGTGTATTGGAAGTATAGGATCTCCCCCCTCTCTGTGGTGATAGAATTTACACACATTACAATATGTGTCTTTAAACAAAGGTGACTTGCATTGCTAAATACTTTGTAAGTTAGTGCACCACTTTTTCCATATAATTGGGTAGACTTTTCTGATGACCCTTTGTTGTATTAAAAGCTTTAGATGATGAAAATTATCTTGCTGTCTGCTATGAAAATACAAATATACTGAGTGTACCTGTTTTTTTTTTTTTTTTTTGCTTTTGTTTTTGTTTTTAATTTATACAAGCACTGGGTACAGTCAGAAGCGCAGGAGGGTGAGAGAATTCACCAGAGCCAGAGGTGAGAGCAGAGCAGGAAGTACACTGCTGAGGGAGCAGTGGGCGGCAGGAGAGGTCTACGCACCATCTGGGACCCTCACCCATGAGGCCGGGGATCAAACCAGCACTGCAGAGGCCGCAGGCAGCTTCGCAACCCAGCATTCAACCGCTGTGCCACCGGGGAGGCCCATGTACCTGTTTTTATGGTACCAAAAAGCCCAAATAATAAACAAACACCGTTATTTTTGTTTCTTTTCTTGTAGCTATGTGCTGCTCATCTCCCAACTGAATCAGAGGCACCACATCATTATCAGGCAGTATGTCGTGCACTGTTTGCAGAAACAATGGAGCTACATACATTTCTTACTAAAATTAAGAGTGCAAAGGAGGTAAGTACTACTGCTTTTATAGTTATTGGCGTTGTAAAAGATAAACTTTAATTTTCAACTTTGTTCATTAATTAAAATATTTATTGCCATCTTTCCCAGTGAACATCATTTAGAATAGAAGCACTTATCCAAAAATCTTTTTCCCTTTGAGGCTTCTACCATCCACTCCTATCATTTTAAAACCTTTGTCAATGTCATCTATCATTTTGAGTAGTATCATTGACAAAAGGAAACTATAGCTTTGTATTCTTCACTTCCTGTCTATGTTAATTACTCAGCTTATTTCAGTCACCTTTGTAATAACCTGTGATCAGTTTACTTTGGAAGTCCCTAATTAATCTAGCTCCCCATCACATATAAAGTAAAATTAAACTCTTTGGTATTGCTCTCAAGGCCCTCTTGGTATTTCACCTACTTGCCTTTTTCATTGTACCTTGTTTGCATTTTACGCTGTCCAATCAAATTTACTTAATTTCTGAATACAGTATATCATTGTACATTTATAATTCTTGCATATCCTGTTCTCCTGCTTGGAATTCTCTTCTCCTCTTTTCTACTCGGTGAACTCCTATTTATCCACCAACACCATGTTCTTGTGTTGATTTCCCTGTTCAGCTAAGTGTTACAAACCTTCATAGCCTCTATATTTTAATCATCAGCTATTCTTGCATTTCTCAACTCCGTAGTAGTTATTTGCTCTTTGTAATTTTGTCCTAATACTGGGCCAGATGTTTCTTGAGAAAAATGACTGTGTTTTAAATCATCTTTCAATTAACTCTTTTTTAAAAATCTAAATGTTTTACTTTATATAATTTCTACATCTTTTTTTCATCTTTGCACAGTGTATGCATTTTCATTTTGGTTATATTCCCCATACAATTGCACTCCTCCCCCTTATTTTGGCTCTAGTCCTTCCTTTCCCCGCCCTTCCCTCCACCCCGCCCCGTAGTGTGTCTCTGGTTTACAGTTGCTTGTTGATTTTGATTTTTACTTTGTATTGATAAGTCTTTTTCCTGGTCTCTTATTTAGGTTTTCTAAATTCCTTCTATGAGTGAGACCATCCGGTATTTTTCTTTTTCTTTCTGACTTATTTCGCTGAGCATGATCCCTTCTAGCTCCATCCATGTTGCTGCAAACTGCATGTGTTTATCTTTTTTGATTGCTGAGTAATATTCCATTGTGTGTATGTACCACATCTTCTTGATCCAGTCATCTATTTTTGGGCATTTGGGTTGCTTCCATAGCTTAACTATTGTAAAAAGTGTGCTATAAACATAGGGGTGCAGGTGCCCTTTGGAATTACTGTTTCTGTGTCATTTGGGTAAATACCTAGGAGTGGGATTGCTGGATCATATGGAAGCTCTATGTTTAGTTGGGGGTCAGGAAATCTCCACACAGCTCTCCATAGTGGTTGGACCAGTTTGCACTCCCACCAACAGTTCAGGAGAGTTCCTTTTTCTCCACATCCTCGCCAACATTTGTTGTGGCTCGTTTTTTAAATATGTGCCATTCTTACTGGTGTGAGATGTAATCTCATTGTAGTTTTGATTTGCATTTCCCTGATTACAAGTGATGTTGAACATCTTTTCATTTGCCTGTTGGCCATTTGCATTTCCTCTTCAGAGAAGCTTCTTTTTAGCTCTTCTGCCCATTTTTTGACTGGATTATTTTCTTTGTTTTTGTTGAGTCTCATCAGCTCTTTGCAGATTTTTGTGATCAGTCCTTTATCATTAGTGTTGTGTGCAAAAATGTTCTTCCAGTCGGTGGGGTTTCTCTTTGTTTCTGTTATTTTCTCTTTTGCTGTGCAGAAGCTCTTTAATTTGATGTAGTCCCAGCTGTTTATCTTTGCCTTCACTATCACTGCTTTGGGTGATGTGTCTGTAAAGATGTCTTTGAGGTACATGTCATGTAGTGTTTCGCGTATATATCCTTCTAAGAATTTTATGGTTTCAGGTCTTATGTCTAGTTCTTTAATCCATTTTGAGTTGGTTTTTGTGCATGGTGTGAGGTAGTGGTCAAGCTTCATTCTTTTGCATGTCGTGACCCAGTTTTCCCAGAACCATTTATTGAACAAACTTTGTTTGCTCCAGTGCATATTCTTTGCTCCTTTGTCAAAGATTAGTTGACCATAAATCTGTGGGTTTATTTCTGGATTTTCTATTCGATTCCATTGGTCTGTGTGTCTGTTCTTGTTCCAATACCATGCATTTTTGATGATTATGGCTTTGTAGTATAGTTTGAAGTCTGGGAGTGTGATGCCTCCATTCCCTTCTTTTTTTTTTTTTTTTTTTTTTTCAGAAGAGCTTTGACTATTTGGGGTTTTTGGTGATTCCATATGAATGTCATCAATAATTGTTCTATTTCTTTGAAGAATGACATTGAAATTTTTATTGGAATAGCATTGAATCTGTAGATTGCTTTTGATAGGATGGCCATTTTGATGATGTTAATTCTTCCAGTCCACGAGCAGGGGATATCTTTCTGAACTCTGACAAACATTTAGGCTGATGTCACAAGGTATGTTTATCTATTTCCTAGATCTTCCTCCTCCATCTTTATGGAAAATCACTACAGTGATTCTGGGGATCATTTGCCTGGTGCTTCTTTTGTCTATTGGACTTTGTCTATTGGACTCTTAGCTCCAAAGTTTCTTTGTTTCTTCTTCTATTTCTTTGTTTCTTCTTCTATTTCTTTAACAGTGTTTTATAGTTTTCTTTGTATAGGTCCTTTACCTCTTTTGTTAGTTTTATTCCCAAGTATTTGATTTTTTTTTGTTTCAATAATAAAAGGGATGGTTTTTTTGATTTCTTCTTCAGATTTATTGTTTGTGTATAGGAAGGCTACTGATTTTTTCATGTTGATTTTGTATCCTGCCACTTTACTAAACTGATTGATTAGTTGAATTAGATTTTCTATGGAGTTTTTGGGGTTCTCTATGTATATTTATCATCTGGAAATAGTGATAGTTTAACTTCTTTTCCCATTTGGATTCCTTGTATGTCTTTCTCTTGTCTTATTGCTCTGGCTAGGACTTCCAGTGTTATACTGAAAAGCAGTGGTGATAGTAGACATCCTTGTCTTGTTCCAGATCTTAATGGAAATGCTTTCAGCTTTTCACCATTGAGAATGATACTGGCTGTTGGCTTGTCATATATGGCCTTTCTGATGTTCAGGTATGTTCCTTGTATCCCAAGAATTTCAAGGGCTTTTATCATGAATGGGTGTTGTACTTTGTCGAAAGCTTTCTCAGCATCTATTGATATTATCATATGGTTTTTATATTTCTTTTTGTTGATGTGTTGGATAACGTTGATTGATTTTCAGATGTTAAACCATCCTTGTGTCCCTGGCACAAATCCTACTTGGTCGTGGTGAATTATCTTATGGATCCATTGTTGGATTCTGATAGCTAAAATTTTATTGAGGATTTTTTTTTTTAAAGATTTATATATTCATACAAGCACTGGGTACAGTCAGAAGTGCGGGAGGGTGAGAGAATTCACCAGAGCCAGAGCGGGGAGCAGAGCAGGCAGAAGGACCGAAGTACACTGCTGAGGGGAGCAGCGGGTGGCAGGAGAGGTCTGCGCGCCATGTGGGACCCTCCACCTGTGGCCGAGGAGCAGCCGGGGATTGAACCGACGCTGCAGAGGCTGCGGGCAGCTTCGCAACCCAGCGCTCAACCGCTGCGCCACCTGGGAGGCCTTTATTGAGGATTTTTGCACCAGTGTTCATTAGAGAGATTGGCCTATAGTTTTCTTTTTTTGTGTTGTCCTTGTTCGGTTTTGGTATTAGTGTAATGTTGGCTTCATAGAATGTGTTTGGTATTATCCCTTCCTTCTCAATTTTTTGGAAGAGTTTGTGAAGGATAGGCACTAATTCATATCTGAATGTTTGGTAGAATTCATTTGCAAATCCATCAGGTCCTGGGCTTTTGTTTTTGGGGAGGTTTTTGATTACCATTTCATTTTCGCTGCATGTAATTGGTCTGTTTAGGTGTTCTATTTCTTCTTTATCTAGCTTTTGGTGATTGTAGAGTTGTAGAATTAGTCCATCTCTTCTAGATTGTTGAACTTGTTTGCATATAACTGTTCATAGTAGTTTCTGATTATTCTTTTGATTTCTGCTGTGTCCATTGTGATTTCTCCTCTTTCATTTGTGATCCTGTTTATTTGTATTTTCTCCCGTTTTTCCTTTGTGAGCCTGGCTAGGGGTTTGTCTATTTTATTTATTTTTTTGAAGAACCAGCTTTTGGTTTCTCAGTTAATAACTCTTAATGCAGTATGCAAACATAGGCAATACTCTAGAAATATTTGTGGAACTGAAATAATTTATACATTATGACTATGTTTTTCCAGAACTTCAAGATTTACTGCAGGTTGAAGTCAGTTTGAGAAACATTTCTAACTATTAAGAACTTTTCAGCCAGACTAAATCTAGTAAATCAGAGACCTTTTGTGGTGCTATGGGTGGATCTTTCGGTTCTTTTGCCATTCATTAAAGTAACACATACAAATTTATTTAATGGTGACCCTTGATAAGGCAAATTGTAAAATGTGTGTAATTCCTAATACTTAAGAACATTATGTACCATTTAATTACAACTTTCATGATATGTGAATTCCCTATCAACACTAAGATTTTAGGAATGAAGTCCCACAGGGTTCAAATGAATTTCTTTTTTCTCTGCAATGTATGTGGCTATGTTGAAATTATAGACTTTTCATCCATGTTTATGTACATATGGTAGTTATTTTCACCTTTTTTCAAGAGTACTAAATTCACCTTAGTAATAAAATACTGTTATTTGATATTTTTCTAAAGATCTCAAATTTATGAAGGTATCAGACTGCCTTCTGTGCCTATGAGTTAATCAATCCAAGTGGATTTTCAAAGTAACAGTTTCTGATTCAACAAAATAAAAATATTAGATTATCAATGATGTTTCAAATAACTTTATATCTGTGTGTGTATAAAATTAATATGAAATTTTAGCAAAAAGACATTTGAACTCCATAGCTGGTGATGTCTCTGATTTGATAGGCCAAAAGTAATTTAATTATATTACATCACATATATGCTAAATTGGCAGCTTATTTAAATATAAAACAGTGTTCTGTTTTTTCATGATGATTTCCATCGTAAAAAGTGAATGAGGTCCTTTAAGGTTATTCTCTGAACAACAGAGATGTGGATAAGTCTGCTGTTACTGTGTCTCAGAGGCAATATGATATCCTCGAGAGTAAGTACATATTACAGTGTCTCACAAGCAAGTTGATATCCTGTACGTAAGTATAGAGGGACTATCTAAGCAATCCATTTAGTGCATCAGGTTGTATGAAAGAAGAGATAGCCTGAACCCTAGTGCCAATGACCCACTGCAGCTGAGCTGAGCGGAGCAGACCTGTGAGCCAGAGGGAAAATTTGTAGTTGAAGAAAAAGAGGGTACACACACATGTATATATCTGTCTCTCACAAATAGGAACAGGATGGGAGAAGTGAAAGTATAATGTATTTTGAGATAAGAAGTAAGAGGGGAATGTGAAATGGGAAAAGACAAAGTATCAGCTGAGATAAAATAATTTTCAGACCAGAAAGTCAATTTTATTTTATGTTCCTAGCATGCTCTCACCATCGTCTCACATTGAAGAATGTAGTATAATTGTTGCCCCCAATCTCCAGTAAATATGTTCTTTATTTATTATACAGATAAACTTTATTATAGTAGAATAAAACTTGATGTATCAAAGAATACAGTGTTTAAAATGAATCCTTTTGAAAGAAGAATCCTTTTTTTCAAGCAGATATTCTCTCATTTTATATGTAAAATATATTAGCAGTGGTCATTTTTAAGGCCCCTTTATTGTTGATAAATCATGTTTTTTCACTTATTATTCATGTGGCCTCTTAAGCAAATAGCCTTTACTATATTTCTGTTTACTTATCTTTAAACAGGGAGGAGGGAACAGTTAGAGATGTTGAGGTTCCTTCTAGTCATAAAATTCTCTACAGTTCTGTGAGTAAATGTTCATTCAACAAACTTTCCTTCATTTTTGTTCCTCTTGTATAGAAAAAAGGTTAATAGGTAAACATTTTAAGTACATTCCTAGTAAAATTTGCTATTAAGTTATACACTGCTTTATATTAAATTTTAATTTGGGGATGGATTTTATAGGAAAACTATGTGGTGCTGTAGATACAGTAATCAAATTCCAGTATGCTGTAGTCCTTTTAAAAACCTAGATTTTATTTTATTATTTTTTTTTTTAGTTAGTGAGCTAGCTGTAACAGTCAATATTGATGTCAGTATGACTCAAATTCTCTACCTCAAGGTATTGGTAGAATAAATAAAATCCCAGTAAAGAAGAAATTTCTAATACTGTAATATTAGTTACAAATGAATGAACACTAAAAATAATTGAACATTCTGAAACATGTTCATATTATTGCAATATGAACTTATATTAGAGGGCACATAAAATAGATGAAGTTGTTATTTCTCTATTCTGGGAGATTATGTATTCAAAGTGATAAAAATTTTCTTCCCCTTGCACTTTTATATATCATACATAACCCTAGTACGAAGGCACAGTATTCCAAACTCATTGTCTTTGAGGTATAAGATAGCAGATAGAGTTAAGCCATCTTAGATTTCTTCAGCAGGCTGTACAGGTGTGGATTGTCACTTCTGATTATACGATTATAATGATCTTTGATCTCTTCTCAAATGTGACTGCAACTGCAGTTCTTAGTTTCCTGTTGACATCTTAAACTTCTCATAAACTATGTCTTCATTCACCCTTTTAATTATGGTTTGTTGTTTGCATCTGTCAGGCCTCATCTAGAAGGATATTGCAGCCCTCCCTTAAATAAGCATATATATTTATTGCAGTCAGCCTTTTTAAAAATAAAAATCCCATTTCTTTCCTGGAAGCCATTGCAACTTGTCATCTTGTTGGTTTTTCTTACTCATTGATCTCTGCTACACAACTTAATCACACTGAGGGCAGCGACATCTTCTAATTCACTGCTGTATCCCCAGTATAATATGGCTTCTATAAATATTTGATCAGTGTTGAATGAATTAAAGAATCTGTGGTTCAGTATTGTAGATCTGCTTTCCTATCACATATCTTGACTCTTCATCCCCTGACACTCTTGTCTCTAGCAAAGCCTCCTTCATAGTCTTACTGCCTGTGCCTTCCTCATGCAGTGGCTGCCATTTTTTTTGCCTGGTCTATGGCAAAGCCTCCTAAGGTTTCTTAGAATTGACACTTCCACAAGATAGAGGTTCATCGAGAAGAGGAAGAGGAGCCCTGACCAGGAGTCCCCAGAGCCCTGATAGAAGCAGCCCCTCTTCCTGGAACTTACTCTGATAAGCCCACCCCTAATATAAGCCCCCCTCAGCTCCTTGTTAACTCCAAGAAACTGTGACCTCAAACCAACCCAAGCCCTTGCAGTGCCCCTTCTCTCTCTACCTGGGTTTGGCAGCCCTTATTTTGTTGTGCTCTGCCAAACAGAGCAAGCCCTGCAGTAGTACAGTTGTTATCTCAGAAGTTTAGATTTAGATTCTAAATGTTTATATGATTCTCACTTACATGTGACTTTATTTTAAACCTCATCGGTCAAATTCTTCTGAATGGTTATATCTTACTCCAAATTTAGTAATATCCTGTAATGGGAGATGATTTCCAGGTGCTCATATTGGCACCAGTTTATCCTAAGGTGGTAATGTTTGACCAGATATTGAAATAATAGGGTCAGAAGATGAATTGGACAGAAGATGAATTCACAGAAGATTATATGAATGTTCTTATACCTTATAAGCACAATTACCATTGTGACACTTTATTAAGCAATTTCAGCTGGGCCTATTTAAGAAATCATAATTTCATGATGAAACCACTGAGCTCAGTTTTTTCTTAAATAAGACTATTAGTGAAATAGTTTGCTTAAAATAGAATATTACATATATACATATGCATTTTCTATTACTACAGGGAAAACAATGTTTTTGGAATTGACTAAGACTTACAAAATATTTTTAATGTTTTTTGAAATCACATAGCCACATTTTATAACCTGCAATTAGTTACCAAAAAAATATATAAACATTTCCTACCCACCATGTCTTACCAACGAATAACCACATTCACCTGTGTCATAATACCATTTCAATTAACATATGAGTCATACTAAGATATTTGCTTATGACATGACTTCAGACTGTCTTCTGCTTGTATACACTCACAGAGATAAAGCCATCAGACATCTACCTCATTCACATATTGGAAAAGCATTTTAATTAGCCTTCTCAAATTCCCTGCCTCTCTCTCTCCTCATGCCTGCTCTAACACCTCCAATAATAAAACTGTGGTATTTAAGTTGGACATTTCTCCCTGGAGCTAAAATGGATTTATATTCTTCCAAGTGGTGAACATTTTTTTTTTATTTAAAAGTCTTTTTTTTGTTGTTGTTAAAGATTTTTTAATTTATTTATACAAGCACTGGGTACAGTCAGAAGCACGGGAGAGTGAGAGAATTCACCAGAGCCAGAGCAGGGAGCAGAACAGGCAGAAGGACTGAAGTACACTGCTGAGGGGAGCAGCGGGCGGCAGGAGAGGTCTGCACGCCAATGAACATATTTTTTTCTAAAGAGAAAATCTACCACTAGATGTTCAATTACATCATCATTTGTAGCTTTTCAGGGTCTTTATCATGTCAGTCTTTTTTCTGTTTGATTTATTGTTTTATGAATGTTAGTAAATATATAAAGTACTCACCTCTTCTGCATTAAATTTTACCCATTTATATCCAAGATATCTTTGCTCTAATTGTCATTCTCCCTATTAAAATATTTCAGAAAAACAGTTTTACCTGAGATAATGTAAGAATTCTTATACATTTTGAAGTTCTTTTTTATTTCAATTTTATTAATTTCATTTAATATTAAAAATACACATGGTTCAAAATTGAAGAGGCATAAAAATATTACTGTAAATTGTACCCTTCTAGCAAAAAATACTTCTGATTTCATCTTTGTCCTTTGAGAGATAGTTTATTCAAAACTAATGAAAATATACCCATATTTTGTCTTCTTTATTCTGTTCTGATCTTTAATTTTTTTTCTTTTAATAATATATATTGGAGATCATTTCGTGTCAATGTATAGTTTCTACTTCTCTCGTGTCTTCATAATATTTTGTTGTGTGGCTATACTGTAATTGATTTAATCAGTTCTCTAGACAACTATTAAGTTACTTCCAATTTTTTGCTTTTACAAACAGTGCTGCAAGTGGATAATTTTTAACCTGTTATCCTTGGGTGTGATGATTTAGGTGGGACAAGTTCCAGGAAATACACTTGCTGGGTGAAAGGAAATGTGCATGTAAAGTTTCCACAAAATATTAAATTTTCTGCCATGGAGGTTTTACTACTTGGTATTTTCCTTAGCAATGTGTGAGCAGGTGTCTATTTTCCTACATCTTCACTGTGTTTTCTAAGTGATAACTGAAAATTTGTATCTCATAATTTTAGCTTAGTTTCCTTACTATGAATGCTTAAGAGCCATTTGTTTCCTAAATTTGCCTTTTGAACATATTTCTAATTTTTTTTCCTGCTTTGTATTTTTAAATATATAGGTATACTTTCTATGATATAATTTGTAAATCTTGTCTATATTTTAATGAGAATTTTGTAATGATCATCTTGATCATCTTTGTATTTCTTTAGGTGTGAAGAATTAATGGGTATAAAAACTTGCAAGGGCACATGTGTATAGGAGATACTGTTAAGTCCAGCTGTTTGGGAACAGAGACAGTCACTACTCTGCCTGTTCTCTGTGTGTGTGTGTGTGTGAGAGTGTGTGTGTACAACAATATTGGAAGAACAGAAGAGTGATATTCCTTTCATAGAAACCAGAAATAAATTTCCTGCATTTTGATAACTTCATCTGTAGTTTTTATAATTTTTGTAGTAAACCATATAAATTCAAATTAAACTTTATAGAATATCAATTTATAGTTTAGTATCTTAACAATTTAAATCTTTACAGTACATAAAATGTTGTGACTTTCTCATGTTTTCTTGTAGTTGCTATGGTAGCTGTTATCTTATTCCTAATCCACTTCTTGGGAAGGAATATATTATTTCATCTATAGGAATGTGCCATAAAGCTTGATGAAAATATGAATCATATGCTTTACTAATTAGCTATTGACTCCTTAATATGCATAGGGGATTTCAATTATCAGAAAAAACTGCTGAGAGAGTGTTGTACCTTAATTTCTAAAGTATTGATTTTGACTGATAATATGATAAAATATTTTATTTCTTCAGGATTTTTTTGGTAAAAAATCTGAATTCAAAAGGGCATTTGTGTGACTGATGTACATGCTTTATTATTGACAATATTTGTATTAGTGACTTTGTTTCTTATGAAATGTATTTAATAGTCTGATTTTTTGAAAGGCATGTTTACTTATTTGCTGATTATAAAAAAGGGTTGTTTGTTCAAAGGGTTATTTAACCATATTTCTTTTTATACTTATAAACATGTACCTATTGTGTGGGGGAATATCATTAAATGATAGTTTTAACTGGAAAATGGTGATGATTTTAAATGATGTTATAAAAATATTTTAATGCATGAATATATTTGTAAGGTCAGTTTCATCTAAAGAGACATTTGTATGTCAGCTATTATTGAACCTATGCAGGTGAATTTAAATTATTCTCTGAGCATTTGATATGCTTATAATTCAGAGTTTATTTTATTTATTTTTAAGATGCCAGGAACTGAAAATGTTGGCAGGAAGCAAGTTCTAATTGCTAGTTTGAGAATGGTTATGTCAGAAATGGGGAAAGTTAATTGCCACATGGGTGCTCTCAATTAGAACTTTCTCACCATATTCTAAGCACAGGTTGGCATCTGTTACTACATTTATGCAAGCAAAAAAAATCATTCAGAAGTTAAAATATAATTGTCAGAAGCTTGTCTTTGAAATTAGAAAAACCTGTAATTTATTTTCAAATAACTCATTTGTTTTGCTACTAACTAGAAAACCTGAAATTTCTCGCTTTATATTTGTTTAAGCTTTTTCAATTATTGACAGATTCTCAACAATTTTGTATTGATTTATTCCTAAGTCTGAATTTGACTTTATGAAAAGTCTAGAGAGAGGTCTCATTTGGTAAAAGAATAAATGTTTTTATGATAGGATAGAAGTGCTCACAATCAAGTCCTCATAGGTATTCACTGACATAGTAACTAATACCTACTAACACTGAATTTGGGCAGACTTCTTATTTTTTTGGTATTACTGCATGTAATGTTAACAAAATACAGAAAGTAATTATTGTTACCTGCATTTTATAAATGAGAAAATCAAGCAGGATTAGAGCATTTAAATAACTTGTTCAAAGACACATAACTAAGAAGTATCTGAGCTGTGTTTGTGCTGCTGTTTAGAGAAATAAACACGAAAAGCCCAACAGGTTTTTTATTTTCCCTTGTCAGTGAACCAAATAACACAAAAATTATCTCCTGGAAGCTTACAATCTAGCAGGGAGAAGCAGACTGTAAACATTAAGTAAATTATATAGGCTGAAGGCAAGATGAGCTTTGAAAAGCACTTAAAACTAGGGGGATTGCTGGTGGCATAGAGTTGGGTTTGGAATTGATATCAGATCATCAAAGAATCCCCTACTGAGAATGAGAATATGAGCAAATTGGCTGAGTAGATATCTAGGGATAGCTCCATTCTAGAGAAATGTAGATGCCCTAAGGAAGGCTAGAGTAGGAAGAAATAGTAAGAGGTGGGGCACTTACTGCCAGCTCTCATTTTACAGGACAGGAGAGAGTACTACTGCTGTTAGAGTCACAGCCTGGTAGAGTCCCAGGGTAGCCAGAGGCAGTTTACCTTTTTAAATCTTTAACCATTTCAATTGTAAAAAAAAAAAAAAAACACAACAATATGTTATTTGTCGTTAATTGGGGGAGAGGGTGGAGCCTGGGTTATAGTCTTCAGAGGAAAAAAATAAACATTTACATGTCTTCTTTTTGGTCTCACTAAATTCTAGTTTGGGTATTTCTTGAAGATTGTAAACTTGTGTCTAAAACTATGACTTTAAATCATCAGAGATTTTTATTTTGTATATTTTTTTAAATAAATTATATTTTTATATTCCCCATACAATTGCAACCCTCTTATTTTGAACCCAATCCCTCCCCTCCCCGCCCCCCAACCCCCATATAGAGTGTCTCTGGTTCATAGTTGTTTGTTGATTGTGATTTTCACTTTCTTAGAGTTATTCATTTTCCTGGTCCCTTAATTTAAGTTTTCTAGATTCCTGCTATGAGTGAGACCATCCGGTATTTTTCTTTTTCTTTCTGGCTTATTTTGCTGAGCATGATCCCTTCCAGCACCATCCATGTTGCTGCAAATTGCATGTGTTTATCTTTTTTGAATGCTGAGTAATATTCCATGGTGTATATGTACCACATCTTCATGATCCAGTCATCTATTTTTGGGCATTTGGGTTGTTTCCAAAGCTTAGCTATTGTAAACAGTGCTGCTATAAACATAGGGGTGCAGGTGCTGTTTGGAATTGATGTTTCTGTGTCCTTTGGGTAAATACCTAGGAGTGGAATTGCTGGATCATATGGAAGCTCTATGTTTAGTAGGTCCAGAAATCTCCACACAGATCTCCATTGTGGTTGGACCAGTTTGCATCCCACCAACAGTTCAGGAGAGTTCCTTTTTCTCCACACCCTCGCCAACATTTGTTGTTGCTAGTTTTTTTTAATATGTGCCATTCTCACTGGTGTAAGATGGTATCTCATGGTAGTTTTGATTTGCATTTCCCTGATTACAAGTGATGTTGAACATTTTTTCATATGCCTGTTGGCCATTTGCATTTCCTCTTCAGAGAAGTTTCTTTTTAGCTCTTCTGCCCATTTTTTGACTGGATTATTTTCTTTGTTTTTGTTGAGTCTCATCAGCTCTTTGCAGATTTTTGTGATCAGTCCTTTATCATTTAGTGTTGTATGCAAAAATGTTCTCCAGTTGGTGGGGTTTCTCTTTGTTTCTGTTATTGTCTCTTTTGCTGTGCAGAAGCTCTTTAATTTGATGTAGTCCCAGCTGTTTATCTTTGCCTTCACTATCACTGCTTTGGGTGATGTGTCTGTAAATATGTCTTTGATGTGCATATCACGTAGTGTTTCACATATATTTCCTTCTAAGTATTTTATGGTTTCAGGTCTTGTGTCTAGTTCTTTAATCCATTTTGAGTTGGTTTTTGTGCATGGTGTGAGGTAGTGGTCAAGCTTTATTCTTTTGCATGTAGTGACCCAGTTTTCCCAGCACCATTTATTGAACAAACTTTGTTTGCTCCAGTGCATATTCTTTGCTCCTTTGTCAAAGATTAGTTGACCATAAATCTGTGGGTTTATTTCTGGATTTTCTATTCGATTCCATTGGTCTGTGTGTCTGTTCTTGTTCCAATACCATGCATTTTTGATGATTATGGCTTTGTAGAATAGTTTGAAGTCTGGGAGTGTGATGCTTCCATTCCCTTCTTTTTTTTTTTCAGGAGAGCTTTCGCTATTTGGTGTTTTCAGTGATTCCATATGAATGTCATCAATAATTGTTCTATTTCTTTGAAGAATGACATTGAAATTTTGATTGGAATAGCATTGAATCTGTATTTTGCTTTTGGGAGGATGGCCATTTGAATAATGTTTATTCCTCCAATCCATGAGCAGGGGATGTCTTTCCATTTCTTTGTATCTTATTCTATTTCTTTTAATAGTGTTTTATAGTTATCTTTGTATAGGTCCTTTACCTCTTTTGTTAGATTTATTCCCAAGTATTTGATTTTTTTTGTTTCGATAATAAAAGGGATGGTTTTTTTGATTTCTTCTTCAGATTTATTGTTTGTGTATAGGAAGGCTACTGACTTTTGCGTGTTGATTTTGTATCCTGCCACTTTACTGAACTGATTGATGAATTAGTTGACCATAATTAGTTTTTCTGTGAAGTTTTTGGGGTTCTCTATGTTTATTATCATATCATCTACAAATAGTGATAGTCTGACTTCTTTTCCTATTTGGATTCCTTGTATGTCTTTCTCTTGTCTTATTGCTCTGGCTAGGACTTCCAGTATTATACTGAAAAGCAGTGGTGAGAGTGGACATCCTTGTCTTGTTCCAGATCTTAATGGAAATGCTTTCAGCTTTTCACCATTGAGAATGATACTGGCTGTTGGCTTGTCATATATGGCCTTTCTGATGTTCAGGTATGTTCCTTGTATCCCAAGAATTTCAAGGGCTTTTATCATGAGTGGGTGTTGCACTTTGTCGAAAGCTTTCTCAGCATCTATTGATATTATCATATGGTTTTTATATTTCTTTTTGTTGATGTGTTGGATGACGTTGATTGATTTTCAGATGTTGAACCATCCTTGTGTCTCTGGCATGAATTCTGTTTGGTCGTGGTGAATTATCTTATGGATACATTGTTGGATTCTGGTAGCTAAAATTTTATTGAGGATTTTTGCATCAGTGTTCATTAGGGAGATTGGCCTGTAGTTTTCCTTTTTTGTGTTGTCCTTGTTTGGTTTTGGTATTAGTGTAATGTTGGCTTCATAGAACAAGTTAGGTATTGTCACTTCCTTCTCAATTTTTTGGAAGAGTTTGTGAAGGATCGGCACTAATTCGTCTCTGAATGTTTGGTAGAATTCATTTGTAAATCCATCAGGTCCTGGGCTTTTGTTTTTGGGGAGGTTTTTGATTACCATTTCAATTTCGCTAATTGTAATTGGTCTGTTTAGGTGTTCTATTTCTTCTTTATCTAGCTTTGGGTGATTGTAGAGTTGTAGGAATTTGTCTATCTCCTCTAGATTGTTGAACTTGTTTCCATATAACTGTTCATAGTAGTTAGTGATTATTCTTTTGATTTCTGCTGTGTCCGTTGTGATTTCTCCTCTTTCATTTGTGATCCTGTTTATTTGTGCTTTCTCCCGTTTTTCCTTTGTGAGCCTGGCTAGGGGTTTGTCTATTTTATTGATTTTTTCGAAGAACCTGTTCTTGGTTTCATTGATCTTTTGGATTGTTTTTTTAGTTTCAATTTCATTTATTTCTGCTTTGGTTTTTATTATTTCTTTTCTTCTACTGGTTTTGGGGTTTTTTTTTGTTGTTGTTGTTCTTTTTCTAGATCTTTGAGCTTCGATATTAGGTTGTTTCTTTGAGTTCTTTCTTGTTTCTTGATGTGAGCCTCTATTGCTATATATTTTCCTCTTATTACTGCTTTTGCTGCATCCCATACATTCAGGAAATTGGTGTTCTCCTTGTCATTCAATTCAAAGATTTTTTTTTATTTCTTCTTTGATCTCCTCATTAGTCCAGTGGTCTTCCAGTCGTGCAGTTTCCAATCTCCATGAGGTAGGAGAGTTCCTTGCCTTCTTTTTTGGTTTCTAGTTTGATGCCTTCATGGTCAGAAAAGATGGTTGGTATGATTTCAATCTTGGGGTATCTGTTGATGTTTGTCTTGTGTCCCAGTATGTGATTGATCTTGGAGAATGATCCGTGTGCACTTGAGAAAAATGTGTATGCCGTTTTTTGGGGGTTTAGTGTTCTATAGATGTCTGTTAAGCCCAAGCGCTCTAGATCCTTACTTAGAGATTTAGTGTCTTTACTTATTATTTGTCTCGTTGATCTATCCATTGTTGATCGTGGTGTGTAAGTCTCCCACTACGTATGTGTATTGTCCCCTTGATCATAATGTAGTGACCATTGGGATCTCTTTTTATCTTTTTGAGTTTGAAATCTGTTTGATCTGATATAAGTATAGCTTTTCTGCTTTCTTTTTTAGTCCATTTGCTTGTAGGATTGTTTTCCATCCTTTAACTTTGAGTCTATTTTTATCTTTCATAGCTAAATGTGTTTCCTGGAGACAGCAGAAGGTTGGGTTTTGTTTCTTAATCCAGCCTGCAACTCTGTGTCTTTTTATTGAAGAGTTTAGTCCATTTACATTTAGAGTTAATATTGATATGTTAGCATCTGTATTTGCCATTGTGTTTGTCTTTCCTTTGATTTTATTTATTTAATCTTTTAATAACTTTTTGTTTGGCCTTCTTTCGTTGTTATTAGTCCCTCTGAGGTTCTGGCTTTAGGACTCCTTGTAGTATTTTTTGGAGTTTGGGTTTAGTCATAATGAAATTCCAGAGTTTCTGTTTGTCTGGGAAGGTCCTTATTCTTTCTTCATAGAGGAAGGAGAGCTTTGCGGGATAGAGTATTCTTGGTAGGCATCTGTTTTCTTGGAGTCTGTTGACTATGTCCCCCCGCTCTCTCCTTGCCCATAGTGTTTCTTTGGAGAAGTCTGATGTCAGCCTGTTTGCTTTTCGTTTGAATGTTATCTGTTTCTTCCCTCCTTCAGCTTCATTATTTTTTCCTTGTCCTGGATTCTTGGGAGCTTTACTATTATGTGTCTTGCTGTATTTTTCCTTTCATCGTGGAAGTTTGGTGTTCTTCTTGCTTCTTGTATATCAATATTCAGCACCTTCTTCACGTTTGGGAGATTCTCTTCAATTATTTCCTTGAATATTTTCTCTGTTCCCACATATCTCTCCTCTCCTTCTGGGATTCCTATAACTCTTATATTTCCTTTCCTCATGGAGTCAGATAGTTCCCGAAGTCTTTCTTCTGTCTTTTTCCTTCATACTTCTCTTTCCTTTTCTGTTTTGGTTCTTTTTATTTCTGTGTCTTCGAGAGTACTTATTCGTTCTTCCATTTCATCTATTCTGCTTTCATTGCTTTTCCCAGAGTTCTTTAGTGCCTCCATTAATTCTTTGATCTCCTGCATTTCTTTTACTTCCCTCTTTAGGGACTCAATTTCATTCTTCTGATCGTTGATTATTTTTCCCTTATCATTGTTTTCCTTTAGGACTTCTATCAGTTTTTAATCATGGCAATTTTAAATTCTCATTCTGGAAGGCTCATAAGTTCTTCCAAGTTACTGTCATTGCAATCTGGGGGATGGGTTTCTTTTTGTAGTGTGCTTTTTTCCTGAGAAGTTGCTAGGTTGCATGTGGTTCTTCTACTCCCTACTGTCTCTTTTCTATTTTGCCATATGCATTGGGATGCTGTGTTGCTGGGACTGGCCGGCATCTTGGGTGAACTTCTCTGCTCCCCTTGGCTCCTCTCGGAACCATGTGTTGGTTTCAAGCAGTCTTTACTGAAGAAAGGTCCCTATTCTAAAATGCCGATGCGGGGACATGCTCCCCTGCTTGCCTGGTCTGCCCAGGGCGTGGGTTCCTGCTTCCCCTCTGGGCTTGGACTGCAGGCCAGAATGGGCTGGTGTGGGCAAACTTCCCAGCTCACCTCTGGCTCCTCTGGGATCCTTCTGCTGGTTTCAGGCAGTCTTTACTGGAGAAATGTCCCTGTTCTAAAATGGCGATGCGGGACGTACTCCCTGTGTGCCCAGTCTGCCCTGGTGGTGGGTTCCTGCTCCCCCTCTGGGCTCTGACTGCAGGCCAGAAGGGGCCTCGCACGTGCAGGGACCTGGGCAGCCGTGATCCGTGTATCCTTTTCAAGTGTGCTGCTTTTCTGCACAAGCTTACTGGCTGGCCTGGGGCTGTGTGTAGGTCTCTGGGAGTCTTTGTTTTTCTCTAATGGTGCCTGGAGCCATTCGCTCACCTCCTTGGCGAACCTGCAGGGTTCTCCACAGCTCTAGTTCATGGGGTATGGTGGCTGAAATAGTTCCTTTCCACTCTCAGTCCTGCATAGTTCGTTCTTGTTGGTTGTTTTAGTTTTATCCTCCATCCTGTTGGTCGGAGAGTCCTCAGAGATTTTTAAAACAGATAACTAATAATCCCTAGATAAAATTAGGATTGTGAATATCAGAAATCTGTGTATATCAATACATCTGGTATATCTTTCAAGATAGAAAGCTCAGAATCCTAATTTAGAAATAATGTTGTTGCTCAGATTTTGACATGTGACACCAGATATTAGGTACTCATTATCTGCAAAGCCCAGTTACAAGTCATGAAACCTATTTTTTTCCTTGTGTAATGTTAGTTCATAAATACTCATTTAGAAGATGTTAAGTACTCCTTCCATGCATCTTCTCTCATCTCTGAGACTTGGTGCCACTCCACTTCCTTCACTCCTTCTCCATCATACCCCTCATGTTAGCTAGCTTCTGTGAGCCTCAGGTCCCCAGTAATGTGGGATGTTCGGATTAAATGACCAGTAGATCATTGCCTATTAGTTTCCATTATCACTTCCCTAGCACTCTCCCACAGCCGAGTAGGGCCAGGAAAAGAGCAAGGCTCTGGATGAGGAATAGGGACCAGTCTGGGACACTGGATATTAGGGCATCCTTAAATGTGTAGTTTAGGACTCAGTTTTCCCCAAAGACTGTAAGTGCCTGACTCTGCTATGTTTAAGTGATTATTTTGTAAATCTTAACAACATCGCAAGGTAAATAGTAATATTTTTCTTTGCCCTTACCCAAGGAGGGTAACCCAGACAAGATCTGCCCTGTGAGGGGCAAGTGATTTCTTAGAGAGTCTCAAGCCTTAATTTTCTTTTTAAAATAATTATGGAAACACATTCTGAAACAACCAAAAATATTCCCCCTTCCTTCCCCAGTTTCTTTCTTGGGAGCAAAATAATACATTATTTTATATCACGTTCTCTTCAAGGTTCAAAGTAATTTTATTCTTCTATATTAATATTCTTATACATTACTAAGTTAAAAAAAAGCAGGTAGTGTTATTCTCATTTTGCAGATGGTTAATCTGAGATTTGAGAAACTAAAAACAAAGTTTAGAAATGTTCCATACTAAGCTTATTTTCATATAAAATAAGATAGGTTTCATACAATGTATTTAAACTTAATCAAAATGCAATGATAGGCTCAGTAAAATGTAAATATATCAGGGTGAATTATTGTGAGTAGAATGGCATAATAAATTTGTAATTAATATGTGAACATATTTTGCTTATCAGTGTTTTCTTAAAATTGCAAATGCTAATTAAAACAATTTAAAAGGGTACAGACTTCCAGTTATAAGAGAAATAAGTTCTGGAGATCTGATGTACAGCATTTTGACTACAGTTAACAATACCGTATTGTACACTTGACAGTTGCTAACACTGTAAATATTCTTTATACACACACAAAACAGGTATGTTTGGTGAATGGAGGCTGTAATTTATTACCGTAACCATTTTGCAATATATACATATAGCAAATGAAAATAAATAATAGACATTTTAAATATGGAACATCTAAAAGTCAGTGTTTGTATTAGCTTCTGAGAATAGAATTCTGCCTCATACGTTAGAGGGAAGGCACAAATCAGTACTGATAAGAGCTATGGAGGAAAAGAATATAGTACTATAAAATTGTACAGTAGGAAGATTTGGCTTAATCAAGGAGGAAGGGAAGTTTTCACTGAAGAATTGGTGATTCTGTTGACATCTGAAGGAAAAACTGAAGTCCACAGTGTAAGAGACCAGGCATGGGGATGAGGACAGGGGAGTGTTCAAGGAGAGATCACTCAGAAGTAGTTGTGCCAGCAGGCACAGGGCAGAATCAACTATGGATTCGGACAGATGGATAAAGGAGAGTCCCAGGGCCGTCAGTGGATTTTGCAGCCCTTAATGCTCTCTCAGGGATCCAGGCACACAAGCAGACCAGGCAGGGAAGCTACATGCAACTAAGCCTCCCAGTCCCCCACAAATCTTTACATTTAATCTCTGGGCTCTCTCTGGTATTCTCTCATGGTTTCGCCTCTCTGTGGTCATGAAGCTCTTTCTCTCATAGCCAGCCTCCAAGTGATGCTGCCCTTATATTCCTGGCTAGGCTCAGGTATGTGCATTTACGTATGCCCACATGCATGCTCCAGGTATCCACAATCAACACAATCAAGGCTGCAGTGATAGCCACAGAAGCCAGTGGCATAAAAAGCCTGATTAATTCACTTACCGTCCAGAAGTCCAGGCAAAATAGTTTTGGTTTTTTTTTTTTGGATTAAGGGATTTGCAGTGGACTTAAGTAAATAATAATAATAATAATAATAAAGGAGGAAGTAATATGAGATTTAATGATAGATTAGATATGTGAATTGCAAGAAAAAGAAATGTTAATACAGCTTAAAAGCTGTATGTTAATTTGTAACTGAAGAATTTAACCACAAGGCCCAAAAGGAAATTAGAGTGAGCAATATCAGTTTATTCCTGTGTAGGACTGTTTCTATTTTAGTTTACCATGGATGGAAAGAAAATTACAGAGGAGTAAAATCTGTACTTTAGTAGCACTTCTGCATATCTTTTACTAATGAAATTTTAATTCTTAAATGTTTTTATTTTATTTGGTAGAATCTTAAGAAGATTCAAGAAATGGAAAAGGGTGATGAATCGCCCACAGACCTGGAGGAGCTGAAAAATGCTGACTGGGTAAGATAACTGGATATTCCCTCTATTCAGAGTTGAAGAAATAGTGTGTTTTTTAAAATGCTGGTTATTAAGGACTGTGATGTGAATTACTATTACGTGAACTTGAGTACAAAGTCTTAAATTTGAAGAAATACGTATTTTTCCATTTTAAAAAACTGATTAGAACTGCTCCAATATCTCTGGGGATTTTGGTGTTTCAAAATACAGATCTTTCTAGTTATATTAATTCCTTAATTAAAACCTTAATACCCTTGTAAGTCAAAGTTCAAGCTCTATTTCATGATAATGTGTGGAAAATATAGTGTAGTACATTCATTTATTCAATGAACAGTTACTGTTCACTGAATGTAAAATGAATAATATGAGATATCTGCCTTCACAAAGAATGGATAATTGTAGTGTATTCACATGATGTACTTAGTTGGGGTTTGGTTTTTTGTTTTTGGTTTTTTTTTTTTTTTTTTTTTTTTTCAGATTTATTTTATTGATTTCTGCATATGAGAGCTGGAGTGCAGGCCAGAGGTGTGGAGCTGGGGGGTGGTGAGAGGATTCACCAGGGACAGAGTGGGGAGCAGAAAAAGGTGGATCCACTGAAGTACACTGCTGAGGGGAGCAGCAGGAGAGACAGGAGAGGTCTGCTTTGCCATGTGGGTTAGCTCCCTGGCTGAGGATAGAACTTATGCTGCAGTGGCTGCTGATAGCTTCATAGTGCTAAGACTTAACACCTTGCACCACCAGAGAGGCCCCACATGACACACTTTGAATCTTTTTCTGGCATGGTACTAGATCCTAGTGACACCAAGATTCTATGTCCTTATTTTATGACTTAGGATGAGGTAAGGTGACAGTCTTGGGGACAGGATAGTGAATGCCATGAAGTGTTAGAGATATATTCAGATATCACTGGGAAGGCACATTTTAGAATTCTCACTTTTCAGATTAAGGATACTGAATAAATAATGACCTCATTAAATAAAGGAGTAGGAGTAGATGCAGATTTGGGGACTTGAACAAGTCATTTTTGAACATTGTAGATTTTAATTGTTTGCCATATTCCTTTCTGATAACTTTATTAAGGTATCATTGGTATACAGTAAGCTACCCATATTTAAAATGCATCAATAAGTTCTGATAAGTACATACACACAAACATATTTATCACTACAGTGAAAATGAACCTACTCATCATCTTCCAAAATTTTCTTATACCCCTTTGAAGTCCTGCTTCCTGCATCTCTCCTCCCTAGTTTCCAGGCAACTTGTTATCTACTTTCTCTCATTATAGATTAGTTTGCAGATTGTAGAATTTTAGCTATATAACCATATAATATATACTGTTTTTTTTCCTTGATTTTTTTCACTCAGTATAATTCTTCTGACATTTTATCCAGTAGTTTTCTTCTGTTGATGGGTGTTTCCTGTCAGCAATATTCTCAGTAGTTATATACCTTCATTGAAATATTTGGAGTGAGGGGCCTCCCTCGTGGCACAGGCGGATGAACGCAGTGCTGTGAAGCTGTCCACTGCCTCTGCAGTGCCAGTTTGATCCCCACCGGCCTCGGAGCAACCCACATGTCAGCAGACCTCTCCTGTCTTGCCCACTGCTCCCCTCAGCAGTGTATTTCGTCAGTCTGCCTGCTCTGTTCCCCATTCTGTCTCTGGTGAATCCTCTCACCCTCCCACGCATCTGGCCTGTACCCTAATTCTTGTATAAATAAAATAAATCTTAAAAAAAAAAAAGAAGCTACCCTTTAAAAAAAAAAAAAAAAGAAATATTTGGAGTGAATGCATACATTGTACAAAAGTGAAAAATGATGTAAAAATATATAGAATAATTAAAAATAATAAATAATAAAATAAAATCCAATAACAATAAAAAAAGACAATCAAGCTGTAATTACATAAAGTATGTTCCTAATTTTATAAAATGTATTCATCTATTCAGACCCACAGAAGAAAAGAAAAAAGACAAGATGGAAATGGAATTTTATAATTATGATATCAAAAAAAGAGAACTATTTGGAGTGACATTAATTGGTACATTTAAGAATAAAACTAAAACAATAAGTTGTATTATTCGACATTTTAGAATAATATTATCGAGTTTCTTCTGTATAGGAGAGTTCTCTGATAGTGTCGTTCTAGGTATGCATTTCATGTTGGCTAGTAAATTTTTAAATTTCTTTTCTTTTTTTTGAGAGATTTTTTTATTTATGCATACAAGAGCTGGGGTAGAGGTCAGAGATGCGGAGGGTGAAAGGATTCACCAGAGAGAGAGAATGGAGAACAGAACAGGCAGATTGACCACAGTACACTGCTGAGAGGAGCAGCCAGCGAGTCAGGAGAAGTGTGCTGTGCCATGTGGATTGCTCCCTGGTCGGCCGGGGATTGAACTCATGCTGCAGAGGCTGCTGATAGCTTCATAGTGCTGTGCTTAACCCCTTGCAACACCAGAGAGGCCCCTCAACTGTCAAGATTTCTTAAAGCCTGAGGAGGTCAAGAGAAGAGATTGCACTTTAAAAAGATGAAGGCACATTTGCACTGGATCTTAAAGGAATGAGTAAGAGAATTAGAGAAGTTGGGACAAAACAATCCCAAGAGAGAAATCTAAATTATTGATATTATATTAGAACATCTTTAATAGCAGAATGCTAAGAATTATAAAAATATGAATATTTATTTTTTGTATATAGGACGGAAACTGATTTTTGTACACTGATTTTTACACTGTACCACTTTGCTAAACTGGGTAATTGTTTCAATTAATTTTTCTGTGGGTTCTCTCTATATTATGTTGTCTGCAAATGATAATGATAGTTTTAGTTCTCTCTGAATGTGGATTACACTTATAATATATTTTTCTTGTCTGGTTGCTCTAGCAAAGATTTCCAATACTATATTGAATAGTAGAGCTGAGAGTGGACATCCTTGTCTTGTACCAGATCTTAGTGAAACAGGTTTCAGTTTTTCACTATGTACTCCTTTAACTGGCCAGTTTTATCCCTTCATGTTTGGATTGATTATTGATTTATGAATGTCTGCTGCTGCCTTTTTGCCCTTTTTCATTTCTTTTTGTATGTTCCTTTCTTTGGTTTAGATGTGAGAGCATCTTTTAATTTTTCTTTGAGAAGTGGTCTAGTTTTTGCAGACTCCTTCAGTTTCTCTTTGAGAAAGCCTTTATTTCTCCTTCATATCTAAAGGAGAGCTTTGCAAGTATTCTTGCAAAAGATTAAAGTATTCTTTGCAAGATAAAGTATTTTTTCTGGATTTATATACTTAGTCCTGTCTAAACATAGATTCAAGAAGTTTTGCTCTGTTATTTCTTTAAATATGTTTTCTGTTCCATTTTTCTCTCTTCTACCTCTGATATTCCCATTGTCCTTATGTTGCCATTTCTCATGGAGTAGGATAATTCTCAGAGTGTTTCTTCATTTTTTAGTTTCAGGGTTAATGATATTTAATGAAATATTGTAGTGTGTTAAAATTAAGTGGCTCAGATACGTAAATATATTTATTATAAAATCAACTGATGTATTTTGTAAGAATTTTCTATATGAAATATGTGGTTGAATTTCTCAAAAAGAAAAGGCCATGCAAGGTCCTGCAGTGCGCCACTGAACCCCACCATTCTAAAGACTAGAAGTCCAAGTTCGGACAGCTGATTGCCCTAAGGAGGGTGAGCACCTGGATCCCCACTGGTGGAGGTACTAGAGTGCCAGGTCCTGCAATATCCCATGAGACCCCACCAGCCACCCACTTCAAACAGTGAGCTCCTGGACCAGTGAGGGTGAGGAGCCATACATAGCAGGAGGCCCACCTACAGCATCAGCACCCCAAAGCAAATAATGGAGAAAAGAAAAAACAAAATGGTCACATGAGTCCTCAGAGAAATAATATAATACATTGAGAGAACAGATCTCCAGAACTCAGCTTTCAAGACATGATACATTGGCTCTGATCTTCTTAACAAGTTATGAAGTACCATTTTCTTTTATTGAGGAGGAATCGAGGGTTCAGAAAGGGAAACAGTTTGCTGGGTGTCAAATAGCTATTAGGTAGTTATATCAGCTAGCTATGGTGACAATAATGCTGCATAACTAATCACAACAAAATTACAGTAGAATAAAATAAGAACATTTACTTAGCTCATCGGTCCACAGATGAGTCGTTAATTCCAGTCTACATTTGTGTTATTGTTCTCCTGGGTAGTCATAGAAATGGACATCCTTCTGGTCCAGGCCTGATGTTCTCATGGTAGTGAGAATTTCAAGGCCATTTATATTTGTTTTTTAAGACTTTATTCATGTTATATTAACTACTATTCCAGTGGCAAAGCAGCCATATAACCCAACTCCAAGACAAGGTGTGGGAAGTCTACTCTTCAGTGAGCAAAGTATAATTATTTAGATAAAACTAATAAATTTATTCACTGACGTCTCTACACTCTTTGTTCTCTCAGGCTCGATTCTGGGTACAGGTGATGAGGGATTTACGAAATGGAGTAAAACTTAAGAAGGTCCAGGAACGGCAGTATAACCCTTTGCCCATTGAATATCAGCTCACCCCTTATGAGATGCTAATGGATGACATTCGCTGCAAAAGATACACTTTGCGGAAAGTGATGGTGAGTAACAAAGAAAACTATTAGTGGACTAAAATGGTTATTCTTTACTAATCTTATTTGTTGAAAATTTTCTTCTCATGACCGTAGTACATGGTCACTATAAAAAATTTGGAAAGTACAGTAGACTCAAAGAAGAAAAGTTAACAAATACATAATTCCACGAACCAGAGAGAAATTTTGCTAACATTCTGGGGTATACTTTTCAGTTTACTTTCTATACAGTTTTTTTTTTTTTGACAAAATGGGTTAATGTTGAATACTTTGTTGTATATCTGGTTCTTTTCACTTAACATATTGTGAACATTTTTCTGTGTCTTTATATATTCAACATAATGATTTCTTTTGTTTTTAATTGAAGTAATGTACGTTTACTACAAGATCTGTGATTCAAGAGGTATAGGATCACACTTCCTCACATGTATATCATCATGATTTCTAAATGACTATATATTCTCTAACTTAGGGATAGAGCAGAGTTTATTAAACTAATCAACTTATAACCAATTATTTTGTGTATTGCTGTGTACAAATCTTTTTGAATTAGTTACAATGAATTCCTGGAGTTAGGTTCTGAAAAGCCATGTCCAGACAGCTCTACCTTTGAATCATGTCCTTAGTCTGCTACATACACACTTCAGAGGCTCTTTATTCCAAGTCACCATCATCAGTCATTTAGACTGTCACATTGCATGGCCTTCCTGCTTTCATTCTTGCTCCTTTTTAGCCTATTTGTCTCCAGGCCAGAGTAAACCATTAAAGTAAAGGTATGATGATATCATTGACCTACTCAGAATATTCCACTGCTTTCCATCACCCTCAGGATAAACTCCACGCTTTAACCTTTGCCAGAAAAGGTCACACAATTCTGTTGCAGTCTACCTCTCAGATAGCAAGTTCTGCTGTTCTCACTGGTTGACTGCTTCTCCTCAACCACCATCAACTCTCCGCCATCATCCTCCCTTGCTCCTGCAGCTAAGCCTTTACTCTCCTTCTTCCTGAAGCTCTCTCTTTACACACATCTACTTAACTTTCCCCTTCATTCATCAGGGTTTTGCTCAAATACCCTACCCCATAAACTCCCAGTAATGAAGAGAAGACTTTTCTCTCCATATATTTCAGTGTCAGTGTGTTGTCAGATTTACCATCTGTCTCCCATGGGAATATAGAGACTTAGCTATTTCATGATTATATCCCTTTGACTAGAACATATGCCTAACACATATGCTAAATACTGAGATTAATAAATACTTGTAGAAGAAATTAATTACAGTCGTGTTTTTGAGACAGTTTAATCAGTTATCTTGTAGAAGATTGTTATGAAACACATCACTTGATTTTACAATAAGTAAATTTAAGTAGCTGTTTGAGCTGCTTGTTAATTGATTTTTAATACACTACAGTATTCCAGCTAAGTACATGTTGATCTACTTTTCAGTAAATCTGATTTACTTTATAGATGTGAAAACTGAAGTTTAGAGAAGCTCAGTAACTTCCAAGTTCAGAAAACTAGTTGTAAGGCAAAGTCTCAATTTTAGTCTCATTCTGCCTGACCCCAGAGCATGCAATATACATATTGCCAGTTGTGGTCATTACTGTTCACAGCATAATAGTTTGCCCCTTTCTTCACATTCTTGCCTGATGTGAGTATCGTTTAGGGTTAATCAATTTTGAATGGGAGAAAATACTCTTTCATTTTTTAAATCTACATACATTCCTTTGGTTACCAGTACATTTATACATTTTAAATATATACCAGTTGTTTTTATGTCTTAATTTTATTTTAATTTAAGAAATATTTATTGAGCAGTTATCATGTGCCAGGCACTATTTTGGACTTGGAAAAAGGACATAATACTACTGACTTTGGTTCTCACAAAGCTTACACTGTGGTGGGAGCCACTGATAACTAGATAGGCATGTTTACAATATGATGAGCAAGTAGAATGGGTCATGTGCTCAAAAACATGTTCAGAGATCAAGATATAATGCAGTTTGACATAGGAAGACAACAACAATAAAAATTCACCATAATTCAAATGTAGACTGGAATGTAGGAAGTTGTAAGGAGTGAAGCTGGCAAGGTGATTTCAGACCATCTCATATACTCAGTATTTTTGGGATGGTGCAGAGGGTCAGAGAAGAGAACAACTTGGGAGATAGACTGAGGACCCTCATTATTTAAGAGGTGAGAACAGAGGAAGGTGATAAAGACTTAGAAAGATAAACCAGAGAGAAAACAAAGAAATTAGAGTGGAGTGATGGCTGCAAATAGGAAGTGTATTTTAGGAAAGTGGAATGCTGCTTGGAGGTGAGGTAAGTTAAGCACACTGGGATATAACAGATTTAGCAATATGATAGTAGTTTGTAGGGTGGAAAGTGAGGAAATAGACACATCCAGAATATATATGTGTCTCCTTAGAGGTTTTTTTTCCAGGTGTTTTTTTTTTTTTTCACAAATTAATTTTTTTATTTTTTTAAATCATTGTTAATTTTTAAACAATATTTGCTTCCCGTCCACCCCCTCAGGTGTAGTCCCCATAGAGTTTCCTTCACCAATGCACCTGTGCACCATCACCTCAGTCCCCTGTTCGCCTCCCTCCCTCCCTCCCTCATTCCCTCCCTCCCTCTGATCCCTCTCTCTCCTCCTCCCCTGCACTATGTCCCTGATTTATAATTGTCTGGTTTTGCTTTGTTGTGTTTTGTACTGTTGTTATTTTTTCACACTGATGTCTTCTTTGGTTTCTCTGTATTCCTGCTATAAGTGAAACCATCCGATATTTTTCTTTTTCCTTCTGGCTTATTTCGCTGAGCATAATTCCTTCTAGCTCCATCCATGTTGCTGAAAATGGCATGAGTTTATCTTTTTCGATTGCTGAATAATATTTCATTGTGTATATACCACATCTTCTTGATCCAGTCATCTGTTTTTGGGCATTTGGGTTGTTTCCAGGCTTTACCTATTGACAATAGTGCTGCAATAAACATAGGGGTACAGGTGGTCTTTTGAATCAGTGTTTTTGTGTCCTTTGGGTAGATCCCTAGTAGTGGAATTGCTGGGTGATATGGTAGCTCCATTTTTAGTCGACTGAGGAACCTTTAGACGGCTTTCCATAGTGGTTGGACCAGTTTGCACTCCCACCAACAAGTAGGAGAGTTTCTTTTTCACCACATCCTCACCAACATTTCTTTTTCTTTTTTTAAAGATTTATTTATATAAGCACTGGGTACAGTTAGAAGCGTGGGGGGCGGGGGTGGTGAGAGAATTCACCAGAGCCAGAGCGGGGAACAGAACAGGCAGATCTCACCAACATTTCTTGTTGCTTATTTTTTTTTGATATGTGCCATTCTTACTAGTGTAAGGTGGTATCTCAATGTGGTTTGGTTTGCATTTCCCTGATTATAAGGGAAGTTGAACATTGTTTCATATGCCTGTTGGCCATTTGCATTTCCTCTTTGGAGAAATGTCTTTTAAATTCTTCTGCCCATTTCTTGACTGGATTGCTTATTTTGTTTTTGTTGAGTCATGTGAGTTCATTGTATATCTTTGTGATCAGTCTCTTATTAGTTGAATGGAGTGCAAAAATTTTTTCCCAATCAGTGGGGTGTCTCTCTGTTTTGGTTAATGTCTCTTTTGCTTTTTTTTTTTTTTTTTTTTTGGTTAATGTCTCTTTTGCTTTTCAGTTTGATGTAATCCCAGGTGTTTATCTTTTCTTTGACTTCCTTTGCTTTGGATGATGAGTCTTTAAAGATGTTATTACAATGTATGTCTTGTAGTGTTTTGCCTATATTTTCTTCTATATATTTTATGGTCTTATGTCCAGTACTTTTATCCATTTTGAGTTGATTTTTGTGTATGGTGACAGGTAGTGGTTTAGTTTCATTTTTTTGCATGTGGTGGTGCAGTTTTCCCAGAACCATTTATTGAACAAACTGTTCATGTTCCATTGCATATTATTTGCTCCTTTGTCAAAGATCAGTTGTCCATATAAGTGTGGTTTTATTTCTGGGCTTTCTATTTGGTTCCATTCTGTGTGTCTGTGTTCCAATACCAAGCTGTTTTAATTATTATGGCTTTGTGGTATAGCTTGAAGTTTGGAAATGTGATACCTCCTTTCTCCTGTTTTCATCAGTAGGGCTTTGGCTGTTCGTGATTCCATATGAATTTCATCAGTATTTGTTCTATTTCTTTAAAGATTGTCATTGAGATTTTTATTGGAATGGCATTGAATCTGTATGTTGCTTTTGGTAGGATGGACATTTTAATAATGTTAATTCTTCCAATCCATGAGCAGGGGATGTCTTTCCATTTCTTTGTGTCTTCTATTTCTTTTAACAGTGTTTTATAATTTTCTTTGTATAGGCCCTTCACCTCTTTTGTTAGGTTTATTCCCAAGTATTTGATTTTTTTTTTTTGTTTCAATCATAAAAGGGATGTTTTTCTTGATTTCTTCTTCTTCAGACTGATTGATTGTGTATAGGAAGGCTACTTACTTTTGTGTGTTGATTTTAGGGTTCTCTATCCTGATCTTAAAGGAAAGGCCTTCAGCTTTTTGCCATTAAGAATGATATTGGCAGTGGGTTTGTGATATATGGCTTTTGTCATGTTAAGGTATGTTCCTTCTATCCCAGGAATTTTAAGGGCCTTCATCATTAATGGATGTTGTACTTTGTCAAAAGCTTTTTTAGCATCTATTGATAATGATCATATGGTTTTTATTTTCTTTTTGTTGCTGTGTTGGATTTCATTGATTGATTTTCGTATGTTGAACCATCCTTGTGCCCCTGGGATGAATCCCACTTGATCTTGGTGTATTATCCCTTTGAGGCATTGTTGGAGTCTGCTGGCAAAGATTTTGTTAAGTATTTTTGCATCAGAGTTCATTAGGGAGATTGGCATCTAATTTTCTTTTTTATGTGCTATCTTTGGTTTTGGGATTAGTGTAATATTGGCTTCCTAGAATGAATTTGGTAGTATTCCTTCTTTTTCAATTTTTTTTAAAGATTTATTTATTTATTTATACAAGCACTGGGTACACTCAGAAGTGCGGGCGGTGAGAGAATTCACCAGAGCCAGAGCAGGGAGCAGAACAGGCAGACAGACGAAGTACACTGCTGAGGGGAGCAACGGGCGGAAGGAGAGATCTGTGCACCATGTGGGACCCTCGCCCGGAGGCTGGGGATCGAACCAGCGCTTCAGAGGATGCGGGCAGCTTCTCAGCCCAGCACTCAACCTCTGTGCCACCGGGGAGGCCCCTTTTCCAATTTTTTGAAAGAGTTTGTGTAGAATATGCACTAATTCCTACTGAACATTTGGTAGAATTAATTATGAAGCCATCTGGACCTGGGCTTTAGTTTTTGAGGAGTGCTTTGATGACTGCCTCAGTTTCACTGCTTGTAATTGGTCTGTTTGCGTTCTGTTTCTTCTTTGTCCAGCTTTGGATGATTATATCGTTCTAGGAATTTGTCCATCTCTTCCAGATTGTTGAATATGTTCATAGTAATCTCTGATTTTTTTTTTGATTTCTACTGAGTCTGTTGTGATTTCTCCTCTTTCATTTATAATCCTATTTATTTGTGTTTTCTCCCATTTTTTCTTAGTGAGTCTGGCTAGAAGTTTGTCTATTTTGTTTACTTTTTTGAAAAACCAACTTTTGGTTTCATTGATCTTTTGGATTTTTTAAAATTTCCAATTCATTTATTTCTGCTTTGATTTTTATTATTTCCTTTCTTCTACTGGCTTTAGGGTTTTTTGTTGTTCTTTTTCTAGCTCTTTGAGATGTGAGATTAGATTGTTTCTTTGAGTTCTTTCTTGTTTCTTGATGTGAGCCTGTATTGCTATATATTTTCCTCTTGATACTGCTTTTGCTGCATCCAATACATTCTAGAAAGTGGTGTCCTCCTCAGCTCAAAGTATTTTTTAATTTCTTCTTTGATCTCCTCATTAGTCCAGTGGTCTTCCAGTAGTATGGATTTCAATCTCCATGAAGTGGGAGGGTTCTTTGTTTTCTTTTCATGATTTATTTCTAGTTTGATGCCTTTATGATCAGAGAAGATAGTTGGAATGACTTTGATCTTCATGTATCTGTTGATGTTTGTCTTTTGGCCCAGTATGTGATCAGTTCTGGAGAATGATCTGTGTGCGCTTGTGTGTAGATTTTTTGAGGTGCAGTGTCCTATAGATGTCTATTAAGTCCATGAGTTCTCTGCCTTTATTTAGGGCTCTAGTGTCTTTGTTTATTTTTTGTCTCGTTGATCTGTCCATTGGTGAGAGTGGGGTATTGAAGTCTCCCACTATATATGCATTTTATTTGATGTCTGTTTTCAGAGCTGATAATAATTGTCTAATATATTTTGGTGCTCCTTCATTTGGTGAGTATATGTTGATGAGAATTATTTCTTCCTGGTGTATTATCCCCTTGATCATAATGTAGTGTCCGTGTTTGTCTTTTTCTCTTTAGAGTTTTCATAAGGAGATCAAGAATAGCATTGGATGAGTCTTTAAAGGTGTTGCTGAGGCATATGTCATGCAGTGTTTTGCCTATATTTCCTTCTATGTATTTTATTTTCAGGTCTTATGCCTTGTTCTTTAATCCATTTTGAATTGGTTTTTGTGCATGGTGTTAGGTAGTAGTAAAGCTTCATTATTTGGCATGTAGCAACCCAGTTTTCCTAGCACCATTTATTGAAAAAACTTTCTTTGCTCCATTGCAGATTCTTTGCTCCTTGGTCTCACTTATAGCAAGAATTTAGAAAACCTAAATAAGGGACCAGGAAAAAGACATTATAATAAAGTAAAAATCAAAATCAATAAGCAACTATAAACCAAAGACACACTACAGGGGGTTGGGAAAGGGAGGAGAGATTAGGGTCAAAATAAGGGGGGTGGGAATTGTATGGGGAATATAACCAAGATGAAAATGCATACATTGTGCAAAGTGAAAAATGATGTAAAATATATATATATAAAATAAAAAATATATATATATACCAAAATAAAAAAGAATAGCATCTGGAGAGCACATGGGGTTAACAAAAGTTGTGTTTCATTTTTGTTTTTGGTAATAAGACTTAATTTGGAAAAGACTATTGGAAAAGCAAAAATAGAGAACAGGAAACCAGGAATGGGCTTTAATAGGATTACACCCTGAAAGAAGGCTGAAAAGAAGGAGAAGACTCTGCTTATACTTACTGTTTCTTTCTGCTCATACCTTTCTGTCTTGAGTAACCTCAGGACAATCACTGCCTACTTTCTTTGCCTTTTTTCATGATTTACTCACAAATATTTCCCAAGATTTGGATTTTCCTAGAGTTCTTTCAAGACATACATTTACTCCTTTAGAAACTCATAGAAACTCATAGATTTAGTTGTCACCTTTACTTCAGAATAATCACTGTGACTTCAGTTCTAAATTGTCTGTGTCTTTATTTATACTCAAAATACATTGAGTATTTTGTATATTTCAAACTGTCTCTTGAGTTTCTTTGTCAGAAGTCCTCATACCAAATATATCCAAGACTTTTCTGAGTAGCCTGTGGTCCAGAGTTTGGTCCTCTTTCTGTCTTCCAATGAGATCATCATTCCTCAACTTACCAGGTCTAAAATCTTTTAGTATCAGTTTGAAATCATTCCTTTCTTGTTTTCTTTAAAAGGCTAATCAATGCTTTACAGTCAATAAAATGATTTACTTCACATTTTTTTGGAAAATAAATTTTTCTTAATTGTAAAAGTAGTCACAATTTTAAAAATTGTATCAATACAAATAAAAAGAAAATAGAAATCTGTAATCACAAAACACAGAGAAGAACACTGTTGACGTCATTTTTTTATAAAGATATAAACACCTTTTTTTCCCTCCTGTTTTCTTGCCTTTTATATTCAGTCACTTGCTAGGTATTTATTTATTTATTTTCTTACATTGTTGTTTATATTTGCACAATAGTTGATTTCTCTACTCGTGTGTAATCCCCATAAATCTCCTATCACCACCTCAACTGTGAACTGTCACCATAGTCCCTTGTATTCCTCCCTCTCCTATTTTGACATGCTCTCCTCTCCCTCCCCTGCTGCATGCCTCAAATCTATAGTTTGCCTGCAAGTCTTTTGTCTCTTTTTTTAAGATTTATTTATTTATGCATACAAGAGCTGGGGTACAGGCCAGAGATGTGGGAGGTGAGAGGATTCACCAGAGACAGAGTGGGGAACATAACAGACAGACTGACTGAAATACACTGCTGAGGGGAGCAGTGGGCGAGCCAGGAGAGGTCTGCTTTGCCATGTGGGTTGCTCCCTGGCAGGCCA
Organism: Talpa europaea; assembly: GCF_964194135.1. Taxonomy (NCBI): domain Eukaryota; kingdom Metazoa; phylum Chordata; class Mammalia; order Eulipotyphla; family Talpidae; genus Talpa; species Talpa europaea. The sequence continues at coordinate 48,283,455 of NC_140080.1, forward strand.
GGGGATCGAACTTGTGCTGCAGAGACTGCGGACAAATCCATAGGCTGCATCTCAACCCCTTGCGTCGCTGGGAGGCCCTTGTGTCTCTTTTTTTAACCCTTTTACTGATTCCCTTTATTCCCCCATAAGTGAAACCACCTGATACTTTTCTTTTTCTTTCTGACTTAATTCACTGAGTATATAATCCCTTCTAGTTTCACCCATGTTGCTGGGAATGGCATGTGTTTATCTTTTTTGATAGCTGAATAGTAGTCCATTGTGTGTATATACCACATCTTCTTGATCCAGTGATCTGTTTTTTGGCATTTAGGTTGTTTCCATATCTTAGTTATTGTAAATAGTGCTATAGTAAACATAAGCATACAAGTTTCCTTTCAAATAAATGTTTTTGTGTCCTTTGGGTAGATTCCTAGGAGTGAAATTTCTTGGTCATGTGGTAGCTCCATTTTTACTAATTTGATGAACTTCCACACAGCTTTCCATAGTTGTTGGACCAGTGTGTATGCCCACCAGCAGTGTAAGAGGGTTCCTTTTTCTCCACATCCTCACCAGCATTTGTTGTTGCCAGTTTTTTTTTAATATGGGCTAGTCTCACTGGTGTGAGGTGGTATCTCATTGTGGTTTTGATTGGCATTTCCCTAATTATAAGTGCCTGTTATTGATATACCTGTTGACCATTTGCATTTCCTCTTTGGAGATGTATCTTTTTTAGTTCTTCTGCCCATTGTTTGACTGGGTTGCTTGCTTTTTGTTGGGTTGTGTAAGCTCTTCGTAGATCTTTGATATCAGTCCTTCATTGGTTGTGTGAAGTGCAAATATTTTCTCTGAATCTGTAGGGTATGTCTTTGTTTTGGTAATTGTCTTTTTTGCTGTACAAAAGCTTTATGGTTTGATGTAGTCCCAGCTGATTATCTTTTCCTTCATTTCCTTTATTCTGGAGATGAATCCTCAAAGATGTTTTTGAGATGTATGCCTATGTTTTCTTCTATGTATTTTACAGTTTCAGTTCTTACATTCAAGTCTTTTATCCATTTTGAGTTGGTTTTTGTGTGTGATGTGAGGTAGTAATCTAATTTAATTCTTTTACATGTAATGCTCTAGTTTTCCCAACACCATTTATTGAAGACACTTTTCATGTTCCATTGCACATTGTTTGCCCCTTTGTCACACATTAATTGACCTTATATGTATGACTTTATATCTTGGTTTTCAGTTTGATTCCATTGGTCTGTGTGTCTGTTTTTGTTCCATTACCATACTCTTTTAACTATTTGATTTTGTGGTATAGTTTGAAACATGGGAGTGTAATACCTATATTCTTTCTGGTTTTGGTCAGGAAAGCTTTGGCTATTGGAGGTTTTTTTGTGATTCCTTATCAATTTCATCAATATTTGTTCTATTTCTTTGAAGAATGCCATTGAGATTTTTATTGGAATTGCATTGAATCTGTAAATTGCATTTGGTAAGATGGCCATTTTGATAATGTTAATTCTTCCAATCCATGAGCAGGGAATATCTTTCTATTTCTTTGTGTCGTCTTGTTTCTTTTAACAATGGTTTATAATTTTCCACTTGCTGAGTATTCTTAATTCTTTCTGTAATATATTTTGTTTCTGTCCCTTTTTGCCTTTATTACAGTCTCCCACTATTTTATGCTGCTGTTAGATTAATGCTTCTGATACCTATTCATGGTAGTGGAAACTTTTCATGTCTTTCCACTATCTGCCAAATAATAACCTTAAACTCCTCTGTGTGTGTATATGTTCTGTGAAATTTCATAACATTTATAGATTCATTGCAAACTACCTCTACCATGAGGTTCCTATGTACAATCCCTTTAAGACTGCATCCATCCTCCTGTCCCACTTCCGTTTCCCTAACCACTGACCTGGCATACATGTCCTTAATTTTTTCATTCCAATCACTTTATAAAAATGGAGTGGAACAGAATGTAACTTTTTGAGATTTCTTTTTTTTCACTTAACACTCATTCCTTGAAAGCCATTTAAGTTATTATGTGTATCAGTCATTTACTCCCTTTATTGCTGAATAATATTCTACAGTATGGTGTGGATATAGCATACTTTGTTTAACCATTCACCCATGGGTTGTTTCCAATTTGTGGCGATTATGAATAAAGCTGCTGTGAAAATTTGTATACAGATTTATGTGTACACCTAAGTTTTCATTTTTCTGGGATAAATGTCCATGATATAATTGTTGGGTCATATTGTAGCTACAAGTATAGTTATATTAAAATTAAACTGCTAAACAAAATTTCCCGAATAGCTATATCTCCATAAAGACTTAATTTTATTTATTAAGACCTCTTTTTGAGGTTTTTACCAAGTATTAGTGATATGAAGATATATGTATGGTCATAGTCTCACACTCTAGTTGGGGAGCCAATATATGATGAGTGACAGGGAAGGTATAAGATATAGAAGGAGCAGCCAGCTCTTTCTGGGCATGTTAAGGAAGACTCCAGTGAAAAGTTATTCTTGGGATACAATTTGAAGAATGAATAAGATTTAACCAAAAAGATATTATATATTTACCTCAGGCAATTTTGCCTTCAAAACATCATATACATCATATATCTGGTACCACCCCACTTACTGGAACCCATCCCTGAAGAGATTTGGGGTGAGCTTCCCAGCCACAAACACCCTCAGCCGATGCCTACCCAGGCCCAGCCTCCCTGGTATCCAGAACCCAGCAGCATCCACAAAGCCCAAGCTGCTGTGCTCACCACCCAGTAAATTTCCAGAAAAGTAGAAGAGGATCTACACATGACAAAAGCCCCAAATACAGCAGAACAAACCCAAAGCAAACAGAGGGGAGAAAGAAAAGTACAAATGGCCAAGCAAGTTCTCAGGGGAACCATACAGCACAGAGGGAAAAATAAATCTCCAGAACCCAACCACAAAGACATGAAAGAGCATTTTATCATATCAGATATACATTCAAAATTGCCCTAATTAAGAAAATCAAAGAATTAGCACAATACAAAGAAAACCCAGAAAATGGTTCAGAGATATACAGGAACACTAAGAAAAGCAAATGAATGCTATGAGAAACACAATCAATGAACAGATCAAAATTCAACTTTCTTCTTTTTTTTTTTTAAATAGTCTAATTTTTTTTTTAAAGATTTATTTATTTATTTATACAAGCACTGGGTACAGTCAGAAGCACGGAAGGGTGAGAGAATTCACCAGAGCCAGAGCTGGGAACAGAACAGGCAGAGTGATGAAGTACACTGCTGAGGGGAGCAGTGGGCGGCAGGAGAGGTCTGCGCGCCATGTGGGACCCTCACCCAGGGGGCGGGGATCGAACCGGCACTGCAGAGGCTGCGTGCAGCTTTGCAGCCCAGCGCTCAACTGCTGCACCACCAGGGGAGGCCCCAAAATTCAACTTTCAATAAGAAAAATAATGGAGGGCCTCCCTGGTGGTGCAAGGGGTTAAGACGCAACTTATGAAGCTGTCCGCAGTCCAGGGTGCTACCAACATGGTGCAGCAGATCTCTCCTGGCTTATTTCAGAAATATTTTTCTTTTTTTAAAGACCTTTTAAAAAAAATTTATTTATTTATGCATACAAGAGCTGGGGTACAGGCCAGAGATGCAGTGGGTGAGAGGATTCACCAGAGACAGAGTGGGGAGCAGAACAGGCAGATGCACCGAAATACAATGCTGAGGGTTGCAGTGGGCAAGGATACCAGATAGTCTAATTCATAGCAGGAATCTAGAAAACCTAAATAAGGGACCAGGAAAAAGAATAACTATAAGAAAGAAAAAATCAAAATCAACAAACAACTATGAACCAGAGACACACTATGGGGGGAGAAGGGGCAGGGAAAGGAGGTATCAGGGTTAAAATAAGGGAGTTGCAATTGTACGGGGAATATAAAAATAAAATTAAATAAATAAATAAAAGTAGCATTCAATAAAATTCATTCTGTACTTTTTTTCTATATCCAGTTTATACATTAATACCATTTTATATATTTTATTCTCTTAATTTCATAAATTTCTAAATTTCTCCACATTTTAAACATTTAAAGAAACAATTTACATTGCAAAATCAGCCCAAATATTTTAAATAATATCTGTGTTCACATGTGTACTACTGGTAGAAAAAATTAGAGGATCATTAAAAATAATAATAATAATAATAATAATAATAATAATAGAATTACAGAATATATAAAGATCAATGGAGATGACAAATTCTGGAGAAAGCCAAGGAAGTAGAGTACACAAATGGAAGAGCAAATCAATGAGCTTGAAGACACAAATGGGGAAACAATCAAAATGGAAAAAGAAATACAAAGGGGAAAAAATGAAGGAACACTTTTCAGAATTATCTGACACCATGAGTTAAGGAAATATAAGAATCATAGGTATCCTAGATGGAGAATGGGGAGAAAGAAACTGAAAAATGTATGCTTTCTCATCTTGGTATAGTCCCCATTGAAATTCCCACCACCAATTCACCTGTTTTTATCAAATTCACAATAATATTAAAATTTTACATGACGTTTTTCAATAATGTTATGAAGATAAAGGTTTTTAGCTATCAAAATGAAAAAGTCAGCCACTGATGCTAGAGAAATGACTAGTTACCTTTTTTCCCTCTCCAATAAAATTGATAATATAAAATGATTAGAAAAGGGTGAGGTAAGTAAAGGGTAGATCACCAAAGTAAGGGTGGGGGTGAATATTGTAGAGGTTTTTCAAGCAGTTCACTAATAAAAATAGTATGCTAATTCTCTGTCTTTTGAGAAGGTTATAGTATTTATTAATTTTAAATTTATAATTTGTTTATAGTTCTGTTTTCATCCATGTGTCATACAAAACATGATAGAAGAAAATACCTAGCATTTTTCATATATCAGTACCTACCTCTTTCACATAAGACGGGGAAGTAAATGTAACAAAATGGTGACAACTGTGCATTCTGAGTTGTCAGGATGTGAGCTTAGGTTGTTATTTTGGTGGTGTTTCTGAGGTTTTATTAAATTTCTTAATTTCTTTTTTTGTAACATGTTGTTTTAAAAGATCAGGATGTTAGAGCAGGAGTCAGAGACGGATCCAGCCTCTCCATTCACATTCATAATTTTAGAAACTTTGTGTGTGAAAGGGATGTGTCTCATATATAATTTCTCAAAATGATAAAACTATAGTAAATTTGGATGTTCTTCAGTACTGCATACTTATTTTTGCTCTCAATCATTCAGCTATTCACTCTTGGGCTTACTGATTTGAAATGCATCCTTGGTGGAGGCAAATTACATTTAAGTGATTTTCTATAGACACTTGCAATGATAATCATAAAGTCACATGGATCTTGCACTTTTTGTTTTCTTCCAGGTGAATGGTGATATTCCCCCTCGGTTAAAAAAAAGTGCCCATGAGATCATCCTGGACTTCATCAGGTCAAGACCTCCTTTAAATCCAGTATGTAATTTGAAATATTATTTTTAACTGGAGATCACATACTGAATATTCTGCTGTAGGGCGTGATGTCTAGAACTCAGCTCCTACAGGGATTAATTTTTACACTCAGCTTTTATTTTCAGAGTGATGAAGCCCAACTATAATGACATTAAGTCACAGAAAAAAAATAGTTATTCAGCACAACACTGGACTCTTCAAAATCTAGGGCCTCCCTGGTGGCACAGCGGATGAGCGCTGGGTTGCAAGGCTGCCCGTGGCCTCCGCGGCACTGATTCGATCCCCGGCTGCTCCCCGGCCACCAGAGGAGGGTCCCACATGGCGCGCAGACCTTTCCTGCCACCCGCGGCTCCCCTCAGCAGTGTACTTCGGTCCTTCTGCCTGCTCTGCTCCCTGCTCTGGCTCTGGTGAATTCTCTCACCCTCCCGCGCTTCTGACTGTACCCAGTGCATGTATAAACAAAACAAACAAACAAACAAATAAATAAATAAAAACATGCCTCTGTAAAAACAAACAAACAAAAAAAAAACATGCCTCTACAAAATCTAGTCAAATATCTCCTAGATTAATGATTAAATAGAGTACCAGATAGTTCTGGTATGAATTGCCCTTCTGATTTATTTTATAGTGCTGATGCCTTCCTTGATTGCTTTAGGATGTAATCTACCTTGATATACATCTTCTTTTGATTATCTTCCTCTGTTAACATGTTCTTAAAAGTGACCTTAGAATGAGAATATGCTCATATGGTTTGAATGTTGGTTTTCATTTTTCTCTATTGTCGTCTTCCCTTGGCTCAATAACCAGTGCTCACCGAAGCTTCTCAAACCTATGTATTATCTGGAAAAGGAAAGTTTTTCATTTCCTAGTTTGTGTACATCTATAGCATGATTAATGATCTCTCTTATAAATCTTTCAAAATAAGGAATAAGGCCTCTAGGAAATGATTTTACGAAGCCAAATTATGGTAGGGCAGAAAGAGCATGGGGTCAAATGGATTTGCATTCTAAGTCCACAATTTAACAGCCACATGTCTCCAAGCAACTTAATCCAGCCTCCCTGAGCCTTTATTTCCTCAACTAAAGAATGAAGTTAATCTGAGGTTGTAATGACTTAACTTACTAAAAAATGTTAGTTTCAAAAACAATAATAAAGTATGCATATCAATTGATTGACTGGCATACTGGCATATGGGGAACATAGTTGTAACTTTAGCAAAACTGACTTCTTCAAATTAGTTGAGCACAGATGACTACATCAATGAAATCCAGGTATCTCCCTATTGTTTTAGGAATTACAGTCATGACTTGAAAATAGTCTTTTATCAAGCAATGTTGCAACCAATAAATATAATAATACTGTATGACTAAAAATTATTTAAGGACTAAAGTTTCTATCCTTTACTTTCTTTTTTTCAAGGCTTCAGCCAGAAAACTGAAACCCACTCCACCCCGGCCACGGAGTCTCCATGAGAGAATATTAGAAGAAATCAAAGCAGAAAGAAAGCTGCGGCCTGTGTCACCAGAAGAGATTAGACGTAGCAGATTAGGTGAGTCATCTGCTCACACATTCCCAGGCTGGAATCATCAGTTGAAATAAATCTTTATGCAATTAGTCCAGTAAAAACATAATGGTGTAATGGTTCAAAGTAAAGATAGTCCATGTTGTTATCATTCCTCCCTCCCAGCCCCCACCCCCTCGCATGCACATATACACAAAACTCAATATTTGAGGGGCCTCCCTGGTGGCGCAAGGGGTTAAGCACCTCACTATGAAGCAATCCACAGCCTCTGCAGCACTAGTTCAATGCCCCAGCAGGCCAGGGAACAACCCACATGGCGCAGCAGACCTCTCCTGTCTCACCCACTGCTCCCCTCAGCAGTGTGTTTCAGTAGATCCACCTGTTCTGCTCCCCACTCTGTCTCTGGTGAATCCTCTCACCCTCCGAACATCTGGCCTGTACCCCAGTTCTTGTATGCATAAATAAATAAATCTTTTAAAAAAGAAGTTTATACTTGAAAATTATAAAATAAGTGAAATTATTTTCCCTATAAAATACTGAACTCGATCATTAGAATGCTCATTAGAGCATCGTGGCATAGTGGAAAACCCTGACAGTCTCTAGATTGTAGTTTTAGGAGAGTTTCCTTACCTCTGAGCACTGATTTCTTCTTTAGAAGGGGGATAAAAGTTTCTCTAAATCATATCCTGGTTGTAAACCAGTGTTACCTCTATTTAAAAGAGAATCCTCGAAACCATTATTATGGCTTTTATTTAAGAATTAAATAGGATTGTGTCAAAATAATTTTTAAACTCTAATACATATACAAAAATAAATGTTTTTGAAATATAGATAATAGATTATATGTAGTTCACTTCAAGTTTTCATTATCTTAAATACAGGTTTAAAGATGTGGTGTTATATAGTGAAAGCATCATTATCTCATAGTATTTATTGCCAAACTTCCTTTATATTTATTATATTTAATTTTTTAATGTGTACTGTAAGCATTTTTGCTTTATAGCAAGATCATATTATAAAATGGTTTTGATTATACAGCTCCCCTCCAGTTTGTAAAATTAAAGATGTCCAAAGAATTTAGAGAAACTTTCTTTGGTAAGATAGATTATAGTGACACCTAAACAGGGAGGGAACCGGTTCTGTGACTCCACACTCTTCTGGTTTGCTCCTTTGATCTTTTTCTGCCTCTTTCACATTTTTCTTGGTCCTTCGTGTTTCCATTCTGGACTCCTCCCTGAACAACTGTATTCTTTTCCAGTGTTTTTGTTCCTGGCTACTTTCCAGCTCCCAATCTACAGCACAGATTTTTCAAAAAGTCAGATCTATACATTCAGCTGTCTGCTAGATAGGCCCTCTTCATATCCCTGTGACAAACCTAGCATGTCAGCATTTCAGTGTGCCCAAGACAAAACCTCAGTATTTATTTTTTTTTAAGATTTATTTATTTATTTGTTTGTTTGTTTTATTTATACAAGCACTGGGTACAGTCAGAAGCACAGGAGGGTGAGAGAATTCACCAGAGCCAGAGCAGGGAGCAGAGCAGGCAGAAGGACCGAAGTACACTGCTGAGGGGAGCCGCAGGCGGCAGGAGAGGTCTGCACACCATGTGGGACCCTCCTCCAGTGGCCGGGGATCGAACCAGTGCTGCAGAGGCTGCGGGCAGCTTCCCAACCCAGTGCTCAACCCCTGCGCCACCGGGGAGGCCCAGCATCATCTTTAAATCTGATATCTGACAGCTGTGCTCTGTTGAATTTTACTTCTGCATCTTTCTAGTTTTCCATTTTTAGCACAGTAGATACTCTTCTAACCCGGACTTCTATCTTCTCGTGTTTAGTTTACCATATCAGCTCTGACTGCTCGCTCTGCTTCCAGCCTGAACTCTTCACTCACTCCAAATCTATTGTCTTTGTTTGACTCTAAGCCCTTCTGTTATACTGTGACCTCCATCACAGCAAGGCACATGTCTGTCTTTTTCATTATTGTGTGCCCAGTTCCTAGTATAGGGTCTAAACTGGAAATGTACACCTATAGGTATTGAAGTAATAATGTACCTTCCAGTTACAAAGCTACATACAGAGTAATAAAGATTATATCAGTTTTCCCCTACCGAATTTTTATAGCAACAAGTGTTGTCTCTTAAAAATAATGATTAAGGGCCTCCCTTGGTGGTGCAGCAGTTGAGCGCTGGGCTGCGAAGCCGTCCGCAACCTCTGCAGTGCCAGTTCGATCCCCAGCCATCGGGGAGAGTCCCACATGGTGTGCAGACCTCTCCTGCCGCTCCTGCTGCTCCCCTCAGCAGTGTATTTCCTCACTCTGCCTATTCTGTTCCCCGCTCTGGCTCTGGTGAATTCTCTCACCCTCCCATGCTTCTGACTGTACCCAGTGCTTGTATAAATAAATAAATCTTAAAAAATAATAATAATAATGATTAAGCCATGGTAAGTAACAAATCCATATGAGAATTTATATGATAATGATCCAAAACATACATATCTTGTAAACCAAGCAAGAGTTCTTGTTCTGAAAGTCCTTGAATAAGTTGAGGATGATCTGTTAATCCCCTGAAATATATATTAAAAAGTATGTTTTATAAAGTATGTATTTCTGGAGAGATAGTTCACAGCTTTCCTTGGATTCCTAAAGGGCACACACAGCCTTAAGAATAAGAGTAAAAATAGGGCCTACGGGTTAAGTCTCAGCACTATCACTGCTACGGCTATGTCCTGAGTTTGATCCCCAGCCAGGGAGCTAACCCACATATAGTGCAGTAGACCTCTCCTGTCTTGCCTGATGCCCCCCTTAGCAGTATATTTCAGTAATATGCCTGTTTTGCTTCCCACTCTGTCTCTGGTGAATCTTTTCACTCACTGCACTTCTGGCCTGCCACCTAGTTCTTCTATGCAAAAATAAATTAGGAAAAAAAAAGTGAAAGTATGACTATGGCATTGTAGAATAGTAATTTAAAATTATATTTTTAAAAAATTAATAAGAATATGGTATCATAAGACAGTTTAAGGCTATGTATTTTTAATTATTATGTCTTGAGAAGGAAAAGCTTATCAGGTAAAAATAATATGTTACTATGAGAAAAAGTGAGCTTCATGACTTACAGGAGTAAAGAATAATTAGGCTTAAGGATTGTAAACATCATTGGAAGCACCAAATAATAGAGAAAGGAATAAGACAGGCATTATGTGCTTGGATGATTTAGATGACATTTGACATCTTAGTGCCTTCATTTTTCCAATAGTTTTTTGAATCTTTATTTTCATTTAAATGTCGTGATAGCTACCACGGTATAGACATGAACAGGGCATAGCCCCTAAATGCTTACAAAAAAGTGACTCTGGAGTATCATACATATTCATATTGCAAGAGACATATGTGAGTGTTGACAAAAGTCAGTCGTAATGCATTAAATGAGGTCAGTTGGGGCATTTTAAGAGACACTAGCAATCCTCGTAAGCATCACGAGGAGACTCACATGGAAGAGTAATAAACTTATGTCACATATTCTTCCATTTCATTTTAAACAAATTATATGCTAACTAATGGGAACCCTACTTTAGAAAAATTAAATCGCAATTTTATGTTGACTATAGCTTATGGTTTTACTTAACCTTACAAGATGGTGTTTCACAACAGTCAGAATTGAGTTGGTCTAGAAAGTGATCATTCTATGAGAATCTTCTTGAATTCTCACAGTTTTGCTTTGGGGATTTTGGCTAGGATAAGGCTGGCAGAATTATAAGTGTTTATAACCTTTCCCCTCTATGTAACTGCAAGTAGAAACCCACTGTAGAATTGGGAGAAATGAGTAAATGTTTAAAGAAGAAAATGTTACCCGTAAGTTTATAGTGGCCAGAAGCAGCTGCTGTGAATGTTCTTGTGTATTATTAAATGGAGCACAGTTTTCCTACATGACTGAAAATACTGTTAGGACGTAATATGCTAACGTGTCACTGAATTGTGTTTTATTTACCTGTTTCCCTATTGTTTTACAGACTCTTTCTATTTTTTTCCTATTAAGTCTGAAATTAATATTCTTATGTATCAGTCTTTGTTCAGATCAGATCATTTTCTTTTTCCAAACATCTCATGCTATATTGAGATTTGGGGTTTAAAACACAAATTGTTCCTTTAAAAGCATCTTTTCCTAAGCATTTATTACTGTGATGCTGATTATTTTTCTCTTTGTAGTATATAGAGCTCAAAGATCTGAACCTCCTCTCCCAAGAAATAGTAGCACCCTTTTCTTATGCAGCAGTCTTCTTTCATTTTCTTAGTCAGTCTTAATTATACATTGATATGTCAGAGAAAAACAGAGTAAGAAGATATTAGAGAAAAATGAAGAGTGTTTTGAGAATTGTAGTATTTTATTTGCTATACATAATTAGGCAATCTGGTATAAACAGTGTTTAAGTTTAGAAATGCAGAGTTTGGGGAATAGTGAGTTAGGATTTTCAACATAAAACCCTTAACCACTTTCCTATGAGACAACTAAAACTCAGTCAGATGCTCATTTGAAAGTTACATCCTATACATATTACGATGGAATTATTTCCTGGTAATCATATTATAACTATGAATATTAACAAATAGTTGCTTTATTTGCCCCATCTAAGACACACATTCCCTTCACTGACTGCTTTTAACAACATCTGCATAAGATTTTGACTTCTTTAATTTTTTGAGATATAACCCACTACTTTTCCTTCACATACTTTTTTTAATGCTGCTGTATTATTATGTACATAAAATACATATAAATTGCTCGTTTAAAAACATCTCCCTAAAACACAGTGGGAGATATTTACATTCTATTAAAGTTGGGTATTAGAACTCTAGAGGCAGTTTAGAAAAACATAAACTGGGGAGGCATTCCGCCAGATAAGCGTGTGCTCATCCTACTCTAGACCAGAAGTTGGACCCTATTCTGACCACAAGAGCACCTGTCCTCCCTACTAAGCATGATCCCCCCCACCTCCAGGACCTCAGACTTTCAGAAATCAAAAGTTAGGAAGTCAGATGGCTTTTAGGTGACAAAGTGTTTCCCAATACAGACTTTGTGAAATAGAATGGTGAGAAAAACACAAGGAAAAATAATTAACATCTCTAATCATCTTAACTTGTTAATATGAAGAGGAATCAGAAGGGAGGGAAGGCGTACGTGAGGGAGATTTAGAGATAATGCTTTACTTCGTTTTTGGGGAATCTTGAAAGTACTGGTGATTTAGGTTTTGAAGACTACCTGTAGGGAAGAAAAAGAGGAATGACCACTAGGATATCTGAAGTGCAGTGCTTCCCTGTTTAAGGGGACAGTTTCTAAATGATTGTGGGAAAACTTAACCTAGATTACAGAATACATGTTCTCTCTGGTGCATCAAAGTACTGGTAAGAATTTGGAACTGCAGTGAAAATAGGTAATTCCCACTCATAAATATCCAAATTCATCAAATTTTTGCAATCATTTTTTATTTGTATTTTTTTAATTGAGGTAACCTTTGTTTACTATTGTATATGATTTAGGGGTATACACCTCTTCAGATGCATATAAGCATGCCATCAAAATTGTCACCACCAAATTGTCAATAATCCTCCAGCATAGTCCCTTTACCTTCTTTGTTTCCCACTCTCTACCCTTCCCCTTCTAGTAACCTCATTTCTTAAGTCAAGTTTCAGGGTTTGTTTTGACTTAGTTTTATCTGTTCCTTTGCTTTGTTTTCTTATATGCCATTTGCCCAGTATTTTTCTTTAGCCTTTTGATTTACTCCATTTAACATAATCCCTTCTAGTTCCATCCATGTTGCCACAAATGGCAATATTTTATCCCTTTTTTTTTTCCTTTTGCAGCTGAGAAGTACTCCATCATGTTTATATACTAATCTTCTTAATCCATTCATCTGTTGGTGGGCCCTTATCATTGTTTCTATAACTTGGCTCTTATGAAACAATTTAAAGGAATAATTTGTATGTAAAACCCTAGTAGTGCTGCACTGAACATAGGAATACATATTTCCCTTCAAATTAGTGATTTTGTTTTCTTCAGGTAGATTAGACCTAGGAATGGAGTTGCTAGATCTATTTTTGAATCTTGAGAAATCTCCATACTGTTTTCCATCATAGCTGGACCAGTCTACTTTACACCAACAGTGTAGAAGGATTCCTTTTTTCCTACAACCTCAGCAACACTTGTTGTTTCTGGTTTTTTTGATGTGGGCCATTCTCACTTGTGTGAGGTGATAACTCACTGTGGTTTTGATTTGCATTTCTCTGATCATAAGTGCTGATGAGTATTTTGTATGTGCCTATTTGGGCCATACACTTGGATAAGTGTCTGTTTAGATTTTCTGCCCATTTTTTCTTGGGTTCTTTGTTTTCTTTTTTGTATGCACTCTTTAATGATGTTGGATATTATCCCCTTGTAGGGTGAATGATGTGCAGATATTTTCTACCATTCAGTAAGATGTCTTTTCTGCTATGCAGAAGGTTTTTAGTTTGATATTTGCTTTGTTTATTTTTTGTTTATATGTTTATTTTTGCTTTTTCTTCCCTAGTTGTTGTAGTTAAGTCCCCAAAGACATCCCTGAAGTCAGCGTTGTGGTGTATTTTGCCTATATTTTCTTCTATGTATTTTATGGTTTCAGGTGTTACATTCAATACAGAAATTAATACAATTTCTGGTTTTTTGGGTTTTTTTTTTGCATATTGTGAGATAATAATAATCTACTTTCATTTTTCTGCATGTTTGTCCATTTTTCCTGACGCCATTTGTTGAAGAGACAAAATGATGTTGTATACACTTGGCTCCTTTGCTATAAATTTAGTGTGGGCTTATTTTTAAGCCACTTTATTGAGATATATACCCACCCACCATAAAATTCACCCATTTAGAGCATATAATTCAGTAATTTTTAGTATATATAATAAAAAATAAAGAAATGATTTCAACAAGAAAGGAAATATTAATTCATTCTTAAGAAATTTAATGAGCTTTTACTATGTGCCACGTGCTATTCTAAGTACCCCTTTTTTGGTCCAAAGTCATTTAATTTTCAACCCAGAGTCACACTACTAGTAAGGGACAAAGCTGAGATTCAAATTTTGACTCCTGAGACCTCTCTCTCACCTGCTAGATTGCCTACAATAATTCCTGATGCATTGCAATGCTCCTAGTTTCTGAATGAGATATTTTTATAAAATGCTTCACCTTTATGTAGAGAACCAAGTTTTCATCCTGAAATGAATTATTAAAGTCCATATTTATTCTAAAATCTTAAAGATTTTGTGTCTTCCCTAAAATCGTGTTTTAAAATGTAGCCTTTTAAAAATTTTGATCTATTTAAATCAAAAATCCCATACTTTGGTTCTTTAAAATGTTTGTATTTTTATCGTGCTGTTATTTTTAACCTGTTATTTTAAAAGCTATGTTTTTCTTTTATTGTTCACTCCAAGTCTTAGTGATAAAAATGAAACAGTCTCATGGTTTTATTGTAGTTCAGAGTTTTTTTGTTACCTTTTACCTTAAAGTCCAAAACGTACCACTCCACAGGTTTTCTTTAATCTTCCCCTTTTTCTCCTCCCTGTATATTCCTAACAGCTGAATTATTTTCTTTTTATTGTTTTCTTTTTTCAGCAATGCGGCCACTTAGCATGTCTTACAGTTTTGACTTGTCAGGTAAAAAAAAAGCACTTTCACACCTGACATGGGTTTTGTGAATTCTGTCAAATGCATTTCATTCATCTGCTTGTTCAAATATGTCAAAAAAGAAAATTGAAAGGCTCGTTCTAAGTCGTGGTCAATAAAATAAAACATTCTGCATATTTGATAACAGTAAACTTAAAATTTCAGCTACAATAAATCTGTTGCTTATGGAGGAATTGTGGAAGAACCATTTTATGCCATACTTCTAGTTATGGAAAATGGCTATCCAACTTTATGGTCACTATCACTTACCCACATCTTCTAAAGCCTAAAAGAGAACTTTGCCTAAAGAGAGTAGTGGAAACTCAAGAAACAAAGCTTTGACACTACTTGCTCTCTAGAGCATTCAGTTACTTAAGTAGCTAAATTCAGAACCGTCAGCTAATTCAGAGAATTCCAGGACTCAGCTCATGGGCAAGAACTATCTATTGTGTCCTTGTACACTATTGTCGATGTAGTCTAGTGCATGTAATTCTGAATGCTGACTGAAGGTATAAAATCACAAGAGTAAATCTTAAAAGTTTTCATCACAAGAAAAAGTTTTGTAAGTATGTGTGGTGATTAAACTTATTATCATGATCATTTCACATATATACAAATATTAAATCGTTATGTTGTATTTTTTAATCTAATATAATGTTAATGAAAAGAAAGAGTATAAAATATAAGAGCATTATGACCTTATATTATATTAAGTAACTCTTAATGACAAAATTTGATCTATAAAATCAATCTCTTATATATAAAATTGAGTTTTAAACTATATCTGGGGCCTCCCCGGTGGCACAGCGGTTGAGCGCTGGGTTGCGAAGCTGCCCGCAGCCTCTGCAGCGCCAGTTTGATCCCAGCCTCACCCAGGTGAAGGTCCCACGTAGCACGCAGACCTCTCCTGCCGCCCGCTGCTCCCCTCAGCAGTGTACTTCGTCAGTCTGCCTGCTCTGCTCTCCACTCTGACTCTGGTGAATTCTCTCACCCTCCTGCACTTCTGACTGCACCCAGTGCTTGTATAAATAAATAAATAAATCTTTGTAAAAAATTAAAAAAATAAACTCTCTCTGAGCAAATTTTCATTGTCAACTTAATTCCAAAAAAAATATTGTGTAAGTTAGAACTTTTAATTTTGGAAGCTACGGTTTTGAATACAGGAGGAGATAAGATACTGGTACCAATATTGTCTTCCAGGATTTTCTTTTATATTCCATAGGGTGCCTCTTAAACTTCAAAGTATTATTGGCATACCTTATTTAAAGAGCCATAGAGTTCTAGTATCATATTTTGTCTATGAATATTTATTGAGTATCTTCCAACTGCTTACCTACTTCCTGTTTTTTTAATTTATTTTTTTAGTTCTGAGGTGTGACTATTATTTGCATTTTCAGAACACTCAGATAAATATTTTACAGTCTTAACTTCTTTGACCACTGAAGAGCTTTTTATATTTTCTTTATTCATTTGATAATTTTTATTTTATCAACCATTTGCAGAATTACCTTGTAAAAAATTTGGTCTGGAAAATAAACTTAGAAATGTTTGACACATGAAATGTTTTGAAACTTGTGTTTCCTATCAATCTCTAAAAATTGGCAATATATATTACAGACACTCTGTCTCTTCTAAATATTAAATATATTTCTGTCTATTAGACTGTATGGGAGTGACTGGCCACCTAACCACATTGACCATTGTCTAATACAAATTAGGCACAGATGGCTGATCTAGACAACATGCATGCCCACACACATTGTATATGTGTGCTTTGTGTTCTTACAGGGTTTTGCTGGGAAAAAAAGCTCTTGGTACTTAACCTCCTTGATCTTGAAAGAGTAGCAAAGAATTTACATTTGCTTTCACTGCTTATCATTTGCTATAGTTTGTTTTGTATCTTAGTATACTTCACGATTTTCATGTACTTCATTCTCAACTTCTTATACTACTTTTATGTTTTCATTTTGACTAATCAAATTGTTCCTAATTATAAATAGAAAGATTGATCCATTCTTCTGAATACAACAATTAGATTATATTTCTTCTCTAAGTTGGAAAATGAGCAAACTAAGGAATAAACATTTAAACGTGTAGTACAACTAATGCCTCTGAACTTAATGTATAGAAAAAGACATAATGAAGCTGTCCTACTGCTAGGTATGTTTTAGAAATATTAATTCTCAGAGGAAATCTTAACATTCATTCAACATTAAGGTAAGTGTTATTTATTTTTCCAGTGAAAATATTAAATATGTAATTTTTGTATCCCAGTCATATTTCTTCTAACTCAATAAGGTAGCAGATGGATATATTTATCACACACATTTATTATACAAAGCATTTAATATCATGGTTATACATTTTAGATTCTGAACCAGAATCTATGTATGTATGTGACTTCTAAAACTATATCTCAGATTCAAATATTTTGCTTACTTATCAATATTACCATTTTTTTCTTAAGAAATGCTAACTTATATGCTACAGAAGTACAATGTCTTACCCAAGTGTTTGGTTTTTTCACTTGATACATTGAATTAATAATAAAGATATATTCATTTGAACAGAAAAATATGTCATCAGCAACTACATGTAGTACTTGATTAACTAATGGTAAACTATTTTAAAATATCTCTTCAAAATATGTTTGACTGTACCTTTTACAAATATCTAATATTTATTACAAATTTGTAATAAAATCACACACATTATTAAATCATATGTGGAGATATCCTGAAACCTGACTGTTCCATATCTTTTGATTAATTCCATTTATCTCAAATCCCTGAATTTAGTGCAAGGTATTTATTTCAGTAGTTTCAGTAAGTAAGCTCAAACATAGTTATCATTCTTATAGTATAGAGAATTGTAAGGCAATTTCTCATTTTCCCTGCTTTGAGAATGAAATGTACTCAGAGCAGCCACTATTAGTTAACAGTGTTTCCTAAACTTCAGTTCATATACTACCCTCATAATTTTTGTCAGCCAAAGTGCCACCAGTACTATTTGAATTTTTTTAATCTACTGTAAGTTTTTAACATTTTTTCTTAGGCAGAAACATCCATAAAATCATATTATATCTGTTTTTTTTTTCCTGAAATTTTACTATAAATATATAACCATTAAAACTATTTCACTGTTCTCCATGCACTGCTGGTGATTCCACCTTAGGGGAAGCTCTGACTTGGTAGATTGGAAATATGTATCCTCATTATCCCTTTAGTTTGGGAGTGCTAATGGCAGGAGTCTTGACTGGCGTACAGATTGCTATGGGGGATGCAAGATGTGTACTTTCTCTTGAAAGATTAGCTCTAAGAATATGAACAGTTTTCGAGGAAGCATATAAAATAAAACTATAGAATAAGATTTTTTAAAATATACTTCTTTACACCCACATTTAAATATGTATTATCTTTTTTCTTAAATAATATTTAGCCCAATTTCCTCCTTTGCTTTCTGAAAAATATTTGAATTATTCTCCTATTAGTAGTCTACTCTTTGCCTACATATCCTTATGAAAAATTTACAGATTTTTTTTGTTTGTTTCAACATTATTTATTGAAAATAATTCTAACATGTATTTTCCTAAATGTGTAATTGCATATAATTTTGATAATTCAGTGCTGTCCAGTCCTTCATTGTTCTCTGGATATTAGTGATATCTCTGCAGCTTGGACGATGGAAGCACCAATGGTCAAGAAGATTGAATGGTTTCTTTTGAATGAAGCTTGACTACTACCTCACACCATGCACAAAAACCAACTCAGAATGGATTAAAGAACTAGACATAAGACCTGAAACCATAAAATATATAGAAGGAAATAATAGGCAAAACACTACATGTAAAATTTAAAGATTTCAACCTTTATAATTTGTGTGAAAACTTGCTGCCTTGTCGTTTTGTTCCTGCAGCATACCCTTTCCTCTAATTGTGGGTGGTTTTTTTTATAGCTACCTAATAATAAATAGGGCCTCCCTGGTGACGCATGAGTTAAAGTCTTAGTGCTATCAAGCTATTGCCAGCCACTGAGGCCTGAATTCTATCCCTGCCAGGGAGTTGACACACGTAGGGTACAGCAGACCTCTCCTGTCTCGCCCCCTGCTCCCATCAGCAATGTATCTCAGTAGATCTGCCTTTTCTGCTCCCCAGTCTGTCTCTGGTGATTCCTCTTACACCCTGCATCTCTGGCCTACATCCCAGTTCTTTTATGCATTAATAAATAAAAATAAATCTAAAAAAAATTTTAAATAAATGATTAACAGATAGATCAGTCTTCTCTTTCCTCCTCCTAGTTTATTCAGTTAAACCCTTCTAGTTCACAAAAGCATGTTCTCTGGCCTTTATGTCTAAAAATAAGCAGAAATTATTATGTTACATATATAACAATAATTTGCATGATTCTATTTCCTGGAAATCCTCCTTTGTATGTCAGGTAAATTGAGAAATCCTCCTCTGTATGTCAGGTATGTTGAGAGGAAAATACACATAAATACATTTTATATTTTACAATAACTTCTGTTTTTATATACTTTGCCCTACTTAAAGAGCATTAATCATGTCTTTGTCATTTTAGCATTGTTTAGTCCATTTATTCTCAGCTACAAGAGACTGTTCTATTTGCAAAGATTAGTTGATGCTGCTGGTCTGTACTTAAATTACACAGTGGCTTCACTTTTTTACTTTAAATATTCTGATTTAGTAGTTATTCAGCTTAGTATGTATTTTACTCTTCATTTAGATACTGAAGAAAGTTAGTTCCTCTTGCCTTGAAAGAGTACAGGCTATAGTACAAAAAAGAAAGCCTTTAGAATCCATACTGATAAAGATTCAAATATCAGCTCTGGCATACACTATGTGATCGGCTAAATCATGTGAGCCTTAGCTACTTGCTTGTAAATGGAAGTGAGAATCACTGTTAATAATCACTACTGTTTATTGTGTCCTGCCTTTATTATGTACAGTATTAAATTTTTTATATGCAATTATTAACTTATTTAATTAGCACAAAAAGTCTGTCTTTGTTAGCACCATTTTAGATATAAGGAAACAAGAGGCTCAGTAACTTACTCAGGCTCAAACTAGAAGCAGAACTAAACATTGTATCCAAACCTGCTTCAGCTTTTCTCTGTACTCTATCTTGTCTGTACTGTATACACTGTAGCCTCTACCCTGTGCTCTGTCACTCAGGTATGCTCTGTATAAACCCATGCTCTGTACTCGCTACTCTGTTGTATGTATTCTGTATTGCATACTCTGGACTCTGCTCTATACTCTTATGCTCTAATCTATGCTATACTCTACACTTAGTATTCAATATACTGTGTATTCTGTACACTATATACCATAGGTAGGCTCTACTCTCTATACTGTATATTCTATACTATGCACTCTGTCCTTTGTGCTTTATACTGTATACTCTGTGTTCTATGCTGTACAAGCATGTCATTTAATGACAGGGATACTTTCTGAAGAAGGTGTCATTAAACAGTTTTGTCATTGTGCAAATATCATAGGGCATTCTTACACAAACCTAGGTGATAAAGTCTACTACACACTTAGGCTGTAGGCTACATGGTAGATAGCCTATTGGGACACTGTAGAATAAGTAGGTTGTTCACTGAAACATCATTAAGAGACATGACTGTATGCTGTACTCTATACTCTGTGCTCTATGCTCTATAGTCTGTACTCTGCACACTGTACTCTATGTAATATGCTCTGTATGCACTCTATACTCTGCAGTCTATAGTATATACTTTATACTGTATACTACCACCTTTCTTCCATTTGTTGTATTGGCTTCCCCAACAGCTTTGAACTCTGAGTCATCTAAATCAGCTTTATCAAAGGGAATATATCCCAGAGTCTTTGTGTTCATGTAATGTGTTTATATGAGTATAGATTATAGTATTAGCTATTTTTAAATCAAACTATTTTCATATCTTACAGCCACATACCAAGTAAGCCTTTATGCATGCCATTATTTCTGTCCATCAGTCACTAGCTATTCAGAGACAATAAAGTAGAACAAGCCTCTCTGGACCTTAGTTTCTTCATCTGGAAAATAAAGAACTTAGAGTGTTAGTTATCTGTAGGAATTCTTCTGGTTTTGAATTCTAATCTGCGAAATATAAATATATAATTATTTACCTAAAACTTCAGTTGAATCTAATACTCAATATCACACAAAAATGTTTTTTATACATAGGCATTATGGTATCAAACCCTGTGTTGTATTTACATAACTTGGAAATACTGCGTCACCTGATATGTGCTTCCACGTATAGGTACTTGGAAAAAGTGCATTTGACCTAGTGAATACCCTTCTTGGCTTATTAAAAAATTGAGTTTTTGCCTTTCTTTTATCAGATGTAACTACTCCTGGATCTCCAAAGAACACTGTAGAATCATCGGTGGTAAATGGAGGTTTAACATCACAAACAAAAGAAAATGGGTTAAGTGCAGAACAACAGGTGCCTGTACAGCGAAAGAAACTCCTCAAAGCCCCAACTCTGGCTGAACTGGACAGCTCTGACTCTGAGGTGAGGTCTCATTTCTCAAATCTAGATGCCAACTTCAGGATGCCAATGCTGTTGCTTAAGAACTCAAGTTGTAAAATGAGCAAACTGATTTTTTCTTTTAGATTTACCCAGGAGCTTTGTGTGTTTAAATAGTTAAATACAAATTAAATAATAAGCATTATCTGCAAGCTGAAATAGCTATCTTTTGGAAGTTTCTGGTTGTTAAACTTAGTAGTGACCTAGAAACTTTATACTTTTTAGGCTTTTAGAAATAGTTACTAATCTGCCCTTTTACTAGAAATGGCAGAAAAACTTTTCTGATTAAATACTATTTTCCAACCTGATAACTTTCATCACAGTAATTTGCCATATTTTATTTAACTCATCCCCTATTTTTGAACATTTAGGTTATTTCCATTTTCCTCCCATTATAAACAGCAATACTGTTGTGAATATAGTATGGTACATTTTTGTTTTGAATTGTTTCTCAGATTATTTCTAGAAGTATATCTGCTAGGTTAAAGAATATAAGCTATTAAAAGTGTTGAAACATATTGCCAGGAAAGCTATAATACCTCCTTTTTACAGAACTCTGTGCTATACTTTATGTATTATAAATTCATTTAAATGAATTTAAATGAATTGCTTTAAATTAATTAAAATACCTTAAAAATACCTATGATCCTTATGTAAAAAGGAAACAATTACAGAAAGGCTTACTTTGAATTTAAACTGATAAAAAATCAGTGAGTGATTAGAGTTGGGTTTTAAGCCAAAGACTACATATCTCATAAACCTGCTAGTATTCTGCTAGTGGTATATGAGAATGTCTGATTTTAAAAATATTAAACTGGAAAGTATCTTAAAAATGTTTTCCAACATCATTAATTTTCAATGAAAAAACAGCCTCTAGTAAAGAAAGAATTTTTTTTAAAAATCATATAATTTTCTAGTAACAGAATCCCTGCTAAACTAAACCTCCCAATGACAGGCCATCTTTCTTTTTTCTTTTAGCCTTTAAACTTTAATATGCTAGATTGTGGCGTGAAGTCTTTTTATTCACATCAGAACTTTTTTCCATCACCCTTTTTTTCTCTTCCTAGAAATCTAGTTTCAGTGTCTCTGATTTATCTTCAATAATCTTTGCTTATCTAGTAACTTTTTTAAAATGAGGATAAGCTTTGATTATAGCTATAGGGAAGCTGAGCAGGGTTTCCCTTCTTCACTAGGCTTCCCTCTGAAAAGAAGTCCAGTGAAGGTCAGATACAGTGAGTTAGGTTCTCAGACCGACCTCTGAGACAGTTCTTGCAGCCTTTGGTGGGAGTGCTTACCTTTGGAGCAAAGCAGCAGTAAAGAAGCAGCTGAATTTCTGAAAGTGACCTCATTATAAGCAGGACCTGATTAAGAGTTACTGGTCACAACATGGGATTAGAAAAGGCCTAACTTAGTGAATGTCAGAGACAAGTGACTAAGAGCAATACAAAGAAGCAAATTTCAGAAACCAGGCCAGGCACTAGGAAAGACTTGATTGATACCCATAGATGTCAGAGATTCATCAAATTCTTCAGACAAGCAGAAAGTGTTATTCCATGGGAATAGACATGACAGGGCAAAGAGCAAACCGGAGGGCCTCCCCAGTGGCGCAGCGGTTGAGCACTGGGTTGCGAAGCTGCCCGCAACCTCTGCGGCGCCGGTTCGATCCCCGGCTGCTCCCTGGCCACCGGAGGAGGGTCCCACATGGCGCGCAGACCTCTCCTGCCGCACGCTGCTCCCCTCAGCAGTGTACTTCGGTCCTTCTGCCTGCTCTGCTCCCCGCTCTGGCTCTGGTGGATTCTCTCGCCCTCCCGTGCTTCTGACTGTACCCAGTGCATGTATAAACAAAACAAACAAACCAGCAAACAAATAAATAAAGCATGCCTCTATTTAAAAAAAAAAAAAGAGCAAACCGGAGCCTACATAAACACATTCTCATGGAAGATCTGACCTCTAAAAGTCCCCTGAGTGTTTTTTTGATTCTTCTGGGGCAGAAACTAACCATGGTGAAAATTAGTTTTCAAGTAGTCAGAAAATTGGGTGTGGCTACCTTAGGTGGGCATACATGAACAGAGGACCATCATAGCTTCTGGGAGCAAATCCCAGCAGACTCTGAATAGGGCCAGTGTCCCACCATTTCTGTCTCCTACTGACTCACTTCCCTTCCCCCAACCTGTCCCAGGACAGGCTTTTTACTGTTCACAGTGGAAACAGTTCAGATTAGTAAGCAGGAATATTATGGAAAGTGTGGACTTGTTTTCAGAGTTCTGCAAAATTAGTCGCTGAAAAATGTTTCTAGGGAGGTGGGCTTAAGTGTGTGAGGCAGAGGAATAGTGTTTGCTGTCTAAGTCAAGATAGTACCCTCATAATTATTTGGGAAATACTGTGTGACTCCTTTTTTCTTTTCCTAATTGACGCTCTTGATTTTATTTCCTTTTTACCTTGTATAGGCAGATCATTCTAGTTGTTTGCTAGCTTTTCTGGAGATTGGTCTGCCCTACACCATTTCTGAAGTAGAGGCTTTACTTACTTTGCTTGATTTGTTTTCGTGTTAAATATCAAGAGTGTGGAGGTCACTGTTCAAACCTTCCTGTTTGAACTGTGTGCTTTACACAGCCTTTTTCTTCTGTTCTTTGACCAGATCCTTTGTATTCTAGCTTGTTTGAAATGAATGCTTTCAGCAGCAGGTTTTAGGTAAGGCCAGGTTTTAGTGAATAGCTAATTCTTCATGTCACCTTAACTAAGTAGGTCAGAGAGAATTTTCACTAATTTACATATTTATAGATTAACATATTAATATAATTTTCTTTCTTTTGTATTTAAAAATATTCAGCCATTTTCTAGAAATATTGTGGAAATAAAATATCTCCTGTCACATAATAGATAGTAAATTATGTAAAATAAATTTTATATTTTTACTCATGTAAAAATACTGTATACCATTTTAGTATAGTCTAAAACAAAGATGATTTCTTCTCACTGGTAATAGGATTTTTTTTTTAAATAATAAATTTTATTTTTATATTCCCCCATACAATTGCACACGCCCCATTCTGACCCCAATCCTTCCCCTCCCGCCCCCCACCCCCCAAAAAGTGTCTCTGGTTCATAGTTTTTTGTTGATTTTGATTTTCACTTTCTTATATTCATTTTCCTGGTCCCTTATTTAAGTTTTCTAGATTCCTGCTATGAGTGAGACCATCCGGTATTTTTCTTGTAATAGGAATTTAAATCTCATTTAGCACAATGTAGATATTTTTCTCTACCCTTGTGGAGTTTCCAGTCTGCTGTTTTTATAAATGCATTAAATATCCCACTAATAATGATATTGATCACCATTTATTGTATACCAGTTAATATTGAGCATTTTGAATGCATTAGTTCATCTAATCCTTCTAATAACTCCAAGTAAAAAAATGGCATTATATACCATCTTTTATAAATAATTAAATTTGTGGAGTGTCGTTATCATCCAGGACACACCTAGGCATTCTAATTTTAAATCCCTTCTAGTTTCCCTTCTATTTGCTTTAAACATTTGACATTAGAATTTGTTTCCTTGTGTCAAAGTAAATATTTAATAGTAAAATATTATTAATTAGCATGTAAGAAACATGTCTGAGGAATCTTTGAAGGTGTTTTTCTGCTCATATCCTTCTCAGGAGGAAACGCTGCACAAGTCAGCCAGCAGTAGCAGTGTGTCTCCCTCCTTCCTGGAGGACCCCTTACTGGAAGCTGTGTCCACTAGGAAGAGTAAGTATTTGTGGTGCAAAGAACTAGCTCCAGATACTGTAAAAAACACACTTGACCTAGAATAGGGAGTCCAAAATTGTCTTGTGATTGTTTGGAGTAGTGAGAGGTGAACTTGGAATTTCACCCTTCAGGGATGGAAATAATCAGTTATTTTCCTAGAATGATATCATCATGTAGACATAACCTGATAAGTGGGCCTCATACTCCTTTGGGTTTACAGATCATAAAGTAGAGAATAAGTAAACTATCTCTGTGTACATTTGAAAGTAACTACTTTCTTGTCTGAATTTAAACCAGATGCACAAACTAATCACTAATACACATACACATGTATACTTATATCCATTCCCCACAACCTGTGTAGGTAGTGAAAACACCTTTCTTAATCTTCATGCAGTGGGTTCTGTACACAGAACCTAAAGTTAAGTGATTTCTAAATACTTTTAGCAATTCTTTTCATTTATAAGATCTTATAAAGGATTAAAATTATATGTTAAGGGAGCAGATTCTAGGAAAATGTCAGAGATAAAGCACCCAGAATCGGTCTCCCTACCTAGACAACAGTAATACTGGCAGAATATGCCTGGTGTAATTATTTTGGAACTCTGGAGTCTATTACAGGCTTACAACTTCTAGAGAAATACTTGGATAAATTTCATTAACCTTATTAATTTTATAAATTTCAATAATTTTATATCTAAATATAGTGGAAATTTCATTAATTTTATATCTATTAATACAGTGGCAGCCACTCATCCTCCAAGCCCAGCCACATGGCAGCAGCTGTATGCTACTACTGAAGCAGATTGTACATAGCTTTCACAGGCCAGAGTAGATGAAAAGAACCTTGTTCTTCAAATATTGGGAATCTGTGCTGAAGGCTGCTTCTGGTTCCAAAGGTGTAGACAAAGAGACAAACAACTATTGTTGCATTCTTGCAAGCACCCATCTACTACCCCTAGCTGAAGTGATATCCAGGGGAATTAAATGCCCACCAGTTTTTACTTTTTCACCTGGAAAAGTCAGCTATTAAGACATGAAAAACAGCAGCATATACAAAAATATTAGAAAAGCATCCAACTCCATACACAATGTGGTGGAATAGGGAGGTTGGGTCAATCCTCTCCCCTTATAAACACAACTAAAAATAATAATAATAGTGAAACTAAACTAAAATTTGCATCAAGAAAATTTCAGATGTTTATCACCAGAGACAGGGGACTTTTTCACAGAAATTTCACTCTGAGATCAGTGATTGGCTTTGGGGACATCCCATGCTCATGGATTGGAAGACATTTTGTTTAAATGTCAGTGCTACCCAAAGTGATCTATAGACTCCATGCAATTCCTATCAAAATGACATTTTTTGTATAAATAGAAAAAAAAAAGTCCTAAAATTATATGGACTCTACAGCAATTCATAATAAACAAAACAAAAATAATCTTCAAAAATAACATAACTAGAGACTTCACACTTCCTGATTTCAAAACTTATTATAAAGCTATAATAATTAAAATGGTGTGGTATCAGCATGAGCAGCAGATAGGCCAATAAAACAGAATATAGAATACTGAATAAACTGTCACATATATGGTGAAATAACTTTTTATTTTTATTTTTTATTTTTTACCTCATTGTTCATTTTTTAACATTATTTTCTTCCCCTCCCCCCTTCAGGTGTAGTCCCCATAGAATTTCTTTCACCAGTGCAGCCATGCACCATCACCACAGTCGCCTGTGCTCCTGCCTCCCTCCCTCTGATCCCTCTTCCTCCTCCTTCCCTGCAGGATGTCTCTGATTTATAATTGTCTGTTTTTGTTTTGTTGTGTTTTGTATTATTATTCTTTTTTTACACTAATGTCTTATTTGGTTCCCCTATATTCCAGCTATAAGTGAAACCATTTTTCCTTTTCCTACTGCTTTATTTCACTGTGCATAATTCCTTCTAGCTCCATCCATGTTGCTGCAAGTAGCATGAGTTGATCTTTTTTGATTGCTGAATAGTATTCCATTATGTATATATACCACATCATCTTGATCCAGTCATCTATTTTTGGGCATTTGGGTTGTTTCCAGGTTTTATATGGTGAAATAATTTTTGACAAATATGCCAAGATCATTCATTCAGTGGGGAAAGAACAGTCTTTTTCAATTAATATTGCTGGGAAAACTAGATTTCCACAGGCATAAGAATGAAGTTATGTCCTTATCCAATACCATATATAAAAATTAACTCATGATGGATCAAAGACCTAAATATAAGGCCTAAAATAATAAAACTCTTAGAAGGACATAGAGAACAAAAGCTTCATGACATTGAATTTGGCAGTGATTTTTTTGGATATGATATCACAGGCGCACCATAGCAAAAGAAAAAAAATAGGGAAATAGGAGTTAATGGAAATTTAAAATTGTTTTTATATCAAAAGGTACTATCAAGATGCAGCCAAGAGAATGGGAGAAAATATTTAGAAATCATGTTTGATTAGGAATTAATATCCAGAATATATAGAGAAATCCTGAAGTGCAACAACAAAAAGACAACCCAATTCAAAAATGGGCAAAAGTTTGAATAGCCATTTCTCCAAAGAAGATATAAATAGCTACCACGCACATAAAATTACTCTTAACATAATTAATCATCAGGGAAACACAAATCAAAACTACAATGAGGTACCACCTCAAACC
This sequence comes from Talpa europaea, assembly GCF_964194135.1. Lineage (NCBI taxonomy): Eukaryota > Metazoa > Chordata > Mammalia > Eulipotyphla > Talpidae > Talpa > Talpa europaea. The sequence goes on from NC_140080.1 coordinate 48,311,122, forward strand.
TACTAGAATGGCTACTATTAAGAAAATAAATCAGGCCATTTTGTGGACCCTGGTAAGTGAAAGCTTCTGAGGGAGTCCAAAGAGAAAATATTGGGTTGTCAGAAAAGTCATGATGCATTTTTGCATAGAAAATGTGAAAAAATTACATCATGACTTTTCCAGCAACCCAATATATTAGAAGAAATGCATGGTGATTTCCTGTCCCTGGGACTGTAAGGTTTGTGTAGGTAATCTTGGAAACAGTGGTCACAAGACTGAATTGGAACAAGCTTTTGGCTATTATGGACCACTCCAAAGTGTGGGGTTGCTAGAAATCCTCCTAGCTTTGCTTTTGTTGAATTTGAAGATCCCTGAGGTGCAGCCGATACTATCTGAGCGCTAGATGGGAGAACACTGTGTGGCTGCATGGTGAAAAGAGAGGTAGAAATTGTGGTCCACCTCCTTGGGGTTGATGCCTTAACACGATGATTGGAAAAGGAGTCATCTACCTCACCACAGCTCTCCAGAAGGAGAAGCTTCTCCTGCAACCATAGCAGGCCCTGTTCTAGAGACAAAAGAGAGAGATTACTGTCTCGGGAGAGAAATCACAAGCCTTCCTGATCCTTCTCTAGGTCTCGTAGCTCATCTAGGTCAAATGAAAGGAAATAGAAGTTTGCAAGAGGAGCGGTGTACAGGAAATAGCATCATTTAGCAGGAGTATTTACAGAAAATTCAGGTTTTGTTTCAGACTTCGTAAGATCGGTGTATTTTTAACTTGTTTTAGCTGTTCACATTTGTTTCTCTCTCGGGACAGTAACAATAAAAGAAATAATTCTCCCTGTTTTGGAATGGATCATATGAAACATACCATTTGCTGCAACATGGGTGGACCTGGAAGGGTTAAACTAAGTGAAATAAGTCAGAACCATAGATATGGTTTCACTTATATGGGGAATATAGAGAAACCAGACATAAGTTCAAAGGCAAACCTTGAAAGCTAACCATAGATCTGAGGCATCCAGAGAGGGGTGGGGGAGAAAAAGCAGGTTAAAAGCAGGAGGGGAAGAGCACATTGGACTACCTTAGTCATAGTGATGTGATGAGGGGGCAGCAAAGGGAAGGGGATGTGATGAGGTGGGAGCAAAGGGAAGAGGAGGGTCTAGTGGAGGATTGCTGGGGCTTTTTTAAAAGGTGGTAGGTGTGGTGAAATACAACTGTAGAGAGGTGTAAACCTATACCCTTAAGGCATATACTGTGATGTAAATCAACATTACCTCAATAACTTATAATTTAAAAAAAGAATTTTTACTTTGAAGTGTTCCCATAAACAAAATTGAATGTGCTTTGAACTTTATTTAATCTTACATAGGCTAATAATAAACCTGTAAATTCAGCCTCGCTAAAATGTATGAATATTATTATGTTAATATTATTAAGTTAATATTATGGAAACACAACTGGCAAAAATTGAATCAAGACTTTCTTTTTCTATAGCGAAGATAAGTTTGCAGCTGTAGTTGAACAGTCTTTAAAAGCTGCTGTGAACTGTACCATAAAAGCTAGTTAGAGCGTTATCTTATTTTAACATTCACATTCAATAGTGAATGCCCAGTTGGTATAGAAAATTAAAAATTTTCAAGAAAATTAGTTCACTTTTGCTTTCAGTCGTAAGTTCCTTATGTGATTACTGTGTATCAGTGCATAGCTCTTTATAACATTCTTTATTTGGAAATTTGAGACAATTCAAGATCCCGATCTCCTGCCAGTTCAAGGATACATTGTAGAGCCACTGTCCAAGATTTTTTTTTCCCATGCTGTCGTTTGTAATAAGTTTTGTGAGAATCCTTGGTCTGGTTCGATCCCCGGCTGCTCCCCGGCCACCAGAGGAGGGTCCCACATGGCGTGCAGACCTCTCCTGCCACCCGCTGCTCCCCTCAGCAGTGTACTTCGGTCCTTCTGCCTGCTCTGCTCCCTGCTCTGGCTCTGGTGAATTCTCTCACCCTCCCGCGCTTCTGACTGTACCCAGTGCTTGTATAAATAAATAAATAAATCTTTAAAAAAAAGAAAAGAAAAGAGGGGCCTCCCCTGGTGGCACAGTGGTTGAGCGCTGGTCTGCGAAGCTGTCCGCAGCCTCTGCAGTGCCGGTTTGATCCCTGGCCGCTGGTGAGGGTCCCACATGGCGCACAGACCTCTCCTGCCGCACCCGCTGCTCCCCTCACTAGTGTGCTTCGGTCCTTCTGCCTGTTCTGCTCCCCGCACTGGCTCTGGTGAATTCTCTCGCCCTCCCGCGCTTCTGACTGTACCCAGTGCTTGTATAAATAAATAAATAAATCTTTAAAAAAAAAAGAAAAGAAAAGAAAACAATAACTTGGCAAGCATTTAGAGAAATTGGAGCCCTTGTGCTCTGTTGGCAGAAATGTAAAATGGAAAAGGTGCTGTGGAAAACACCTCAAAAGTTTGAAAATAGATTAACCATATGGTCCAGCAATCCCACTTCTGGCTATATGCCTAGAAAGAATGGAAGCAAAGTCTTGAAGAGATACTGGATACCTATGATCATTTTAGTGTCATTCACAATAAAATGTAGAAGCAGACCAAGTGTCCATCAGTGGATGGATGGAGAATCAAAATGTAGCATGTTTTTCCAAATATAAAATATTACTCAACCTTAAAAATGAGGGAAGTTCTGCAATAGGCTACAATGCAGATGAACTTTGAGAACATTATGCTGCGTGAGGCAATCACAAAAAGGCAGATGTTGTATGTTTCCATTTATATGAGGCACTTAGTGTCAAAATCATAGAAACAAAATAGAATGACAATTGCCAGGGGTTGGGGGAAAGGAGAATGGGGGTTATTGTTTAATGGAACTAGAGTGTCAGTTTTATAGAATAAAAAGACTGATGGCAATGAAGGGCAGTAATTGTTGCACAGCAATGTAAAGAGCTAACATCACTGAGCTGTACATTTTAAAATGGTTGAAATGGTAAATATTATTATATTTTACTGCATGAAAAATACTTACCAAGAGGAGAAAAAACTTACATATACTAAGATAATCTTAGAACATTGACCTGTTAAATCTGTTCACTTGGAGGTCTTAGTGATTCAAATTCTTTAAATAGTATTTTGATTTATTTAAGCAGATTTTATCAAAACAGTAAGAACTGACCTTGGGGGCCTTTCTGGTGGCGCAAGGAGTTAAGACATAGCCTATGAAGCTGTTTGCAGCCCCTGCATCACAAGTTCGATCCCCGGCCAGGGAGATATCCACATGGCACAGCAGACCTCTCCTGACTCGCCCGCTGCTCCCCTCAGCTGTGTATTTCAGTCAATCTGCGTCTTCTGTTCCCCACTCCGTCTCTGGTGAATCCTCTCACCTCTAACACCTCTTGCCTGTACCCCAGTTCTTGTATGCATAAATAAATTTTTTAAAAAAAATAACTGACCTTGGTTATTATCTGTAATTGGTATTGGCCAGGTCTATTAAATATTGCAGAAACCCAGTCAAATCATATAATGGATTTCTGTATATGTTTATGATTGTAGAAATCATTTTGTTTTCCTTCAGTGATTTCCCTGTGGTGGTACAGTCCATATGGATGGATTACATTTAACTTTATGTTGATTTTGACTTTCTCTACCTACTATATTCTAGCCTTATTTGGCAGAATAATTTGCCAAGTAAAATTTACCAAATTAAATTCTGACAGCATAATTTATTTCTAATGTCTCCTTGTGTTTGCGAAATGTGAGTCCAGAGCTATTCAGATCCTACAATATTCTTCTTTTAAAAACTTTGTCCCAGGGCCTCCCCGCTGGCACAGTGGTTGAAAGGTGGGCTGCGAAGCTGCTGGCAGCCTCTGCAGTGCCAGTTCGATCCCCTGCTGCCGGCCAGGGTCCCGAATGGCGCAACAGACCTCTCCTGCCACGCCCACTGCTCCCCTCAGCAGTGTACTTCGGTCTTTCTGCCTATTCTGCTCCCCACTCTGGCTCTGGTGAATTCTCTCACCCTCCTACGCTTCTGACTGTACCCAGTGCTTGTATAAATAAATAAACACATCTTTAAGAAAAAAAAAGAGGTTTTCTGTTTAAAAAAAAAAAATAAAAACAACTCTGTCCCAACTTATCACTAGGCAGAGGAGAGAGTGGTACAATATTAACATCACAGCTGGAAATTTACTTTTTGATAAATACAGTTTGCTTTAAACCTAAGGATAAAGTGTCTTGATAAGTATCACGAAGGAAGAATTTTCATATTTTATCTCTTAAAAAGACTATAAATAAGGAGAGTACACTTGAGAATTTTGGTATGATTTGGGAGTCTTCTTGACCACAGAGAATATAAATTATTACATATTTTTACAATATTTCCTGAGACTTTTATTGCAAAATTCTGAGGAAAGTAGCATGGGGATTTTTATATGTACAAATATGAGACAATGTATTTATATTGTGTTTTATATGATAATTTGAATGGATATTAATAACAGAATATTTTCCCTTTTCCTTGCTATTTCTATAGCAACTTGCTTTGATAATTTGAATGGATATTAATAACAGAATATTTTCCCTTTTCCTTGCTATTTCTATAGAGCAACTTGCCTTGCAGACATGATACTATAACAGTCCTCACAGTCTTATCCTAAGAACCTCCAATATAAATATACCTGTCCAATGTAACAAATACTTCATTCTTGAATGTAGTGTTTGTCACAAATAACTAATGCTTTTTTTATTGGAAATTCAAAATGTAAGATTTTAATTTTGTAAGAAAGTTTATTTCAATTTGGCTAATTTCATTTCTTTAGAACCTCCAAAATTCTTGCCCATATCATCAACACCCCAGCCAGAGAGACGGCAGCCACCACAGAGACGACATTCCATTGAAAAGGAAACACCTACTAATGTGAGACAGTTTCTGCCACCATCCAAGCAAAACTCCCGATCTCTTGTAAGTAACTGAAAAATTGTACAATAATGTAATTAGTTTTCTTGGGGCAATGATGAGAAAAAAAATTTTTTCCAAAGGTTAAAATGAAATTTAAATAACCTCATTCATTTCGTTTTAATAGCTGAAGAAAACCAACTCTAACAGTGACATGGTGAAATTTGACCATTCTTTGTTCATTTAAATTACTTTTTTATTTTAGAAGTCTTAGCAATGGTAGAAGATAGAGATTATTATTTCCATCTTCCTTTCAAAAGGTATTAATGCATTTGAGAGTTAATACTAATTTCAAAAACTTAGCAGATCTTACTGTAATAGACTGTTTTATTGAGGAAGAAAAACAAATGCAGAATTTTGAACCATTAAACCATATTGTTTTCAAGTATGCTCATGATATTGGGGCCAAAACCACTATTTGGATTGGTTGACAGTTTTTGCTATTTTCCAGAAACTTCCAGATTCATGTAGTGGTTACTCATGCCTCCGGACAGTGGGATATAGTACACAAGGCCCTGCCAGGAAGAAGTAATAGGTCTACCAGCCAAGGAGGTCTGAAAAGAATCTTTGTAGTCTCACTTGGCTTCAGAAATATTTGCAAGCAAGATACAAGACCTCAGTCAGTAATTCTGCCAGTAACCTAATAATGTTTTTGCAGATACTCATGAATATAAAGCACTAAAATATGTTTAGTCCATAGTTTTATGCTGTGATCTGTCATCAAGTGTTCAAGCAAAGCAATAACAAGATTTTCCTCCTGCAGCCCAGTGAAAGATACTATGGTTATTGTGGAGGTACTGAGTTTGAACAGAACTTTCAATGTTCAAATTTGGTCAGTCATCTCTATTCCCAAATAATATCATTAAAGAACTAATGGTTTTAGGGCAATTCTTCATAGGATTCCTTTATAGCACCTAAAATAATCACCCAAATATTTATATGTGACTAAATATAACCTTATCAGTGATTGACCAACAGAAAAATAACTCCAATCTTTAAAATAGTTTTTTTCAGAATACTAATATATGTAAGAGGAAGCGCTTGTGATTTTTTTTTTTTTTTTTCACAATTTCAATAAGTTAGGAAGCTGTTCTCTCCACACAGGTTTTTCTAAAAACCAGTTTATCATCTAACTCTGTACTTGGCCGTGTTGTCATAGGAACTGTCAGATGAACTACAAAGAAACTGCAGCTGGTAGTAAAAGTTTTACTATGAAAGACCATCAGCCCACATCAAGGACCCATCAAGTATATTTCCTGGTCAGGCTGTGAGTTTATTGTAGAGGAGAACAAGATAAACTAATGTGCAGTCAGGAGAAAGGTACCAGTGAAAAGGCAGTGTGAGAGCCCCTCTGGTCAGCATTGGATGGTGTTGAGGTCCCCTGTGGATCTTGTGCTTTCTCAAAATTCCTTGTGGTACCAGCTGAGGCAGAATCATCCAAGTCAAAGTAATGACTTTTCTTGTTAGTCACTTACCTTGTAAAATCAAAAAAAAAATCACGTTTCTCTTGTGATAGTGTCCTCTACCTTGGTAAGTATTGTTTGTTGTTGTTAAGTATGATAATTAAAAATTTTAGCTACCTTGTATTTCTTTTAAAGATTTATTTATTCACCCATACAAGAACAGGATACAGGCCAGATGTGCGGGAGGGTAAGAGGATTCACCAGAGACAGAGTGGGGAACACTACAGGCAGTCTGACTGAAAAACACTGCTGAAGGAAGGAGCAGGCGAGACCAGAGAGGTCTGCTGTGCCATGTGGGTATCTTGCCAGTGGGTCAGGATCTAACTGGCGCTGTAGAGGCTGCGGACAGCTTCACAGAGCTGCACTCAACCGCCTGTGCCACCGAGGAGGCCCTTAGCTATCTTTTAGATAAAAGCCATCATTTTGTATTTATAACCCCCCATTGAAAATGGTAAAAATGTCTTTGTTAATTCATTTTCATTTTTATTGTGTTTCCCTCTCTTTTTTTAGGATGTTTAAAATGTAATTTTTTTTCATCATTTCATCAAATGAATGAAGGTCATTGCCCATCTAAGTGTGAAAGGAGACTTGTCTTTACCTTACCTACCTTCTGGGGAGTGAGCGTCAAGCAGCTGCTTGGTATTTAATTCCAAGTTGCCTGTGGCCCCATTTAGGAGATTTGGTTGTTCATAGGGCAACCAATTTAGAAAAACTTAATTAAGTCTTTTCTCCATGAGTTCTGAGATACTCTAGGAATCACTTCATGGTTTAATCACTAATTTATGCATATGGATGCAGATATTGGCATAGACACACAGAGAATCTACCATGTCCTTCAAGGTGTTTCTGTTTTGTTTATTTTTCTTTTATGTTCTGTAATCATTGTTTGTAGGTAACTCATGTTCAGCATTATTTTCTCCTTTTTCTTTTCCCCATGCCATTTTCTTTTTTCCTTATCTATTGTTCAGGTTCCTAGGATAACCAGTGTATGGCCAAGGACACCTTTTCGACCACTTTTTTCTACCATACAAACAGCTTCTCTGCTCAGCTCTCATCCTTTTGAAGCAGCCATGTTTGGGGTAGCAGGGGCTATGTATTATCTCTGTGAAAGAGCTTTTACCAGCAGGTGGAAATCCTCAAAGGTTGGCGTCTTTCTGCTGGTTCTGGGAATTATTTCACTCTATTCCTTTGACAGTGATACCTCAACTACTGTACTCTGCAAGAATTAACAGCTTAGATGGGCACTTTGCTTCTGATTGTTGATTCCAATCTTTGGTAGGATGCATAGATCACACCATGATCTCAATTGAGAGGAAAATTACTTTGAAAGGACAACAAACTCAAAATGCAGCATCAGATTAGAGGTATCTGTGTTTGTCTCTTCGAATGACCTCACTATACAGCAGGAGGAATATTCTCTCCTCTATGTACAGGGGAACTCTCAGTGCCCATGGGATGCTTTCTTCCCAGGACCTCCCTGCCATCAGAAGAGCATTTGTTTGCTCACTCCGCTGGCAGAGCAGCCTCCTGCCAGGCCAGATAGACACTGGAGACTGACTCTGCAGTTCACTGAACCCTGCCACTTCCCATTTCCTTGCACACCCCACCCCTCGTTCCAGTGGGCAATCCATAACCTCCCCAGTGCTCAGAAAATCATTTTCTTCCTTAGCGTCTTTCTTCAAGCTGCTTTGTGATGGTCAGGATATTGTATGGTTTTATGACAACCCATTTCTGTGTAGAGAATTTTTTTCAGCAACAAAACAACAAAGATTTATTTTAATGTGTGAAACAGCATGTACAGAGAAATTTTGTTTTCTACGCATGTATTACTCAAAACATTTTAAATAATTCTGCATTTTACTCTCTTGAGATTTTATCTAGAATATATTTTTTAAAGAAAGTGTAGTAACTTCCAAACCTTAGTGAAATAAGACATCCTCAGACCATAGTGAAGCTTACCTTGCTCCCAGTGTGACGCAGTGACTGCTTTGCCTGTTGTGACTCATGCAGGATACTGGCTGTCCAGGTCCTTGATTAACTTAAACATTCTTGATGAATGAATAGAACTTGAAACCAGCAGATGGTTTTCTTGTTACTCTTTATATTACCTATCATGGTTTAGAAAAGAGACTCAGAATGTAAATGAAACACAGATTCTTTTGTTTGTCATGAAATACTGGATAAATCTCTATTCTTTTTCCCATTTTAGATACAGCTATTTGGGTAGTACGTGAGCAAGATTTCACCCCTGTCACTCCTACAGCTGCCACTGCAGATCTGTCTACACTTTTATTTTTATTATCAATCTTCCCCAAACAGATACTTGAATACTAACTCCTCACACTACTTTAGGCAAAGAATTCATTTTGAGTTTTAAAGTTCAACTTGGAAAAAAAAAGAGTAATTAATAGTTGCAATTTTTCTTTACAACCGCATTTCTTTGGTTTCTTACTCAAAAGACAATGGTTTTGGATAATTTTCAAATATCTGCTATTTATGTTTTTTTTTTTTTGCTAGTCAGGAACACTGTAAAGTAAGTTCTAAAAGAATATTTGCTTCTATATATTGTAATCTTTATTAAAACTTTTAAGACTTTAGCCTCCCTTTCCTAAATTTCGGAGTCACGTTGAAACAAGTAAAGCACGGGAATTAGAGTTGTGCTCTTTGGTTCTCAGGTTCACGTCTAGTCATGAACATGAGCTTTAGTGCTTTTTTACATTTGGAGCATTAAGATCTCAGCAAGATTTATTAAGGTTTAATTTGGCCTGGGGGATATTCAATTACTGCTTTTTTCCAACTGGAAAAAAAATAACAAAACTAATACTAGTAATTATCATTTTCCTTCATGTTGCATTAAAGTTTTGTTGTCCTTGGGAAAACTCCAGAATCAGAACATTAGCATTTGACCTGATGGAAATTATTTTACTAAAGGGTAATCTTGAAATTCCAAAGAACAAGAAACAAAGAAATCCACAATTACTTATTATATTCTGTGAAGTACTAAATTTGTGTATAATTCAAACAGTAAGTTGAAAGTATGCTTAACTAAGCCCCTTTGTGACTTGAGACTGAGGAAAAGGAAGTACAAGCTACAGGTGTATTATGTGTGCCAGCACATTGCTGTGAATGAAAGGATTCCTGTCTACCTGAAGTGTTTACCAGCCAGGCATCCTCATTGTAAAGTTAATTAAATTGACACTACTTGCCATCTTGCTGGCATGTAGAACAACAAGTCTTAGGTAGTTATTATCTGGTTACTTGCTAGATCTTTATCTTATTTTGTTACAGTTCAGCAATTATGTCAGATTGTTAGCCATTAGAAAATGTACCCATCATACACATCACTTATGAAGAAAAACAACTAGGAAAACTTACAAAAAATGTTAAAAGCTGAGGAAAGCCATCATTCAGATGTGTGCAACCAATAACACTTAGCACACAATTTAATGGTCTAAACTTCAAAAAGGCAATGCTTTATTCCCACTTGCTGCTATGCTCTTTTCCTAGGGTGGAGCAAAACAGAGTAGATATTGGACCTACTGATTTAATCCTGTTATCTACAAAAGAAAATTATGTGATTACTTAGAAAATATCTTAGTCATCTTAGAGCAAATGATAAAACTTTTATAAAAAAAAAAAACTATCCCCATGCCACTAAATATGAAGCCCTCTCTTAAAAATTTAATTGCATGATTTTTTTTCCCAATTCATTTTAAAGCAAAGTTAATGTTCCCAAAGTTAGCATGAATAGAGAAGATTTTGTATTGATACTAAGAAACGTAATTTTTCAAGCTACTTTTTTTTAGTAAATGCTAATGTTTGTTAAGTTTGCAGCCTAGATTTGTTTTTGTTTTTCTCTGATGGAAAGACAGAACTGAATGTTAAAATTCCATAACTGACTGCATTTGTGGTCATGTGCTTTCTCATTTGGCTTGTTTAATTCCAGAGTGACTGTGAGCCCGTGCTATTATGTATGTGTGGGAATGAATTATAATGGGTTTGTACTGAGAACATTGAGTTTCAGTGTCACTACATCACAATGGTCCTTGTGAAGCCTGGCAGGGTGCAAATGCACAAGCCTGTTCTGTCTTTCTATTAGATCCACCAATCAAGCTCAGGGCTGGATGGGGAACAGAGGGTGTGAGGCTCTTTATTCAGTGGGATCAGTTACATCAACATCTTCCTCAGCTGTTTTTAGGGAAACCATTAACCTAAGACAGCCAACATAAATATTTATTGTGAAATTCTTCTTAGTTTTTCCACATTTTCCAGTGCTGACTCTGCATTTAGTTGTTGAAAAGGAGTATCAAATCTGAAGAACTGCAGGGCAGTCTGTAGAGTCTGCCTTTTGGCTGTCTACTGCATCAGTAGTTACATGTTCTGTTCCACTCATACCATTAGGATTTTTTAAGGTATGCTGATGTAACTAACCACTAAATAATGCTTCTCAGTATAAGTTGCTAACCACCTTCTTTTGGCTATTCTGGGAACCACACCAGTTTTAAAAACAGTATCAATGTCATAAATTTTCTACTTATTTATTAGCATATAATAAAAAAACACAACATTAAATAATGTCTTTGCATAATCATAGGAGAAAACTGACAAATTTTGTTTAGAATGACAAAATATTTTCAGGATTTTGGTGCATTGATACAGAGCAGATAAATACTTGAGACAAAATGTCTAAACAAATGTGAGGAACTTTCATTTCTTAAAATTTCAAAATCCTGCAATGATTCACATGATCCCCAGAAGTTTTCTACCATCTATTGTCTTAATGTAATTAGAAATTGTGGTCCCCAGAGTGAGCCAGCTCTGTTCCAGTATTCATTGAGAAACCCATTTTCTTCTCCAAAGCTACTAACCAGATGTCTGATCTGAAATTTTAGTGTCAGAAAAAGGGGTGGAAGCTTCCTATTCATGTGAAATTTTGAATTTCAGGAGGAGTTCTGCTACCCAGTGGAGTGTCTAGCTCTGACTGTTGAGGAAGTGATGCATATTCGCCAGGTCCTGGTGAAGGCAGAGCTGGAAAAATATCAACAGTATAAAGATGTCTACACTGCCCTGAAAAAAGGAAAGGTAGAGCTGTTTCAAGTTGACCTACTGGCAGGGTTAGAAGAAAGGTCATTCGTAGCGTGATCTCCTGAGGGAACTGCCTACCAACCAGGTGGCACAAGACTGGGAGGGGAGTCTGGTTGGTTAAGAGGCTTATTCTCCAGTAAACATTCTGCCTTTCTCAAAAAAGGAGTATTTTTGTTTCTCCCTTAAAAATCAAAAACTGTGGAAGGTTTAAATGGCATGCCTTCATAAAACCATCTCTGCATTTAGTCATACTTTTAGAGGATTTGTAAAGAAAGTGTATATGAGAAACAGAGGAGACTTTCAGATTGTTTCTATAATGGTGAGACTCTTGAGTTCCTTTTATTACCTTTGAAAAATAGGATTATAATTAATTACAGAGCCAAATAGTAGTCACAAAGCCAAACATAAAAAATGGGGTTTCTGAATTATTTTCTTCCTTCTATTAAACTTCCCCAGTATATAAAGCATATTCATACATGTAAATTAGGAAATTAATTATGGGCAATGCCTTTTTTTGCCTTTTGAATTTGTATTTTTTAGCTCTGCTTCTGTTGCCGAACTAAGAGATTTTCTTTCTTCACCTGGTCTTACACCTGTCAGTTCTGTAAGAGGTAAGGTATGGTTTTGTAATTGACAAAAAGAGAGATTTAACAATAGTTAAGAAAATACCAATTACCATCATTGTTTTATTTTTCTACACAGGAACAATATTTCAAAAACCCAATTTATCACCACATTGTGCTATGCTTTGTTAGAAATACTGAATTCTTCAAAAGAGAAGAACAAATACTTACTTTTTTTTCTTTTACTTTTGAACATGTTTAATATATACTTTTTTTAAATAAATATTATTTTTATATTCCCCATACAATTGCAACCCCCTTATTTTGACCCCAATCCCTCCCCTCCCGCCCCCCACCTCCCATAGAGTGTCTCTGGTTCATAGTTGTTTGTTGATTTTGATTTTCACTTTCTTATAGTTATTCATTTTCCTGGTCCCTTATGTAAGTTTTCTAGATTCCTGCTATGAGTGAGACCATCCGGTATTTTTCTTTTTCTTTCTGGCTTATTTCGCTGAGCATGATCCCTTAGAGCACCATCCATGTTGCTGCAAATTGCATGTGTTTATCTTTTTTGAATGCTGAGTAATATTCCATGGTGTATATGTACCACATATTCTTGATCCGTCATCTATTTTTGGGCATTTGGGTTGTTTCCAAAGCTTAGCTATTGTAAACAGTGCTGCTATAAATATAGGGGTGCAGGTGCTCTTTGGAATTGATGTTTCTGTATCCTTTGGGTAAATACCTAGGAGCGGAATTGCTGGATCATATGGAAGCTCTATGTTTAGTAGGTCCAGAAATCTCCACACAGCTCTCCATAGAGGTTGGACCAGTTTGCACTCCCACCAACAGTGCAGGAGAGTTCCTTTTTCTCCACATCCTCGCCAACATTTGTTGTTGCTAGTTTTTTTAATATGTGCCATTCTCACTGGTGTAAGATGGTATCTCATGGTAGTTTTGATTTGCATTTCCCTGATTACAAGTGATGTTGAACATTTTTTCATTTGCCTGTTGGCCATTTGCATTTCCTCTTCAGAGAAGTTTCTTTTTAGTTCTTCTGCCTATTTTTTGACAAGATTATTTTCTTTGTTTATGTTGAGTCTCATCAGCTCTTTGCAGATTTTGTTGATCAGTCCTTTATCGTAGTGTTGTGTGCAAAAATGTTCTCCCAGTCAGTGGGGTTTCCCTTTGTTTTTGTTATTGTCTCTTTTGCTGTGCAGAAGCTCTTTAATTTGATGTAGTCCCAGCTGTTTGTCTTTGCCTTCACTATCACTGCTTTGGGTGATGTGTCTCTAAACATGTCTATGATGTACATATCACGTAGTGTTTCACCTATATTTCCTTCTAAGTATTTTATGGTTTCAGGTCTTATGTCTAGTTCTTTAATTCATTTTGAGTATGGTGTGAGGTAGTGGTCAAGCTTCATTCTTTTGCATGTAGTGACCCAGTTTTCCCAGCACCATTTATTGAACAAACTTTCTTTGCTCCAATGCATATTCTTTGCACCTTTGTCAAAGATTAGTTGACCATAAATCTGTGGGTTGATTCTGGATTTTCTATTTGATTCCATTGGTCTGTGTGTCTGTTCTTGTTCCAATACCATGCAGTTTTGATGATTATGGCTTTGTAGTATAGTTTGAAGTCTGGGAGTGTGATGCCTCCATTCCCTTCTTTTTTTTTTTTCAGGAGAGCTTTGGTTATTGGGTGTTTTTGATGATTCCATATAAATTTCATCAATAATTGTTCTATTTCTTTGAAGAATGACATTGAATTTTGATTGGAATAGCATTGAATCTGTATGTTGCTTTTGGTAGGATGGACATTTTGATAATGTTAATTCTTCCAATCCATGAGCAGGGGATGTTTTTCCATTTCTTTATGTCTTCTTCTATTTCTTTTAACAGTGTTGTATAGTTTTCTTTGTATAGGTCCTTTACCTCTTTTGTTAAATTTATTCCCAAGTATTTGATTTTTTTTGTTTCCATAATAAAAGGGATGGTTTTTTTGATTTCTTCTTCTTCAGATTTATTGTTTGTGTATCGGAAGGCTACTGACTTTTGCGTGTTGATTTTGTATCCTGCCACTTTACTGAACTGATTGATGAGTTGAATTAGTTTTTCTGTGGAGTTTTTGGGGTTCTCTATGTTTATTATCATATCATCTGCAAATAGTGATAGTTTGACTTCTTCTTTTCCTATTTGGATTCCTTGTATATCTTTCTCTTGTCTTATTGCTCTGGCTAGGACTTCCAGTATTATATTGAAAAGCAGTGGTGAGAGTGGACATCCTTGTCTTGTTCCAGATCTTAATGGAAATGCTTTCAGCTTTTCACCATTGAGAATGATACTGGCTGTTGGCTTGTCATAGATGGCCTTTATGATATTCAGGTATGTTCCTTGTATCCCAAGAATTTCAAGGGCTTTTATCATGAATGGGTGTTGCACTTTGTTGAAAGCTTTCTCAGCATCGATTGATATTATCATATGGTTTTTATATTTCTTTTTGTTCATGTGTTGGATGACATTGATTGATTTTTGGACGTTGAACCATCCTTGTGTCCCTGGCATGAATCCTACTTGGTCGTGGTGAATTATCTTATGGATACATTGTTGGATTCTGGTAGCTAAAATTTTATTGAGGATTTTTGCATCAGTGTTCATTAGGGAGATTGGCCTGTAGTTTTCTTTTTTTGTGTTGTCCTTGTTCTGTTTTGGTATTAGTGTAATGTTGGCTTCATAGAACATGTTTGGTATTATCCCTTCCTTCTCAATTTTTTGGAAGAGTTTGTGAAGGATAGGCACTAATTCGTCTCTGAATGTTTGGTAGAATTCATTTGTAAATCCATCAGATCCTGGGCTTTTGTGTTTGGGGAGGTTTTTGATTACCATTTCAATTTTGCTGCTTGTAATTGATCTGTTTAGATGTTCCGTTTCTTCTTTATCTAGGTTTGGGTCATTGTAGAGTTGTAGGAATTTGTCCATCTCCTCTAGATTGTTGAATTTGTTTCCATATAACTGTTCATAGTAGTTAGTGATCATTCTTTTGATTTCTACTGTGTCTGTTGTGATTTCTCCTCTTTCATTCATGATCCTGTTTATTTGTGCTTACTCCCTTTTTTCCTTTGTGAGCCTGGCTAGGGGTTTGTCTATTTTATTGATTTTTTTTCGAAGAACCAGCTCTTGGTTTCATTGATCTTTTAGATTGTTTTTTTAGTTTCAATTTCATTTATTTCTGCTTTGGTTTTTATTATGTCTTTTCTTCTACTGGTTTTGGGGTTTTTTTGTTGTTCTTTTTCTAGATCTTTGAGCTTCGAGATTAGGTTGTTTCTTTGAGTTCTTTCTTGTTTCTTGATGTGAGACTCTTTTGCTATATATTTTCCTCTTATTACTGCTTTTGCTGTATCCCATACATTTAGGAAATTGGTGTCCTCCTTGTCATTCAATTCAAAGAAATTTTTAATATTCTTTGATCTCCTCATTAGTCCAGTGATCTTCCAGTATTGTGGTATTCAATCTTCATGAGGTAGGAGAGTTTCTTGCCTTCTTTTTATGGTTTATTTCTAGTTTGATGCCTTCATGGTCAGAAAAGATGGTTGGTATGATTTCAGTCTTGGTGTATCTGTTGATGTTTGTCTTGTGTCCCAGTATGTGATCAATCCTGGAGAATGATCCTTGTGCGCTTGAGAAAAATGTGTACGCCGATTTTTTGGGGTTTAGTGTTCTATAGATGTCTGTTAAGCCCAAGCACTCTAAATCCTTATTTAGAGCTTTAGTGTCTTTACTTATTTTTTGTCTCATTGATCTATTCATTGTTGATAGTGGTGTGTTGAAATCTCCCACTACGTGTGTGTTTTCTCTGATGTCTGTTTTCAGAGATGACAATAGTTGTCTGATATATTTTGGTGCTCCTTCATTTGGTGAATATATGTTAATGAGTGTTATTTCTTCTTGAAGTATTGTCCCCTTGATCATAATGTAGTGACTATTGGGATCTCTTTTTATCTTTTTGAGTTTGAAATCTGTTTGATCTGATATAAGTATAGCTGTTCCTGCTTTCTTTTTTGGTCCATTTGCTTGTAGGATTGTTTTCCATCCTTTAACTTTGAGTCTGTTTTTATCTTTTGTAGCTAAATGTGTTTCCTAGACACAGCAGAAGGTTGGGTTTTGTTTCTTAATCCAGCCTGCGACTCTGTGTTTTTTTATTGACAAGTTTAGTCCATTTACATTTAGAGTTAATATTGATATATTAGCATCTGTATTTGCCATTGTGTTTGTCTTTCCTTTGATTTTATTTATTTATTCTTTTAATAACTTTTTTTTTTGGCCGTCTTTCATTGTTATTCATCCCTCTGAAGTTCTGGCTTTAGGACTCCTTGTAGTATTTTCTGGAGTGGGGGTTTAGTCATAATGAAATTCCAGAGTTTCTGTTTGTCTGGGAAGGTCCTTATTCTTTCTTCATAGAGGAAGGAGAGCTTTGCGAGATAGAGTATTGGTTGGCATCTGTTTTCTTGGAGTCTGTTGACTATGTCCCTCCACTCTCTCCTTGCCCGTAGTGTTTCTTTGGGGAAGTCTGATGTCAGTCTGATTGGTTTTCCTTTGAATGTTATCTGTTTCTTCCCTCTTGTCAGCTTCATTATTTTTTCCTTGTCCTGGATTCTTGGAAGCTTTACTATTATGTGTCTTGCTGTATTTTTCCTTTCGTTGTGGAAGTTTGGTGTTCTTCTTGCTTCCTGTGTATCAATTTTCAGCTCCTTCTTCACGTTTGGGAGGTTCTCTTCAATTATTTCCTTGAATATTTTCTCTGTTCCTGCATCTCTCTCCTCTCCTTCTGGTATTCCTATAACTCTTATATTTCCTTTCCTCATGGAGTCAGATAGTTCCCAAAGTCTTTCTTCTGTCTTTTTCCTTCGTACTTCTCCTTCCTTTTCTGTTTTGGTTCTTTTTATTTCTGTGTCTTCAAGAGTACTTATTCGTTCTTCCATTTCCTCTATTCTGCTTTCATTGCTTTTCCCAGAGTTCTTTAGTGCCTCCATTAATTCTTTGATCTCCTGCATTTCTTTTACTTCCCTCTTTATGGACTCAATTTCATTCTTCTGATCGTTGATTATTTTTCCCTTATCATTGTTTTCCTTTATGACTTTTATCAGTTTTTTAATCATGGCAATTTTAAATTCTCTTTCTGGAAGGCTCAGAAGTTCTTCCAAGTTGCTGTCGTTGCAGTCTTGGGGGTGGTTTTCTTTTTGTGGTGTGCTTTTTTTCCTGAGGAGTTGCTAGGTTGCGTGTGGTTCTTCTACTCCCTACTGTCTGTTTTCTAATTTGCCGTATGCATTGGGACACTGTGTTGCTGGGACTGGCCGGCAACTTGGTTAACTTCTCCGCTCCCCTCTGGCTCTTCCGGGAGTCATGTGTAGGTTTCAAGCAGTCTTTACTGGAGAAAGGTCCCCGTTCTAAAATGCTGATGCTGGGACACGCGCCCCTGCATGCCTGGTCTGCCCTGGCAGTGGGTTCCCGCTCCCCCTCTGGGCTTGGACTGCAGGCCAGCAGGGGCCTGGCCTGGGCGACCTTCCCAGCTCACCTCTGGCTCCCCCATGAGCCTTCTGCAGGTTTCAAGCAGTCTTTACTGAAGAAATGTCCCTGTTCTAAAATGTCAATGCAGGATGCACTCCCTGCGCGCCCGGTCTGCTCCGGTGGTGGGTTCCTGCTCCCCCTCTGGGCTTGGGCTGCAGGCCAGAAGGGGCCTGGCGTGGGTGAACTTCCCAGCTCACCCCTGGCTCTTCTGCGAGCCTTCTGCTGATTTCAAGCAGTCTTTACTGAAGAAATGTCCTTGTTCTAAAATGGCGATGTGGGATGCACTCTGGTCTGCCCTGGGGGTGGGTTCCTGCTACCCCTCTGGGCTTGGGCTGCAGGCCAGAAGGGGCCTGGCATGGGTGAAATTCCCAGCTCACCTCTGGCTCCTCCGGGAGCCTTCTGCTGGTTTCAAGCAGTCTTTACTGAAGAAATGTCCCTGTTCTAAAATGGCGATGCGGGACGCACTCCCTACGCGCCCGGTCTGACCTGGCGGTCTGGAACAAATAGTTATTAAAGAGTATTAAATATATTTCTCTTCGTATATTTCTTTTATATAATCAAGATAATTCTAATAACATAATACTTTAACAGAAATAAATGGATGACCTTGTCGTGTTATTTTTTAGATAAATAAGAAAAATTTGAACAGATATATAGTGATCCTTTTATAGGAAACTAGGAATTAGGTTTTACAGATGGCTTGCCTTTACAGTTGTATTGACTTGTTATATTCTGATAGAAGAACCAGAGAGTTTTTATAATTTATTGTAGAGATTGACAGCCACACAGCCTGTAGTGTCTTAACTCTCCAGTTGTATCTATGGTATCATGCCAACTAATTCTTCTGATTTTGTGTACAGGCCAGTATGCTCACAGTGTTGCAAAAAGGTAAGCTATGCTTAGTGAAATTATAACTGTTAGTTTTAATAACTATGTCTTTTTAGCAGTACTGCTCATTCTCAGTTTTATTTGGGATAATAGATGCGCCTGCCCTCCAAGCCATATTGCACTCTTCCTATCTTTTCACTGGGACCTTCTACCTTGCAAAGAGGGGAAAGTTGTATGAGGCCAGAAAAACCTTCCACTAGCCACCATCGGCCCCTTCGGAGCATTGCTAGGTAAGTGAGGGGCCTGGGTCTTCAGCGTCTCCTTTGTAAAAGAAAAAAAAAATTTTTTTTTTTTTTTTGAGGACTATCATAGGTGATGGGATTTTGGTTCAAAGAGGATAGGGAGGGAGGAGTGTTGACTGGTTTTAGCTTAGTTGTGACTTGCACACAAATTTCCAAACCTCCCCTAAAGATAATGTGTAATGGCTAGCTGTCTAAGGATACCTTAATCTCACCATTGTTTTTTTTTTTTGGTCTGCCTTAGAAATTATTTCTTCATTGTGCCTTTAAAAATTCATCTTTACACTGATCTTGTTTTCAGTGGAGTTGGAAACTTGCACATAACAGGATAATCCTTCCTTCCTTAGTTTTTTTTTTTTTAAAAAAAGATTGATTTATTTATACAAGAACCAGGGAACAGGGCAGATGTGCAGGAGGGTGAGAGGATTCACCAGAAACTGAGAGGGGAACAGAACAGGCAGACTGACTAAAATACACTGCTGAGGGTAGCAGTGGGTGAGACAGGAGAGGTCTGTCGCGCCATGTAGGTAGCTTCCCGGTCAGCCCGGATCAAACCTGCACTGCAGAGGCTGCGGACAGCTTCACAGTGCCGCACTCAACCAATTGCACCACCAGGGAGGCCCCTTCCTTACTTAGTTTTAAAAGAAAATCTGTTTAATCCTGGGTTTACAACCATCTGCAATAGGTTTGACTGTTTAATCCTGGGTTTACAGCCATCTGCAATAGGTTTGATTTATTTTCCTGTTATAAAGGCAGAAATAAAGCTTTATGTCAAGAGCTAGCAATTTCAAAGAAGAGAAATTGTCCAAATATCAGTCTCTTTGCATTTAATTCAGAGTAAAGTTAGTGCTAAGAAAGATGGAAGGGAAGTCAGCTGGAGTTACAGTTAGCATGGCCACCAGTCACTACCACTCAGCAAAGGGGAAGCTGGCATTGTTGCCAAATGCTATTCTTTGGCTACCTCTGCATATCATGGCTCTATGGATAGTGAGGCAAAGCAGCTCTGAACCTACCATGTAACTTGTGCCTGAGACTTGGCTGCCTCTGTGCTTTTGATTCTCTGCTCTCAGATACTACTGTTCCGTGATGGTCTCTTACTGTGGGTTATCATCTGGGAGTTCAAGGCTGTGTGTGTGTAATTATCTGTTCTTTTCTGTACTTATTCTGAAGCTATTTGGTTTAGTTAAAATAATAAATGAGTAGGTGATTCTTAGTTACCTAAGAAATTACCTAAAATACTTACTATGATGGTGGTCTAGTTAATTCTAGCTCTTGGAAGCCAAAAGACCAGTCATCCAACTATGGAGAACTATTGGGAAGGGCAAGACATATTTAATAAATACTAAATGACAAAGATAATTTTTCTGGATGTGTCATAGGATTAAGATAAATTTGCATAATTTTCCTATTGTCTGACCTACCATACACACAGTTAACCAGCATTCACAAATCAGAGAGTCAGCAGAGAAAGAACTTTAAGTCCCTACTGAATCATCAGCAGGATGTTAGCGACATATACTTTATTTCATTTCAGTTGCTACCTTTCAATGTCTATATATGTATGGTAATCAGGCAAATATGCTCAATATCCCATTGCCCCAAAAATTCTAGAAGAGATGATAGGAGTTTTCAGTATTACCGTTTCTTCTTTTTTTTTAAAGATTTATTTATTCATGCATACAATAACTGGGGTACAGACCAGATGCACGGGAGGGTGAGAGGATTCACCAGATACAGAGCAGGGAACAGAACAGGCAGAATGACTGAAATACACTACTGAGGGGAGCAGCGGGCAAGACAGGAGAGGTCTGCTGCAACATGTGGGTATCTCACTGGCCAGCCGGGATCAAACTCGTGCTACAGAGGCTGCGGACAGCTTCACAGCACTGTGCTCAACCGCCTGCGCCACCAGGGGAGGCCCCTATGTTACTCTTTCTTAATAAAAAGTTTCCTGGTTTCCTTATCTCCAATAAGAAATTGTTTTTTGGAAGAATATGCTGTGGTTAAATCACTCCCCCATTCCATAAATTGGGCAACAAATTTACCTTTTTTGTACATATTTTCTTAGTATTTTGGTAAAACTATAACAATACTGGATGTTTCTGGTTTTTTTTCCCCCAGATTTTCCTCAAAATCTAAGTCTGTGGACAAATCAGATGAAGAACTACAATTTCCCAAAGAGTTAATGGAGGACTGGAGTGCTATGGAGGTGTGTGTAGACTGCAAAAAGTTTATTTCGGAAATCATCAGCTCAAGCCGGCGTAGCCTGGTGTTGGCCAACAAAAGAGCACGATTAAAAAGGAAGACCCAGTCTTTCTATATGTCCTCAGCAGGCCCCTCGGAATACTGCCCTTCAGAGCGGACTATCAATGAAATCTGAGCCTTGTGCCTTTTGGTTGTTTTTGTGTTCAGAGTCAGGTTTAATGCAGGGGAACACTGAGCTGGACTATCTCTCCTGGCTGTGGATTTAGTTAATAGGCTTAAATTTGCATTAGACCAGGCTTTTCTTGCAACACTTTGTTCCACAGACTGAATGCTGTGTTCATATCAATTGATGATACATGACCAGTCAGCCAGTAGCTCCTTTGCACTGAGAGACATCAGTCTGAAACTTGCTTTTGTGTGTATGTGGATTTGGAGGCCAGAAACTTTTTCCTTGGTTCCTTACTGTTGCTCAAATAATTTTCTGACCAAGAAAAAAAGCTTCTCATGAGAGAAATGAGCCTAACAAAGGTATCGATGTTAGCACAGTTCTACACAGTAAGTCATATTGGCACTTCCACCTGACAGTGTTCCTAGCTAATGTACATAGTGAGCAGTACCCCACCAGGCCCCAAACACCTGCAGGCGGGGCAGAACTGTTTATCGTCTCATAGCACAGACTCTAGAAGGATTTGCTACTACTGTCAAACTAATTTTAAATTATTGTTGCTCTGAGATAAAGTATACAGGAGAGACTTCATGCCTATATTCTAGTGTATCTGAATAAGCTGTACACCCACGTGGGTGACCATTTCTAATGAGCTGCTTTGTTTGCCCCAGTGCAGAGGAGCAGTACTCTCTTGAGCAGGTGTCAGGTTTTCATTCCCTCTCTTGAATGTACTATGGTTCCAGTAGTTTTATAATGGACAAAACTAACCATGTTTTGTGAGAGTTTCAGGTCAAAGGAAAGTTAAAAGTTTGTCCAGAAGCTGAGTGTGGTTTGGTTGACTATGTAAAGGGCTGTGACAGCGTTGGGTGCCAGCTATTGGTCACATTGTGGAGAATGAGCTGGCGCTCATACATTTTCACCTACATTTTTCATAACTTTATAGTCTAGTCATCTCAACTAAATTAAGCCACAATTTGGTACTTAAGATCTCAAAATGAAATTTATTTATTTTTATAAATGAATTTTAAAAGGAGAAACATTGTCTAGTTCTTTTTAAATTACAAGAAAACCTTCTGATAGATTGCTTTTTGCACATAGTTTTCCTTGTAAACGACTTGAGTAAGTGGCTTCTTGATGAAGGTAAGATTGGAGATTAGCAATGTATACCTGAAATTTCTCAGCTCGTTTGGCCCATACTCTGAGCTGTTTCTTATTATTTTGGTATCTTTGAAATGACCAACCAATCAAATTGCCATTAATATTTGAAATATTAGTTAATGCACATGCACAACAATTTCCTGAAAACTATAGGACACATCTGTAGTCAACACTACAACAGCACCATTTAATAAAAGGCATGGCAGTCACATTTCACGCCACATCAAAAACATTTCTATATAAAATTAACAAAAAATATACCTCAGAACTGCTCTGGTAGTAGAACCAGATTTTTTAATGGATTGATATTTACAATTTAGTAAATGACTTAATATTACTTTTACTTTCAAAATAAACTTTGCCAATTGCCTAAAATAAATGCATGTTAACGGTTCGTCTGTATTTGCATGTAAAAGTGGGCCACCAGAGAACCCTTATTGATTATGCAATATGTTTAAATTATCTTAAAGACTTTTTTTGAGAGCTTTAAACATCATATTGGGTGAATCTCCTTTATAAAATTTTCCAAGGGACTATTTAAATTCTGTACTTCAGATGATTTGGTGACAACCACGCTCTTTAAAGACCCTTGGCTTGAGCCACTAAACACCTACCAGGAAGGGAGCAAGGGAGAGAAAATGGTATTTATATATAGGCCTGGCCTAGGTAGTATGCTTTTTACAGTAATGATTAGTTTACTGTTATTAAAACAAACAGAACCACGAGAATGAGAATTTCATTCACATTCACAAGCACATCTATCTTTGACATATCTTCTTCAGATTTATGATAACTGTGTAGGCTGATTTGGATGTTATGATCTCTTACCAAAATATTAGGATATAAATCCTTCAACAGCAATAATGAGGTTTGCCAAGTACATTCAAAGAGGTCAAATAGATGGTATGTCTGAGACAAGTCCCAGAAAGTAGTGTGAGAAAGGGCACATGGCACAGTTAAAATTGTAGAATTCAAATTAGCATCACTTTTGGTGCATTTAACCCTTCCTTATCCATGACATGTACCCAGCATCTCATCTGAGTTAGGTCATTTCCAGAGGGCAATTCACTAACAGCTTATGGGGCATAGTTTTACAATCCTTAGCCTTGTCTGACCTTAGGCCTAGCTTCCTCTACTTACTACTAAACTAACATT
Organism: Talpa europaea; assembly: GCF_964194135.1. Classification (NCBI taxonomy): domain Eukaryota; kingdom Metazoa; phylum Chordata; class Mammalia; order Eulipotyphla; family Talpidae; genus Talpa; species Talpa europaea. The sequence goes on from NC_140080.1 coordinate 48,334,538, forward strand.
CCTTTGCAGTATTCTTTATCCTGGCTCCTGGCTATTCAGTGTTTACTCCTGATCTAACAGTGTTGTTGACTGGAGCCTGAAGTGTCCTCGAGCTCGTGCACACCCTTGGGCATCATCCTTGCACACTCCTCTCCCCAGCTCCCTCCAGGCCCCAATATCATTCCCTTGTCCCGTACCTCATAAAGTCACCTGGTTGGGGATCTTTGTTTCCTTCCCCTTAAGTGTCAGAGTAAATAAGAATGCTTGTAAATACTGTAATATATCTATTAATATTTGAAGGGTTTTCATTCAGTGGATAATGGGAATTAACTCTCCCAAGACAAGTAAAAATTTAATCAAATAACTGATATGTACATTGATTTAATAGTCTTACTAGCCTTTCACATTAAACAAGAAGGTTGTTATGTAGTTTAAAATGATCATAACTTTGAAGAGATTATGTGATTAGCACCGTGAACTCATACCATGAATTTTTTTATGCTTTTATTTTTCTAACTGTATTAATAAATATAAAACTGGATTTTAGTGTCACATAGAAGACCTGAAAGTTTTAAATTATGTTATTATTTGCTAAAGCAAAATATCAGGTAAACTTATACATGCAAAATTGTTGAAGAGCCATGGAGAAATGTGTACTACTGACTGGACTTTAACCTTGCTTCCAACGCGTATAAAAGTCAAGGTATTGCTGGCATTCAGGGTGACGTGACAGTACTAAACATTTTCCATTGAAGTCTTTTATTTTAAAGTTTATCTAGGGAAAAATAAAATGGCTTTCCATTCTACCTTTTGTGTTGAATTCCTATTACAAGATGGTGTTGTTGTTTGGTATCTAGCTATTGAGAACTACCTAGGTTGGGAAGGCAAGATATTTTTATCACTAGCAAGTTATGATCACTTTGAGAACTACCATCTGACAAGGACCACACTGGAAGAAGGAATAGAAATGGAGCCACCACTTAACTCTGCTGTGTTGCCAAGCAACTGTGATGCCTTTTTTAAATCTCAACAGAGTAGGAAATTCAAATTCTATAAAAAGCACATAGCATTTTATTATATAAAAAGTCACATGTATGGGCACAAATTAGTATAAGAGAAAGCTTATTTTTTCTAAATAGAGTTCCTCAAGAGATACATATATTTTTTTCATTCAGCAAACATTTATTAAATATCAGTTTTGACCAAAAAAAAACAACCATTGTGTATCAATGGAAAAGAGACATAATTTTTTTTTAAGATTTATTTATGCATACAAGAGCTGGGGAACAAGCCAGAGATGCGGGGGGTGAGAGGATTCACCAGAAACAGAGTGGGGAACAGAACAGGCAGATTAACTGAAGTACACTGCTGAGGGGAGCAGCAGACGAGTCAGGAGAGGTCTGCTGTGCCATGTGTGTTGCTCCCTGGCCAGCCAGGGATCGAACTCGTGCTGCAGAAGCTGTGGATTGCTTCATAGTGCAGTGCTTAACCCCTTGCACTACCAGGGAGGCCCCCGAGACATAATTTCTTAAGGAACATACTTGTAAAGGAAATGGGAGGATATAGAAGACATTAAAATCCAGGCCATTCTAATGAAATGTGGCAAAAGCAGGGAGGAGTGTGTGTAGCATTGCTAAAAGAACCCTAACATGTATGGCCTAGGCTTCCTGAAAGGAAGCTGTGTTCTTGGACCTTATTCCAGTGGGAGTGGAGAGACTTCCCTCCACCAACAAGCAACTTTAGACACCAGCAGGGGGTTGAGAACGCAGCTCAGTTTTGACACTGTCTACCTGGACATAAGTCGGGTTCCACAGGTTATGGGCTCATTCTCCCAAGAATATCCTCCGTGTTAGGTATTAGCTACAAGTCCCAGGCTGTTACCTGTGCTTCTGGCCAGCCTGCTACAGACTGGAGGTTCCCATGACCCCATCCTCAGACCTCAGCTGCCCATTGCAAGCCCAGATAATCTGCGCTTCCGATGGGCTGGCTGTCCATCAGTTTCCCATGACCCCCCTCCACAGGAAGTCAAGAAACCTGTTTACTCACTAGATCACTAATGTGTTGCAAAGGATATTAAAGAGAAACAGGTGCTTCTGGCCTCATTGCAGTCCTTCAAGGAAGCACGTGAAAGGGCTGTTTTCCCAGCCTGGAAGCTCTCTCAAAGGACATATTCTTAAAATATACCATGATAAGAACACGTCTTATATCCCTTAAAGGCATAAATAAAATTAGGAAGATTAAATCACACTGAATTTAGGAAGTTCTTATGTTTTTAGAGCATCACTGGCCCTTTGCATAATTTATACATGTGATAGTTGAGTTTGATCTCAGTTATACAAGTTAGTCCCTTATTTGCCAAATATGATTTTGGGATCTTCTTTCTGAATTGTGTTTAACAAGACATTGATATGTGTGGCCTTGTATTTCAAATGGTCATTGACTCTCTGTAAGGGCAGGAAGGGCACTGAGCAAGTTTTGTATGATCCGAGCAGACAGTAAAGGAGGAGAGAGTCCTGGAGCCCTCAGTGGCTTTTCAGGCTTTTATTGGGATTTACCAGGTACACAGCAGGCAGGGGTACTGAGAGGCCGGGAGGCTGGCAGGTCTCCCAGCCCCCAGCAAGTCCTCACTCTGTCTGGGCTCTCCGGCCTTCTCGCGTTCTCTCTGCTTCTCTACTTCCTTGGTTCTTCCGTTTGTTCTCTGCTCTTCTCGTGGTTCTTCTTCTCTCTCAGCTTCCACTGGCGTCCCTGTGACGCCGCCCTTAAAAGCCCAGTCTTAGCCCAGGTGAATCCCATCTACCTATGCCCATACCCTACTCCAGGTGCCCGCCATCAGGCATGCATTCGGGACCACAGGGTTCCATCATCTGTCCTAGTGGTGGGAGGGCAGAAAAGCCTGATACTTTCACCTTACCCTACTATAACGGTAGGAATGGATGGACACAGGGCAGGTTTTCTAGGATCCAGCAGACCGAGTAAAGGAGGAGTCAGAGCCCTCAGGGGTTTTGCAGGTCTTTTATTGGGGTTCACCAGGCATATGGCAGGCAGGGGTGCGGGGGGCCGGGAGGCTGGCAGGCCTCCCAGCCCCCAGCAGGTCTTCACTGGGCTCTCCGGCCTTCTCTCAGCTTCTGCTTCTCTTGCTTCTCTCGGCTTCTCTTTTGGCTTCTCCTTGGCTTCTACTGGCGTCCCCATAACGCCACTCTTATAAAAAGCACAGTCTTAGCCCAGATGAATCCCATCTACCTATGCCAACACCCTACTCCAGGTGCCCGCCATCAGGCATGCATTCAGGTCCTCAAGGATCCATCATCTATCCTGATGGCGGGAGGGCAGAAAAGCCTGACATTTTTTCCTTACCCTACACCTACACTCTCTAAGTCCAAGTCCTTGACTTGTGCCTCGTGAGATACGGAAAATTCAGATGCCAAAAAGGAGATAAAGTTTTGGGTAACCATAATTTAACAATATCTGTTTTCCAGCTCCCTATGAGAAAAAAAAAATCATATATCTATATAAATACATAGTTGTAAATCATCATAGTTAAGAATTTCCCATAAAGAAAACTACTTTTTGGAAAAGGCTTAATAGCATTTACCATGTGTTTCAAGTCTTCAGCTCTGTGATCTCTGCAGAATGTGTGTGCGCATGTGCACCCAGGAATGTGCACACACACAAGTTCATTATAATGCTCACAAAGGGTAATGCTCCATCTTCCCTCATATCAGCCAAAGACCATCATCTAGAAACACCTGCCATTGCTCGCCCAAAAAGTTTTAAGATTGAAGAACTAACTATGCCTGCACTAATTAAATGTTCCAGTGCAATTACTTGGCAGACTGAATTTGCACTGTAATTCTGGCTCATTCCACTTTTTAAAAAAAGTGTGACATATAATTTATGTATTTAGAATAGATTCTACTGTGCAAAACATTCTGTAACTGTTTCTGCTGTTGGATTCTGAGACTGATGGCAAAATCTGAGCCCCTTGAATAGTATTGAAGCAAAAAGAATTTAGAAGTGACAGGACAAAGCTTTTCAAAAGTGAGTCCTTGAAAAGTGGGGCATCAAGACAGTCAGGTCACTACAGCTTAAGCGCTAAAGAATCATCTTAATATTTGAACCTATGCTGTATTTGACACAACTCAGTGTTAAGATTTCTTTTGTCACCCAGAGAGCTGACACTGAGTCCTCAACTAGGTGTGCTGTTACTAACTGTGCTAGTGAATGTGGTCACCTGTGAACTGATGAAAAAGGGGACTCCCTTGTCTGTAACTGTCAAGGAGCAAGCTTGCTCACTTTAAGTTTTCCCTTTCATGTATTCATCTTTGCTTTGGCATTCCTTTCTCACTGCAGGAATCCCCTGTTCCTTGGCCTACCTCTTCCCAGTATCTGATACACTGAGTACTCAGTAACTGGTAGCCATTACTGGTTACTGAAATTGGCAAAATATTAAAAAATATTAGTTGTAGTACATAAGTATCTGTCTGGAATGTTTAATATCATAAAACTATATTTTTCCTTGTTTTCTATTATTGACCAAATTGTCTTAATGACACATTTGAGACAGTTTTATTTCAGCCTCATTGCCACATAAATCCTAATCTAGATGTTATGATTACTGTTAAGAGTTATATACCATACTGTAAAAGAGGCTAGTAGTAAAGAGTTAATATGTACAAAATCAGTGCTGATAAATATATGCTTTGAATTTATGGAGCAGCTTTGATTACAGGCCTCCATGGTCTCTAGCTGCACATCAGTTAATGGAAAAAAGCTAGGTCAGGGAGGCAGGGCTGCGCATGGTCACTCCACTGAGGAGCTTCCAAACTGGAAGAGAGCTCAAGCGAGGAACTTGGTGAGCAGTACTTATTTGCAGATGTGAGGTAGGAAACCCAGACTGAGAGCTCTAAGTCAAGCACGTTAATGGCATGAGCAGCTGATTGAAGCTTCTCTATTCCATTCAGCTGCTTGAGGGCTATGGTAGAGCACAGATACCACAATACACTCAATTGGTTTAAAAGATATCTTGATGCTATTTCTTACATTCTCATTCCATATTGAACCTGCTTATTCATTCAATTCCCCCCATGTTTACTGAATACCTGTTACAAGCCAGAAATTTTTCCAGAAACGGGATATGGCAGCAAAAGAAATCTGACGAAGATCCCTGTCTTCATGGAATAATATAGAAGAATGTTAGGTGCCAAGTCCAACAGAGAAAAAGAAAATGCAGAAGGGAGTAGGGAGGAGTAGGAACTTTTGAAAGGGGACATGAGAAAAGGCTATTTCAGGCAGCTACTTGAAAGGGAGAGTAGGCACAGAGCTACATGGGGCAGAACCAGGGAGGGAGGAAGTAGATAATTGGAGCAAATTACTTGAGAGCTGAACTTCCCAAATATCAGACCTGTTCAAAGATGGAGCTTCACAGGTACTGTCTCTTGCATGGTACTGGATGCTCGAACAGAGCCAAGAGCTTGAAGTTGGCTGGAGGATGGGCTGAATGTTTTCTTGGATCATTTTCAGCTCTAAAAATCAATGTTAGAGGTCAGATTTGAAGAGACCTCAGGCAGTGATGGAGTCTATGCACTGAGGGCCAGAGACAAGCTTCTTGGCTGGGGATCCCATTATTGCAACAGAAGACATATATATTGGGGGTTCCCGGTAACTGGAAGGGCTGCAGGGAGGAGCCTGGGGCCCCCATGGGGCAGCTGCAGGCAGTAGAGAGACCCACGGAGTCCTCAGCCATCATGGTGGGTTCCCCACAGAGTCTACCCCACAGTGCTGCTGCAGGCCACCCCCACCCTCTTCTATGTTGTTATACATGACCCTGCACAAAGGGTACTGGATGCAGAGTGCCCCTGGCCCACTGAGGCCAGCTCTGCCTGTGGCTCTTTGGAGACCACCAGCTTATGAGCCTGCACTGAGCTCAGAGCAGATCAGGTCTGTGCAGAAACCAAGTTTTCCTTTTTATATTTGGTACCTGGATCACAGAATAGATCAATTAGGTGTGAGCTAAATGAACCAATCAGGCTCAATCAGCTTATTCATTAATTATTTGGATCAAAAATCAATGATGGGCTGATTGGTCCTAATGATCCAACCAGTCATTAAGAATTGAAAATGGTCCAATCAGGCTTGTAGGATGGGGGACTCAAAAAAGAAGATAAAAGCAGGGCAGGAGCCAGCTTACACACTCTGTTCCTGGCCTCTGAAAAAGAAAGAAGGATCAGAAGCCGACCTCCAAAGAACAAAAGAGAAACTGAAGACTTTTGCAGACTAGGCTGCTGAACCTGCCTCTGACATCACCTGAAAGGAGCACCAAAGGCCCAGACCTGGCGTCTCAAAGAGCTGTTTGTTGACAACTCACAAAAAGCTGTCAACTGGTGTCTCTGACAGTGACTCCTGGTGACCAGTGGTGACCAGTATTACTGGCCAGTGCTGTCTAGTACTGGTGACTGGCACTGTGTAGACATCTGGGTCACCTTTGAGAGGTGTCTACCACTTCTGATGATCTGGAACTGCCTCCCAATTCCTTTGCCTCTGTTGCTGTCTGGTCCAGAGTCCAGTGCTGTCTATTTTGACCTTCATTTCACCTCATGCAATTTGCCACCACCTGCCCTGAGCAAACTGTCCTCTAACAACTGGAAACACAAGCATAGAACCTGATGAAAAGTCAAGACTCAAGAAAATGCATACATTGTGCAAAGATGAAAAATGACGTAAGAATTATTTAAAATATTAAAAAAAGGGAATCCACATCAGTACTAACTCAGTACTCAATGATCTCTTAATATTCGTCTCTTTAACTGTTCATAGTTAACTCTTAACTAGTGATTATAAAAGTTTGTGATTTTTTTTTAACCCTCCCCCTCTAAAAACATATGCTCCATCAGTGCAGCCTAGTATCCTCCAGGTCAGCTCTGCCCAGTGGGGGTCCACAGTCCAGCAGCAGCAGAACTGCTGTGACCACTGTAAGTTGGGACATTTCAGTGCTGGCAGGTCCTCACTCCTGCCCTGCTGGAAGGTCAGTGTACCTAGGCCCAGGAACTCCTGTCTAACTGCCAATCATCAGAGACTCTCTCAGGCTAATGGCCTGAACTCTGGTGTCAGCAGCTCCCAGGGACACCCTAGGCTCTCAACTTTAAAGCAGTGCTGGAGTACTCTGAAACAGCTTTCTTTAAAAAAAAAAAAATGAATACGTATTTTACATCATTGTTCTTTTTTTTAAAGATGTATTTATTTATGCATACAAGAACTGAGGTACAGCTCAGAGATGCAGGGTGCTGGTGGTGAGAGGATTCACCAGAGACAGAGTGGGGACCAGAACAGGCAGACTGACCAAAGTACACTGCTGAGGGGAGCAGCGGGAGAGTCAGGAGAGGTCTGCTGCGCCATATGGGTAGCTCCCTGGCCCCGGGGATCTAACTCCTGCTGCAGTGGCTGCTGATAGCTTCAGAGTGCTGAGACTTAACCCCTTGTGCTACCAGGGAGGACCATCATTATTCATTTTTGTACAGTGTTTGCTTTCTCCTCTCAGGTGTAGTCCCCATAAAATTCCCACCACCAATCCACCCATGCGCCATCACCATAGTCCCTGTGCTCTTCCCTCCTCTGTTTTGATCCCTCTCCCTCCTCCTCCCCTGCAGAATGTCTCTGATTTATAGCTGACTGTTAATTTTGGCTTTTATTTTTTTCCTGACCCCTTATTTGGGTCCCCTGTGTTCCTCCTGTGAGTGAAGCAGTATTCTTTCAGAGAAAGCCCCCAGAGCACCTTGGGTCTTTGATCGCAGCAAACAAGTAACTTTTATTTGAATACTGGGAGGTGATCAAGTATAATAAAGTCATTTTCTTTTTCACTCTGACATTTTGGCTTCTGGGATGGGGTATCAAAGAATGACATTGACTTGTTTAGTAAACAAAACTTTTTCACACACACACACACACACACACACGCAAAAACAACTAAAGGCAAGCTGTAGGCCACGCTGTGGCACCACCACTCCCCTTTTAGAGTGCCTTCCCCACACGTCTGCACACAGGCAGGCAACACAAACGTTCCTTCCGACCGCCCAGGAGCGCGGGGCGAGCGCGCAGCGCAGGCCGGGGTGGGTGCGGGTCCCGCGGCGGCTCCTCCACGTGTCTGCGCGTCCCGCGTCCCGGGCTCCGCCGCGCTCAGGCTGGGAGGCCCTCCAGCTCCGCGCCCAGCCGGCCGATCACCCACTCCAAGGCCTCTCGACCCTGCGGAGAGAGACCGGCATTGAGGGGCTGGGGGAACGTGTCCGCGCCTGCTCGGGAGAGACGAAGGTCTGTGTTCACCGCTTCTGCCAAAGCGCAGCGCGCCCCACCGCAAGCCCGCGCAGCGCCGCGCTTTCCAAATCAGGAGTCAGGGGGAGATTTCCACGGCTGTCCGCACCCAGCTTCATGAGAGAACACCACACCTTTCCGTCTGTGGTAGAGTCAACTCCAGAACAAGCAGCTGTACAAAGAAATGTTGAATCCATTTCCAGACCAAAACAAGAGCGAGACATAGAAACTACTTCTCTAAACAAATTGTGAAAACAATCTCTGTTACTTTCTTAAATGGCTGAACGCCTCAAGAAAAAAATGTTTTATTTATTCAGAATGAAAACCACAGGAAATAAAAAAAAAACACACAATACAGTTAAGTGCTTATTTTGATTCCGTTACCCAAAATTTGAAGTGATTAAATAACTGACATTCAGAACTGTTCTTGCTCTAAAAATGCAATTTTCCTCAAAAAATACACCAGGACCCCTGCACACCCTCGCCATAGAGAGGGTTCCAGAGATACTGCCTTTCCTGACGCTCTCTCCAATCTTGCCTCAAAAATATGGTTTTCAAAATCACAAACTTCCAAATTTCCTTCTAGAACAGATCTCCCTGATTTTTAGATCACTACCTCTGTGAGGTCATACCGAGTGGCCTGAAAGAGTTATCCACAACTTGATTAAGAGGCTGTCCCTGGAGGGCCTCCCCGGTGGCGCAGCGGTTGAGCACTGGGTTGCGAAGCTGCCCGCGGCCTCTGTGGTGCTGGTTCGATCCCCAGCTGCTCCCCGGCCACCGGAGGAGGGTCCCACATGGCACGCAGACCTCTCATGCCGCCCGCTGCTCCCCGCTGCTCCCCTCAGCAGTGTACTTCGGTCCTTCTGTCTGCTCTGCTCCCTGCTCTGGCTCTGGTGAATTCTCTCACCCTCCCGTGCTTGTATAAACAAACAAACAAATAAATAAATAAAAATACATGCCTCTTTAAAAAAAAAAGAGGCTGTCCCTGGAGAGGGCACTGGGAGATGCAGGTCATTGAGGGGCAGGCTGTGATCCAAGTAGTTCTTCCTGCACTTGCTGCCCTACCAAATCCAGGGATTGTCTGCAGTGGCTCTCTGGTCCTTAGGAATCAAGACCTCAGTGCCATACGAGCAGTCCCAAGAGGGAACTCTTCAAGTTAATGTTACTTAACAGCAGAAAAAAGACAGACACAAAACACTATGCACAGTATGATCCCATCAGTGTTTAATGAAAGAAAGAAAAGAGAAACCCATACACATCATTGCATATGCATAAAACATTTCTGGCTTCCTCAAACTCAGGAGCCAATTGGCAGCAGCCACACACTCTTCCTCCATAGGGGACCACAGACAAGCCGGCACTTTATTTTTAGCCATAAACGTGGAGGGCTTTAATGTATTTTTTTAGATGAATATAGTTTATAAAAGCAAACAGAACTTCAAGGTGGTGGGAAAAAGAGCTTTTACCCTTGCCTTAGAGATGTCCACATGAGAAAAAACAGAAACAGGGCCTCCCTAGTGGTGCAGGGGTTAAAGTCTCAGTGCTATCACGCTATCACCAGCCACTGAGGCATGAGTTTGATCCCCAGGCAGGGACTAAGCCACATGGCACAGCAGACCTCTCCCGCCTTGCCGGCTGCTCCCCTCAGCAGTGGATTTCAGTCAATCTGCCTGTTCTGCTGCCCACTCTGTCTCTGGTGAATCCTCTCACCCTCCCTACCCCTGCACCTCTGGCCTGCACCCCTGCTCTTTTATGCATAAATAAAAATAAATCTTTTTTTTTTAAAAAAAAACAAAAAACAGAAACACAGACTTCAGAAACTCTGCATTCTCACTGCCCTCTACATGGAGCTGGAATGCAGAGCCTGTGACAGAGCAGAGGGAGTGGACACAAGCCACTCAGAGCTGGCTGACCAAAGAGGATGACATGCAGGGGACTGCGACAGGCTGGAGGGGGTATTTTGAAAGCATGGGCCACCGGACTTGTGAATCACTCGAGAGAGAAGATAGTTCAGAGTCAAGGAGAAGTCCTTACACTGAAGGCCAGCAGTCAGGGAGACTTACCCCACCCCACACCCTGGCTTGACTTTGGTGTCAGCAAGAATAGACATCTGAGGAAAACCTCCAGTGCCCAGGGACACAGGGGAGACACAGAAGAACACTTCACTCATATTTATCTCTGCAGAGAAAGGAAGGAAGACACTGTGTCCATGAAGCAAGAACAGGACACTCTAATGAACAGGAAAGATTTTCAAATTAAAAATATAACTTGCCAAAATAAAAATAAGTGAAAGGCTTGGAAGATTAGGTCAGGAAATATCCTGAAGGTAGAAAAAAAGAAGAGAGTAAATATAAGAAAATTATAAGATCAATCCAGGAAGTTTAACATGTGACTATTTGGATTTCCAGAAAAAGAGAAGAGAAATGGTAGGGAAATTATTAAAGGAATCTTTATCAGCACCAAAGGAATCACCAATTTTCTAACATAATAAATTTGGAAGCAATGCCTTGCTGTCCTGATCTCAGCTATCTGTAGGTAGATATGCGTGTATCTATTGGTTTTTAAATATATATTTATATTTCCTTTTTGACTGAGTTGAAATTCACATAAGTTAACCATCTTAAAATATACAATTCAGTGGCATTTAGTACATTTACTAAGTTGGGCAACCGCCACCTCTAGCTAATTCCAAAACATTTTCATCACCCCAAAAAGAATCCCCTTTACCCATTATACAGATTCTTTCCCATTAACCTCATTGATTGACAATACCTCATATTGATGGGCAACAATCAATATGCTTTCTGTCTATCTCAATTTACCTATTATAAGCCCAAAAATGAAGTCTTGGAACCTGTGGTCTTTTTTTATCTGGCTTCTTTTACTTGGCATAGTGTTTTAGAGACTCATCCACACATTATAGCATGTCAGTAGATCATTCCTTTTTATCACTGAATAGTATTTCATAGTATGAATATACTACATTTGTTTAGTGATTCATCAGTTGAAGGACATTTGAGTTGTTTCCACCTTCGCACTACTGTGAATACTGTTGCAATGAACACTTATGTACAGGTATTTGAGTACTAGTGTTCAGTACTTTGAGCTATATTACAAGCAGTGGAACGTATTCATCATTTTAAATTCCCACCAGCATGTTCCAAAGATGTTTGGAAAAAAAACATTTTCCCACATCTCTGCCCTCTGCTATTTTCCATTCAGTTATTATGACAATCTGAGTGGTTATCATGGGTTTGATTTGCAGTTCCTTAATGACTAGTGACAATGAGCATCTTTTCATGTGCTCATTGGTCATTTCCATATCTTATCTTGAGAAATGTTTGTTCATACCCTTTGTCCACTTTAAAACTGGGTTGTTTGTCTTTCTGCGTGGCAGACAAGAATTCACCGCTGAATCACCAATGCACTTGTGTTTCTGTTGTTGAAAGTGTTCTTCATATATTCTAGATAATAAACCCTTATCATATATATGCTTTGCAAATTTTTCTCCCATTCTGTAGGCTCTTTTCACCTTCTTTTTTTTAAAGATTTATTTTATTTATACAAGAACTGGGGTACAGGCCAGATGTGCGGGAGGGTGAGAGGATTCACCAGAGACAGAGCGGGGAACAGAACAGGCAGACTGACAAAATACACCGCTGAGGGGAGCAGCGGGCGAGACAAGAGAGGTCTGCTCGCCATGTGGGTTGCTCCAAGGCTGGCGGAGATTGAACTGGCACTGTAGAGGCTGCGGACAGCTTCACAGTGCTGTGCTCAACCGCCTGCACCACCAGAGAGGCCCTCTTTTTCACCTTCTTGATAGTGTCCTTTGATACACAAAAGTTTATCGTTTTGATGAGGTCCAATTTGTCTATTTTTTCTTTTGTTACTCCTGCTTTTGTTGTCACTTGTAAGAATCTATTGCCAAATCCAAGATCATAAGTATTTATCCCTATATTTTCTTGTAAGAGTTTTCTATTTTTCACTCCTACATTTAAGTCTTTAATGAATATTGAGTTATGATATTAGGTAATGTACATGATATTAGGTAATGATCCAACTTTATTTTTTTCTATTTAGCTATCCAGCTGTCCCAACACCATTTGCTGTAGAGACTATACTTCCCTCATTGGTTTTGTCTCCCTGTTGAGTATCAATTAGCATAGATACACAGGCTTATTTCTAAACTCTCAGTTCTATTCCATTGACCTATATGTTTATCCTTATGCCAGCCCCACCTAGTTTTGATTACTGTAGCTTTGTAAGAAGTTTTGAAATTGGGAAGTGAGCCCTTCAACTTTATTCCTTTTCAATATTGTTTTGTTTAGTTTTCAATATTGTTTTGTTTCAATATTGTTTTGTTTATTCAGTCTTGAAACTGAGGACTGGCTTTTTCATTTCTGAAAAAAGAAACAAAACTGTAGGAATTATGATAGGGATAACACTGATTTTGTAGATTGCTTTGGGTAGTATTGCTACCTTAATGTTTTATCCTACAATCCATGTACATGGATGTCTTTCCATTTATTAAATCTTCTTTAATTTTTTCAGCAATGTGTTGTAATTTTCAGCATACAAATCCTTCACCTGTTCATTTTAATTTATTCCTATGTATTTTCTTCTTTTTTAAAAAAATATTAATTTATTTATGCATGCAAACTGGGATACTGGCCAGAGGTGCAGAGGGTGAGAGGACTCACCAGAGACAGAATGGGGAGCAGGACAGACTGACTGAAATACACTGCTGAGGGGAGCAGCAGGCAAGCCAGGAGAGGTCTGCTGTACCATGTGGGTTGCTCCTTGGCAGGCTGGAGATTGAACTCCTGCTGCAGAGGCTGCAGATAGCTTCATAGTGCTGTGCTTAGCCAACCCCTTGCACCGCCAGGGAGACCCTCTATGTACTTTATTCTTTTGGGTGCAATTATAAACTGGATTTTCCCCTTAATTTCATTTTCACAGTGCTCATGGGTAATGTAAAGTTGACTGTTTTATGATGATCTCTTACTCTGTAATTTGCCAAATCCTTTTATAGTTTTCTTGAGATTTTCTATGCATAGGCTCATGTCATCTGTAAATAGACGTACTTTCACTTCTTCCTTTTCAATATGAATGCATAATATTTCTGTTTCTCAACTAACTGCTCTGGCCAGAACTTCCAGTACAGTGTTGCACAGCTGTGATGAAAGTGGGCATCTTTAATTTGTTCTTGCTCCTAGAGGGAAAGATTTCAGTCTTTACTACCAATGAGTAGGATGTTAGCTATAGGTTTTTTATAAATGCCCTTTATCACATGAATTTCTATTCTATGCCAAATCCTGAAATATTTCTCAAATTTCTATTTCTATTCTCAGAATAGTGTTTTTTTTTTTAACCATGAAAAAGTGCTAAATTGTGTCTGTGTCAGTTGAGATGAACTGAGGGGTTTTCTCCTCAGTTCTATTAATGAAGTATTATTAGCATATTTAAAGGATTTATACCATTATTGGAAATGAATTCTTGAATTCAACTATTACTGTAGAATTGTCTATTTCTCCCCTTAATTCTGTTAGTGTTGCTTCCTATATTTTAGGGCTTTGTATTTTGGTGTGTATAAGATCACAACTTTTATCTTTTTGATTAGTTGACCTCTTATAAGCGTATGTCTTTGTCTCATAACAATGTTTAAAAGTCTATTTTTTCTGATATAAATATAATCAACCCTGTTCTCTTTTGATCACTATTTGCATGAAATATTTTTCCACCCTTTCATGTTCAACCTATTTGTGTCTTTGTATCTAAAGTGCATTTCTAATGGACATCATATGTAGCTTGGCTCATATTTTTTTTCACTCATTCTGCCACCCTCCGTTTTTTAATTGATGAGTTTAATCTATTTACCTTTAATTACTGACAAATAAGCACTAACTCCTTACATTTTTTGCTACTTGTTTTCTATAACTTTCATAACTTTTTTGTTCCTGAATTCTTTTCTTACTAACTTCTTTTTTGTTTGATTGATTTTCTAGTGATCATTTTGATTTTCTCTTTGTTTTCTTTTATATATATTTTTTAGTCATTTTCTTAATGGCTACTTGATTGATTACAATCCACATCTTGATTTCACAAAAGTCTCTTTGACTGATACTAAATTAGCTTCAAAAGGTGTTAGTTGTGGTTCTTCAGAGAAACAGAACCAACAGAATGTACGTGTGTGTGCACATATACAGAATTATTTTAAGAAATTGGCCTAAATGACTACAGAGGCTGCACAGCCCGAAATCTGCAGAGTAGGTTCATTGAGATTCATTAAAAACACGCCCCTGGTTGGCATAAGTATTTGATTTGAATCCAAAATTCTACAAAAAGTTGATTCTGTTGGTTTTTGTTATGGCTGTTTCAGTTGAGGGACCAATTCATAGAGTGCCTCCATCCACCATTTTCCATGATGCCACTATTGTATATAGTTTTTAACTTTTAATTTTGACATTATTATAGATTCACAGGAAGCTTAAAATAGAGTACAGTATTGTCCTATCGACCTTTTACCCACTTTTCCTCAAAAGGATCTTACATAATTATAGCACAATATTAAAACTAAGAATTTAACAGGCACAGTAAATTTTTAAAATCACGTTATGAAATTTCTCAGCATCAGAGATAAAGAGATCCTAAAAGCTTTCCGAGAGAAAAAAGTCACATACACAAGTTAAAAATGGGAGTGGAAAACAACGGCGCAATGACCAAAATTCTAAGTGAAAGTATTTTTTGTTGAGAATTATATATCTAGCAAAGCTATGGATGAAGCATGAGAAGAGAGGAGATGTTTTCAGATGCGCCAGCTTTTAAAGCTCTACAAGATGTCCTTCCCCATTTTGTAGCAGGAAAGAGAAAGTGTAAATCAGAGAACCAGGGGCTCCAGGGAGGAGAGGCTGATGGCTAGGAGTGAGGCTGGCTTCCAGGAAGCACACTGCCAGAGAACCCGGCAAAGGGCGTGCTACTGAAACCATCTGACCTGTGGGTGGTGATGTTATGAGGTACTACAGAAAGTGAACGTAAAGTGTACAAGGGTCAGTTAGAGACTTCAAAGAGGAAAAAAAGTAAGACAATTCTTACCTTCAAAGGAAAAAAAGTTACATAAGAAAGAATATGTAATTATGGTATACTGTTGGACTTGCTAATAAAAAATCATGTGTTTTCAAAATTATGGACACTCTGAATGTGCTTTTAAATATAAATTATGATATATCTGTACAGTAAGTCCTCAGTGTTCTCGAAAAGTTCTTGAGAGCTAAGAGTAAGAGATCTCATGTAATAAAACCAGTGTTACCAAGGGCTAATCAATATCACTAAGAGTCAAGTTCCTAGGGCATATTTCTGGTCGCAAAAACATGACCAAACTTCTACATAGAGATCCAAACACTTATAATATTCAACATTCATTTACATTCATTCACTCATTTTCTAACTCACTCAATTCAGGTCAGGTTCATGGATGACCAGAGCCCATCTGGGAGCCTAAGGTGCAAGGCAGGAACAGCCCTGGACAGGACTCCCTCCATCACAGAGCATGCTCACGCACGCTCAGCCTGGGGCAATTCAGACAAGCCAACAGTCCTAGCGGCCCCTCTCTGGAAGAAAGGAAATCCACACAAATATGACAGATCATGCAGCTCCCCCTCCCGCACATAGGTGCACTATAAGGAATCAATTGTTTTTTCCTCATCAAAATCATAACAAAACAACACTGAATAAACTGACATTAAAGGACGTGCTGTCTTGGGGACGTGCTGTCTTGGGGAATAGAGAGGGAGGAAGATAAAATAATAAGCTACTACAACAGGAAGTCAACAGATAATGTTTAAAAATGTTGAATCAAGAAATAGCATAATGTACTTACCTGTTCAGAAATCTAGCAATAAATGCCAGAAATTTCCAGAAAGAGTTGAGAGTTCCCTCAGAAAGGTAGAAGTGTGTGTTGCCGAAATGGTAAGGGCCAGTGTTACTGCCATTGATCTTTTAACCCTAGTTCACCTTAAGCTACGTGCACAAAATATGCTGAGAGAAATATAAATGAATTTAATTTCATCTTGGATTGGAAGTACTATAATCGAACAAAAAGCAAGTTCTAAAAAAAACTGGAGAACCATCTTATCTATCCTTTATGAATGTTTTTATCATTTGAACTTTTTATCACTTGAACATATGCTGAAAAGAGATTTTCTATTTTATTTGGGGGAAAATTAAAAGTCCTGGTTGGAGTACCTCACGCTAATGGGATAGAAGAGTGCATAAACCCGCCCGCACCTGTGCCAACACTCCCTAACATTGGCTGCCTCACCTGCTGGTGGACAGGTCTGACCATGGGAGGGAAATACAGACTCACAGGCTCCCACTAGGCCCCCTGCCCCAAGGGCAGGGCGTTTCACACCCCACGTCACTGCTGGCTTTTACTGGAGAGCTCACAGTACTGCCAACCCTGGTGACCCCACTGGGGTGCAGACCTGCACGACAGTGATGCAGGGAAGGGGAGGGTGCACAGTGATGGCATCTGAAGTGACAAGTGTGGCTAGGTGTGCATGTGAAGGGCTGGCAGTGCAGTCTGTGGTTAGGAGTGGGGGAGGGAAGTCATCTGAAAAGAGAAAAGCTGTTCTGTAAAATCCAAGAGTTGGCAGGAAAGCCTGGCCACCGCTGCTAAGGGGAGAATAGAGGAAGGCATAAGAACAGTTCAATCAAATAGCCTCAGGGCAGTGGGCAGCGAG
This sequence comes from Talpa europaea, assembly GCF_964194135.1. NCBI lineage: Eukaryota > Metazoa > Chordata > Mammalia > Eulipotyphla > Talpidae > Talpa > Talpa europaea. The sequence continues at coordinate 48,351,556 of NC_140080.1, forward strand.
GGGCTGGCTCCCAGAACCCTGGCTCGGCATCCCAGGTGGCAAGGTGGCGGCTCTGTGGCCCTGTCCTCCTGTTAGAGGTCTTCCTTCCGCTGGGCCACTCTGCATGAACTAGAATTCTGCCTGCACTGGCCTGGGTGCCTGGCCTGTGTGTGAGGTCATGATGAAGAGGCCCGAGCGGGGCTGGGGTCAGGCGGCAGTAGCTTCCACACCTTTCCCAGGTGGGGCCGGTGAACCATATTCAGGACTCACTTCTTTCTTCCTTTTTTTCCTCTTTGATTTTTTGAGTGAGGCATCTGATTAAAGATTGAGGCAATTTAGCTCTTGTTTATAAGAAACAGAATGTGACAGAGTCCACAACTCAAAGTGACACCATCACAGACACATCCTGGCACCACCCCCCAATGCCCACTGCAGGTGGGCTCTACATGCTGTAACCTCAGTGGCACATCCAGGGGAGAACAGACCCAGCATGACATTGGGTCCAAGGTGAAGGTCTCTAGCAAACCTAAGTTTCAGCAACTTAAGCAAAATCAGCAAGAAGTCCTTAAAGAAATCTGAACCGCACAGCTCTCCCCTGATGAGGCACTGACACACTGTGCGAAGCGGAGCCCAGAGCAGCAGCACAGAGCACAAAGTCAACAGGGCCAGGAATTTCAAGGCAGGAGAAAAAGATCCCCCAAAATGAGGGAAGTCGGGAATGACTCATGTGTGAAGTGTGCAGATGACCACTGATAACCAACTAAGTGGCAGACCAGCTTCAGACAGTCCAGCCACTGATGGCTTAAGAAATTATTGTGAAGCTCAGGAGATGCTAGAAAGAAAACATTCAATGGAGCCCAGGGGCTGGATGCTGCCTATCATGGCGGGGGCGCAGGGGGAAGCTTCTTCCTTCTGCAGTCCAGCACAAGGGCAGAGCACTCGGTAAGAACACGTGCAGATATCCCAATCTTACTCAAGATGGAAAAACCCTTCCATTAGATCAGCATTTAATACTATCTGGACCTCCTAATAAAAGCCTCTTTACTAATGATGCATAGGTTATAGGACAAATAACCAAGCACTGCAGGCACCTTGCAGGAGAAGCTAAACAGCCTTCATTAGAGACCAGATAACCCATGTTTCAGTTTCCCATGAAAGTAAGTCCTGCCATGAAACAGGAGATGAATTGGCAAGAAGAAGCGCCTAGGAGAGGGACTAGGGAGCAGAGGACTAGAGGCGTACATGCACCTGCATCCGCAAACAGCCTGCCACCACCACGTACCGCAGGGCTGGAACATGCTAGTTGTCTACCAGGGTAAAGAATATCGTAGTTACCATCACTTATCACAGGTGCAGATGTGGCCCCCATTAGCTCACGGCGCTTTCAGAATTTTCAATTATCCACTCAATAGCAGCCCACCCCTGCAGCAACAAAGAAAGATTTCAACACGGGGTAAGAAATTTTGCCTCCTCGCTGCAGACAACACACTACAAGCCTGTAATATAAATTGTGGGGGGCGGGGGGAGTGCTACAGCTTTACAGGAGGCAGTAGCAGCCACTCATGAGCTGTCTTTCACTATAACATGCTATTTCTCAAGCTCAGAAATAAGAGGGCATGTATACAGTGCCTAAAATTCTCACACCAACCTGAGCTAGACGGACACAGTGCCCTGTATCTGCACCCTCATCTGAATATGGAATGGGAGGAGGGGCGAGGGAGGGTGGGGAGTGGCAGTGGCCCTCGCAGCCTCCTCAGAGTCCTCCCAGACCTCAGCCTCTCAAATCCCAGGACAACCTGCCTGTCTGCATCCACCTCCATCTCTGTCCTCTCCAGCACCCCATCTCCATTTCACGTCCCTGCCCTTTGCCCATTAGCTGTTCCCAGTCACCTTCACAACTGACCAGGGCTGCTGTCACATGGTAACAACAGCTGAGGGAGGCAGTGATTCTCCTTCAGGCTTTCAACACAGAAACCCCTAGGATCAAGTGAAACTGAAGAATTTCATTTGGTCTCACTAAATTTATCCTGAATTTCTGATGAAAGGTGTGAAGTGTCTTTGGCTCATGAACATTTCCTTCCTCCTATGAGTTGGGTTCTATGCCCTCCTGCGGGGGGGGGGGGGGCTTGCAGCATGGATGTGACACCAGGCAGCACCATGTTCCCTACCTTTCCTGAACTACATTAGGCTACCAATATTTCTTAAATGTGGTTTTTCTAAAATGTAGGGCAGATGACTTCTACTAATAATTAGTCCAAGTGCAAGCCATCATTGGCTTTCCATAAAGCTGTGACCTAAGCATGGCAGGAGGGAAGGTGCAGTTTAGGCAGCATCCCACTGATCCCCAAAATGCAGAATCCCTTCTAACAAAATAAATTAATTAATTAAATTTAAAAATAAATAAATACTGGGAGAGAAAGGTAAAGAGAAGAGCCAGGGATGGCTTGTAAAGGAAGGACAGTTGAGGGGCCTGTGAGGTAATCTAAGGCAATAAAATAAACCCTCTGCTTTGACCTTGAACTTGTATAACATCTTCCTGCCACACATTCATGTTCTATCAACTCTGCCAGAGAGGAGAGCACTCTGTCTCTGTGAGCAGTCTCTGCCTTTAATGACTGAGCCCTACACCCAATGACCCCAGGCAGACACCTCCAGGTCCAGCCTCCCTCCCATCACCTCTACAGAGCTCATTCCCAATCCTGCCAGAGGGGATATGCAAAGTACCTGGCTCCAGGGAACTAAGACAGACAGAGAAGCTCAAAGTCACTTAATTCCTATTAAATAGGAATCTACTGAGAATCCCAAACATTTGCCTGATGAAGCTAACACAGATACTCATTTTGAGGTATATGTACTGAGTTTTTTATTAACTAAACCTATACTATTTCCACTCCGAAGTGGTAGCTGCCTCAGCTGGGCTTATGCTTCAGGTTCACCCTATGCTTTGTCTGCCTTGCCTGCCACTCATTTTGAATGTAACTCTGGAACATGCTGTGGCATTATGAGCTCGGCAAGAGACAGTGAGTCCCGACACTCCAGAGAGCATTTAAGCGACACTCAACAGCTGGAGCATACAGGTCTGGCACTGACATCCATACCTTTTTTGCATTCGATGATATTGTGCTGGCCATTAAGCTTTCTAGATAGCTGCCCAGGCTGATCCCTTTGACGGTGATGATGGCTTCTTGCACAAGCACGGTCCTACAGAAAGACAAACAATAAAGAGGTTGAGCAGCCCTGAAAGTAGGGATGCTCACCCCACCCTGATCTTGGAGTTCAACATGTCAACCCCAGGATATGACTTACATTTGAGGGTTCTCTGGATGGGGTGTGTACACCAACCTCTCATTCACGGACACCAAGTTTGTGAGTGTGATCTTTAAGAAAAACAAGGACTTTAGGTTCTTTTTCTCTTGAATTTCTTTTCTGACCATCTGCCTATACTCCTCTACCCCCAATTTAGCACTTACAGGAGCCAGAATAGAAGAAACTTTTAGGCTCAAAAAATACTGCCACGTATGAAGTGCCAGGAAAACCATCATGGCTGCTGTGGCAACCTGCCACTCCCACGCCCACCCCTTCAAATTACTTTCAAGCTGCCAAACTGTCAGCTGCTGTAGAAAAGGACAAAATATTCCTGGATAAGCACCCAGGAAAATGAACAGGACGCTTCTCTGTCCACTGGTGGTAGCCAGGCTTTCAGTCAATGCCAGGGGTGCACAGGACAGAGCCCTTGCATCTGCAGACTGGGAGAGCAGGTTGCATAGATCTTGTCTCCCAAGGGCTGCTTCTTATAAGCAAACTTGACTCCCATACATATTTTTAATAATTTTAATTAAAACCTATTTAAAATATGGAGCTCTGTAATTTTCATGGAGCAACCAAATTTTCTGTGATAAATGGCCATGGCGGAAGTCACTGATGCGTGAGGCCAATGAGCACTTGAGAAGTGGCTAGTGTGACTGAAGAACTGAATCATTTATTTTATTTTATCCTAATTAATTAAAATTGAAATAACCACATGTGTATAGAGGCCCCCAAACTGGAAAACAGAGAACTAGAATTCCATCTTTGTTTAATTTGCCCTCTTATCAAAGAGCCAGTGTCAATAAAAGATCATTTTTTTTAAAAGTTTAGTCAAAAGCAATGTAATTTCCTAGTAATAGGAAACACTTATCCTTTATTCAGCTGTCACTGAAATCCTCTTCCCCCGCCCACCTCATTGTGTTGGAAAAGTAGTTAGCGGAAATTTCTTTCCTTCTATTGACCTTAGAGTTATCAAGAACTTCATTAGTTACAGATACTACACTGCAAGGAATTACTGAACAAATTAACAATTAAACTCTGATTAGTTACTGTTTTACATATAATGTTTTCATGCCAGGTACTGGGCTTTATAACCCTTATTTCCCTTCATGAGTCCTTACAACAATACTATGAGTTTTGTTCCTTCTTTTTTTTTAGACAAATAATATGAGAGTTAGAAAAGGTTAATAACACACACAGAGTCACACAGCCGTTTAGTCACTCCATGATGGTGGAAGTCCACCACTGTCGTCCTCCAGCCCCGCCATCGGCCACTAGACCTCCCCGTAGCAGCCACTGTCTGTCCTTACTGACAACAAAACCTACTTGAAGGATGAAGTGGAATTTTCCAAGTAAAGGTGGAATTTCCCCAAAGAACAGAACACGTAGTGTCAGGAATGGCAGATGTGGCGGGAAGAGGACTCTGCAGGTTCCCTATGACTTTGTGCAGAAGCTCTGCCTGGGCTGAGGAAGGGGACAGATGGCGGCCTCCCCCGGGGGTGGACCAAGGGCTTGGAGTAGAGCTACCTCCCAGCACGCAGGACAGTGTCCACGAAGGCAGGCCACAGCACAGAGCCCATAGCAGACGCTGTACTCCAGGCTGGCCGGCTTCCATCAGCTCCTTAGGTTTTGCCCACAGCAGCTCTTTTTTTTCTTTTACTTTTTTAATCTTACTTTTTACAGCTGGTATTGTGTATAAACTTTTGTTAACAGCTTTTTAAATTCTTTTGGAATTAGGTGGACTATAAATAAAAATACACTAACTTACATATAATTGTAAAAATATGAAACATGAACAAGTTAATAATTTAACTTGTCAGGAATGGGTCATTTCTGCCTGTAAGTTATATTAAGGCGGTTGCCCTGTATCTGTCTAAAGTTTAAAACATTTGGGGGAATTACAGATACAGGCCTGTCTCGTTTTATCATGTTTCACTTTATGATACTTTACCAATATTGTGCTTTTCACAAATTGAAGGTTTGTGGTAACCCTGCACCAAGCAAGTCTATCAGTGCCATTTTTCCAACAGCATGTGCTCATTTTGTGTCTCTGGGTCACATTTTGATAATTCTCTCGATATTTCAAACCTCTTCATAATAATTACATCTGTTAAAGTGCTATGTATTCAGTGATCTTTTTTTAATTTTTATCCATTTTTTAAAATAAATTTTATTTTTATATTCCCCATACAATTGCAATCCCCTTATTTTGACCCCAATCCCTCCCCTCCCTCCCCTCACCTCCCATAGAGTGTCTCTGGTTCATAGTTGTTTGTTGATTTTGATTTTCACTTTCTTATAGTTATTCATTTTCCTGGTCCCTTATTTAAGTTTTCTAGATTCCTGCTATGAGTGAGACCATCCAGTATTTTTCTTTTTCTTTCTGGCTTATTTTGCTGAGCATGATCCCTTCCAGCGCCATCCATGTTGCTGCAAATTGCATGTGTTTATCTTTTTTGAATGCTGAGTAATATTCCATGGTGTATATGTACCACATCTTCTTGATCCAGTCATCTATTTTTTGGGCATTTGGGCTGTTTCCAAAGCTTAGCTATTGTAAACAGTGCTGCTATAAACATAGGGGTGCAGGTGCCCAGAGCAGCTCTTTGTTTGTTTGTTTGTTCAAAACACTGGCTTCCTGATAAGATGCTAAAAGAAGCTGCGAGGACCCCTGACCTCTACCACACACTACACTACCAGCCTTTGCACGTAAGTGCCCCAAATCAAACTTAACTCACTCTTCTCAGACCTGGGCCCCATCTGCAGCCCCTCATAAATAGTCCCACATTCAGCCTGGTGCCCAGGCCAAGTGAGGTTCACACCAGTGAGATAAGCCACACCTGGATCCCTTCCCTCCCCCACTCCCCAAATCAGTACCTCAAGCCCTACATTCCCAGTCCCTCTTCTGTGTTCTCTATCCTGTCCCAGCCACACTCATCTGGATGGCCTACCTGGCCAGTCTCCCCACCAAAGCTCCAGCGGCCTCCAGCTATTCCTGCACAAAGCCACCAGGCTGATGCTTCTAACACAAAATCTGATGACCTCACTTAGTGCAACAAACTCTCAAAGGCTCCCTCACCACAAGAAAGGATTTAACCTCCTTGGTGTGACACACACACCTCTGTGACCTGGTCTTTGTTAGCCCTTCCTCCTTCCTTGTAGTCTCTGCTCCCCACCTATTGGGGGCCCTCTGACCAATCCATGCTCTCTAAGTCTAGGTGCCTGTGACTGGGAGCACTGGCCTCTGCTGGTGTCTGGAAAGCACCCAGATGATACACATTCCCCTGGGGAATGCAGAGCTCCTGTGCTGGCTGCTCACACACCTCTGTCAAACAGTTTTCTTCCATGTCCATCCATGTGATCCTAAGACGTCCCCTGGTCTTTGCCTTCCCTGCCCTGGCATGATGCCTGGCACACAGCAGGTACCTGGTAGCCATCTACACCACAACGAGAGTTATCAACTGAACCTGGGACCCAGGCAGGCAGAAGCAAAGACACACAATGAGCTGAGCTGCTCTCTCAGTCCTGGCTTCTCCCATCACTGACACTAGGTTTGAGTCAGTCCCATCACTGACACTAGGTTTGAGTCAGTCCCATCACTGACACTAGAAAAAGTGGAGTCTTATAGAAATAAACTATATTACTAGCTCGTGCATTTCCCCACATGGTCTGTGGATGTGCAGAATATGAACTTTTTTTGAGAGAGGCATTAACAGAGGAATGAGGGAGAGTCACTTGTAAAATTCCCACTAAAATTCATCTCTCCTCTTGGACATCAGGACAGCAATTACCCTGGAAAGGAGATGGTGGGCTCCAGAGGGGCTGTCACATTTTCTCTCCTGTCTGCTTAATGGCTACAAAAGTGTGTCCACTTTGCAACAATCATTATGCACAGTTTTCAATACATTTATTATTATACTGGAATAAAAAGGATAAGTGCAGCCTAAAGATTGCTTAGACCAAGAGTGAGCTGGAAATAAAATCGAATGAAGGCATTATGCACCCTCACCATGAAATACCAAGCACCTTTCTCATCTCAGGCCATTGCTTACATTGGTGGAACAAAGTTCCATTTTCTTTTCCACTGGATCCACAACAGAATGTTCTTTGATGTATGTCAAAGTCCTACTGGTTCCCAAAACCTAAAAAACAAAACAAAACTAGCATCGTGACATGTTAAAAATTGTATTTCCCATCATCAAATACAAAACCACTTCCTTTGCTAGTTAATTCACATATCTATGACCAATGATACAATTTGGAGTACACAGCAGTGCCCAGCCCCACAAAGCTCTCCAGGGTTCTCCCGTTCCAGCAGAATGAAGAAATCCATGAACTTGAGAGAGCTGGAGGTGTGATAGCAATAGATGCTTTGACAAAAAATAACTAGAGGAGAGGGGCAGGGGTGTCGGTGGCACCTGAGCCAAGTCAAGAGGGTGGTGGGGTGCTATTGAGACACAGGGCAAGCTAGGAATTATGCAGTTTTAGGGACAGTGCAGGAGGGGACCTCTGAAGAATTTAGGGAGGCTTCAGAGATAAGGACAACCAAGGGAAAGTAACCCATTCCACTAGGAAAAACACACATCCCAGGACCAAGGACAACATTGTTAATGCTGGTCCTGGTTTCCTTCAGGTGGTAAAGGGAGGCGGAGATTGGAGAAATGGAGAGTGGTTTAATTTACGGACACATTAGAAGGGCAGCTGTTTAACTTCAATGCAGGGATGTCCATCCAGAAGACTGGGCCATAAATTTAAAGATGCAACAAATGGGGAAAGAGAAAGCTGTTAGATAAGGAAGGTGAAGATCCCCCACTCAGTAGCAAATTAAGTGAGACAGCCGAAAACTGACCAATCACAAAGAGACTGGTGGAGCTTTAGAATAATGAGGGAAAGAAGGTATATATTCCCTGAGACACGACTCCACTTTGGCTTCCTTGCCCCTCCCAGGCCTGGTTCCCTGGCCTGGGAGTCCCACTTTATTTCTGCTCTTTTTCTCCTCAATAAACTTTTTCTTTCTCTAAACAAACGGCCTCTTCTTGCTTGCTTGCCTGAGCGTCTGCGAAGTTCCTGCTGCGGCTTCGTGAGACACCAACCCGTGGGGGTCTAGCGGCTGGGGCTCAGCGCTGCCCTGCAGCCTGGGATCCGTTCCTGGCTGGGAGACTAGGCCTGACAATTCCGGCATCACTATGCTGAGTCCGGGATGAGGGTCAGCTGCAGAGACCCCAAAGGTCCTATGTCAGAAGCCCACGTACAGGGGGGAGGAACAGGTGAGGGCAGCCCAATGGGCAAATGGGGCATGTGCCAGGACTTGACTCCTTGCTGAAATCAGGGGTGGGTGTTCAGGAAGGAATAAGCCGCGCTGAATCACACTTGCAGTGAAAAGAGTCTTGTCGTGGACTGAATGTATCCCCCAAATTCCTGTTGAATCCCTAACTGCCAGCAGCACTTTGGAATGTGATGGTATTGGGAGCGGTCATAGGGGGGCCCTAACCAACCTGACTGTTGTCCTCCTAATATGAGATCAGAACTCAGAGGGAGATTTGGAGCACGGGAGCAGGGCGCCGCTGAGGAGGCAGCAGTAGGGCAGCTGTGCAGGTCAAAGGGAGAGGCTGGAACAGACCCTTCCCTCACGATCCTAAGAGGAAATCATGCTGCCCACTTGGGTCTCAGCTTCCAGCCTCCTGAACTGCGAAGTCAAAACTGTCTGTGTTTAAGCCCCCTGGTCTGGGGTATCTTTTTATAGTAGCCTGAGAAAGGATACAAGACAGTGGGGTGACTAGAAGAGGATTGGGTGTGATGTGGGGGGGTGTGATCACATCAGGAGGTGAGTCAGAATACAATTAAAGCCATGAAATGGATAATTAAGTGAAGTTTACATAGAAACAAACCATCTCTTTGTTTCTCCAGAAAACCTGAGAGGGCATCTAAGGAAGGTGTCACTTTGCCTTTTCCCTGCAGATGGGTGCCAGCCAGGGTGACGCAGATGCAGGGTGGGGTGGGGCAGGGAGCATTTAGGTGTGGCCCGCAATGATGCAGGTATATAAGGGGTGAGTTGGCTATACAAAGATTGGGTGATGTGGGTGTAGGCTGGGCAGTGGAGTTATCAGCAGGGCCATGCGGGAGCTGCAAGATGAGCAGATTGGGGCTCACCGCTCTCACGAGGCCGGGCAGCCCCCATTCAGTGCTGAGGAGCCGGTGGCTGTGAAGCCGGCCCTGACCGTCCACAGTCCTCTCCAGCACATCAACTCCCACCACACAGGGATTCATCGGATTTGGGTACTTCCTCATGGCAGCCTTGATGACTGTGTCCCATGGGTGGCTGCAAGAAAAATAAATCATCCAGCATAAGCAGGCAATCCCCATGATTGGTAAAGTACACCCAAGTGGCCGACGAGCCAGAGACAACTAGAGTGAAGTGAAAGTTAATACTAATGCTGTTATTTTTTTAATCACTTTATTTTAATTAATTGATTGATTGAATTGAGGGATGAGACAGAGGTGCACACCTCTTCAGATATGTGTTACCATACACCATGTGTTATCACACACCACCAAGGCACCCATAATCCTTTCAGCTTTCAGTTAAGGGTGCATTGAAACAAATATATCTATGGAGGTAGGCACCACACCCAAATCCTGGATCCTTCGGGGCCAACCAGAGGTGATCAGAAAGCTCTTTGTGGCAGGCCTCAAGGGGACTTGGAGACTCACAAGGGCTCGGGGCTGGCCCACTGTGCTGGGTTCTACATGCCCAGCCTGCCCTCCACCCCAGGCTCCCTCCTCCTCCTCTCCCTCACCCCAGACTCCCTCCTCCTCCTCTCCGGCTCTTTTCCTCTCTTAGCACTTTTCCTCTCTTAGCACTTCCTCCTCCTTCCCGGCCCTCCCTAGTCCGTAAAGAGGCAGAACTGTTTAGTCTGGGGCTTCGCAGCACTGATACAGGTCTCCTCATCTCCACTGCCTTCCCCAGACTCTCCCATCTGGCTCCTTGGGGATGGAAGGGGGTGGAAGGAATCATTGCCTGCTTTTACCTTTTGCCTGCAATGTTGCAGTCAATGAGGTCTTGGCTGGGCCTTCTACTTGGGCTCTCTATCCTTGTTGACAACTGGACAGTCATAAGAAAATAACATGCCTGCCTTGTACTTCTCTAGCACAGGTTACTCTGGCTACTGGTGCAACAACTCTTCCAACTTCTAAGTGGTGTGTGACTTGAAAAGGCCACCTATTTCTCTGATTATAAAAAGACTTGATCAAACTTTTAAGAAATAAAGAAAATTGCGAAGAAAATTAAATGCATCTACAATTTCACTGTTCAAAGATAACCATGTGGAAGCCCCTGAGGCTCTCCCCTGCCCAAGTAGAGTGCCTGCTGCTCCTTCTCTGGCCCCAGCCTTTGGGGGGGGAATGGTACCTTTGTCACGGCTTCATTTCCTGTCATCAGAGGGGTCCCAAGCTAGGGATACAGCTGCCTCACTGAAGATCTGTGTTTATTTAGGGGGAAACCTATGGCTGTTCACCAAGGCTGGGGGAAGCCAGGCCAGGAGGGCCATCCGGTGCTCAGGGTGAGCCTTCCCTGAGCCACCTATGTCCTAACCCTTCCTTCAGGGTGTGCACTTGCAGGAAGTGCCTGAGCCCCCTGCAGAGGTCTTGCTAGCACCATCTTTCTTCCAGATGTACCCAGACATACTGGAATAGCATGTGCAGCACAACCCAGACACTTTTCCTAACCAGAGGCTTTTTTCAGAAATATGATTATAAATAGCTACATAACAGATCATCCTGTGGATAAATAACCCCACGGGAGGTTACTTAGATTGCTTCCAATTTTGCACTATAATATAAAGTCAGGAATGAACATCTGTGTGGACAGTGTAATTCTCCTTTAGGATAAACTTCTTGAAACAGAATTACTAAATCAAATAGCAAAGATTATGACTATTTTGAAGATCTTTATTCTATATTTGATGTCCTTTTTAAACATAATTTATTATTACCATTAATTTACTTTATTCTCATAAAATGCTCGTCCTAGGTCAAAAAGTTAGCAGCAGGATCCAGACGGGATCGGGGTCTCCTGGCCCCTACCCTGTGCCCTTGCCATTATATTCCATGGCCTCCAAATTATCAGGGCCTGGCCTAGAAACCCCTCTTAAACAGAGAAATGTTTTTTCAAACCATAGAATGACCACTAAGGTAATGTGTCCATATTAACATAGAATGATAAAAAAAAGCAGAGATTTGGTTGATGTGGACCACGCCACAGGATACAGAGAGATTCCTTTCTTTCCTGCGGATGAACTGTCAGGAACACGGTAGGTCCAAAATACAGGGAAAGGGAGAGACTCTAGAGAAAGAGAGAACCAAAAGAGCCCTAGGAATCGGGACAGTGGGTGCTTCTCAGTGAAATAATCTGTGAGCCGTTGCCACAGATTCTCCCTTCCAAAGACTATCCCTTCGAAAACTACCTAAAATCATCTAACAGTTGAGAAATATTTGTACTAAACCCATTCATACAATGTTTTTCAATATAGAAATGCAATCTGCTTAAAATATTCACATAATAAAGAATCCTACTAATTATAGAATGACCATACACATTGAACAGAACATAATATTTTCTTAAATACAAGGATAAAGAAAAGAGTAAACATAATAATACATTTATAAGTAACAATTTTTAAGTACAGTAAGTCAACATCACATACTTCTTGGTTAAAGACAATAGTCTTACACTCATTCAAGTGACAAAACCCAGAAAATCTGGCAATGTCAAGTGCTGGCAAGGATATGGGGGAGCAGAAAGACAGGACAGCAGCTGACAATTAGCACAAAGCCTGAGAGTGTTTACCCTAGAGATGCTGAGAAGGTGCAGGGTGTCAGGGTCCTCACCTACCTGCCTATGAGGCAGACAAGGAATTTGCTGCAGTTTATTCTCAGGAGTAATTGCCTCAGGTTGTAGTCACAGCTCCCAGTGGCCACGCACTGATCCCCAAAATGGTGGCCTTGGGGCCCCACATCAGGGTGACTGGATGTGGTCTGGGCCTGGCAAAAGTACTCATGCCCGGACCCTCACTGTGTAGTAAAGAGGCGAAAAGCTGGCATCGCTCTCTCTCCACACAGCAGGATGTCTGGAGATGTAGTGGGATGAAAGTATAGGATGTCTGGGTGTTGTCTAAAAATATTCCAGGGGTTCTCTATGTATATTATATCGTCTGCAAATAGTGATAGTTTTACTTCTTATTTTCCTAGGATTCCTTGTATGTCCTTCTCTAGCCTTGTTGCTTTGGCAAGGTCTTCCTGAATTGAAAAAGGAACTCTTATGCTGCTGGTGGGAGTGCAAAATGGTCCAGCTGTTAACAGAGCAACCCCAATATAAAACGGGTTGCCTCACCATGGGTCCTCACCCACGTGCTTAAAGGGGACTTATTAATGCTAAACTAAACTGCAGACACACACAAAAGGTTGATAAAATGTTTATTTACAAGGGAAGGGGACATGGGAAATGAATAACTCAGGGAGAAAAAGAGGGAGATAAGTTCGTAAATGCGTCCTATCCATTCCCCTGACCTGGAATCCCAATGACCCGCCAGGCTGGTGAAAAACAGAGTGTGCCGCGTGGCCAAGAGGGCGACCCCTGGCCACATGGCCGGTTAAATACTCAAACCAGCTAACATAGTTGCTTAACTCTGCTCGCAGGTCCTCAAAACTTTCCCCTTGGGGATCATGGGATTTGTAGTCCCCAGTGTCTTGATGGAGTAGGGGTGGAGTCCACAAAGCCTATATGGAGTTTGCTCAGCACATCCTTTCCCCCTAACACAACCACTATGGAAAGCTGTGTGGAGGACCCTCTAACTACTAAAAATGGAGCTATCATATGACCCAGTAATTCCACTCGTAGGGATATATCCAAAGGTCACAAAACCACTAATTTGAAAGGAAATCTGCACTCCTATGTTTACTGCAGCACTATTTAAAATATCAAAGATATGGAAAAAACCTAAATGCCCCAAAACTGATGCCTGGATCGAGAAGATGTGTTATATGTACACAATGGAATACTATTCAGCAATCAAAAAAGATAAACTCATGCCATTTGCAGCAACATGGATGAAGCTGGAAGGGATCATGCTCAGTGAAATAAGTCAGAAGGAAAAAGAAAAATATTGGATGGCTTCACTTATTAGAAAGAATATAGGAGAAACAAACAAGGGTTTGGGGAAAAAAAAAGACAAAACTAACAAGCAAATTATAAATCAGAGACATTCAGCAGGGGAAGAAGCAGGAGAGGGATCAAAACAGGGGAGGGAAGAGCACAAGAGACTATGGTGACGGTTCACAGGTATCTTGGTGGTAGCAATTTTATGGAGACAACACCTGACAGGAGAAACCAAACTTGTACAAAAATAAACAACGATGTAAATATATATAAATAAAATAAAATAATCCAGGGGAAGGAGCAGTGGGTGGGCACACCTGAAACCAGACTGCCTGAGAGAAGGTGACCATCATCCTGGGAGGTGGTACACTGGGTGATCACTATTCTAGCCTTTCCGCTCTTGCATGTTTTGGAAATTTCTGAAAGAACAAGTTTTACAAAAAGATGAAGGCAGACACAAACTAGTGTCTGGCACCAGTCCCACAGCAACTCAAGGCCCAGACCTTCTGAGTAAGTTTCCCCCACAGTGGGCTGGGGGGTCTCACAGACCCAATCAGGACTGAGTGGCCTGAGCTGTGCTTCTAAGTCATCATGTCTTTTCCCTTTATTGACATTCACCCCAAGACTCCAGAGTTGAGGCCAGAATTACAGCCGGAGCCCAAGCCACACCAGAGCTCACTCCTGGGCACTTGGGAAAACCATGCCCATGTCTCCCAGGAATATAATGATGACACAGTAAATTTATTAGCTTAATTACATCTAGAACCCTGAATTCTGTTCTTTTAATACTCTGGGGTAGGAAATGGAAGTCCAAGCTTTTGCTGTCTGGGAATTCATGGTGGTCAGGAACACTGGCAGCTGCTGGGGTTATGAGCCAGTCAGCTGCTGCTTCTCGTGCCCCCCAACAACCAGCAAGACAAACTGTGACAGAGACATGGGTATTTTCTCAAAAATTCCCATTCAAGGAAAATAACCAATAATGTTTGCTGCCAAAGATAAAATGTGAGTTTTCAAGTGAAAACTGGAATTTTAGAAAATCTGTGTCTGTTACTAGGAGCCTGATCACTGCCCCATACTGTGAACTGTGAACCCACATATTCCAGATGAGCAGGACAAGCTGTCACAAACTCACCCACGGGTAAAAGACTCTAGGTTCAACAGGATGCGGTTTGCAACAAGAAGGGAAACTTAATGTCCCTTCAATAAGAGAAAGGATAAATTATGACATATACATTGCACAATTATACAACCAGGCTATGTATGTATATATATGTATATGTGTATACCTATGTATATACATACAAGTAATTCCAAAAACATACTGTTAAGAAAAAAAGCAAACTCAAAAGATTTGTAGATGATGATGCCACTGATTTCTATTTTAAAACAAGCAATATTACATATTGTTTATGGATTAACACAAGCATGCATTAATGCAGTCAAATGGACCTCTAGAACACAGATGTTCAGGATACCAACAAATTCATAATCGTGTCTTCCTGTGAGGAGACAAAAAGTGAGGGACAGCACTGGGGAGCGGGATAGTGGGTTTTCAACTCTTCTTTGTAATGTTCAATCTACTCAAAAAAAAGGTGTGGGTGGGGTGAAGGGTCTCTTCTCACTGCTCCTGGCTAGAAAGCAAGTCAACTTCAGGTCATCCTCTCCTTCAAAGCCCTTAATCCCTTCAGATGGTCACCACCTACTAGAGACATTTCCTGGTAACTGCTGGAATCCAGGGAAAGCATGACTTGAAATCTACTTATGTTGGCTGTTACTGAAGATCTTATTATGGGCCTATCTGTAACATCAGTCAATGCTGTGAGGATGCATTTGTAAACCTGCACTTACACACCTGTAACTTAAATGCCTAATCAATCTTAATTTTTGTATTTCAGTCCTATATTTTTCATTACCATGAAAACTACTTAAAACCTTGTCTAAATAACTCGTATAGCTTTCCCTGTGGGCTCTCGTTTCTGTAGAAGTACTTCATTTCCAGCCCCATTGGGTTTCCTTGGGATGGAAACATGGGAAGAACAAAGTATGATTCAAAAATTTAGTACCTCGTTATTTCAAGAGTGAATTTATTAATTTCTAATAAAAATTTACCCGACAGTACAATAAACATATAAAAAGAAAAGCCAATAATTCTTGAGGGAAAAAAATCAAGGATTTCAGTGGTCTACACTAGGGGAAACTTCCAGTTTTGTATTGTCCCATGGGTCCTATACTGCCACAAAGGATTACATCATTTGTAACCTTTCCAGCCACCAGGGACCCACCGGACACCATCCTGCACCAGCTGCATTCCACGTTTGTCAGTTTTCATCATGGCCCTTTGTTTTTAACTCCAAAAATCAATGGCAGAGCATCAGTGGATAGTCTTCAGCAGCGTGGGGTGGACTGGAATTCCTTTGGGTGACAGCTGCCCTCCTTGTTGGAGAGCATCTGGCCTTGGTGAAATTCTCAGCTGCCTGGCTGAGCTCTGGCTATGTCTCAGGTGCTAGCAGGGAGCCAGGACTCAAGAGAATAAGGAGAATAAGGAATGAAGTACTGATACAGCCATCACACATATGAACCTCAAAAAAATTATGCTAAGTAAAAGACAGACACAAAAGGTCACATATTGTATGAATTTATGAAATGTCTAAAAGACAACAGAAAGTGGTTGCCTGGGGCTGGGAGTGGTGAGTGACTGCAAATGGGCATGAGGGCTTTTGGAAGGATGATGGAAATGTTCTAGAAATGATACATGACAATGGTTGCACAAGTTTGTAAATTAAAAACTGTTGAATTTTACACTTTTTAAAAAGTATGACATATTATATATAATTAGGTGATATGTAAATTGTAGTTCACTAAAAACTTAAGAAAATGCCAGTTGGCAGCTACAAAATTGTTCAAAAGTATCAACGGCAAGTATTCACAGCGGACAATTCTGCAACTCGCTTCTGCTTGTTAGTCAACATTGCACGACCCTCTCTGGTGGGCCTTTTCATGGGGGTTCCATCACAGAACTGAACCCACTTCCACCTTCTGCATCTAGTACTAGTTACTCCCACCCTCGGGAGAACTGAGAAACCCCTGTGGTTATTCTCTTAGGGGCCTTCACTGGGTGTCTCAGGGAACCCCCCCCCCCCTTGAGAAAGGCAGCAGGCACAAAAATCAACCGAAAAATTCGATCCCATCCCGTAAAGATTTCATAAAAAAACAACTTCAGAGGTTTTAAAACACTTGGTAAATTTTTATTATAATTTTACATTAAAGGCTCAAGGAATAGCAGTTCCGTCTCGGCCCGTCACCTCCCCTGGCCCCCTCCGCTCCCACGATTGTGTGATCAAGAGATCTTTAAAAATCTCTGCTCCTTTGAAAAAACATTGCAGAACATCACCGGTCGGTGGCCAAGGGGACGGCACCGCGTGGGCCTGGGGCCCGGGGGCGGGTGGCCGTGTGCGCGCGGGGATGGAGCCCCGGGCCGGGGTCCGCGCCAGCCCAGCACCCGGCCGCCCGCGCCCGCCCCCGGCGCCGAGGCCCCGCGCCGCGGAACACGCTTCTCACGGGCCGCCCGCGCCGCCCCCGTGGACACCCGGCCGCGTCTCCGGGCTCTGCCCCGCGCCCCCACCCCAAAGAGGCGCCGGCGAGACCCGGCCGTTCCGGGGCACCGGGGGCGCGACCGCGCCGGGCACCCGGTCCTGCGAGGGGCTCCCGGCCCCGCCGCCCTGCGCCCCCCCGCGGTGCCCCCCGGCGAAGACACCCCGCCCCCGAGTGGGCGACGGCGCCCCCCGCGCCCGCGCCCCCGCCGAGCCCCGAGCGCGCAGAGCCCGCGCCTGCAGGCGCCGAGGCCGCGGTCCGCGAGCGGCCGGCCGGGCCGGGGGGGCTCCGCGGGGTCCACGTCGGGGTCCCGCCTTCCCCGGCCACCCCCAGCCGCTCCCCGGCAGAAGGGGGCGCTGAGGGGCCCACCCGGCCTCAGCCCGGCCTCACCCGAACACGTGCTCCGAGCTCCAGATCCTCATCGCCGCCCGCCTCCGACCTGCCGGCGCCGGTGCCGGCTGCGGGCTGCGCGCTCCCGGCGGCCGCGCCTCCGCCTCGGCGGGGGGGGGCGGGGCGGGACTGCGGCTGGGGGCGGGGGGGGCGGGACTGCGGCTGCGGGGCGGGGGCGGGGGCGGGGGCGGGGCGGGACTGCGGCTGGGGGTGGGAGTGGGCGGGGCGTGGGGCGGGGCGTGGGGCGGGGCGGCGGCTGACGCGGCGGGAGGGGCGGGGCGGCCCGCTCGCAGGTCCGCCCACTCGACGGTCAAGTGACTGCGCCGCAGGCGGTCGCCGAAAATAGGGCTGCGGCACCGGCTGCGCCTGCGGCCGTGGGGTCCGCGTTGCGGCGGGAGCTGCGCACACAGCTGCCGCCGCAAATGGCGGGTGGCGTCCCCTCGCTTCTCCTTGGTGTCGCCCACATTCTCCCAAAGCCCAGCCCAGCCCTGCGGGTTGGGAATTATAGAGAAACACAGAAGCTGCTGTGGGGTGGAAGAGACTGAAAACAAAGGCAGTTTGGATCAGCACTGACTCGGAATGTGATCGCGTCACGGGCAGTCCACTGAAAAATACAAGCAACCTCACCTTTCTTACAGTCACAGCTGTTTTTCCAAGACCAGGACACATTTGCCACACGGTTCATCCTGGATTCGCCTGGTAAATGCAGTTGCCATTTGTGTTTGCTTATACTCAAAGAGAAAACAAATGTTTCAAGTCTTTGCCACAGGAGGTAGGTTTGCAAGTCTGGCGCTCCCTGGAAGCCAGGTTCCTGTGCTTCTGCAGAAACCGGAGGACACAACAGCTGTCTCCTGGATGATAGCATTTCAGAGAAATGGCTCAGAGGTCCTTGAGAAAACACATTCCAAGGTTGCAAAACTGGCAAAGGCCTATTTAACTTTTAAAAAACACCCCATTGACACACATCTTCTATGTATAAAAAAGACAAAAATTACAAAGACAAGATTTCTAGAGTAAATGATCTGAGGAAAAGAAAAGGGGAATCTCTCTGCCTTTTGCACCAGGGAGAAATGATTTTTTTCTTTTTAGATTTGTATGTTTTTCTGCACTGTTGCAAATGAAATTCAAGTGCAAAGAAATGAGATGCTTGCTTTGCTTTCATTCCCCTGGAATGAGTCTAGTTCACTACAGAATCTCAACACCTAGCACAATTCCTTGCACAGAGTGGGCATCTGGACCCTATTTGTGCAACAAACCGACAATATGGAATAAGCACTAGGCACCCTCCAGGAGACCTGAATTAGGACCCTGGCTCCACCCTCTACTCCATGACATTTACCAACAATGACCGTAACCTCACAGTAGTTTTCCAAAGTCAGTGCTATTAACCCTGTTGTATAAATGAACAAACAGAGTTCAGATAGGTTTAAAAACTGTCTCCTGTAACACTGAGAAATAGAACTAGAACTGAGCTAAGAACCAGATTTGCAAGATTTCCCTTTCCCACCAGCAAGTAGAAATTATAACCCTGCTACTTGTGGAACACTTCTAGATATTATCTGCACTAGCATTAAGCTAGGTACTGTTATTTTGGTTTTTTTCCAAAAGTACCTATTGAACATGAAGTTGAAGAAATTGAGATGGAGGGTGAGAATGAGAAGACTTGATCAGTCAGACAGTTGGGTAACTCTCTCCAGGTCTGAGAGGATCAGCTGCTGAGTGTATCTGTTTTGCATGTGGGGATACCAAGAGCCTAACCAGCAGTGCCTTAGTGCAGAGATGCTGCTGAGTGCTGGGGCTAGGGCCTGGAGTGAAATGGGGGCCACCTCCGCTCCCCAGACTTTTCATCATAGTCTCACCATTATCTGCACCAGTTTGCCTGTGATGCTATGTGCACACCTGTGGGTTCTCAGTTAGCTGCCAGGCCTGGCTTTGGGGCCCAGACTTCCGTGTAGGTCACGGGCTATGGAGAGACCCCTGCTCCCCAGTTCACCACAGCATATTCTGATCGCTGGCTTGCTTCTCTGCTTCTCCCATGGGTCTGAAATCTAATCTTTTGAGATTGGGAACCAGAATGTTATTATTCTTGGTATCCAGAATGTTATTATTCTTGGTATTTCCAGAGTCAAGAACATAGCAGGCACACAACGTATCAATAATCACTGGATGAAATAATAAATGAAAGGCACACCCCTGTTTCAGGTGCTACACGGATGTCTCCATTTCCCATACAAGTCCACCCTCCTGCAGTCTCCCCTTTTGCAGTTCCTCACTGTTACACCATGTGTGTTCCAGAAGCAGAAGGTGCATCACCTGGGAGCTTGTTGGAAATGGAGACTCCCAGGCCACTCCACCCCACCTCAAAGCAGCTGGGGCAAGGATTGCAGGGCAGGTATTTGTGATGGGGACTCTGATACTAATGGAGACCACGATCCTAGATCCACTTGAGCTGCATGTCGACTGAACCATGGTCTCCTATATATGCCTCCCCTTGTCATCACATGCTCCTCCATGCTTGTCTGGGAAACATCTTCCAGGCACAGAGAACAGAATGTGCAGAAGTTCAGACCATGAAACATGTAATGGCCTTAGGAGGCTGTAAGTTATCTGTGAGGCTGGACTCTGTGGTCTCAAGGGGATGAGTCCAGAGTTGAGGCTAGAAAGGTAGATGGGACCTTTTAGTGTAGGACCTGACATTTCAGTATTAGTCTAGATTTTACCTTGGAGACAATGTGTTTTGACAGATTTTAATGTTAAGAATTCTGAGGTGGGGCCTCCCCGGTGGCGCAGCGGTTGAGCGCTGGGTTGCGAAGCTGCCCGCGGCCTCTGCGGCGCTGGTTCAATCCCCGGCTGCTTCCCGGCCACCGGAGGAGGGTCCCACATGGTGCGCAGACCTCTCCTGCCGCCCGCTGCTCCCTTCAGCAGTGTACCTCGGTCCTTCTGCCTGCTCTGCTCCCCGCTCTGGCTCTGGTGAATTCTCTCACCCTCCCGCGCTTCTGACTGTACCCAGTGCATGTATAAACAAAACAAAGAAAGAAAGAAAGAAAGAAAGAAAACATGCCTCTATAAAAAAAAAAAAAAAAAAGAATTCTGAGGTGAAACAGTTCAATATCCATGTGAGAGCCAGGACATGGACTTAGGTGGCACAGGAGGCAGAAGTGAAACGCGGATAAAGATGCTGCAAATAGGAAGGTCTGTCCAAGCTGGGTCGAGGGGTCATGCTGGACACGTGGCACCTGCCTACACTGTAGCACCTGTCAGTCTGCATCCTGAAAGTGTGTCTGCTTAGGTCTCCAGGTGGACGGGGCATAGAGGAGAGGCACATGCTTTTCAGCTTTTATTCCAATGACTGGAATGGTAAGAGTTTATTTTTCTTTAAGGTTTTTATTTATTTATGCATACAAGAGCTGGGGTGAAAGCTAGAGGTGCAGGTGGTGAGAGGATTCACCATAGACAGAGAGGGAAGCAGAACAGGCAGATCTACTGAAATACACTGCTGAGGGGAGCAGCAAGCCAGACAGGAGAGGTCTGCTGTGCCATGTGGGTCAGCTCCCTGGCTGGGGATTGAACTTGCACTGCAATAGCTGTGGATTGCTTTATCGTGGATGCTTCACCCCTTGCACCACCAGAGAGCCCCTGGAATGGTAGGAATTTAACACATTTGTCCCATTGCACGAATAGGAGGGAAGTCCAACTGCTTTTTGAGAAGGTAATTGTGACTGTGTGGAGAGGCAGATCAGACAAATCTAAGGAGTTCTAGAGTGTCAATAAACCTACAACCCTTGATAGGTGTTTTATTTTTCCATTGGACTACTCACCATGTGACCTCTGCATCCGGGACTTAGAAGCCTCCCTGGATGATTATAATGTATGAAAACCAGGGAAGCAGAGGAATTGAAGGTGAGGCAGAGTCAATATAGAAGCTACTGCCAAGCCAGCAAGAAATGAGCACTCAGACCAGTACAGTGGGGACACAACTAGCAAATTATCAAGGATCTCATAATGGATTGGGTTTAGGGGAGGTAGTCTACTCACCCTCTCTTCCCACTTGTCCTGTCACACATCACCCCATCATTTACTGAGGACCTGACAGCTTGGCTTACAGGATCCCCTCTCCAACCCCAGGCCCCCAACTTGCTCTACCTCTTGCCATAATTTTGTCATCCATGTGCATAATATCCAGAAACTCAGCATATGATTCCTGGATCTTCATAACTTTAGTTACCTCCATCCAGTTCCACTTCAATTGCCCGCCAAGTCTACTGCCTGGATCTTGTTTGTTTTGAATTCACTTCAAATATCTCAAGCTCCAATATTTCACTACAGGGGACTCTCTAACTCTCTAACATAATGACAAGTGTCCTGTTTAGGTGCCACCTCTGTCATATCAGTAACTGCCCAGAAAAGGCAGACCTCCATCTACTCCCAGGTTGGGCTGAGGTCTCAGGGTCTGAGGACAGGGTCAGGGTCTAGCCTGGCCCCATCACTGGCCCTGGAACATGAGGGTATTTGCTCACTAGGAGAAGTGTCTTTGTTCCAAAAAAGCAAGTCATCAAAAACCATCTCTTTGATTGTTTGATTTAGTTCCTGGAACTGGTGCAGCCACTTTGCTGTCAGCAGGAAGAGGAAAGCAATGCTCAGAATAGAAATGCAAATAAATGATCCTTGCTGAAGCTCTTCTTAGCCAGCATGAAATCCTCCTTAGAGGGGACTTGCAGCTATGCCAGGAGAAATGTCCTTATTATTTCATGCCATTAGAAACCCCATTTTAGCCCTAATTCCCCAACAGATATACCATCTTCTGAGCACAGCCCATCTTTCCTGAGTTGACCATTGCCCCAAGTGACTCCCACTCTTCAATCTCTGAGCCATCCCCAGCCTTCCATTTCCTCCTACTCCACTAGCCCCTCCTAGACCACAGCTCACAGAGCAGGGATGGACCCTCAACCATCCATCCCTGCTCAGATCCTAAAGGAATCTGCTGCTCCTGAAGAGAAATCACAACCTTACAGGTTAATGTGCTGTGAACAACAGCTGTCCTGTTTCATCCACAACTCTATGGATAATTTTATTTGTCCTTTGTTACCATCCCACCCAACCTCCCCACTGAACCCCAACCTTTCCGGTCTCCAGACCTTCCCTTCAGTTCCTGCTCTCACTGCTGCCAATGACTGCTTCTTGGTCTCTGGACACAGGTAAGCCCAGGGGTGTGATCTCTGTTGCTGTGGGCCCCCTTGCTTATAATCCACGGGGGTTCACAGTGCATTGCATTGCTGGGTACAGGAATAGTCATGGAGGGAGGATGCCCAGGTTCTAACAATGGAAAATCACTATTTCATTGAAACTTGAGCACGTTGCTTAAGGGCTGAAGGGACCACAAATGGTAGCGAGTGCCTTGCATGGTGTCAGCTTGCGAGGAGGTGCCTGATCCATCTCAGGGGACAGCCCCACTCTACCAGGTGTCCCCCTCCCCTAATTGCCCATTCCCTAGTCTTCTTTTCTGTAGTGTTGCTATCTTCCACCCACTCACTTTGCCCATTTTCCCACCCTTGTTACAATATGACCAAGACTTCTTCACTTGAAAACAAAGTATCTTCTCCTTTACCCTGAGCCTGTCTGTGGTTCCTCAGAGGAAGCTAGGATTTTAACTGTTTCCCCCACCTTTACCTCTGCTCATCCTAAACAAACCAGGTGGGTTGCTTTGACCTTCCTTGGGGTTTATAGAAAACAAAGGAGAGATCCTAAATCAGCTGCCACTTAAATAGTCAAAGACTAACTGTCCCAATTAACTGTTAAATGAAATAATGTTTTTGTTTCATAGGAAACTTGAGCAGAGATGAAGGCTAGCTTAGGATGTGGGGGGGGTGATCTCCATGCACCCCAGGGTGGAGGGTGGTCACCAGATGCTGAACGGCGATATGGGTCAGGTGCTCTGCTGAGCAGCCACGACAGACAGTGCAGGTGGGTGTGCTCAGGTGACACGCGGATCTGATGCTGTGATGTCCAACAATTTCTTTGTTGTTTCAGTTTTATGGTTTCTGTAGAACAGGAAAGATGCCGGTCCAAAAAGAAAGCTATTATTAGTAGGTTAAGCAAGGAGCAGGCTATCATTTTTTCTCCAACTCTATCTCTCTGTCATCTCCAATCGGATGATAGGCTCTTGACCGAGCCTCGCCCAGCAGGATGATTCTGGATTGACTATCATCACAGCAGGTGTGGCAGCCAGGGAAAGATTCCTAAGGAATGGAGAACTTTACCTAATTTTATCTTGGGCTAAAATACCTCTACTCTTCTTTGGCTTGAGAACCAGGGTCACTGGCCTCGTTTCCGAAGCAAGGAGGGGAAGAATGAACACACCATCCTTGCAGTTTCTGGTGGTAAATGCAAAGCTGTATGTGGAAGCATCTGAGACCTGCCTTCCTGCTGCTCTAGTCCTCTACAATACATGGCGATTATCTACCGCTTCCATCCAAGCCTCTCAGAGAAAGAGTCCGCTTTTGTTCTTCCACTTTTTTACTGCTTATTTATTCCACGACATGCTTCAGTGGGCCCCTAAAGCTCCTCCATCACCCTTTCTAATCCAGTGAGTATGGCTGCGTCCCTCTCCTGCGTGACCTCTCGCTGCCCTCGCATGATGGAGCCCTCTCTCCTCCAAACACTGGTTTCCGTTGTGCTTCCTTGCTCTGTAACAGTCTCTCTCTGTCTCCTTGAGGATTCCTCTCTCCCTCTGTTCTTCTACTGTATCCTTTCTGTTCTTCTCTATACCTTCAGTGAACTCACTGAGTTTCAGGGTTTCCACCAAGTCTCATGCCTGCATCTGCATCTTATGTCTACTCCAAGCTTCAGACCCTGACACCCATGTACTCATGAGATAGTCCCATGACCCCTTATCCCTCCTTGAGCAAATTCCTCTTTTACGATTCACTGTCCAGGTTCCTGGCATCCTCCAGGTGCGCCAAGCTAGAGTGACTCCTTACCCTCTACACCCAGGCAATCATCAATTCCTATAGAATTTACCTTTAACCCATTCCGTCTTCTACATCACTTAAATGGCAACATGATTTAATAGTTGCATTAGAGGCAAAGTATGAAGACAATCAAACCTGGCCTCCCTGGTGGTGCAAAGGGTTAAGTCTCAGCACTATGAAGCTACCTGCAGCCACTGCAGCATGAGTTCAATCCCTGGCCAGGGAACTGACCCACGTGATGCAGCAGCCCCCTCCTGTCTCCCCCCTCCTCCCCTCAGCAGTGTATTTCAGTAGATTTGCCTGTTCTGCTCCCCACTCTGCCTCCAGTGAATCCTCTCACCGCACCCCCCCACCTCTGGCCTGCACCCCAGCTCTTGCATGCATAAATAAATAAAATAAATTTTAAAAATAAAGACAAACCTGGGCTAGTCCCGATTCCCTTCTTCACATAACTTTTCTCTAAATGTCAGTGTTGTCATCTGGGAAATGGGAATACTGTAGCACCTATTCATAGGACTTGTGAGAATCTAGGCAAAGTCCTTAGTACAGTGACAACTGGACAGTAGCAATAAATGTCATTGCTATGAGGAGTATGGTTGTTGCCACACTGCTGGCCACTGACCTAGCCCAGTCCCTCACCAACTCTCTTCTGCATTACTTTAACAGTGTCCTAACTAGTCTCACTGCCTCCTAGCTAACCCCTCAGAATGGAGCCACCCCCACACCCAGACAATTACATGTGTCGTATCAGCCTTGTCTGCAGAGCACCCATTCCGAAGCTCTATTTGCTCACCTCCGTGGGTGCTCCTCAGCCCTCCCTCTCCTCTTGTAATTGTTCTTCCTGCCTCCATCATGACATTGTTCTATAATGACTGTACTTGTTTGTGTTTCTGTCTCTCCCGCTAGGTTAATGCTTATTAACAAGGCAGATTTCAAGACTCCACCTCTTACCTCTTGAATTAATGTCTTTGAGGTGAGACCCAGAAACAGGCATTTTTTAAAAAAACGAACAGCCTAGACAGTTGAAATGTTCCCTCAAGAGTGGGAGGGAGGGCTGCACTTCACGCTCTGGACAGTCTCGGATGGGGACTAAAGCCTTACTTGCCTTTGTGTCCCCGGGATTTATCCCAGCACCTGGCAAACAGCAAGCACTTGATAATTGCTTGCTTAATGAGTCAAAGATGATTCTGACGAGTCATGACCTGGGAGCGGCTTGGCCACAGGCTGGGTGGGGCTCCACCCGGCTGAATCCCTGTCCAGCCATCTGGGCCAGTGTTCCAGGAAACCCTACTGCCCTTGGGTGCCCTAGGGGGCAAATTGAGCAGCTTTTCCAGCGGTGGCCTACCTTTGGACAATATGTAGTCATATTCTATGTGTTGAGACTCCATGTCAACATTTCATCTTTAAAAATTTGCTGCTAAAAATAATAAGTTTGAAATAAGTATCCTGCTACACCAGGGTGTTTTTAAATTTAACAAGAAAATTAATCTCTCAGAGGGTCTGAAGTATTGAAGAACTTTTAGAGATGTTTCTTTCCTACTTGCCAAGGACACTGCTTCATTATCCCCAGGACTCTAACAAAAAAATTAGGCTCTGATGTCTCATTGATCTTCCAATAGAGGGTGGTAGACCCACCTTATAGAAATGTCACTTTGCGATGCTATGATAGCAAGATGATGGGAGGTTTTTAAGCCCATATCACCAACTCTAGGTCTTCCAAGATCCTTCCTATTGTATATTATTGGAATCCAAGAACATGTTCTCTAAATTCAGAAATACCTTGAATCACTTCTTGGTCTTTTGACTACACTCAAGTGCAGAAATATACTGAGGCTCAACATAGCCAAGATGTTCTACCACATTACTAAAACAAGTATGTCTCTGTGACCTTTCACTTTCCATATGTTTCTATATACAATTAATTCTTTTCCCTAAAATCCCCACATAAATTTTGAAGTAAGTCTCTACAATACAAATCTTAATTTCTTTCTCCTTATTTCTGCTTCTGGACATTTTAATGTCCTCCAATATAGTTTACATGGTTTTT
The DNA here is from genome assembly GCF_964194135.1 of Talpa europaea. Lineage (NCBI taxonomy): Eukaryota > Metazoa > Chordata > Mammalia > Eulipotyphla > Talpidae > Talpa > Talpa europaea. The sequence goes on from NC_140080.1 coordinate 48,377,990, forward strand.
TATTAGGAACTTAAAATACATTTGCTTTCCAGCTTGAGAACTCCCTTTAGTCTGATACCTTTGGGCACTGCAATAGTAATACCAGCTTATGACTGAGGATTCTGGTGTTCAAAACAGTCATCAGCTTTCTAGCAAGAAGACATAACTGAGGAAAATCTAGGAACTTTATGGCTTGTGTATGTTCTTGTGACCTAAACTTTTAGAAAAATATTTGCTCGCTATCAAGTGGTGATTAAGAATATTCTCAGTACTCCTACCCAGGCCTCCCACAGCCAACATGGTGGCCTGTGTGTCCTGAGGAGCTGCAGTTCTGTACAGGCTTCCTCTGGGGTAGGGTGGGCATAGTTCAGAGACAGGTCTCTGGAAAGCCAGGACTATTGAGTTGCAGACACAAATTAAGGCTAAGACACACCACACTTGTAACACAAAGAATAGGGGTGCAGCCTTAAGAAATAAAACCTACATATGGATTTTATTAAAAAGCAGATTGAAGAGTTCAACATTTAGCAGGCATGATGGGGGAAGATCCAGGAACTTGTACCCAAGAGGATATTGATAAAGCTACTGCTTACCTTTTTCCAAATAGTTTGTTTGAGAAGGGAGACAGGACAAACACTGAAGAATCTTTTTTTTTTTTAAAGATTTATTTATTAATTGATTGATTGATTGATTGATACATACAAGCACTGGGTACAGTCAGAAGCGCGGGAGGGTGAGAGAATTCACCAGAGCCAGAGCGGGGAGCAGAGCAGGCAGAAGGACCGAAGTACACTGCTGAGGGGAGCAGCGGGCGGGTGGCAGGAGAGGTCTGCGCGCCATGTGGGACCCTCCTCCGGTGTCCGGGGAGCAGCCGGGGATCGAACCGGCACTGCAGAGGCTTCGGGCAGCTTTGCAACCCAGCGCTCAACCACTGCGCCACCGGGGAGGCCCCACTGAAGAATCTTAACATTTTTCCAAAGCAAATAGCAATTCAGTGAGGAGAAGGTGGCCCGTCCATTTCATTTTCTCTTTTATACTGGCAAACAGTGGTATTATTATTAATGCATGAAGCACATGGAAAGCTACTGAATACAGAAGAACATCCAAGTCAACTGCAAATCAAAGGCCCATTTTCAGAAAACTAAAACCATAGACTCAATTGACATCAGATGGCTGATTAAAGTGAAATCAGAATAAATCTTGGTGGAAAACTGTCAGATCAAGATTATATGCAGTTTATTTGGCTGCTAGAAAAGTTATTAATATTGCAGTGTGGTATTGCTGAAGAAGAATGTGTTCAGAGGTTTCCTAGGAGGGTAATTATTCGGTGAGAAAACCAGCTGAGCCAACTGGTGCATCTGGAGGAGCCAGGAATGACTGTGAGCAGAGTGAAGGTAAGAGAGCTCGCACACAGCCTTAAAGTGCAGAATTAATGAGAAGGGAGGCAACTAACTGCCTGCTTTACTCCCCAGGAAAGAGAAAGCGGATGCTGCCTTTTCACATCCTTGAACTTGGAAAAAAAACATGTGACTGTACAGTTTCCGGGGGCGACAGTGGCCACAATCTGTGCAGGTTAGAATGATGGCAAAAGCCTTGATGCAGTTTTGTCACCGAGGAAGAGGTGAAGTGGAGAAGGAAAGCTGACCACTTGGCTACTGCTCTGCGTGTCAGAGAACAAAGAAGCCAGGCCCAGAGGTAGCCGACAGAATGTTTACCTGGAAGACACTTGAGTGAATTTTCACAGGGAAACTGCTGGCTAAAGTGAGGGCAGTATGTTAGGCATTTGACTTCTGAGATGATGTAATTTAAAATGCTATTTTGTAAAGGTTAGCTTTAAAAAATAATTCTAAAAAAGAATATTCTCAGTGTTTCGTTTGTCAAAACTTGCTACATTCTGGTGTTGATGACATAATTCATTCTTTTATCATTTAGGTGATATTAACTGGACATTGTATGGTTTTAGATTCCTTTACCTGAGACATATTACCAGGAACAGCAGCACACCTGGAGGAGCCTTGAGCTCCTCAAGAAAATACCATATAAGCTTCACCTTATAGAAAACATGGCATTAGAGGGCCTCCCTGGTGGCGCAAGGGGTTAAGATGCAGCCTATGAAGCTATCCCCTGCCACTGCAGAAGGAGTTCAATCTCCAGCCAGGGAGCTACCCACATGGCACAGCAGACCTCTCCTATCTCACCTGCTGCTCCCCTCAGCAGTGTATTTCATTAGATCTGCCTGTTCTGTTCCCCACTGTCTCTGGTGAATCCTCTCACCCCCACACCTCTGTCCTATACCCTAATTCTTGTTGCATAAATAAATAAATTTTTTTAAAAAAGAAAACATGGCATTAGAACTGTTAGAGATCCACTATGAACAATGGTACCATCATTAAAAGAAAAAAAAAAGTCCAAATCAGCCTATGAGTACATTTGGAATGCAAGATTCTTGCCTAGAGATTTATAGACCTCTCCTGCCACCTAGTGGGAAAATATATGCGGCATAGCTTTGCATGAGCTCTCAAAGTTGAACACAAACCTCCCACTCAGTCCCCCCAACCGCGTTCCCCCAACACTTGTAAATTATTTAAAAGGCACTCTTGCCAAGCAATTTCTCTACTAAGGAATCATCCTCTGAATGGCTACTGGAGCATGCATACACATGTGCATCAATAAGAATGTTCCTTGCAGTATGTGAAAGAGAAATACATTGGAAGCAGTCTAAATGACCTCGGTTAGAAAGTGTTACCCTTTTACCCCATTAAAAAATGGGTATATTCTTTAATAGGCTATTATCTTCATATATATTATACCTATTATGCATAAATATATACACATATATGTTATTCTTTAAATAATATAATAAAATATGTTATTAACCTACAAAACTGCAGGTTAATCAAAAAATAAAGTTGCATGAAATATAATTTCTTTCAAGCAAAAATATACATTTCATATGCTTATAAATTCATTATAAAATATATGGACATACACACTATACCAAACACAGAAAAAAAACTTGTTAGTTACCTGTAATAAGTGAGAATTTAAGACTTTTTCTTTTTTTATAATAAATTTTATTTTTATATTCCCCATACAATTGCAACCCCCTTATTTTGACCCCAATCCCTCCCCTCCCACCCCCTACCCCCATAGAGTGTCTCTGGTTCATAGTTTTTTGTTGATTTTGATTTTCACTTTCTTATAGTTATTCATTTTCCTGGTCCCTTATTTAAGTTTTCTAGATTCCTGCTATGAGTGAGACTATCCGGTATTCTTCTTTTTCTTTCTGGCTTATTTCGCTGAGCATGATCACTTCCAGCGCCATCCATGTTGCTGCAAATTGCCTGTGTTTATCTTTTTTGAATGCTGAGTAATATTCCATGGTATATATGTACCACATCTTCTTGATCCAGTCATCTATTTTTGGGCATTTGGCTTGTTTCCATAGCTTAGCTATTGTAAATAGTGCTGCTATAAACATAAGGGTGCAGGTGTTCTTTGGAATTGATGTTTCTGTATCCTTTGGGTAAATACATAGGAGTGGAATTGCTGGATCATATGGAAGCTCTATGTTTAGTAAGTCCAGAAATCTCCACACAGCTCTCCATAGTGGTTGGACCAGTTTGCACTCCCACCAACAGTGCAGAAGAGTTCCTTTTTCTCCACACCCTCGCCAACATTTGCTGTTGCTAGTTTTTTTAATATGTGCCGTTCTCACTGGTGTAAGATGGTATCTCATGGTAGTTTTGATTTGCATTTCCCTGATTACAAGTGATGTTGAACATTTTTTCATATGCCTGTTGGCCATTTACATTTCCTCCTTCAGAGAAGTTTCTTTTTAGCTCTTCTGCCCATTTTTTGACAGGATTATTTTCTTTGTTGTTGTTGAGTCTCATCAGCTCTTTGCAGATTTTTGTGATCAGTCCTTTATCATTAGTATTGTGTGCAAAAATGTTTTCCCAGTCGGTGGGGTTTCTCTTTGTTTTTGTTATTGTCTCTTTTGCTGTGCAGAAGCTCTTTAATTTGATGTAGTCCCAGCTGTTTATCTTTGCCTTCACTATCACTGCTTTGGGTGACCTGTCTGTAAAGATGTCTTTGAGGTGCATATCATGTACTGTTTTGCCTATATTTCCTTCTATGTATTTTATGGTTTCAGGTCTTATGTCTAGTTCTTTAATCCATTTTGAGTTGATTTTTGTGTATGGTGTGAGGTAGTGGTCAAGCTTCATTCTTTTGCAGGTAGCGACCCAGTTTTCCCAGCACCATTTACTGAACAAACTTTTTTTGCTCCAGTGCATATTCTTTGCTCCTTTGTCAAAGATTAGTTGACCATAAATCTGTGGGTATATTTCTGGATTTTCTATTTGATTCCATTGGTCTGTGTGTCTGTTCTTGTTCCAGTACCATGCAGTTTTGATGATTATGGCTTTGTAGTATAGTTTGAAGTCTGGGAGTGTGATGCCTCCATTCCCTTCTTTTTTTTTTTTCAGGAGAGCTTTGGCTATTCAGGGTTTTTGGTGATTCCATATAAATTTCATCAATAATTGCTCTGTTTCTTTGAAGAATGACATTGAAATTTTTGTTGGAATAGCATTGAATCTGTATGTTGTTTTTGGTAGGATGGACATTTTGATAATGTTAATTCTTCCAATCCATAAGCAGGGGATGTCTTTCCATTTCTTTGTGTCTTCTTCTATTTCTTTTAACACTGTTTTATAGTTTCCTTTGTCCTTTACTTCTTTTGTTAGATTTATTCCCAAGTTATTTGATTTTTTTTGCTTTGATAATAAAAGGGATGTTTTTTTTTATTCTTCTTCTTCAAATTTATTGTTTGTGTATAGGAAGGCTACTGACTTTTGCATGTTGATTTTGTATCCTGCCACTTTACTGAACTGATTGATGAGTTGAATTAGTTTTTCTGTGGAGTTTTTGGGGTTCTTTATGTTTATTATCATATCATCTGCAAATAGTGATAGTCTGAATTCTTCTTTTCCTATTTGGATTCCTTGTAGGTCTTTCTCTTGTCTTATTGCTCTGGCTAGGACTTCCAGTATTATATTGAAAAGCAGTGGTGAGAGTGGACATCCATGTCTTGTTCCAGATCTTAATGGAAATGCTTTCAGCTTTTCACCATTGAGAATGATACTGGCTGTTGGCATGTCATATATGGCCTTTATGATGTTCAGGTATGTTCCTTGTATCCCAAGAATTTCGTGGGCTTTTATCATGAATGGGTGTTGCACTTTGTTGAAAGCTTTCTCAGCATCGATTAATATTATCATATAGTTTTTATATTTCTTTTTGTTGATCTGTTGGATGACGTTGATTGATTTTTGGACGTTGAACCATCCTTGTGTCCCTGGCATGAATCCTACTTGGTCGTGGTGAATTATCTTATGGATACATTGTTGGATTCTGGTAGCTAAAATTTTATTGAGGATTTTTGCATCAGTGTTCATTAGAGAGATTGGCCTGTAGTTTTCTTTTTTTGTGTTGTCCTTGTTCTGTTTTGGTATTAGTGTAATGTTGGCTTCATAGAAAGTGTTTGGTATTGTCCCTTCCTTCTCAATTTTTTGGAAGAGTTTGTGAAGGATAGGCACTAATTCGTCTCTGAATGTTTGGTAGAATTCATTTGTAATTCCATCAGGTCCTGGGCTTTTGTTTTTGGGGAGGTTTTTGATTACCATTTCAATTTCGCTGCTTGTAATTGGTCTGTTTAGGTGTTCTATTTCTTCTTTATCTAGCTTTGGGTGATTGTAGAGTTGTAGGAATTTGTCCATCTCCTCTAGATGGTTGAATTTGTTTCCATATGACTGTTCATAGTTGTTACTGATTATTCTTTTGATTTCTGCTGTGTACGTTGTGATTTCTCCTCTTTCATTTATAATCCTGTTTATTGGTGCTTTCTCCCTTTTTTCCTTTGTGAGCCTGGCTAGGGGTTTGTCTATTTTATTGATTTTTTCGAAGAACCACCTCTTGGTTTCATTGATCTTTTGGATTGTTTTTTTAGTTTCAATTTCATTTATTTCTGCTTTGGTTTTTATTATTTCTTTCTTCTACTGGTTTTGGGGTTTTTTTGTTGTTCTTTTTCTAGATCTTCGAGCTTCGAGATTAGGTTGTTTCTTTGAGTTCTTTCTTGTTTCTTGATGTGAGCCTCTATTGCTATATATGTTCATCTTATTTCCCATACATTTAGGAAATTGGCGTTCTCCTTGTCATTCAATTCAAAGAATTTTTTGATTTCTTCTTTGATCTCCTCATTAGTCCAGTGATCTTCCATGAGGTAGGAGAGTTTTCAATCTTCATGAGGTAGGAGAGTTTCTTGCCTTCTTTTTATGGTTTATTTCTAGTTTGATGCCTTCATGGTCAGAAAAGATGGTTGGTATGATTTCAATCTTGGTGTATTTGTTGATGTTTGTCTTGTGTCCCAGTATGTGATTGATCCTGGAGAATGATCCGTGTGCGCTTGAGAAAAATGTGTATGCTGATTTTTTGGGGTTTAGTGTTCTATAGATGTCTGTTAAGCCCAAATGCTCTAGGTCCTTATTTAGAGCTTTAGTTTCTTTACTTATTTTTTGTCTCATTGATGTATCCATTGTTGATAGTGGTGTGTTGAAGTCTCCCACTACGTATGTGTTTTCTCTGATGTCAGTTTTCAGAGATAAAAATAGTTGTCTGATATATTTTGGTGCTCCTTCATTGGGTGAATATAAGTTAATGACTGTTATTTCTTCTTGACGTATTGTCCCCTTGATCATAATGTAGTGACCATTGGGGTCTCTTTTTGTCTTTTTGAGTTTGAAATCTGTTTGATCTAAGTATAGCTGTTCCTGCTTTCTTTTTTGGCCCATTTGCTTGTTGGATTGTTTTGCATCCTTTAACTTTGAGTCTATTTTTATCTTTTGTAGCTAAATGTGTTTCCTGGAGACAGCAGAAGGTTGGGTTTTGTTTCTTAATCCAGCCTGCGACTCTGTGTCTTTTTATTGAAGAGTTTAGTCCATTTACATTTAGAGTTAATATTGATATGTTAGCATCTGTATTTGCCATTGTGTTTGTCTTTCCTTTGATTTTATTTATTTATTCTTTTAATAACTTTTTTTTTTTTTTGGCCTTCTTTCGTTGTTATTCGTCCCTCTGAGGTTCTGGCTTTAGGACTCCTTGTAGTATTTTCTGGAGTGGGGGTTTAGTCATAATGAAATTCCAGAGTTTCTGTTTGTCTGGGAAGGTCCTTATTCTTTCTTCATAGAGGAAGGAGAGCTTTGCGGGGTAGAGTATTCTTGGTTGGCATCTGTTTTCTTGGAGTCTGTTGACTATGTCCTTCCACTCTCTCCTTGCCCGTAGTGTTTCTTCGGGGAAGTCTGATGTCAGTCTAATTGGTTTTCCTTTGAATGTTATCTGTTTCTTCCCTCTTGTCAGCTTCATTATTTTTTCCTTGTCCTGGATTCTTGGGAGCTTTACTATTATGTGTCTTGCTGTATTTTTCCTTTCGTCATGGAAGTTTGGTGTTCTTCTTGCTTCTTGCATATCAATTTTCAGCTCCTTCTTCACTTTTGGGAAGTTCTCTTCAATTATTTCCTTGAATATTTTCTCTGTTCCTGCATCTCTCTCCTCTCCTTCTGGGATTCCTATAACTCTTATATTTCCTTTCCTCATGGAGTCAGATAGTTCCCAAAGTCTTTCTTCCATCTTTTTCCCTACGTACTTCTCCTTCCTTTTCTGTTTTGGTTTTTTTATTTCTGTGTCTTCAAGAGAACTTATTCATTCTTCCATTTCATCTATTCTGCTTTCATTGCTTTTCCCTGAGTTCTTTAGTGCCTCCATTAATTCTTTGATCTCCTGCATTTCTTTTACTTCCCTCTTTAGGGACTCAATTTCATTCTTCTGATCATTGATTATTTTTCCCTTATCGTTGTTTTCCTTTACGACTTCTGTCAGTTTTTTAATCACGGCAATTTTAAATCTCTTTTTGGAAGGCTCAGAATTTCTTCCAGGTTGCTGTCATTGCAATCTGGGGATTGGTTTTCTTTTTGTGGTGTGCTTTTTTCCTGAGGAGTTGCTAGGTTGCGTGTGGCTCTTCTACTCCCTACTGTCTGTTTTCTAATTTGCCATTTGCATTGGGACACTGTGTTGCTGGCACTGGCCGGCATCTTGGGTGAACTTCTCCACTCCCCTCTGGCTCCTCCGGGAGTCATGTGTAGGTTTCAAGCAGTCTTTACTGAAGAAAGGTCCCTGTTCTAAAATGCCGATGCTGGGACACACTCCCCTGCGTGCCTGGTCTGCTCCGGCGGTGGGTTCCCGCTCCCCCTCTGGGCTTGGGCTGCAGGCCAGAAGGGGCCTGGCATGGGCGAACTTCCCAGCTCTCTTCTGGCTCCTCTGGGATCCTTCTGCTGGTTTCAGGCAGTCTTTACTGAGAAATGTCCCTGTTTAAAATGGCTATGTGTGATGCACTCCCTGCGTGCCAGGTCAGCCCCAGCAGTGGGTTCCCGCTCCCCCTCTGGGCTGGGACTGCAGGCCAGAAGGGGTCTGGCGTGGGTGAACTTCCCAGCTCCCCTCTGGCTCCTGAGGGAGCCTTCTGCTGGTTTCAGGCAGTCTTTACTGAAGAAATGTCCCTGTTCTAAAATGGCGATGCGGGACACACTCCCTGCACACCTGGTCTGCCCTAACGGTGTGTTCCTGCTCCCCCTTTGGGCTGGGACTGCAGGCCAGAAGGGGCCTGCCGTGGGCGAACTTCCCAGCTCACCTCTGGCTCCTGAGGGAGACTTCTGCTGGTTTCAGGCAGTCTTTACTGAAGAAATGTCCCTGTTCTAAAATGGCAATGCAGGACGCACTCCCTGCGCACCCGGTCTCAGGCACACTCTTCTGCGTGCCAGGTTTGCCCTGGCCGTGGGTGGCAGCTCCCCCTCTGGGCTCGGACTGCTGGTCAGAAGGGGCCTGCCGTGGGCGAACTTCCCAGCTCACCACTGGCTCCTCCGGGAGCCTTCTGCTGCTTTCAAGCAGTCTTTACTGAAGAAAGGTCCCTGTTCTATGGGGTGTTGGTGGTTTTTTTTTCTGGTCGCTAGGTGGCCCCAGAGATCTCTCCTAGTGTCCTTGGGGAGCTGTTTTTATCACCTTGTGGGACGGGGAACAGAGTGGGAGTGGTGGGGAAGCCTCAACGGTTTTGGGGTGCTGCATCTGCCTTGTGCCCCACCATCATTGTGGGGAACCCAAGCCCTGAATTTCGTGCCCTGGGTCTCAGTTTCAAAGCCCTTAGGTCCAGGACGTGGGCTGTAGCCCAGTTCAGTGTCTGCAGAAATGGCACCTTTTGCACCCCGCTCCCGTGTCTGGGCACCTGGTTTCTGATTACTCAGTGAGGGACATTCACCTCAGTGAGGGCCCCCGCACGTCTCCCCTCAAGCCTAGGTCGCAGGTGTGGGGACCTGGGCAGCTGCGATCCACATTTGCTTTTCCGAAAAAGCTTACCGGCTGGCCTGGGGTTGTTTTTAGGTTTCCAGGAGTCTTTGTTTTTCTCTAATGGCACCTGGAGCAGCTCACTCACCTCCGTGGTGAATCCTGCAGGGTTCTCCACAACTCCAGTTCACGGGGTGTGGTGGCTGAAATAGTTCCTTTCCACTCACAGTCCTGCTTGATGCGTAGTTTGTTCTTGTTGGTTGTTTTAGATTTTGTTTTTTTTCCCCCTCTTTTCTGTTGGTCGGAAAGTGCCGACTTTGTGGGTGGGGGAGGGTAGCAGGGTTCTGAGTTTTCCTCCCTTGTAGTCCTCTTTTATGGCAACTTTCTTCTTCAGGTAGTTTTCGGGAGTTGTCCATTTATCTTCCATGTCACAGTGAGAACTGGGACCTGCCGCTTTTCCTCCCTATTAACTTTTTTTTTAATGGGAGATCTTACTTGCAGCATTTCCTCACCGCCATGTTGATCCGCCCCCTTATTTAAAAACTTTTTAATATGATATAACCACAGTTATTTTTGCTTTTTCCTTGCTGCATATGTTAAGTCTCCAAAAATATCTGTCACATTTGTAATGAAATGTATCACTAATGGTTTCATCTATATATTTAATTGTTGCAGGTCTTATATATAAGCCTTTGATCCATTTTTAATTTATTTTTGTGCATGGAGTTAGAGAGTGATCCAACTGTACTCTTTGACATACAGTTATCCAGTTTTCCCAGCACAATTTATTTTTATTTTTATTTTTGCATAGAAGTACTGGGGAGTGGGCTAGAGGTGCAGGAGGAGAGAGGACTTACCAGAGACAGAATGGTAAGCAGAACAGGCAGATTTACTGAAAAGCATGGCTACGGGGAGTAGGGAGCGAGACAGAGGGGTCTACTGCACCATGTAAATTTTAACTCCCTGGCTAGAGATCAAACTCAGGCAATAGCAGTGAGAGTGCTGAGATTTAACCCCTAGGCCACTAGGGAGGCCCCCGAGAACAAATGTTGAAGAGACTCTTCTTTCCCCATTATGTGGTCATGGTTCCTTTATCATGAATTAATGATTGATATATGTATGGATCTATTTCTAGACTTTTAATTCTTTTCCATTGATCTAAGTGTCTGTGTTCTTTTTTTTTTAATATTTAAAGAGCCGGTTTATTAGGGAGAGGGACAGAAGAATGAAGGACACTTGCATAGACACAAGCAGGCAGGAAGAGTTGCCCCCAAAGGAACAGATTTGCTAAGAGAGGCCTGCATGGTTGCAGGCGGGCAGCCTTGAGGGAAACTGCCTCTGCTGAGGGAGGTCAGTGAGGAGAAGTCCCGGCACATTACAGGTCACAGGCAGGCAGGGAGCTTCTGCCCTGCAGAGGGAGAGAGTTGGTGAAAAGAAGCACCTGCATAGTCACAGGTGGGCAGACAGAGTGCTGCAATGTCTGTTTATTCTAACACCATATTGTTTTAATTACTATTTTGCATTAATTATGTTTTGATTACCATATAGTTGAATGTCAAGTAATGTGTTTTCTCCATTCCTCTCCCTTTTTCTCAATTGCTTTAGTTGTGGAGAACTTTTATATTCCATATAAATCTTAATATTTTTTTTGTTCGATTACTTTGAAGAACATTGTTGGCATTTTAATGGGGGTTGCATTAAATTTACACATCACTTTTGGTAGATTAGCACTTTGACTATTTTATTTTCCCTATTCATGAGAATGGCATGTCTTTCCATCTCCTTATGTCATGATCTATATCCCTTAATAACATCTTATAGTTTTCATTGTATAAGTCCTTCACCTTGTTGGTTTGAAAGTTCCACTGAAGCTAGTGTATGATGGACAATTTTTGTGGCCCATTGGATGGTTTTATTGCAAACTTGTTCTGATGGGTCATATTTTATTCTCTTCCTTCACTACACTGTGTAATTTAAGAGTCTGTTACCTCTAAGTTTCTTTTGTTGTTGTTTTTTTTTATTTTTTTTATTTTTAAAAAGGTATTTATTTCAGCAGTTTTTCCATAGAGGATACTATTTTTTTATATAATAAATTTTATTTTTATATTCCCCATACAATTGCAACTCCCCCATTCTGACCCCAATCCCTCCCCTCCCGCCCCCCATCCCCCAAAAAGTGTCTCTGGTTCATAGTTTTTTGTTGATTTTGATTTTCACTTTCTTATAGTTATTCATTTTCCTGGTCCCTTATTTAAGTTTTCTAGATACTTGCTATGAGTGAGACCATCCGGTATTTTTCTTTTTCTTTTTGGGTTATTTTGCTGAGCATGATCCCTTCCAGTGCCATCCATGTTGCTGCAAATTGCATGTGTTTATCTTTTTTGAATGCTGAGTAATATTCCATGGTATATATGTACCACATCTTCTTGATCCAGTCATCTATTTTTGGGCATTTGGGCTGTTTCCAAAGCTTAGCTATTGTAAACAGTGCTGCTATAAACATAGGTGTGCAGGTGCTCTTTGGAATTGATGTTTCTGTGTCCTTTGGGTAAATACCTAGGAGTGGAATTGCTGGATCATATGGAAGCTCTATGTTTAGTAGGTCAAGAAATCTCCACACAGCTCTCCATAGTGGTTGGACCAGTTTGCACTCTCACCAACAGTGCAGAAGAGTTCCTTTTTCTCCACAACCTCGCCAACATTTGTTGTTGCTAGTTTTTTTAATATGTGCCATTCTCACTGGTGTAAGATGGTATCTTATGGTAGTTTTGATTTGCATTTCCCTGATGACAAGTGATGTTGAACATTTTTTCATATGCCTGTTGGCCATTTGCATTTCCTCTTCAGAGAAGTTTCTTTTTAGCTCTTCTGCCCATTTTTTGACTGGATTATTTTCTTTGTTGTTGTTGAGTCTCATCAGCTCTTTGCAGATATTTGTGATCAGTCCTTTATCATTAGTGTTGGGTGCAAAAATGTTCTCCCAGTCAGTGGGGTTTCTCTTTGTTTTTGTTATTGTCTCTTTTGCTGTGCAGAAGCTCTTTAATTTGATGTAGTCCCAGCTGTTTATATTTGCCTTCACTATCACTGCTTTGGGTGATGTATCTGTAAAGATGTCTTTGATGTGCAAATCACGTAGTGTTTTGCCTATATTTCCTTCTATATATTTTATGGTTTCAGGTCTTATGTCTAGTTCTTTAATCCATTTTGAGTTGATTTTTGTGTATGGTGTGAGGTAGTGGTCAAGCTTCATTCTTTTGCATGTAGCGACCCAGTTTTCCCAGCACCATTTATTGAACAAACTTTCTTTGCTCCAATGCATAGTCTTTGCTCCTTTGTCAAAGATTAGTTGGCCATAAATCTGTGGGTTTATTTCTGGATTTTCTATTTGATTCCATTGATCTGTGTGTCTGTTCTTGTTCCAATACCATGCAGTTTTGATGATTATGGCTTTGCAGTATAGTTTGAAATCTGGGCATGTGATGCCTCCATTCCCTTCTTTCTTTTTCAGGAGAGCTTTGGCAATTCGGGGTTTTTTGTGATTCCATATGAATTTCATCAATAATTGTTCTATTTTTTTGAAGAATGACATTGAAATTTTGATTGCAATAGCATTGAATCTGTATATGCTTTTGGTAGGATGGCCATTTTAATAATGTTTATTCTTCCAATCCATGAGCAGGGGATGTCTTTCCATTTCTTTGTGTCTTCTTCTATTTCTTTTAACAGTGTTTTATAGTTTTCTTTGTATAGGTCCTTTACCTCTTTTGTTAGATTTATTCCCAAATATTTGATTTTTTTTGTTTCAATAATAAAAGGGATGTTTTTTTTATTTCTTCTTCTTCAGATTTATTGTTTGTGTATAGGAAGGCTACTGACTTTTGTGTGTTGATTTTGTATCCTGCCACTTTACTGAACTGATTGATGAATTAGTTGACCATAATTAGTTTTTCTGTGGAGTTTTTGGGGTTCTCTATGTATATTATCATATCATCTGCAAATAGTGATAGTTTGACTTCTTCTTTTCCTATTTGGATTCCTTGGATGTCTTTCTCTTGTCTTATTGCTCTGGCTAGGACTTCCAGTATAATATTGAAAAGCAGTGGTGAGAGTGGGCAGCCTTGTCTTGTTCCAGATCTTAAGGAATTGCTTTCAGCTTTTCACCATTGAGAATGATACTGGCTGTTGGCTTCTCATAGATGGCCTTTATGATGTTGAGGTATGTTCCTTGTATCCCAAGAATTTCAAGGGCTTTTATCATGAATGGGTGTTGCACTTTGTCGAAAGCTTTCTCAGCATCTATTGATATTATCATATGGTTTTTATATTTCTTTTTGTTGATGTGTTGGATAACGTTGATTGATTTTCGGATGTTAAACCATCCTTGTGTCCCTGGCATGAATCCTACTTGGTCGTGGTGAATTATCTTATGGATACATTGTTGGATTGTGATAGCTAAAATTTTGTTGAGGATTTTTGCATCAGTGTTCATTAGAGAGATTGGCCTGTAGTTTTCCTTTTTTTGTGTTGTCCTTATTTGGTTTTGGTATTAGTGCAATGTTGGCTTCATAGAACGTGTTTGGTATTGTCTCTTCCTTCTCAATTTTTTGGAAGAGTTTGTGAAGGATAGGCACCAATTCATCTCTGAATGTTTGGTAGAATTCGTTTGTAAATCCATCAGGTCCTGGGCTTTTGTTTTTGGGGAGGTTTTTGATTACCATTTCAATTTCGCTGCTTGTAATTGGTCTGTTTAGGTGTTCTATTTCTTCTTTATCTAGCGTTGGGTGATTGTAGAGTTGTAGGAATTTGTCCATCTCCTCTAGATTGTTGAACTTGTTTCCATACAACTCTTCATAGTAGTTACTGATTTTTCTTTTTATTTCTGCTGTGTCCGTTGTGATTTCTCCTCTTTCATTTCTGATCCTGTTTATTTGTGCTTTCTCCCTTTTTTCCTTTGTGAGCCTGGCTAGGGGTTTGTCTATTTTATTGATTTTTTCGAAGAACCACCTCTTGGTTTCATTAATCTTTTGGATTGTTTTTTTAGTTTCAATTTCATTTATTTCTGCTTTGGTTTTTATTATTTCTTTTCTTCTACTGGTTTTGGGGTTTTCTTGTTGTTCTTTTTCTAGATCTTTGAGCTTCGAGATTAGGTTGTTTCTTTGCGTTCTTTCTTGTTTCTTGATGTGAGCTTCTATTGCTATATATTTGCCTCTTATTACTGCTTTTGCTGCATCCCATACATTTAGGATATTGGTGTCCTCCTTGTCGTTCAATTCAAAAAATTTTTTAATTTCTTCTTTGATCTCCTCATTAGTCCAATGGTCTTCCAGTAGTGTGGTTTTTAGTCTCCATTAGGTAGGAAAGTTCCTTGCCTTCTTTTTATGGTTTATTTCTAGTTTGATGCCTTCATGGTCAGAAAAGATGGTTGGTATGATTTCAATCTTGGTGTATCTGTTGATGTTTGTCTTGTGCCCCAGTATGTAATCGATCCTGGAGAATGATCCGTGTGCGCTTGAGAAAAATGTGTACTCCGGTTTTTGGGGGTTTAGTGTTCTATAGATGTCTGTTAAGCCCAAATGCTCTAGGTCCTTATTTAGAGCTTTAGTTTCTTTACTTATTTTTTGTCTTGTTGAGCTATCCATTGTTGATAGTGGTGTGTTGAAGTCTCCCACTACATATGTGTTTTCTCTGATGTCTGTTTTCAGAGATGACAACAGTTGTCTGATATATTTTGGTGCTCCTTCGTTTGGTGAGTATATGTTAATTAGTGTTATTTCTTCTTGAAGTATTGTCCCTTTGATCATAATGTAGTGACCGTTGGGATCCCTTTTTATTTTTTTTGAGTTTGAAATCTGTTTTATTTGTAATAAGTATAGCTGTTCCTGCTTTCTTTTTTGGTCCATTTGCTTGTAGGATTGTTTTCCATCCTTTAACTTTGAGTTAATTTTTATCTTTTGTAGCTAAATGTGTTTCCTGGAGACAGCAAAAGGTTGGGTTCTGTTTCTTAATCCAGGCTGCAACTCTGTGTCTTTTTATTGAAGAGTTTAGTCCATTTACATTTAGGGTTAATATTGATATGTTAGCATCTGTATTTGTCATTGTGTTTGTCTTTCCTTTGATTTTATTTATTCTTTAAAATCTTTTTTTTTCCTTGCCTTCTTTCGTTGTTATTCGTCCCTCTGAGGTTCTGGCTTTAGGATTCCTTGTAGAATTTTTTGGAGTGGGGATTTATTGGTAATGAAGTTCCATAGTTTCTGTTTGTCTGGGAAGGTCCTTATTCTTTCTTCATAGAGGAAGGAAAGCTTTGCGGGATAGAGTATTCTTGGTTGACATCTGTTTTCTTGGAGTCTGTTGACTATGTCCTTCCACTCTCTCCTTGCCCGTAGTGTTTCTTCAGAGAAGTCTGATGTCAGCCTGATTGTTTTTCCTTTGAATGTTATTTGTTTCTTCCCTCTTGTCAGCTTCATTATTTTTTCCTTGTCCTGGATTCTTGGGAGCTTTACTATTATGTGTCTTGCTGTATTTTTCCTTTCGTCATGGAAGTTTGGTGTTCTTCTTGCTTCTTGTATATCAATTTTCAGCTCCTTCTTCACATTTGGGAAGTTCTCTTCAATTATCTCCTAGAATATTTTCTCTGTTCCTACATCTCTCTCCTCTCCTTCTGGTATTCCTATAACTCTTATATTTCCTTTCCTCATGGTGTCAGATCATTCCCGAAGTCTTTCTTCATTCTTTTTCCTTCGTACTTCTCTTTCCTTTTCTGTTTTGGTTCTTTTTATTTCTGTGTCTTCAAGAGAACTTATTCGTTCTTCCATTTCATCTATTCTGCTTTCATTGCTTTTCCTTGAGTTCTTTAGTGCCTCCATTAATTCTTTGATCTCCTGCATTTCTTTTACTTCCCTTTTTAGGGACTCAATTTCATTCTTCTGATCGTTGATTATTTTTCCCTTATCATTGTTTTCCTTTATGAGTTCTGTCATTTTTTTTAATCATGGCAATTTTAAATTCTCTTTCTGGAAGGCTCAGAAGTTCTTCCAAGTTACTGTCGTTGCAATCTGGGGGCTGGTTTTCTTTTTGTGGTGTGCTTTTTTTCCTGAGGAGTTGCTAGGTTGCGTGTGGTTCTTCTACTCCCTACTGTCTGTTTTCTAATTTGCTGTGTGCATTGGGACACTGTGTTGCTGGCACTGGCCGGCATCTTGGGTGAACTTCTCCACTCCCCTCTGGCTCCTCCGGGAGTCATGTGTAGGTTTCATGCAGTCTTTACTGAAGAAAGGTCCCTGTTCTAAAATGCCGATGTGGTGACACACTCCCCTGTGCTCCTGGTCTGCCCCGGCGGTGGGTTCCCTCTCCCCCTCTGGGCTTGGACTGCAGGCCAGAGGTGTTCTGGTGTGGGCGAACTTCCCCGGCTCACCTCTGGCTCCTGAGGGAGCCTTCTGCAGGCAGTCTTTACTGAAGAAATGTCCCTGTTCTAAAATGGCGATGCGGGACACACTTCTTGCGTGTCCAGTCTCAGGCACACTCTTCTGCGTGCCTGGTCTGCCCCGGCTTTGGGTACTCGCTCCCCCTGTGGTCTCAGACTACTGGTCAGCAGGGGCCCGGCGTGGGCTAACTTCCCAGCTGGCCACTGGCTCCTCCAGGAGCCTCTGCTGGTTTCAAGTCGCTAGGTGGCGCTAGAGATCTCTCCTACAGCCCTTGGGGAGCTGTTTTTTGGTTTTTTTTTTTCACCCCGTGGGACAGGAAACAGAGCGGGAATGGTAGGGTAAACCTCAACGGCTTTGGGGTGCTGTGTCTGCCTTGTGCCCCACAGTCGTGGAGAACCCACGCCCCGAATTTTGTGCTCCGGATCTCAGTTCCAAAGCCCTCAGGTCCAGGACGCGGGCTGTAGCCCAGTTCAGTGTCCACAGAATGGTGTCTTTTGCACCCCGCTCCCATGCCTGGGTGCCTGGTTCCCGGATACTCAGTGAGGGACTTTCACCTTATTGAGGGTCTTCGCGCGCGTCTCCCTGCAAGCCTAGGTCGCAGGCACTGGGACCTGGGCAGCCGCGATCCCAATCCGCGTTTGCTTTTCAACCACGCTGCTTTTCCGCGCGATCCCGATCCCGATCCTGATCCGCGTTTGCTTTTCCAGCGCGCCGCTTTTCCATGCAAGCTTACCGGGTGGCCCGGGGCTGTGTGCTGGTCCAGGCCCCCTCCTGGGGGGCGGGGTCTCTGTTTAATGGCGCCTGGAGCTCACCTCTGAGGCGAATCCTGCAGGGTTCTCCGCAGCTCCCATTCACAGGGTGTGGTGGCTGCAATAGTTCCTTTCCACTCACAGTCCCGCTTGCTGCGTAGTTTGTTCTTGTTGGTCATTTTAGTTTGTTGTTTTCCTTCTCTCTGCTGGTCGGAGAGTGCCGACTGTGGGTGGGGGAGGGGAGCAGGGTTCTGCGCTTTCCTCCCTTCTAGTCCTCTTTTATGGCCACTTTCTTCTTCAGGTAGTTTGTTGGAGTCACCCGTTTATCTTCCGTGTCCCAGTTCTCACTGGGACCTGCCGCTTTTCCTCCCTATTAACTTTTTTTAATGGGGGATCTTACTCGCAGGGTCTCCTCGCCACCATGTTGCTCCGCCCTCTTTCTCTTTTGTTGTTTTTTAATAACCCTTTTAATATTTCTTTCATGTCTAGCTTTGTATTGATATAGTCATAATTTTTTTGCTTTTCAGTAACACTCCTTATCCTTCCATCTGTCTTGAATGATAATCCTGCAGGGTAAAGGATTCTAGGCTGGAAATAGTTTTCTTTGAGTACTTTAAATATGTCTTGCCATTTCCTTCTTGCCTGTAAGGATTCCCCTGAGAAGTCTGCAGACAATCTAACAGATGTTCCCTCATAGGCTACCCTTCTTTCTCTTGATGTTTTTAGTATTCTGTCCCTGTCACTGACTTTCAACATTTTACTTATAATGTTTCTAAGAGTGTGTCAGTTTAGTATTATTTTGTTTAGACCTGTTTGCACCTCCTGGATCAGAATGTCTGGTTCATTTCCCAGATTGAGATGATTATTAGCAACTATTTCTTTAAATAAATTTTCTATGCCATTTTCATTCTCTTCTCCTTCCGGAATCCCTATAACATGAATATTACTTTCCTTTGGGTTTCACCGTGTTATGGCAGAATTCCATCAGGGAAGCAGGCCTCACTCAGAGAGGAGGAGGGAAGTTCTTTATTTACACCGGCAGGCATTTCACCAGTGGGCCCAGAGGAGATCTCTCTCCAAAGTCTAAGCCCTGAACAACTAGGTTACAGAGTATTTATTGACTAAAGCTTCTGGGAATGCATGAATCAGGGTGTGTGTGGGCTTGAGGGTGTTTATCAGTTGTTCTCTAAAACTTTTAGTCTGCAGGCTATGTTCCAACTTCAGCTAGTCATCAGGTCAGCCTGACATTTTATTTCTTTTTTTTTAAATATCAGTACCTTTTTTTTAAAAAAAAGATTTATTTATTTTTGCATACAAAAACTGGCGTACAGTCCAGAAGTGTGGGGGGGTGAGAGGATTCACCAGAGACAGAGTGGGGCACAGAACAGGCAAATTGACTGAAATACACTGTTGAGGGGACCATGGGCGAGTCAGGAGAGGTCTGCTGTGCCATGTGGGCAGCTCCCTGGCCTGGAATTGAACTCTTGCTGCAGTGGCTGTGGATAGCTTCATAGTGCT
This sequence comes from Talpa europaea, assembly GCF_964194135.1. Taxonomy (NCBI): domain Eukaryota; kingdom Metazoa; phylum Chordata; class Mammalia; order Eulipotyphla; family Talpidae; genus Talpa; species Talpa europaea. The sequence continues at coordinate 48,397,041 of NC_140080.1, forward strand.
ATGCCTTAACCCCTTGTTCCCTAACATGTTCCACTAAAGCTGTTTTGACTTTTTACCTTATTTCTCTTTCTTGTTGTAACTGTGTGTTCACCACTGTGATTTCAAGCTCACTCCATTATTTTTTTTTGTCTACTGTTGAGGATCTCATATTTTTAAGTTTGGCTATAGTTTTTTTTATATCAATTAACTCTAATTATAACAATGTCATATTTTCTCTTATCTTTATTGTGTTCCTGCCTTTGATCATTCATTGTTTTTCTTAATTCAGCATGGTTATAAATATTTCTTCAAGTTCTTCTTCAGGTGTATTCCACAGTTTCACTGGATTAACACATCTTTCTCTTTCTTGCTTGCTCCAACATTCGTAAAATGTTTTGTTCTCTCTTTTCAATTTTAGTTATTATGGGTTGTAACAGGGAGTATTCTTACTCTTTTTTTTTTAAGATTTATTTATTTATGCATACAAGAACTGGGGTACAGGCCAGAGTTGCGGAGGGTGAGAGGATTCACCAGAAACAGAGTGGGAGCAGAACAGGCAAACTGACTAAAATACACTGCTGAGGGGAGTAGCAGGAGAGACAAGGGGTCTGCTGTGCCATGTGGGTAGCTCCGTGGCTGGGGATTGAACCCGTGCTGCAGAGGCTGCACATAGCTTCACAGTGCTGTGCTTAAACCCCTTGCACCACCAGCGAGCCCCGAGTTTCCTTTTCTTAATAATGACTTAGATGGGGTAAGGGCATGGGTAGTTTGATAGAGTGAGATAATTACATAAATATGCATTAAAAATAAGCCTAGGACATTTCAAAAAATAATAAAAAAATAAATTGACTTTATGTCCTTCTTCTAAGCAGTTGGGTATAATCATAGGTTATTTTTTTTTTAAACCTAGGGCCTCTAGGTGACTATTATTTCATAGATTGATGACTTTGTACCCACCCAGATGGTAAGGGCACTGGTGCCAGTAAGAAGTCAGAGGTAGGAAGGAACTAGGGCAGGACACTGCAAGTTTTTCTCCCAGGAGCATCAATCTTTCAAGATTCTACTGTGCTGCAGTTACCCAAGTTATGTGTTGGGAATTCCCAATGTCCCCCTTCCACAGGCCAACTTCTCAGCAAAAATGTTTCATATAGTCTTGTGTAAACCTCAACCTCTAGGCTGTGGTTAAGCAACAGATGTAGCACTGGATAGGAACTATAGTTGAGATACAGTCTCAAGCTGGGAATTGTTCTCTTTGCTTTTCAAGTATGTAGCTTTTTTTTTTATACAAGAACTGGGGTACAGGCCAGATGTGCGGAAGGGTGAAAGGATTCACCAGAGACAGAGCAGGGAACAGAACAGGCAGACTGACTGAAATACACTGCTGAGGGGATCAGTGGGAGAGACAGGAGAGGTCTGCCCCACCATGTGGGTATCTCCGCAGCTGGCCAGGATCAAACCTGCATTGCAGAGGCCTTGGACAGCTTCAGATGACTGCGCTCAACCTCCTGCACCACCAGGGAGGCCCTCAAGTATGTAGCTTTATCCTGGAGTGCTTGATCCTGTCATTAAGATTGAGATGCTTCAAACTTCATTCAGTGAGCTCATTTAGTTGTCATCTCAGTTTTGGCCCTGGGTGGGGATAAAGCAGGTATTTTGAACATCACATAATAAGAGGCAAATAATAGCTTCTTCTATGATGAGACATAGGTGACCCCACGTGGGTCTTTCTGTTGGCTTGAGTTCCAACTGTTTGACTTTGGAAGTCTCAGGCTCAAGTCAGTAATCAGCACGCTGCACACTTGCTCCTACGGTTCTCCAGGGTGCACTCTGTCCTTTATGCTGACTGTGCACCCCCTTCTCCAAAGTAGTGCACAGTTTTTAAAGTTCCCAAAGGTTTGTGCCTTTGACTTAACAGTAGTATGGGGGTTCCGTACAGTAGCTGCCCATCCCTCTTGTAAGCTATACTGCCTTAGAATTATTCTAAACACAGTTTAATTAGAATTTTCCATCCCTCTTTTGCTGTGTTGCTCCTGATATATGTGATAGTCATCTGCTTATATTTCAGGGATTGTTTGTTTTGTTGTAATTTGGTTTTGAGCATATAGAGGAGGCAAACTTATAGTTTTCACTCTTTGCCTTCTTGTTGGACTAACAGTTTTTTTCCTTTCAATACTTTAAATATATTGCCCCATTGCCTTTGGCTTCCAGGGCTTGGATGAGTAATTGGCTATTTATCTCACTGAGAATTTTTGTATATGGTGAATTGTTACTTCTTTTGTGCCTTCAAATTCTTTCTTTGGACTCTCCTTTTTTCCTTCAGCATCGAAGGACATTCCTGTTAAGGAGAATAACTACCATGACTTCTAGTGCTTTGTTGAAACCTCAGATGTGAGGCCTTTTGGCCAAGCATTTGCAATTTCACATTGTTGGTGCATTCATTGTATCCCTGGGAATTTCAGCTTTTTAAAAGTTTGCTGTGAGGGGTTTGCATGGCTCTGTATATTCCCCTGTATACTCAAATGCTTTTTAAATTCTAATTTTCTAACTAAACTCTCCTTTAGATTTTCTCCCAGGTTTGTGTCAGACAATTAAATGCCTCGTGTATCAAAGAACTGGAAAGACATCCCCTGCTCATGGATTGGAAGAATCAACATTATTAAAATGGCCATCCTCCCAAAAGCAATGTATAGATTCAATGCTATTTCAATAAAAATACCAATGACATTCTTCAAAGAAATAGAACAAATACTGATGAAATTCATATGGAACCACAAAAAACCACAAATAGCCAAAGCCCTACTGATGAAAACAAAGGAGAAAGGAGGCATCACACTTTCAAACTTCAAGCTATACTACAAAGCTATAATAATTAAAACAGATTGGTATTGGAACAAAAACAGACACACAGACCAATGGAACCAAATAGCCCAGAAATAAAGCCACACTTATATGAACAACTAATCTTTGACAAAGGAGCAAGAATATGCAATGGAACATCGACAATTTTTTCAATAAATGGTGCTGGGAAAACTGGACCTCCACATGCAAAAAAAAAAAATGAAACTAGACCACTACCTCTCACCGTGCAAAAAAATCAACTCAAAATGCATAAAAGAACTAGACAAAAGATCTGAAACCATAAAATATATAGAAGAAAATATAGGTAAAACACTGCAAGACATACATCTCAGAAACATCTTTAAAGACTCATCACCCCAAGCAGTGATAGTGAAGGCAAAGATAAATACCTGGGTTTACATCAAACTGAAAAGCTTCTGCACAGCAAAAGAGACATTAACCAAAACAGAGAGACACCCCACTGACTGAGAAAAAATCTTTGCACTCCATCCAACTGACAAAGACTGATCACAATGATATACAAAGAACTCACATGGCTCAACTAAACAAAATAAACAATCCAGTCAAGAAATGGACAGAAGAACTCAAAAGAAATTTCTCCAAAGAGGAAATGCAAATGGCCAACAGGCATATGAAAAAATGTTTGACATCCCTGATAATCAGGGAAATGCAAATCAAAATCACACTGAGATACCACCTTATACCAGTAAGAATGGCACATATCAAAAAAACAAGCAACAGCAAATGTTGGCACAGATTCAATAAAAAAGGAACTCTCCTACGTTGCTGGTGGGAGTGCAAACTGGTCCAACCACTATGGAAAGCTGAATGGAGGCTCCTCAGTCTACTGAAAATAGAGCTACCATATGACTCAGGAATTCCATTCCTAGGGATCTTCCCAAATGACACAAAAACAGTGATTCAAAAGAGCACCTGTACACCTATGTTTTATTGCAGCACTATTTACAAAAGGTAAAACCTGGAAACAACCCAAATGCCTAAAAATAGATGACTGGATCAAGAATATGTGGTACATATATACACAATGGAATATTATTCAGCAATCAAAAAAGATAAACTCATGCCATTCGCAGCAACGTGGATGGAACTAGAAGGAATTATGTTCAGTGAAATAAGCCAGAAGGAAAAAGAAAAATATCAGATGGTTTCACTTATAGCAGGAATACAGGGAAACCAAATAAGATATCAGTGTGAAAAATAATGATAACAATACAAAACACAACAAAGCAAAAACAGACAATTATAAAATCAGAGACATACTGCAGGGGAGGAGGAGGGACAGAGGTGAGAGGGCGGGAGGGAGGAGCACAGGGGACTGTGGTGATGGTGCATGGGTGCCTTGGGGAAGGAGATTCTATGGGGACTCAATCTGAGGGGGTGGGGGGAAGCAAATATTGTCTAAAATGTGAAAAATGATAAATGTTAAAATAAAAAAATCTAAAAAAAAATGCTTTGTGTGTAAGCTTTTGTCATAGGCTTCTGTTGGTTCTTAGTTTGCCTTGTAGTGTTTATTTTTTTGTTTTTTTGTTTTTGGCAATGTCCAGTTTTTCTGATCTGTATTCTGAATTAGGTGAAACAGAGGTAAATGCTTCATGTTAGTCTTTCAGGTATTTCCCAGATTTGCTCTACTAACACTGGAAAAGTACAAGGATCTGAATCTGGGAATGCCAGCTATTGTCTTCAAAATTTTGACCACAATAGGGAGGGAGTGGGTCAAAACCAAGTACTAATGACACAAACATTTCCTATTGTTTCAAGTTCTCTCTTGCTTGATACAGCATTAATTTGGTTAGTGTAAATGTCTGACAGTTCCTGCATGTCTTTACAATGTTGGGGAGAAAGGCATGAGAACTTGGTATTATGTACTCCACCATTTTTCTACCATCACCTCAATGTTTTCTTAATACTGAGTTTTGAGAGTTTTTGTGTTTTCTGTAAACAAGTCTTTTATCAATGTGATTTGCTAATATTTCTCCCAGAATGTGACTTGTTTTCTCATTCTCCTGTTTCTTTCAAAAAGCAGAAGATCTTAATTCTGATGACACCAACTTATCAATTTTTCTTTAATGGATCACAATTTTGCTTTTTTTTTTTAATAAGATGTTTTTGCCTGCACTAACATGAAATATTTAAAAATATATTTTCTGCTAAAAGAGTGATAGTTTTGGGGTTTAGGTCTCTGATGCATTTTTAGTTGTTTTGATAATTTTGTGAGGTATGGTTCAAATACCATTCATTTTATACAAGGATATCCAATTATTCCAGCACCATTTATGGAAAAATCTTTTTCCCACTGAATTACTTTTGTGTCTTTATTGAAAATGAATTTACCATTCTGTATGGTTCTATTTCTGAATCCTGTATTTCATCCTATTGATCTGTTTTCTATCTTGACACCAATACCACACATTTTGATGTACAGTACATTTAACATAACTCTTGAAGTTAAATAGTATTAGTTCACCAACTCTGATCTCTTTCAAAGTTAATGTTATTCCAGACTTTTGCATTTCTAAATTAATTTTAGAATCAGTGCAGATCTATCTCCCTAAAAACTGGGGGAATGGGCTTTTATCACATTTTGGGAAGTGGGGAGAACAAAAGGTCTTGGCAGGATACTTTTGGGGACAGCAAATTGAAAGAAGGCTGGTGGAAGTGGCTCTTGTCTGTATATGGAGTGGTGATCACATCCTTCTGATCTGTGGATGACTCATGGACCTGGGATGCTAGGCTTTCTTTCTCAAGTGAAAGTGCTCAGGCAGAACAGGTTAGTCTTGGTATTGTAGCAAAGAGCTTACACATTATCTGATTTAACTGAACAGACTTGAAAATGTAAAGTAGGTGGATATGGGTGGTCAAGCTATAGGTGGAAAGGTGAGCTTCGGGGTGGATTTTTGAAGAATAATATTGTACACCTGATGATGTACATGGTTTCATATGTGCAGCATATAGATGGATTTTGCTTTTTTAGTTACCCTGAAAATCTCTGCTTTAAACTGAATGTATTGACAATTTACATTTACTGTGAGAGTTTGTATAAATCCACCATCTGATTATTTGTTTTCTATTTGTTTCATCTGTTCTTTTTTTTTTTTAAGATTGATTTATTTATTTTATACAAGAACCAGGGTACAGGCCAGATGCACGGGAGGGTGAGAGGATTCACCAGAGACAGAGTGGGGAACAGAACAGGCAGACCGACTGAAACTCACTGCTGAGGGGAGCAGCGGGTGAGCCAGGAGAGGTCTGCTTAGCCATGTGGGACCCTTGCTGGTAGGCCGGGATCAAACCTGCACTGCAGAGGCTGCGGACAGCTTCACAGTGTGGCACTCAACCGCCTGCGCCACCAGGGGAGGCCCTGTTTCATCTGTTCTTTTCTCTCTTTTTCTGGCTTTGTTTTGAATTGAATATTCTTTTATTATTTCATTTTATCTCCTCTGTTGAGCTTGTAGGTGCACTACCTACATGGACTTGCTCCTTGATACAGACAAGTCAGTGATTTGACTCAGTTACATTAAACCAGTGGGGAATGTGAAATTCTTCGTTGTGTTTTCAGCGGTTATTTTAGGTTTTACAGTATACATCCTTAATTTATCAGAGTAATATCGTGATATTATATCTCTCTACATGTAGTATAAGAACCATATAACATTATTACTCATTTTTCATCTCCTCACCTTTCTACTATTGTTGTCAAACATTTTATTTCTCTATATTATACAATCCACAAAACACTATTATTTTTCCTTTGACAGTAGAATCTTTTAAAGAGGTTTAAATAAAAAAGTCTTCAATTCACCCATGTTTTTGCCCTTCCCATTGCTTTTGTGTATCGATCTAGATTCCCATCTATGATTGTTGTAGAGTCTCCCCCTAGAAACAGACCTGAGACTAAATCAAATTTCAAAAAAGCCTTTATTAGCCAGCCGGCGACTGTCCCTCTTGTAGGGAGCAGCCCAGAGCAGGGGGTGATAAGGGTTTATAAAGCCAAAAACCGCACCTGGGAATTGCAGTTGCCATAGCAAGCAGGGGTACAGAAGCCAAACTGTGCTGTTACATACTGCACCTGGGAGTTTGAAATTGCCACAGCAAGTGGGGGTACAGAAGCCAAACTGTGCTGTTACAAGCAATGAAGCATTTCACCACATCCCATGTTTAAGGTATGAAGGGTCCATACATCTTATTTTTGACAGGAACCGGCCTCTATTGTTTTGGCCTGGAATTTTCCCAGAGCCCTAACTTGTCCTCCTGAGCTAACTCAAGCTTAGGCCTTGTGTGGTCTGCTACATTTCACATTGCCCCCATTTCACATTCCCCACTGGTTTTATGTAACTGAGTCAAATCATCGACTCGTCAGTATCAAGGAGCAAGTCCATGTAGGTAGTGGACCTTGTGCGCAGGAGAGTAAAGGTGATTCTTGGATCAGGGGTTGCTGTCCATCTGCTGGCTGAAGTGTTCTTTTTTGGTTTGTAGGCCAGTTTTACTTCAGAGTGATGCACCCAAGGGGGTGGAAACTGAGACTTTTACAAAGGAAAAAAAAAAAAGGAGATGGGCAAACAAGGGGGGGGGGATTGCAAGAAATAAAGGAAAGACAAACTTATTAGCATCTTCTGGCTGCTTTCTGCTGAATGGGGTCGTTGTGGTGTGGAGGGGGTGGGCTATGGAAGGCCTGCACTGGCTGGTGCCACAGTTTCCCATATGATGTTAAGGCTTGGTGGCAGTGTGGCAATAATAAGGTATACAATATATTATAGTCCTAAATGTAATAAGGATTACTTTTTTCTTTCTCAAGATGATAACATTTAGGATACAGCCCTAATTGAAGAGGACCAGGGACGAATACAGTTACTGAGACTTAATTTCTCTATCCTCATCCCAATTTTGTAAAATAGTAAGCCAAATCTAATTTTAAATAATTTTAACCTATATTTGCATAAACTCACAGGGCAGAATAACCAAGCAGAATGTTGTTGGCTTTGTTGAAAATGCCACAGGGCTTGGAGTGAGCTTTCTAATACCCAGTCCACGCAGGCTTCATCAAAGTCACAATCTTACCAGACTTCACCTAAGATTTCCAGTGTCCTGCCAATGGAGGCAAGCTTCCTCACCTTTCATGGAGGTCTGTGGAACCTGGTAAGCAAAGTGACAGGCTCTTCTTGGCTCATTCTTCTCAGCTCAGCTCAAATTTTACTCCCAGAAGAATTTCAATCAAAACCTTATAACAAAACATATTTTTAATTTTGTAGTTTAAGGATAAATAAATAAAATTTCCTATTGAGATTATGCAAAGATAGACATTTTCCCTAGAAGTACAAATATTGCCTACAAATTTGGGGGATGAGAAAAGAGAAAAGCAAATGTTCCAGTTTGCTCATAAAAAGATGCAAATTGCCACTGTTAAGATCATAGCCCAGTTTAAAGACAAGTTTTCTAGAGATTAAAAAAACAAAACATTAAAGACCAATTTTTTTAAAAAGTCATTAAACATTATACAAATCCTCCTCAGTGTACTTTTCCGTGTACTAAGTCTCGATCTTCTGTTGGTAATTTTTATAAATCCAATAGTTAAGGCTTGGTAGGTCTTTTCAGGTCCAAAACATATCTATATTGTCAGTCTCTTTTTTTTTAATTTTCTGAAGACAAAGCTTAGCAAGTAACCTTTAGAATTAACAAAAACTTGAAAATGACCATACCTAAAATCATGGTCTAAGGCAAAGGACAAGGAAGTTTGCTCAATTTTGTGACATGCACACACACATATATATATATTTCAGAACAATCAGAATCATCCAATAGTATTATACCGGAACATACTAGGTTTTTTCATAAGTATGCTACTGATAATAAACTTAAATACTTTTGAAGCAAGTTATTCTAGCACATGGCATTTTTTTTAAGATACCTCTCTCAGACATTTAACACTTTTTTTCCTACTTTGCACCATTTTTTTTAAGATAGCCATTTTGTTTTGACACTAAATTTTCCAAGAACTTTTACATATCTGTTTTAAATACATTTTTAAACACACCTCACTTTATTTGCATTTAGAGTTACAACATTCTAGTTTTTAATTTTTAAGTGGTAAGACTGTTATGGCAGAATTTTATCTTTATTTACACCCGCAGGCCCAGAGGAGATCTTTTTTCAAAGTCTGAGCCCCCCCAAGCAATTAGGCAACAGAGCATCCATTGCCCCAGCAGGGGCATATTTGCACTGTAAAGCAAGCAGGGAGTGTAGAAGCAGGAGACTCCCAAGAGGCCATCTGGTCATCTGGGGCACACAAATCAGGCACCTGGCCAGAGAAAGTCCATCAGTCACTCCCTGAAACTTTTAGTCAACACCGAGGCCTTGTCCCAATAAAACTTCAGCCAAATAACAGGTCAGTCTCACATTTTTCACTTTAAGACATTGTAAGAGCTGTTATGCCATTATTTTTTTGTACTGGATAACTCATTCATAAACACATGTTGTATTTTTTTTTTAGTGAGATGACAATAAAGTTCAGTTTTTCTATAATAAGACGCAAAAGTACACCAAAAGCTCATTAAGCAGTCAACAAATTTTCATTAGTAAATTTAGTAGATCCTTAGTTTTATAGGAGAAATATACCACCATTTAAATAATGACAAAAGAACAGATTTAAGGTAGAGATACCAACTGTAGCTTTAGTTTTTCTTAGGATAGAACTTCAGAGTTACGAATGAAACAATTTCCTACACGAGTTTTTTTGGGCTAGGACAAGGAAAGGAAAAATCAATTCAGGTCTTACCTGGGAAACAAAGGTACTTCTTTAAAGGGAAGAAATAGTAGGTTAGTCTTTTTAAAACCACATTTTTTTTACATTTATCTCTGTTAACATAGACCAGGTCAATAACTCTTTTTGGCTACTCCAAGTTTTTTTTTTTTTTTTAAATAAACACATTTAAACATACAATAGAACTAGTAAGTCCCAAGTTATAAATTTAAGACATGCATGCTTTAATTAAACCATTACATTTTGAACTAATTTATGCTTATCGAAAATTTTAGATTGCGATCTCAAAATTTGGGTTTTTTTTCTTATTAGAATTTATATAGGTACCATTTATAATAATTTTTAACACAGCAATCCTCCAGAGATAAAAGACACAAAGGCAAAGACTCAGACACAGAGATCTCTTTCATTTAGAATTTTGGCCATTTGCATTAATTTTTTTTTCCACTCATGGGCTTGAAGGCCGAGGTCCGTCTGTTTATTCCAATTCCCTCCCATTGTATTTGATGTTGCAGCAAGGGAAGGGGGAGCACACAGATGTTTCTTGTGCTTGTGGTTAATTGAGCTTCTTTGATCTGCATCAAATTTGGAGATTATCCAGTCATTATTTCTTCGAATATTTTTTCCATTCCTCCTCCTCTATCCTCTCCTTTGGGAGCTCCAGTTATACATAAACTGCGTGGGATCAGAAATCTCTCCACTCACTAATGCTCTGTTCATTTCTGTTGTTCAGTGGGATAACTCTGGAAGTGTCCTCATTTACTATCTTTATCACCTGTATCATCTGATTGCCTAGTTTTTCTCCTCAGATTCCCGGATCCATTTATTCAACTCAAGGAGACCACTGGTCTCTGCTTGGTTTCCTCTCCGTGTATCAGATTGGCAAGTGTTCTGCAATCAACTGGGGCACTCATAGGGCTCACCTTGTCCTACATCTGTCTTTCATTGCCCAATGTTCAATGCTTTGAGAACTGTATTTCATATACTTTGTCTTTTTTCCTAGATGTTTCAGGACCTGTCATTCTGCACTGTCTGGGAGCAGAAGTTTCTCTGCAATTGTATCCTCCCAAAAAGGTATCTTAGAATCTTAATTTTCAGTAGCTCAAGGTGTGGCCTTATTTGGAAATAGTCTTTACAAAGGTGGTCAAATTAAAATGAAGTTATCAGAGTGGGTCCTAAGCCAATGAACACAGGTATGCACAGATGGAAGACTGCACAGAGTTGTAAGAGAATACCATGTGAAGACTGGAGTCACACTGCACAAGCCAAGGAACATGTGGGGCTACACGAAACTGAAAGAGACAAGGAAGGATCCTCCCTTTGCTCCTTCAGGGAGAGCATGGCCTAGTTGACACCTTGAGAATTCAGAACTGCTAGACAATAAATTTTTGTTGTTCTATACTATTCAGTTTAAAATATTTTTATCATGGCAGCCTTAGAAAACTAACATATCTAGATTCTTAAGCAGAAAGCTGGACAGTATTATATGGTGTGCATTTACCATCATTTTAAGTCTTATAAATGGACATTTGAGTTATGTCTAATAATCGTTACTACAAACTGCTACAAATATTAATCTTGTACTCACAGAATTTTATATTTGTGCAGGTTTGTAATCAGGGTACGTTTCCATAAATGGGATAACTGGGTTAAAAAGTACATGCATTTGACATCTAGGCCGGTATTGCCAGATTCCCTTCCACAGGACTGCACCATTCTATGTGCCAGTGGTGATTTCTGTGAATGCCTGGACAGCAAAATGACTTGTGAAAATTTTGGGGTTTTGCCATTCTGACAAGTGATAAGTTTCATTAACATTTCAATATCTCTCTGCCCAGATTTTGTACGTGTGATTAAATTCCTGATATCTACTTGCACCCATTTCCAGCTTCATCTCCTGCCCTTATTCCTCACTGTCCACAGCATCAGCTACTATTTATCACATATATTACTGACAAAGCTAACAGAAGACAGAGGTGAGATTCAACACTTAGGTCCGAAGCCCTCTCTCCACCCCGTAACTATGACCAAAACAATGTGCCGCCTTCGCAGCCTGGAAAACGCATCTTTGCTCTGAGAATCTTTGTACCTTGACGCTGCCCAAGCCGGCGGCCACAGTCCCATCTTTACTACCGCATAGGGCTAGTTTTGCGTCTCTTTCCTGGGATAAGGGATGTGTGTTTTGGCATCAGAGCCTGGGACGATGTTCACCACTCGGTAGGCGCTCCATAAAATATCTGACGAGCGACTCACTGAGAAAGTGACTGCCAAAAGCGTCGCAGAGGGCTACGCGCCCGGACAGGCTGAGGCTCGACTGCCCGAGGACCCGCTGACTTCGCTGTTCCGGGCCGGAGTTCACAGCCGGTCCGGCTTCCCGCTTGCGCCCCGCCCCAAGCCCCTCTCCAATAGTCGCCGGGCACTTCCGCCCGAGGCCACGCCTTCACTCGCCGCCTTCTCCCCATTGGCTGCGCCCACCGACCTACACCGCCCCGCGCGCTCTCCAGCATAGGCCCCGCCTCCACGCCGGGTCGTGAAGACGCCGCGGAGTCGGAGGGCCCGCCCCACGGCCGACGTCAGCGCGCCGGGGCGTGGTCGGGGTCGGCAGGGTCCGCGCGCGCGCGCGCAGAGACGTGGGCTCGCCCGTAAGCGGGGGCCGCAGTGCTGTCCCGCTGCTCGTCTGCTTCCACCGTCCCCCCGGCCGGAGGCCGCCGGTCGCCGCCTGCCCGCCGCCGGGCCGCGCCTGCGCAGCGCCCCCGGCCCGAGGGGCCACGCGGGCGGCCATGGCGCACCGCTGCCTGCTGCTGTGGGGCCGCGGCGGCTGTCGGCCCCGCGGCCTGCCCCCGCTGCTCGTGGCTGGCGGCGGCCTGGGCCCCAGCTGGCGGCCCTGCCTCCGGACGGTGAGTCCCGGGCTCGCGGCGCCCTAGTCCCCGGCCCTCGGGCCCGCTTCCGGCCGGGGGAACAGGCGTCAAGGTCACCGGCCCCGTCTCGCCCTCACCTGCCGGGCGCCCGGGACGGGCTTCTCGCGCGAGCGGGGCCGCGTGCGGGGCGTGCTCGGCAGGGCGCGTCCGCGGTAGCTCCGGTGCGAGTCAGGCCTGGGCCGGTGCCTGGGCCCCCGCCGGGGAAGGCAGCCCCTTGCGCGCCGGGGGATGGAGGCGCGGGGTACTGGTTCATTTAGGTTGAACCCGTTTTACAGATTCGGCAGCTGAGGCCTGAAAATGCTTAGGAACGTAACTTAGTCTCCGGCCTTGGTTGCCTTGGATTTTTCTGCTTTCACGACATTGGGAAGTGCAGTGCATCGTTGTGTGCGCTCGGCAGCTGGAGCACAGGTTTCGGAGTTAAGCTACTTAACCTCTGCACTTCCATTTCCCTGTCTGTTGAATGGGGCTGTTGCTGGCATTCTGAGTCTGGCACATAGTAGATACCGACATATTTTAACTGTAATGATTGTGATGATGATGGCAACAATGATTATTAACAGAGTCACATCTTAAGTGGAGAAACGATGTTGCATCAGAAAGCCTGGCCTCAGGAGGAGACTATATCGTTGTTGGTAGTAGCCAGCAGGTAGAGGGCTCCACGTGGTAGTATCTTCCTGAAGTGAAAATAGCGGAAAGTGTACTGAGTAGTTGGTATTAGCTATTTCACTGGCAAAATTTCTTGTCTGTCAGTTAGAGTCCAGTCTTACATTGATTTGCCCAGAGGGCCATAATAGAGGGAAAGTATCATGATGTTTAAGGCCGTGGGGTCAGTCACAGGAATCTGGCATGGCAACTTAAAACTCCACCCTTTAAAGACCCACCCGCAAGGAAATTAGTTCAGTCTCTCAACTTAAAAGGGTTAATAACAGTATCTGCATTTGTTTTTTGCTCTTTGACTCTCCCTTGCCAAACTTGAATTATATTTTGTCTTTTTTTCTTCAGGATACTGCCCTACACTAACCCTTTTTTCAGTTTTACGTTGCATCCATTTTCCCATTTTACTTTGCTCAGTCCTTTTGCCCCCAGTAAATGTTAGATTTAAGACAAAATGATCAGATAGGATTCTGCCTTATGAGTTTGCAGTTTTTGTGTAAAAGGCCTTTTTAAGAGTGGCATTGACCTCTCTGCTAAGGTATAAGAAAGTCCCCTGGACTGGCACAGATAACTGATTGATAGGGGTGTGTGACATCTATTCCCTAATGCAGCTTTGATGACTGGGTAAAGACATGGGGCATTACTGTGCTACTTGCAAGGGAATTTGAAAGAACAGATTTTCTTTCAGGTTTATGCTACTGTTAAAGTTCAGAGACAAAGTACTACTCTCACAGTGAGTTTCCTGGTGAAAAGATTTTGATGTGTGAGATTATGCTCAGAGGAATAAGATTGATGATAGAGCAACTAAAAAATGCTCATGTTATCAAACATTAAAAGCTAATTGTGTAAAGTGAGGTGCTCTAAACTTAAGTTTTGTGAGTTGATACCTTTTTTATCTTTCTTTGAATGCTGTTGGATTAGTATGTAGAAAAGTTCCATTGATGGTTCCTGAAAACACCGGTATTAAATAGAGTCATAGGGATTACACTGGAGGTTTTTCAGGACAACACAGGTTGAAAATCAAACCTAAAGGAGGCTTACTAGTCAACAAACTATGTCTTGTGTCCAGTTCGTACATTATATTAGCATAAAAGACTTGCTTTATATGGTGATGTAAAGAATGCATTCACTCAAATAGCTTTCAGAATAATTGGAAGTAATAATTTAAATTTAAGTATTACCGTAGTTTTAAAAGAGCTTTTACGAGTTATTACATTAGATTCTCATAATAAAGTATTCCTGGGAAGTAGAAAAACAGAGTTGTTTTCGCCCATTGCAGATGTGTAGCTGAGATTTCTAATGTCATGAAGTACATTGAAGATTGTCAGGCAAAAAATTCACATTTCCAGTTTCAACAAAATTAAAAGTCTGATGTTTTTGTGCCTGGTGAATTATTGGTCTTTCTATTCCCAGGTTAGGTGTCATTTCTCTTGTGACATCCCAGGCCCTGTAAACATGTAACTCCTCCTTCCTCTGTGCTTTCTCTTCCAATACAGAGGTTTTGTATTGTTGCCCTTTTATGACATTCTGTATTTGATTTGTCCCCAGGACTGTTTTCTTGAGTTTCATAGGGGTTAAGAGGGTTCTGATTCCACTGTGGACTCCCCCCGATGCTTGGTAGCACCTGCCCTTGAGTAGGTGTTTAGTCAATCAGTATGACTTACTGCTTTGTCTTATTTGAATAAGAGGTCATTTCAGTCTACACCCTTGGTGCATTTGGCATTGGTGAATACTGATGATACATTTATATATATTAGCATATATAAATGGCCAAGTATTCCTAGAAAAATCTAATACAACAGAGGTTACAAATTCCCTCAGACCAGCATTGCTGTCAACCAAGAACAGTATCACTGTTTTTGTTCTATTTTTGCTGTGTATTTTTGTTAAAAATCTGTCATTTTTTAGTGTACAGTTCAGTCTTCAGTATTCATAAGGTTATGCAACCATCACACTAATTCCAGAACACTTCATCACCCCAAAAAGAAGTAACATTTGTCACTCCCCATCTCCCCAACTATTTCTTCAGCCCCAGGCAACCATTAATGTGTAGTCACTAAGGATTTGCCTATTCTGGGCACTTGTTATGTCACCTTCTGTATCTGCTTTCTTTACCTTAGCAGTGTTTTCAAAGTTCATCCATGTAGTAGCATCACTACTTCATTCCTTTTGGGGGGCTGAATAATATTCTATTGCATGAGTATACCACATTTTACCTGTTTTTCATCAGTTTATGGCTATTTGGTTCCACCTTTTGGCCATGACAAATACACTACTATGAAAACTGATTTGCTGAGTTTTGTGTGGACACGTTTTCACTTTTCTCAAGTAGGAGTGAAATAGCTGGATCATGTGGGTTGAACATTGACCATTTTGAGAATGCCAGACTTTCCAGATTGACTTTTCCCTATCCTATTCCCACAAGCAGCTCCAAGTTCTACACATCCTCACCCACACTTGCCTTTTTTGTTATACCCACCCTAGTGGATGCAAAGTAGTTTCATAAAATTTTTTTTTTTAAGATTTATTTATTTATGCATACAAGAGCTGGGGTACTGGCCAGAGGTGTGAAGGGTGAGAGGATTCACCAGAGATAGAGTGGGGAACAAAACAGGCAGATTGACCAAAGTACACTGCTGAGGGGAGCAGTGGGCAAGTCAGGAGAGGTCTGCCGCACCATATGGGTTGCTCCCTGGCCCGCTGGGGGATTGAATTCGAGCTGCAGAGGCTGTGGACAGCTTCATAGTTGCGTCTTAACCCCTTGCGCCACCAGGGAGGCCCCGTGATGTTATATTTTTATCATGAGACCATAAGGGAGGCAAAAGATGATTAATGCTAATACAAATGAACTTCCCTTTAACCATTTTTCTCTGATTTTAAAAGCTTTTCCTCCCCCAAACTATGGTGGATTTGCATTTTGCAAAAGGATAGGATTACTTGAGATATTTCGCTGCCAAATATGAATATGTCTTGCCATTGATTGCTTTTAATTGTGCAGGTAAAAATTTAATAGGGAACTTCTTCAGTTACAGTTATACTTTGCTTTATCTAGACTGTATTTACAAACCTTTTTTTAAAGATTTATTTATTTATGCATATAAGAACTGGGATACAGGCCAGAGGTGTGGGGGAAGGGGGGGAAGAATTCACTAGAGGCAGAGTGGGGAGCAGAACAGGCAGACTGACTGAAATACATCGCTGAGGGGAGCAGCAGGCGAGTCAGGAGAGGCCTGCTGTGCCATGTGGGATCGAACTTGTGCTGCAGTGGCTGCGGATAGCTTCATAAATTGGATAGCTTCATAAATTGTGTCTTAACCCTTTGCGCCACCAGGGAGGCCCTGTATTTACAAACTTTTTTAAAGCAACATGTTATTTAAAGTTGAAATGTATCTATGTTGGGATTTGTATGACCAGGATTCTCACCAGGATGACAATATATCAAATGTCTTTAGTAACCGTTACTAGTATATGAATTATCAAAAATGTTGGACCATAAACTTGCTTTGAACTAAGGTAAATTTAATGTGTGCAAGCAGCATGGTTCTGTAATTTCAGTAAATAATCTTGCATTGACCTTGTCATTGAGTAAGCATGAAGCGGCAGATTTTGCTGCTACAGATTTTAACAGTGCCAAAGTGAACGTGTTGGCAGAGAATGTGATTAAACTCTAATTTTTTTTTTAAAGATTTATTTATTTATTTATACAAGCACTGGGTACAGTCAGAAGCGCGGGAGGGTGAGAGAATTCACCAGAGCCAGAGTGGAGAGCAGAGCAGGCAGAAGGACCGAAGTACACACTGTTGAGGGGAGCAGCGGGCAGCAGGAGAGGTCTGCGTGCCATGTGGGACCCTGCTCTGGTGGCCGGGAGCAGCTGGGGATCGAACCGGCACTGCAGAGGCTGCGGGCAGCCTCGCAACCCAGCACTCAACCACTGCGCCACCAGGGAGGCCCTAAACTCTAATTTTTAATTATCTATGATTTGAAGTATTTTTGTCTTGTGGATCATATTTTGTCTCCTGGTTCTATTGTGAAAGACCTGGTTCTGTTGTGAAAGAGTAACACAGGGACAGCCTCAACTCCCCTTTAAAAGGGAATCTCCTTTTACTAGTCTATAACCACTTGTTAAAGGGAGAAACATTTCATTCAGTTTGTGATACTAGGAAATGAATCTTGAATTCTTTATCTTGATCTGACTTTAATACTTTTATTATCATGTTGCAGCTTTATCGATATGCCACAACACCAGCAACTGGCAGAAATTCTCTTTTGACAGATGTTATTGCTGCTTATCAAAAATTCTGTTCTCGACCTCCAAAAGGTAAATACTTAGGGGCTTCCATAATATGTGACATTAAGTTTGACTGTGATGTTCACTATTCTTGTTAGAGATGTGCCATCAGTAGATATTACTTAGCAGGTCCCTAGGTGTTGTTTCAGGTTGGATTTTCTATCTCCTCTAACCACCTTCTACTTCAAACTTCTGTCTGATAAGCAGTGATGAAAATGTCACTTTCACATATAACACTTTTATGGGTAATGAAATTGGCATACAAATGAGACTTTTTTTTTTCCTTTAACACCTTTGGGTGGTAAACTATATTATTTAGTTTTTGATTTACTCCTGCATAAGGAATGTTTGTTCTTAGGCTTTTTAATGATGTATCAACTGCTTTTAAAACAAAGAACACAAATACATAAAACCTGATGAATTTTAAAGTTATATTTTTTTCCCCTTTTCTAACAGGGTTTGAAAAATACTTTCCAAATGGAAAAAATGGGAAAAAAACTAGTGAACCAAAAGAAGTTATGGGAGAAAAAAAAGGTATCTTTTGAAAGGATTGTATTTGAATTTAATTGTTTTCCCTATTATATGATGCTGGTGATAATTTTCACTGAATGAGAAAGTGTTAAGTCAGTTCTGAAAGTGCAGATTACAAAATACATATAAAATTCTGCAGATCTTGTTTCATTTCAGCTTAATTTTTTGCTCACATTTTCTTCTCAGTTCAGGTTTTTTTTTCCAAATTGAACTTTAGGTTATCTTAGAGATACTGACCAACAATATTTGGTAAATATATTTGACACTTCATTTAACCCATTGAGAAAAATCTCTAAAAATCTAATGCATGACTTCAGGGCACATGTGTTGTAGTATAGTGCAGTGTTTTCAAATTATTTCTCGGAGACTTAACCTACGGACTCAGAGTGATTCAGTGACTGGGGGGGACTGTGGTGTCCAAACCTCCTGTCCCTGATTTCACATGTATGAAAGCATTTAGCACAGTATCTTGATATGTTGACATTCAATTGGCATCCTTTCTTTTTAGGGAAATATAAGGAAAATTATAATACAGCCCTTGTTTTTAAATGAATTTGGATCTAGTTGGAGAGACACATACATGCTTAAAGAATGCAAGGAGTAAAAGCCAGGCCAGGGGACAAGAAAAGGGAAGCATCAGTGTGGACTGGGTGGAGCATTGGTGACATAGGCGGCATCTCTAGTGTTGGCCAAAGGGAGCGGCAGGTAATCTTTTAATCTTGTTTTGGGGTAGCTTAATGACCATAGATCCACTTTTAAAATACAACCTGTTGACTACCTCTTGTGTATATGTTCCTCTGTCTGAAATACTACGGAATATTGTCAGACAGCTTTAGAAATGTGCTTTCTATGTATTCCCCTGCCAGTGCCTCCTTCCAGAGGGGACTTGCTTATCTTAGATACTGCCTCACTTAGGGCAGGAGTACAGAAACTTCCTGTATGCATCACAGTGGGATGAGCATGTCAGAAAGCCACAGTGCCTTGTAGCTGCTGAGTGGGATGATGTGCTGCAGTCTCAGCAATAGAGAGGTGGCTTCTCAGGAATTGAGATATTAGAATACATATATGTGGGTCTTTGGGTAGAAAAGTGGAAAAAGAAAGGAAGACATTAGTGACTGTATTAGTTTCCTACATCTGCCATAACAAAGTACCACAACTGAATGTTATAAGCAAGCAACTGTAAGAAACATGCCTTAGGGGTCTGGAGGCCAAAAGTCCAAAATCACTGTGTCAACAAGATTGGCTCCTTCTGTAGGTCACAATGGAAGACTCTGCTACAGGCCTCTTTCCTTAGCTTGAAGATGGCTATCTCTTCACTTTGCCTTTTTTCTTAAGCATGTCTGTCCAAATTTCTTTGTGTAAGAAGAATGCCAGTCATTATTGGATCAGGACCCACCCATGTGCCCTCTTTTTTTTAATTTGATTATTTCTGTAAACACCTTATCTCCAAATAAGATCACTGGAGTTAGGATTCCAGCATATGAATTTGAGGGGGACAGAGTTCTACCCATAACTTATTAATTTCAGATTCCTGGGAAGTAATTTGAGGTTTTCTTTAAGCCAGTTATCAAAATAATCATGACTTTCCTACAGAAGAAACTATTAATAGTATTCATTTTGTGGGAGTGGGAAAGGGGAGCACTTTTTACCTTCAGGTGAGACATTAGAAATTCACTTACCTGCATTCACATACCAGCTCTGTCACTAACCCTGCTGCAACCAGTTACTTGCTACAATTTCTTCATCTGTAAAATGGGTATGTACTAGTATACTTACTGTGCCATTGTGCAAATTTCATGAGATAATATATGTAAAGCATTGGCAAACCTCCTTGATAGTCACTCTTTGTATTACTGTCATTCTTTCTCTTAGTTCATAGTACTTTTTCTCATAGTACTCATTGTTTGCCATGAGGTATTCTGCAACAAGTCGCTTATTAAACTGTATTAATGAAAACCTTGTTCAGAGATAAAACTCTGCTATGATGCTGTATATTTTTTTTTAATTTTTAACAGACTCAAAGTCAGCTGGTACTCCGCGCCCTTCTGGAGGAGTTGGTGGTGGTGGAAAACGAGGAGGCAAGAAAGATGATTCTCATTGGTGGTCCAGGTTCCAGAAGGTTTGAGTCCAAACTGTGTGTTAGATTTGAGGATCCAGGGCTGGGACCAGGAAAGGTTGGGAGCTATAAATGGTTTGGAAATGATTTGGGTCCAACTTAGCATAGATTGCATTGTGACATTTCCTTCTCAGAAATTGTCTCCTTTCTTTGCCCAGGGTGACTTTCCATGGGATGACAAAGAATTTAGAATGTACTTTCTCTGGACTGCTCTGTTTTGGGGTGGAGTCATGTTTTACTTCCTGTTCAGGAGCTCCGGGAGAGAAATCACATGGAAGGACTTTGTCAATAACTATCTTTCCAAAGGCGTAGTAAGTATTTTATGGATTGATGGCTGTAGTGGTTCAAAGGTGAAATTCAGTTGATCAGACCAGTTAAGTGGTCAACAAGTTAGCCAAGCTTGTCCATCATAAAGTCACTGTTTTTGTAGTGGATTTTTTTTTTAATAAATAATAAATTTTATTTTTATATTCCCCATACAATTGCAGCCTCCCCCATTCTGACCCCAATCCCTCCCCTCCCGCCCCCCTAAAAGTGTCTCTGGTTCATAGTTTTTTGTTGATTTTGATTTTCACTTTCTTATAGTTAATCATTTTCCTGGTCCCTTATTTAAGTTTTCTAGATTCCTGCTATGAGTGAGACCATCTGGTATTTTTCTTTTTCTTTCTGGCTTATTTCGCTGAGCATGATCCCTTCCAGCGCCATCCATGTTGCTGCAAATTGCATGTGTTTATCTTTTTTGAATGCTGAGTAATATTCCATGGTATATATGTACCACATCTTCTTGATCCAGTCATCTATTTTTGGGCATTTGGGCTGTTTCCAAAGCTTAGCTATTGTAAACAGTGCTGCTATAAACATAGGGGTGCAGGTGTTCTTTGGAATTGATGTTTCTGTGTCCTTTGGGTAAATACCTAGGAGTGGAATTGCTGGATCATATGGAAGCTCTATGTTTAGTAGGTCCAGAAATCTCCACACAGCTCTCCACAGTGGTTGGACCAGTTTGCACTCCCACCAACAGTGCAGAAGAGTTCCTTTTTCTCCACACCCTCGCCAACATTTGTTGTTGCTAGTTTTTTTAATATGTGCCATTCTCACTGGTGTAAGATGGTATCTCATGGTAGTTTTGATTTGCATTTCCCTGATGACAAGTGATGTTGAACATTTTTTCATATGCCTGTTGGCCATTTGCATTTCCTCTTCAGAGAAGTTTCTTTTTAGCTCTTCTGCCCATTTTTTGACTGGATAATTTTCTTTGTTGTTGTTGAGTCTCATCAGCTCTTTGTAGTGGATTTTTTAAATGTAGGAAAGAAAGTACTACTACCAAGAAATCTGTTGACCCAGCAGTCTCCAAATTTCCAACAAAATCTTTGTTACCCTTCATGCTGGAACCTTGTTCAAGACCCATTCCTCCCAGTGTTGCCTTCGTAGCCTTCTGTGGGGTTTCCTTTTCTCACATGCCCTGCCTTTTCTCCCTGCTCTTGTGCCAGCCACTCCTAGCTTCTTTTCATATTTACAGCTTTCATTCTGTGAATTTGAAATCAGATAACTATGGCACACACAATGTATACAGGAGAGCAGATGGACTCTTCAATGCAGGTCCACGCAAGATTGCTTATGTGAGGCCCTATTTCAACTGTTGATTGCTGATGTTTTATGTGTTACTAAGAAGAGTTTGGTACATTGTCAGTGAAACTACAAAATACCATCAGTTGTTAAATGTGTATCGAATTCTGAGATGTTAAAAAAAGGTCATCTTTGAATTGATAAAATTCAAAG
This sequence comes from Talpa europaea, assembly GCF_964194135.1. Classification (NCBI taxonomy): domain Eukaryota; kingdom Metazoa; phylum Chordata; class Mammalia; order Eulipotyphla; family Talpidae; genus Talpa; species Talpa europaea. Next base: position 48,418,940 of record NC_140080.1, read on the forward strand.
AGAACCAGGATAAGGCCTGCTGTTTAGACTTGGAGAAATTGCTTAGTTTCTCAGTACTTAATTTTTTCATCAGTGAAATAGATAACATTAAAGATATGATACTAGTATTTACTGAGGTAGTGTAACAGTGGGTAAAATGAAAGTGAATACTCAGATTTTTTAAAACAAGTGTTTCTTTCATAAAAATGAGGATATTACACATATAATCTCCAGATGAAGTGGGGAGCCTGCTTTTTAATAAGTAACTCCTGTCCATGTGTGGAAGGGGCTGCAGCCGTCCTGAGTGTGGCAACAGGTCCTTGGGAGCACCCTGCAGATCTACATCTCCTGATCGCCTGTTCTTTGGAAGCAGTCTACCATTTCCTCAACAGTTTTATAGGAGGTAGAGCACTTTAATTGCTCCTTTCCAGATACACTGCCTTTAGGGACACTTAACGCAATGTTCCAGCTTGTAGAATTATCTGGAGCACCCTCATTTTCATTTTTGACACGTTCCTTCCCAATGTCCTGTCAAAGCAGGAGAAAGACCTCTCCAAAGGACTTATTCTTCAAGTTAGTCTAAAGCCCTATCATGAGGTTTTTGAAAGTGTTCTTAAAAATCCTACATAGGGGGCCTCCCCAGTGGCGCAGTGGTTGAGCGCTGGGCTGCCAAACTGCCAGCAGCCTCTGCAGCACCAGTTTGATTCCCAGCCACTGGCGAGTGTCCCACATGGCGCGCAGACCTCTCCTGCCGTGCCTGCTGCTCCCCTCAGCAGTGTACTTTGTCAGTCTGCCTGTTCTGCGTCCTGCTCTGGCTCTGGTGGATTCTCTCACCCTCCCGCACTTCTGACTGTACCCAGTGCTGGTATAAATAAATAAATAAATCTTTAAAAAAGAAAAAAATCCTATATAGGTAGGAAGTTATAGGGAAAAACAGTTTAAACCATTTTATATTGACAGTGACAAAAATTTAAGTCTTACAATAGCAAGTGTGGGTGAGTATGTAGAACAATAAGAATACTAGATTAGGGGCCTCCCAGGTGGCGCAGCGGTTGAGCGCTGGGTTGCGAAGCTGCCCACAGCCTCTGCGGCGCCGGTTCGATCCCCGGCTGCTCCCCGGCCACCGGAGGAGGGTCCCACATGGCGCGCAGACCTCTCCTGCCGCCCGCTGCTCCCCTCAGCAGTGTACTTCGATCCTTTTGTCTGCTCTGCTCCCTGCTCTGGCTCTGGTGAATTCTCTCACCCTCCCGCGCTTCTGACTGTACCCAGTGCATGTATAAACAAAACAAACAAACAAATAAATAAATAAAACATGCCTCCATTTAAAAAAAAAAAAGAATACTAGATTAGAGAGCCACTTTAGAGAACAATTTGGCAGTGTCTAGTAAAGTTGAAGATCTGTATACCCTGCAGCCCATTCTTACTGTATCTGTGTACAGGTACATATCCCAGAGATATTCTTGAAGATGTGCCCAAAAAGGTATCTGCAGAAATGTTGACAGTTGTTTGTGATAGTGCGAATTTTGAAATGGTTGAAATGTCTGCTAACAGGAGAATGAATACATAACTAGGGGTGTGATCATAAAATGGGATTCCTTATAAAACTAAAATGTCAGCCTGGATAAAACCTCACAAATAAAGTTTAAAAACTGGCAAAAGTGAGTATACATATTGTTTGTAAGGTATGTTGATGTGTGGCTTGGACATGCTTTGGGATGGCCAGCACCAATATCAGACAGGGGCCAGTTCTGAGGAAAGGGTGTGACTGGTGGCTTCAACAGTGCTTGTCATGTTTTATTTTCTATGCCAGGTGGAGGAATATAGTTATGTTACTTGTTATTCTTTTTCGTATGTCTGAAATATCACATGCATTTTAGCTTAAAAGAAAATCTCAAGTCTTTTTCTCTAGTTTGAATTTTTAACCTTAAAATTTCAGGTAGACAGACTGGAAGTCGTCAACAAGCGTTTTGTTCGAGTGACTTTTACACCAGGAAAAACTCCTGTTGATGGGGTAAGTTATTTTTTTCAATTGATGTGAATTAGCTGTAAATTAACTTTTCATATTGGCAGTTGAAAGTGGACATTGCGTCACAATCCAGTAACCATACCAAATAGACCAGAATTGTGCAGGGCAGCAGTTATAGTCCTCACTAATGGGTGGAATTATGTTTGTATTTGTGACATCATTTTGGCTGTAAATTTAGAAAAGTGAAATCCCAGTTTTCAGTGTTTCAAGATAATGTAGATTTTTTAATACTGAGAAAATAATTTGGCTAAGAAAAAAATGTTAAAATCTGAATTGCTTGTGTCTTAAGACAGCTTTTTTTTCCAAGTCAGTCTTACCATCTCTCTCGACCCTTTTGTGATAGTTTTAATTTTCATTTCTTTCCCTATTTTAAAAGTAATTTGTATTTGTCTAATCAGTTTGAACTTTATTCCAGACAACCCAGGAGTTTAGGAAGAGAGGGAAGGGGAACAAAGGGGTATTTAAGGTTCTTGGTGATTCTTAGCCTTCCCTGGGCCAGACCCTGGCCACCACATCAAACTCCACTTGGAGTCCTGCATTCTTAACTGCCCTCCCACAGGACCAGACTTCATCAGGCTGCATCCCTTTTCTCTCCTAGGGTGGTTCATTTGACCATTTCCTAGTCATCATACCTGGATGGACAGGTAGTATTTAAGGAAAGCTTGAATTGATGGTGATCATCTCTGTGTCTGATAACATACAAGTAAATTTAAGAATATATGTAGAGCTGTAAGTTTCTAGTATTTCAGTTACTTTTTGGACAGTTGTTTTCTCCTCCCCCCTTCCATTTTATTTATATATATTTTACATCATTTTTCATTTTTTTACAATGTTTGCTTTCTTTTCTCAGGTGTAGTCCCCAGAGAATTTCTACCACCAGTTGGAACAGATTTTAGTATATGATAAAAATCCACAGTGTGTTTTCATGGTTGCATAAGAGAGGTAGTACGACATACTAGTTCGGGTCACTTGCCCTGAGACAGACTGACTAGGTCCAGATTCAGCCTGTATATGATGGGCAAGTGAAGTCACTCCTTTAATTTTTCATCTGTCAGATGGGGAGGATAGGGAATAGGAGTGATTCTCAACAAGTAATCACTAGCACGATATGGAATACTTCTGCGCTAGAAGCTAACTTAACCATTGCTTTAGAACTTTCTGGTGATCCTCCCTGGGGACCTCAAATTCAGTATAAGTGACTACAAGAGTAAGGTTTGGAACAACCAGGTGCATTTGTGTTCTTACTGGATGGTGGGGTGCCTTCCCAATATTCAGCTTCTAAATGTCATCCTGCTGATAAAGTAACTACTTCTTAGGGTGGTTTTGAAGATTGAATGAGTTAATATATAAAAGGGCTTAGAACAATGCATGACACTTAATAAGTGTTCAGTAAACTTTAGTTGTTCTTACTGTATCACATTCCTTGTTAGCTTGGGAATAGGCCACTGAAAAATTCCAGGGAAAGGGGGAGGAGGAAAAGGACACATGTATTATGCGACTGACGTGCTGCCCACTGCACCACAAGGGTCCCTAAAAAGGACGTATTTATTTAGAAAGGATTGTCTTTTCAAATAGATTTTTCATTTGTTTCTTTATTCTTTTGTGTTTATAATGTTAGTGCCACTGAGGAGTATTGCCAAAGAAATGTTTATTTACCAAGGACTGTGAAACTCTCACTCAGTGAACCAATCTTTTTTTTTTTTTTTAAAGATTTGCATGTACTCAGCATTCCTGAAAAATTCTTGAAACGTTGAACCCTTTAGTGAATTGAACCCTTACTTCCCTCTTCATTCTTTTTGTTTTTCTGCTTTTACAGCAATACGTCTGGTTTAATATTGGCAGCGTCGACACCTTTGAACGGAATCTGGAAACTTTGCAGCAGGAATTGGGCATAGAAGGGGAGAATCGGGTCCCTGTTGTCTACATTGCTGAAAGTGATGGGTAAGAAGCAGTGGGAATACAAACATGTCGAAGACTGTTCACTATGCTTGACGTAGTTCTCTGTTTTCAACATAAGTGGAAAGTTACATGTAAGATCCTAAATAGGCCTTTCTCAACTTAGCTAGAGTTTTGAAAAACCAATGGTATTGATGGGGCATGGGGCATGCTGCCCCAAATTATGTCCCTTTGACATACTGATTATTTTGAATTAAAGTTGCTTGAGAACTAGTGATGTAAGAAAGATACTGATGTTGTATCTTTGAAAGCGGGAGATAAATTCCCTATGTGAAAAAGTACCTTCCCTGTAGCAGGAGGTAGAGAGAATCCCTATTACCAGAGACAGAATTTGGGGTCAGGAAGGGTAATAAAACCCCTTTGTAATGTCAATTCCTGTCTTTTAAAAGGTATAAGTTCAGCTGGTAGCGTGGAGGATGGTAATAGCTGCCTGCTTTGACAGCTTCTTTGGGTATGGCATCTTTGGGCTACATACAAAATTAAATTTTTCTCCTGTTAATCTTTGGTTTTCAGCCAAGAATCTAGAACGGTAGAAGGAAAATAACTTCTCTCCCCTGCAGTAATTTACTGGTTTTTGTGAATTTTTCTACACATTTATGTGTATCTTGATTCAGAGGTGGTTTGGGATATTGAAGTTCATTGCCCTGTTTTTCAGTAGGACATTAGCATCAAGAGTCCCTTTATATTGAAGAGTGGCATTCTTTTAACTATCATTTACATTTGTATTTACAGTTTTCCAGGACTTTTAAGTAATTTTTCTTCTGCCTCAGAGCTGCTGCTTCCCTTACAGGGTTGTATTTAGTAAGGCACTTACAAGTCATAGACTTCCAAGTCATAGACTGATGAGAATGGCTCATTGATTTTGAGAGTTGGTCAACTTTAAGCTTCTATGGAAATTGGTATTGCCATTTAAGTGCTCATACACAACACCCAGGTAGATCTGGTCACTCCTTGTATACACTTACTTTAAATACAAACGGTATATCTTGCTATAGTGTTAACAGTTCTAGGATGAAACTCAAAATAAATCTTAATTTTTTAGTAAAAAATAGCAGTTCCCTCAGTTTTAGGGACTTCTTTGACTCTTTGTATAGCACTCCAATCTACTTCAACATGTAGATGCAAATAGTGAATGTGATTGTTTCACTTCTGATATATCCTTCAGCCTTTGAGGCTGTCATATAATTATTTAACTTTATAGACTAGTGCTAGAACATTACAAAAAGTTTTGTTTTACCTTCCCTTGAATCTTTATTGTCAGTGTGTGTTTTTTTCTTCCAGAAATAAAGCAAAAATAAATTTCTCATGGTTCTTGTTTTCTGCTGTAGAGCATTTTAAATTTTTGTAATAGATGAAAAACTAGACTTAACCAATATACAAGTTACAGATTAAAATTTCGAAGGGTAAGTTAAACTAAATTGCATTGTATTACCTAATATAAGTGTGCATCTGTGCCCCATAGTTACGTTGAAGTTAACTTTTATTAAGACAAACAAGCAAAAGGCAAAAGACTAAGTATTTTCTAAGGGCCATGTCCCCTGGGAGTCTCTGGGGAACCTGCAACAGCCACACAGCATGGCCCATGCTGTGGTCACCCAGAGTTAGCGCTCACCATTGTGTATGGGCCTTTTGAAACAGATATGCAAGTGAGTAATTTGAAAATTTCTTTGAAATGTTTTCCTTGGTCTTTCGTGATTGTATTTCAGTGATACTGACACACTAAGATTCTCCTTGAGCCTCCCATAAAATATCAGAGTATTCAGGTTTTTAAAAAATAGAAAATGTTGTAAGCAGTTATCAAAAAGTATATCTTACAAAACACTGAAAAAGTTGAAGACTTTTTTTTTTTTAAGACTAACATTGTTTTAAAAATATGCTCATGTTGTATGTGGTTCTCTTTAGTTCGTTTCTCTTGAGCATGTTGCCCACGGTGCTCATCATCGCTTTCTTACTCTACACCATACGAAGAGGACCTGCTGGTATTGGTCGAACAGGCCGGGGGATGGGTGGACTCTTCAGTGTTGGAGAAACCACTGCCAAGGTCTTAAAAGATGAGATAGATGTGAAGTTCAAAGATGTGGCTGGCTGCGAAGAGGCCAAGCTAGAAATAATGGAGTTTGTCAATTTCTTGAAAAACCCAAAGCAATATCAAGACCTAGGAGCAAAAATCCCAAAGGTAAATGTGCTTTCAGATTATTTGCAACCCATTAGCACCCAATTTTTTTTTAAAGATTTATTTATTTTTATATAAGAATTGGGGTACAGGCAAGATGCAGGGGGTGAGAGGATTCACCAGAGACAAAGCGGGGAATAGAACAGGCAGACGACGGACTGAAGTACACTGCTGTGGGGAGCAGTGGGCGAGACTGGAGAGGTCTGTCCCGCCATGCGGGTTTCTCCCTGGCCGGCCAGGAATTGAACTCATGCTGCAGTGGCTGCGGATTGCACCACCAGGGAGGCCAGCACCCAATTTTTTTGAAGTATTTCTTGATCTCTGAAGTTACAATCTTTTTTTAAAAAAAAAAAATATATATATATATATATATTCACATCATTGTTTATTTTTGTGCAGTGTAGTGTTTGCTTTCTCCTCTCAGGTGTAGTTCCCATAAAATTCCCACACCATTTCACCCTTGTACCATCACCATAGTCCCTTGTGCTCTTCCCTCCCCTGTTTTGATTCCTCTCCCTCTCCTCCCCGGCAGAATGTCTCTGATTCCTAGTTGCTCATTAATTTTGTTTTTTTTTTTTTATTTATTTGTTATTATTTTGTTTTATTTTCCTGATCCCTTATTTGGTTCCCCTATAGTCTTACCATAAATGAAACGAACTGATATTTTCCTTTTTCCTTCTGGCTTATATCATTGAGCATAAGCCCTTCCAGCTCCATCCATGTTTCTGCAAAAGGCTAAGTTAACTTTTATTTTTTAAAGATTTATTTATTTATGCATACAAGAACTGTAGTATAGGCCATAGGTGCAGATGGTGAGAGGATTCACCAGAGACTGACTGGGGAGCAGAATAGGCACATCTACTGAAATACACTGCTGAGTGGGCGGAACAGTGGGTGAGGCAGGAGAGGTCTGCTGTGCCATATGGGTTAGCTCCCTGGCTGGTGATCGAACTCATGCTGCAATGCCTGGAGGTAGCTTTATAGTGCTGTGACTTTAACCCCTGCACCACCAGTTAGACACCCTGAGTTAACTTTTTTGATTGCAGAATAATATTCCATTGTGTATATATACCACATCTTCTTGATCCAGTCATCTATTTTTGGGCATTTGGGTTGTTTCCAGGTTTTGCCTGTTATAAATAGTGCTGCAATAAACATAGGGGTGCATGTATTCTTCTGAATCAATGTTTTTGTGTCCTTTGGGTAGATCCCTAGGAATGGAATTCCTGAGTCATATGGTAGCTCTATTTTCAGTAGACTAAGGAGCCTCCAGACAGCTTTCCACAGTGGTTGGACCAATTTGCACTCCCACCAGCAATGTAGGAGAGTTCCTTTTTCACCACATCCTCGCCAACATTTGTTGTTGCTAGTTTTTTTTGGTATGTGCCATTCTTACTGGTATAAGGTGGTATCTCAATCTGGTTTTGATTCACATTTCCCTGATTATAGGGATTTTAAAGATTTTTTCATATGCCTGTTGGCCATTTGCATTTCCTCTTTGGAGAAGTGTCTTTTAAGTTCTTCTGCCCATTTCTTGACTGGATTGTCTGCTTTTGTTGAGTCCTGTGAGTTCTTAGTACATCTTTGTGATCAGTCCCTTATCAGTTGCGTGGAGTGCCAAAATTTTCTCCCAGACAGTAGGGTGTCTCTTTGTTTTGTTTAATGTCTGTTAGTTTGATGTAATCCCTGCTGTTTATCTTTTCCTTCTCTTTCTTTGCTTTGAAGGATGAGTCTTCAAAGATGTTATTGAGCGGTATGTCATGTAGTGTTTTACCTGTATTTTCTTCTGTGTATTTTATGGTTTCAGGTCTTATGTTCACTTTTATCCATTTTGAGTTGGATTTTGTGCATTGTGTGAGGTAGTAGTCTAGTTTCATTCTTTTGCATGTGGTAGTCCAGTTTTCCCAGCAGTATTTATAAAACAAACTGTCCTTGTTCCATTGTTCCATTGCAGATTCTTAGCTCCTTTGTCAAAGATTCGTTGTCTTTATATGTTTAGCTTTATTCTGGGTTTTCTATTTGATTCCATTGGTTTGTGTTTCTGTTTTTGTTCCAGAATCATATTGTTTTAATTATTTTGGCTTTTAGTATAGTTTGAAGTCAGGAACTGTGAAGCCTCATTCTTCTTTTTAGTCAGGAAATCTTTGGCTATTTGAGGTTTTTTTACATCTCCATATGAATTTCATCAATATTTGTTCTATTTCTTTGAAGAGTGTCACTGAGATTTTTATCAGGATTGCGCTGAATTTGTAAATTGCTTTCAGTAGGATGGCCATTTTAATAATGTTAATTCTTTGAATCCATGAGCAGGGGTTGTCTTTCCACATTGTTGTGTCTTCTATTTCTTTTAACAGTGTTTTGTAGTTTTCTTTGTGTAGATCATTCACGTCCTTTGTTAGATTTATTCCCGGGTATTTGATATTTTTTGTTTCAATTGCAAATAGGGTGGTTTTCTTAATTTCTTCTTCAGAGTGATTGTTTGCATATAGGAATGCTACTGATTATTTTTTAAAGATTTTATTTATTTTTGCATAGAATAACTGGGGTGTAGGCCAGAAGTGGGGTTTGTGTGACAGAATTCATCAGAGGCAGAATGGGGAGCAGACCAGATGATCTAAAATATACTGCTGAGGGGAGCAGTAGGCAAGACAGAGGAGGTCTGCTGTGCCATGGGGGTTAGCTCCCTGGCCAGGGATTGAACTCAGACCATTGCAATGGTATCCCTGATACTTAACCCCTAAGCCACCAGGGAGGTCAGGAAGGCTCTTGATTTTTTCTGTTGAGTTTGTATCCTGCTATTTTACTAAACTGGTTTATTATTTTAATTAGTCTTTCTGTGGAGTTTTAGGGGTCTAAAATAGTTATAGTTCTGCAAATAGTTATAGTTTTACTTCTTTCCCTATTTGGATTCCTTCTTTGTCTTTCTCTTGTCTTATTGCTCTGGCTAGGACTTCCAACATTACATTGAAAAGCAGTGGTGAGAGTGGACATCCTTGTCTTGTTCCTGATCTTAAATATTATTGAGAATAATATTGACTGTGGGTTTGTCATATGTGGCTTTTACACTGTTAAGGTATATTCCTGCTATCCTGAGAATTTCGAGGGCCTTCATCATAAACGGATATTGACTGTTGTTGAATGCTTTCTCAGCATCTATTGATATGATCATATGGTTTTCATTTTTCTTTTTGTTGATGTGTTGGATTACATTAATTGATTTTAGGATGTTGAATCATCCTTGTGCCCCTGGAATGAACCCCATTTGGTTTGTTTCTGAATTTGTTCTATGTGCTGGGCCGATGTGCCACTGGTACTGCTGGGCGTCTCTTTGAGATGCTCCTACTGGGACATCGGGAACTGGTGACCAGACCAAGTCTGATGCTGTCATACCAGTCTTCACAAGGACAGTGATGCTGTGATGGGTGCTATCCCTGAAGATCACCGAGTCTCTGTATGCTGAAGGTCTCTTCCCCAAAATATACATCTTAACCTTTGTTTTTCAGAGCCCTCCCTCTGCCTTCACTCAGTTCCAGAAGGGGGACATGGGATCTCTGGCCTCCCAACAGCCTTGTAGGCAGGCTGGAGCTTTCCTAGGACCCACTGTTCACCTTGTTGGCAGAGCCCTCTCTCTGCCTTTACTCAGTTCTGAAAGTGGGGCTAGTGGTCGCTGGCCTCAAACAGCCTCGCATTCAGGCCCTCACTTTCCTGGGACCAACTGCTCATCTTTGTTTGCGGAGCCCTCCCTCTGCCTTTTTTTCTGTGAAGTTATAATCTCATGAAGTTTGATTATTTTTTCTTTTCCATCCTCTCTTAACTTAGTCTTTGCTTAACTTGAGTTTTTTTGGATCAGTTGTATATGTATGTGAGTGCATCTCTTTGTAGAATATATATATTTCCCAGCAGATTTGTGTTCTCTCCTTTGGAAGCTTTCCCCAGCCTACCTCCAGTCTGATATATGCCCCACTCTCAGCAGCTGTAGCACCCTTGAGCATATTGCCTCCTGTCACTCAGTTTTCCCCTCATCCGATAGATATGATCTGAGAGTCATGATGCAGGATTCAGTGGGAAAGAGATAGACATCCTAATCTCCTCTCCTTTTCCCAGCAGACATCCCAGTACCCGCTGCTGGTGGTGGACTAGCCTTACTGATCTTTGTACTTCTAGGACCAGGTTTAGTTATTAAGTAAATGAATCAGAGATGTTTACTTTGTAAATCCATTAGTAAAGTTTAAAGAAAGGTCTTATAAAGGGAATTATTTTGTCTTTAATTTTCATGTTTAGAGGTCATGTTTTATAGTTTGTTGCTCAGCACACCCGTTCACATACCTAGACATTTCTACAACTTAAATAATTGTTATTTGAGCAAACCCTTATATTTTTTTTCTTTTTGCCTCAGTTCACCATTTGTCATTTGATTTTTACTACATTTGTGAAAGTTTAAAAAATGTAAATTGGGAGGGTGGTGTTTGTGTCTTAATATTTTTGTCTCCTGAATTATTTAAGTAAACCTCAGTCGGTTTATTAGTAGGTTCTTAGTTTATTAGTAGGTTCTCTGTATTGTGAGAAAGGTCTAAAAAGCAACACTCAAAATCTTACAAGAAGGGAAATATTTAAGGTAGTCTTACTATATTTAAAAAAAATAATTTCTAATAATCTTATTTTGTTACTAATATAAAAATATATAATATAAAATATATACTAATATATATTGGTAGTATAAAAATGTTCTACTGTAGTTCAGATGTTCAAGAAATATTTAGTATATAACTGTAAAATTATAAACAGATTTCTGACTTGGACTTATTTATATACAGTTTACTTTTCTGAATTCTAGTTAAATATATTTTCTTTTTTGTATTTGAAGGGTGCGATTCTCACTGGTCCTCCAGGCACGGGGAAAACACTGTTAGCTAAAGCCACAGCTGGAGAAGCCAATGTCCCCTTCATCACCGTTAGTGGATCAGAATTCTTGGAGATGTTTGTTGGCGTGGGTCCAGCTAGAGTAAGTCTTCTGTCCTGATGGTGCCACTTTCCCCCAATCCCCAAGGGAACTTGGGTAGGATGGCCGTGTTCCCTAGGTTATAAATGCCCCTTACCCCAAACAGGATTGGATTGTCTTTTTGTTACTGAATTCTAAAGAGTTTTTTTTAATACTCTGGATACTAACTCCTGATCAGTTGAATAATTTCAAGTATTTTGTCCCATTCTGTGGGTTATCTTTTTCACTTTCTTCATAGTGAATCACAAACTTTTTTTTTTAAAGATTTATTTATTTGTTTGTTTTGTTTATACAAGCACTGGGTACAGTCAGAAGCGCAGGAGGGTGAGAAAATTCACCAGAGCCAGAGCGGGGAGCAGAGCAGGCAGAGGGACTGAAGTACACTGCTGAGGGGAGCAGCGGGCGGCAGGAGAGGTCTGCGTGCCATGTGGGACCCTCCTCTGGTGACCGGGGAGCGGCCGGGGATCGAACCGGTGTTGCAGAGGCTGCGGGCAGCTTCGCAACCCTGCGCTCAACCACTGCGCCACCGGGGAGGCCCAAATCACAAACTTTTTTAATGAAATCCATTTTGTCTAATTTTTTTTGTTTATGTTTTTGGTGACATAGCTAAGAATTTATTGCCAAATCCAGAGTCATAAATATTTACTCCTGAGTTTTAGCTCTTAAATTTAACTCTGATTTTTTTGAGTTAATGCAATCCATTCCAAGTTAATATGATGTTAAGTAAGATTAAGTTTCAATCTTTTGTGTGTATAAGCACCATTTGTTCGAAAGAGCTCTATCTGCATTGAATGGCCTTGGCACTCTTGGCCATAGGTAAGATATGTGAGTTTATTTCTGGACTCTTAATTCGATCCTTTTGACCTATATGTGTGACTTTATGCCAGCACCACAGTGTCATGGTTACTTACTTTGTGGTAAGTTTTGAAGTCAGAAAGTATGAGTATATATTAATTTTTAAAGAAAAACATAAATTTTTATCCTGTGTATTTCACCAGTCGATTTTTTTTTTAAAAGCACAGTAGAATACAATGTGCTATCCACAATTACTTATCTAAACATTAGGGTACAGTTAATCACAAAATGTTGTATTAACCACTGACAGTGTTTTTGTTTCTTAATATAGTAATGGTGGGTTTCACCACCAATGGCATCATTGGTTCAGTGAATGATGATGGATGGAGTAGGTGATTTCAGATGGGTTTTGTAGGGCAAATAGTCTTAGGAAAAACAGAAGCATGAACCAGTTGAATGTTTATAATGTACAACAAGGACTCTAATATGGGTAAATGGGGAATTGAAGAATGGAGATGAGCTGTGGGTGGTGAGAGAGTTGAGGCCTTAATGGCATGGAGAACTAAGAAGTAGATGGAAAACTTGTTGGAGATGCTTGAGTGGGCCTGACTGGTATGAGAGTGATCAAAAGGTGGTCTTCAAGCAGTTGATATAGACGGAAGCTTGGCAGTGCTGACCATACAGGATTGGAGCAAAAGGTCATGGAAGAGGTTAGTCAGTGGACAGTGAATCCTAGAACTAAACAGACCTGGAACTCACTAAGAAAATGGTGTGGGGAAGGATCAGGCCACTGGAGGACAAAAGTGCTAGGAGGGTAGAGTGGCTGCCAGATGGAGGAGCCCCAGGCAAGCAGGGGAAGGGACTTCTAGCAGAATTACTTTGGCAATAGGAATAGGATATGAGGTGGACCCCAACTCCAGCTGGCTTGGAGCAAAAGATAAAATCCCCTTCTAGTTGGGAACTTTGCAGGACTAGTTTAGGCAAGGAGGCAAATGAAGTATTTAGGAAAGAGCATGAGGGGTAGGGGACTGTTGATCATAGATCTGGGGTTCATAGGATGAGAACATACAGAGATGAATTACACTAGATGTGTTCAGAGCAGTATAGGAATGCAAAATCAGAAATCTAGGCAGACGAGAGTTATGGGGGTCTTAGAAGTAAGTGAAGTGAAAGGGGTGTGAGGCATAGGCAAATTATATTTGAATATCTCAGAAGCAGTAGGTGATGGGATTAGACACTGAACTCCTTTAACCCACCTAGAATAGTGACTTATGATAGAACATAGGTGCAGTGAAACTGGGGGGAAGGCATTGTTTTTCACTCTGGGGTGATCACTGGGTGAACTTGGGTAGGTTACTGCCTTTGCTGTACATGAACATGTGGCCTAGATCTGTTAGTGTCTGCTTTGGTAATAATTTCCTGGGCATGAAATTACTTTTTAAAAATTATTTTCTTGTATCATGGGTCATCTTTCTATAGTTACTGTTCCCCTTATGTGTGACCCTCCCACCAGTAATCTATCTGAATACTGCTCACCCTCCCCCAGGTCTCCCTCCCCTGCTATGAGCACTCCCACTCTTCCCCTGCTGCACTACATAGATCTGTGGTTGGCCCACGGCCTTGTCTTTTTCCTGGGTGAGGACCTGGGCTCCTGGACCACAGTAGACTGGGCTGCTCTAATCACCAGGTGCAACTGTGAGGCAGATAGCAAGGCAGAGTCATTCAGGAGCCTCTTATAGGGCAGATGTGTGGAGTGGTTCTCCAGACTCCAATTTTGGAGCTTCCTATGCGAGGGAGTGCCCCTCCTTTCAGCCTCCCACTTCAATCAAATTGGTGCAAGACATCAGTTATTCAGGCACACCTGCTGCAGAACCCAGAGTAATTTGAACTTTTAAACTAATTAGAAAGTTTATAGCTTTGCTGCTTTATCTTTTTATAGGGGAAAACTGTGTTGATGTTAAAAGGCAGGTATTAGTGCTTATTACATATGCATTAATTTATGAGATTATAAAAAGAATACTAGACAGTCTGTAACTCAAAAACATTGTCTTCCTATGGCATGGAAACTTGACTTTTATTTTTTACTAGAATAGGTGGTATTCTCTTTCAAGTGACTTTACTGTTTATACCTTTACCCAGGTCCGTGATTTATTTGCCCTTGCTCGGAAGAATGCCCCCTGCATTCTTTTCATTGATGAAATAGATGCTGTGGGAAGGAAGAGAGGAAGAGGCAACTTTGGGGGCCAGAGTGAACAGGAGAATACCCTCAATCAATTACTTGTGGAAATGGATGGTGAACATGCATGTTTTTTGTATTTTAAACTAAACTTTCTAATTGTTTTATGCATATCTAAAATGAGACTCCTCATGGTGATGTTTAGGGGAAAAAAGTATTGTTTAAAACAAATACACTTTTGAAGGCTCATTTTTTATCAGTACAGATAATAGCAAAATGTTCTTATTTGGAAGTCTACCTTAATTTAGTATTGGTGTTAAGATGATGTTTAGGAAAAAAATTGGTGAAATGATTTACAGAAGAATTATAGTACCATTCTTAAAACTGTTTATGATTTCTGGAGCATCATGAAACCCAGGAAGATTCTGGAAGAATTCTAGAAGAATCCAGGAAGAATCTGAAAGATTCTGAATACCCTTTTACTAAGAGAGTAGTGTTTTTTTCTACGTTAGTTAGCTTTTATTTTAGGAAAGCCAGTTCTTCAGCTGGCTTATGTACTGCCTGCTGTGAGATAGGTGGATGTTGTTTTGTGCTCTGAAAAGCACTGTGCCAAGGATTGTGCAATTCTGAGCTGGATGTAATGCCAAAACTGAAAGGTAGAACCCTCCTCTAGTCTACCTCTTACAGAGCTCAGCACCTGAGCTCTTCTAGTACCAGGGTCCTGGGGATAAAGGCTCTGGCCATGGCATTGATGTTTGACAAATGGCCAATAAAACTGAGCAAAGTTGAGCCTGAAGTAAGGGTCAGAGGTGAGGATGCCTGTCTTCAAACATGCTGTGATTTGTTCTGTAGTTTATGGAGTTTAGAAACATTTGCAAATGTAGTTTTATTGATTTTAAATCATTTTAAAAGTTGACAGTATAATCTAAATTTCTAGTTAAATAAAAATATTTGGCTATTTGTCTTTAGAAAATTGATTCTTAAAGCTTTAAGTCTTTATACAGGCATAACTTGGTGATATTTTGGGCTCAGTTCCAAACCACTACTATGAAGTGAATATCACAATAAAGCAAGTCACATGAAATTTTTGGTTTACCAGTGCATATAAAAGTTGTTTATTCTGTATTGTAACCTGTTGAGTGCAGTAGCATTATGTCTAAAACATGGTTTCCATACCTGAATTAAATGTGACACAGGTACAGTGTGAGCCTGTGTAATGGGAAGATGGCATTGATAGAGTTGTTTGACGCAGGTTTGCCACAAATCTTCAATTTGTAAAAAACTCATAATCTGCAAAGCACAATAAAGCAAAGTGATAAAGTGAAGTATGCCTGTATGTGAATATTATCACAAAGACAAGATGAATAGTAAGAAAATCATCTAGGTTTGTGACTTAACAAGCACTAGATAATAAATTGAAAAAATATTTTACAATGGCAATGCTCAAACATTCTTAACAGATATTCTTACTTGCTGCCTCATATCACTTAATAACATTGCATCTTTGTTACTATCTTTTCAGGTTTCAACACAACAACAAATGTAGTCATCTTGGCAGGCACCAATCGCCCAGATATCCTAGATCCTGCACTGATGAGGCCAGGACGCTTCGATAGGCAGATCTTTATTGGTGAGATGATTTTCATTGACTTCAGTCCATTTCTCACAAGGAGAGATGTAGTTGCTCATGGTCATATTTTCCCCTTAAAAATTATTTCTTCAGGACCACCAGACATAAAAGGAAGAGCCTCTATTTTCAAAGTTCACCTCAGACCACTAAAACTGGATAGTGCCCTGGAAAAGGAGAAACTAGCGAGAAAACTTGCATCCTTAACACCAGGGTTTTCAGGTAAGTGGAATATAATGTACTTTTTAGTCTAAGTCAATAACAGTTACCAGATAGCTTAGCTTGTTCCCACTCGCTTTGGTGTTTCTTAGTTGTAAATTATTACCTTTTCTTATGGGAAAGTTCAAACTCAGACAGAAATTGAGGAAATAGTATCATAAACCACTCTGCAATATATCCAACCTTATCTCAATTATATCCCAACACTCTTCCCCCTGCTGCTCTATTACTTTGTGACAAATTCCTTGACAATGTATCATTTTCTCTATAAATGTTACAAAAATTATTCCTAAATATTTAAAAAATATTTTTCTTAAATCTAGCTTTTATTTATTTTTACTTTTTTTTATATAGAAGAAATGGGGTATAGGCCAGAAGTTTGGAGGGGGCGGTGGTTGAGAGGATTCACCAGAGACAGAGTGGTGAACAGAACAGGCAGATTTACTGAAATACACTGCTCAGGGGAGCCGTAGGTAAGTTAGGAGAGATTTGCCGTGCAATAAGTGGGTTCCCGGCCTGACCAGGGATCGAACTTGGGCCACAGTGGTGAAAACACTTGAAGCTTAATCCTAGGCCACCAGGGAGACCCTGTTCCTAAATATTTTAATTTTTTTTATTTTTTAAAAGATTTATTTATTTTTATACAAGAGCTGGGGTACAAGCCAGAGGCACGGGAGGGTGAGAGGATTCACCAGAGACAGAGCAGGGAGCAGAACAGGCAGACAACAGAAATACACTGCTGAGGGGAGCAGTGGGCGTGACAGGAGAGGTCTGCGGCACCATGTGGGCTCAAACCCATACCGCTGAGGCTGCGGACAGCTTCACAGCATGGTGCTCAACCCGCTGTACCACTGGGGAGGCCCTCCTAAATATTTTTAAAAGCAACTCTATTCAGATAAAATTAAGGTACTAATAAAAAAGTTGTGCAGCTGTCACTATAATTTTCAAACATTTTTGTCATTCTGAAAGAAATCTACCAACCATTCCCTCCACTTTTAACCCTAGGTAACCCGTAATCTACTTTCTGTCTCTGTAGAGTTTTCCATTCTGTATATTCCATGTAAATGGAAAAATATAACTTCTGACTTCTTTCACTTAGCTTAATATTTTCAGAATTCATCCATACTGTAGCATGTGTCGGAATTCATTTATTTTTATGACCAAGTAATAGCCTATTGTTTGGGTGTACCACACCACATCTTTTTTATCCATTCCAGTTGACTTGGGTTGTTTCCATTATTTGGCTGTTGTGAATAATGCTGTTATTAACATATGCATGTACAGCTTCTTTGTGAACATGTTTTTATTTCCTGTGGTTATATACCTAGGAATGGAATTACTGGGTCAGTTTTGAGGAAGTGCCTAACTCTTCCAAAGCAGCTATACCGTTTTACATTCCCATCAGTAGCAGTCTGTGAGGGTTCAGATTTCTCCACCTCCTCACTAACACCTGTTATTATATGTCTGTCTTTTTGATAGTAGCCATCCTTGTGGAAATGAAGTGATATATCATAATTTTGATTTTAATTTCTCTAATGATTAGCACAGAGTTTTAATATAAGATGTGATCTTTCTTCTCATTCCCTGTCTCCCTCTTCTAAACTCAAAAGGAAATGAAAAGAACATTTGATAAGTTTAAGAAGATTACACATGACTCTATGGTCAGAAGAAGACAGACATCTTAAATTTCCCAGGGGACCTAACTTTTTTTTTAAAGATTTATTTGTTTATGCATACAAGAACTGAAGGTACAGGCCAGAAGTGTGGGGGGTGAGAGGATTCACCAGAGACAGAGTGGGGAGCAGAACAGGCAGACTGACTGAAATACACTGCTAAGGGGACCAGTGGGGGGAGACAGGAGAGGTCTGCTGCGCCATGTGGGTAGATCTCTGCAGGCTGGGGATCGAACTCATGAGGCAGAGGCTACGGATAGCTTCAAAGTGCTGTGCTTAACAACCCTTGTGCCACCAGGGAACCCCAGGACCTAACTTTTTACTTTTACTTTTTGTCTTTGGACTTTGTTTGTTCATTGAGCACTTATATTGTACTGTAGCTTATTTGTGTTTCCATTTACTTTATCTGAAACAGTCATTTAAAGATTCTGTGGGTCTAAGAAGCTCTTGGATAGTTTCACCTGTTTAACTTTTCATTGTTTAACTGAATGAACTAGGTTACTTTAATGCTTATGCTTTTCATTTCATGTAAGTCCCTTTCCCAATAGATGGTGAAAATAAGTTTACAAACATTCTTTTAAAATACTTAGTTTTCTATTATATAAACCATATTGTCTACGATGGTAAATGTTAACCCATTATTGCATATTACTAATACTTATCTCAGGTCAAAGGATTGTTCCTAGGCTATTAATGAATCCTAGAATAGCTTAGGGTTAACATGAACCAAACTGAATTATATTTACATTAAACCTTTATCGAATCTGCTGAATTGACTGTGAAATCGGTCATTTATAATGGGTAACTAATGAGTTTGAGTATACTTGATGGGTAAATTGTTCTTTGTGTTTATTTTGCAGGAGCTGATGTTGCTAATGTCTGTAATGAAGCTGCTTTGATTGCTGCGAGACACCTTTCAGATTCTATAAATCAAAAACACTTTGAACAAGCAATTGAACGAGTCATTGGTGGTAAGGCAGCTGAATGTAATTCAAATTAAAAGGTGGATAAAATGAATATAAGGCTAGGGATTCTCTGTTCTGGCAAGACTTGAAGCAAAGAACAGTCCTAGGGCATCCCTATCTACTTGGGCCCTGCCCCCTTTTGCTGTCTGTATAGGTCACTGAGTAGATGTTGGTTGAATCTGAGACAAATAATCCACACTCTCCCTCCCTCACATAGACAGCAAGGAAAAAGGTGTCTTCCCTTGAATTATACCAATCTAGTTTTTTGTAAACACTCATAACTTTCCTATTTTTAAAAACTTTATTACAGGGGTTAAATATGCTCTGTGCTTGAAATAATGATGAATAAAAATTGTAACCTGAATTTGCTCAATCCACCACCACAGCAGAGGTCACATGATGTATTTTCTTTGCTGCCTAGTAGCTTATAGCTTAATATCCATAAAAAGGTTACTAGCAATTCAAGAATTTGTGCATTCAAAGGAGGGAAAAGGGGTCCATTAGCACTTCAAAGAAGAGACAGTTTTAAATTAGGATTGGTAGAAAGAGGGAATAAGGCATGTCATGGAAGTGGCATGAACAGAAACTGGTTTGGAATTAGCTGTTTCAGGGAGGGAAGTAAACTCTTAGATCCAAGTTCCTGTGGAAAGTGAAGCAAAAAGTTAAATTTAAGTCTAAATTTTAGAAAACCCTGAATGTTGACCTTAAAGGCTTTTTATTTTTTAATTAAATTTTTTTTTACTAATTAAACTTATTTTCTTACATCACTGTAGGCCCCATAGCAGATGTTAGCATAGGTAGTCTCAGTGGCAATAGACAACAAAAAGACAACCTTAGAGGCCATGGGAAGACGGTGACACTCCAAGAGGAACTCCTGCTTCTGAGGCAGGCAGGATATGCACAAAGACTCTGCAGCACTATGGTGGTGTGCAGGGGGGGATCCCAGGCAGAGGAAAAGGTGCCCATCAGTAAATGTTGCCAAATGCCCACAATCAGTGGCAGAGGAGAAAAAAATGAGTCAGCAAAATCACCAAAACTGTGTCACAGGCTGAATGGTGCATTGGTGAATAAGACAAAGAAGCAGTGCCATTAAAAGAGACCTAGGAGGTTGGAGAAGATGGGAGATGGGCAGGGACATGGTTATAAAGGAGTTGACAACAGCAGCCCCAAGCGATGTGGGTACATTAAGGGCAATGATGTTTGGATTTGGCAAGGAGACTCATTTCCTGGTAACTTGACAATGGCAGTTTCGGTTGGTTGGAGAGTACTAAGCCATATTCATGGATAGTTCATTGAAGATTTAGAGCTAGTGTAGCAAAGCGCTTAACTGCAGGGGTAGGTTCAACAAACACCTAATATTGAATGAATTAACAGGCTAATATTCCAGAAATTTATTATGAAAAGATAAAATCTAAGGTGATAGAATAGTGGATGGAATTAAAGTAATTTACTGTAGAGACAAATGAAAATTGCTTATTTGTGGTGCTTTTTTAGGTCAAAGGGAATCTCAATGCTTCATAGAAAAGAGAGTGTGTGAAAGAGAACAGGGTGGCAAGGAGAGTAGGGGCCTTTGCCCTGTGGTGGACAGGTACTTATCTATTTACAGCTCAGCTATTGTAAAGAGTCATAAGCAATTTTTCTGTAAAGAATAGCATCCTGAAAAAAACAAAAATTCCTTTGAATTTTAGGGTTCATTTCAGGCAAGCAAGAACTGTTTATGGAAAAAGAGGTCTTGTTAACTCAGCTCTGTAATTTCCCATCCTTGTAGTGATGTTACATACTTGTCTTGGATTATATCTTTCATTATTTTTTTAGTTTTCCAAACTCTTCAATATATTATCAGTTGAGAAATTCTCTCTAATGGGTTGCCATGATGAAACAAAACTTATGGTATGATTTCTTTGTACAAACTATGTACGGTCATTTTTTAACAGTGCAAAGATACAAACAAGGTCCAGTGTCAACCTGTATCCATACCAGGGAGGACTCATGCTTGGATTAGGGGTCCTTTAGCTCTGTAGTCAGTATGCCAGCCACCACATCATTTCCTGGGGTTTATCTTTTCTAGTCTAACTGCTGCTGCTTTGCCTGGCTCTTGGAACCCCTTGAGCTTTTTGGTTATGTGAAAGGTGCTGCAGCATTAGCTTCGCTGACTCTAAATAGGTATTCCCAGATCCTGTTAACTAGCTGAGTACTCCCTGTGATTACCGTCTGCCTTTAGTCAGGGAAGAGATAGCATGCAGTCTCTTATGGCAGGCATCTTTGTTTACCCAGTGCTGGACAACTCCAAATACCTAGACTAAACAGGGTGAGTTCTTTCCAGATTTTTAAATTTTCTATAAATTTTATATTTTAAATTGATCTAGGTATTGAGTTTTCTTTGACATTTCTATTTCTCAAAACCATAATTAATAAAAAAGTAGGCCTGGGATAATTGTTGTTAAATGTTTTTTTGCTGTAATTGGCCATGTTTTGAAGTTGATCCTTTGCTTTTATTCTGACCTCAGTTGGGAATTGTTGGGTTGTTATAGGCTGCTTACATCCTCTGTAAAGCAGTGTGTAGTATTGTATAACTGTTGCTCTATGCTGGAGTTACTAAAGCAATAGCTTTTGGTTTTTTGTATTATTTTATCAGGCTTAGAGAAAAAAACCCAGGTTCTCCAGCCTGAGGAAAAGAAGACTGTGGCATATCATGAGGCAGGTCATGCAGTTGCTGGCTGGTACCTGGAACATGCAGACCCACTCTTAAAGGTAAGGCAGCTTGTGTTGAACAGTAGGCAAGCCAACTTAGTCATGTCCGTAACTGAGAAGATTGCATTTCCACGAAGGATAAATATTAAAAGAAATTTGCTAGAAATTTCTGGAAGCGATGGTGGAAGCAAAAAGTGCCCAGAAGCAGACCAAATTGGAAGAGAGTTTACTCTCAAAAAGCAGCATTGCAAAGAATTGGGAGTTTGTAGCTTTCTTGTGTAAGCATATTCCCTAACCTCCAAGGCCCCAGTGGTAGAAAATACTGAACTTACCATCTTGAGGAAGCAGAGGAGTAAAGTTAGGGTTTGAAGAATAATGGAAAAGTAACATGAAACTCCTGAAAATAGGAAAGCTACAAAGTGTTTAGACCCAAATCCAACTAGTAACTGCACAGTTTCCTGACTGGCTGCTAAGCTTGGTATACATAGGAAGACCCCAGAAAGCCTGGCAAAAAAGGAAGCAGAGACCAAAGAGACAAAGTGCACCAAGTAAGAGTGTTCAATTTTCTGTTTTTTTTTTTTCCAACCATGTACCTTTCTCAAACAAATATATCACAGATAGGCAGGAAGCAGCAGCCTAGCTAACTGCTGATGTTAAGGAACATCTGGAAATTGAGGGGAGTCCCTTGAATGAAGGAAGGTGACCACAGAGAAAACTTGAAAGTGTGTGAGAAACATCATAAATAATCTACAAAAAAAGACATTAGAACCAAAAAGTGAAGTTAGCAAGGTTGTAGAATTGAAGGTTACTTTACAGAGATCAATTGTATTCCTATGTATTAGCAATGAACAATTAGAAAGTGAAATTTTAAAAATTCAGTTTCATTTATAACAACATCCAGATGCATGAAATCTATAGGAATAAATTTATCAAAATATGTGTAGGACCTGTACATTGAATTGAACAAAACCTAAATAAAAATAGAGATATACCATGTTCTTGAAATGTTATGATGTCATTTCTCCCCAAATTGATCAGTACAATCTGTCAGTTACAGCAGATGTTTAGGGTAGAAATTGACAAGATTATGTAACATATGGGAATGCAGATCAACACAGTCATAGTAATGAAGACTATAGTATGGTGAAAGGACTGATAACAGATCAGTAGATGGAGGAGTCCAGAAATAGACCTTTCCACTAATTGGTTAATGATTGTCAATGGAGGTACCAGAGCAAATCAAGGATTGTCTTACCAGTAAATGATTTTGTCAGCACTGTATTCATATGAAAAAAGAAGTGAACATTAACTCTTACATCAAATGCAGAAAATTAATTTGAAATAGATTGTAAAAAACTAATAAAATTTCTAGAAGAAAACACAGGTAAAAATCTTAGTAGCCTTGCTAGGTCAAATTTTCTTAAAAAACATGAACATGAACCAAAAAAAACATGAACCAAAAAACATGAACCAGAGAAAAAGTAAATTAGATTTTATCAAACTTGAAACCTTTTTATTTTTTAAAGACACTATTAATAAAATAAAAGGCAAGCCATGTACTTTGAAGATAGTTACAATATGTATATAAGACAAAGGACTTGTGTGTAGAATATGTAAAGAACTTTCAAAATTCAATAAGAAGGTAAGTAACCCAATAAAACAACAGGCAAAAGATTTGAGCATAGATTCCATAAAAGGTTTGTGAATGGACATTAAGCACATACAGACATTGAGTATCATTAGTCATCGTGAATGTGCAAATTAAGCATAATGCAATGCCCCCTCACACCCATTAGAATGGTTAAAAAAATTAGTGATTGGTGTTAATAATAATATTCAGTGTTAATAATATGGAATGTTGGAAAATTTGTACATTACTCATGGGAATGTAGAGGGAAAACAGTCTGGCACTTTCTCATGTAGGTAAAAAATGCTTCCCTACAACTAGTCTCAACTTCTATATATTTACCCAAGAGAAATGAGAACATGTTCACATAAAGACTTGTGCTGTTTTATTCATAAGTGTCAATAAAATGAAAGCAACCCTACAGTGAAATATATATTTTATATGTTATACTATGGAATACTACTACACAGCAGTAAAATAAATGAACTATTCATAACCACAACCATGGGGGGGGTTGAATCTCAAAAACAGGAACAGTAAAGTATATACTGTGTGATTTCACTTATCTGCGATTCTAGAAATTCTAATCCACAGGAACTGAAAGCTTATCTGTGGTTGCTTGGAATGGAAATGGAAAGAAAGGATGACTACAGAGGGCTATGAGGGAATGTTTTAGTGATGAAAAGACTGTTGTCTTCATTGTGGGAGGTTGTGTTTGCCAGAACTCTCTGAATTGTACATTTAAATTGGGTGAATTGTATATAAATCATCTTTTGGTAAAGTTGATTTTTTGAAAATTAAAGAAATTTACAGTTAAAAAAGAAGACTAGAAAAGGATAAGGCTGCTAGCATCCTTGTTTGCTTTCCCTTTTATCCTCCAAAGTGGGGACATGGTGCTGACTGACAGGTGGAATGGAGCCTGCACTGTATTTAAGTTGTCAGGAGGTAAGATAACTCACTAGTAGTCTTTTTGTCAAGACTGGAAAATTTCAGTTGAGTTTATAAAGAAACAAAAAATACTTGTAGAATTATAAGGTGAAGTTATTCTAAGAGGATGTATTCCTCCTGAATAGTCACTTCTGCTAGAGTTAGAATTTATCTGGCCAAGACTGATGGATCGCCCACAATTATCTTACATAAGTGAGTTTATCTATTGGTAAATAGACATGATCAAGTCTATTTAGCATTTTGTGTGTTTCCTACTCACCAGGTCTCCATCATCCCAAGGGGCAAAGGACTAGGTTATGCTCAGTATTTACCCAAAGAACAATACCTGTACACCAAAGAGCAGCTTTTGGACAGGATGTGCATGACTCTGGGTGGCCGGGTATCAGAAGAAATCTTCTTTGGAAGGATTACAACTGGCGCTCAAGATGACTTGAGAAAAGTAACTCAGAGCGCTTATGCCCAAGTAAGTATAAGAAATGGGGTGTTTCTTCCTAGTTTCTTGCAATATTTGTGCGAGAAATGGACATTCATGAATGGCGTTAAAACAATGCTATTGTGTTTGGCTTAGACCTTTTAGGCAAGGATTATTTTCTTAAATCCATTTTAAAACAATCAAAACTTAGGAAAATAAACTTTTTATAGTATAGTATTTAAAGTTTATTTCCTAGAACACACACACACATAAAGTATATAAGTAGAGTTTAAGGTTCACTTAGCCTGTGTCATCCCACTTGAAAGACTGGACTCCAACTAAGAGCCCAGCTCTTTTAAGTTTCCTGCCTTCCTGCTGGGAGCAACCACTCTTCTGATTCTCGTTATCATCATGGCCTTGGTGTGTATATCCCCAAATAATGTAGTTTTACTGCCTTGGAACCTTATAGAAGTGACTTTCTTTGGGAATTTCTATTACTCGTATGTCTGCTCATCTTTACTGGTCTTCTGTCACTTCGTCAAATTCTTTTCATGACACTTAGGAGTACATGTTCTCACCTCTTCAAATGTATATTATCATAGCACATCCACCAGTGAACTCCCAGTAACCCTCTCCTCCATCTTTTGTTCTCTCCCTCTTTTCCTCATAACTTCAGTTCTACGGTCAGAGTTGGGGTTTTGGTTGGTGTCTCTTCTTTTGCTTTGTTTGTTAATATTCCATATACACTGGAGTTTCCATTATTTGTCTTTCTCCTTCTGATTTACTTTGTTTAGCATAATCCCCTCCAGTTCCATCTATGTTGTCATAAATGGCAAGTTTTCGTTGTTTTTTTTTAATCACTGAGTAGTATTTCGTTGAGTATATATACCACATCTTTATTCATTCATCGTCATTATGTTGTTTCTATATTTGGCTATTATAAACAGTATTGCAGTAGACATAGGAGTACATGCATTCCTTTGAATTCATGTTTTTATGTTCTTTATTTAGATTCTTAGAAATGGAATTGTTGGGTCATGTGGTCCATCTATTTTTAATATTTTGAGAAACCGCCATACTGTTTTCCATAGAGGCTGGATCAGTGCATTCCCACCAACAGTGTAGGAGGTTTCCTTGCTCTACAATCCCACCAACACTTGCTGACCTTTTTTGATATAGTTCATTCTCAGAGGTGTGAGGTGATAATCTCATTGTGGTTTTGGTTTTCATTTCCTTGATCAAAAGTGATGATGAGCACTTTTTCACATGCCTGTTGGGCCTTTGTGTGTCTTCTTTGGAGAAGTGGCTATTCAGATTTGCTCATTTTTTGATTGGGCTGCTATCTTCTTATAAGTTCTTTGAATTATTTATAAATTTTGGGTATTAACCCCTTGTCAGACATATGATATGCAAATACTTTCTCCCATTCAGTGGGATGTCTTTTCTGTTGCTTTCACAAGTCTTAAAAATACGTAACTTCATACTTTCTGAGTTCTCCTGCCCCTCACTTCTATCTGGACCTTCTCTTTTGTAGTCAGTTTGCATTTTACTTCTAGAAGTTTCTTAATGTGAGGCTTTGTCTGGTAAGATTTGGGGGCTTGTGAGTCCAGACTAGGCTAGCCCCTTTAACCAGATCCCTTGTGGACTTAGAGGACAGACAAATGCAAGCTCCCCTCTGGCTTCACTTCTCAGGTTGGCCCACCACTCCTTCCAGGGGACTCATGTTTTCTCAGGCCTGTCAGATACATCTTGCTTCTCTTCTACTTCCTCATGTGCAGAGTATAATAATATGCAGGTCTTATGCCTATTGCAATTTGTCACCTAATCTTGTAGATGTTTGTGATCTTCTGGTCTTGTGTTCCTAGTTGAGGTGTTTAAAATGCTGTCAAAGGGGCCTCCCCGGTGGCGCAGCGGTTGAGCGCTGGGTTGCGAAGCTGCCTGCAGCCTCTGCAGCCGGTTCGATCCCCGGCTGCTCCCCGGCCACCAGAGGAGGGTCCCACATGGCGCGCAGACCTCTCCTGCCGCCCTCTGCTCCCCTCAGCAGTGTACTTCGGTCCTTCTGCCTGCTCTGTTCCCCGCTCTGGCTCTGGTGAATTCTCTCACCCTCCCACGCTTCTGACTGTACCCAGTGCATGTATAAACCAAACAAACAAATAATAAATAAATAAATAAATAAGATATGCCTCTAGAAAAATTAAAAAAAAAAAAATGCTGTCAAAGGCCACCATGTAGATATTGGAAGTAGCATTACAGTGAAATGTGGGCTTAATGTCATTGGAAATACTTATTACCATTTTATGAAAATATGTTGGTCTGTCAGCAAAAACGGATGGCATGACTAATCATGTCTTCCTTTTCAGATTGTTCAGTTTGGCATGAATGAAAAGGTTGGGCAAATCTCCTTTGACCTCCCTCGTCAGGGGGACATGGTGTTAGAGAAACCTTACAGTGAAGCCACTGCAAGACTAATTGATGATGAAGTACGGATACTTATTAACGAAGCTTATAAAAGAACAGTAGCTCTTCTCACAGAAAAGAAAGCTGATGTGGAGAAGGTAGGTGCCATTTGTACAAATAATCCTCTGTACAGTTTTGTAAAAAAGAATGATATGGTTAATTTCTAAACAATTAGCATTTACTTTATCTGGCTAACTCTTGGGTTCTTTAGTTTATTCTGATATTCCTGTGTCTGCTCTGTCTCCATAAGGTGGTAGGAAAGTAGTGGTGAGCAAATGCTTATGTGATCCTGACACTGTGGCTCTTTGAAATATTAAAGGATTAAAGCAGGATTAAAAATGTCCACTAGGGACTACACAATAAACAGTTGAGTCAGCATTCTTCCCAACAAATACTTTACCAGTCTAAATAATGAGCATGAGGGACTGGTTGGCTCTTGCCACTTTTTTTTTTTTTTTAACCTCTGGGATAAACAGATAGTGAAAGATGAAAGGGCAAGTAAAAGGAGCAGTCAAACTAGATAAGTAGGAACTGGCACGTGAAAACTATGCTTGGATTAATTATGAACTTACATGCTTCATGTTTTCTGTTGATCCTCATTTGTTAGCATCTCCAAAAGGGAGGAGTCCTTTCTGAATTTTGTGGATTTTGTGTATCCAGTAAACTTGATTTTTCAGAATTCATACCACCAAAATGGAGTTTTTGTCATTTCATAAGCACAACAGAAATGAAAAATACTTTTAAAAAGGGATTGACACAGATAAAAGCCTGTTTGTATAATGGGGATCAAGGAAGGAGGATGAGTAAGAGAAAGGCTTTAAAAATTTATTTAAAGAAATAAGAGCTAAGAACCTCTCTAATCTAAGGAAAGATCCATATAGTCCTGATCCAGGGGACCCAAAGAGTCACAAACAAAAATAAATCCAAACAAAAATATTATGATCAAACTGCTAAAAATTAATGATAAGGTTACTAAAATTGTCCAGAGAAAGAAGAGTTACATACAAGGAAATACCTGTTAGATTATCTGCAGCTACTCAGTGGAAACTTTGCAAGTAAGAAGGAAATGGCAGAAATATTTACAGCTCTAAAAAGGATTTTCACCCTAGAATACTATATTCAGCCATACTGAAGGAGAGATAAGCAGCTTTATAGAAAATAAAAAGACTATCTCATCACCATGCTAACCTTGAATGAAATAGCAAAGGGATTTTATAAAATTACAATTTCATGTGGAACTAGCAGAAACCAAAATTGTACAGTATGAAGAAGGAGGAGGAGAATAAAAACATGTATCAGTAGAACAAAATTGAGATCAAACCATTCAACAGATTGCAAATATGGACATAAAATGTTAATTAACCTCAGTGTGACCTCAAATCAAAAATCTATAGTAACACAGGATTATATTGTTTCTATAACTTGGCTATTACAAATAGTATTGCAATGGACCACTCTTAACTCCCATACACAAAAATTCAAAATGAACTAAAGACTTAGGAATAAACTCCAGAGTGTAAATATGTAATGAAATCTTAGGCAGTAAGTTTTATAACATCAGTGATCAAGAAGTATTTGATGACTCAGTATATATGGCAAGGGAAATAAAAACAAGAATAAACAGTTGGGATTACCTCAGTTAAAAACCTTTTACACAAGAAAAAAAATATTGCCAGATTAAAAAGATATCCTGCTGAGTGGGAGAAGATAGTCACACATCACACAATTTACAAGGGATTGATACCCATTATATACGTAGAACTCATCCAGCTTAACAGAAACAGAAGCAATCCAGTTAAAATGTGGGCAGCAGATTTGAATAATTTTCCAAAGAGGATATATATACAGAAGGCCAACAGACATTAAAAAATGCTCATCATTATCTCTAATGAGAAAATGAAAATCAGAACCATAATGAGATAGTATCAGACACCTTTGAGAATGGCATATATCAAAAAGCTCCCCAACAGCAAATATTGGAAAGGATATAGAAAAAGAGGACCCCCCCACTACATTGTTGGTGGGAATGTACATTGGTGCAACCATTCTTGAAAGCTATACGCACCTATCTGAAAATGGAAGTACTATATGACCCAGTCCTGCTTTTGGGTGTCTAAAGAAAACAAAGTCATCAAACTGAAAAATTTTGTGCTAAGATATGGGAGCAGCCCAAGTACCCACTGACAGGATTGCATAAAGAAGATGTAGTATATACACGTGGAATATTATTCAGCTAAAAGGAAAGATAAAATGTTGCCATTTATAGTAACATGGAACTTTAGGGGATTATATAAAACATAGTAAGCTAGAAAGATAAAGACAAATGTGGAACAGTTTCATATATATAAGTAATATAGGACTCAAAGCAGACAGACTGACAAAAGAAAATAAATATAAATCAGCAGACCGTGATAATCAAACTTAGGTTTCCAAGGTTGAGAGAGAGGAGAGGGAGAAAGGGTCAAGGGGGGTTAAAATTTTTTTCTCTCTACCTTTGTATATTTTACTTCAAAAGAAAAAAACCTAGAAACTTTCAGTGAACTCTATTTCGCAAGCTGAAATATTAAGAGTATTGATGCCTATAGTTTGTGAAGTGTATTAAGAAATAAGATGTTTAGATGGAATTGCAGATTGATAGATAATGTGATTGAACTAAATATTGTAAAATATTAATAATAGACTCTAGATGATGAGTACATGAGTTTACCATAAAAAAAAAATCTTTTGTTTTTGTTAATATTATTTCATAATAAAAGCTAGAACTTTTAGTTTGGAAAGCTCTACTTAGGGGAGGTTGATTTAGCAGTTATTTTTCATTGTTCTGATAGACAGGCACACAGCCAGTCAGGATTTCTTTCCGGATATGGCTCCAAAATTGCTGACTGGCAAATGAGAGTTTTCTCATCATTCAGTCATTTGGAAAGAGACATTTAATGTGGGTCCCAGTCCTGGGTCCTGCCACTCAAAACCATAAAGAAGATAAAACTTTAATTTTTGCTATGAAGAATTGTCAAGTTAGTGTGAATAAGTAATGGAAAGGAACGTTAGCAATATGGAGACCTGGTGAGCAGAGAAATGTGTGGGGAGGAGATAGTTGTATAACTGTCTGCCTGGAGCAGATGAGGGTAGGGGGTTGGGGAGGGTGGACAAGGGGTTTGGGGAACCATGTCCTCTAAAACTAGATAGACTGTTTGGAAATAGAATTTTAGAACTAGAAGTAACCTTCACAATGGTGTCACCCAGCCCCTTGTTTATTGGTAAGAGTCTTGATGGAATCTTCAGTGGAAATGATTAAAAGTTTACCCATTAAGAGAGTGTTATGTCAGCTCCAGTGGATGGAAGAAACTATAACAAGGAGCAGCTAAGAGACTGTTGCAGGCATGTTTTAACTTTCCTGAGAGGTTGCTGGTGGTGACAGCAGAAATAGGAAGGTGGAAATAAGGCAAAAGCAGAGTTAAGGCACCAAGATGTGATGATTAAATGTAGAGAATAAGAGAAAACTCTCAGGGTGACTCAAAGACGCCCCCTAATGGAAGACACAGGTGGGTGCAGAGAAGGGCTCATCCTCATCCAAGACGACATGAACAGCAGGCATTTGCAAATGGTACATGGATAGGAGGACCAAGTCAGACAGAGGATCTCTTGGTGATCCGCTTGTGGCCAGTTGTTGATAAGAAGGAAATTTGCAGTAAAAGATATCAGAGGACAGAATAGTTCACTCAAGATGACCAGACCTGGGAGCAGGGTTGTATAATGAGTCCACATGTGCACGCCACAGCTACCAGAGGGGCCGAGATAATTCACCAGTTACCTACCCCTCCACGTATACAGTTCAAGTGCTGACAATAGTAATAAATGTTTGTGAGAGGAAAACTGGTTCAGTAGGATGAAATACTGCAGAGTTCTAAAGTATAAGAGAAAATTATATCTATTAAGAATGTTGAGCCACCAGGAAATAGGGAGATATCAAGGGAAGAGGTGCCTGGAACCTTTGCCGCTGAGACACATGCCTTCTAGACCCTTGGCCTTATCTAATGGACTGAAACATTGGGCAAATTCATTTTGAAG
The DNA here is from genome assembly GCF_964194135.1 of Talpa europaea. Classification (NCBI taxonomy): domain Eukaryota; kingdom Metazoa; phylum Chordata; class Mammalia; order Eulipotyphla; family Talpidae; genus Talpa; species Talpa europaea. The sequence goes on from NC_140080.1 coordinate 48,449,731, forward strand.
GACCAAGACTTAGGAGACCAGAGTAACCAGCTGTCACTCACCCAATATCTTATGTGTTCAGGTATTGCCTACAATGCAATAACCTTTCTAAAACCCCCTACATGGGCCTCCCTGGTGGCGCAGGTCGTTAAACACAGCACTATGAAGCTATCCACAGCCTTTACAGCACGAGTTTGATCTCCAGCCAGAGAGCTACCCACATGGCACTTCTCCCCTCAGCAGTGTATTTCAGTCAATCTGCCTATTCTGTTCCCCACTCTATCTCTTGTGAATCCTCTCACACCCCCTGCCCCGCACCTCTGGCCTGTACCCCAGGTCTTGTATGAATAAATAAATAAATCTTTAAAAAAATAAAACTCCCTACAGCCTCATGGAGGTAGCTAGATTATTGCCTTTACTTTACAGAATAAACGAATACATAGAACGGTCAACTTACTTTGCTTAAGGTCATGCAGTTGCTAAGTGGCAGGACCAGGATTGGGACTCACATGTCCTGTCTGCGGAGCCCTCGCCATCAACCTCTAACTATTACCTGTGCTGTCAGCGTTGTTCTCCAAATTGAGGTGTGCTGAGTATAAAAGACACACTGGGTTTTGAAGTATGAAAAAAAGAATGTAAAAATATCAAGCATTGATTATATCATTACATGTTGAAGTGGTGATAACTTTTGATATATTGGGTTGAATAATAAATTTTTAAAATTTAAAGTGGTTACCCACAACTGTGTTAATAGACAAATTGAGAGTTAAAGATGGTCTCAGAAGAATCCTAAAGCTTTTATTTCTCTAAGTCTTATATATATAAACAATATATGAAAATCAGAGTATTTTAGCTTCCTGGTTATATTTAAAGAAACTTTACCTCAAATATATAGACAAAAGTATATGTGGATAAAATGATACAATATCTGGGGTTTTTCTCAAATGTGAGCAGTACTTGGTGAAATATAAGTGGCTCTAAGTCAGTAATTGTTGATAGTGGTTACATGGGGTTCAGTTATTCATTGTTTCATCTTTGTACATATTTGAAATAATCCAATAGTAAATTTTTCAAGAATTGAAAAGACACAGGAAAATTATTATTTGATATCTTTAGAAACAGCATTTAATGTAAGCTAACAATATTTTTAAAGTTACCTCAGGAACTAAACCTGTTTTATGAGATGAGTTTATAATTTAAACCATTTAACCATTTATGTTCTAACCATAACTACTCTTCCCTGCCCCCATCTCATCAATTGCCTTCATAGAGTTGGTTAGATGTTCCAGTTTCTGTGACCTGTTAAGATGTCAATGTCAGATTTATGGTTTGATCATATAAATGAATAGAACTTCAAGATATGTATTTTCACAATAACTTCCTTGGCTTCATTTTATATCTCTGCACTTGTTTAATTTTTTTAAAAACTAAAAGTTTCCTGCTCTTCCAGCCTTCCCCCTATTTTCTCCCCACCCATGACTTTTATTACTTTATATATCTTTCCAGAATTTCTTTCTGTATATATGTTAATAGAAAGATATATTTTTCCCTTACTTTAAAAGCAAATGTAGCATATGATGCACACCGTGCATCTTGCTTTTCTCATTGAATACCCTTCTCTTAAAGAGAATAGAGAAGTTCTTAATTACAGGTTTCCAATTGTTCATGGTATGCATGACCCACATTGTAGCCACTCCCTTACTGATGGGTATTTGTTTTTCCAATATTTTGCACCTCTTACTCAAAAGCTGTTAACTTTTTTGGTGTTCTTAGATATATATTTTTGGAGTGGGATTGACATAAATAAAAACATTATTAGCTTTGAGTAGACTTTCCTGAGTAAGTTCATCTAATTGGAATTGTTCCTGTTTCAGGTTGCTCTTCTATTATTAGAAAAAGAAGTATTAGATAAGAATGATATGGTTGAACTTTTGGGCCCAAGACCATTTGCAGAGAAATCTACCTATGAAGAATTTGTGGAAGGAACTGGCAGTTTGGATGAGGACACTTCACTTCCAGAGGGCCTTAAGGACTGGAACAAAGAGCGGGAAAAGGAGAAAGAGGAGACCCCAGAAGAGAAAATTGCCAACCAGATCCGAGGAGGGAGGCCATTTTAGTTTTTCATATTGTGATTTCAGTTTGTACGTTTTTTTCAACTCTGGCTTTCTCAGAGGAGTGAAAACTTCGCCAGATTGGTCATGATCAGCTGCTGGTCTGGATGAAGGGTGGGAAGAGGAGTACTAATTCCCACCCTCAGAAGTCACAGTAGGGATAGCAAGGTGACTTTCCACAGGACCCTAGGGAGAGCATGTCCTCTGTCCTCACTGAGCTCTGGGGCAGTGGCGGGCACTCAGGCATTGTTCCTGCTCCACGTTGGTGAAGCCAGCTGGTGTGTGTCAGAGTAGAGAATCCGAAGGCATACCAAAGAGGTATAATTTCCTCTTCCCATCACCCCACTCTTCATTCCTATTTCCCTTCAGAACTTCCCTCTGAGGAAGAATGATGAAGTTAAATTGGAGTCTTGATAAAAATATTTTAAAGATGGAATCCAAGTCACATGTTGCTGTTTAAATGGAATGGTTTTCTACAGAGAGCTGTAACATATTTAAAAATATGAATGTATTATGTAAATATGGCTTCTTTACATCAGAAATAAAGTGTAAACACTGTACTTTTTTCCTCTGAACACACAAAGGGTCACTTTATTCTTGGAATACTTTTTTTTTTTAAAGATTTATTTATGCATACAAGAACTGGGGTGTAGGCCAGTGGTGTGGGAGGGTGAGAAGATTCACCAGAGACAGAGTAGGGAGCAAAACAGGCGGATCCACTGAAATACACTGCTGAGGGGGAGGTGGGCGACATAGGAGAGGTCTGCTGCACCATGTGGGTTAACTCCCTGGCCAGGAATCAAATTCATGTTGCAGTGGCTTGCGATAGCTTGATAGTGTTGTGTCTTTAACCCCTGTGCCACCAGGGAGGCCCTTCTTGTTAAAAAAACACAATGGAAAGCAATTAAGTGTTTTTACTGTTTAGAAAGGAATCCTTGAAAAATCTTAGCCTTGCTGTTTCTCATCAATCCCCATGAAAGACTTAGTAACTTCTAAATTTGCAATTCCTGGAGTGATGAACTCTGGCTGTAAGTATGTTGATACCGAGTCAGTACGTGCAATAATGACATCATTTTATGTCCTCACGAGATCATTTGTAAACAGACTTTGGCCGCACTGTCTGACTCTGTCATCATAGTGGCCAGGCAGGCTGTTTCAAGCCATCTCCTGGATTCTGGAGGAGGGCAGTGATACTAGGAGGAACCCTGTACCCTGGATCATCTTCCATGACATCCACAGATGTGGTCTGAATCATTTACTGTTACTGTTACAGGAATACCCTGTGATCTGCAGTTTCAGTTATTCCTAGTCAGTCCAAAATACTATGTACAATAAGCTATTTTGACAAAACAAGTCACATAACTGCTTTATAAGTTGTTCATTTATTACAGTCCCTAATATATACATTAAACTATCATGTATGTATAGGAAGAACATATAAATACAGGTTTCAGTCCTCTATTTGGTTTCAGGCATCCCCTTATGGATCTTAAACTGTTCACCCGAGGGTAAGGATGGGCTAATGTAAGGAAGGAGTTATGTAGTATGTGTGGTTCCAGCAAAGCTGAAGTCTACAGTGTTGCAAACCTGCATCAGAATTCTTTTTTTTTAATAATTTATTTTATATAATTCTTACATCATTTTTCATTTTTGCACAATGTATGCATTTTCATTTTGGTTATATTCCCCGTACAATTCCCAGCCCCCTTATTTTGGACCAAATCCCTCCACTCCCCCCCCCCCCCCATTAGAGTGTCTCTGATTTATGGTTGCTTGTTCCTTTTGATTTTTTCTTTATTATAATTAGTCTTTTTCCTGGTCCCTTATTTATGTTTTCTAAATTCCTGCTATGAGTGAGGTCAACTGATGTTTTTCCTTTTCTTTCTGGCTTAGTTCGCTGAGCATGATCCCTTCTAGCTCCATCCATGTGGCTGCAAATTGCATGAGTTTATCTTTTTTGATTGCTGAGTAATATTGCATGGTGTATATGGACCACATCTTCTTGGTCCAGTCATCTATTTTTGGGCATTTGGGTTGTTTCCATAGCTTAGCTATTTGTAAATAGTGCTGCTATAAACATAGGGGTACAGGTGCCCTTTTTTTTTATAATTTTTTTTTTAATAGAGGCATGTTTTATTTATTTATTTATGTTTGTTTGTTTGTTTGTTTATACATGCACTGGGTACAGTCAGAAGCGCGGGAGGGTGAGAGAATTCACCAGAGCCAGAGCGGGGAGCAGAGCAGGCAGAAGGACCGAAGTACACTGCTGAGGGGAGCAGCGGGCGGCAGGAGAGGGCTGCGCGCCATGTGGGACCCTCCTCCGGTGGCCGGGGAGCAGCCGGGGATCGAACCGGTGCCGCAGAGGCCGCGGGCAGCTTCGCAACCCAGCGCTCAACCGCTGTGCCACCGGGGAGGCCCACAGGTGCCCTTTTAAATTAATGTTTCTGTGTCCTTTGGGTAAATAACTAGGAGTGAAATTGCTGGATCATATGGAAGCTCTGTCTTTAGTATGTCAAGAAATCTCCACACAGCTCTCCATAGTGGTTGGACCAGTTTGCACTCCCACCAACAGTGCAGGAGAGTTCCTTTTACTACACAACCTCACCAACATTTGTTGTTGCTAGTTTTTTTAATATGTGCCATTCTCACTGGTGTAAGATGGTATCTCATTGTAATTTTGATTTGCATTTCCCTGATTACAAGTGATGTTGAACATTTTTTCATATGCCTGTTGGCCATTTGCATTTCCTCTTTGGAGAAGTTTCTTTTTAGCTCTTCTGCCCATTTTTTGACTGGATTATTTTCTTTGTTTTTTGTTGAGTCTCATCAGCTCTTTGTAGATTTTTGTGATCAGTCCTTTATCATTAGTGGTGTGTGCAAAAATTTTCTCCCAGTCGGTGGGGTTTCTCTTTGTTTTTGTTATTGTCTCTTTTGCTGTGCAGAAGCTCTTTAATTTGATGTAGTTCTGGCTGTTTATCTTTGCTTTCACTATCACTGCTTTGGGTGATGTGTTTGTAAAGATGTCTTTGAGGTGCATGTCATGTAGTGTTTCACCTATATTTCCTTCTATATATTTGTTTTCAGGTCTTATGTCTAGTTCTTTAATCCATTTTGAGTTGGTTTTTGTGCATGGTGTGAGTTAGTAGTCAAGCTTCATTCTTTTGCGTGTAGCAACCCAGTTTTTCCAGCACCATTTATTGAACAAACTTTGTTTGCTCCAATGCATAATCTTTGCTCCTTTGTCAAAGATTAGTTGACCATAAATCTGTGGGTTTATTTCTGGATTTTGTATTCAGTTCCATTTGTCAGTGTGTCTGTTCTTGTTCCAATACCTTGCAGTTTTGATGATTATGGCTTTGTAGTATAGTTTGAAGTCTGGGAGTTTGATGCCGCCATTCCCTTCTTTTTTTTTTTTTTTTTTTCAGGAGAGCTTTGGCTATACGGTGTTTTTGGTGATTCCATATGAATTTCATCAATAATTGTTCTATTTCTTTGAAGGATGTCATTGAAATTTTTATTGGAATAGCACTGAATCTGTAAATTGCTTTTGGTAGGATGGCCATTTTGATAATGTTAATTCTTCCAATCCATGAGCAGGGAATATCTTTCCATTTCTTTGTGTCTTCTTCTATTTCTTTTAACAGTGTTTTATAGTTTTCTTTGTATAGGTCCTTTACCTATTTTGTTAGGTTTATTCCCGAGTATTTGATTTTTTTGTTTCAATAATAAAAGGGATTTTTTTTTTTTTATTTCTTCTTCAGATTTACTGTTGGTGTATAGGAAGGCTACTGATTTTTGTGTGTTGATTTTGTATCCTGCCACTTTGCTAAACTGATTGATTAGATTATTTAGTTTTTCTGTGGAGTTTTGGGGTTCTCTATGTATATTATCATATCATCTGCAAATAGTGATAGTTTTAACTTCTTCCTTCCCTATTTGGATTCCTTGTGTGTCTTTCTCTTGTCTTATTGCTCTGGCTAGGACTTCCAGTATTATTTTGAAAAGCAGTGGTGAGACTGGACATCCTTGTCTTGTTCCAGATCTTAATGGAAATGCTTTCAGCTTTTTGCCATTGAGAATGATACTGGCTATGGGCTTGTCATATAGGCCTTTATGATGTTGAGGTATGTTCTTTGTATATGAGAATTTCAAAGGCCTTATTTGTAAATGGGTGTTGTACTTTGTCGAAAGCTTTCTCAGCATCCATTGATATTATTGTTTGATTTTCATATTTTTTTGTTGATGTGTTGGATTACATTGATTGATTTTCGGATGTTGAACCATCCTTGTGTACCTGGAATAAATCCTGCTTGGTTGTGGTGAATTATCATAAGGATACATTGTTGGGTTCTGATAGCTAAAATTTTATTGAGGATTTTTGCATCCGTGTTCATTAGAGAGATTGGCCTGTAGTTTTCTTTTTTTGTGTTGTCCTTGTTCGGTTTTGGCATTAGTGTAATGTTGGCTTCATAGAATATGTTTGGTATTATCCCTTCTCAATTTTTTGAAAGAGTTTGTGAAGGATAGGCACTAGGTTGTTTCTGAATGTCTGGAGGAATTCATTTGTAAATCCATCAGGTCCTGGGCTTTTGTTTTGGGGGAGGTTTTTGATTACCATTTCAATTTTGCTGCTTGTAATTGGTCTGTTTGGGTGTTCTATTTCTTTTCTTTTCTTTTTTTTAAGATTTATTTATTTATTTATTTATATAAGCACTGGGTATAGTCAGAAGCGCAGGAGAGTGAGAGAATCCACCAGAGCCAGAGCTAGCAACAGAACAGGCAGAGTGACAAAATACACTGCTGAGGGGAGCAGGGAGCATGGCAGGAGAGGTCTGTCGCACATGTGGGACCTTTGCTGGGGGCCGGGGATCAAACTGGCGCTGCAGAGGCTGCGAGCGCTCAACCACTGCACCACCGGGGAGGCCCCTATTTCTTCTTTATCTAGCTTTGGGTGATTGTAGAGTTGTAGGAATTTGTCCATCTCCTCTAGATTGTTAAACTTGTTTGCATATAACTGTTCATAGTAGTTTCTGATTATTCTTTTGATTTCTGCTGTGTCTGTTGTGATTTCTCCTCTTTCATTTGTGATCCTATTTATTTGTGCTTTCTCCCTTTTTTCCTTTGTGAGCCTGGCTAGGGATTTGTCTATTTTATTTATTTTTTCAAAGAACCAACTTTTGGTTTCATTGATCATTTGGATTGGTGTTTTTTAGATTTGATTTCATTTATTTCTGCTTTGATTTTTATTATTTCTTTTGGTTTTGGGGATTTTTTTGTTGTTCTTTTTCTAATTCATTGAGCTTTGAGATTAGGTTGTTTCTTTGAGTTCTTTCTTGTTTCTTGATGTGAGCTTCTATTGCTATATATTTTCCTCTTATTACTGCTTTTGCTGCATCCCATACATTTAGGAAATTGGTGTCCTCCTTGTCATTCAACTCAAAGTATTTTTTAATTTCTTTTTTGATCTCCTCAATTAGTCCAGTGGTCTTCCAGGAGTGTGGTTTTCAATCTCCATGAGGTAGGAGAGTTCCTTGCCTTCTTTTTATGGTTTTTTTCTAGTTTGATGCCTTCATGGTCAGAGAAGATGGTTGGTATGATTTCAGTCTTGGTGTATCTGTTGATGTTTGTCTTGTGTCCCAGTATGTGATCGATCCTGGAGAATGATCTGTGTGCATTTGAGAAAAATGCGTACTCAGATTTTTAATGTCCTTACTTATTTTTTGTCTTGTTGATCTATCCATTGTTGATAGTGGTGTGTTGAAGTCTCCTACTATGTGTGTGTTTTCTCTGATGTCTGTTTTCAGAGATGATAGTTGTCTGATACATTTTGGTGCTCCTTCATTTGGTGAGTATATGTTAATGAGTGTTATTTCTTCTTGAAGTATTGTCCCCTTGATCATAATGTAGTGACCACTGGGGTCTCTTTTACCTTTTTGAATTTGAAATCTGTTTTATCTGACAGAAGTATAGCTGTTCCTGCCTTCTTTTTTTGGTCCATTTGCTTGTAGGATTGTTTTCCATCCTTTTACTTTGAGTCTATTTTTATCTTTTGTAGTTAAATGTTTCCTGGAGACAGAAAAAGGTTGGTTTTTTTTTTTTTTTTAAAGATTCATTTATTTATTTATACAAGCACTGGGTACATTCAGAAGCACGGGAGGGTGAGAGAGTCAGAGTGGAGAGCAGAGCATGCAGACTGAGGAAGTACACTGCTGAGGGGGAGCAGCGGGCGGCAGGAGAGGTCTGCGCACCATGTGGGACCCTCCTCCCGTGGCTGGGAAGCAGCCGGGGATCGAACCTGCGCTGCAGAAGCTGCGGGCAGCTTCACAACCCAGCGCTCAACAGCTGTGCCACCGGGGAGGCCCCTAGTCCATTTACATTTAGAGTTAATACTGATATGTTAGCATCTGTATTTGCCATTTTGTTTGTCTTTCCTCTGATTTTATTTATTTATTCTTTTAATAACTTTTTTTTTTTTTTTGGCCTTGTTTCTTTGCTGTTCATCTCTCTGTTGGTTCTGGCTTTAGGACTCTTTGTAGTATTTTTTGGAGTGGGGGTTTAGTCATAATGAAATTCCAGAGTTTCTGTTTGTCTGGGAACGTCCTTGTTCTTTCTTCATAGAGCAAGGAAAGCTTTGCAGTATAGAGTATTTTTGGTTGGCATTTGTTGTCTTGGAATCTGTTGACTATGTCCCTCCACTCTCTCCTTGACTGTAGTGTTTCTTTGGGGAAGTCTGTACATCAGAATTCTTAACCAAAAGATGGCATGAAGTTGTGCTAAGTCTTCAGATGCCACTATTTGGACTTAGAGTTACCAAATGTTTCTGCATTTTAAAATTACTTTTTTACTTTAGTCAAAAAGTAATTTTAATTAAGTTTTTAGCAACATCAGTTTGCCTTGCAGTTTGACTTGTGTGTTTTTGACATAAAGATGTGGCACAGTAAATTATCACACTTAAGCAGAATGGAGTGGCAGCACTGGAACCCTGGAGCTTCGTCTGCTGCCTTGGGGCAGCTCCTCCAGGTGACCTAGAGACTCTGAACTCTCCCTGCCTCCGCCACAGAAGCAGCTGTTTCGGCTCTGCACTACAGGCTCCTCCTCACCTCACACTCAACACTTGCGGTTGCTTCTCCACCTGGTGAGGAGAGAATAACATTGACTGCTTCCTTTCCACGTGGAGTGCGTGTGGGCTGCAGGTCAGTGAGGGGCTGTTTTCAGGCTGTTGGGTTTGCTGTGTAGCCAAGCTGTTCAGGTGCTGTCCTCCCCAGCAATAAACAGTGAGAAGCTCTGCGCTCCCTCGCATCACTGCCAGGATTGCTGCTGAGGGGCAGATATTAGCTGTGAGGCCTCTGGCCTCATCTAACTAATCAAATCTTTGCACGAGACTTGCTCAGATGGTAAACCACATCAGCCCTGCAGTTCTAAATAGGCTGGACATGGGCTCTAGACTTGGATAGTAGGCTGGCGTGGCCTGGGGCAGCCAGGGAGAATGGTCACTCCGCACCTATAGGGCTAGTAAGCCTTTCCCTGTGTCTCAGCCTGAATAGAGCCTGGCTCATCGCGGGTGTTTGATACTTTTTCTTCTAAGGTTAGATGTAGGTTATTACTTTTACTGCTGTCTTACAAAATAGTTTGGACATCTGCAAAAATAGGATGTTTTCACTTCATGCTGCCGTGATCAGTGATTTTTCCTGTCTGTCCAAGCTGGGTGAGCACAAAACAAATGCAGTGACTGAGAGCTGTGACATCACAGCAGTCAGATGACTGCACCTTTGAGTCTGCTCAGTGGCTAAAGGACCCAGACCCATGGGATACTGGGTCATCTTGACAGGAATTTGAGTCCCTATTTGTGGGGAGGGGCAGAGGAGAGGATCCAGCACTAGATGCTTCAACCTGGAAGGACATGCTGCTCCCCTTTTGGCAAAAGCAGAGCCCCATGTTCACAGCTAACTTTAGGGCAGGAAGAACTAAACCAGAAACCCTGGCAAACAGCAGTACCTGCCAACTAGTAAAACTAATCTGGTCGTGTCCTCTAGCATTTGATTTTAAAAGACCTCTTACAGAAACCATAAAGCGGTGGTTTGTCACACTGAAGGGCCCCAGTCCTCCCTGCTGGCTTGGCCACTGCTGCGGAGCCCAAGTCTGAGCTCCTGTGGACAGAATGCACAGCAGCTCTGGGTGCTGATCAGCTGGTTCCCCTCATTCACCAAGAGCTAGCACCTATCCTGGCTGTGGTGGGAAGGCAGAAAGTCACTTTTTGTGACTCCTGGCAAGTTTTAGAAGAACTGTTACAAAAGGCTAGGACTGGCTAGCTCAGGATACAAAGGGAACTGGTGAAAGTTTACAAGGGAGGTCTAAGTGCAGGCTGCAAGTGGGAGTAACAGGTGTTTTATATTATGCAAGTGGGGGTAACAGATGTGTGACTTTCATGCTCAAAAAAAATCTGGCTTCCACCCTTAATGACTCCAGCTCAAGAAAAGCCCTTTCCTCTGAGTTCTTAAAGAACTGCAGGAACAGTTGACCCAGGAAGAGAGGAGGGTCTTGGTAACCATTCTAAGGCAAAGTAACAAATCTATCAGTAAGTAGAGGCCGGAAGAAGTGAAGTTTTATTACTGTTTTATTATGAATACATGTTTCCAAGTTCAATATCAAATATTCAGTACAAGGCAACAACACAGCTTCAGGTTTCTTCACAAAGGTTGAAAAGTGCTGTTTCTAACTTCCCTGCAAATTCTCAGACATTGCCGAACATATAACAGAGGTGAGCTTTATTTATTCAGTCCTTTATTTGTGGCCCATTAGTTATTTCAAGTCTTCCACCATTAGAAAAATTCCCTTGATTTTCTGATTGGGTCCAACTGCCAATTCTCTGCCATTTTGATATACTTTATACCTGATGACTGATTGTACACTTGTGTTGCATTTGTGAGGGGCTATTACCACATAGACCAGCACGCCATTCAAAGACCATTAAAGTGAAGATGCACCAGTTACAGAAAAAACAAAAACATCCAAATGGAACTATCTGAGACGGGTATTCCTCTACTCATTGATCTCCTCTTCATCATCTTCAAAAGCTTCTTCGCCATCATTGGCCGTGGCTTCCTGATACTGCTGGTATTCAGACACCAGGTCATTCATGTTGCTCTCTGCTTCTGTGAATTCCATCTCATCCATGCCCTCTCCTGTAAACCAGTGCAGGAAAGCCTTCCGGCGGAACATGGCAGAAAACTGCTCTGAGATGCGTTTGAACAGCTCCTGGATGGCCGTGCTGTTCCCAATGAAGGTGGAGGCCATCTTGAGGCCCCGAGGAGGGATGTCACACACGGCCACCTTGACATTGTTGGGGATCCACTCCACGAAGTAGCTGCTATTCTTGTTCTGGATGGCCAGCATCTGCTCGTCCACCTCCTTCATGGACATAGGGCCCCGGAAGACGGTAGCCACGGTCAGGTAGCGCCCATGTCTGGGATCACAGGCAGCCATCATGTTCTTGGCATCGAACATCTGCTGAGTCAGCTCGGGCACCGTCAGGGCCCGGTACTGCTGGCTGCCCCTGGCCGTCAGGGGTGCGAATCCAGGCATGAAAAAGTGCAGGCGGGGGAAAGGGACCATGTTCACGGCCAGCTTTCGGAGGTCGGCATTGAGCTGGCCGGGGAAGCGCAGAGAGGTGGTGACCCCGCTCATGGTGGCCGACACCAGGTGGTTGAGGTCCCCATAGGTGGGCGTGGTGAGCTTCAGAGTACGGAAGCAGATGTCATACAGGGCCTCATTGTCAATGCAGTAGGTCTCGTCTGTATTCTCCACCAGCTGGTGCACGGACAGGGTGGCGTTGTAGGGCTCGACCACAGTGTCTGAGACTTTGGGAGAGGGCATGACACTGAAGGTATTCATGATTCTGTCAGGATACTCCTCCCTGATCTTGCTGATGAGCAGAGTGCCCATGCCTGAGCCAGTCCCGCCCCCCAGGGAGTGGGTAAGCTGGAAGCCCTGCAGACAGTCACAGTGCTCGCATTCCTTCCTCACCACGTCCAGCACCGAGTCCACCAGCTCTGCCCCTTCCGTGTAGTGGCCCTTTGCCCAATTGTTTCCTGCACCAGTTTGTCCTAGAATAAAACAGAGGTGAAGCATGATTTTCAAATAGGGTAGGACAGGAAGGAGTTGCTCACTGTCAATGGTACTTTTAAAATGGTGATGGGGAAGATGTGCTATGAAATGATTAGATAATAACACAGGTAGGTAAGGGAAGCACGCAGCCATCACGTTGCCTATGAGCATGTGAAATAAACAGTACAACTGTGTTAGATAAAGAAGCTACCAATTTCTAAGTTGCATCTTTTGACCTGGTAACTCCCATTCTCTTTTTTAAATAGGCAATTTTTGAATGTGGTAATATTTAAAAGAAACTAAAGTTATACATTTAAAAACAAGTTACTTTCCCTTCTTTGAGCATTATGAATTTTGTACCATGTCCAAATATTTCCTTTTTGGAACAGAAATATGTTTTCAGATTAATGGGGCACCCTCCCTTTCCTCCCCCCACCCCATGCGTACATATTCATCATCCAGAACTACTGAAACAGATTTTTCTGAGCACCAATTTATTTTACAATTATAATTAAATAGTACAGGAAGTGATTCCTGCCCACAAATTGCTTCATGTCCAGGGGTTGTAAAGTTATTGATATACCTGAAAGATTTGAGTTTTTATCCAAGTTTAAGTAACTAAAAAAAGACTTCCAATTACTCTGTTTTCCTGTATAATGGTGCATTTTCACCAAACATGCCATTTTTTACTTTCTTTCATGGAAGAAATTTTCAATCTGAAGGGTTGGTTTTTTTTTTTTTTTTTTTAAAGATTTATTTATACAAGAACTGGGGTACAGGCCAGATGTGCGGGAGGATGAGAGGATTCACCAGAGACAGAGTGGGGAACAGAACAGGCAGACTGACAAAATACACTGCTGAGGAGAGCAGCAGGCGCGACAGGAGAGGTCTGTGCCATGTGGGACCCTCTCCGGCCAGCCGGGATTGAACCGGTGCGTCAGAGGCTGCGGACAGCTTCATAGCACAGTGCTCAACCACCTGTGCCACCAGGGGAGGCCCTGAATGGTTGGCTTTTAATACAAATTTAAAGTCCTATTTCTCAGTTCATTTCATGAAAAATAGATCTGTCAGTAGGGAAGGCATGTTTTCTAGGCATGTAAGTACAGGCCTAAGTTTATATGTGAATTGATGCACTTAAAAGGAACTGGCCAAAAGGGGCTGGATGAACATACTCAGTTTTCACTTTTTTGGACACTGCAAATTTCCTATAATGTAGGACTCTTCAAACACCATTGCTCTATATGCCCTCAAAATATCTAAACATTACATGCCCCTCATATTTTTTTCAACTGACCTCTACTTTGTCTTACAAATTCAAATAGTTGCAAATAATTTCTGCGATAATATATATACTCCCTTTAAAAAAACAACACTGTTCTGTCAATAAGTGTTTTCATTCAATAATCCAATCCTAAATTGAAATCCTAAGATAACAAAGTTTTAAGCATGTTGGTTTTTTTTTTTAAAGATTTATTTATGCATACAAGAACTGGGGTATAGGCCAGAGATGGAGAGGGGCAGGTGAGAGGATTCACCAGAGACAGAGTGGGGAACAGAACAGGCAGACTGAAATACACTGTAGTGGGTGAGACAGGAGAGGTCTGCTGCGCCGTGTGCGTAGCTCTCTGGCCAGCCAGGAAGGCTGTGCTTCATAGTGCTATGATTAACCCCTTGTGCTTAACCCCTTAAGCATGTTGTTCTAACAACCTTTTTCAGTTAGTTCATTTATCCAAGTGTGAATATTAAATGTTACCAGAATGAGACAACGTTTGGCATCAATTTTAGTTCTTTTCATTTATATATAAATACTAAGAAATCTTTTCACCTGAGTATGTGAATGAATGGATTGTGTTCTAACAATGCCATCCAACCATTTGATCTTCAGAGTTACATGACAAAAATCAAATAATCTATCATCAAAGATAATTTTTAATCATCCTTTTGCCAAAAACTCAGTATTTTGAAAAGCAGAATTAGAAACAACCTGACTTGTATTAATTTTTATGTTTTGGGAAGATAACGAAAAACTTTACCAAGACATCAGATGCTAGCTCCTTCACTTACAGGCATTTGTTTAATCCAATACACTTCAAATAAAAATAGAAATAGTAATCCCAATTCAACTTTGCCCATATGATTTTTTAATGAAATGTTTTAAGTATACTTCTGTCAAAATTTTTAGGTTGCAGAGCTAGCGTCTTCATGTTATAAAACTGTTAGCCAGCTATTCAAACCAGCAAAGGCAGACAGTCCACATTACAAAGCAATCCTCCGGGCCAAACTCACTTTCTGCCAGAAAAACTTGACTTTTCAAGTCTAATCCATATGTTAACATGCATCTCAAACAACATTAGAAAAACAACTGAGAGCTGTCTTTACATTCTAGAACATACTGTGAGGTAGCTTACAAAAACCAGTAAGAACAGACTAAATGATAGAAATGATGTAATTAATATACTGTAAAAACAAGGTACTGCTGTTTTTCACAACTTTAACTCTTAATAAGATAATCTAATATATAGCTAAACTTTTTTTTTTTTGAAGATTTATTTTTTTATTTTATACAAGCACTGGGTACAGTTAGAAGCGTGGGAGGGTGAGAGAATTCACCAGAGCCAGAACGGGGAGCAGAGGTCTGCGCGCCATGTGGGACCCTCACCGCAGGCCAGGGATCGAACCAGCGCTGCAGAGGATGCAGGCAGCTTCGCAGCCCGGCGCTCAACCACTGTGCCACCGGGGAGGCCCTATATAGCTAAACTTTTAAGTTATTTAGGAGGCAAGGAAGCTTAGTAAAAGGCATGTTATGTTTCTTTATTAAGTGGGTATATCAAACTCCACTTTTGAAAAGAAGAATCATATATATAGAAATTTTAAATAAATCTCTCAGCACCCTTTATCAAGTTTTCCCTACATACAGAATTAAGCACAAGTGGAAGTGGGGACAGGCAGACTGTTCGCCGAGTGGACATGGGGAATGAGACAGGCAGAGGCCACGGCCTGTATGGACTCCACGTGGGCAAAGACACTGCTCCCCTGCATGGCAGGGCCCTCTCCCCACTCATTCTGAAGATGTGAATTTGGTTTTTGTCTACAGCTGGCTGGTGGCAAAAATTGACGACTGCTATCCAGAGACCAGCTTCTGAGCTCTGGGTGGGTAGGTTCATACCTAGTGCTGCCACGCAGAAAGGCGAAACCGAGCAAGATGGCAGTGACACCACTGAGATGGCCCCCTGGGAAAAACGTAAGCTGCAGCAGGTAAGGGGGGTCAACACCTCATGCACCTAGGGCGGGGTGTACCCCTCAATTCTGCAGTCTATGAAGGGCCTGCTCTTGGGGCATTGAGTGTTACCTCAGGTTTCTTTGCATCTCTCACAGCACCGATCTAACTGGATGTCTTTAAAGCAAGAAAAACAAACAAAATTCTGCAATTCTTCTGTAAGTTGGAAATATATGCTTATTCTGACTTGGATCATATGTAAAGGATACCTTCCTTGGGCCTCCCTGGTGGTGCAAGGGTTAAGATGCAACCTATGAAGCTATCCGCAGCCACTACAGCATGAGTTTGCTTCCCAGCCAGCCAGGGAGCAACCCACATGGCGCAGCAGACCACTCCTGACTTGCCCGCTGCTCCCCTCAGCAGTGTATTTCATTAGATCTGCCTGTTCTGTTCCCCACTCTGTCTCTGGTGAATCCTCTCACCACCACAACCCCACCCTGCCCCCTGCCCCGTGCCTCTAGCCTGGACTCCAGCTCTTGTATGCATAAATAAATCTTCAAAAAAAAAAAAAGATACCTTTCTTAAATATTTAAAGAAGGTCTACAAATCAGGAAAACAATCTTTAGGAAAATGGGCAAAAGATATAAATTCACAGAGAAGAAAATTCAAATAACTTAAATATTTGATGTACTCCTCATAAAGGTAATGCAAAGTAAAGCAAGGAGATTCAATTTCTCCCCTAAGTGGACAGAGGTCAAACGCTAACACTGCGTTGGTGAGGATTTGGGGCAAGGCCTAGCCATGGAGGAGGACAGCTTTTAGAGAATGACTTGGCGCCATCTATGAAAATTAGTAAACTACTCCTTAAACAAGTATACTTCTATAAATTTTCCTAGGTAGATATCCCAGCAGGAACGGTTTGTAATACTTAGAAAAATAAAAATAATCTATGAATAAAGAAAAGGCTAAGTCAATGATGATATCTTTCAATGGAATACTATCTGCTTTCAACCCTAGTACTTAGATGGAATGATTTTCAAAAATTAGTTAATGGGAAAAAATCCCAAAGGCCCACACCATGCGTGTGTGTGGCTGGCAGTAACTGTACATGGGATCCTTGTAGCAGATTCGCCTCTGCTATCTCTGCGTCCAAAGCATCCCAAAGGGGCCCAAGCCTCTCCCGGGAGAGGCCTGGACGGCAGCTTGGGGGAGGAAGGAGCTCACTCATTCAGTAAACACCTTCTGAATCTGAACCACACAAATGTTTTACTTAGCTAACAATCAAAATGGACATTTTTAACTTTACTAAAGTATTTTAAAATGCACTTAGAAAATAAATTGAATACACACTGAACTAATGACTGGTTGTCTCTGAAGATGGGCTAATGCAGATGTGCAGTTTTAACATCACACATGGCTTATAAAAACAAGCAAACAGGTGCTTTGTGGTAATTCAGAGAAACTAAAATACGAAAACATGCCTATATTTTAAAACATCAGTAAGTGGAGAATTACTGGAGGATGACACCTCTATGCTGGAAAAGCACTGTCAACACCGTAAGATGTGTCTAAACTCCAGCAATGAACTCAAGGTTTGTATTGTGTGATTCCATTTTTCAAAAACAAAATCAACTCTATGCTCTTCAGCAATCAAGAAAGATAAACTCATGCCATTCACAGCAACATGGATGGAGCTGGAAGGAATTGTGCTCAGTGAAATAAGCCAGGAGCCTGAAGTAAAAGAAAAATATTGGATGGTTTCACTTATAGGAGGAATATAAGGGAACCAAATAAAGGATCAGGAAACAAAAGTGATAATAAATAAAAAGCAAAATTAGCAGGCAACTATAAATTAGAGACATTCTGCAAGGGAGGGGGAGGGAGACGGAGTAAGACAGGGGAGGGAAGAGCACAAGGGACTATGGTGATGGTACGTGGGTGAACTGGTGGTGGGAATTCCACAGGAACTATACCTGAGATGATAAAGCATACATTGTATAAAAATGGTGGTGGGAATTTTATGACCTGCGAGGAGATAACAAACATTGTGCAACAATGAACAATAATGTAAATATATATATTTAAAAAATCAACTGTGTGTGCACATGTGCGTGCGCACACATGCACAAGTATATGTGTACATAGACAAGGCAGGCGTGACACATTTCCAATGTCTAGAGCATTTAGTTGTCCCAGGGAACCAAATCTCACGGGTCCAGAGAGGTTTCTGTTTTTACACTATAAACTTTGCATTGTTTGGGGGGGAAATATGCTAACAGTTTTACCTTTGTAATGAATACACATTTGAATACGAAGTACTGACATCCCCAGGATGGCAGGACTGAGCAGACCTCAGCCCTAGCTGGCAGCTGGTGCTGCTGTGCTGGGATGTCAGCCCCACCTTGCCCGTGAGCCCAGCCTCAGTCCCCAGCTCTGCCCACTGCCCCTGTCAACAGCACCAAGGTTATTGCTCAGCAAGATCCTTGCCCCACAGAGGTGGCTAGGCTTGGTAGACAGGCCCTTGTGACTGAGGGAGAAGGGAACCCGCCACTTCAGTCCTGTCAGGTGGCCATCTCCTTATTTGGGAGGTGACAGTGTTTTTCCCTATGAACAGACTCTCATCTCAGTTGGATCACACATTGAAACTCACCATCTGCCTCGAAATGGTAATTGTCTTGCCTCTGCCCCACCTAAATCCTGTCCAGCCTCCTCAGCACCCAACCCAGCAAGCACAGCCAGGCCAGGCCATACACGTGGCCAGGAGGTGGCGGTGCTGGGTTGTCTTGTGCTCAGGGCCAGCCTTATCCTAGGCTCGATATAGGACTGCAGGTGCCACTACCACAAAGAGACCAAGAACTATTTCATTAAAATGGAGTGGCGACTGAAAATAAGCAGGTGGCATTAGACACCTAATACATATAGTATTAGCAAATCAAGCCCGTTCCAGTCGTAAGTGCACAAACTCAGAACTGGACCTCCCTCCAGCTCATGCCTTCATTCAGCTCCCTCAATATTTACAGCCTGATTCACCATGAAGTTCTCCCTGCTCTTGACGAAAGGAGGAAGTGGGTAACTTCTGAAAATATTTCCCCACTGTCTCACAGCAACAGATGTTCCTGATTATATATTTGGGGGTCATGAGTTGCACATCCTCCGTGATGAGGCCTTGTGACAATTCAGCTCTCTAGATCACGGAACACCGGCCACGAATCACTAGACTAGGGCGGTGGGGCCTGGCGGCTCCTTGGGGGATCTGGGTCCCCTCTGGGCCCCTCTCACTCTGGGCAGAGTCCTCAGGCTGAGCACGTGTTCCCTGACCCCCTTCTAGCTCTGAGTCTGGAAGAGAAAGTTTCAGATAAAGAAAGGCTTAAAGGAAAGTCTACCTTTCCGGTGGTCTCATTTTTTCCCATGAAACTCTCTTGCTAGAAAAAAAGTCTGATGACCATACAACTAAGACTTAGTTAAGATAGGATTTTTTGGGAAGATATATACATATTCAAAACTCAAATGCAGGTAACTTTCATTTTTAAAATGATATATTACTTCAAGTCAGTGTTTCTTTTTTTTTTTAAGATTTTATTTATTTATACAAGAACTGGGGTACAGGTCAGAGGTGCGGGAGGGTAAGAGAATTCACTGGAGACAGAGCGGGGAACAGAACAGGCAGATGACTGAAGACACTGCTGAGGGGAGCAGCGGGCGAGACAGGAGGGGTCTGCTGCAACATGTGGGAATCTCCCTGGTGGGCCAGGAATTGAACCCGTGCTGCAGAGGCTGCAGACAGCTTCACAGCGTGGTGCTCAACCCGCTGCGCCACCTGGGAGGCCCAAGTCAGTGTTTCTTTTAAGCCAAAAAGGAAATGGCGGTGGTTTATTTTAATTCACTAACTCTGAAACAGTGTGCTACAAAGTCGATGAGCTGAACCATCTCCAACAAATAGGTAATTCTGCCTCTCTCGTTAACAAGAGAATTACTTTAAAGCTAAACATGACTTTAAAACTAACTAAAAATAGCTGTTTAGTCAACAATATTAATTCAGGATTGCACTCCATTCCCCATAACACACATGTTATTAAACAAAATAAGCATCTTTATTTAGACAATTCGCAATTCTTAATTTAAAAGTGTCCATTTCTTAAAACTACTATTAAAGCCTTTTTAATCTGTAAAACTTAAAATCTGTAAAACTTTAAATATTCTGAATTAAAAGTGGATGTGTGTTCTGACAAAGAAGCAAAATGGCAACAAGCAACTCTGGAGGTGTTCAAGTGCCAAGTGTCATTTTGGTATAGGGCAGCCCCGATACAAAACGGGGTGCCTGACTGTGGGTCCTCACCCACGTGCTTAAAAGGACTTATCAATACTCAACTGCAGGCACACATGAAAGGCTAACAAAAGGTTTATTTACAAGGGAAGGGCAAGTGAGGAAATGTACAGCTCAGGGAGAAAAGTGGGAGACAAAGTTTTAAATGCGTCCTACCCGATCCTCCGATCTGGAATCCCAAATGGCACTCTGAGAGCTGGCCGCCAGCCAGGAGCCCTGAAGCCAGGAGGCAAGCGAGAGAGCGAGCCCCCCAAGGCCCACGTGTTTGGTTTTTATACCAAATCCGGCTGCTTAACTCCACCCTCAGGTCCCAGCCACCTTCCCTTTGGTGGTGACGGGATTTGTCTTTCCCAATGTCTTGATGGCTTTGGTCTGGAGTGGGGGTGGGGTCCACAAAGCCTGCATGGGATTAGCTCAGGATGTCCTTTCCCCCTAACAATTTCTAGCATTTTTGAAGGTTTATGAGGTAAATTTACCATTTAGGTAATTAAATGGTCACCAAGTCTGTCTTAATTTGTTCTTAATCTTTTTCATCCCTTTTTCTAACATCCAGAATACTGAGGCAAGACCTTCAGTATACTCAATTTTCAATTCAAGTAAACTGAAACAAGGAGAACTTATACAATAATGATGAAGCTGCTGCTATGAGGTACTAGTTTACCACAACTTTCAACTGTTTCACAGATTTGACTCCGTCTAAAAACTTCACAGGTCCTGGCTGCCCTGCAGGCTGTGTAGGGAGACCTGGTTCCCTAGCAGGTGTCTGGTCTGTGAGAGTGAAAATCTCAGGTAGAGAGGTGTTGGCTCCCTCACCCCTGGAGAATCCTCCAGATGGTGTGTAAGCAAGTGCCATGGCGCCTTCCACAACACACTGGAAACGTTACATGGCACAAGGGAAACTTAGACACCAGGGCTAACAAGAAGCAGATTTAAAGCACCGGTGCTGACTCAGTGGATTCACATCTGAAAGCTGAGCCCTGTCTGTAGAAGTCAGGGGCTTATATACACTTTTAGTTTCTATAAGGTTTCGGGTGGGTTTGCATTGGCTGGCACCTGTACATGGTCAGATATGACATGCTACATACCAAGAGGTGAGTTGTATAGTTGCATACCAAGGAGTGAATAAAGGGTCCGCAGTCATGGGACCCCCCAGGTCCATTCTGCCTAATGGCGGTACCTGGTCTAACATGAAGCAAGGAACTGAGCAAAAGGTTGTTACTAAGACCCCCAGGCTGCTTATCTCAGGTCACCATGCTTCATTAAGTGACTTGATGAACAATTTAACAAATATCCACATACCAATTTTAAGAAATAAAACATACCACTGTTACATGTGCAAACAAAATGAAGGGTGGGGGTGGGAGGGGGGTCAGTGGAAAGAGCACCGGGCTAGTCTAGGAATCGGCACACACGCATTGTTTGACTTATGGCCTGTTTGCTCTGAGTTAACTTCCCAGCTCAGGGAATGCCTAGAAGAGTGAGGACTAGACTGAATGGTCCCAGCACTCCAGGGAAGTGCTCCTAAAATCCAGATGCCTGTAGAGGGGGAGTAGAGGGGATACTGGGCTTCTCAAATTCCTAGTTGTTAGCCCCACTCACTGATAAATAACTGCCTGTGTTTAACTCACTAGAAAACTGCCAGCTAGAGATGAGGGGTTAGAATAGTTTCTTTGGAGCATGATGCTGGCAAATATAATTTTTTTAAAAAGCAAGTTATAAAGATTCAATCTCCATCTTTGCTTATTTTGGCTTCTGGCAAGTGGCAGGCAAACAACCCAGTTCCTGGTAACAAATATATTGTAAAATTACTGGGACCCCACCCATATGCAGGAATCTGCTGCCTGAAGATAAAGTCACTCTTTTCAGATGAAAAAAAAAAAAAAGAGAGAGAGACCTAACAGTGCATACCCAACCTTTGTACTTCTACAGGACATTCATTAGAAAGGAAGACATCAAGCCTTGCACTCCTTTCTAACTCCAGCATAAGTTTAGGTCAGGAAAACTTAGAACTAGAAGTTCCTCCTATTAAAAATAGTCACATTCTTAATGTCACTAACTCAGTTTCTACCTATATAAGCTAAACTCAAACTTGTGTTGACTGGAACAACTCTCACAGAGTAAATCTACTGAACTGCTTCCCAAGTTTGAATCCTCACTTCGATTATCTAATAAGCTCTAAGTCTAACCATCATTGCTTTTGCCCAATGTAACAGAGTTGTGTTTGGTCATCTTACATTTAAACAGTTAGAACTAGAAATTATTTTTTGTTTTCTCTCAAAAAGTATTTAAGGTGTGTGTATATGTGCTTCAGCTACACAGGGTTCACTTGTTGTAGAGCAACCCCGTTTAGCATTCCAGTAGTGTCTTTGTGTTTTATTATGTGAGAGTCCTGTTGATAGGTGTGTGCAAGTTTATCTTTTTATGCCACATTCAGAATTGTTTTTACATTTTGTATAAAGTGGTTCTTAGAGCATTGTCAACATTATTGCTCAGAATCTTTCATAGAATAAACATTTGGTTGAAACATTTTTAAAAACATTTCATTTCATTCACTGCCATGCATTTCTTTTAAGAGACATTCTAATATTAAATTAAATAAGATTCCTTCTGTTTGGAAACATATAACGAGAACAGGGAATAATGATCTCATAGGAGAGATTCTTGATTCTTACATTTTCAGAGCTGAGCTGCCTTTTGTTGTAGACTTATCTGGATATTGTATTTAAGTCTTCTAAAAACCCATAATTCAGATGCCTCAGTTAGTAGGTACTGTCTTATGTAATGTATAAAGCGATGCCAGTCAACTGAAACCACTGAAGTGTATGACACTCATACACATAGATATTTGTTTTTGTTATACTTAGTTAGACTGCATCCTCTATGATTAGAATTTCACTTTTATTTATAGTTCCTGTAACAAACTTCAAAGGTGAGATTTTCTTCTCAAAAAAAAATTTCATTTCAGACAAAAAAAGAACAAAAGCTGAGCTTTCAAACACCGCAGGAGGCACTAACTCCACTGGAAAGCCTACAGCAAATGGATAAAGGTTTAGACATGCCCACACTCTTTGACTTAATAATTTTACTTCTGAGAATCTAGTCTGTGATCAGTCAAAAACAAATTTAAGTGAACTTTGGTATGAACTCTCTATATTACTGCAAAATTTGGCAAGAGACGTCTCCCTGATTATTCAGCATTGTTAAGGAAATAATCACACTTTATGTAGCTATTAAAAATGAGAGATTTTAGAAGCTGCATACTTACATGAAATTTAACTTAAAAGGTAATATTCAGAGGGGAAAAAAGACAAAATATTAGAATTTAACTAGTGAAAATCAACAAAAAGAAACAAATAGTGGAATATACCTCAATGCCAACAATCCTGCTATGATGAGCATATGGAAAATTTTTACTGTCTTTAATTTTTAATAATTTGATTATTGATTAGTTTTTGCTGGAAAGAACAAAGTAAAAATAAATGAGCACCAGCTTTCTAAAAGCTCGAAACAGTCCCTCTTAGGAGACAATGACAACCACATCCCCTACTGTGCTGCTTTTTCATATTCAGGAGCCCAGAGCTTAATTTTCAGTCACAACAGAATCAAGTCTCACAGCTGACTTTGAGTTTTAAATGGCCACATTCCATGGCTATCTCTTGCTGTGTTGTTTCACATTCTTCTTAGAAGCAGGAAAGATATGCATAATATATTTTACATAATAAAGCTTTAAAATGTTTATATATACAAACTGACATATTTGCTTCTAAATGTATACATGCAGCAGAAAGGAACCCTCAAAACTGGCAACATGACTTGAGCAGAAAACTTAGTGGATAGAGAAAGGAAACACGAATTTTCCACTGTATAACCACTACCTCTTAAATTTTGTACCATGTATATATGTGTATTGCCTATCGAAAGGAAGCCTATTTCTTGATGGTGAAATATATTCATCTTGTTTAGTAAAGTGGGGCTGAGGCCGAGGTAGAGTCCATCAATTGTAATTCAGGTTAAAGTACTTTAGATAGTCTCTCAGATTTTTATCAGGAATCCATTGAAATGTCAAGGAAAGAAACTGTGAGCAGGATTCTCTGTAAAGTTGCGTTTTTATGGTGGGGGTGGAGGAAGACAGGCCATCATGTCTTTTAGATTCTTACAGGAACCTGGACGCCAAGGTGCTTGGAAGCCCTTTGCTCCACAGACAGTAAAGCTGAACACTCCCAGAGAAGGTAAAGCTACACTAAGGAGGGCAGAGCTAAAATTGGCTGCCATGTTTCCCTTCACCCAGGTCAGTGCTCCTTCTTGGTTACATTAACTCAGCAACCCAGCGACATGTTCCAGAAAGAACCAACTGCTGCTAATGGTCTATACCCACTTAGTAAGAGAAAGTGAAAGTTAGCACAGATCTGTACAAAGAAATCTGGGGTGGGCGGGTGAAGTAGGGGAAGCAGTCCTTTTGCTATCCTCAGCATAGACACTGATGTTACCCAAGTCAGGCGTGTAGGACTGAGTGCTAAGAGAGCAGTACCATGAAGTGAAAGAGTGATCCCATCTGGTGGTAGGGGCAGGGGACCCAGAGTGCTCAGACACCACTGAAGGAAGTTCAGCTCTTTCAGAGACCAATATGCAGTTTCCATGGAGCACATGCAGACAATTTTGCAGGGAAAATTGCTTGCACTGAAACTGTTGGATCAAAATTCTTGATTTGCTAAATATACTAAGTTTAAAACTGTTATTTTCCCCAAATACCTTTTCCAACACTGGCTGTTAACAGTTTGTGAAATACTTAGCTAATCTGATAAAAGAAAAACAATTACCTCATTTTGGTTAACTTCCATCCACTCCCAATTACTAGTAAATTTTGTCCCTAGATCTTTATTGCTATTGTGAAGAGGATATATTCCCATTATATCTTATAATTGATTATTGCCTTATTGTGATCAATTTGTCCCAGTTTACCTGGACTTTACCAGTTTTAGCACCAGAAATACAGTGTTCTGGGGACCCCCCACCGTTTTCTGGTAAATCAGAATGTTTGTTCACTTTGTAGCAATAATGTCTGAGTTTTTATTTTGTGTTTGGATGCTTTACTGAGGTCATATAAGTGCTGGGCGTTGTTGAGCTGATAGCCTATCTGGGTATTCCAAGACAATTTTTCTATATACAAATAACAATTCTGTCTTTTCCTTTAAATGATTTGTATTATTTTTGGTTTTCCAGCTAGACCCTTCAGAACATGGAATAATAGATGAGACAGTGGACATCTTTTTCTTGTACCTGACTTTTGGGAATAATTTTAATGTTTCAGTAGTGAGTATGATGCTGCTACAGGTTTGGTGTATATTCCCTATAAAAAAAAAGGAAATTCCTTCCTACTTCAGCTTACTTCCCTTTACTTCCAATTACTTTTTGTCCTCTACAAATCAGGAACACATACTGAATTATATATATTTTTGGCATCTATTAAGATGTATCAATCTATCAACAGACTTCTTAATGTTAACCATCCTTGCATTCCTGGAATGTTGCCAATATTTATCAAGTACTTATTGTGTATAAGACATTCTAAATATTTGTAGTTTAAATAACAGAAGGATTATCTGTTATCCTCAATTAAACCATCTTTATCTGTATCATCTGAGGAAGAGAATGGATTGTAGATTTTGATGATATATTCAATTTCCATTCATAGTGCCTTTAAGCCAGTAATAAGCCACAAGATTCCCTAATTCCTTGTAAAGACTCCCTAATTCCAGGCACTGAAATAGTGTTTGTTGATTAACAGAGGTATTCCTGCTGATAATAATTTTTCACCTAAGCACATTTCTTACTCAGTAGTTAAAGTGGCAATTTTTGACAAATAATGTAAATTAACATAAGGTTTCTAATATTAAAATTGTCAGATGGAAAACATTCAAATTTGCCACCCATCCTACAGGTTCTGCCTTGGCTCTGAAGAGAGAAATGGCTGTGAGTGGCCACTTTCACATTGCAACTTTTCATGTTTCTTCATTCTCCTAACTTAGGAGAATATCTCTATAAGACTTTCAACACTGTTCTCCACAGAACTTTCTGCATTGATGAAGCTGTCCTGGCATTACTTTGTCAAACATGGTGGCTACTGGCTACATTGAGTTCTTGAGCATTTGAAATATAACTGGTGCAACTGAGGAACTGATTTAATTTTATTTGATGTTAATGAACTTAAATTTAAATAGCCACATATGGCTGTGACTACCATATTGGGCAGCAGGGTCTAGAAGTATCTCTGCTTGGGGCCAATTATGATCTCCAAGGAAAAAGATCTAGCTCAACAAAATGTAAAGAACTTAAATGTCCCCATTTGTGGATTTCAAAAATATAATGTAGGAAAAGCGACACCAGACAGCCTAGTCTTGGTCTATTTGAAATAGTAAAGGTAACCAACAAAAACAACAACACAAAAAAACCCTTGAAAAAGTTATCAGTTTTGTTTGTCCTGTCGGTTGTGAGTTGTCATAGTGACAGGGAAAAAAGATAAGTGCTTTGTGAATTAATCTTGCTGAGTCACCTTTCTAACCAATCACTGGCTGATTCCCCTATAAGATAATCAGTTCGTGTACTGATAAAATCTTCCAAAATTCTGCCTTCCCTTGTATGTTTTGACATAACCTTGACTCAAAATTCATGGTTCCAGAATGACAGAGACTGGTAAAACTAACAGGGCCACTTCATTTAATAATATTATTTGCTTTACCAGTTCGCAGAGGAATAGGGGCTGTTATCATTTTTTTCAGTGGAAGAAGTGGGGGCAAGGAGGATTTCTTCAGTTCTGATAAAACAAAACCATATGGCACCAGTTTTTGGAAAGAAAGCAGAACAGCTGTCTACAATGATGGAAAAAGAAATACAGATATAAACTCACTGAAGTTAAAAGATGATCAATATAGGAACTAAAACAAATGATGAAATAACTTTATTGTGAGGGGAGTGATAGCTCAATGTCTGATTTTTTTTTAATCAAGAACTATCAATATAAACATTTTATGTAGTTATAGAGAGGTCCCTTCCTTAAAGAAGTCAAGACTGAAAGAGGCACCCAGGCATGAGGCTAAGGACTGCTGATTCCCATTTTAAGCTTCTCCATGCCATGTGATGCTTTTAATCTTGCACATAAATTAGTTTGGAGTTTAAAAAGTGACAAGAATGCTGGAAAGACGGAACCTACCAAAGATGAAGTTGTCCGGCCTGAAGAGCTGCCCGAAAGGCCCGGAGCGCACACTGTCCATGGTGCCGGGCTCCAAGTCCACCAGAGCGGCCCTGGGCACGTATTTCTGAGCTGGAAGAGAAGACAGCCCACCCACCAGGCTTACTTTCAATTTTTAGCGAAAGACCTCCCAATAGCAAGTCCCAGTAGCTACAGCGCATGCCGCTGGGTTTCTCCAAGAGGGCACCTGACTCTCTTAGAACTAAGTCACTGGGCGGGGCCTCGGGTCCACCTATGAATTGTTCAGAGGAGGAAGCTAGCCCAGGCACGCAGGACAAGGAAGCTCCAGGAATAGCAGGATGAGAAATTAGGTCTCCTGACTTCCTGCTCTTGCATTTTCCAGCTCATTTTGGCACTTCTTTCCTGTTAGGAAGTTGTGCTCATGGAAATAGGCTTTATGTGTCAGCGCATCGCAGGGTTGCCGTGATACTTCCTACTTTCTGTGACCTCCTTCACACACATACAGACACCCACCATCCAGTTCAAGTACCTCACTTACAGACATGATTCCCAGAAGACATCTATTAATGAATGAGTGTTGCTGTGGGGCATTTTCATTTGTCAGCACACTCTTGCACTAACTGGGAAAGAAACTTCCCAGTGAGGACCAGGTCAGTATGATAGCTCCCAGACAACTTCCTGAGCATGCGAGAGACACACCGGGTTGAAGAAAGGAAGTCATCATCCCGGATCAAACACTGAATGGGAAATACAATGTATTCCTACTGGAAATTTCCTCAATGCTAGAAAGTCTATCTATCTATCTAGAAAGTTCACCTTCAATGCCCTGCTCCTCCTGACCATTTGTCACAGCTGCTTGATGTATGTATCCTGCCCTTCCCAGCTTTTGGTCAACAAGCAGCAAGTGACTCCCAAGAACTGAGAGTGGTTATCTCAGGACATGTCATGTGTGTGGAAGGACAGTATCTGTCATGTTCTGGGTGTTCTTTCCATGTCTTAGCTTTTTGTTGTTTTGTGAAGAACAGGAATCGTTTTTATAATCAAAACTGTTATTGAAGTAATATAGCGAGCAGCTGCAGTAGACATGCAGCTATCCAGGACAGCAGTGGTGTAATTCCAAATCCTGGATAAACCACAGCCTGGCAATCTTACTGAACTCCACCAGTAACCTGACTGCGGTAGTTTCAGCTTTGAAGGAGTGTAGTCAATATTTGGAGGGCTGCAAAGGGCCAGAAAAGTCACTGAAGGGAGTGTTTTCCAAATCTCCAGCAGCCTCCATTAGGAGATACATTTTAAAGGAGAGGGGCGAGGGAAGGCCTACAAGACCCACGAACTTCACCACACTAACTGTCTGGTTCAAGAGCTCAGACCCGGATAGGCCCAAAGCCATGTTTGAAATAAAACTGACGGCGGATTTCCCGCCCCAGGGGGAGCGAGGGAGGAGCCGGGTATCCTGTTCTACACAGTGAGAACTTTTCCTACAGCCCAGTCCCCTTGAGTGAGGGCGGCACCCCTAGCGCCAGCGCCGGGACCGGAGGTGTGATGCCTGGGCCGGGATGAACGCGACCCTGGAGGCGGCCGCCTAGTCTGACGGGGTGGGGCCGGCCCGGGAGGGGGCCGCTGAGGTCGGGGTGGGGAGCGCGGGGTCCGGGCGGGGGCCGCGGGGCCGGGGCGGGGCTGGCCGACTCCCGGCCGCGCCCAGCTACTCACAGGATGACTCATTGTAGTAGACGTTGATTCTCTCCAGCTGCAGCGCCGAGTCTCCCACATAGCCTCCGGCCGGGTCGATGCCGTGTTCATCGCTGATCACTTCCCAAAACTTTTGCGGGGCGAGGGTGAGGGCGGAAGGTCAGCACCCCGAGTCCAGGGCGCCCCCTCCCGCCGCCCCCTCCAGGGCCGACCCGACCGGGCGGGAGGTTCGAGGCCGCGGTGGCTGAATCCCTGAGCCTCGGGGGGCACCTCCCAGCTGGGATGGGGCGGGTGGAGTGGCCCGGGGACCCCACGATACTGCGCCGCCCCCTCCCGGGCCGCGCCGCTCCTCGGGGCTTCCAGGGGGCCGCCGAGGAGGAGCTGGAGGCTGGAGCGGGGCTGCACCCGGCGGCCTCACCGCCCACCCTGGGGGGCCCGAGGCCTGCGGGCCGCCCACCCGCGGGGACGCCCAGAGCCCGGCCCGGCCCGCGAGCCCGGCCCACCTTGGTGCCGATCTGGTTCCCGCACTGGCCCGCCTGGATGTGCACGATCTCCCTCATGGCGGGCGCTGCTCCGGGCTCGCGCACACGCTCTTCGGACGGCGCTGGCGACTGCGGCCCGCGGCTGGCTCCGCAGGCCGACCCCCCGCCGCCCCCCCGCCGGCCCGCGCGGACCAATGGCCGCGCTCCCCGCCCCGCCGTCGGCGCGCCCCCGGCCCCCTCCCCCAGTCGCACCCCGCCACCCCGCCTCGCCCTCCCGTCGCACCCGACCCTCCAGGGTGGGAGAGCCTCCCTGCGCCCCTCCCCGCTGCAGCTCCCCAGCTCCTCTCCCCGGCCTCCTCCCCCCTGCCCCGGCGGCCCGCGCGCCCCACCCGGCCCTCCTCGATCGCCAACCCCGGTTCCCTCGCGGGGCCGCGGGACCCAGCTCTGCCCCAGGAGCGGTCACCCACGGGGACAGCTGAGGGACCCCCGGGGGTGCCGCTGGGCCGGGAAAGCACCGGAGTCGGGGCGCTCTCCACTGCGGGGGCGGAGACGGCGGAGGCGGTGGAACGTGTAAAAGCGGGGGTCAGACGGAAAGGACGAAAGACCCCGGCCTCACCCCCTTCCTGATTGCTGCCCCACCCGAGGGAAGCCGGCGACGCCTCTGGCTCCGGGTCTCGGTGGCGGCCGCGTTAGACGGCGCGGCTGAGCCCGGGGCGCTTTGGAGCTCCTGGGGCGCGCAGTCCCCACCCCACCGAGATTCAAACCTAGCGGGGAGGAGGGCTTTGGCGTGGAAGTGGAGTTTTTCGGGGTGCTCCTGATCCCGCCTCTCGACCTAGCCCCGCACTGGAGATTTTGTGTCTTGGCCATTCAGCCTCTCCAGGTGCGAGCAGCGCTTAATGGGGTGGGCCACAGAGAATTCACGGCAGGTTCTGAGAATGAACACCCGCAGGCGCAGGCCGCTCCTTTCCTTCCCGGGGCAGCCAGGGGACTCTGCTT
This sequence comes from Talpa europaea, assembly GCF_964194135.1. Taxonomy (NCBI): domain Eukaryota; kingdom Metazoa; phylum Chordata; class Mammalia; order Eulipotyphla; family Talpidae; genus Talpa; species Talpa europaea. Next base: position 48,479,840 of record NC_140080.1, read on the forward strand.
TGTGGCTCCCGGGAGCTGCGCGGCGTGGGTGTGCCGTGCCGAGGAGTGGTGAGGACTCGGGAGGGAGAGTTGAATCATACAGAGAGCGCTTTTCTTCTCTGCGGGGGTAGGGGGTTCCAAAAGAGAGGAATTCCCCGAGAATTAGCTGGGCTCTCCCTGGAGATCAAACAATTCTGATATGCAAAGCTGGCTCCATATTTCTTTTACAAAATGGTTCTGAAATTTCTTGGCCCTGACAGCTCCTTGAACTTCAGCCCTCCCACTTCTGCGTTTGCCAGAACTTCTCAGAGAACCCTGCTCCTGTAGCCCCTCCATTAGGTAAGCAAAGTCCTCCCTTGTTAGCAGCTGACATGGGGGTCCCTTAAATTCTGGGCACCCTATACTTTCTGCTCAGTTGCCCTCACCCCCCAGGGACTGTTTGACCCACACAGCCAGGACTCTGTTGCCAGCCTGTCCCAGTCCTGGACCCCTGGTTTCTGGGCATGACTTTGGCCCTCAGGGAGCAATATTCCCTCTTCCAGGCTGGCCTTGTGTGGTAGAAAGGAATGGCCACTGTGTGCTGAGTCAGGGCAACCTGGGTGTCCGTTCTGGTTGTTTCCAGTGAGCTGCATTAAGTCACTTTCTCTGAGTTTCAGTTTACTCTTCGGTAAAACTAAAGCCCGACTCCATAGTTATGTCAGTGGACCTGACTCTGCCACAACTTCAGAATGCGCACCCAAGAACTTCTGCATGAGTATCCTCATGTGAGCATTTCAGGTCCGTGAGGAGTCCTTCAACTGCATCCTACCCCAGCCAAGCCGAGGTGCCACACAACATGGAGCCAAAAATTTAGGTATTAATTTTTTGAGCTTTGGATCTCTGCTGGTGGCCCTGCCCTCCCCTACTGCAGGGCAGCTCTTCTCCCTTCTGGGGCCCACATCTGTCGACACCCAGTGATGTTCTCAGTGAAGCAGGTGAGGGACCCACAGTCCATGCTCTCCCACCCCTCACCTACTTAGAGTCTAAGATGACCCAGCACCCCTGCTCTGAAGTTTCAGTACCCTTATTTATTTAGGCTGTTTTTTGACATTCTCAATTTAATACTGACTCCTGAGTCAGTGTCCTTTTTCAGTGACCAGGGGATGTATCTAGCTCAGGGAGTGGAGTGGAGGGCTTAGCATCAGGGCCTATGGTTCCTGGCAGAGACTTTCCTCAGCTCTGGTGACTCACTCCCTATGGAATCAAACCCCTAAGCAGTATAAGGAAAAGTGTCTACTTCTAACATTTCGGTGATTTGCTGAAATAGCCTTCTCCATTGGCGCTCTTGGGCAGAAATTTAAATTCAAGATATTCAATGGCCCCTAAAAACAGTCATCAGTGTGGCTTCAAGAAGCCACTGTAACCTGGATTGGTCCTGGAAGTGTCTGATGGATACTCCCCGCTGACCAGCCTACAATCCCCACTGTGAAGGTGACCAAGGCTCATTACTGGAAACTTTTGTGCTTAAGGAAGTTTCTAGCCTCCAAGGAACATGTTATTGCTGAAGAGAACACTGAAGGTCACGGTTGCTGAAAGGATTCCATCACAGTCCTGAGGCCTGCCCCTAATATTAGTGGCTCTAGAGCCAGACTACATGCTGCGGTACAGGATCCCCAGATTCCATGGGGATTTGTGTCAAAATTGGCAAGGGCCAGAAAAGTCTTCCAACGTCCAGTCCCAACTTCTAGCTCACCTTTTCTTTCTTCTCCAACTTCCAACTCTTCCGCACACCAGAAAGTTCTCCTATGGACACACCAATCCACAAACCAAGATTACCTCCCCTGCTCACATTCTGCCACATCCCTAGACCACCCCCTGGTGCACATCTGTGCCAGGCAACTGTAGGAGAAGGGAGACCTCGTGGCAGGTTCAGGATGTTTGAGCAGGGAATCCTGAGATTCTGATTCTGAAATACAGTCTAGAAGAAGTGGTGGGGACCCCCAAGTGCACATGGCCAGTAGCTCTGTGGGTCAGAGTGCAGCCCTAGGGCTGACCCTCTTGCTCAAGTCAGGGGGCAGGAATGGAGTTCTAAGTCCATGGCCTTGGTGCATTCCGTATGCTTCTGGCCCACAGCTTCTGTCTGCTCACTTCCACCTCTCTTAGCCCTTCGCTTTCTCGTGTGTCTTTAATCACATTTTACTTTTGCTCAGGATGCCCTCTTTTCCTTCCTCTGTAGTCACCCATCTCAAGATAGGACTCTGTAGTGTCTGCCCAGGTCTGGACACCAATGTTGAAAAGTGCCCCAAACTAGGAGATAGGAACTCTGTGCTTGCTCCTCCTGCCCTCCTTTAACGCTTTACTGAGGCAGAAGAGTAAGGGGGCATCCTCTCCTCTTCAAATGAGGAGAAGCTTCTGGAGAAGGAACCCAAGGACTCAGGAAGGTTCTTGAGCTGGGTTGTTGATGGCCACATGTGGCCTTATTTTCAACCAAAACCCTGGATTTTGACAAATGTAATGATGTTGGGTCGTGGTGCTGCTCTTATGGGCTTAGTGGGAAGGAGATGGAATCTTCCAAAGGAGAGGACCTCCCACCTGCTGTCTGTGCAGGGAGCGGCAGGTGTGGAGGGGAAATGGGGACCCGGCAGTGCTGGAGTGGGGCTGTTGCTGGGTGGTGTCTTGCCCCGGACTCCACAGACTGACACATTTGTGGCTCTCCCATCGTTGGGGTGAGCAAGGGCTCTGGCTGCATCAAGGGACAGGCAGGCAGGTAGTCACCATTGGTTAGAGCTCCTAGTTAGCTGTCTTGCTGCTTGGCACCTTCAGTGAAGCACTGTCTAAGCTTACTCTCGGGAAGTTCTGGAAGGGGAGCTGAGGTCTTCCTTATCTGGCAAGTCCACGCATGCTGCATCTTCCCCTGCAGTGACCTTTAGGGCTAACCGGCCCTAGGTCCGGCTGGGCAACCAGCGCGCAGGGGAAGAACAGCAAAACCCTACATACCTGCTGCACCTCCCACCGCAGTGATCTTTAGGAATGGCTTTCGCCATGGTCCCTAGATCCGGCTGGGCAACCAGTGCGTGGTGGGAGAACAGCCTGAAACTTTAATCCCTTATCTGTCTTTCTAAACTTTCTCCTTTCTTCTATAATGGTCATTGCTTGTTATGTAGATCACCTCCCTGATAGTGATAGACTGAGCCAGCGAGCAAGCTAATTTCTTTGATATTCATTCCTGTTCTTTTAGAAAACATATATATACTAGTCACAAACTTAAAGAAAATTACACTCAGATTTTCACTCTTGAAGTGTGTCTGTTTGTCATTTCTTTCGCCTACTCCCTGACCACCCTGCACGCTTCTCTCAACCCTGAGGTGGCCTCATCGTCTACTGCTGTGCTAGTCTGCGGCACACGCAGGGGCAATATCAGTGGTGCCTGAATTAAATGTGACTTCAGTTACCTTCTGATATTGTGTCATGTTGATTGAATATAAATGTAAACTGAATATAGCAGTGGTGCCTGAATGGAACTTTAACCCCATTATAGTCCCAGGCTAAGCCACCTGAGGGCCCCTGGTCACACATGCAAGCAGCAAAATCATAAAGGTCTACTGGTGGGCCTCTTAAATACCAGGCTACATTTGGTGCTGCCTGGATAAGGCTATTTTTTGACTTTTAATTCTTTTTTTAAAAGATTTATTTATGCATACAAGAGTTGGAGTACAGGCCAGAGATGCAGGGGGTGAGAGGACTCACCAGAGACAGAGTAGGGAACAGAACAGGCAGACTGACTGAAATACACTGCTGAGGGGAGCAGCAGACACGACAGGAGAGATCTGCTGCACCATCTGTGTTGCTCCGCGGCTTGGGGGATCAAACCGGCACTGCAGAGGCTGCGGATAGTTTCGCAGCGCTGCGCTCAACCCACTGTGCCACCAGGGAGGACCCCGTCATATAATATTGATAGTGTACTAACTTCCCTCTTTGACAAATATGTAACTTCATGACCCTCTGGAAGGCCAGGTTTGAAATGAGAATTTTCTAATGTGCTGCTCAGAATTCTGCTGGGATGTGACAGAATCAGAGAGCTGGGCCCAACTCTTGACTTGACCCTTTCATCCTGGTCTGGCAGCTCCACTTTTGTCTCATAGGCCTTGTTGAATATGCTGGACATGTCTTGGACTGCCCAGGACAGTGGGGCATGCACCCTTGGGACACCATCAGAGAGGAGCAGTGACCTGGGGCACAGGGGGCCATTTTCAGGCAGGGACTGCTGGGGCTGGGGTACCCGGAGGGAGGGAAACTTGCAGCCTGGCAGACAGCTCAGCCTGCAAAGGTGTGCTGGGGGAGCCAGCATAGTGGAGTGCCCAAATGAGGGCCTGGTGGAAATGTAAGGGGACTCCAACTCTTGTGCCCACCCCAGGAGCTGCTACCTCTAGGCGATTTCTACCCTGAACCTCTTGAACCCTGCAGGGCAGTACCAGCAATTAAAATTATTGATTAACTTTCTAATTCTGGGCTGATAATCAAAAGCATTTTTCAGTTCAGTTGTGATGAGAACTGAGAACATAAGTTGCTTTGAACTGTGACAGACATGTAGGCCGTGCAGCCACCTAGGACCCTGCATTCAGCTGTGTCTCTGTGTAAATGTGTTTTATTCTGGGGGATATTCACATTAACATCACCTGGGCACACACTCTCAGCCATGCCGAAACAGCTTCTAATTCAAAGGGTAGATGGACAGGTCAGATTTTGATTCAGCTCCCAGGGAATTTTGATGTGTCTTTGTCTAAGAACCATAGATCTATTTAGTCTGTTTCATGCAGCATACATTTATTAAGTGTATCCTCTATACCATGAATTGCCCTCGGTTCTGGGACCCCCAGATGGTTGATCCCGACCCTGCCAGAACAAGTGTCCCAACATGCTGCAGAGAGAGTGACAGCAGTGGCATACAGTTCCCAACTAAATTCCAAAGGAGGGGCAAGGCTTCCCCAGGAGATAGCAGAGGGAGCTCTTCCACTTCTGGCCAAGCACGGGCAAAAGGCCACCCCATAAAAGTGGGAAGAACCAAGTAGCTAAAACATTCTGTGGGTTGCTACAACTGTTTAGAGTGACTGGAACCCACACTCCCCTGTAGCTCTTTTGCAGGTTTCCTTAGGCTCTTATCTCCCCAGAAGCGAAGACATTGGGACTTGGAAGGGCAGGACAGGTTATCACCTTGGGTGAAGGGAGAAGATACCATGAAAGTACCACCCCAAACCCAGGCTCATGGGGCCTAAACCAGAATGGGACTGCAGTCTGCCCTTGCCTTATCATGAAGTCAACCCCAAATAATGAGCAAGATGTTGATCATGGCCCAGTCATGTAGGGACCTGAAAGGCTGGATGGAGCAGGAGCACTGAGAACACCCTTGGGCAGATAGCATACCGTGAAACATGCTACAGTAAAAGGCAATGAGGAGTGAATACAAGCCACAATGGGGATGAGCTGCAAACCACGTGCTGAGTGAGGGGAGCCAGGAGCCAAGACCACATAGTCTGTGACTTGGCATGTGGGAAGCATTATATGAAATGTCTCAATGGGACAGACATGGATTAGTGGTTGCTGGGTCTGGGACAGATAAGGAGAGGGAGGTGATGGCTAAGAGGACTAGGGTTCCTTTTTGGGGTGATGAAATGTTATCAATGGATTGTGGGGATAGATTCATAACTCTGAGAATATACTATAAGCCATTGAATTGATCACTTTAAGTGGGTGAACTGCATGGTGGGTGACTTGTATCTCATGAAAGCTCTTTAAAACACACTTCTGACAACCAACAGGGTCTGCATGACACCCACAGTTGGAGGGCTTTTGACCTGTGGTGCTCCAAAGGCAACTGTGATAGCAGTAGACCCCCAAATCCACAACTGCTAACTAGACCAACTCAAACTCAGATGCTCCTCCCATGTAGATAAGAAGCATGCTCAATCCAGGTACAGTGTCACTGACTGCAGTCTCCACTGTTCTTCTCTGCAAAAATTATATTAAAAAGTCAAGAAAAATGGCCTCCCCAGTGGTGCAAGCGGTTAAGCTCAGCACTCCAAAGCCATCCACAGCCTCTAGAGCACGAGTTCAATCCCCAGTCTGCCAGGGAGCTACCCACATGGCATAGCAGACCTCTCCTGACTTGCCCACTGCTCCCCTCAGTAGTGTATTTCAGTAGATCTGCCTGTTCTGTTCCCTACTCTGACTCTGGTGAATCCTCTCACCCCCTTGTATGCATAGCATACAAGAACTTAAATAACTTAACAAATAAATCTTAAAAAAAAAAAGGCAAGAAAAAAACCCAACCTATACCCGACCATGGCCCAGATGTTGGAACTATCAGATAAAAACTTTACAGTAACTACAGTTAATATATTAAAGTTTTAAAAAAAAAGATGGGAAATCTCAGCCAAGACAGAAAGTAGGAAAGTATGAAAGGAATTTTAGGAAGACGACCACATGGCAGTGATATGAGGGGAGACATGGGGAAGATTAGGACTTGGCAGCAGTAGATGGTGCTAGTGTGGGCTTGGCCCAGGCAGGAGCATGCTTATCCTGGAAGAGTCTTGGTAGTTACAGTTGTGTGCTGCAAATGATGTTTTGGTCAATAAAGACAGAATATATGACAATGATTCCTATATTTAGACTAGGTGTGTAGTATAAACATAATGTAAAATGTTCTGGGGACCCTGGCCCCTGTCTGACAGGCAAATGAATGAAGCCATTTTCATAGACTCCATCTTTTATGCAGGAATCTGCTGCCCAAAGGTGTAAGCCAGTCTCTTTTCAGATAGAAAAGACTTAGCAGTGGGCACTGACCCTCCATCTCTGCATTCATTAGGAAGAGATCCAATCCTGCAAGGCCTTGCTCTTCATCAGCCTATCATTATAGCTGGATAACTCAAAACTAGAAGTCCTTCCTATGAAGAATAATTGCATTCTTAATGTCAGCAACTCACTGTTCCTAGTTATAGGAAATAAATTCAAACTTGTGTTTACTGAACAGCTCTCACAGAGTAAAATCTTTCTGGGTTTAAATCCTCACTTTGATTATCTAATAGACTCTTTGTCTAACTATTCCCGAGACTTTATTTTTTAGCTAACACTAGTAGGCTAGGCCCTCCAGCTGTGTGTAATTATAATGTATGATGTTTGCACAATGATGAAATCTCCTAGAAACGCACTTCTCAGAATGTATCCCCATCTTGAAGTGAAACACAAGTACTTTGGATTACTACTAAGGCACAAACTATTGAAGTAAATTTCATGCAAACTTGCTTTCAAGTGCTTTATATGAGAGAGTGGGGAGAAAGAGAGGAAGAGACAGGGAGAGAGAGGAAGAGAGGTGGGGAGAGAGGGAAGATAAGAGAGGAGGGAAAGACAAAGAGGGAGGGGGCAGTGGAGAATATCAAGAGAAGGAAAGCAAATGTGGAAAATGTTAACAATAGGTGGATCTAGATGAAGGATATAGACATACATTTATTACTATATTCTTTCAACTTTCCTCTGGGTTTGAAAAATTCTCAAATGAAATAGTGGTGGTGGGGAATGATTTAACCCAAGTGGAGACAAAACCTGGTCACTGTCTCCAGGTTCTAGATGAAAAAAACTGTCACCAAGAACAGACTGATGGGCATCTCTTCACCACGCTGTAAGGAGCAGGACTGGCCACTGAGCAGGTTTTCTAGGTGTAGGGTAAGGAAAAATGTCAGGCTTTTCTGCCCTCCCGACATCAGGACAGATGATGGATCCTTGCGGTCCTGAATGCATGCCTGATGGCGGCACCTGGAATAGGGTGTGGGCATAGGTAGATGGGATTCACCTGGGCTGAGACTGGGTTTTTAAGGGCGGCGTCACGGGGACGCCAGCAGAAGCCAAGCAAGAAGCAAGAGAAGCAGAAGCCGAAAGAAGGCCGGAGAGCCCAGAGTGAAGACCTGCTGGGGGCTGGGAGGCCTGCCAGCCTCCCGGCCCCCCAGCATCCCTGCCTGCTGTGTACCGGTAAATCCCAATAAAGCCTGCAAAAAGCCAGTGAGGACTCTGACTCCTCCTTTACCTGGTCTGCATGGGATCAGAAAACCTGCACTTGTCCAGTCCTGACTTTACACTAGGATCCCATGCAGACCGGGTAAAGGAGGAGTTCTGGAGCCTTCAGGGATTTTGCAGGTCTTTTATTGGGATTTACCCAGTACACAGCAGGCAGGGGTGCTGGGGGGCCGGGAGGTTGGCAGTCCTCCCAGCCCCCAGCAAGTCTTCACTCTATCTGGCCTCTCCGGTGATCTCTGCTTCTGCTCTCGGCTTCTGCTACTTCTTTCTTGGCTTCTCTTCTGGCTTCTCCTCGGCTTCTACTGGTGTCCCTGTGATGCCACCCTTAAAAAGCACAGTCTTAGCCCAGGTGAAGCCCATCTACCTCTGCCCACACCCTATTCCAGGTGCCCGCCATCAGGCATGCATTCAGGACCGCAAGGATCCATCATCTATCCTGATGGCGGGAGGGCAGAAAAGCCTGACAATTTTCCTTACCCTACCCACGCACAGAGAAGGGGTGATGAGGACAAAAGTCCCCTGTGTACTTTGCCCTAGAGGGAGACTTTGAATGTGGTAACAACCCTGGGGTCCAGATCCCAACAAACCCCTAACGTGGTGTGGAACATCTGAGCCTCAGTTACTTCCTTCACAACACAAGGGGTTTGAGCAGATCAGCTGTGAGGACCCTAGACCTCAAATGTTCAAAGCTTCTTGGGCCATGGCTCAAAGGGAGGAAGACTTTGGGAAGGGCTTCCAAAGGCTGGAGGTCTGTAGTGGCAGGAAGGCACAGGGCAGAATCTCTATGATCCAAGCAGATGGGTAAAGGAGAGTCCTGGGGCCCTTAGTGGCTTTTCAGGCTTTTATTGAGCTTTTGCCAGGGACAAGGCAGGCAGGGATGCCAGGGGGCTGGGAGGCTGACATTTTCTATTTTTTCTGCTGGCATCCTCGTGATGCTACCCTTATAAGCCCAGTCTCAGCCCACCTATGCATGCCCACACCCTAGTCCAGGTGTCCACTATCAGGCATGCATCTAGGACCCCAGGGATCCATCATTAATGCTAATGGCGGGAGGGCAGAAAAGCCTGATAATCACTTACACTACAAGGTCTTTAAAAACAGGGCCATCTCTTTGATCTGTAATGAGTCAGGTATGAAGAGGGAATCTTTGGTCCCTCTAGGACTGTGAGATACCTCCTAATGTTCATTAGCAGTTTGGGACACAGCTGCTTTGGATCTAATTCAACGCTACCAACTTTAACTGAGCAGTTGCCATGTGCTGGCAGCATTCTGATCTGGGAGACAGACAGTAAATGGCTGAATTACCTAACTACTAACTCCCAGAGGCGTTAAATAACTGCACCAAGAAGACTGGGCCAAGTTGGCAGGTAGCCCTGCCCACTCCACCCCTTCCAAATTTTTATGTTTGTTCTTTTTGGACAATGATGATAGTTAGAGGAGGTGCCGCATTCTCTGCCCCACTTAATGAGGAGTTGAGGGGCCAGTTGAAGCCATATAAGACAGAAGGCAGGTGGATCCAGGGGAGATTCATGAAGATGAAGGGCGGACTTTCTTCTTGACTTTGGTCTCACCAGGGACACCGTTGTGGGGGCTTGGAGGAGAAACACAGAAGAGAGACAAGCGAAGATACTTGAAAGATATACTTGGAGGCTGACAGTGACGGCCGTTACCTTGATTTGTACTTTGATTTTGCTTCTTTTATCCCAGCTTTCTGGAACTTGCTTCAGAACCCCTTTCCCATGGGTCCACACCAGAAGGTGCCTTAGACTTGGGACAAGATATCAGGCCTCAGTGACCCTGCTTTGGGCTGACCCTGCTTTAGGTCGACCTTGCTTTGGGCATTTACCCATGGGGAGATAGGTAATTTGGGGAGTTTTATTCAGAAATTCAGAACATCCTTTCTTTTCTTCTATGTACACTAATTCATTAAAAATCTTTCACACACACACACACAAAAAAAAACTTTCACACATAACAGTCTCCTTTGTGCAAATAGTTGATTAGACCCCTTCAGAACATGCCAGTGTAGGGGTCCCTGGGTACCCCTCAGTTGCACACCAACATGGTCACTTCTGCCATGCTCCTTCCCAGGCCCCTTTTGTGCAGGGCTGGGAACAAAAGTAAATATCCTGTTTACTTACCTTTCCTGAACAAGAGCCCAGACAGGTTTGGTGTGGTGATTAGAAAATGTTTTTGTTTTTGTGGCATTGTTAACTCCCTGGAGTGCCAGAGAAAGGCCCAGTGAGATCGTGTCTGCCTGTCGCTTATTTGTTCTACCCAGGAAATTATGGAAAGTTAACCCGGACTCTTCCCCTACAGCCCAGAAGCTCTGTTTATATCAAACCAGTTTCCTCATCCTCCCCCAGTGAAAGAGTAAAATCATATAATCTTTAAATTCCCTCCCAGTTCTCACAGCCTAAATAAAATAAAAACTAGTTGATAATGCAAACTGATTGTCCCATTTCATCTATTTCTAAGAAAGTAGTGATCATGAAGCAATGAAGAACACAAAAAATAAACATTCAGGTTGAGAGCTGAGAGTGGTAAGTCAAATTTATAACAAATATATTCTGACAATAATGATCTTGTCACTGTGTTTTATGGCAATGAGACCAGAATGGGAGCAGTTTTCAGACATAACTAATCAAAAGCTTAACCAGCCAGACCCAACTTTGTTATTTTCCAGTCATAGACTCAACTCCAGCACTGACCATGTTCTGAGATCGCGCACAATGTAGCAGTCTCCAGCACCGCCTAGAAGGAAGGACTCTGAATGAGGTGACAACCCTGGGGTCTAGACCCCAAAGAACCCCTAACATGTTGTAGAACAGCTGAGCCTCAGTTACTTCCTCGGAGTAGGGTAAGGAAAAATATCAGGCTTTTCTGCCCTCTCGCCATCAGGATAGATGAGGGAACCCTGTGATCCTGAATGCATGCCTGATGCCAGGCACCTGAAGTGGGTACACCTGGGCTAAGACTGGGCTTTTAAGGGCGGCGTCACAGGGACGCCAGCAGCAGCAGCCGAAAGAGAAGCCGAAGAGAAGCCGAGAGAAGGCCTGAGAGCCCAGATAGAGTGAAGATTTGCTGGGGGCTGGGAGGACTGCCAGCCTCCCGGCCCCCCAGCACCCCTGCCTGCCATATGCCTGGTGAACCCCAATAAAAAACCTGCAAAGGCACTGAGGACTCTGACTCCTCCTTTACCCGGTCTGCTGGATCAGAAAACCTGCACTGTGCCCATTCCTACACTCGGCAACACAAGGGGATTGAACAGACCAGCTGTGAGGACCCTGGACCCCAAATGACCAATTCTTCTCCAGTAGCCCCTGACCACACACTCTCACACATTCCTGGGAATTCACACCTGTAGGGTGAGGTAAAAGTATCAGGCTTTTCTGCCCTCCCGCCATCAGGATAGATGATAGAACCCTGCGGTCCCGAATGCATGCCTGATGGCGGGCACCTGGAATAGGGTGTGGGCAGAGGTAGATGGGATTCACCTGGGCTAAGACTGGGCTTTTAAGGGCGGCGTCATGGGGATGCCAGTAGAAGCCAAAAACGAACGGCAGCCGAGAGAAGAAGAGAAGCCCAGGGAATGCCAGAGAGGGCCCAGATAGAGTGCGGATTTGCTGGCGGCTGGGAGGACTGCCAGCCTTCCGGCCTCCCAGCACCCCTGTCTGCCATATGCCTGGTACCCGCAAAAGCCACTGAGGACTCTGACTCCTCCATTACCCTGTCTGCTGGATCATAACCTGCTCAGTGTCCTGTTCCTGCCCCTACAATTGGCGTTAAGTCGGCAAGATGATCCATGCAGACGGGTATTGGAGCCCTCAGAAGACCTGGAGGGACTGAGGAGTAACAGACTGTGTTTGCCTGTGACGACGCTGGAGGCATCAGGGTGGCACAGGAGATGGACAAGGTCTGGGAGCTGTGGGACGAGACCTCGCCTGCAGGAGACAGCCCAGTGGAGCAGCCCAAGACCACGAGGCAGCAGAATCATTGGGGAAAGAGAGAGGACCACGATTCAGAGCTCACCAGTGCTGACACAAGGAAGAAGACTATGGACTTACGACTAATGGACTTGGACTGACAATCCCACCAGAAGGTGGAGAACCATGGCAGGTTATGGTTTTTGGGAATCTGGGGGTGGCCAGTGGACCTCAGTGGCCAAAAGCAGCGTGTGTGTGCCCAGCAGCCAGGCAGAGGAGAAAAGCCAATTTTGAGAAGGCAAAAGCTGGTGCTAAGTTGAGAAGCCCTGAGCGCCTGTTAAGCAGCCTGAGTATGCTGAAGACCAGCAAGTCTCTTAAAATCACCTGTGGGTGATGCCCTGCTCATTCTTGAGTGAGGGTGAGGAGCTAAGGAACCCGTCCTTGGGGGACAGGTGGGGAAGTTGGCTTGGGGTGGAGCCCAAGCCAAAGAGGGGACCCAAGAGAGGCCACATGTGGAGTTTGGATCCCCGACCCATGTGCTTGTGCAGTGGGTTGGCCTGAGTGCAGGGATCTGCGAGTCGCATTGGTGGCTATGAAGGCTAAGTGTTGGAGCGACTGCAGACAGAAACCCTGAGGGTTGGCGATTACCCCCAACAGAATAGAATCGCCAATCCCAGAGTGAGTGCATCCTGGGGGTGGATGCGGTGTGTGGCTTGTAGCTGAGACTACAGCCAGAGAAGGCCAGGAAGCCTGACGGCTCCTGGCGTGTTGCAAAAGATGTCGTGAGTGATTCCCCTCCCTCGTATGAGCAGTGCCTTCGGCAGCAGATTTGGTGGCTCATCTGCTGGTACCAATAATTGTCTTTGCCACTAGGTTGGGGCCCTGCCTGGAATTATTTGTGTTCTGTTGTATTTTATGTATTTTGCTATTCTATTGTGATGTATATTATTTGTTTTTGTGGGCCATGTCTGCAGTGTTCTTTTGCCAAGAAAAACGTATATGACTTATATAGACTGTCTGGCAGAAAACCCTGAGGGGGTGGATTGTAGGGTAAGGTAAAATTATCAGGCTTTTCTGCCCTCCTGCCACTAGGATAGATGACAGAACCCTGTGGTCCCGAATGCATGCCTGATGGTGGGCACCTGGAGTAGGGTGTGGGCATATGTAGATGGGATTCACCTGGGCTAAGACTGGGCTTTTTAAGGGCAGCATCACAGGGACCCCAGCAGAAGCCAAGAACGAATGGAAGCCAAGAGAAGAAGAGAAGCAGAGAGAAGGCCTGAGAGCCCAGATAGAGTGCGGATTTGCTGGGGGCTGGGAGGACTGCCAGCCTCCTGGCCCCCCAGCACCTCTGCCTGTTGTATGCCTGGTAAATCTAAATAAAAGGCCTGCAAAAGCCACTGAGGACTCTGACTCCTCCTTTACCTGGTCTGCTGGATCATAACCTGCTCAGTGTCATTCCTGCGCCTACAACACCTCAGTCTGTTACGGAGCAACCCCAATATGAAACGGGTTGCCTGGCTGTGGGTCCTCACCCGCGCGCTTACAAGGGACTTATGAATACTCCACTACAGGCACACACAAAAGGTTAACAAAAGGTTTATTTACAAGGGAAAAGGAAATAAGGAAAATGTACAACTCAGGGAGAAAATAGGGAAATAAAGTCTTTAATGCGTCCTACCCGATCCGCAGACCTGGAAACCCAAAGTCACTCTCAGAGCTGGCCGGACGCTGTGAGCTGGCGGGGACCCTCCAAAGCCCACGTGTCTGCCTTTATACCAACCTGGCTGCTTAACCCCACCCTCAGGTCCCAGCCACCTTCCCTTTGGAGGTGATGGGATTTGTCTTTCCCAATACCCTGATGGCTTTGGTCTGGGGTGGGGGTGGAGTCCACAAAGCCTGTATGGAATTAGCTTTAGGACATCCTTTCCCACTAACAAGTCCTCTATCACTCTGGTTCCTTGAACACACATAAAGCAGAATGTGTGTGGGGATGGGGAGGCTGAAGGAGAGGGCTGGGATGAGGTGGGCACCAGGGGAGGCACCAAGGAAGAGCCAGCTCTGGAACATTCCAACCAGTAACTGAAGGTGGAGGAAGGGGAAGTAAAGAAAGGCAGCTTCAGACAGGCGGAGAGATGATTCCTTGAACTATAAATTAGAGAAAGAACAAGATGTCACCAACACTACCCATAAAGAGCTTCAAGAAATTTCTTCATTTATTGAAGTCCTTGTTCTCAGTCCAGGAAATCAATGACAAATAGAAATGATCTCACTGTACTTTTGTCATGTAGACACTTTCTCCCAAAGTTAAATGTGGTTACCAAAAATTACATCTCCGTCATTCTTCTCCTCCATAGCCCCATCTCTTCACACACAATTCAGTTAAACCTATTGAGTGTTAAAAGTAAATCTTATAAAAATATACGTTTTAGTAATTTGGGCTTTCTATGGGAGATTTCTTTTTCACATAATTCTAAAAAGTCTGCTTATTTTTTCTCAGGATGCTAAATGAAGGACAAATTTTCTGATATCTTTTGCCTCTAAAAACAAGAAAAGGTAAACTTCAGTCTGGGATTTTTTTTTTAGTTGACTAAATTCTTTTTCTGATAAACTAAAAAGTTAGTTCTCATCAATGTATTTGTTTTAGGGTCTATAGGCTCACACCGTGTTTGCTACTAAAGTCCCAGTAATTCTCCACCGTGATTGGAGCCCTTCCCTCCTTACACTCCCACCCCAACCTTCTCCCCATCTGGTTGCCTCAGTTTTGCAGTCAGATGTCAAGGGTTTGTTGTATCGGTTCAGCACTATGGAACTTTCCAGTTCCATCCATGCTGTCACAAATGCCAAGAGTTCATTTTTTTTTTTTTTTTGTAATAACTGAGTAGTATTCCACTGTGTGTGTATTTATACAACATTTTCTGATCCATTCTTCTGTCTTTGGGCATTGAGATTGTTTCCATAATGTGGCTATTGTAAATAGAGCTGCAATGAACATAGCAGTGCATATATCCCTTTGAAAAGTCTTTTTGCAATCTTCATGTAGATGTGGAATTGCTGAGTCATGTGGTAGATCTATTTTTAATATTTTGAGAAACCTCTGTACTATTTTCCCATAGGGGCTACACTCCTATCAAAAGTTTTAGAGTTCCTTTTTCTCCATCTTATCACCACACTTGTTTCTGATCTTTATGACATGGGCCATTCTCATGGGTGTGAAGTGTCATCATTGTGGTTTGATTTGCATTTCCCTGATAAGTGATGTTGAACACCTGTTCATGTACCTTTTGGCCATCTGTACATCTTTGGAGAAATGCTTATTTAACTCATTTGCCAATTTTATTTTTATTTGGGTTATTTGTTGTTGGGTTATATGGGTTTTTTTGTAGATCTTGGATATCAGTTCTTGCTGGCTATATGGTGTGCAAGTATTTTCTCTCTTTCAGTAGGGTGTCTTTTTGTTTTAGTGATAGTTATTTTTTCATTGTGCAGAAGCATTTTAGTTTGATGTAGTCACAATTGTTTATATTTTCTTTTATTATAATCCTTGATGTTGGAGATGGATCTACAAACACATCCCTGAAGCCTATGTCATGGAGTGTTTTGCCTATGTTTTCCTTTATGAGTTTTATGGTTTTAGGCCCTACAACCAACTCCTTTGTCCAGCTTGGGTTAATTTTTGTGTGGTATGAGGTAGTTGTCTAATTTAATTCTTTTGCATATGGCTGTCCAGTTTTCCCAGTACCATTTGTTGAAGAGGCTTTCCTTTCTCCAACACATACTCTTGGCTATTTTGTTGCAGATTAACTCCCCATATAAATGTGGGCTTATTTCTGGGCTCTCAATTCTCTTGTGTTGGTTTGTGTCTGTTTTTACTCCAGTGCCAACTGTTATGATTATTATAGCTTTGTGGTATTGTTTGAAATCTGAGAGTGTGATACTGTCATTATTCCTCTTTTGTTTTGGTCAGGATTGCTTCGGCTATTTGTGGTCTTGGGTTTCTTTCTTTCTTTTTTTTTTTTTTAAAGATTTTTATTTATTTATACAAGAACTGGGGTACAGTTCAGAGGCACAGGAGGGTGAGAGAATTCACCAGAGACAGAGTGGGTAGCAGAACAGGCAGACGGACCAAAGACATTGCTGAGGGGAGCAGCGGGCGAGGCAGGAGAGGTCTGCCGCGCCACGTGGGAATCTCCCTGGCAGGCTGGGAATCGAACCAGCACTAGAGAGGCTGTGGACAGTTTCACAAGTTCTGCACTCAACCCGCTATGCCATGGAGGAGGGCTGGTCTTGGGTTTCATGTGAATTTTTGTAATAATTGTTCTATACCTTTGAAGAATGTTATTGAAATTTTCACAGGGATGCACTAAATCTTTTTATTGTTTTGAGCAGGATGGTAATTTTCACAATGTTAATTTTTTGGTGTGTCTTCTATTACTTTTACAAAGTCTTATAGTTTTGTTTTTTTTAAGATTTGTTTATTTATGCATACAAGAGCTGGGGTACAGGCCAGAGGTGCAGAGGGTGAGAGGATTCACCAGAGACAGAGTGGGGAATAGAACAGGCGGACTGAATGAAATACACTGCTGCGGACAAGTCAGAAGAGGTCTGCTGCGCCATGTGGTTTGCTCCCTGGCCGGCTGGGGATTGAACTCATGCTGCAGAGGCTGGGGATTGCTTCATAGTGCTGTGCTTAACCCCTTGCACCACCAGGGAGGCCCAACGACTTAATAGTTTTATTGCATAGGTCCTTCATCTCTTTGTTAAGTTTACTCCTAGGTATTTAATTTTTAATTTTTATTATTATTATTTTTTACACTATTGTTCATTTTTAAACAATATTTGCTTCCCCCCACACCCTCAGGTTGAGTTCCCATAGAATTTCCTTCACCAATACACCCGTGCACCATCACCACAGTCCCCTGTGCTCCTCCCTCCCTCTGTCTGATCCCTCTCCCTCCTCCTCCCCTGCAGGATGTCTCTGACTTATAATTGTCTGTTTTTGCTTTGTTGTGTTTTGTACTGTTATTTTTTTTTTTTACACTGATGTCTTATTTGGTTCCCCTATATTCCTGCTATAAGTGAAACCATCTGATATTTTTCTTTTTCCTTCTGGCTTATTTCACTGAGCATAATTCCTTCTAGCTCCATCCACATTGATGCGAATGGTGTGAGTTTATCTTTTTTGATTGCTGAATAATATTCCATGGTGTACATATACCACATCTTCTTGATCCAGTCATCCATTTTTGGGCATTTGGGTTGTTTCCAGGTTTTACCTATTATAAATAGTACTGCAGCGAATTGGAAGCTTCAAGGGAAACTCAAGAGAGCACACTGAGGGAGTCGCAGTACCACACTTGACCCCCTGCACTGGCCACCAGCAGCCAGGAAGTTATTTACGAACGGATTCTTTTCACTTTGGTTCCTTGTAGTTTCTGACTATGTTACAGGGCAGCCCCGCTCTAAAATGGGTTGCCTGACTGTGGGTCCTCACCCACAGCTTAAAAGGGACTTACACTGAAGGCACACACAAAAGATTAACAAAGGTTTATTTACAAGGGAAGGGGAAATAAGGAAATGTACAACTCAGGGAGAAAAGAGGGAGATAAATTCTTAATGTGTCCTACCGGTTCCACCAACCCGGAATCCCAAATGACCTGCCAAGACCAAACCTACCTGGCCAAGAGCAGGAGCCAAGTGCCCCAGACCCCACTAACATGGCTGGTTTTATTTACAAACAGAGAAGATGGATGCTTAACTCCATCCTCAGGTCCTCGCAACCTCCCTTTGGGGATCATGGGATTTGTAGTTCCCAGTGTCTTGATGGAGTGGGGATGGCATCCACAAAGCCTATATGGAGTTTGCTCAGGACATCCTTTCCCCCTAACAACTACACACTTTGGAAGCCACTGGGCCAACCCAGTTCACTGTCAGCCCAGGATTTTTTTCAAAAAGATTTATTTTTATTTATTTATATGTACAAGAATTGGGGTACAGGCCAGAGATGTGGAGGTTGAGAGGATTCACCAGAGACAGAGTGAGGAGCAGAACAGGCAGACTGACTGAAATACATTGTGGAGGGGAGCAGTGGGTGTGCATGTGGGTCAGCTTCCTGGTTGGGGATCAAACTCCTGCTGCAGATAACTTGACAGTGCTGAGACTTAACCTCTTGCACCTCCAGGGAGGGCCAGCCCAGGATTTTTTAAACTAGCTGAAGCAGTTTCAGGATTACCTTGGGCAATTTACATTTTTAAAAATAGTCTTTATTTTTTTTGTCCATTAAAAAGTAATAGATGGTACTATGTATGGTGACAGATGTTAACTAAACCTATGTGGTGATTACTTCACAATATATACAAATATTCAGTCCTTACCTTGTGTACTTGGAACTAATATAATATTGCATCAATTAGACATCAATTATGAAAACTGAAAACTTATTGAAAATTGAGAAAAATTAATAGATGAATTTTGCAAGATGAAAAGTACTGGAGATTAATGTGCAACAATATGAATATACTCAACAGTACTGGACTGTATACTTAAAAATGGTTTAAATGGGCCTCCCTGGTGGCACAAGGGGTTAAGCACAGCACTGGGTAGCTATCTGCAGAGACTTCAGTCTCTGCAGCCCAAGTTTGATCCCCAGTGGGCCAGGGAGCTACCCACATGGTGCAGCACACCTCTCCTGTCTTGCCTGCTGCTCCCCTCAGCAGTGTATTTCAGTCAGTCTGTCTGCCTGTTCTGTTTTCCACTCTGTCTCTGGTGAATCTTCTCACTTCCCCACCCCCTCACCTCTGGCCTATACCCCAGTTCTTGTATGCATAAATAAATAAATCTGTAAAAAAATAAAACGGTTTAAATGGTACATTTTATATTATATACTATGTTCTTTTTATATAATTATATATATTTTATATAATGTATATGAAATATATAATTTTATGTATGTATGTATGTACATAACTTTAAGTAAGGGTGGAAGAGTAATAGTTTCATAAAATAATGTGACCAAAAAATAACGCGAGACAAAAATCCAGCTCCCCAAATATTATCAATTAATCAATAATATTTAATGCAAAGCCTGCCAGTCTTTTATTCTACAACCAATTTTCTTCAACCTAATTAGACATGTGAACATAATGTTACATTTTCGGGGAATGCCCACCCTGGTCTGGCAGGCAAACAACAAGCCATCTTCAGGGATCTAACTTTTCAGATTAAAAAAGGATTTAGCACCTTTTTTAAAAATTTATTTTATTTTATATATTTTTTACATCACTTTTCATTCTTGCATAATGCATGCATTTTCTTCTTGGTTATATTCCCCACAATTCCCACTCCTCTTATTTTGACCCCAATCCCTCTTCCTCTTCCCCCTCCCCCCCAGTGTGTCTCTGGTTTATAGTTGCTTGTTGATTTTTGATTTTTATTATAATTAGTCATTTTCCTGGTCCCTTATTTAGGTCTTCTAAATTCCTGCTATGAGTGAGACCATCCGGTATTTTTCTTTTTCTTTCTGGTTTATTTTGCTGAGCATGATCCCTTCTAGCTCCATCCACGTTGCTGCAAATTGCATTAACACCGTTTTACATTAAGTAAAATAGAAATTGATCTAAGTGATTAGATCCTTAGCATCTTTGCAGGATATTCTGTAGAGGGGAGGAGAATGGATCCTGGATTGCCTTCCTCTAACATCATCGTGTCTTTGGATCATGATAATTTAGGGCTGGAAGCACTTCCTATCAAGAATAATTATATTACTGACATTAATTACTCACTGTTTCTAGCTATATAAATTAAGTTCAAACATATTTATTTGGGGCAGTTCTTCAGGAGTAAGATCTTTTGGGGCTGCTTCCCAGGTTTGAATCCTCACTTTATTATCTAGTAAACTATTTGCTTAAATATTCTTAAGACTTTATTTTTCAGTTAATAGGTTCGTGTTGCAGGCATGCTTTAAAACAATGAACTTTGTAACATAATTTAGTATGGGGCTGCATAAAACCATTTTTAGTGACTGCACAACATTTTATAGTATACTCTAGTTATTCCATATGTTTGGACATTTGGATTGTTTTCTGTTTATCAATACTGGTTATCAAACATCTTTATGCAGGAAATATTTTTTAAATTTGCAATTGAAGTGTGACTCTTAGGGATGGGATTATGAGTCAAATGGTATGATGAAAAGGATTTAGACATATGTTAGTCCTCTTTTCAGAAAGGGGGTAGAGAATGGGTGTAGAAGAGAGCTTCACAGCGTAAGGGGGAGACTTAGTGAGGAAGGAGACACACACACTCAACTGAGCTCTGGATGCTTGGAATTTTTTGAGAGATAGACCAAACCTTGTCTCTCACTTTGAGAAAAAGGGTGCTACAGCTACAGTTTTGGTCGTGGGGGTGAGTTCTGTTTTGTTTGAATGATAAAGGACCCTGCCCTCTTTAGAAGGGAAGGGACCAGAGAGGAGGAGAGGGCCCCTGAGAGACCCAGGATGTCTCTGAGGAAGGGCAGGGCACCGCCAGAGCCCAGTCTCTGCCTTGGTGTGGTAGGAACTGCTCTGCAACTGCACTATCCTTTTGGACCCTTTACCCACACCCCTCTTAGATGGTGTTACAGAGCAGCCCGTTCTTGACTGCTGGGAAAGTGTTCTCTGCCCTTTCCTTTCCTTTCCTTTCTTATTTGTTTACCAGCATTTTTTTCCCTCCATCCCTTTCTATCCAACTTCTGAAGTGTCCTCTTGTTGGGGAGATCCAAGCATGCAACTATCTTGCTAACAAAGAGAGGTGGCTGGGATGAGGGTCTCATGGCAGTCACACAGAGTGAATTTAATTTCAGCTTTGCCATATGGGGATATGGGGGCTCTGACTGCAGTCTCGTAGGGCTGTTGGACAGATTGTGCCTTAGGTCTTGAAAGAGTCTTCTTTGGCATGTTGCTCAGAGCAGGGGCTCACCATGTCGGCTCAGTGTCTGTACTCGTAGGTGGACCTCCTAGTTCTGCATTTGTAGAGGGCAGCCTTGTCTTGTTAGGTTACTGGGCTACTAAAAAAATAAGGTTACATTAAATACAATAGAAATTGATCTAAGTGATTATGTTACAGGGTATAAAACTGTGACAGGGGAGACAGCGTTGCTATGGCTGCAGGGAAAAGGATGTCCTAAAGCTAATTCCATACAGGCTTTGTGGACTCCACCCCCACCCCAGACCAAAGCCGAAGACACTGGGAACTCCAAATCCCATCACCACCAAAGGGAAGGTGGCTGGGACCTGAGGGTGGGGTTAAGCAGCCAGGTGTGGTATAAAGTCAGACACGTGGGCTTTGGAGGGGTCCCCCATTTTGTCTCTCCGCCAGCTCTGAGAGTTCTTTTTGGGTTTCCAGTTCGGCGGATCAGGTAGGACGCATTAAAGACTTTATTTCCCTATTTTCTCCCTGAGTTGTACATTTTCCTTATTTCCTTTTCCCTTGTAAATAAACCTTTTATTAACCTTTTGTGTGTGCCTGTAGTGGAGTATTCATAAGTCCCTTGTAAGCACGCGGGTGAGGACCCACAGCCAGGAACCCGTTCAATATCGGGGCTGCCCTATAACACAGGGACATGTGCCATTTTCCCCACCCCTTCTTCCATGCCACCAACATCTCAGATGCTTGGATTATAACTCCCAGCCTGCCATGAATTACACTTGAATGAGGTGGAGAGAAGGGGCTGCTGGGAAGGAGGAAGGAGTCAGGAGGACGAATGTTGGTGTAGAACCTAGAGAAATGAGAGACACATGGGCAGGCTGTTCCTGTCCTTGGTCTTGGTGACTTTAGTGCTTTTGGCCAGCAGGCTCTTCAGAGGCAATGACAGCCTTATCTTGGTCCTCTGGTGGATACAGTGTGTACAGTACGTGTTGACCCTCTTTCTGTCCCAGCTTTCTGGAACCTGTCTAATCCCTTGCTTGTGGGTCTATGCCAGGTGTTGCTTTGAACTTGTTCTCCTTGTGACTTTGCACCTCTGGCCCTCCCTGATCAGCTGGGTGTTTGTCTACAGGGGATGGATGATTTCAGAGTCTGACCCCGACTCTTACTTGGTATCACTTTCTCTCTCTCTCTTCATTGAATGTCACATCAACTAAAAATCTTTGCACACACTAACAGTATGCTTTCTATGTCTTTGTGCACAAGGGTGTCCAAACCCTTACAAATAAGCAATGGGGTTTTCATCCTAAACAGGCTCCCTGTGGCCCCCTCAGTTTTGCCCAACCTCAAATATGCGATTTGAAAGGTAGTTTGTGGGTGTGTGAGAGAGCACTAGAGAAGTGTCTACTTAATCACCTTTTATTTGAAATCAAACAAATATTTACCTAGTTTATGTAACACACAATAAATGCTGAGTTCTACCTCAAATGTTAGTGAGGACACAAAGAGAAAAGAGAACAGGAGAAGAGGAGACAGATACAGGAGGGACAGACAGATCATCATGCTTAAGGGGGGATGAGAAGTACATTTGGAGAAATGTACTTGGGTTGAACATTTCTAGAGGCATCTTCCATGGGCGGAGAGCCATGCTTGTCTTCCTGGGACTCTCCTACCCTGCTGAGCCCATGAACAGGGAGGCCAAGAGATAAAAGTTCCAAGGCCAGGATGTCCTCAGCTCTGTCCCCTCTGGTTCTATCGTAGGAAACAATTTTGAGTGTCTCCTAGCCTCCTTCTAAGTTGAGAGCAGAGAAGCCTTTGGTGCAAGTCATTCTTGGGGTGAGCCACACAGCAGAGCAGAGCTGGCACAGAACCCCAGCAAATTGGGGATTTCTGCAGACGTCCTGAAATTTCTGCCTTCTCTAGATATTGTGGCCTTGTTAGTGATGCATCTAGTGAGGATTTGCACACATGACAGGGAACTTGTTTGTGATAAAAATTTTAAAGACCAAAAGTATTATATGTCCACTGATTAATTATCTTGGCCTTCGTTTTTTCTGTCGATTCCCTCTCTTCCTCTTGACACTTGTAGCTTGCTTCACCCTGCCCCTTTTTGGACCTGTTTGTCTTTTCTCTAGCCCTTCCTAGCACAACTGAGCTGTTACATAATGAAACCATGCCAGGACAGATATTTAAACTATGCTTCACTTTCACAGCTAAAAGCACAAATGGGAATGTGGGAGTTCGGGCCATTTACCCTGTGGGTTGAGTAACATTAAGTTAATCTGCATCACCCCACCTCCTGGAGTGGTCTGATAGGTTCTTTCTCTGGCCCCAAGTTCCAGGTGGACGTGACATCACCTGGCAGGTATGTGGTGACTGTTCCTGTGTGTCTGCACCCCCACATCATCGTTAGCTCCCCAAGATCACATTGTCCAGGTGTTCCACATTTAGGCATATTACCATCTGGAAAAATGATAAATTCCTGAAGTCAGAGACAAGACTTCTTGTAAGTTGTCCATAATGTTTAGCCTATTATTGAATATGCAAATAAACTTAGAAAATGATTGTGAATGAAGAAAACAGAGTGGCAGAAAATGTGCAGTGCGAAAGGACTCTCCTTTTTTCTGTAAGGTAGACCCCGAATACTATGATGGGAAATTTTAAAAAAATGTAATAATGCCTCCCATAAAAACAGGGTTTCACCAGGTTTTCCCATCGTTAAATATAAATTCACACAGTGTTTTAAAAATAGAGTCAGAATGGTCCAAAATGGATGAGGATCAACAAGTTATTTGCCTGAATTCTCCTCCTAGTCACTCCTGGCTGGGTTTTCTATCATCACGGTCTAGGTCCTGAATATTCCATGGAGAGGGGGAAGGTAGGTTATAGGGAAAATTCTGCCTGCCCTTTGATATGTCCTACAGCTTCAGTTCTCTGAGTCTGAGGGGTGGGAGAGTTACACCGGGGATTAGGGGATGAGGGGGTAAGGGGTGGGGTGGTGCCTTTCTCTGCCTAACATTTTTCCGGGAAAGCAACTGAGATAATGTATGTAAAAATGTCTCTAAACCACAAGCTGCCCATAAGAATCATGTGAAATTCTTATTGTTTTTTTATCCACAGTAAAACTATGGCTATTTGGAGCATTTACCTCAGCCAGGCTGGCAGCCGCCCCCCCAGCTATCTCAGCTGTTCTCAGGAATTCTGTGGCAGCCACTCCCTCAGCTCAGTTGGCCTATAGTGCAGAAAACATCTCTCTCCATTCATCCTAACAGCTCACCCCCCAGTTCTCTAGCCCTTCCCTACTGAATCACATTTGTGGCTAACACCCAAATATAGGCTCTGGGGCTCACTCTTTTAATCAAAGGCGAAATGAAGCCTCTGGGACTGTCACGGTGCTCTAGGGAGGGGTCTGGGTGCTCTCACTGAACAACAATCCCTCATGTACAGATGAGGAAACCCACATCTGAGAGAGGCCAAGCAGCTGGCCCTGCCCACTCAGACTCTAGCTGCTTCTCTTTGTCCTCCTCCTCGCCCTCCTCCCTGACTGAAGTGTGCTGGTGCAAGAACGCAACAAGAGCCTCCCTCCCAGCACAGAGGACACTATTGCCATAGACTCAGGGGCCACGTCCTACAGCGGATCTCTAGAAAGCGTTCATTTTGCTTACGTGAAGCCTGCTGACTGTAACTCCCCATGGCCTAGAACCTGGCTCCTTAAACGAGAACCTGGCTCCGAGTGCTCTATGGCTGTTTATGCTGGCACAGTGCGTCGGGACTGTTAGGCTGCAATAGAGCTGATTATTGAAAACAGACGAAATAGAAAGAACTATCTAGTCCCTGCTCACTGCAGGGAGGGCAGGGGGTTGTGGGCTTTCCTTGTGGAATGAGCCTTCTCCCTGACCCGCCCTTCCTACACATCCTCTTGGATGAGAGCCTGCGCTCCCTGACCCCAAACACTGAGCAGCTGGCCTCCAACCCCAAGTCCCTGACAGGAACCACGCCTCTCCACCCTCTCATCTGGCTCCTATTCAACAGAACAACTGAAGAAGTGGCATGTCAAGGGCTCCCTGACTATTTTTATCTGACCATCTGCCTTCTAGTCCAGGCCTAGCAGGCAGCAACAGGCCCAAGGAATGCCACAGCAGGTGGGTAATGCTGGACAGCTGAGGGCGCCCCACCCTGCCCTGCCCTGCCCCTAACTGTTGTTCTAGGGATGCTGGAAATGTGTGGGGACACCAGGAGAAAAGATGCCCTCTGCACATGGTAGTGTGGGTGATGTGGGCGCTGTGCTCTCTTTTCCATTTGCAGGATGAGCTGAGGCCAGCTCTGCCCATATTGCCAGGGTCTGGGTGGCAGGACCAGGCAGGGAGCAGAGTGCTGGGCTCACAGCCATCAAAAGAGAGAACAGAGACAGACGTTCTCAGATGACATGCCCCCAAAGACGGCCAAGAGCTTGACTTGTAATAAGACCCATGTGTCCCCATGGACTCCTTGACCAATTAAACCTGGAGGCGAGTTTATCCGTCCAGGCAGAAACCGAAGCAGCCCCCATGCCCGAGCGCCATCATCAGAGGTGTGGTTGTGGAGCACTTGCTTCAGTGTGCTGGCGCGGAGGAAATGCTGAAAAACAAAAAAAATCAGTAGAAATCCCTTTCATGATAGACATTCCTAAACATACACAAAAGTAGAGATTAGTATAATGAATCTTGTGTTTTCATCAAGTTCCAGGTAGAAGCATTTCTTGAACAAATTTTAACAATATGCCTGTTTCCTCAGGAAGAAAAGGAGGGTGTTTGTATCAGAATTATAGTAAATGTTTGAATTTTCTCTTTTTAGGAAAAAATGGGAAATTAAATGGATCAGATGTTTTGAAGATATTGAATTTCTGTTGCTCCTTTCTTTCTCCTTAGTGTAAGATGTGCTCATTTCCCAAGCGCATGTGCTCAGCTTCACCCCCTTCTCCTGCTGTTGGAATAGCACCTGCGGGCTCTTGGGGCTCAAGAGGAGACGGCGGGATTACCTGGAGTCCTGGACTGGCACGGGTGGCACTTTGGGAAAGGCACTTAAATTCTAGATTCTAGGTTTTTTTCTCGCATATTCATCTAATGATATCTTAACTCTATCATTTAAAAGTCAGGTACAGCTATCTTCAAACCATGGAAGCATTTTGTAATGTTAACGATACTGAAAAATGTGAAAGTCATTTTGAACATGACTAAGGCAACAAGAGTCAGATGGAGAGACTGGAAAATTGAACCCCATCTGCCCAACCGCCCTAGCTTGGGTTCTGCACGCAGATGACTATGGGCCAATCTGATGCTCGGAGGGCTGGCTGCAAGTGGGGCTCTCCCCCTTGTTCTTCCCACCACCCAGCAGGGCTCCAGGTGCTTGAGGGGCTGCTGCAGTCACCTATCCCAGGCCCAGCCAGGGGTGGGAGTGGTCCTTGCAGGGCAGGTGGTCCTGACTCCAGCCTTTCCAATGACAGGGGGTCCCGACAGCCTGTGTGAAATTCCTTTCTGCTTCAACTACCTAGAATCCCACGTGGAACATGGTGACTCAGCACATGAAAGTAAAAGTAGTCACGCGGCACCCTGGGGAGCCGGCTGTGACCCCAAAGGGCCTGGTCCTTCTCCTGTCTTCCTTGGTTTTTAGTCTCGGTGTTGTGGGCGTTTTCCTGGACTTTTCCTGTGGCAGGTGCCTGGATGCTGGCAACTCCCCCAGAATATAGTAGAGTAGGGGGCCAGCTGTTTGTGTCACCTGAAGAACAGGAAGTGACACTTTATAGAGAGAAGTGACACACCACAGAAGGTCATGGCCATGACAACTGAGACCAGACCTGGGTTTCATTTTCATGTGGTGGTGTCGATGGTCCCACACAACCACCCATCCCAACAAAGCAGCTCCTAGGCAAACGACTCTTTTCTTGGTTTTCTGGCTGGTGGCTCTTGGGGGCTGCAGGTCACTGGGGCCACAGGCAGGTGCAGATTTGCTCTAATGCCTACCTTGGGGTGGTGGCTATGTGGCCAAGCACTCCTCCCCACCATTGTTTCAGATGCCACACTGCTGGGTGAGGGCTTCTCTGTGGTGGGACTCCCTACATTGTCACTGCCTGAGACAAGGGCTGTGGCCCACCATCACTCTGAGCTCCAGCCTCCGTCAGGTCTCAGAAGTATGGTCATCCTAGCAGTTTTGGAACACATTTGATGCCACGATCACAGCTTTGTACCAGCCTGTCTTCCTTGGAGATAAATCGAGCCCCAATGCAAACACCTTCCCCCTCAAACCCTGCTTCTTTTCAAACTCTGGAGAGAGCTCAACATCATTTTGAAACCAGAGGAAACCGTCTTTTGAGGCTGTACTCCAGCATGCAGACATCTGGTTTTTATCATTCCAGAAAAGGTGATAAAAATTGCACTTGGGGGAATTGTTGGAGCTGCCCATTGTGAACCAGGGGCTGAACCCCACCCCCTGACTTCTGGCACGGTGCAAGCCACAGGGGGCTATGGCCGCACAGCACCCTGGTCTGGACTTGCCCCTGACGTCCTGAGAGGGAGGCTGCTGTTGGGAAGGGGACAGAGCTGGGTGGCCATTTTGGGGGCCTTTACTAGGGAGTGATGTGCATGGGCTCACTCCTTTTCATTGGAGCTGCTGTGAAAGGCACCTGCCCTACTGGGTGGCAGGACTGCAGTCCCCCACTGCTTCCAGGGTCAAGAGAACGCAGCCATGCTCTTGTTGTGACAGTCTGTAGGGGGTCTGAGTCAGGTCAACCATGAACACAGAAGGCTTGGCTCGGGGCTTGGCTGCTAAAGTGCCGTGCTGTGCCTGACTTGGGACGCCAGTGCCCTGTGAGTCCACCTGCACCAAGAGAGAGAGAAATAACCGTTTTTCCTGGTGCTCGAGAGACCTGTTCCTTCATCCTTGATGAATTCAGTTGATCTGAGTGATTTTAAAAATAATTTTTCTTACATCTGTGCTTTAGATATTTTTATGTCATTTTGGGTGCTGTTAGGAACCACATATAGTTACATGACTATTTAAAAAAAACTTATTTTCTTTGTGTTTGAATTAATGTTAAGTCTAAGAATCTGTCTTATTCAATCATTACAATACTATGGCTGTCAAGGAAAAATAACATAATATCCATTTTGCAGATTGTAAAGGAACAGTGAGGAATAAACTGAGCCAGTGGGTGGTGCTCATAGCCAGCTCTATGGTAAAAAACACTATGGTGCTCACAGCCAACTCTTCTCAGACTCCACTCCCTGAGCAAGGGCTTATGGGAAAAAAGGGGCCAAGCTGGGGCTTTTGGCAATTAAAAACCTGCTGAAGTTTTAGACATTTAAGCTGCTAGGGCTTTGGGAATTAAAAAAATAAATAAATAAACTGCTGGGGCTTTTGGCAGTTAAATCACTGGGGAGGGAGGTATCTTTGGAGAAGGTGCCAGCTTGCCACATGTGGCTTCAGCTTGGACCTCGGTCTCTGCTCATGTGGGGTAGAAGAGATGGCATCCTGCCAAGTGCCAGCCTGTACATTCTCTCTCTGTGTGTGTGTGCGTGTATGTGTCTACATAAATCCTGTTATTGGTCTTTCACACCACAAATTAAGTCAAGCCTGGGCCCCAGGTTTGCCGCTTCAGATGAAGAAATTAAATCTCAGTGATATTAAATAACTTCCCCAAGGTCACACAGCTAGTAAAAATAGCAGAACTGGAGGTAGAACCTAAATATTGTTTGTGGTTTTGAGAAAAATTTATGTATAGTAAACACAAGGTGATATTAAAAGAATGTCAAGAGCTAGTACATTAATAAAATGACCAATCAACAAAAACACAAAATGATTTCTTTTTATTCCTAGTTAAACAAAATTATATTGTAAAATGGCAAATCAAATTATATAATTTGTAGAATAATTTGCTTATCAGGTTGTTTTAGTAACTTTCAATCATTTCTTTATTTTTAGGAAATGTTGAAATGACTTTCCTACATTACTCTGTGACTTCCAAATAAATGATGCCATTAATGCCATGTCTGAATAATGATCTGCGTAGGAAATACTGCAGTCTCCCCCAATGATATTGACAGACATTGGGTGACTTGTGTGGAGAACTGCTCTTAACATCAGTTAATATCGCTTCTAGCCTTCATTAGGTCTACAAAACCAGAACAATTAGATTCACAAATGTCAAGATTTTCTAATGCTGCTTTTATCAAATAGCTCTTTTATTAACCAAGTCATGCAAATATTTTATTGAAATGCCATATTTAATTAGTTGGCTTCATCTTATTAATTTTTATTCATTTTAAGTCACAGACCTTAATATAAATCATTTGATAGTTTCATGATTCAAAAACTTGAAGAAATGTAAAGCACTATTATATTTTCACTTTTTTTACCACAAGTGCATTTTAATGTAGTTGATTAGACATAATCAAATAAAAAAAAGCTTCTCTTCTGAAATTGAAGTTTCATTTTCTTCTGGAATTGAGATTTCATCCCAAGTAATATTTCATATACCTCCACTTTTACAATATCTTCTGTTTGTAGCTCATAATTTATTTTATGTGTTTGATCACTTTTACAATATATTAAATTAGTCATCTTTAATAAACAAAAAATTTCTTGTTATCAATCTAAAGGAAATATTAGCTAATATCTAATAAATTGGATCATAATTTATGATTTCTAAATCTCTAAACAAATTTTTCATTTCCAAAATTTTAATGAATACCATTCTACCATTTTTTTTTTATTAGAGTGACTTTAAAAAAGTATGATACAATTTTCAAGTCATTGTTCAGGTCTAGTCGTAGACTACCCATGAGGCCCAAGAGTTTTTAATTCAGCTTCCAGCCTATTAGCTAATCCTCAGGAATGTATGTGTGATAGTTGAGAGTATGATCTGAGGTAATAGCACATTTACGTATTTTGTTAGATCATCCAGAACTAATTTAAATAAGATGATTTCAACAATGACTTAGACACCTAGAAAATTTCCAAAATTTGGCTGGACTTTTTCTTAAACAATACATTGTACAAAATCCAAAGGAATTGCCAAGTAAACAATTCTTTTTTTTTTTTAATAGAGGCATGTTTTATTTATTTATTTATTTGTTTTGTTTTTTTGTTTATACATGCACTGGGTACAGTCAGAAGCGCGGGAGGGTGAGAGAATTCACCAGAGCCAGAGCGGGGAGCAGAACAGGCAGAAGGACCGAAGCACACTGCTGAGGGGAGCAGCGGGCGGCAGGAGAGGTCTGCGCGCCATGTGGGACCCTCCTCTGGTGGCCGGGGAGCAGCCGGGGATCGAACCGGCGCCGCAGAGGCCGCGGGCAGCTTCGCAACCCAGCGCTCAACCGCTGTGCCACCGGGGAGGCCCGAAACAATTCCTTTTGAAACCATTTTTCTTGAACACCAAAAATGAAGTTGCTACATTATATCAGATGTTTTTCTAGCTTCAGGAATGAACAACATCATAAAACTTTCTTCCACCAAGGACATAAATCTTGCATTTTAAGTAAATGATTAAAATATTTTTGCTTGGAATTTTATTTGAAATGATTGAAATTTCCTTAACAGGCTTTTACTGCCTCGATTGTAAGTTTTCCAAAAATTATTTTCTCATTTTAATAAATACCTATTTTAGAGCTAGCAGGACCGTTAATCAAATTGTCATAGCTCCAGCTCATGAAAACCAAGTCAAGATATCACTTCATTGGAATATCATATTCCATATGAATATTTTCCTGAAATTTGATGAAATATGTTCTGTCTGAAATTTTTTTTTAAATATTTATTTATTTATGCATACAAGAACTGGGGTACAGGCCAGAGGTGTGGGGGATGAGAGAATTCACCAGAAACAGAGTGGGGAACAAAATAGGCAGACCAACTGAAATACACTGCTGAGGGGAGCAGCAGGTGAAACAGGAGAGATCTGTTGCTCCATTGGGTATCTCCCTGGCTGGGGATTGAACTCATGCTGCAGTAGCTGCGGATAGCTTCATAGGTTGCGTCTTAACCCTTTGTGCCACCAGGGAGGCCCTGAAAATGCTTGATTTTTAAACACTTTTTATTATGAAAAATATTAAACAATATTAAACCTATACAAAGTTTGAGATAATAGTACAATGAACATCATAGTATCCATCACAGCTTCAACTATGATTAATTCATGAATAATCTTTCATTCTGTGTATGTGTGTGGTTTTTAATATTTTTCTCATTAAGGAATCTGTGCATATTTGGTATTTATGTACTTGCAATGATTAAAAACAATTGTCTAATTGGTATAACAAGTCAGTTTTACAATTCCTACCTCAAATTTAAAAAAAAATATTTTTATGCATACAAGAACTGGAGTACAGGTCAGAAGTATGGGGGGTGAGAGGATTCAACAAAGACAGAGTGGGAAACAGAACAGGCAGAATTACTGAAATACACTGCTGAGGGTGTTATAGGACAGGGAGAGGGGCAGCCCAAACCCCGCAAACCTGCCTATTCTACATGGATTCTGCCATCCGCCGCATCAACACAAAACATAGGAGACTTTAATGGGAAGGAACTTTAATAAAACTAGGAAACAATACAGGTAAGGCAGAGTCTAGTTTCTAAATGAAGCATCCAGAGTTACCCGTCCCCTCGTGGGTAAAAGTCCATCCAAATGGGATTGGCCCAGAGCAAGGCCCCAAAGCCTGCCACACGTCTAAGGCATCTTCCAGTGGGGACCCACAGGAAAGGGTGAGAAACAACCACACAAGCCCGGAAGGAAAAGAGCAAAATCAACATTAAGATAAAAGCTGCCATTGTCACCTCCCCATGGATCTCACCCACATCTGTGTCACCCCGTCCACGACCAAAAGACAAGCACAGTTTCTTCACATGTCTCTAGGATCCACGCGCCTCCTCCAGGTTTCCTGGCTCCATCCTGCTTCCTACCTCAGTCTCTTCTGCAGCTTCTTCTCTACCTGCTCAGCTCCACCCTTCCTTGGGTGGGGCAGGGAACCTGGAACCTCCCCCTTTCCTGGGGACCACCCTGTTACAAGGGGAGCAGCAGGCAAGGTAGGAGAGATCTGCTGTGCTCCCTGGCAAGGGATCTAACTTGTGCTGCAGTGGCTGGGGACAGCTTCATAGGTTGCATCTTAACCTCTTGCACCACCAGGGAGGCCCCCCCACCTAATTTTAACTTTACAATGAACTTAGGCAGATGCCTTAAATTGAAACATTATAGTATCTTTGATTTTTAACATCATTTGATATTGAGCTCTTCACAGTTACTTTAACAGGATTCCATGTTTGTGTTCTTTATGTGAGTGATCTTATCTGAGTTTAAGGGCATGATTTCTGACTTCTTCTGGTCACAGAAATTTGGAATAGTCACTGAGTTTCCAGCTTACTTCCTCAGTTGTAGTTAGATTCTGAATTTTATTTTATTTTTTTTTTTACATTACTGGGAGGCCCATTCCCAATTAGGGAACCAAAAATGGGAACCAGGCAAAACAGAAGAGTGCCCAGGGACTGCAAACTGTTAAGGGGGATAGCCCATGTAGCCCATTGCAAAGGCATCAAGCAAGGTGATCAAACTCTAGTGTGTGCAAAGATGTTTAATCGGTGAGATATTCAAAGGGCATATTGAGAGAGCAGAGAAAGAATTTCAAATAACAGACTCCCAATTAAACTCCAAAAGCCCCCCTCCCCGAGTGGGCAAATGCCCAACCAAACAGTCCAGGCCCGGAGTGAAGTGGCTGAAGCCCGAAAACAACGCTGCCAGAATGAGTCCTTGGCACATGCCTACAAGATGCCCAGGCAGGGGCTAGCAGGCTAGGAGAGAAGGAGACACCCAGAGTTCACAGTGTACCATCCAAACTGGAGGAGTCAAGAGGAGGCTGCCACTGTCTTTGAAGAGCCTGCCTACCCAAGTGCTAAAGCTGCCACAACCAAGGACCTGGAGCAGCCTCCCCACATGTCTCTCTTGCTCTTTTCCACACAAATCTATCAGCTTCGCTCCTTCCTTCTTCCAGTAGGCCCCATTCAGGAAGTCCAGTAAATGGTATGCTGGGAGTTGTAGTCCAAAGTATCTGAGACCTTGGCAGCATGAAAGAGGGGACAGGAAAGATGTTGCCTGTTCCTGAAACTACAGTGTCACCTTCCCTCTCTTGTGGTAACAATTGTACCACAGTGATTTTATTTTGTGCATAATTCTTTTTCACCCTGCCACCATTCCTTAAACCTTTGACGATCTCTATCTCCCTCTTCTCTCTTAACCTCAGAAACCTCACTTCCCTTATTCATGGTCCCTAGTTTTTGTACTTATTTTGTTTTGTTGAATTATCTTTATGTAAATGGCTACTATTTATCTTTATCATTCTAACTTGTTTTATTACATCTAATTCCCTGAAGCACCTTCCATTTTGCTGTACATGGCAACATTTCATCTTTCTGACTGACTAGTATTCCTCTACCTGGACATACCACACCACTTAGTTCAATTATCTCAATCATCTATTGATGGGCTGCTTCTGCATCACAACCACTGTAAACAGAGCTGCCGTCAACATTGTAGAGCCCATAATTTTTTGAGTTGATGTTTCCTTATTCTTTGGATAGATGTCCAAGAGTAGAATTGCTGGGTTACACAGCATTTCCATTTGAAGTTTTTAATCTTTTTCATATTCTCATCTACTTTCCACCTCACTTCACAGTATCATTTTTTTCATCTCTAAACATCTGATTTGTAGCTCCTAAAAGTAGGAATTCTTTTAGAAACATAACCATGATCATACCTAAAACTCAGTTTTTTAATATTCTTTTAAAAAACATATCACAGACAATCCTAAGAACTTGGGTGTCTTTAGATACTTTTCAAAGTGTCAATGTTTCTTTGATTATATTTCTTGAAAGTTCACTATAACTTAAAATATGAATCTTCTCCTTATTTACAAGATATACTTTCTATCATTTGATTATGAGCTTCAACATAACATGTTATGTTCATCATTGTGACGAAATATTTGTATTTTCAACTTGAATGAATCCGAATCATGTTACCACCAAGAATAAGCCACTCTTCTTTGTTAGTGAAATAATTAGTTTAGGGAAATAGGTGACGCAACCGGGCTGGTGGGGGCCGCTGCCCTCTCCAGGACCCGGGGACCCAGCTCAAGGCCATCAGCCAGAGGAAGGCCCCACCCAGGATGAGGGACTTTCCGCGGCCGCCTGCAAGCATAGGGACTCGGAGACCGCGCAGAAGCAGAAGAAAGAGGCACATGAGAAGAAGGAGCAACCTGAGTAGCTTTGTGGCTTCGTGTCCAGCCCTCCTGCCCTTGGCCTGTGTCCTTGGAGCAACCCTCCCGCGCCTCCTCCCCATGCGCAGGTCCCAGCACCACCCTCCCTTTCCCCCAGTCAAGAGCCCCTCCCTTTGGTGCTTCCTTCCCACAAGTGCTGGGGGTGGGGGTGAGGGGCCTTACCCCTTTCCAGCAGTTTTTTTTTAATTTCTGTGAGACTTGCCTGGAAATATTAAAAGTAGCTTCTAATTAAGTTTGTAATTCCCTAAATTAAAAAAAATATATATTATTTTTCATTCCAAAAATACACTTTAAGGAAATCTGAAAAAAAAAAAAAAAAACGCACTTGATGTTGGTTCCTTCCTTGCTTCCTTGCTTCCTTCTTTTCTTTTTTTTTTCTTTTTTTAAAAAGTCATCTCTATAGGGGATCTGTGGGGCAGGAGAGGGAATTTACAGATCTGAGTCATGTGCAACTAAATAGCTCTGGTAATTTTAAAAAATCGCTTTCGCATTCTTTGTGAAGTTTCACTTTCATAGCCTGAGATCTGATTTGGTGTGACTGGATATTTTATTTTCATCATATAGATTATAAAATGATGCACAAGAAGGCTGTGCCCTCCCTGTGCAGAGTTGGGGTGGGGGCCAGCTGGAGCAGAGGGATGCTTCTGGCATTTGGGTCACACTGCAGTTTCCACTCAGGCCAATCCCCTCTGTACTGACCTCTATTGTTCTGAGACATCTTATATTGCATTTTAATTTAAATGCTAATTTTACACACTGCAAACTGTGTATTATAGAACGCACAGAGAATGTATCTTAGCCCTCTCTATATTTTTGTGTTTATTATCGCAGTGTGTCAAATCATTGTACTAATAAAAGGGCAGAGATGGACTTCATTTATTTATTCCATTAATCAACAAACATTTACAGTCATGCCTCCCTTAAGGATGTTACTGTCATCGATACATTGCAAATCAGATAGCAGTCCTGCTAGCGCGGGTGTGTAAGGCAGGTGTGTCAGGGGACACCTAGGTTGGTGTAAGCACTCTGTCACCTGCGATCAAAGACAAATGGCTTAATGATGCATTTCTTAGCACAGATCTCCCTTCCTTAAAGGATGGGTAACTGCTAAACAGTTTCTCCTTGAAGATGCTGTTCCGGGTCATGGATAGGGTGGGACAGGCACAGGTGAAGGAAGCTGCTAGAAGAAAGGTTTTGCCATAGCCTGAAAAAATGTAAAGTAGTAAGAGAATTGAACTATCACTGCAAGACAGGACTGAACTTTAGCAAGCATCTCCTAGACCACTACATTAATGTTAACTTGAAAAAAGTGTTTTGGTTATATATTGTTTGTTGTTTTTGCTAAACCTACACAACAGTTTGTATAGAAGTGATTAGCATGAAGGGTTCATATCTGACTTTATATTTGTACATATTTAAATAATGTTATAATGAAAATAGTAGTGTTTCTTTAGGATTTTCCTCTTCTCCTACCTCCTCATGAACTCTCCAGCAGTTTCACCTCCCTCCCCTAACATGCACAGGTGGTACATGCACTCACATAGCATGCACACCTGTACGCACAGCGCACACATGCACATGGTTGTATTCCCAAAAGGCTGCCCCAAGATAGCATGTCCCAGGGCAGGAGACTACCTTTGAGGGCACTCACAGTGGAGCAAGGAGGACCAGACAGGGGTCATCCTCTGGCTCTGGGAGTTCTAGCCCTGGAAGCAGGGGAGAGAAGTTTAGAAGTCAAAATAGAAGGCAGACTGGATGGATCGATCCTCTCCAATGCTGACAGCTCAAAGATGAGGGGCCTGGGGTCAGCTCTACCTCCTCTTCCTGCCCCCCAGGAGCTTCCCCAGGTACTCTCCCACCCAGCGTTGTCCCCTCTCCCTGCACATAGTGCCCAGATGGCCCCCCCAGAATACTTGCAGCTGTCCACTTTGAGACAAGTCCCCCCACAGTCAGTGGCTCCCATTGCCCTGCTCCTAGAAAAAGGTTTGTTGTCATTTAGTTTCCCTCGTCTGCACCAGAGAGAATGGCAGGATAAATCAAAGAAGTTAATGAAAGGAGTCAGGATTTCATGGACGTGCTCCCTTCAGGATTGGGGGTCCTTGCAGGAAGGGAGAGAGGGGACCCCAGTCCTGACCTGAGAGGAACCGAGCCCTGGCCTGTGGCCTAAGAGGCCCAAGTCTCTGCCCGGGCGCCACAGGCGGCTTGTTGGCGGAACAGGCTGTAAGCAAGCAGGGAAGGCACTATAAATAGGAGTTTTTTTTTTAATTCAAGAGTACAGAAGTAGAACCTGTGGGGGGAAGTTTTAGGGACCCAGATGTTTTTTTGTTTGTTTTTTTCAAAGATTTATTTATTTATTTATACAAGCACTGGGTACAGTCGGACGTGCGGGAGGGTGAGAGAATTCACCAGAGCCAGAGCGGGGAGCAGAGCAGGCAGAAGGACCGAAGTACACTGCTGAGGGGAGCAGCGGGCGGCAGGAGAGGTCTGCGCGCCATGTGGGACCCTCCTCTGGTGGCCGGGGAGCAGCTGGGGATCGAACCGGCGCTGCAGAGGCTGCAGGCAGCTTCGCAACCCAGCGCTCAACCGCTGTGCCACCGGGGAGGCCCGGGACCCAGATGTTAGACTAAAAAACCCCAACTAGTGAAACATGTGGAAGAAGTTATTGTGAGGAACATCATTCCTTCAAGTGTTCAAACCAAGGGTGCTGAGAAGGTCTCGGGTGGGGGTGGTGGGGGCAGCAGCGTCTCTGAGCACACCCATGACATCTGTGACTCTAGCTGAGACACTGCTCAACCCCAGGAGCCGTGGTCCTGACCCAAATGCCCTCACCTGGGCAAGAAGCTTCTTTTAAAGCAAAATACTATTTGGAGTGAATGTGAGTGATTTATGTATAGCCACAAATTGGAGCAGCAGCCTTTCAAGTTTTTATTTTGTGTGTATGTTTGAGGTCTAGTCATACACTGGTGAGGCAAGAGTTGGTGTGTGACTGGAAGGTCATCCCATCTTTTTTTTTACAATTTTTAGATCTTGGTATCTTTATTTATTTATTTTAAAAAGATTTATTTATTTATGCATACAAAAACTGGGGTATAGGCCAGAGGTGTGGGGGGTGAGAGGATTCACCACAGAGTGGGAAGCAGAACAGGCAGATTGACTGAAATACACTGCTGAGGGGAGCAATGGGCAAGTCAGGAGAGGTCTGCTGTGCCATGTGAGTTGCTCCCTGGCTGGGGATCGAACTCATGCTGCAGTGACTGCGAATAGCTTTATAAGTTGCGTCTTAACCCTTTGCGCCAACAGGGAGGCCCAGTCATCCCACCTTAACTGCCTTCCCCTGTTGCATTCTCAGGCATCATGTCTAAGAGGTCCAGGTCTTGAGGAGAGAATGTGGGGCATTCGTGACATGAATTATATTTTGACAATGCAGGCTGAGTATTTCTGCTCCTTTGCCCCCGACCTTCCTGGGAGGACCCCAAGTTTCCACTCAGCCATTGCGTGGTTGAGGGAGTAAAACAGAAGAGGAGTAGAATTGGTAGGATGAGGAGGGGCTGAGTTCACATCAAAAAGATGGAGTGCTTTGGGAAGAGTCAGGAGTCAAGGGTTGAGGTGGGAATCCCCCCACAAGATTGAGGAACTGAGGTACTGGGGGATATGGTGGGGCCTGGAAGCTGCTTAACTTGTTGTCCATACCTGGCCAAGAGCCTCCACATCATAATAGCTGTGAGGTGAAGGGCCCTGCTACCCTGGCTTGGTGGGTGGGGCACAGTTGCTCCCCCCTGTGACCAGGTCAGGGGGTGTTGGTATTCCACAGTGGTGCTGTGCATACAGAGGTGTGAGGAGTCTGGGCAGGAGATGTGGGGGAGATGCAGTCTAGCCTTCAAGACTGACCCCCAAAGTTACAGCCAGTGACCTCTTGGGGTCAGAATACACCCCAGTGCCTTGGCATCTTAGCTTCCAGAAAACCTAGGGTGAAATCTTGGGGTATGATCCCTCCTGGAATGGAGGTTTGAAATTGAAAATGGGGCCTACGTTGAGTGTGAAATGAGACTCCAACCTGCTCTAAGGGTTTGTGGGCCATTGTGCAGCTGGAAGGGCATCTCTGGTCCTCTCTGAGGCTTCAGTGAAACCCCTTCAGGGCTGTGCTTTTCTCAGGGTAGCATAAAAGCAATAGCCCCTGAGATAAGGCAACTGTTTGCAATGGTTCTCCTGAGGTAGTTCAAATCCTTCTGTAGAAGCTGAGGTAACGGTAGCCAGGAAGAGGCACATAAAAGAGAGAAGTGGCAGAAAGGTGAACAGATGCGGGCCCAAGTTTCCTTTCCATACAATTCATTTATAACAAAGGAGCAGGAATCAAAGGGCAGGAGGCCTTCTGAGTGGGAGATGCATCCCCCTGGGCATGAATCACCATCTGTGCCTCCTTCCTGAGACACAGTCATGCAGAGCACAGCTTCCTGGAGAAAGGCCACATCGTCACAGGATGTCATTCCTGTGTCCCCAGCTGGGTCAGCTCAGGGCCAGGTGTCACTCAGCGGGGGTGGATATGCCTACTTCACTTCACTGTGTGCTGTGTGTGGAGAAAAAGAACTTGCCTTTGAGAAAGTGGATTCCAGTTCAGGCTCCTAGTCTCAAAAAACCTATGGCAATGCCAGTGATTTGGGTTCTTGGGGCCAGCCAGCCAGCACATGCTTGGTACCTTGGCAGGGGTAGAATTATGGTGAGCAGAGAAGTGCCAGGCTGATGAAGGGCATTGCTGATTTTAAAATTCATTCACTTACTTATTTCTAATTTGCAAATGACCAATATGGGACAAGGGGAGTTGAGATTCCAGGTCTTCAGAGCACCAGTTCTGGACCTTTGGGAGACAAAGATGCTGGGCTTGTCCTTTGTTCCCATTTCAGTCACCACATTTCCACTGGCTTCCAGGGGCCTCACCTTGCTAACCAACTCAGGCTGCAGCGCTGGAGCTAGTTCCTGATGCCACAGATGCAAAGCATACGTGTCTCCACTCTTCTTGCACCCCCAGTGGGACTTGACAGGGTCCTAGGTGACCTCCTGAGGGGCCTTGCTGTCTGCCAGAGCTGGTAGCTTCCAGAAACGTATTCTGATACCCCACTGACCCCCTGGGAACACCCCTAGCTGGGCACTCCCTCCTCGTGTGCTGTCTCCAGGCCTTGGGAATCTGTTTACTTTTAAACCTGTGCCCAGAAAACTGGTCTAGGAACTGAATTTCTGGAAGTGTGTTCACAGAGGGCGATTTAAACCAGTTTGCTTGGACTGTGAGCTGATGACTTTTAGAACAGTTCATCGTGGCACCCTCTGTCCCTGTCAGATGTGTACTCTGACCCCTCAGAGTACCCCTGACAGGGTCCTAGGTGACCTCCTGAGGGGCACCTTGAATCTAGCCTTAGGTGTGGAGCTGACTGTACTGTGACCTCAAAAAGCAGGGCATATTGACAAATAACAAGGTCCACGCAGAAACGCAAGGATCACAAACCCGATCTCCTAAGAAAGTCTTCCTCTTTTCTGAATCTTAATTTCAGAAGTCAGTGAATCATGGACACAAGGAAAGACCTTGGGCCCTTGAAAGGGACCCACAAGATGTGAACAGACACAGTGGGTGACATAGGTATCACTGATCCCCAAAACCTTGCAGTGGTTTCTCCCTGGAAGCCACCCTTGGTGGAGTTTTGCAGCGCAGGGCAGGAGCTGAGGCTGAAGCCAGCTCAGCCGCCTCCGCTACAGCCACTCCTCCCTGAGCCGGTGACCTAAATGTGGGTTAAGAGAAACTAAGATTCATACCACAAAGTGTCATGTTTGGAATGTGCATCACCTAATCCCGCCTCAGACAGGAGAGAGGAGCACCTGTTGGGCCCGTTCCCGTAAATGCAGGAGTTTTCCTTTCTGCCTGCCAAGGGCTCCCTGGGCCTTTGATGTCAGCCAAATCAACCTTTGCATCTGGCTCTGTGCAGCCCTTGGATGTCCCAGCCTGGAGGCTATGAGACCCCTTCCCTGTGTCAGCTGCTCCAACATGGGCTGCCTGGTAACTCTGGGAAGGGCTGGGTGAAGGGGGCAGTTCCACACTCCAGGAAGCCCTTCTGTTGAATTTAACTCCCTTCCGATGATGAGATGGCAAAACCCCATCCCTCTCACATTCTCCTTTTGCTTCATTCCCGTTTTCTACCAGGCTGGGGTGCTGTCTGGATACGGCAAGAAAAGGCCAGGCCAAGGGTGGGTGCGGCTGAGTCAATGGGATCAGGAACTTCAGGGAAAATTCCTTTTTTGGAAACCAGGCAGTGGCTTCTCAGGACAACTGAATCCTTGGGAAGTGACGCCAGCCCACAGTCAGCTCAAGGCAGGAGCTGCCTCCTCGGAAGGTGCTGGAAAGCAAGCTCAGAGGCCCCCTAATTTCAGGCTGCTCCCCTCCCTCCCCCCCACTCCCTGTGGGCAGGGCTTTCAGTAGAGCTCCTTATATAGAAAACATTTATGAAGAGGCTCTGGGGCAGCAGTGGGATCGCATCTGAGCAATCTCTGTGGCGCTCGCTCTGCAGCAGGTCTTGGACTGGAGAGAGCAGACACAGACGGGGGGAGGGGAGGGCCAAAACACCTATTTCTTTGGCTATGATATTTAAAAAGAGGCTGTTTTGAGGCATCCTCCCACAACTGACTGCCTTACCTTTGCCTTTCCTGCCTGCAAGGGATTGGCCCAAGGTTCTACTTCTCCAACAAGGCAGTTCAGAAACTGTGGGTCCCCCCAGGATTGGAGTGGACCTCCTTTTCATTAAAGTCTCATATGTTTTGTGTTGATGCAGCAGGCGGGAGAACCTACTTAGTGCAGGCAGATTTGCGGGGTCTGGGCTGCCCCTCTCCCTGCACATGATGACAGGGACTGAAGGGGGACTGCGTTTGTGGAGGGAGGAAACATCTAGGTTCCACTCCTGGTCTTTGGGCTGGAATTGCAGGTAATGGTGCAGGCCTGGCTAGGGCGCCTTCACCATGCCTGAGACATCTCTCAGCTGGAAGGGGAGAGAGGCCCCCACCCAAGGTTTCTTAACAGGAAAGCCATAAATCTGAAAGGGAGTAGATTTGTTTCCTAGCATCTATTCCCCTAGTTCTAGTGGCAATACCCCCATTCCATTTGGGGTACCATGTTCCTGAACTCAACCCTAATGGTCAGGGCTTATCTTTTCTGGTCTGTGGGGTGGAGTGTGCAGGTCATGCTGGCTTGGACTGTGTGATCCACAGCATTCCCCTGAGCCGCAGGGCTTGGGCTGCCTGTGGGGCTGGCATCTGGCTTTTGGGAGAGGAGGGCCTATGTGAAGGTGACGCCACCTCACAGGGAGGCTCGACTGAG
This sequence comes from Talpa europaea, assembly GCF_964194135.1. Taxonomy (NCBI): domain Eukaryota; kingdom Metazoa; phylum Chordata; class Mammalia; order Eulipotyphla; family Talpidae; genus Talpa; species Talpa europaea. The sequence goes on from NC_140080.1 coordinate 48,521,338, forward strand.
AGATGCAGAGACAGACTCCCTGGCACCTCCTAGGAGAACCCTGTGCAACTGTGTCTGCAGCTAGAGCTAGCTCTGCTCTCCCCAAGCTTCCTGAGAGAGAGTTCCACACTTGCAGCCCAGGGTCTCCCCAGCAACACTGGCACGGCCAGGAAATAAAGACAGCTCTGCTGTGCATCGGGTCTAGGTTTTAAACAAATTTTAAAAAAAAATTTTTAAGAAAAGGCTGAAACTGCTCCTTGAAGGCCTCCAAGAATTCAGGTCCTTAAGCTTTTGGGTCCCTTTGGGTTCATTCAGGACCCACATTAATAACACACACACAGAGTAACACTTGACAGCTCGTTATTTCTGTGGCACCAAGTACTAAAAAAGACTTATGCTATTAAATCCATTAGAAGAACAGATTTTTGATGAGTTTTGCTTTTTGGGGGAGAAGAAAAAGACACAAGGAAGTATTATTTTTTATTTTTTTTTTATTTTTTACAGCATTGTTCATTTTTAAACAATATTTGGTTCCCCCCACCCCCTCAGGTATAGTCCCCATAGAGTTTCCTTCCCCAAGGCACCCGTGCACCATCACCTCAGTCCCCTGTGCTCCTCCCTCCCTCCCTCTGATCCCTCTCCCTCCTCCTCCCCTGCAGGATGTCTCTGATTTATAATTGTACAAGGAAGTATTATTGCACTTAAATATTAAAAGTATTGTGATTTACTGCAGGAAATGAAGTGCTAAAAAGGCCAAATGCAAGTACATGCTGCTGTCCAGCCACATTCCTCTGGCCCACGGACCCCCTCCCTGACTTCTCTTCAGCCTGGCATGCACAGCCCCCATGGCATCACCCAAACAACCCCTTTGAGCCAGGTACCACTCCTGAGTAGAAGAGACCGTGAGCTTACAACTACATGTGGTTAAGAACATGCACTTCTTCCAAATTTGTCATCTGAAAGGGACTGTTGGCATCGTGTTAAGAGCTGGCTGTGCCCCTGCAGTCTGCATCCCTATTCATGCATGAACCCCCACCTGGAGTGGGACTTAGGAGAAGCCTGCTGTTCTGTGTCCCCGAGCACACGGAGCATGTAGGTGCCTGCGTAGATGAGAAACTGCCCAGTCACCTGGGCAGCATGGGACAGGAACCGCAGCAGGCTCCTGCAACAGAGGAGACAAGGGCAGGATTAGTTCTGTGTCAGTGACAAGTGAATTCACAAACGTTCATATGCACTCACACATACTATCCAACATGCGTTCAGAGCAGGTGTGTGTGTGCCAGAATGCCTGGATCCACGGACCAATGACAAGTCATGCTGTTGACCCGGCTTCCCCTGGGGCCTTGCTAACATGCAGAGGTTGATTTGGGAGGTCTGGGATTATGCATTCTGGGGAGTGCCCACTGACCTGGGATCACCCTCTGAGTGACATGGCTTCCACTAGCCACTTCCAAATATGGCCAGTTGCTCAGCAAGGAGAAAACACTAAGCAAGCTGACTGCTGAGTGTACATACCTTGTCATGTCCTATAGCCTCTTGCTTAAGCTGGGGACCTGGTTGGGTGGGTGGGGGTACTTATTACTAAAATCAGGCTGTTAGGTGGGAAAGAAGTCCGGCTGAAGGCAAGTCTTAGCAAACACTGCACTTGTGACCTATGAACCAGTTTGCTTAGGACTGGAACATCTTGTCGTTGCCAGAGTATCTAATCCTATGGTTGAGCTGGGCATTCAAGGTGTTTCAGACTAAACCAGTAGCTCTAACTCAAATTCTTATTTTCTACCCCAAGTCCAGGACTAAAAGGTTTCATTCCAGTTGTAAAGTTCTGTTGCTTCATAAAGACAGCCCGGGGGGCACATGGACTGGGCATCCGCCAAGGGGCCAGGCAGGCCTTGCCTTTGATTTAGGGACCTTCTTGACTTCTGTGCCATTGAATCTCTCAGATGGAGAGAATTAGTGACGAGGAGGTTGTTTGTCTTTCAAAAAAAAATTCGCTGAGCTGGGATTTAGGATGAACTTTACACTCATTTCTATACTTATCTAAGTTGTATAACTCTCCTGTTATCTTTAAAACAATCAAGCAATTATATTATTTTTTCCTAACTCAGCAAAAAGAGGAAGCTCCCTTAAGAATCAAGATTTGAACACCAGGACAGGAAGTGTGTCCAGGCAGGGGTTGTTGATGGTTCTCACGGAAAACAGGCCACACATAAACCACCATCCAGCCAAGGCTGTGCAGGGATGGGAACCTGTCAGAGGAGAGCAGTCCCATTTACAAAGCATTTCCATATGGGCGATGCCCAGGGAAGGCCAGAGGAACCCTTGTGGGGACAGTTAGAAAGAAGGAACCAGAACTCTCAAAGAAGCAGGCAGACCCTGCCCCACGGGGAGGTGTAGAGAGCTTCGGATGGAGAGTCGCAGCCTTTTTAGACTCAAATACCTGCCACTTCCAGTTTCCCTCCTTTCATCTCTCCCTTCACAGAGACTTAGTGTTTTAGAGACTCAGTGATGAATTTCCTGGGGGGCTAGAAATAAGTGTATTTAGAATCTGTGCAATCATAAAGAACTTGGAAGGAATGTTTTCATTTTAAAGATGATACAAACAGGCTCAGAGAAGTTAAGTAACCTTCAGAGGTCACACAGCTGACTGCTCAGAGGCAAGTATCTGTCCTGGCTGTACCCAGGGCGTACTCCTTGTGAACACACAGAATTTGTTCAAATAGACCTGGGGCTTAGACTTGGGGCTTGTCTCCTATAGGCGCCCCTGTGGTGCATGTGGGCAGCCTGCTCCGGGCTCGTGGGACCATGTGCCTGGGCAGCATATGGGGAAGGACCACGTCACCACTCCTTCCTTCTAGCTGCAAGTTAGCAGTCACAGAAATATGTGCAGAAGTATTCCTCCAAGCTTTTGGTGCCTGCTCTGCACAAAGCAGGCTGGACTCCCCACAGCTCCAGACTTAGCTGTGACTGCTTAGAATTAAGGTTTTTAAAGGCACAGCTCTAACTTTTAAAAGAAATTTGGTTTTTATTTATCTGTATTGTTTATTTTTCATTTCCATTTAGTATTTAATGGTCTTTGGAGAAAAAGAATATATCTGGCTCAAGACTTTCTGTTTTCTGAAATCAAACCCAGCCTAAGAATTAGACTGCGGTGGAACACGAGTTAGCGTGACCTTCAGCTGCGGCCGGAGCCCTGTGCAGGCGTCATATCCCCCAGCTCACCCAGAATCCGTTACCTCAGCATGGACCTGAGCCCATTGCACCGGATGTCGTAGGAGACCGAGTACATCTCGTACATGGTGGCCTTCACGTTGAGGCAGCCAATGACATCCTTGGGATTCGGCCTGTACAAGTCGAAGGTGACTTTTGCTATTCCTGATTTCTTTGGTTGCTGGCGAACTGGAACATAATTACTACCCTGGAACAGCGAAGGGAGGAAGAGACCTTAGGAACATTCCAATGATCACAATGCAAATGCTGTCATTCTGGGACAGGCTAGTTTAAAATCTGCAGTGACTGCGCTGCTGGTTAGTTGTCCGGGGCCTCGGCGAGCTGTGGCGCAGTAAGAATGCACATCATTAAGCAGGCAGCCAATGGGACAAAGCAGCCAATGGGATGAACACATGTGTACACCACGATATGTGCAGGAGCCAGGCATGCAGGGAAAGTACCAACCAAAAAGAAGCACGCAGCCTGAACATGAGACACAGGCAAAGCGCAGGCGCAGCACAGGGTATACAAGGCATGTGCTAGAGGACGTAAAGGTCCCTCGTTTTGCAGCTTCTCATTCAGTGTGTCAGCATCTCATTTCATCCCCAGCCCCTCTTCCTTGCCTCTCGAATCCGGCGGGTCGGGACAGTTAGTTACCTGAAGAATGTTTTTGTGGAGCAATAGGGAAGTATCCTTACCTAATCTACTATCAGTTTAGTGATTTGGATTTGGCTTTAGGATCCAGGCATCAATGAGCTGCTGTAATTGACATGTGGCATTAAGATGCATTCACGCTTGGCTTTTAGTGCCATTTGCGGTTACCTGATGGCATGAGTGGCCTCCTGGCTGTGGCACAACCTGCCAAGAAGTGCGGGAAGCATTTTAATTTTACAAGAGGCCACTGGGCAGAGAATTTCAGAGTCACATGGCTAAGGTAAGGAGTACAGTGAGAACTTTTAGGGTTTCCCCAAATATCTAGTAACCGCACTGAATGAGAGCTGACTTTATGGGGACATCAGGCTGTTTGGTCACAATATCTACCCTCAGTCTACCTGAAACATCAATGGGTGCTTCAGGTTGAAAGGAGAAAGCCTGAAAATCCCCAGGTTATAAAGGGCACTAAAACATAATCTTCCCCACCTAAAGCTTTGAAAAGGCAAGAGAGAACAAATTTGTCCCAGGGCACAAAAGGCAGGCCCAAGGCTAACCTTCCTACACGTTTGCTCCACGCACAATTGTGAAATATTCAGGGCTCAAAGCTATGCAACCAATAGAGTTGTGAAGTCTCTGGAATCTTTAGAGGTGGGAGTGTTGAGGTTATGAAGATTAAATTCATAATTACAATAATTTGTTATATTTGAAGTTAAAACCTATATTCCCCTAAAAGTACCCTAACCCTGCTCACTAAAGCTGCTCTTCTTTTTACCTCTCAGAATATACATGTATAGAGCTTTTGCTTATGGCCCAATGTTTAATGCACAAGGGATTCTACTGCCTCTTCAGAGGGTGGTAACTAGTCATCATTTGGGAAACTGTATTTCTGAATATTGATTACAGAATCAAAAGGGTTTTTACTTACAATTCTGCCACAACCCTTCTTCATCACCTCACATTCCTTTTGCTTTTTGAAAGTCTTTAACTTGCTTACCCTAAATGTTTTCCTCGAGTCTTGGTCTTCAGTCAACATCAAGATGCCCTCACAAGGCTAATCCAGCTGCCACCTAATCCCAGGTACCTGGACTTCTCTAACCCACTAAGGAAGGACACTCTGACCTCCCTCTTGAAGTGCTCTGAGAAACTGCTTCCTCACAGGCTTTAAAGGTTTTAGACTGAAGAAAGGAGACCTCTTGTGGCTATTTCTTGATTGGAAAATTTTTTTGTTGTTGTTGAAAGTTCTTGTTCAGTCAAATAAAAACACCAACACGCAGAGTAGGTTCTATATCAGCTATGAGGGGCCCATCTCCACCTAAGGAAGATGGTTGGAAACTAAATCAGGAGAAGAGTCCCTCTCACTCACTTGCTAACCAGGCTGTCACTAGCCCCACACCCCACCTTGAACGGGTCACATCATAGCGTCATCCACTTCCATTGCATCCTGTCACTCCTTGTTCTTCAGCTCCGTGGCCCCTTGTGCACACATTCTGGGGGCATCTACATGTCACATTTAACTAGGTGTCTCATTCATAAAACAAATAAATGGAATAAACTCTGCCTTTGGTTTATGGTGCCTCCTCACATCACTCATGCTCTTCCTCTGCCTTCACCCCTGCTCTCATCACTTCCGTCCTCTTAGAAGTACCGTGACGACACTGACTCCCCAGGTGGCTCAATCAGCTCCCATCTCAAGAACCTCAATTTAATCACGTCTGCCAAGTCCCTTTTTGCTATATTCATAAAATCCAGAGACTCAGATATGTACACCTTTGGGGTATCATTATTCTTCCTGAAATACTTTCCTCAAACAAAAAGCAGTACAGCCCAATATTGTCTTTTGAAAGAGTCGTCTAATTTAGCCCATCATGTTCCAACCCATAGGTATGACTTTCATCAGCTTTAAGGGTATTTTAATTTTTTTTTAAACTAATTTTTTTTTAGATTTATTTATTTATGCATACAAGAGCTGGGGCCAGAGATGTGGGGGGTGAGAGGATTCACCAGAGACAGAGTGGGGAACAAAACAGGCAGACTGACTGAAACACACTGCTGAGGGGAGCAGCAGGAGAGACAGGAGAGGTCTGCTGCACCATTGGGTTGCTCCCTGGCCGGCTGGGGATCGAACTTGTGCTGCAGTAGCTGCGGATTGCTTCATAGTACGGTGCTTAACCCCTTGTGCCACCAGGGAGACCCCAAGGGTATTTTAATTTTTGTGATTTTATTTGTATTATTTCTTTCAGTCAGAAAACTATGATGTGTTTGCTATGTAGAGGCATGAAAGAGGAAGCTAGGAAATGGGTATAGGCAATCAGTGAGGAACAGGGTACCCCAAGCCCATTTATCAGTCTGATTGGAGAGCAACTCTGGACCAGGGGGGTGCCACTCCCTCCAACCCAGTAAAGAATGAAATATCCAGAACACCAACACCATAATACAATGCTAGAGCAATGAACCATAGTTTCAGGAAGATAAACCAGGTAATGTGCTCAAACTCAGTGGGCCCCGTAGCCTAGGAGACCCCACGTCCAGCCATCAGCAAGAGAAACAATGAGACACATCCAATGGCCAACATCCACTCCTTGCCTATTGTACCCATGTAAGCAACTGCTTTTTGGCCCCTCAGCAGCTACCCATTTGGGACCCCTCTCTGCTCAGAGAGTTTTCCTATCCTTCTATCAACAAACCTCTTGCTTTTCTGTAACTTTGGCCTTGACATTGAATTCTTTCCTCACCAAAAACAAGAACTGAGAAAGAACCTACCTGGGGTCCTCAGGCTCCAGGCCTGCTCCCAAAGGCCCAGTCAGGAGTTCACATACAATAGATGCCAGTTTATAGAAAAATAAAGAGCAATAAGATGATAGGTATGCACACTACTCTGCATAAAATGAAATTATCAACCAATTATCACTTGTGTATTACTTCCCAATTATATTCCTCAGTCCCCTCAGGAGGAAACCATTTAAGTGCACATCAGTCCCATACTTTTTAAATTAAATTTTATTTTTATGCCTGTCTTTTAAAAAATTTGCATGTATAGATAAAACATTATATTGCTAATTTTGTAGATATTTGAATTATCTATAAGTGATTAAATGCAGAGGTTCTCAAAGTGTAGTTTGGAGATACCTGGGGATCTTGAGACCCTGAAGCTAAAACAATTTTCATAATAAACATGAAGATGTAATTTGCCTCCTTATGAATAGAGGAGTTTTGCACTATACATTTTCTAAATGGCCAATACATGATATTATAAGATCATCCCTGGTAAAAGGGCCATCCAAAGTACAAGATACTTACAACTATGAACAGATTAATAAGAGAGAGAATGAATACAGAAAAAATAACCGTCAACAATGAACTACATAAGATGGGCCTAATAATCATAGAAAAAATGGCTGTAATAAAAAAGCAGAATTTACATTTTTTTCAAGTGCACATGGCATATTTTCAAAGATAAACCATATGTTGGCACACAAATCAAGTGTCAACAATTGAGTAATACCAGTATTTTTTTCTGATCAAAATGCTTTAAAACTAGAAATTAACCATAAAAAATAAATCCATGGAAAAACCTCAAACACATAGTGATTAAACAACATGCTTCTTAATAATGACTGGGTCAATGAAGAAATTTAAAAGGACCTGATGACAAATGAAAATGAAGATATAAATTGTAAGAATCTAGGAGATGCAGCAAAATTGGTACTAAGAAAGAAATTAATTGTAGTACAGGCCTAGATTAAGAAATAAGAAAAATATCAAATGAAAAAGTCACCCTTGCTCCTAAAACAACTTGAAAAAGAAAAAAAAAATTCAAAAGTTAATAAAAGAAATGAAATAATAAAAATTAGAAATAATGATGTTAAATAATGAAATTAAATAATAATGAAGAAATAATGAAGGTAAAACCAAAAAGATGATACAAACTCAAAAAGATAAATAGAATCAATAAAACTTTAGGTAGTCTCATAAAGAAAAGAGAAAATCTTAATAAATAGAATTAGAAATGAAAGAGGAAAAGTTATGACAACTACCACAGAAATACAAAGGCTCATAAGAGGCTATTGTGAACAACTCTACACCAAAAATTTGGTAATTTTGAAGAATTGGATAATTTTTAAAAATACTATAGTTTACCAAGACTGAAGCAGGAAGAAACAGAAAATTCAGGCAGATCACAGTTGTGGAAATCCTAATAATTAAATCTTATGGTACAAAGAGGATCCTATTGAGGTCTTAACTTATATTTTCCTAAACAGCAATGAGGTTGAGCATCTGCCTATGTTTTGCTGTCTTCTGCAGATGCATGTCTATTTTTTGCCTATTTTGTATAATTATTCAAAACAGCATTTTGAATGTTGAATGTCTGAATGTTGAAACACTTGGTTATGTTGAAAACACTTTCTCCCTACCTGTGGCTTGTTTTACTTTCTTTTTAGTATCTTTTGATGAAAACCATTCTAAATGGAGTTGGGGTTGTAATATAAAAAATGGTTGTGTGTTATGTCTTGTTTAAAAAAAATACCAAATACTCTGAGGATGCCAAGTAGACATCTACTAGAGCTTTGCACTTACCGTTCCACTTCGTTTCTGTTCTTACCTTTATCTCTCTATGGCACCTCCTTTAGACATAGCTTTCAGGTCTCTTATTATTATCTTTAGTTCTGACTGAGTTTCCATTTAATTACTATATTTTTCATGTCAAGAAATTCTATTTGATTCTTTCCAGACTGCCTAGTCCTTTTTGATTACTTCTTGTTCCTTCTTTTGATATTTTTTTATATTTTAAACATACCTACTTTATACATTGTATCTGATGATTTCAATATTTGGGATCTTTGCAGACCTGACTGTTATTTCGGGGTACCTTCACATAGAGTGCCTTGAGTTCTGATGTCATGTGTTTTGATTCTGAACTCACATCTGTTGGAACTTTAAGAGTGAAAACTCTTGAGGCCTGGATCCACGTTCACTGCAAGCTAATTTGCTTCTGCTAGTTATGTGGGGGCACATTGACCGTGGATCCTTAGGGCTGCAGAGAGGCTCGTTACTAAAGAGAATTCAAAGAATTCAAGTCCTTCCATTGATGCTTCCTCCTGAAGCTTGAAATGAAACTCTTAGCTTGGGTATTTTTGGATTCAGCAGTTCCTCAGACCTCTTTTTTTTTTTTTTAAAGATTTATTTTTATTTATTTATACATGCACTGGGTACAGTCAGAAGCGCGGGAGAGTGAGAGAATTCACCAGAGCAGAGCGGGGAGCAGAGCAGGCAGAAGGACCGAAGCACATTGCTGAGGGGAGCAGTGGGCAGCAGGAGAGCCATGAGGGATCCGGGGAGCAGCCGGGGATCAAACTGGCACTGCAGAGGCTGCGGGCAGCTTCGCAACCCAGTGCTCAACTGCTGCACCACCGGGGAGGCCCTCCTCAGACCTCTTAACGGTGATATGTGACCACAAATTCTCAGGAGAGTACTTGAAGATTCTGTTTTATGTGGGCATCGCTAATCTGGCCTCCTCACTTTATGTCAGCTCGACTTTGTCTTTACTTCCAGAATCCATGAAAACCAAAAGGATTTAGTTGCTAAGATCAGAGGTAGCCCACAGGTGAGATGCCCACAGGTGAATTGCCCTGCTTCAGTGCTTGCTTTCCTCTCTGGGTTCTGGCTCCCATAAAAATATTGAACTCTGAGGATTTCCCTTTCTTGAAGGTTAGTTAGGCATCTAAAGTAATGCTTTTATATTTTTGCTTTACATTTTTAGGTGCTTTATAGTGGGATGGTTTGCCAAGATATATAATTTATAGTTTTTTCAGTAGAAGTCTTTGTTGTTTCAAATCACTGTGCTCACGTACGTGCGCGCGCGCGCACACACACACTTTTATCAGCTGTTAGTTTGAGGGGGCTCCTAAGAGCAGAGACAATGACTTGTTACCAGTTCATAGCTATGCATTTTAATAGGATCTGTAGCTATTCACTAGCCAAAGCCTGCCACACAGCATTGTTTACTTTAAATATATAACTCAAATTCACAAAGGTGCTAAGTTTCTAGAATAGTCCTTAATCTAAAATAGAATCCCTCTGAGGGTGGTAGATCTGGTCATTTGGTGAATACAAAGTAAATATTTAGAAAGAGGGCATGTCAATTCAAAACTAGGGATTGCTCCTTGTAGGTAAAAGTTCTCCCTTGTGGCTGTTTGGATGTGTGTTTTGCTTACCGGTGTCCACTTCTGTCCTTTTTCCAAGACCATGAAATGTGTGTTGTCTCCTAAGGTCTGAAAGAATTCCTCTGTGTCCACCACAGTGCCATCCTCTTCTAGCACCAAAGTGACCAGGCCAGTGGTGATAACAAGGGCCTCGAGGGTCTAGATGGGCAACACAATTAGAGACATGAGATGAAGCAAGAGATTCCATTTTGACTAGTCAATGACATAGATGAAGTTACAGTTTTAAAAGGGTTCAGTAATTCTGATAAAACTTTAAAGATATACCTTCATTGGTGACTATGACCCAGTCTTTGCTTGAAAAGGAAAAACTAAGATTTCAAATAAGTATAACTTGTTCAGGCTTTCAATGATGACATAAGCAAGTATGTTGAATTCTTTCTCAAATCACTTCCTTATTTCAATAAATATAAACATAATCCTGCAATACAATAGCTAAAAAGCCCAACCTCGTTTGGCATACATGCACTTCTCTCTTGCTTCACAGACTGTGTGTTGGAAGCTCATTTCTCATTTCTGTGAGAGTCCTTGGGTCAAACCTCCATGACAGTCCAGTGTTTTTCCTTCTTTGATTACTTAGGACACTGTTTTAGATTAAGGAGTATTCACCCCTGGGTTTAATAATTAAAAACAGATTTCTAAAACCTGCTGCTTGCCTGTATTTTCCCTTGTGAACAAAATAAAGTGACAGTATCAATTGATGATTCGTTTTAAGGTTTTTGTCTATACCTAAATTATAAAAGAAATTATGTTTCCTTTCATTCTTTCATTTTCCCTTTAATCACTTGGAAATAGCTCTCTTCACACTCTCCAAGACCACAGCATTGACATTTCTGTTTTCATTTTGGCTCTGCACACATGCCCACAGCTCTGTGTGGCTCGGGGCACCTCTGTGAACTGTGGGAGACTCTGGCTCATGCACCTTGCTGAGAAGCTCCTCCAGACTGTTTGCCATCACCCCTCTCCGGCTGCTTCTGTCATGGTTGGAGACCCGGAATGGGCGAGGGGAATGGATGAGGGGAGTTAGCAGGGCTCTCTTAGTCTTTGATCCCATGGACGTTATGGGCCTAGAAGTGAAGAGAAAAATGCAAACTATCTTTGCCATCCTTTTCAAAAAAGAGTCTTTAAAGGGAGGTTTGAAGTATACAGAAATAAAACAATTTTAATATTTGCATTTAAATCAAAGAAAATTAATGGGGATGAGTTAGTAAAAGACATTTTTTATATATACCCCAATATCCAAGGAACCAACCAACAAACAGGAAGTTAAAAAAACATAATCATCTTTACATCTATTTTATCAGAACATTCCATGTCCTGGTGATAACTATTTGAGAAGGAAAGGTAAAAAATCAACACACTCAAAAAAAGAAATAAGAATTATGTACTATAAACATGGGTTTTAGAGATGAAAAATCTAGGAAATGATTTATAGAAGCCATGAAGTAGCTAGGCAGAGTTTAAGATAAGCTACATGAACACACATATACATAATAACTATGTATTTGTACAGTAAGACTGAATCAGAAGTTTAAAAGCCATGTATTGGTTACTATACAATAAACTGATTTTTAAAATTAACTTAGGTTAAACAGGGAACAATGAAACACTATAATAACTGGTTGAAAAAACAGGAAGGAAAAGAAATTTAAGCTATATGTTACATGACACTTTGAAGTAAATTTCACATTTTTCAAAGAATTAATACAAAATTTCACTATAAAATAGAACTAATATGAAAAAAGAAAACTGTAGCAAAACAAAATCAAAACTATTCTGAGGACAAAAATTCCCAACCCTTGGTTATTAAATTTTAGTTACCTAGCAACTACTAAATAACAAAATGGAGAAAAATGAGAAATAGCTAATGAGAAACTTACTACTTTAATGAAAGCATATATTTTTAAAAGATTTATTTATTTATACAAGAACCAGGGTATAGGTCAGATGTGCGGGAGGGTGAGAGGATTCACCAGAGACAGAGTGGTGAACAGAACAGGCAGACTGACTGAAATGCAGCACTGAGGGGAGCAGTGGGCGAGACAGCAGAGGTCTACTGCGCCATGTGGGTTGCTCTGCAGCTGGCAGGGATCGAACCAGCACTGGCGAGGCTGCGGACAGCTTCACGGCGCTGCGCTCAACCGCTTGCGCCACCAGGGAGGCCCGAGAAACTTACTACTTTAATAGTTCTTTAACAAACACATATTTTGTTTTATAAATATTATCTCACTTAATTCTCAGAAAACCCTGTGAGACAGTCTTCATTTTCTCAATTTATTGATGAAGGAAATTAAGATGCAGGACTGCCTGCTGCTGACAGAGGCCAGAGATGGGGTTTAGACCCACCCATGTTCTTTGCCTTATAAAGGTGATCTGGCTGGCACACACTAAGTGATTAAATAATAAGCAAATTTGCATGTCAGTAAACATAAGAAGCTTTTCATAGCAATTCAAGAAATGCAAACCATTTACCATACCACATGCTTTAATGCAACAAGCAAGATGTTACTTTTTCTTGGCATTCATTACATATTATTTATTTATTGAATTTTTATTTTTATTTTTATTCAATTAATTGATTTTGAATTATATAATAATTTGAATGATTATATTATGAAAATTCAATTCATTATTATTTGAATAACAATTCAAATAATTATTTATTATTTTACGAGAACTCCACAGGCGGCACAGATGCATCTTGGTGGCACTAAAAGGAGGGTCCATGTCTCTGGAGCCCAGAGTAGCAGCACGTAAGAGAGTTTTGACCCAGGACTGGGGACATTTTAGATTTAGAAATGTATCCATAAAGGACTTGTTCAAAAGAATATAAACAGCAATTAGTAGTTTTCCATGCAAGTCTGGCTTTGTGCTATGGGCTGTGGTGTTTGACACGTGGAATCACTTCATCCCCATGGCTCCCGAGGGGCCAGGTCCTGTTGCTGAATTGTCCCCACACACGTGTACTGCTCAGTTATCAGCACTTTGGACAAAAGATTGATTTATTTATGCATACAAGAGCTGGGGCACAAGCCAAAGATGCAGTGGGTAAGAGGATTCACCAGAGACAGAGTAGGAAACAGAACAGGCAGATGAACCGAAACACTGCTGAGAGGAGCAGCAGGTGAGCCAGGATAGGTCTGCTGCACCATGTGGGTCACCTCCCTGGCCAGGGATCGAAGTCATGCTGCAGTGGCCGTGGACAGCCCCATAGGTTGCGTCCCAACCCCTGCGCCACCCGGGAGGCCCTAGCACTGGATTCTATCTGTGTATCTACCGACCAATATAAATGTACGTATCTATATCAATCTGATCTATTGATTGATAGATACGCAGACACATTGTCACTTATTTAGGCAAAATTTTCCCAACTAGATTGGAATTTTCTTATGGACAAAGATTTCTCTGTTGTATCTCCCATAATGCCAGACTAGTGTTAGGCAGACCAATTTTAAATAGTGTGTTGCCTAACTTGAACTCTACAAATGGACATAAGTAAAAATTCAATGACTTATGAAGTTATTTGCTATATGAAAAACTGAGAGTATAGTAATGAACCAGCTCTCCAAAATTGTCAGGTTAAGGCCATGCTACCAACACGATCAGCCAGCTTAAGGAGGGTCTCCGCTGTAGTATCCGTGAGCCCCTTGCCAACACATTGGCATTCTGGAATCAGACCCAGGTTGTTTATAAGTACTTGGCCTGGAGTTATTCTGTAAGCATCACATGGTGGCTCCTTCACTGCTTGTGTCTGAGCACTTGCTAGGGCCAAACTATGTATTCATTTTTAAACACATTTTAGCCAATTATCAAGGAAAAGTATCACCCTATTTCTCACATGAGAGAACTGAGCTTCAGAGCCTTATCTCAGGGGCACCCAGTGATTAAGAAATGAAGAGAGGGGCCTCCCCTGGTGGCGCAGTGGTTGAGTGCTGGGTTGCAAAGCTGCCCGCAGCCTCTGCAGCGCCGGTTCGATCCCCAGCTGCTGGCGAGGGTCCCCCATGGCGCGCAGACCTCTCCTGCAGCCCGCTGCTCCCCTCAGCAGTTATTTCGTCAGTCTGCCTGTTCTGTTCTCCGCTCTGGCTCTGGTGAATTCTCTCGCCCTCCCACGCTTCTTACTATACCCAGTGCTTGTATAAATAAAAAAAAAGGCAACATTTTTTTAAAAAAAAAGAAAGAAATGAAGAGAGACCTAATCTTTCTCAACTGCCAACCTCAAGCAACAGACTGGAGGTCTGGAGCTCAGGGAGGAAGGGCCATTCCATGGCCTAAAGGAAAGCCATTTCTCAGTTCACCCTCAGCTGCTTTTTCCTTTCAGGTCACCAGATTTTTTGCACAATTGGTTTCCAGTCAGATACCTACAAGGAGATTATGCTAGGTCAGTGGTCCCCAGTGTGGGGTCCTTAGGAAATGAGGAGGACCCCACACAGAAAGTTTGAGCCTTGAGTAGGGGCACTGGCATACAGCCTCTGAACTTCTGCCCTATTACCAGGAGTTACACCAGCTTCCTCAATTACACAAAATGATAAACAAGATGCCCACATCCTGCCAAGCTGGTGTTGCGGGAACTTGTTCACCTTCTCATCCCAGGTGACTGTGTGGGCAGTAGGGAAGTCTATCCACATTATGCCTTTATGTTTAGGCCGTTTGCTCTCAGCTTAACAGGATCTGAACTTAGACTCATGGGTGAAGTCCTGATGAGGCGGGGACAGAGAAAGATAGGAGTCCGTACACAATACCATGTACACTAGTGCATTACTTAACGACTCTACAGGACGAGTATTACAGGGTATAATAGTATTAAATAGTATTAAAACAAGGTGCAGGGTGGCAAGAAGTGAGTAAGGTCAGAATTAGCATACCTGGAGCAGGGGTTTGAATCAGGCCCCGGTTTCATGGAACAGTACCTGCCCCACCAGAAGCAACCCCTCCCATAGCACAGATGACCCTGAACCTCAGAAGCTTCTTTTCCCCCAAAACATTGTCACTGTCTATGAGGCCTTCCAGAATCTGTGTTCACAACGCCAGGGTCAATCTGTCTGTTTTTTACCTAGTACCTAGTTTGCTATCATCAATCTATTTATAGGATGAGAGATAGGCTCAGACAGAATCAAAGAAATGGGAGAACAAAGCCCACACCTTAGATCTTGGGCCCAGGGCCTAGTGGTCAGTGGAACAACTTCAGGGTAAATACCTCTGACCCCATTAGCCACGGTCCTGAATCTCCTCACTGAATGCAGCTTAGCGAGTGCGCCAGTGACCTAGCACGGGTGATCACACAAGGTTCTTATTGTCTTTAAGCTTAAGTCAAGATAAATGCTGGCAGTGGTTCTGATCCTTCCTCCTCACCCTGCCTTAAAGAGAGTCATCCTTGATTTTAAAAGGACATACAATCTATTGTTCCTCTATCCCATCATGTTTCCTGAGAACTGGGTCATCGTTGGTGAAAATCTTAGGGAATACACTAAACAGTCCTCCAAAATTCAACCCTGCCATTCTTTTCAAGGGCTAGGGTCCGAGCTGAGGTGCCAAATTATATAAAATTAAGACTCTCTTCTGCATAACATAAAAAAGAGTCAAATGAAATCTTCTGCCTACCAGCCCCCATCATTCCTTGTGGAAGTGGCAGCAGACAGTCATGTGGAGGAAGGGGAGGAAGGGAAATAACTTACTAGAAGGAAAATAAGGCAGGAGACAGGCTGTTCGAGGAAGCAGATTGTTTCGTGGAAATAGAGACAGTAAGAGAAGTCAGACTTCATAGATTATTCTTGAAAATTGGGGAGGGGCAAATCTCCCAGAAAGAAAGGGCAAACAGAAGAGTCTCTGTATTTTTCCCTGAGGGAAACAGGGAGCTTTCAACTAAGAAAACTGTGTGAAATGAAGCAGCAAGCCACAGACTGACTATAGATGTGAACTTCACTCCAGCAAAATGAAGCTAACTGCCCACAACCTCCAGCTCATAAAAAAGCACCTTTATATATCACCCTGGGGACTAATGTTTACTCTGCAAGCGCTAGAGGAAAAAGGCAGGCACAGGAGCCAGGTCTGGGCTGGGAAGCGTTTGGTGTCATGGTGGTGATGAGGTAGTGCTCTGAGGCAGCGCTCTGAGGCCATATTGCCCAGGGAATGTTCAGGGTGAAATTATGACTGAGGGAACACCACATATCACCCTGAGGCAGCGAGGGAGGTGCTGGTAACAGAGTAATGAAGCACCGACAGGAGTAGTGCCTAGTGGACAGAGCATGTCATCAAGGCTGAGTGACGAGAATGCTGAGACAAGAAGGGATGATGTCAAATATGGGAGATCAGAGAAGTAAGACCCTTGGAAAGTGTGTGTCAGGCCCAGCTGTGACGTCTCTGTGAGTGGTGGGGAGAGCATCAGAGGGTGGACGGCTGACCCAGTGGCAAGAGGCAGAGGAATAGCATTGGCCTCCTGCGTGCCCTATTAGAGCTGGGCACATACCCCAGACCTGTCTGACCACCTGGAGGGGACCGAGGCAGCCACGGTGTGTGCTGACCTGCCTATCTAAATACTTGGTATCCAAGGGTGTAATAACATTAAAGTGAAATCATGTTATAATATTAAAGTGAAATAATAATAAGAGTGAAATAATATTAAAACAAGAGTTTAGACCCACGAAGGACTAAGGATGAGTACTCTGAGTTATTTGCTTGTAGAAAACAGAATTCCTTGTTCATTTAGATCACTAAGGATCACTAAGTGGCACAAAATTTGCACAGAAATGACAGCTATTCAAAACCTAGAGTTCCCTATTTGAGGAAAGGAAAGGGACAAAGAGCGATAAAAGCAGCCATTTGCACCAAGTGTATTTCGCCTTTATAGCAACTGCAGGGCTGGCATTATCACAGACAGGACATTATCACAGACAGGACAACAGGACACAGGACAGGACAGGGCAGTAAGGACACGCACCCTGCAGCAGTCCTTGCTCCACAGGGCGGTGCGAGCTGAGAACTCCCGCTTTCCTGATAACCAAAGCCCACACTGATTACCACGATTAACCAGCTCATGACTGGCTGAAGATTTTATAACTGCTTACTTGTACCTGATCTTAAAAGAAGACACATACGTTGATTAAATCATTTCCTTGGCCAAATGCATTTATTTACTATACCAGTATGTTCCCTCTAAATTAAGAACGCAGTGCGCAGCCGGCAGCCAGCCAGGCCATGATTAGCGTCACCTTAGCCTACACAGGTTTCAAAGAACAGGGAGGAAAAGTGTCTTCCTTTCAACCAACATCACAGATGATTTTCTTCCAGGTTAGTTTGGAAGCAGGTAGATTTTTCAAAGAACTGCAACAATCGCGTGCCCTGAGTGCACTCCTGGAGCTTGCCAGCTTAGAAGGAAGATTAGGCATTTGCTGAGGTTTTGATTTGTCAACATTTCGTAAGCCGGTTACCTCTACTCTGTTTGACCCAGTGGAAACATCGCACAGATGCAGTTTGGGATTGGACGTGGGGACGGTATTGCAGGGGCGGGGTGCAAGAGCAGGGTCAGCCTTCGCTCCAGCCTAGCCTCCCCTCTGCTCCAGGCCACACCCAGCAGGAGCCGGCGTGGCTCTTACCCACCAGAAGCAGCCCAGCCCCCTGGCGCTCGGGGGACCCTGAGAATGGGGGTGCTTGTGTTACAGCCGGAACAGTCTGGAGGCGCGCTGTGGAAAGGTGTTGCCCCATGGGACAGGGGTAGGAGTGGGGGTGGAGGGGAGTGGGAGTGGGGGATACGGAAAGGCCTCACCTTGCAGCTAGGATCGGTTAGTGAGACGCTTGACAAGTCTGCTTTTCACCTCCCCGGTCCCGCCGGGTGACGAAGGGTTTTGTTTTTGTTGTTTTTAAAGAAGAAGCCAGTGCCTTCCGGAGAGAGCAGCTGTATGCGCTGGCAGCTCTTTCTGACCTTGAGTAGGGACGCCCCCCCCTTAAGTCCCGGGCTCAGAAGCCACAGGCCACCCCTGCCGAGGGCGAGTGTCCCGCCTTTCCTTACACTGGAGGACGAGGCTCCCTGCACGCCCGCTCTTTCAGGGCTCCGGGGCGTCTCTGTCCTTTCTAAGAACTTCGAAGGTCCCAGTAGCTATAATTTTAAGTGACTTTCACGCAGCATTTTTAGGATTTTCCCGACAAGAGTTGGTTCGCGAAGATAAACTGAAGCGACGGGAAAAAAGCGACCTCAGCCCGCGGCCGCCGGTCTCTCCCCTCGGGCCCCGCAGAGCCGAGCGCGGGACTCGGGGGCCCCTGGTACCTCTGCGCGGCGTCGCCACCTTCGGATTTGCCGATAAGGGGGGGCTTCCTCCCGCCTCCCCCGCCCTCCCCCGCCCCCCGCAAGTCCTCCGTTACAAACCCAGCTTGGGCTCCGGGAGCAGCGTTCGGGGAACCACCAGGGCCCGAGGAGCGCCCGGTGAGCGACCCACGCCCCCTCCGAATCCCTGACCCGGAGCCCGCCCTCCGCCCGGAGCCAGCCGCGCCGCCTGAGGCCCCTGCCCGCGCCCCCCTCGCGCGCTCCCTCGCGACCCCGAGGCGCGGAGAGCCCGTCCCCGCGCCTGGCGGAGCGCCGCCTCGTCCCCGCGACCAGGTCCTCGTCCCGGGGGAGGCTGCGGCAGCCGCCGGCGAGGCCGCCCCTGTAGGCACCCCGCCGCCTGCCCGGCACGCGCCCGCGCACCCCGGAGCGCCGCCCCGGCCACCTGCAGCCGCTGGGGGAGAAAGAGACACGCGGGCGGGAGGGGGAGGGCGCTGGACCCGGCCCTGGGGGCGCGCGGGGAGGATGCAAGAGGACGAGGGGCTAACGGAGCCCGGGGTTGGGGGCGCGGGGGTGGGGGAAAGGCAGGCGCAGCGGGAGGCAGCGAGCCCAGCACGCGGGGAGAATGGCTCCGGGCACAGGAGGCTCCAGGAGATGCCGCACGCACGGGGCGCAGAATGAGGGGGCGGCACCTGGAGGCCCAGCACTGGGGCGCAGGGCGGGTGTGGGGGGCGCCGCCCGGAGTCGGGCAGAGGTGGCACTCGCCTGAGGAGGGCTCCCGCGTAGTCCCAGGCGCTCTCCATTGCCGAGTCCCGGCGAGCACCGGCCCTTCCCCGCCGCGCCGCCTCTTAAAGCTCAGGGGCCGCCCCGCCCCGTCCAGCCTGCCCGACCAGCGCAGGGCCAGGACCTTGGCAGCCCGCTCGCCGCTGCCCAGGGCTGCAGCTTGCGTTTTGGGAGCGGGTCCACGCCCCTTCAGGGGCCCTCGACGGGCGTGGCTCTTTGAGGCAGCTGCAGAAAACCGTGCTCCTGATCCTCGAACCCCAGATGCTTTGAGTTTCTTGTCACCCTCCTGTTTGCCACACAGTTTCTGGGGGCTGGGGCGGTTGGCAACATCACCCCCCTGGGAGGCATGGCCTTGGCTGTGGAAAGGCTGATGAGTTGTTTTTAAAACCAGACCGGGCATGAGGAGAGTGAGGCGCAGGATGGGTGCATCTGTTCCCTCAAGACCACAACTGGCACTGGAGCTCCCTACACCGAGGCTCAGCTCAGCAACACAGCTGGCTTTTGTGAAGCAAGCACACATTTCTCCTGTGTGGGGGTCTTGGTGTGAACAGCCTCACTTAAGTTGTAGGAGTGTTGAAGCCAAAAGCAATTTCCTTCTAGAGTCCTGGACTTCATCCACTAGGACCTGCTGGGAACTTCCTGGCCCCAGGGCTCAAATGGGGAGTGTTCTCCCTCCCACCCCCCACTCAGGTCATTACCTGCCTTTCCCACTGACAAAGTGCTGTGGCCTGAATGTTTGTGCCCACCCACCCCCCTTCATATATTGAAGTTTGAACCCTCGGTGTGATGGTTTAGAGGGAATGCCTAAGGGAGGTGCTTTAGCCAGGAGGGTGGAGCCACATGATTGGGATCAGTGTCTAATACCAGCTGTCTGGAGACATCTCTTCCCTTCTGCCATGTGAGGACACAGTGAGAAGGATCCAGTTATGAACCAGGAGGAGAGTCTCTTTAGAACCTGCCCATGTTGGCACCCTGATCTTGCATTTCCAGGCCCCAGAAATGCAAGTAATACATTTCTGTTTTTCATAACTGCCCAGTCTGTGGTGTTTTGTGTCCCACACAGACTAAGGCCCTACACAAACTAAGGTACAACCCTAATTTTTATCAATGAGAAAAGGAGTCTATTCAATTCAACTCACTTTTTAAAAAACTTTTCATTGGGCCTCCCTGGTGGTGCAAGGGTTAAAGTCTCAGCGCTATCAAGCTATTGCCAGTTATTGTAGCATGAATTTGATCCCTGGCCAGGGAGCTCACCCACATGGTGCAACAGACAGGTCTGCTGTCTCTCCCACTGCTCCCCTCAGCAGTGTATTTCAGTAGATCTGCCTGTTCTGCTCCCCACTCTGTCTCTGGGGAATACTCTCAGCCCCACCTCTCCCACCCCCGCAACTCTGACCTACACCCCAGTTCTTGTATGCACAAATAAATAAAAACAAAACAAGAAAACTTTTTATTGTGAAAATTTTCACATACAAGGACACTAGAAGGACCATCTCATGGGTACCCCATATCCAGATTCAATCATTTAAAATTTGACTTATTTCCTTGTACTTATCTGTGCTTGTATCTGAACCCTTCACATGAAGTCCTCACCTGGCCTCTCTGAATAAGCAAGATTACCAAAATAATCTCCTAATAGCACAGAATAGTCAAGCTCACCAATCATCCTGACTTATTGGAAGTGTGTATAAGGCTCTGTATACCCATTCTGGAGCAAGTGAAGGTCAAGATCACAGAACTTCTCCTACATGAATAACCAATCAAAGCAATAAATGTTATTCATTTCCTTATTCATTGGTCCTAGAGACAGGTAGTACAGCTTGTTACTGACTGGCTGAATGCCGTGTCAGTGGTTATATGTGAATGCAAACTGTAAAGGAAACAGTAATAAATTTTGCCCAAGAAGTGTCATCCAGTAGGGATATTGGAGCTGAGAATTGAAAGATGAGGGAGGTGAGTGGTGTTTAGGGGTAGCTGTGACTATGCTGCATTGTTTTAGGAAGAACAAAGGCACAGAGGGACATCAGCGTCACATAGAGCCATCCCAGGTGGATGCACATAGAGTTCTGGAGGACGATTGTTGGAACCAACTGGGGCAGCCATGTCAGAACAAATCTGCACCGTACCAAATGCACGGTGGTTGCTGCCCTTCATGGGGAACTAGGGAGGTGGTCAGAGGACCTGCTCATATGTAGGTTTGAGAAGACCACTTAGGAGTGGTATGACTGAACTAGAGCGGGGTGCCCTTAGGCAATCCAAATAATAGATGTCAAGGGTAAGACCTGGCCACTGACACTAGGCATGGAGGGGGAAGCACTAGGGAAGATTTCACAGGAAGTGTAGATGAACAAGAAGGGGAGCAGCTGGAGAAGGCTCAGCATGGGTGACCAGAGAGGAAAGGACCTTATCCCTGAGATAAGAAACCCAGCAGCAGAAGTGAGTTTTTATGGAAGTTGAAATGGTTGAAACCCATGCCCAGGTGGGCCACGCTGGTCAGAGACATGGGCCGGCACTTGGGGAGAGGCTGGGCTGGATGCAAAGGCTGGTCAGCTACCCACCTGCTCCTAAGTGAGTATCTGTGCTCCTGGGCTGTCCCAGGAGCTTGTGTGGAAAGGGAAAGAAGGGCAGCGGTAATACTGTGCCCTAGAGGGCTTGGCTCAAAAGCCCCAGAGAGGGCTAGCAAAAAATGGGTAAGAGGCTGCCCGTGTTGGCCTGTGTTGGAAGGTTCTTGCCAGCACATTTCTCTCTTTTGGCGCGCGCACAAATAAACTTTCTTGTTTAACATAATTTAATATACCTTTATTCAGAAACTACCATGTTCCAATGCAACTGAGATTAGATAGTCAGCAAATCCAGTTTGTTAAATCAACAAAGGTGAGCTGACACCCTGATGAAGTCCTGACACAGAGCCCTCAGCAGGTGGCCAGAGTCTGACCTTCGTGAGTGCAGCCACGTAGGGAGCTAATGCTGCAGTTGGCTCACTCCTCTGGGAGGGGGGCTCACTCTTCTCTCAAAGTCCTGGCAACTGAGCAGCAGATCACTTGCTCTGGAACAGAGACACTTGAGGTCCTAACCTGGCCTTACCTCATTCTAGGTGGATGACCTCAGCAGGTCATTTAACCTGGCCCAAGCCTCAGATCATGTAAAGAAGCACAGGACTCTCTCTTTTATAGGGTGGGGGATAACCATCCTTTAAGGGGAGGTTGTCCTCACACGAGTTAGTGCTGAGGCCACACCCATGCAGGTGATTAGATAGCTGGACTGTACCACCTAGCCAAGGGGGATTACCTAGAACGGAAGCTGCTTCTCATTTACCATGCTATGCTGTGTTATGGGGAACATACATATTTAGAACTCAAAGAAACTTTAGTAATCATCTCCTCCTATTTCTGGTTTTTTTTTTTTTTTGGTAACAAAGCAGATAAAACAATGAACTCTGGATCCTGGTCTTGCTCCTTTCAGATTCTGTGACTGTGGGTGAGTTTTCTTTGTATTTCTTTTCTTTTTTATGAGCTAAATTTTATTTATTTCGAATTATTCTTGAGGATCTGCATTCCTTACCAACTCCCAGTGGGTCAAATGAGATAATGCTTTTGAAGTACATTGTAAGGCTGTAAAGAATTGTAGATTTTATTATAGTGTTGAAAAAGAAATCAAACTCTGGAAAGGGGTTTACTCAAATACTGTTGATCTTATAACCAGGACAACTTCTGCAGATTTGTCAGTAAAGCAAAGAATTTCTTTACATTGCTTCACTATTTTCATAACCAAGTTGTCCAATGTCCTCTTATTTCCATATTACTTTCCAGCAAAATACTATTAGAATAAAATTATTCATACTAACGTGTAAATGATTGCTACCCCGCTCAGCAAACATTTACTGAACATCATGCTAAGTATCCCCTATCCCTACCCATCAATCCATTCTCTGTCCTCTGCCTAGTCCTGGGGTCCCAAAGGCTGGCCCTGGAACTTGCACTAGAAGTGCCTTGCCCTTTGGCTTTCTTTTTATTTTCTTACATCACTGTTCATTTTTGTATAGTAATTGGCTTCTCCCCTCAGAAGTAGTCCCCATAGTTCTCCCACCACCATAGTGCCCATTAACCATCACCTTGTGTTCTTCCCTCCCCTGTTTTGAACCCCCACTATCCCCTTCCATTGCTGTATGCCTCAGATCTATGGTCAGCTTGCTAGTTTTAACTTTTTCTTAACCTTTTGTTTGATTTCTCTATATTCCACATATAAATGAGACCATCCTATATTTATCTTTTTCCTTCTGACTTATTTTACTTAGCATAATCCTTCCCAGCTCCATCCATGTTGCTGTAAATGGAATAAATTTGCCTTTTTGATGTCTGAGCAATATTCCATTGTTTAAATATACACCAATTTTTTTTTCCAAAAGCACTGTTTATTTTTAAATTTTATTTTCATATTCCTCATACAATTGCAACCCCCTTATTTTGAACCAATCCCTCCTTTCCCTGCCTCCCCCATAATGTGTCTCTGGTTCATAGTTGTTTGTTGATTTTGATTTTTTCCTTTCTTATAGTTATTCTTTTTCCTGGTCCATATTTAGGTTTTCTAGATTCCTGTTATGAGTGAGACCATCGGTATTTTTCTTTTTCTTTCTGGCTTATTTCTCTGAGCATGATCCCTTCCAGCTCCAACCATATTGCTGCAAATTGCATGTGTTTATCTTTTTTGAATGCTGAGTAATATTCCATGGTATATATGCACCACATCTTCTTGATCCAGTCATCTATTTTTGGGCATTTGGGCTGTTTCCAAAGCTTAGCTATTGTAAATAGTGCTGCTATAAACAGGGGTGCAGGTGCTCTTTGGAATTATTGTTTCTGTGTCTTTTGGGTAAATACTTAGGAGTGGAATTGCTGGATAATATGGAAGCTCTATCTTTAGTAGGTTGAGGAATCTCCACACAGCTTTCTATAGTGGTTGGACCAGTTTGCACTCCCACCAGCAGTGCAGTGTGCTTTTTCTCCACATCCTCGCCAACATGTGTTGTTGCTAGTTTTTTTAATATGTGCCATTCTCACTGTAAATATACACCAAAGTTTTGATTGATTCGTCTATTTTGGGGCATTTAGGTTGTTTCCATATCTTCTTGCCCTATGACTTTCAATTAGTTTCATTAATGAGAGGCATGTGGTGGACTTTCTTAGTTATTATTAAATATAGTTGTATGGTTGGATAGTATGTGTTTGGTACAGTACACAACTTTTTAATGTACAACTCAAAATGTTTATCATTATGGCCTCTCATATTAAGATAGAGAATATTTGTAATGCTTACCAGGCTCCTTCCTGCCCCTCCATGCAGTAGCCTTCACTCTCTCACTCGCATCAAGATAATACTATTTTGACTTTTGTCACCATTAATTAGTTTTTCAGCTTCTTGAACTTAAGATAAATTGAATCATACAGTATGTTTTCTTTAATGCCTGGCTTTATTTGCTTGGCATTGTGTCTGTGGAATTCATCCACATCATTGCTCATTTTTATTACCAGTATTATTCCATTGTGTGGTACCACATTCATTTATCCATTCATTATTTTTTTTTTATAAATTTTATTGTTATATTCCCCATACAATTGCAGCCCCCCCATTCTGACCCCAATCCCTCCCCGCCCATCCCCGCCCCCTTAAAAGTGTCTCTGGTTCATAGTTTTTTGTTGATTTTGATTTTCACTTTCTTATAGTTATTCATTTTCCTGGTCCCTTATTTAAGTTTTCTAGATTCCTGCTATGAGTGAGACCATCCGGTATTTTTCTTTTTCTTTTTGGCTTATTTCGCTGAGCATGATCCCTTCCAGCGCCATCCATGTTGCTGCAAATTGCATGTGTTTATCTTTTTTGAATGCTGAGTAATATTCCATGGTATATATGTACCACATCTTCTTGATCCAGTCATCTATTTTTGGGCATTTGGGTTGTTTCCAAAGCTTAGCTATTGTAAACAGTGCTGCTATAAACATAGGGGTGCAGGTGTTCTTTGGAATTGATGTTTCTGTGTCCTTTGGGTAAATTCCTAGGAGTGGAATTGCTGGATCATATGGAAGCTCTATGTTTAGTAGGTCCAGAAATCTCCATACAGCTTTCCACAGTGGTTGGACCAGTTTGCACTCCCACCAACAGTGCAGAAGAGTTCCTTTTTCTCCACACCCTCGCCAACATTTGTTGTTGCTAGCTTTTTTAATATGTGCCATTCTCACATGTGTAAGATGGTATCTCATGGTAGTTTTGATTTGCATTTCCCTGATGACAAGTGATGTTGAACATTTTTTCATATGCCTGTTGGCCATTTGTATTTCCTCTTCAGAGAAGTTTCTTTTAAGCTCTTCT
Source organism: Talpa europaea (assembly GCF_964194135.1). Lineage (NCBI taxonomy): Eukaryota > Metazoa > Chordata > Mammalia > Eulipotyphla > Talpidae > Talpa > Talpa europaea. The sequence continues at coordinate 48,546,793 of NC_140080.1, forward strand.
GCCCATTTTTTGACTGGATTATTTTCTTTGTTGTTGTTGAGTCTCATCAGCTCTTTGCAGATTTTTGTGATCAGTCCTTTATCATTAGTGTTGGGTGCAAAAATGTTCTCCCAGTTGGTGGGGTTTCTCTTTGTTTTTGTTATTGTCTCTTTTGCTGTGAAAAAGCTCTTTAATTTGATGTAGTCCCAGCTGTTTATCTTTGCCTTCACTATCACTGCTTTGGGTGATGTGTCTGTAAAGATGTCTTTGATGTGCAAATCACGTAGTGTTTCGCCTATATTTCCTTCTATATATTTTATGGTTTCAGGTCTTATGTCTAGTTCTTTAATCCATTTTGAGTTGATTTTTGTGTATGGTGTGAGGTGGTGGTCAAGCTTCATTCTTTTGCATGTAGCGACCCAGTTTTCCCAGCACCATTTATTGAACAAACTTTCTTTGCTCCAATGCATAGTCTTTGCTCCTTTGTCAAAGATTAGTTGACCATAAATCTGTGGGCTTATTTCTGGATTTTCTATTCGATTCCATTGGTCTGTATGTCTGTTCTTGTTCCAATACCATGCAGTTTTGATGATTATGGCTTTGTAGTAGAGTTTGAAGTCTGGGAGTGTGATGCCTCCATTCCCTTCTTTTTTTTTCAGGAGAGCTTTGGCTATTCGGGGTTTTTTGTGATTCCATATGAATTTCATCAATAATTGTTCTATTTCTTTGAAGAATGACATTGAAATTTTGATTGGAATAGCATTGAATCTGTATATTGCTTTTGGAAGGATGGCCATTTTAATAATGTTTATTCTTCCAATCCATGAGCAGGGGATGTCTCTCCATTTCTTTGTGTCTTCTTCTATTTCTTTTAACAGTGTTTTATAGTTTTCTTTGTATAGGTCCTTTACCTCTTTTGTTAGATTTATTCCCAAATATTTGATTTTTTTTGTTTCAATAACAAAAGGGATGGTCTTTTTGATTTCTTCTTCTTCAGATTTATTGTTTGTGTATAGGAAGGCTACTGACTTTTGCGTGTTGATTTTGTATCCTGCCACTTTACTGAACTGATTGATGAGTTGAATTAGCTTTTCTGTGGAGTTTTTGGGGTTCTCTATGTATAATATCATATCGTCTGCAAATAGTGATAGTTTGACTTCTTCTTTTCCTATTTGGATTCCTTGGATGTCTTTCTCTTGTCTTATTGCCCTGGCTAGGACTTCCAGTATTATATTGAAAAGCAATGGTGAGAGTGGACATCCTTGTCTTGTTCCAGATCTTAATGGAATTGCTTTCAGCTTTTCACCATTGAGAATGATACTGGCTGTTGGCTTGTCATAGATGGCCTTTATGATGTTGAGGTATGTTCCTTGTATCCCAAGAATTTCAAGGGCTTTTATCATGAATGGGTGTTGCACTTTGTCGAAAGCTTTCTCAGCATCTATTGATATTATCATATGGTTTTTATATTTCTTTTTGTTGATGTGTTGGATAACGTTGATTGATTTTCGGATGTTAAACCATCCTTGTGCCCCTGGAATGAATCCAACTTGGTCGTGGTGAATTATCTTATGGATACATTGTTGGATTCTGATAGCTAAAATTTTATTGAGGATTTTTGCATCAGTGTTCATTAGGGAGATTGGCCTGTAGTTTTCCTTTTTTGTGTTGTCCTTGTTCGGTTTTGGTATTAGTGTAATGTTGGCTTCATAAAACGTGTTTGGTATTGTCCCTTCCTTCTCAATTTTTTGGAAGAGTTTGTGAAGGATAGGCACTAATTCGTCTCTGAATGTTTGGTAGAATTCATTTGTAAATCCATCAGGTCCTGGGCTTTTGTTTTTGGGGAGGTTTTTGATTACCATTTCAATTTCGCTAATTGTAATTGGTCTGTTTAGGTGTTCTATTTCTTCTTTATCTAGCTTTGGGTGATTGTAGAGTTGTAGGAATTTGTCCATCTCCTCTAGATTGTTAAACTTGTTTCCATATAACTGTTCATAGTAGTTACTGATTATTCTTTTGATTTCTGCTGTGTCCGTTGTGATTTCTCCTCTTTCATTGATGATCCTGTTTATTTGTGCTTTCTCCCTTTTTTCCTTTGTGAGCCTGGCTAGGGGTTTGTCTATTTTATTGATTTTTTCAAAGAACCAGCTCTTGGTTTCATTGATCTTTTGGATTGTTTTTTTAGTTTCAATTTCATTTATTTCTGCTTTGGTTTTTATTATTTCTTTTCTTCTACTGGTTTTGGGGTTTTTTGGTTGTTCTTTTTCTAGATCTTTGAGCTTCGAGATTAGGTTGTTTCTTTGCGTTCTTTCTTGTTTCTTGATGTGAGCTTCTATTGCTATATATTTTCCTCTTATTACTGCTTTTGCTGCATCCCATACATTTAGGATATTGGTGTCCTCCTTGTCGTTCAATTCAAAATTTTTTTTAATTTCTTCTTTGATCTCCTCATTAGTCCAATGGTCTTCCAGTAGTGTGGTTTTTAATCTCCATGAGGTAGGAAAGTTCCTTGCCTTCTTTTTATGGTTTATTTCTAGTTTGATGCCTTCATGGTCAGAAAAGATGGTTGATATGATTTCAATCTTGGTGTATCTGTTGATGTTTGTCTTGTGCCCCAGTATGTGATCGATCCTGGAGAATGATCCGTGTGCGCTTGAGAAAAATGTGTACTCCGTTTTTTGGGGGTTTAGTGTTCTATAGATGTCTGTTAAGCCTAATTGCTCTAGGTCCTTATTTAGAGCTTTGGTTTCTTTACTTATTTTTTGTCTTGTTGATCTATCCATTGTTGATAGTGGTGTGTTGAAGTCTCCCACTACGTATGTGTTTTCTCTGATGTCTGTTTTCAGAGAGGACAACAGTTGTCTGATATATTTTGGTGCTCCTTCGTTTGGTGAGTATATGTTAATGAGTGTTATTTCTTCTTGAAGTATTGTCCCCTTGATCATAATGTAGTGACCATTGGGGTCTCTTTTTATCTTTTTGAGTTTGAAATCTGTTTTATCTGATATAAGTATAGCTGTTCCTGCTTTCTTTTTTGGTCCATTTGCTTGTAGGATTGTTTTCCATCCTTTAACTTTGAGCCTATTTTTATCTTTTGTAGCTAAATGTGTTTCCTGGAGACAGCAAAAGGTTGGGTTTTGTTTCTTAATCCAGGCTGCAACTCTGTGTCTTTTTATTGAAGAGTTTAGTCCATTTACATTTAGAGTTAATATTGATATGTTAACATCTGTATTTGCCATTGTGTTTGTCTTTCCTTTGATTTTATTTATTTATTCTTTTAATAACTTTTTTTTTTTTTGGCCTTCTTTCATTGTTATTCGTCCCTCTGAGGTTCTGGCTTTAGGACTCCTTGTAGTATTTTTTGGAGTGGGGGTTTAGTTGCAATGAAATTCCGGAGTTTCTGTTTGTCTGGGAAGGTCCATATTCTTTCTTCAAAGAGGAAGGAGAGCTTTGTGGGATAGAGTATTCTTGGTTGGCATCTGTTTTCTTGGAGTCTGTTGACTATGTCCCTCCACTCTCTCCTTGCCCGTAGTGTTTCTTCGGAGAAGTCTGATGTCAGCCTGATTGGCTTACCTTTGAATGTTATCTGTTTCTTCCCTCTTGCCAGCTTCATTATTTTTTCCTTGTCCTGGATTCTTGGGAGCTTTACTATTATGTGTCTTGCTGTATTTTTCCTTTCGTCGTGGAAGTTTGGAGTTCTTCTTGCTTCTTGTATATCAATTTTCAGCTCCTTCTTCACATTTGGGAAGTTCTCTTCAATTATCTCTTTGAATATTTTCTCTGTTCCTACATCTCTCTCCTCTCCTTCTGGTATTCCTATAACTCTTATATTTCCTTTCCTCATGGAGTCAGATAGTTCCCGAAGTCTTTCTTCGTTCTTTTTCCTTCGTACTTCTCTTTCCTTTTCTGTTTTGGTTCTTTTTATTTCTGTGTCTTCAAGATTACTTATTCGTTCTTCCATTTCATCTATTCTGCTTTCATTACTTTTCCCAGAGTTCTTTAGTTCTTCCATTAATTCTTTGATCTCCTGCATTTCTTTTACTTCCCTCTTTAGGGACTCAATTTCTTTCTTCTGACCATTGTTTTCCCTCTCTAGGGACTCAATTGCATTCTTCTGATCGTTGATTATTTTTCCCTTATCATTGTTTTCCTTTATGACTTCTGTCAGTTTTTTAATCACGGCAATTTTAAATTCTCTTTCTGGAAGGCTCAGAAATTCTTCCAAGTTATTGTCTTTGCAATCTGGGGGCTGGCTTTCTTTTTGTGGTGTGCTTTTTCTCTGGAGAGTTGCTAGGTTGCGTGTGGTTCTTCTCCTCCCTACTGTCTGTTTTCTAATTTGCCGTATGCGTTGGGACACTGTGTTGTTGGGACTGGCCGGCATCTTGGGTGGGCTTCTCTGTTCCCCTCTGGTTCTTCCAGGAGTCATCTGTCAGTTTCAAGCAGCCTTTACTGGAGAAGGGTCCCTGTTCTAAAATGCCGATGTGGGGACACACTCCCCTGTGCGCCTGGTCTGCCCCGGCGGTGGGTTCCTGCTCCCCTCTGGGCTTGGACTGCAGGCCAGAGGGGGTCTGGCGTGGGCGAACTTCCCCCGCTCACCTCTGGCTCCTGAGGAAGCCTTCTGCAGGTAGTCTTTACTGAAGAAATGTCCCTGTTCTAAAATGGTGATGTGGGACACACTCCCTGCGCGTCTGGTCTCAGGCACACTCTTTTGCGCGCCTGGTCTGCCCCGGCTGTGGGTGCTCGCTCTCCCTGTGGGCTCAGACTACTTGTTCGGAAGGGGCCCGGTGTGGGCTAACTCCCCAGCTGGCCACTAGCACCTTCAGTAGCCTGTGCTGGGGTCAAGTCGCTAGGTGGCGCCAGAGATCTCTCCTAGAGCCCTTGGGGAGCTGATTTTCCACCCCATGGGACAGGGAGCAGAGCGGGGATGGTAGGGTACACCTCAGCGGCTTTGGGGTGCTGTGTCTGCCTTGTGCCCCACCGTCGTGGGGAACCCACGCCCCTAATTTCGTGCCCCGGGTCTCAGTTCCAAAGCCCTCAGTTCCAGGACGCGGGCTGTAGCCCAGATCAGTGGCGCGGGAATGGCGCCTTTTGAATCCCGCTCCCCTGCCTGGGCGCCTTGTTCCTGCTCGCTTAGGGAGGGCCTCTGCGCGTCTCCCCGCAAGCCTAGGTCGCAGGCGCGGGGACCTGGGCAGCTGCGATCCGGTCCGGATCCGCGCCACTTTCCGCGCAAGCTTACCGGGCGGCCGGGGCTGTGTGCTGGTGCTGGTCTCCTCCTGGGGGGCGGGGCTCTCTTTAATGGCGCCTGGAGCTCACCTCCGCGGTGGATCCTACAGGGTTTGCCTCAGCTCCCGTTCACGGGGTGTGGTGGCTGAAATAGTTCCTTTCCACTCACAGTCCCACTTGCTGTGTCCGTTTTTCTTCTTGGCCGTTTTGGTTTGTTGTTTCCCTCCTCTCTGCCGGTCGGAGAGTGCCGCCTCTGTGGGCGGGGGAGGGGAGCAGGGTTCTGCGCTTCCCTCCCTTCTGGTCCTCTTTTATGGCCACTTTCTTCTTCGGGCAGTTTGCTGGAGTCGTCCGTTTATCTTCCGTGTCCCAGTTCTCACTGGGACCTGCCGCTTTTCCTCCCTATTAACTTTTTTTAATGGGAGATCTTACTCGCAGCGTCTCCTCGCCGCCATGTTGCTCCGCCCCCCCTTTATCCATTCATTATTGACAGGAAACTGGAGATTGAGAATCAAGAGACACTAGGATTGGGGCATTATCCCCTGACCCAGTAGCTCATTGGTTCTAGCTCTAGCTGCATAACCATACTCCCACCCCCTGCCCCTGCAGACCCAGGGTGGTACCAGTTTCCTCTTGCCCCAGCAGCTCTGTGGCCCCATCACCCCCATGACGCTGTCTACCACTGTCAATATGCCCTTCAATAGATTCTTTCTGATGAAATCCTTTTGGTTTCACTGTATGTCACTTGTTCTCACACCTGCCTGTTTCAGGCTCTGTCATTGGAATTGGCCTTGCAGTGGTAGTAAAGGCCATCCCTTCCTGTAGGATCTGACATGGCCATGCAATTATGGTGAGGTGCTATGGAGAGCAGAAGAGAGGATACACCTTTTTCTCTAGAGCAGGTGAGATTTCAGGGAGGAGCTGAGCCTTGACAATGTGGAGGAGTTTTTAGCAAAAAATGAAGCATCAGAGAGCACAAATAGCATCCAGCAAAATGAGGACATGGAGGCACGAGGAGCATAAAATAGGCCTACTCAGTTGGACAGAGGGCAGAATGGGTGGAGGAACAGAGGGCCACGTGGAGAGTGATACGTGTACATAGAGGGAAGATGGCAAATCTCAAGATGGGGTTCTGATAAGGACAGCTTGTCTCCCCAGCAGGGAAGAAGGTGTGAGGGCTTGTTGTTGAAGTCTGGCCTGAGCATCTGCATTTCCACCACTGCAGGTTGGGGTTCTAGTGCCTTTGCAACACAGTTGCAAACACGCAGAACTATGCATTGGTCATGAGGTGGCTCACAAAAATTCAAGGTAAAGTTTCACAAAATAGTGGAGCATTGCTTGTGGTCGACTAAGCTATTGTTTTTCTCATGAATTAACTAATGAGATCAAGCATTGCAGTTGGGAAAGAGGAATTGGGGTGTCTAGTGAAAATGCTATAGTCAGTTCAGCCAGGATATGAAGGGGGCTTCAGCCAATTCACAGAGGTTGACTGACCCGATGATATGAATGGGGAAATCAGGAAACCTGGGCATCTTCCTTTAATGTTCCATGACCTCAGTTCCACAAAGAATAACATATTTGAGGAAAGTGAAGGGTACACTGTGGTGTGTACAGGGGAACTGGACCGAAGCTGGTCCTCCTATGTACCGGGGCAGGACCTTGGACCAGTCACCCACTCTGCCTGGAGCTTCGCTGTGATGCACTCAGAATAGGTAGAATTGTAAACTTACCTCTCTTTGTGCTTCCCAATTTAAAAGGAAGCATGGATTGTTTTTTAAGCAAGTTGAGGCAGGGCAGGCAGCAACCTTGTGCAAGGAGCCCTCAGACTAGACAACTGCTTCAACAACTAGACTAGAAGCTAACATGCTTTTTAATTTTGGAATGGACACTAAGATTTCCATGATTCTTTATAGAGACTGCATTACAGACTCATCTTTGAGTTCTTACAGTCCTATGATGCCCAGTGAGGCCCACAATTCAGTGTGCTTAATCTTTTGGGGCTCAAGATCCCCTAAATATCCAGTACAAGTTATAGACCTTTTCTCCAGAAAGACTCATCTAATCAACCCACTTTGAGGGGCTCTGTGTGGCACAGGCTGTGAAGCCTGCTCTGGGAGGACCAGTTTACTCCTTTGAGCAGTGTTGCCCTCTTGGAGCTATGAGCAACCTGGGGTTACCCGCCCACAGTCCCTGTTCAATACTCTGTTTTGTTTGTTGTAGTTACTGGGTGTGGATGTTTCTTTTCCTTGCAAATGTAGGAGCAAAGGTGATGTTCTTTTCTGCTGACTTCATTTTCAATCTTTTTCTCCAAAGAAGCCTGTGTTTTGGGCCTAGTCCCAGGGTGAAATCAGTTCTCAGCTTTCCCAACTGGGCAGAAGGGCAAAGCAGAATGATGTTTTTTGCATAGTTGTGCCAATGTGCACAGCTAGAGAAACCAACACCAAATTTCAGTGTTTTGATCCTTTCAAAAGAAAAGATGCACTTTTTCAATGGAATTTTAACTCTATACACAAGTATAATATTATTATGAGACATTTTTACCAAATCTTAATAGATAAGGCCAAATCTTCTCAGATCCTTGTCACGAATTCTGGTCTTTTTTCTGCATGATCTAATTCTTTCCATGCTTTTTCTATGAGATTGCAGAAACCCAATGAGCATTACTTTGTGTGATGTGTTCCCATAAATGGTATTGTATTATATATATGTCATGCTTTTCCATGCAGTATTGCCGGGGACCAGCCTCCGGCAAAATGTCGTGTCAGGGGTTCCTGAAAGGATGAGACGGCCTCGGCGACCTGTAAGGGGCTGAAACTTAAGGGCTGAGGGGAAGGGGGTGAGGTAGAATGAGGAGACACTGACACTTGGATGAGGTGCTAGTATCTTCTGCCGAGAGACTCAGCAGGTCTTTATTTATTCATTTTTAGTAAGCAGAGAAAAAAATATATTGTCATGTGTAAAGCAGAAACAATTAGTGTATTTTATTCCCATGGACTACTGGCTCCTACAGGTCCCAGCTAGACGGTAGCCTTCAAGGTTAATAGATAAAAAAAACAGATCTAACACTAAAACTTATTATTTCATCTAGACAATTATTTAAAACAGTGGATAGCCACCAGTGCATCCCTATCAGCTAAAGCCTCAGCATCAAAAGACTATTCCATTCACATGGCCTTCAGCCGGAGACCAGCTGTTGCTCAGCTATCAAAACTTTTTCTACCTAGAAATTCCTTAACTCAAATAGCTTCATTTAAAAACTTTCCTAAGAAACTTCAAGGGAAAACAAAAAGGAAGGACCTACTATAATTGTTGTATTGCAATGCTTGTCAGGCATGCTCAATAAGTTGTCTCCCATTGTCAAGTGGGCCAAATTGTTTAATAATTAGTTTCTAACATAATTTTCCGTACTGTTTAGTTGCAGTATACTGATGCATACAATGTAGTTCCTAATGTACTTTTTTGGGAAATTTTTCTCTTTTTATGACCAAGAACAAAAAGTGAAGGAATATTAGATCTTCAGCCCCACGGTGTGAGGCACAAGGAAGCTTCAGCCCCACGGTGTGAGGCCCTTTAGCTTCGGCCCCACGGTGTGAGGCCCTTTGAGCCTCGCTGCTTGCCAGTGTCTTATCTGGCTGGGGCATCAAGGCCTCCTGCAGCACAATATGTCACTTTCTTAATATATAGAGAACTACTTCAACCTTTTAAATCACATATTTCACATATATATTATAATTATTTCCCCTCTTGCTGAATACTGAGCTGTTTCCAATAGTTCATTAGTGCAAACAGTGTCGTACTGAGCACTGTTGTAAATGTTTCCTGTGTGAGTAGGCATTTCTCTGGGGTAGACTACCAAGAAAGGGAGTTGTTGGATCTTAGGGTACGTGCATTTGGACTTTTAGTGTGAACCTTGTGTTGTGTACAGAGATGTTGGTTTATAATGATGCCTATCTGAAGCTTATAAGATGTTATAATTCAATATTAAAATTAGGAAAAAACACAAAATTTTGATAGATAGCTCTCTGATTCTCATCCCAAATGTGTGCAAGTTTCTCGAACCCCCTGGGCCCTTTCCTTGTGACTGCACTATCCTCATGCTGGCTCATAAGTCTCCATTAAATCGTCATCATCACCACCACCATCTTCATCATCGTTTAATAGTTTTCAGTTCTGCTTTCCTTCAAAGCTTATTCTAAATCTTAACTTTTCAAAGAACATAATGACAGTTTTTGGAAATGGAAAAATTAGTAGCTCATAAGAAATATGCTGGGAAAATGTCCATGTTTGCTGGTGTTCCAAGGAATATAAGGTAGCACCTGGGCGCCACTTTTTACCCCTCCTTCAGCAGAGGTTGTTTTTAACCATTGACATTGGTGAGGGCTCAATATAATAGGAATTTATACTGCTGGTAGGAGTATAAAATGCGCCACTGTTTTGGAAGTTAATTTGGGAATATCTACTACATATGTACATGAAAAAATGTTCATTACCTTTGATCCTTAATTCCACTTCAGAGAATCTATTCTGGTAAATACGACACCAATTATGCTTGTTTCACTTTCTCAGTCAATCTCCGAACATCATGCATCTCACACAGAACTGGTACATCAGGAAGATTCAGTCAAGGCTAAGGGATCATCCGCCCTCTGCCCTGGCGGATTCCTTCTCAGCCAGACTGCGCTTTAGTCCCAGTCCCGGCCTTGCCTCTGCTGCCTCCAGCCAGAAGCTTGTGCCTCTGTGGCACCTTCCTCCTTGGATCCTGTTGGTTGGGCTGGCCCTAACTGGAAACCTGACCTCACGGTTCCTTGCCATGGCTGTGTCTTAAGGAATGAGAGGTGGTGACCTTGTGGCCTAGGGGTGTGGAGTGGGTTTGGGAAGCACACACCTGAACTTCTGCAAATCCTGAGGGTGGGACTGAGGGTGACCCATGTCTAGAGGAATGTAGCCCCAATGCCAAGGCTTAAGGCTCCAGCAAATTGGCCATTGAAGGGTGGGTAACATTCTTAGGATGGACTCTTTTTAGGTAGAGCTACCCAGGTGATTGCAGCACCTGAGCCAGAACAAAAAGAACTTGTGTGCTAGGGGTGAAGTTTTGATATTTTGGGATGATTTATATTAGAATAGTAAATGGAGCATGCATTTCAAGCTCTTTCTCTCTTTTATTTTATATATTTTTTATATCATTCTTCATTTTAATACAATGTATGCTTTATCATCTCGGGTATAGTCCTCCTGGAATTCACACCACAAATTCACCCATGTACCATCACCGTAGTCCCTTGTGCTCTTCCCACCCCTGTTTTGATCCTACTCCTTTCTCCCCCACTGCAGAATATTTCTGGTTTGTAGTTGCCTGTTGATTTTGATTTTTACTTTATTATAATTACTCCCCCTCTCCCCGGATCCCTTATTTGGATCCCCTACACGCCTTCTGTAAGTGAAACCATTGGTATTTTTCTATTTCTTTTTGGCTTATTTCACTGATCAAGCTCTTTCTTTTTATAAATTAGTAAGCACATTCATTAAATGATGTATCTGGGTTCAATAGCTAAGAATTTGGCAAGAAGGAAGCTTTTATAACAAAGAAATTATGTTAATGCAGCCCTGAATCTTCTCTATGTTATAACACATAGATTGGCTAGAGACAGGTGGTTTCTACTTTTCACTTTGAATGGAAGTCAATTTGAATACTTAAAGGGAAAAAAAATCAGAAACCCACTAATGAAAGTTGCCTACATTTTGCATTTGCTATTGATATACTATTGGTAATTTTTTTAAAGCACTTGCATCTTAATTATTATTGTCTTTCTGAACACCTCCAACACTTTTTTTCTATTTAACTTGCAATTTTTGATACTCCTTTGGTATATAGATCAGATGAGTTTTTCAATAAATATTGCCAAAAATAGAAACAAAAAGGATATAAGGTTTACTGCTTCTCCTTATGTGTGAATTTAAAACACAATCACACAGTGTTTCTCTTTACCTATATAAGTAAGTCTGAAAGAGAGAATTAAATAAAGCCTTCAAAATATTCTTAGGGGCTTCTTATGCCTTAGGTGAATCCAGTAGAATGAGCAAGGAATTATTTGAAATATCTAGATCATACATTGGACCTGCAATACACACACATGAACACACTGGAACCCACACCCACTATCACAAGTCTCAATCAGAATCCCAATTTGAGGTTATGTGAAATCTGTCTTTTTCAGTTGCTTGGAAAACTAACAGAATTTGCTTTAGTGGATGGCACTAGGAATATGAAAGACAGCAATGGAAAGAAATTAATTTTCATTCTGTCATCTTTTGAATTTTGTATCTTTTAACTTAAACTGCATTCAAAATATCAATCGATTAATTTTTTAAAATTAGCTCAGAATGCTCTTCAGTTGTTTCCTTGTAAATATATAGACATAATTGTAGTGAATTTTTTATTTTATTTTTTAAAAAGATTTTTTTATTCATGCATACAAGAACTGGGGTACAGGCCAGATGTGTGGGAGAGTGATAGGATTCACCAGAGACAGAGTGGGGAACAGAACAAGCAGACTGACTGAAATACACTGCTGAGGGGAGCAGCAGGTGAGACAGGAAAGGTCTGCCACACCATGTGGGTTGCTCTGCAGCTGGCGGGGATTGAACCCGCACTGCAGAGGCTGTGGACAGCTTCACAGCGCTGCGCTCAACTGCCTACGCCACTAGGGAGACCCTGTAATGAATTCTTTTTTTTTTTTATGGTAAATTTTTATATATTTTTTAAGATTTATTTATTTATTTATACAAGCACTGGGTATAGTCAGAAGCACAGGAGGGTGAGAGAATTCACCAGAGCCAGAGTGGGGAACAGAACAGGCAGACTGACAAAGTACACTGTTGAGGGGAGCAGCAGGCACTGCAAGAGAGGTCTCTGTGCCATGTGGGACCCTTGCTGGTGGCCAGAGATCGAACCAGTGCTGCAGAGGCTATGGGCAGCTTTGCAGCCCAGCGCTCAATCACTGTGCCACCGAGGAGGCCACCCTATAGTGAATTCTTTAAAAGGAAATAAACATTGAGGGGCCATGTCAACCCAAGGGACTGGACAAACAGTGGAACTGGAACAGCAAAATATTCATAGAGTAATACGTGAAATGTGGCCTCATCTCGCTCCATCTACTCCATCTATGTGCACTTCATGAAAAAAGCAGATTATACATTTTCCTCAAGTGTACATAGGATATTCTCCAAGACTGACCCTAAATTGGGCCACAAGATGAGTATTAGCACATTCATGAAGACTGAAATCACACTAAGTATCTTCTCATAACATAAAGGTATCAAACTAGAAATCAACTACAAAAAGAAAGCATGGAAATCCTCTAACATGTAGAGACTGAAAAACACACTACTGAAAGATGACCAGGTCAATAAGGAAATCAAAGAAGAAAACAAAATGTACCTTGAGAAAAATGACAACAAGGATACAATCTTCCAGAATGTAAAGGACCCAGCAAAAGCAGTGCTGAGAGAGAGTTAAATAGCAATTCAGGCCTACATCAAGAAAAAAGGAAAGAGCCCAAATTAACAAACTTGAAAAAGAAGAACAACAAAAAAAATCCAAAAACCAGTAGAAGGAAGGAAATAATAAAAATTAGAGAAGAAATAAAGGAAATAGAAATAAAAAACACAAATTACAACATCATGAAACCAAAAAGCTGGTTCTTTGGAAAAAACAAACAACAAAATAGACAAATCTCGGGCCTCCCCTGGTGGCGCAGTGGTTGAGCGCTGGGCTGCAAAGCTGCCCGCAGCCTCTGCAGCGCCAGTTCGATCCCCGGCCACTAGAGAGGGTCCCACATGGCGTGACAGACCTCTCCTGCTGCGTCCGCTGCTCCCCTCAGCAGTGTATTTCGATCCATCTGCCTGTTCTGTTCCCCACTCTGGCTCTGGTGGATTCTTTCACCTTCCCACGCTTCTGACTGTACCCAGTGCTTGTATAAATAAATAAATAATTTTTTTTTTTTTTTTTAAAGACAAATCTCTAGCTAGGCTCACTGAGAAGAAAGGGAGAAAACTCAAATTAATTAGCTCAAAAACAAAAACAGAGAAGTTACAAAGACACTTCAGAAATTCAGAGCACAAATAAAGATTACTGTGAACATTTATATCCAAACAAGTTCAATAACCTAGATGAGATGGAGAAGTTCTTAGGATTACACAATCATTCAAGACTGATTAGGAAAGAAACAGAAAACCAGGACAAGCCAGTAAAAACTCTCTCCAAAAAACAAAAGTCCAGGACCAGAGGGCTTCATAAGTGAGTTCCACCAAATTTCAAAGATGAGCTAATAACTCTCCTTTTCAAGCACTTTCAAAAATTGAGAGAGAAGGAATACTTCCAATCACATTTTATGAGGCTAACATTATGCTAAAATGAAAACAAAGACAACACAATGAAAGAAAACTACAGATCAATTTCCCTAATGAACACAGATGCAAAACTGAATAAAATCTTAGTAAACTGAAACTAACAGTGCGTTAAAAGGATTATACATCTGACCAAGTGAGATTTATACCAGGGGCACAAGGATAGCTTAACATCCTAAAATCAATCAATGCCATTCACCACATCAACAAAAAGATAAAAACCATATGATCATATCAATAGATGCTGACAAAGCATTTGATAAAGAACCATTTATGATGAAAACACTAAAAAACCCATTATAAATGGAACATAATATCAGAAAAGCCATATATGCCAAATCCACAGGTAACATCATTCTCAGTGGTCAACAAGTGACAGCCTTTCCACTAAGATCTGGTATAAGACAAGACTCTCCACTATCACCTGCGTTATTCAACATAGTATTGGGAGTCCTAGCAATAGCAATTAGGCAAGAGAAAGATATATAAGGAATCCAAACATATATAAGGAGACACCCTATTGAATGGGAGAAAATATTTGGCACACCATAAATCTGATATCAAAGACCTACAGAGTGCATATATCTCAAGAACAACAAAAAATAATCCAATCAATATGGGTAGAAGAGCAAAACAGGCATTTCTCCAAAGAAGGCATATAGATGGCTAGTAGGCACAAGAAAAAATGTCTGTCATCTCTTATCATGAGGGAAATGCAAATCAAAACCACAATGAGATACCATCTCACACTTGTGAGAATGGGTCATATCAAAAAGACCAGAAACGACAAGTGCTGGTGAGGGTGTGGAAAAAAAGGAACCCACTAACAGCAAACTGATCTGTTCCTCATGGAAAGTAGTGAGGAGTTTCTCAAAAGACTAAAAACAGGATCTGCTCTACCATCCAGCAATTCTACCCCAAAGAACACAAAAACACTATTTTGAAAGGAAACCTGTACTCCTATGCTCATTTCAGCAGCAGTACCATAGTAAAGATATGGAAACAACTTATGTTCCCCAGAATGAATGAGTGGATCAAGAAGATAGGGTATATGTACACAATGGAATACTACGCAGTGATGAAAAAAAGATAAACTCATGTCATTTGCAGCAACATGGACGGAGCAGGAAGGGATTATGCTCAGTGAATGAAGTCAGAAGGAGAAAGAGATACCAGGTGGTGTCACTTATATGTGGAATATAGAGGAACCAAACAAAGGGTCAGACAAAGATAAACATTAAAACAACCTTTGAAAGCTGACCATAGATCTGAGGCATCCAGAAGAGGAGGTGGACAGGGAGGGACAAAAATGAGGGGCGGAAGGGAGAACACAATATATGGTGGAGGACTATGGGTAATTGGTGGTGGGAGTGCTATCCTGACTACACCTGAGGGGGGGAATCCTATACTGTCAAAACACTAAATAGGTTTATATAACAAGCTCATACATATCGCAATGGTAAAGAAAAAATATATCTATAGTTCAATATTTTTAAGTTACAAATTTTCCCCAAACTGCTCAAAGTAATTTCAATCAAAATCCCAGCAGGAATTTTTCATTTTAGAAACCAACAAGATGACTCTTAATTTTTAAAAAAAGATTTATTTTTTTAATTTATGCATAGAATAACTGGGGTATAGGTCAGAGGTGTGGGGGGTGAAAGGATTCACCAGGACAGGGTGGGGAGCAGGTAGAATAGGCAGATCTACTAAAATACACTGCTGAGAGGAGCAGGGGTAAGACAAGGGGGTGTGCCATGTGGGTTAGCAACCTGGCTGGGGATCGAACTCATGCTGCAGTAGGTGGTAACAGCTTGATAGAGCTGAGTCTTAATCCCTGCACCACCAGGGAGGCACTGATTCTTAATTTTATGTGGAAAATCAAAGGAATCAAAAGAATTTTGAAAAAGAGGAACAAAGTTAAAGAATGCATCCCACCTGACTTCAAGACTTACTGCATAATGACAGTAATTGAGAATATTGGTGAGAGAATAGACCAAAATGGAACACATATAGAGAATTCAGATATAGTTTCATAAATATATGTCCAATTGGTTTTTAATAAATTGTAAAGATAAATCAATAAGAAAAAAGTTTAGTCTTTCAATAAGTGGTGCTGGAACACTGAATAGCCATATGAAAAAAAAATTATTCCATACCTTGTGCCTTCCACAATATATACTTCAAATGGATCATAAGACTAAATGCATTATCTAAGAGTATGAAATTTCTAGAAGATAAGGGGAAAATGATTATAAGGGGGTGTTAGAGATGTCTTAGCTACAACACCAAAGTCATGATCCAGAAAAAATTAAATTGAACTTCATCAAAATTAAGACAGTGCTCTCTTCAGAAGGGCTTTGCTAGAAGAATGAAAAGGCAGGGTATAGATTTGGAGAAAATACTTGCAAATCACATATCTGGTAAAGGACTTGTCTCAGGATTAAAAAACCCATCAAATTCAATGATAAGAAAACAAACACCCCAATATGAATTGGTGAAAAGATTTGAACAGATATTTCTAAAGAAGATACTACTAAAGAAGATAGTTCATGTTCAAATAAGCACATTAAAAGATGGTCAACATTACTATTCTTTATAGAAATAGAAGTATAAAACTAATTTTAAAGCTGTAAAAACTATTAAGATGTGTAAAATTTTAAAAAAATGTGACAATACCAAATGTTGACAAGATCACAGAGCAATTGGAACACATGCATTCCTGGTGGGAATGCAAATTGGACAAGTTTGACAATTCCTTATAAATTTAAATATTCATCCACACAACTGTGCAAACCCAATTCTAGATACTCACCCAAGGAATGAAGTAAATGAAGGAAGCCAGATTCAAAAGCTAAATTAAATAGTTTCATTCATATGACATTTTGCAGAAGACAAAAATGTGGAACTTATCACTGGTAACCAGGGGCTGGGGTTGGGAACAGGGTGGTTCTTGGGAAACTTGGGGGTTGATGGGCTTATTGAAACTCTTGACTAGTAATTACATTGCTATATGAATTTGTCAAAATTTGCAGAAATGCACCATTACAGAGGTGAACTTTCATAGTAAAGAAAGGCTGGTGGAAGTGGAAAATAGTATTGCTTTGGAATTCTTTTGCAGTTTTTAAAAAAGAGTTAAACATCCATTTTTCCTATCACTCAGTGATTCCACTTCTCCCAGGTATTTTATACAAAAGAAATTAATAATTTGTTCCCAAAAGGCATGTAAAGATTTTTCATATCATCCTTATTCACCATAATAGCCCAAACTGGAAACAGATCTAATGTCTTTTAACAGGATGTAAGCAAAATTTGCATATATTTGTACAATAGACCACTACTCTTCAACAAAAAGATATAAAATATTGATCTCACAGCAACATGGATGAATCTTCAAAACATTATTATGAGTGAAGGAAGCCAGACACAAAAGAGAACATCCTGCAGGATCCCATTTATGTGACGTTCAAGAACAGATCAAGCAACACATGGGGAGAGAAGTGACAAGAGAGGCCGCCTGTGGAAGGGCAGGTCAGCCTGGAAGGGGGCCTAGAGCTATGGAGATCTATATGATTAGGGTGTTGGTTACATGGTTTAAACATTTGTGAAAACTCATTTTATTACATGTGAATTTAACTTCAATGGAAAAAAAATGTGTATAATGAGAAGCCAGAAAGTGATTACCTGGAGGGGTGCAAAAAGGAAATTTATGGAGTGATGGAAATGTTAATATCTTATTTTGGAGCAGTCAAAACTCGTGTAACTGAATACATGGAATGATGTAATTTACTCATGTAAACTATATGTCAGTGTAAAATAATGTAAAGACATAAAAGAGAAAAAACTAGCCAAAAAAGAGAAAATAGTTAAATAGATCAACAGGCATCATATCCAAGCAGGTATGCTGTAGGGGGTGTCAGGAGTGCAGACCTCTGAAGGTGAAGATATGATGATTGAGGCCATTGTAGAATCTTAGGTCCCTTTAAAATTCTACATAGTTATTCAACATCAACAATAAACCACCCGCAAAGAGGAGACCCTCCCTACCACAAAACTGTAAAACCTAATGCTGCCCTCACAAAAGGGTAGCTCTTTCTGCCCACTTGGGTCTATGCAAGTATCCTTTATTCTCCCACTTTTTTTTTTTTAAAGATTTGTTTATTTATGCATATAAGAGCTGGGATAGAGGCCAGAGGTGTGTGTGGGTGATGGTGGTGAGAGGAGTCACCAGAGACAGAGTGGGGAACAGAACAGGCAGACTGACTAAAACACACTGCTGAGGGGAGCAGCAGGCATGCCAGGAGAGGTCTGCTGTGCCATGTGGGTAGCTCCCTGGACAGGGATGGAATTCGGGCTGCAGTGGCTGTGGACAGCCTTATAGGTTGCATCTTAACCCCTTGCACCACCAGGAAGGCCCACATTCTCTCACTTTTTTTTTTCTCTCACTTTGAAATAAACCTGCTTTTTTGGATATAACTAACATCTCTCTAGTGGAGAAACTCGCCTGGGAAACTCACAGCATGTGGCTGAAAGCGGGAGTTCTGGTTTGCAAGCTTGTGTGTTCTATAAAGCTCCAGAGAAGATGAAATTGTGCCTGATGTAGTTCAATCATCTAGGTCTTTTCACAGCCCATAATAGCAATTATGCCATTTCTGCAGACCCTCTACAGATGCCCAACAAAGGTGTCCCTGAATAATACCTTACAAGTCCAACTGAAGGTACTCCAGGAATACTCAGAGAATTAGGCTGGGAAACTAGGTATTTGGCCTCCAGAAGTACAATTTCCCCATATATATTTGAGACAGGAATGGGGAATACACCTACCCTCCAGTAACCACTTCAGAATGACTCCTTTCTGTAAAACCCCGGGTTCGTCTGTCCACTGCCTCAGGAATGAGGTTCAAATTTAGATGCTCTATAACTGTTACGTGCAAGTCTTGTAGAGAGGTGGTCCTTGACAAACTACTTCCCTACTCAGTCTTACAGTTTTCACTGATTCCAAAACAAGTCATATGTCTTGAATACTTTATCTACTCATTTCTTCTAGGTATCAACTAAATTTGGACTCTGTCCTAGGATGGCTATTTTATATCCTTTTTTGCCTGTCTGAAACTTTCCACCAGGTATTCTTTTTTTTTTTCCCCCCATCATCCAGTTCCATTGAACTCGTAGGCATTTACTAGGAGCCTGAGGTACATGCTTTCCTGCCAACAGGGACATGCTCTGTTGGCCAACAGAACATCTCTGATGGTGCTTCATTGTGAGGAAGACAGATCACGCAGTCTTCAGCATGCTCATAAAGCCCCAAGATCTCAGGCTGCTGTGCCCACCATTGGTAAGCCTTAGTTCCCCCCACTGACTATGACCATTTCTCTGGCCTCCTAACCTGCTGCCCCCACCCATCCTCTATGCTCAATCACAGTGACTACTGGCTGAGGCTGCATTTATTACACTTTCATGATGACTCGGTATCATCATTTCTCCTGCTGATAATTGCCAAGAATGTTTCTCTTCATCCATTAAAAAAAATATCCCTTTCAAAATCTGCTCAAATATAACCTCCTTAAGACCTTCTGGTGTGCTCCTACTCTAACATAATAGATCTCTCCTCTCTGTGTATTATGTTACTTTACAAGATCGATCATTTATAACCTTAAATGCTGATTTGTGTCTATATTTATCTCTCTGCTTTAAGTAGCAAAATTCTTTTTTTTTTTTTTGATTTATTTATACAAGCACTGGGTACAGTCAGAAGCGCAGGAGGGTGAGAGAATTCACCAGAGCCAGAGCGGGGAGCAGAGCAGGCAGAAGGACCGAAGCGCACTGCTGAGGGGAGCAGCGGGCGGCAGAAGGGGTCTGCGTGCCATGTGGGACCCTCCTCCGGTGGCCGGGAGCAGCCGGGGATCGAACCGGCACTGCAGAGGCTGCGGGCAGCTTCGCAACCCAGTGCTCAACCACTGCGCCACCGGGGAGGCCCTAAGTAGCAAAATTCTTAAGGACAGGAATCGTGTTTTATTTTAAGTAACTCTACCATTTAGCCCAGAATCTAAATATTAGTAAATATAAAATTAACAACAAGCATTTAAGATGAGCCTCCAATAGGACAAGGAATGGTACTAAGAGTGTTTCTTAGGCACCTCATTTACTCCTTACCCAAAAGTAGGCATTGCCATTTACAGAGGGTGGAATAGTGCACAAAGAGAACAAGAATTCTGTCCAAGGCCTCACATTTAGGAAGTGTTGTCGTTGGGACATAGTAAATAAATGACTATTAGTATGTTGAGAATTAAGACTTTTCCTAGTATTTTGGGAATAAAATAAAAGACATGGTCTCTGTCCTTGAAAGACTTACTGAACTGGCATCACTCTTTACCATCACAAAGTTGCACATGTCAGTGTCCAGAAGCATGAGTCCATCTGATCAAATGGCTTTTCAAAGTCATTATTTGGGGAAAAACAAAAACAGCAACAACTTGTCAAAAGCCTGATCGATTACATTTTGGAGGAACTAGGTTTTTTTTTCCTCACACATTGTTTTCTTATATCTTTGTATTTATTTATTTATTTATTTATTTATTTTATAGAGGCATGTTTTTATTTTATTTTATTTATTTGTTTGTTTGTTCATTTTGTTTATACATGCACTGGGTACAGTCAGAAGCGCGGGAGGGTGAGAGAATTCACCAGAGCCAGAGCAGGGAGTAGAGCAGGCAGAAGGACCGAAGTACACTGCTGAGGGGAGCAGCGGGCGGCAGGAGAGGTCTGCGCGCCATGTGGGACCCTCCTCTGGTGGCCGGGGAGCATCCGGGGATCGAACCGGCGCTGCAGAGGCTGCGGGCAGCTTCACAGCCCAGTGCTCAACCGCTGTGCCACCGGGGAGGCCCCATTGTTTTCTTATATCTTTGCTTTGGTCATGGCCTATGTTGACATTTTTTTATTGCGAACACGTCACAAATACAAAGAATAATATCACATTACATAGAATAATGGCATTTACTCTCTTATAATTCCCAACTCCGTCCCCACACAATTATGGGTACAGAAGATCCCCGCAGTTAAGTTCTCCCCAAACTCAGGGATAACTTACTATCACACCCCTTGACTCTGAATAAACAGCCTAGTGGTTTTGGCAGGACACCAACCTTTGAGAGTGCTCATGGATCCTGGCACCCTGCATTTCCCAGCGCTGACAGCAGGAGGTGCTCGGCTGACCTCGGAACAGGTCTCTCAAATGCTGGGGTATTGCAAAGCAGTCCAGGGGTGCAGAGAATGACCCCCAGGGGGCATGGCAAGTTCCCTCAGAAGCTAAGCTCCTCTAGGGAACTTGGCCCAGAATGTTCACTCCACAGAAGTCAGCAATAGCTTCCTGACACCACATGCCTGTACTCCGAGGACGCTGGTAACCCCGGGTCTGTGAAGATGAGGATGCCGCTGCCTTCTGCTTGGACTCCAGGCCCTGCAGGTAGGGAGGCGGCAAGGTCTTGGTGGTCCTGGGGAACAGGCACAGCCAGTCATTGGAAAGCAGTGTGAGGATGGCCCTTGGGACTGCAAGCTGCTTGCAACAATCTTTGGGGCAGAACCAAAGCTGGGCTATCTGAATGACCACACCTGTCCAAAAAGGGCTTTCCCTGGCAGCGAAGTGGAATGTGCAGGTAGGCCCTGAGGTAGGGATGACTTTGGGGATTTAGGAGTTGTGATATGAGGTGTTTGGGAAAACTCCCCCATCTCCCTCACCTGCATGCTGTCATGCTGTCAATTTTCAATAAGTCAGAGAATCAGAACCCCCAAAAAATCTGAAGGCCAGCCTGATGGGATGGTATGCTACAGGGAAAAATGAAAAAGTCCTACTGAAACAGGGGCGGAGAGAGCCACAAAAGAGGCCACAGGGGAGGAGGCTGGATATATGGAACAGTCACCCACCTGCCCAGGCTCTGAGACCAGAGAGCCACCAAAAAAAGCCCCAAAAGGCCAAAAACCAAAGCCAAGAGCTATATCCTAACAAAGGACAGTGCCCAATATGAGAACAGGACACTCTGGGTTCTCACCCATGTGCACAATTGCAAGAGACCTTAGGCTCCAGGAACTACCACCATGGGGTTTATTTTACAAACAGAGGAAACAAAGAGCTTACTGAATCCACAAGTGGTGGCTGCCTCACCCAGGTAGCATCAGTGGTGGTCGCCAGCGGTCACCAGGAGTGCTGGACAGCACTAGCCAGTAGTGATGGCCACTCTGGCCTGCAGAGGTGGTGTCAGAGACACCCGGTGTTAATAGCTCTTTGTGAGTTGTTGGGTTATATATACCAACAACAAACAGCTCTTTCAGACACCAGGCCCAGGGCCTTTGATGTTCCTTTCAGGTGATGTCAGAGACAGGACTGAGGCCCAGTCTGTGACAGAGCCCTTCGGCTTCTCTTCCCTTCTCAGAGGGCGGCCGCTGGATGCTTCTTTTCCTTGGAGGCTGGAACTGTCTTCCTTTCTTCAGGGGCTGGCATTGTCTTTCTGTGTGCTGGCATTGTCATCTTGTTACAGGGCAACCCTGATATAAAACGGGTTGCCTGACTGTGTGTCCTCACCTGCATGCTTAAAGGGGACTTAAACTGCAGGCACACACAAAGGAAGGGGAAATGAGGAAATGTACAACTCAGGGAGCAAAGAGGGAGATAAATTCTTAAATGCGTTCTACCCATTCCGCTGACCTCGAATCCCAAATGGTTCGCTGAGACCAAACCTGCCTGGCCAAGAGCATGAGCCAAGAGAGAGCTGCCCCCACTTACATGGCCAGTTAAATACCCAAACAGAGAAAATGGCTGCTTAACTCCACCTTTAGGTCCTCGCAATCTCCCTTTGGGGATCATGGGATTTGCAGTTCCCAGTGTCATGATGGAGTGAGGTGGCATCCACAAAGCCTGTATGGAGTTTGCCCAGGACATCCTTTCCCCCTAACAGTCTGGTCATTCCTGGGAGCTGGTGTCTTGTCATCTCTTCTCAGCGTCCTCTGATCCTTGCTTACATCTCCTCTTTCAGGGTGCCCCATCCACAAGTCTGATTGGACCAATTTTCAATCCTGTGGCTGATTAGACCATTTACCAATCAGCTCATAGCACCTGATTGGTCCATTCTAGGAAGTGTGCTTTACATAAAAGGGCTCTGAGGAGCAAATGCCACAACTGATTTGTGGTGAGAAGCTGGATCCTGGCAACAAAAGTCTGATTGGAACATTTAGCACCAATCAGCTCATATCTCGCACCTGATTGGTCCATTCCAGGATCCAGAAAGTACTTTGTTACATAAAAGGCCTTTGAGGAGCAACTGCCACAGTGGACAAAAAGGCAGTTACTGAGCTCTGAGGAGCAATTGTCACAACTGACTTGTGGTGGAGCAGCAGGTTGAAAACACCACTCTCCTGTCAGCTTCCTCCACTGAGACAGCTGGGTTCCTGTAACACTACAGCTAACTCTACAGAGATGAGACATGACAGAGACATATCATCATAGTAACCCATGTTTCTAGTTCTCTTTTTTCCCCCTGGTATTTCTAAAATTTTAATTTTCTTACATCATTGTTCATTTTTGTACAATAGATTTCTCCCCTCAGGTGTAGTCCTCATAATTTTCCACCACCACATCACCCATGAACTGTTACCATAGTCCCTTGGGGTTTTCCATCCTTGTTTTGATCCCTCTCTCTTCCCCTCCCCTGTTGTATGTCTCGGATCTATGGTTTGTCTGCAAGTTTGTCTTTTTCTCTGACCTTTTGTTCGGTTTCCCTATATTCCACCTATAAGTGAAACCATTAGATATTTTTCCTTTTCCTTCTGACTTACTTCACTTAGTATAATACCTTCCAGCTCCATCCACGTTGCTTCAAATGGCATGATTTTATCTTTTTTTGATCTCTAAGTTGTATTCTGTGTAGATACCACATCTTTTTGATTCACTCATCTGTTTTGGGGCATTTAGGTTGTTTCCATATCTTGGCTATTGTAAACAGTACTGTTAAACACAGGAGTTCAGGTTTCCTTTCGAATTAGCATTTTGTTGCCCTTTGGGTAGATTTCTAGGAGTGGGATTGCTGGATCATATGGTAGATACATTTTTACTGTTTTGAGGAACCTCCACACAGCTTTTCATAGTGGTTGGACCAGTTTGCTCTCCCACCAGCAGTGTAAGAGGGTTCCTTTTTCTCTACATCCTCACCAACATTTGTTGTTGCCAGTTTTTGAGGGTTTTTTTAGTATGCATCAATCTCACTGGTGCGAGGTGGTATCTCATTGTGGTTTGGATTAGCATTTCCCTGATTATAAGTGATGTTGAGCATTTTTTCATAGACCTGTTGGCCATTTGCAATTCCTCTTTGGTGAAGTGTTTTTAACTTTTTTTAATTAGATTATTTGCTTTATTTTGTTGAGTTATAGGTACTGATATCAATCTGAATCTGATGTCGGATGTATGGTGTGGCAAGTATTTTCTCCCCATTCAATAAGGTATTGCTTCAGTTTGGTTATTGCCTCTTTTGCTCTACAGAAGCTTTTTAGTTTGATGTAGTTCCAGCTGTTTATCTTTTCCTTCATTTTCTTTGCTTCTGGAGATGAGTCCTCTAAGATGTTTCTGAAGTTGTATGTTATGGAGTGTTATGCCTATGCTTTCTTCTATGTATTTTATGATTTCAGGTCTTGCATTCAAATATTTTATCCATTTTGAGTTGGTTTTGTGGATGGTGTGAGATAGTAGTCTACTTTCATTTTTTTGCATGCAGTGGTTCAGTTTTCCCAGCAGCATTTATTGAAGAGACTATCATTGTTCCAGTGCATATCTTTGCTCCTTGGTCCATATGTTGACCATGTATGTGTGGCTTTATTTCTGTTAAATTCAATTCCATTGGTCTATGTGTCTGTTTTTGTTCCAGCACCATGTTTTAATTATAATAGCTTTGTAGTTTAGTTTGAAATCTGGGCGTGCAATATCTCCATTCTTCCACCTTTTGGTCAAGAAAATTTGACTAGTCAAGTTTTTGTGTGTGTGCGTGTGTGTGTGTGATTCCATATGAATTTCATCAATATTTGTTCTATTTCTTTGAAGAATGCCATTGAGATCTTTATTGGAATTGCACTGAGTCTGTAAATTGCTTTTGGTAGGATGGCCATTTTGATAACATTAATTATTCCAATCCATAAGCAGGGAATGTCTTTCCATTTCTTTGTGTCTTCTTCTATTTCTTTTAACAATGTTTTGTAACTTTCTTTGGGTAGGTCTTTCACCTCCTTTGTTAGGTTTAGTCCCAGATACTTAATCTTTTTTTGGTACAATTGTAAATTGGGTGGTTTTCTTAATTTCGTCTTCTTCAATCTGTACATATAGCAAGATTGATTTTTGTGTATTGATTTTATAACCTGCTACTTTACTAAACTGGTTTATTGTTTTAGTTTTTCTGTGGAGTTATTAGGGCTCTCTCTATAAATCATCATATCATCTGTAAATATTGATAGCTTTACTTCTTTCCCTATTTGGATTCCTTTTATGTCTTTCCCTTGCCTTATTGCTAGCTAGGACTAGCTAGGACTTCCAGCATTATATTGAAAAGCAGTGATGAGAGTGGACATCTTTGTCTTGTTCCAGATCTTAAAGGATTTCAGTTTATCACCATTAAGATGTTAACAACAGGTTTGTCACATACAACTTTTATTATGTTAAGTTCCTTCTGTCCCAAGACTTTTGAGGATGTTCATCATAAATGGATGTTGAACTTTATCAAATGCTTCCTCAGCATCTACTGATATGATCATATTATTAATTTTCTTTTTGTTGATGTCTTGAATTATATTAATTCATTTTCAAATGTTGAACTATCCTGTGTTCCTGGACTAAATCCCAAGTAGTTGTGGTGTATTGTCCTTTTGATGCATTGTTCGATTTGCTTTGCAAGGATTTTATTAGGGTTTTTGTGTCTATGTTCATTAGGAAGATTGGTCTGTAGTTTTTTTTTTTTTTTTTTTTGTGTGTGTGTGTAGCCTTTGGTTTTGGTATTAGTGTAATGTTGGACTTTTTTCTGACCCTGTTTGAAATGTGTGTTTTTTTTTTAAAGATTTATTTATTCATGCATATAAGAACCGGGGTACAGGCCAGATGTGCGGGAGGGTGAGAGGATTCACCAGAGACAGAATGGGGAGCAGAACAGGCAGACTGACGGAAATACACTGCTGAGGGGAGCAGTGGGTGAGACAGGAGAGGTCTGCCGCACCATGTGGGTATCTTCCCAGCCGGCTGGGATCAAACTCGCGCTACAGAGGCTGTGGACAGCTTCACAGAGCTGCACTCAACCACCTGTGCCATCAGGAAGGCCCAAGTTTGAAATGTTTTTTAATGACTCTGGTCTGGGCCCCAGATGTGCACAGCCTTTGGCTAACATAGTTGTGAGAAACAAGCTGGTCCCGGGGATGGAAGACATAGCCATTATAGCCATTGCTGAGTCAGGTCATGTTTCTAACCCACTTGATGTCTGGACTCAGAGAGCAGCTATGTAGATTGCAAATGATTTGCCTTTAGCAATTCATGGCCCTACATTGCCTCCTCCTCTTCCAAGGTTGATTGTGGGGTAGGGGGGTAAGCTGACCAACACCATCGTTTTCTAGTGTTGAACATTTTAGGTACACCTGCATTTATCTACTATAAAGCTAGTGGCTGGTGTGACCTGGAAGATAGTGGTAGGGTCATTTACCTGTACAGAAGATTGGACCAGGTGACTGCTAAGCAAGAGACCCGGTAAAGTCCCATGTATCAGATAATTCATTGACAACCCCCTTGCAAAAGTGACGAATGCTGAAAATGCCTCATGAAATCACATTGCATCTAGCACCTGAGAGCTCCCTTTCTCTTGTGTAGGGATGCTAACCCACATGAGGGCTGGGAGTATCCTCCAAGTGTTTTCAGCATGAAGCACTGACTGCTTCTCTGAGTCTCAGTGGGGGTCATGCTTGTGTTGGTTGTACCCCCTCCCCAGCTCTGCTTTATTTCAAATGTTTTTTTTTATGGCACCCTTATGGTCTGTCCTCTCTGACTAAACCTGAAACTCCATGCTTCTGACTCTAGACTTAATCCCCACTCACTTCCTCCAGAAAGCCTGGCCTAGTGCTCCCAGTCCCTTCTAGTCTATTTCCTCTGTACTGGGTTCTGGGACCCGGTTGCTACAGGCCTCAGTTATTTAACATGACACACACACAGGACCTATTGACCGCTGAGAGGCTTAAGTAGAAGGCCACACTCTAGGAAGCCAGATGCTTCTTTCATATGAACTTGTGCTCTGAATCACACTTAAAATCCCCCTATTTTCAGAAGTTAGTCACGTTCCATCTGCCACATACATTTGTTTTTTCTCCCCCACCCTCTGAGTCCCTCTTCCTCTGGACACACAGGTTCAGATGCTGCCACTTTGGACCTTGCAAGACTCCTTCTCCTTTCCTACATTGGAGCCTCGTCTTTCATTTCTTGTCCCCTTTTTGGGGAAAGATGGTACACTGATGGCATGTTTAATGATTGAGTGGCACCTGAGGGGACAGGTCCAGGTAACACCAGGCAGCGATTTGGCTTATTGGACTTTTGTGAATCTGGCCCAGCACTCAATTGACATCCATATGGACATCTAGATTCATGTTTTCTTGAGTTTCTTACAGAGTGAGGGCCTTTATGAGTTGATTTAGGCACACTCTACTCTGAGGCCTTTATCAGCAGGAAGGGAGGGCCAGGCAGAGAGAGGCCAGAGCAGTTGGGGAAGGAATTTGTGGCCTCAGGCCCTGTCTCAGCTCCTGAAGTCTGCTTCTCTGGTACATGTTTGATGCAACCACATGTGCATTCAATACATTTACATTGCCTGACTTGGGAGAGGTATGGGCTAAGCATTAGATGATACGGTTCAAATAACTCAGGTTCACCCAACTGTTTCCCATTGCCTGCCATCTATGGGAACTCAGAGCATTGGTTCAAAGTGCCTAGGGTTTTAAAAATCATCCCAGATCATCCCAGCTTCTAGGCCAGTGATTTGGTTCTTTGCTTATATTTTAAAAGATCTGCTATGGGGAACAAATATTAGACAATATGCAAATTTCTCAGTAGAAACCTTATAGTCAAGAAGGTAATGGGGCAGGAAATATATAAATTCTTCAAAGAAAAGAATGTCTAACTTAGAATACTTTTCAGCTAGATTATCATTCCAGACTGAGGGAAAGACAGGGAGCTTTACAGATAAAAGTTCAAAAATGCGTTGCCACCAAGTTGGATTTGAAAGAAATACTAAAGGGAGTATTATAAAATAACAAAAAGAAATCTTATCTAAAACACACACCAAAATTATATAACATGGAAGAGGAAGAAAATAAAATATGGACTATTAGAATGAGTTTGAGCTCAAACTATTCAATAGATCACAAGTATAAACCATCACATATAATCCTCAGTATAACCATTAAAAAATTTATAGAATTAAAACATAAGTGTGCACTCTCTCTGCCCCTTTCCATATGCCAAGGAAGGCCAGCTGAAGACATAGCCAGGAAGGGGGTCCTTACTAAGAACCCGATCAGGCTGGTATTATGATCTCTAGACTATAGGGTCTTTAAAGAGGTAGTTGAGGTTAATTGTGATCATAAGGGTGGAACCTTGATCTAGTAGAACTGACACCCTTATAAGAAATGGAAGAAGAAAGGAAGGATAAATGAATCACTATTAGATTTTTCTTTATAAATCCCGTAATTTCAGTTTATAAATCTTCAATCTTTGTTTCTATTCTTTCAAATGTTTTATTAATAGTTAGTAAAACTTAATGGAAAAATGGAAATGAAACCCAAAAAAGACATAAAGGAAAGTATCTTTGATACTTTGAAATTATAAAATTATAGGAAAACAAAATATCAACAAATACACATATTCCAATAATTACCTTAAGAATAATTGGTTGTGGCTGTGTAGATTACAAAACAAAGTCCAACTTCCTGTGTTTAGAGGAAACTCATCTTACTACTAAAGACAAGCACACAAAGTTAAAGGCTGGAAGATAATCCTATAAGCAAATGGTCATCAATAAAAGGCAGGAACAGGGCCTCCCCTGGTGGTACAGCGGTTGAGCACTGGGCTGTGAAGCTGCCGGCAGCCTCTGTAGCACCGGTTCAATCCCCAGCCGCTGGCGAGGGTCCCACATGGCGCGCAGACCTCTCCTGCTGCCCGCTGCTCCCCTCAGCAGTGTATTTCATCAGTCTGCTTGTTCTGTTCCCCGCTCTGGCTCTGGTGAATTCTCTCACCCTCCCACGCTTCTGACTGTACCCAGTGCCTGTATAAATAAATAAATCTTTAAAAAAAAAATAAATGAAAGGCAGGAACAACTATACTTATATCAGGTGAAATAGATATTCAGTTAAAAAAATAATGAGGGCCTCCCCTGGTGGCACAGAGGTTGAGCGCTGGGCTGCGAGGCTGCCTATAGCCTCTGCAGCACCAGTTTGTTCCCTGGCCACCGGCAAGGGTCCCACAAAAAAAAAAATAAATAAATAAAAGACAGACACAGTTCAACATTACATTATGATTAAGGGGCTAATACAACAAAAAGATGTAACACTTAAAAATATATATGCACCAAGTGATAGAGCATGAAAATATATAAAGCAATTACTAATAAAGAGTGATGTCTCCAAAACAATACTAGTAGGGAATTTTAAAACTACTTAAGATAGATCAACTAGACAGAGAATAAGGAAATAATAGCCTTATGATGAACTAGATCAGATAGGTTTAATAGATATCTACAGAACATTCTATCCAAAATCTGTAGCATATACATTTTCCCATTGAGAATGGGACATTCTCAAGAATAGACTATATATTGGGACATAAATCAACTGTCAATAAATAATGAAGATTAAAATCATGCCAAACATTCTTTCTTACCACAAAGCTAGAAATCAACTATTTTAAAAATGGTAAAATCTTAAACACTTGGGAATTAAACAACATACTTTTCATGAGCCACTGGGTTGAAGAGGAAATTTAAGCAGAAATTTAAAAATGCCTGAAAACTAATGAAAATGAAGACTGGAGCAACCAGAATTTATGGGATGTACAAAAGTGTTTTAAAGAGGATTTTTTTTGCAATAAATGTGGACACTAAAAAGGAAGAAAAATCCTAAATAAACAATTTAACACTATACCTAAAGCAACTTGATGAGGAAGAAAGAAACCAAAACTTAGAAGTAGGGAGGGAAAAAAATAAAAATTATGGTATAAATAAATTAAAAATCAAAAAGGCCATACAGAGATCAGTGACACTAAGAATTAGATCTTCAAGAAGACAAATAAAATCTACAAATCTTTAGCTAAACTAATGAGAAGAAAGCTTTAATAAGTAGAATTAGAAATGAAAGAAGAGAAATAACTAAGTAGCATAGAAATACTATGCTACTTCTAACCTCTTACAAGAGATTACTATGAACAACTATATGAAACAAATTAGAAAATCTTGAAGAAATAAAGTTTTAGACCAATACAGCTTACCAAGACTGAACCAGGAAGAAAGAGAAAATTTAGATTAAATGGATCACAACTATGGAAATAAAGTCAGTAATAAAAAATCTCCACAAAAACAAAAGCCCAGAACCAGATAGCTTTACAAGTGAATTTTGTAATACATTTAAAGAACTTATGTTCACTACTGAAATTATTCCAAAATATCCAAGAGAAGGTAATATTTTCTAACACATTCTATGATGCTAAGAATACCCTAATATAAAAAACATACACACACAAAAAAAACTAGAGACTAATATTGCTGATAAATATTGAGTAAAAAAATCCTGAAATACTAGAAAATCACATTCAACAAAATATTACAAAGGTGATCCCTGGAATAAATCATATGATGATGATGTAAGGATAGTTTAATATATGCAAAATCAATTAATGCAATATATTTCATTAAAAAAAGACAGGATAAACCATATAATATCAATAGATACAGAGAAAGTATTTTTGATAAGATAAGACACCCATTTATAGTAAACAAGATGACACCCATTTATAGTAAACATCTCTTAAAAAGATGGGAGAAGGACCCTATCTTTTTTTTTTTTTTAAAGATTTATTTATTTATTTATGTAAGCACTGGGTACAGTCAGAAGCGCAGGAGGGTGAGAGAATTCACCAGAGCCAGAGCAGGGAGCAGAGCAGGCAGAAGGACGGAATTACACTGCTGAGGGAAGCAGCGGGCGGTGGGAGAGGTCTGCGCACCATGTGGAACCCTCCTCTGGTGGCTGGGGAGCAAACTGGCGTTGCAGAGGCTGTGGGCAGCTTCGCAACCCAGCGCTCAACCACTGCGCCACCTGGGAGGCCCAGAAGGACCCTATCTTAACATAATAAAGACCATATATTGCAAACCCATGTACAACATTATATTTAATGGTAAAAAATGGAAACTTCCCCCAAATTTCAGAAACAAGGATGCCCACTGTCACAACTTCCATTTACTCTATTATTATAGGTTTTAGCTATAGTAATTTAGATAAGAAATTAAAAAATGAAGATTAGAAAATCATAAACCTATCGTTATTTGCAAATTACATAGTTTATATATAGAAAACCTTAAAGACTCCATTAAAAACTATTTGAAGCAACAAATGAATATAATAAAGTTGTAGGTTACAAAATTAATATATAAAAACTGTTGCACTATGTGTGTTTTGGTGGTAGTAGAGTTATGATGACCACACCTGCAGGGAAAAACATTATATTGTCAAAATACTAACAAAAATGTAAAACAATGCTATCTCACTAATAAAGAATAAATTGAACAAAACAAAAATATGTTGCATTTTTATATACAGGTAAGTGAGAAGAAAAAGAAATTAACAAAACAATCACACTTATATTTTATCAAAAAGAGTTAAATACCTAGGAATTAACCTAACTAAGGAAGTGAAGGACATATAAAATGAAAATAAAGACACTATTAAAGGATATAGAAAAAAAAAAAAAGAGATGGAAAGTCCATGTTCATGGACAGGGAGAATAGATTCAAAATAATTATTCTACCAAAAAATGATAGATGCAATCACCATTAAAATTCTAATGATATTCTTCTAAGAAATAGAACAAAAAAACCCACTAAAATATATATGCAACTATAAAAGACCCCAAATAGCTGAAAAAAAAAGGAAAAGGGAGGCACCATGACACTAAACTACTGTATAAAGCAACCATAATTAAAACGATATGGTATTATAATAAAAGTAGACACATGGATCAATGGAACAGAATTGCAAGTCCAGAAATAAATCCTTGCATATATCAATGCCTGATTTATGACAAAAGTTTACCCAAGTCAGCTTCAGACTCTTAGCAACTGGGTAAACATAGAAAAACAAATAAATGTGGAGGGTGAGAGGCCCTGGCACCTGTGAACATTGACTTAAGCTGGTTCTCTGGGGTCTTCTGCTGCTTTCAGGGTTTTCTCAGAGGATTTTCTGTACAGAGTCATTCCTCTGAAGAAAATCTCCATAAAATACTTCAGAACCAAGGCATTACATGCTTAATGAGCATCACTCCTCAAAATACACATGGAAGAATGTAAGGAATTTCTTGAATGTCTTGATTTGTATTCAGCAGAACTAAGTATATTCTGTGAAAATGAAATCTTGCAAATCTAAGCCAGAAAGGATAGTTAACATGTTTCCTGAAGTGTGAGCATACATTTTAAATGCTCATTAAAAAAATACATACACTTTATGAAAAAATGCCATTGACCAAAATTAATGCAGACAAGGCAATAAAAAGACAAATGAAACTATTTCCAGAGATGAAAGAAAACCAAGTATCCTCAAAGATGACTGTAGCTATTGGAAGACTACCGCACTCGAGTCCTTGAGGACAGTATGCCTCAGAGTGGTTTTGGGTTTTCTCAAGGAGATCAGACTCAGGAGAAGTTCTATTTCTTCAAGGATAAAACTATTACAAAACAGGGTAAAACATGGCGCTTACTCCAGAGTGAACCTATGCAAACAAACAAAAAACAAACTCCAACAAATTAATGAAAAAAAAAATGTATTTACCACAGCTAGAAAACACACACCCCTTCTGCTAGCAACTGGTAAGATTTGGTATTTACTGGAATCACATGCTGAGGGACCAGTATCTGGAAAGAGCCCTGGGGAACTTTAATATACACAGGGTTTCAGTACCAACTGGGACCTCACTTTCCTTAAATGGTCTGCCCAAGGTCACATTAGAATAGAGCCAGCACTCAGGACACACAGCGGATTCTGCACCTTGTCCAGCACACTGCTCATACTTCCATCTCAGGATGCCTAGAAGATTCTGGTGTTCAAAATGACATAAATTTTATTATATTTTGATGTTGCTTTAAGCTTTTCTTTTCCCCCCCTTCCAAAACATGTATCAAGGAAAGCTTCCTTATGCTTCATTTTAATGATATCTTCAATATCATAATATAGGTTCTTTCAGGGCATATATAAAGATTGCCTAGTTGTACATGTAAATATGGCGTGCAGATTATGAGACTGACATTGAGGGAAAATATATCTTAAAATTACTACTGCCAGGCTTCCCTGGTGGTGCAGGTCGCTGTGAAGCTGTCTGTAGCCTCTGCAGTGCTGGTTCGATCCCTGCCGGCCACGGAGCAACCCATGTGGTGTGGCAGACCTCTCCTGTCTTGCCCATGCTCCCCTCAGCAGTGTATTTCATCAGTCTGCCTGTTCTGTTCCCCGCTCTGGCTCTGGTGAATCCTCTCACCCTCCCGCACATCTGGCCTGTACCCCAGTTCTTGTATAAATAAATCTTTAAAAAAAAAATAAAAAAAATTACTACTGCCAGCATAGCAGACAATCTCAACACCAGGATGACAAATCAGCAGTGGGAATACTAGCAGCTCTTCTAGATGCACAGCACAGGGTTTGAGAGCTCGGAGAAGCAACAGGGCAGGTGTTCTGTTTGCCTTTTTTACCAATTGCCTTTAGATGACCCAATATGGAGGCAAGCACTGCAAATCAGGGGATAACTGTACTTTGAGTATGACCTTTAACATATTAACAATATGTTTTTGCCCCTGCATTTCTTTTTTTTTAAGATTCATTTGTTTATGCATACAAGAACTGGGGTACAGGCCAGAGGTGCTAGGGATGAGAGGATTCACCTGAGACAGAGTGGGGAGCAGAACAGGCAGATCTATTGAAACACACTGCTGAGGGGAGCAGTGGGCAAGACAGGAGATGTCTGTTCCATCATGTAGCTTAGCTCCCTGGCGGTCTAAGGATCTAACTCATGCTGTGCTGCAGTGGCTGCGGATAGCTTCACAGTGCAGCAACTTAACCCCTGTGCCACCAGAGAGGCCCAGCCCCTGCAATTTTTGTATTAAACGTTCATCTCACATGGAAAAGCATCTCCATTTTTACAGTTCAAAGTTCTCACTCTTTTCGTATTTCACATCCAAGTTATTAAGTGATTGCTCAACTCTGTGCAGCTCCTAAAGACAGAAGCCTGTCACTAAAAAGACAGGAGGGAGGTTCAGTCAGGTGAGGTTAGCTTTTAGGGGGAAACTCACAAAGTGATTTTATAAAGTGATTTATCTTCCCCTATGGGAAACTTTGTAAATTAAGTTATGAATGACACAACTTAGAAAATTCTATTTATGAAGTATCTCATTTGCTTTATTTATTTTTTAAGATTTATTTATTTATGCATACAAGAGCTGGGCTACAGGCCAGAGGTGTGGTGGGTGAGAGGACCCACCAGAGACAGAGTGGGGAACAGAGCAGGCAGACTGAAACACACTACTGAGGGAAGAAGGGGGCAAGCCAGGAGAGGTCCGCTGTGCCATGATGGTAGCTCCCTGGCTGGGGATTGACCTTATGCTGCAGTGGCTGTGGATACTCATTTGCTTTATGAAGTGATTTTTCTGTCAGTTATTCTATCAGGCTAATTATTCTATCAGTCTGGGCCCTGCAATCTCCCTGAGCTCTGTCCTGCTTGCTCAAGGGTCACTTCCTGAGTGACCCTGCTTGTGGGTCACTTCCCTTAGCTGGAATAACATTTTTTCATTTATATTACCAATCTTAGCCTATTTATTTCAGTTGTTCCAAATTGTGAATATGGCTTATAATGTACAATGTGTTCCAGACACACACACAACACACAGTTGGAACAGTTAAGAAGACAAATATTAGATGATTTTCCCACTCTAGACAAAACTCCCAAACTCCTGAGTGCAGAGAAGTGCTCCTGAGTAGTAACACAAGAAGGTGCTCCCTGGGTACAGCGGGCACTGGGACAGTCTCCTTAGGTCCTTGCAAAGTCTAAGGCACCAACGGTCCCCTGGCACATCACTCTCCACCAGGCAGAATGTGCACTGACTCAAAGGTCTTTCAGATGCAGTACTGGCAGCTGGCGCACTCTTCTATGTGAAAGATGTGCAGGATAAAGACTGGGAGAGAGTAGGTGCTAGTCCTGAGATCACAGGGAGGCATTAAAGTGAAGAACAAGGAAGCCTGCCTTGATACATGAATTGGAAGGGGAAAAAAAGAGAAACTTAAAGCAACAAAATATGCTAAAACATTCCTTTAGTTGTCATATTATTTTCACATAAACAGAATTCAGAGAAAAATTATTTGCTGATCTCTGGTCAAATTTGTTGTATTCATTGAGCATTTGTTGATGACCTATTTCAGCTTAACACTTTAACAATACCCACAAACCCTCGGACCGACTCGACCCATTTCAGAGTGTGCTGAACATGCATTTAATTTGTAGCCAGGACTTGTAGGTGCAACATGAGTGATCCAGGCTCTCAAAGTCATCAAGGGGAAACCCTTGTCCTGGATTCTGGTGACACATGCAGAGTGTCAATGGAAGTCAGGGTCAGGCTGACCCTCAACAACCAGGGAGGGAGGGGGCATGTGCAATTGTCAGGGTAGCATCTGAGGCTTGGGAGGAGGAACCTGTCCTCAGTCAGGACAGGGTTTGCTGACCTCAATCCAGCACTTTCTGCTGCTGCAGTCTACAGGCCTCCAGGGGGTGTTGGGGGAGGGTACAGAGGGAACAATACAAAGCAGCAGCCATGGCAGAAGTCAGCTCTTCCAGACAGTTCTACAAAAGATCAAACTCATAACTGCTGTCCTCTTGGCCCTGCTCTAACCAAGGAACAACTATCTTCATGTCTTTTCCCTTTATGTTTCCCTTTAAGGCTGCTCTTGTCATAGATTCCTAGGATTACCTGCAATGCTAGGATTTATCTATCTGCTCTCAAGGCTCTTAATCCATCTTGCTCTGGTCCTACTCTGGCTTCAGATTAGTCTCTTGATCTTGTTCTACAGCCACATGTGCCTTGCAAAGTGATGACCTGGGAGCCACCTGCAGGCAAGACTGCTACATGGAACCCTGCAAGATGAGAAACTGGTAAGTATTGTCTAGTTCCCAAACCCAGGGAGGAATATAGATTACATCAAATAGAGGGTAGGGTGCTGTGTACAAAATTAATCCAGATTTTAGAACAGAGTGTCACTCTATATAGTGCTATCCAATAGAACTTTGAAATTGATGGAAATATCTGCACTTTACCTGCACTGTCCAATATGAGGGGCACTGACCACGTGAAGTATAAGTACTTGGTGCAATTGAGGAAATAAGCTTTAAGTTTAACATAACTTTAATTCATTTAGCTTCAAATAGCCACATGGGGTTAATGGCTCACATGATAGACAGCAACAGCCTTGAATCTACAATTCACCAGGTCATGTGGCAAGACATTTTGCCAGCCTGTGGACAAGGGAGAAGTACAGGCTGACACTGTAGTTAAATAAAGTCGGAACTGATGGATGGCCATCAGTGGTGATGAATGGACTAGTGAGAATGGGAAAGGGATCTTGAGTGGGGTGCTGAAAAATTCTGTGTGCATTTTGATCCAAACTAGCATCTTCTTTTCCCCTACCCCATGGTCAACAGCTCTTAATGTCAGCTAAGCAAATAAACTTCTAGAGACTCAGCCATTCTAGAACAGAGAATCAGAATCCCAAAAGATTCTGAAAGGGCAGGCCACAGCTACTGGCAAAAGAAGATGTGCTGGAGTGGACAAATGCATGACTTTACAATCCAGCTGTGCCAAGATGGCACCTGGAGGTGGCATAGCAGGTGTGCACATCAGCATTCTCGAAACTCATGGCCTGTCCACAGGGCAATCTGCATGACTGAAAACCGAATGAGAATTCAGACTGGTTGACAAGAGCAGGGCAGGGGCAGATCAAACCTGAAGCCAGGAAGATGTGAGGAGAAGGAGCCAATGTTAGGTGTCAAGGAGGGGACCAAGAGCAACTTTACCTGGAGAGGAGGGAAAGGATGAGTATTTATTCATGTTCAAACACCATCACATGGAAGCCTCATTTAGTGATTCATGACCTACAGGTAAAAATCAGAGCAGAGATGGAAGTTCTGGCTCAACAGAGGTAGAACAACTAATGATCTGAAAGCTCTGGGTGTGGGCAGGTGGTCTCTGGAGGAACAGTGTACCTTTACTGTGGGTGGATGAGGGGCAGGACACTGGTCTGGGAGTGTGGGAAACCCAAGGCTTTGAGGGTGGCAGAAGTATCAGTTGTCCGCTAAGCCCCACAGACTGTCCCTCAAGTATTGTGGCTCTGCACATGATATGCTGTCTTCCTGCAGGAGTCAAAAGGGGGCAGGGTTGGGGGCTACATACACAGTGGACATTAGATCCTTACAACCAAAGGAGGCCAGACCTCCCAAAGCCAGGTTCCTGGACTATGTGCCTCCCAGGGGTTTGCCTAGCCACCCCATTCAGATCAGAAAAGGAAACAGCTTCCTTTAGATGGCAAATCCATCAGTAACTAAACCAAGGGGAAGTGGAGGCAGGGCATCTCAGCACTTTCCTCCCAAGAGGAATAATTCTCTGTAGAATCCCTTTCTATTGTCAGTCATTAGCTGGGAGTGGGCACTATACACAGCTGTTAGAGGTGGAGGGTGTAGAAGTTAACCATGAAGGGATTCTGAGGCTACCAATGTGGGAGAGGAGAGGTATTGGGGTTCAGCTGGGGCTTGCTGAGGACATTCCAGTGTAGTAGCTTGGTGAGAGTAACCTGGGTTACCATATAGGCTAACTGCTCTATATTTGTTGCTATTGATAGCAAATTATGAATACAGAAGAGAAAAAGTTAAGAGTGGGTTGGAATTCTGTGCCCTAAAACTTTCTCAATTCTTAAACTTCAGAAAAGATACCTGTCTAGTCACTGACTATCCTCACTAGAATTATTCATATATATACTTCTGCCTTCTTAAGAGGAAAAAATAAGGCCCAGAAAATACTATACTTTTTCATTAAGCTGATGACAAAAACAATAGCATTTCAGATGAATTGCTAGTCAATGTGACCCACGTATTGGATTTGAAACACTGAAGTTTTCAGAGTGTTTGTGAAAGGCTGAATTCAGATAGCAAATTCTGTTGACTTAGGGCTTTAATATGCAAACCTTCCTAAAGAGCTGAGATCTACAGCTGTGGATTCTGTGGCTTGTTTGGGGTAGCAGGCGACACACTTACGGAGGGAAACAGTTGAGCAGAGTGCCATTACTTTGATTTATTGCATTGTGAAGTACCACGGGGAGGGCCTGAGAACAAATCCGCTTTATCAGCAGTTCTAAAGCCTTAATACCTGAGATTTGCATTCGGGGGTGGAGTGGGGAGTGGGGTGTGTGGGGTAATCAAGATTGCATTGTCAATACATATGTCATCTGAGATTTGGGTTTTGGCCCTGATAGAAGAATTGTACTAACCTGAAAAAGGCTGTGTGTGATTACAGAGAGAAACCAGCTAAACACCAAATCCCGGTGAAAGATGTGCAATTAACCAGAGAGTCACATACGTTAGCAAAACACCTTCCTTTGGGGTGGAGAGGAACGCATGTGTGACAGAGTGCAGGCTACTCAAGGCACTTCCTGCCCAGGAGCTGCCAGCTTTAGCATGCCTGGGAAGCCCAGTCCTTGAGTCTGTTCTCTTCATTGTCTGCTCCCAGTCACTTCTCATCATCTCGCCCATAGTTAATAGTTTGTAAGGCTTGAGCTATGAGTGTGGCCATTTCCCGGGTGCCTGCAGCAACCACTCTGCAGGACATGAGGTCGAAGGGTCCACCTGGGGACAAAGAGGGAGAAAAGAGCTGAATAATTTGGAACAACCACCCAGCACATGCACATTCCGAGGGAAATAGCTCTGGGCCCTGCTCCAGACCAGCCCAGACTGTGGTCTAGACACAGGGCTGGTCAGAAAGGGTGGAGGCATGTCAGCAACCTCTGCCCTGTATGCATGCAGCCAGGGCCAGAGAGCAGCAACACCACAGAGGCCTCACTGGGGGAACAGAGTGTATGCTTTAACACTCAGAACTAAGATCCAAATGATCAGTGAGATCAGCACGGGGGATCAAAATTTGCCACCTCTTTCACATAAAGATTATTTGGGGCTGATTGTTTTTAAGAAATAGTAGACTCAAGGAGTTTTTCTTTACCTCTTCTTTAACTACCTAAAAGAATTTAGACAGAGGGCTTGTTCCAGAAAGGGAGCATCTGTCACGAGTGATAACTATCAAGAATCTGAGCTAGAATATGTCTGGAAAATATGTGCAAGGGCTGTGTTCAAAGTTCTTCTGTGTCCCTTTGTCTTTGCATGACACAGAAAACATTTGTTTTACTCCTCTTCCTATAAATTATCTTTCCCCCTTTGAAGTTCCAGATACTTACTCTCCTTCTCCTTAGCTCACGATGACATGTAAACCCCAAGGGTTGACTGTGGAGGAGTCTCATGTCTTTGTGGGGTTCCCATAAGGGAAAAATAAATTTTTCTCCTGATAACCTGACTTTTGTCAATTTAATTATTACAAGAACCAAAAGAACGATGAAAGGCAGAGGGAAAATTTTTCTTCCCCACCACCAGAAGATAGGACAGTTCTCAGGTGCAAGTGTGGTGCCCAGGACTCATGGGATAGAGCCCCTGACTCAGCAGGTTGGGGTGGGGTCTGGTAGTATCACTGTCTAGTTTTTGCCGTTGTGCCCCTGGGGATGGAGGGCAGGCCGAGGGTCTCACCTGAAGTGTCTATAACAATGCCACCTGCTTCTCTGATGATGACCGTGGCTGCAGCCAGGTCCCAGCAGTGCAGGCCAAATTGGTAATAGGCATCTGCGGCCCCTGAGGCCAGGTGGCAGAGTGCCAGGGTGGAGCTGCCAATCACTCGGACCCTGGGGCAAAAAAAGAGAATCACATAGATGAGCAGACTGAACACGGGTTGGATTTTTTAAATGGTAGATACACTGACATCAGCAAAGATCACCTATTTTCTGGGCATTCCCAGTAATTAAAAGTGAGCCACAGGGCTCTAACAATAAGCCCCAGATGCAATATGTAGGGTCTGGAGCAATGACCCTCTCACAATGGGGAAAATGTCTATACAGTGGCAGCCACTGGCCATCTGTGACCAATGCGCACTTGAAACTAGCCAGTAAGCCTCAGAACTCCATGGAGTACAACTATGTTAAATTTAAAGTGCCCCATGGACTAGCAGTTTAATAGCACAGGCCTAGATGGGGGATGGCAAAGAAAATTTACTTGGACTTGGATGAACTGTTCCTAAATGCTTATCAGAAGAATGTCATTTATGAAGGCTCTGTGCACACACAGGACTTGACGATGGCTTGAGATCAGTTACTTGGCTTCTTACATGTTGATCAGAAAGGAACAAAGGTCCCCTTCCCATGTTCTAATGCTGGTTGCAGGAGCTGTCCTGAGCAATGACAGTGCATGAGGCCTCTCAGGCCTCAGTGGGGATTGCATGTGCCCTCTGGCCCTATCACATGAGGATCTTTTTCCCTTTCAGTCCCTGAGAGAGGCTAGCAAGTTGGCACTTGGTACTTTCCCCCTTTGCCCCAGGGTTTTCCAGGAACTAAAAGTTCATACCCATGAGCTTTGGCGTGAAGTAACCTCTCCATGTTGCTCAGGAACAATTTCAGAGTAGCAGGGTCACGTTTGGGGCCAATTTCTGTTAGAACCAAGGCCTTTGAGAGATCTGCAAGAGAAAGAATTCCCCCAAATCAGAAAACCCAAGTCTTGGTTCTAGCCGAATAGCTGGGATCTTCTCTGAAACAAACTTCAAATATCAGCCTCTTATGACCTTTCAAGTAGTTTACACTAGGAAGTTTTCCTGATAGCTATGCTGAAAAAGTCAGGTGATGGTGAAGAGAAAAAAATGCATACCCTCACTCTATTTCATCATTATTCCTTTAAAGCCAGCTGCTTCAGACAGCAGCTGACATCAATTTTTATTCTTTCTTTCCAGGGATACATATTATACAGGTAGCAGGAAGAACATGGAAGAATTTGGTGACTTATGAAAATCACCATCATTCAATCACAAATAAATAAAATGATGCCAAACTAGAAACATGTGTTTGGGGGTTGGGGTGGGGGCTGCCTCGCCCAATAAATCTGACTTTAGAACCTCTCCCTCCGTGATCACAAAGATGGAAATACCTACGTTCTGGAGAGAGCAACTTTTAAATAACACTGTCTTTGGAAAAGAAGGCCTCACAGCATAAAGAAGGCAACAGGGCATGGTAACTG
The DNA here is from genome assembly GCF_964194135.1 of Talpa europaea. Lineage (NCBI taxonomy): Eukaryota > Metazoa > Chordata > Mammalia > Eulipotyphla > Talpidae > Talpa > Talpa europaea. The sequence goes on from NC_140080.1 coordinate 48,588,053, forward strand.
ATTGCATGGCCGCCTCTGCTCGGGGGATGGGCTGCCCTAGCCAAGCATACAGTTCTACTAGGAGAGGTGGGCTACCAAGCAAGGGGTGGGCTGTGGTGTGGGGGACATGGCTGGGCTCCTTTCTGTGCTGACTCAGTGGTGGGGGTCATAAAGGTCTCTTTTGTCACACACACAAACACAACCACGCACACAGGGTCACACACGTTTGTCAGCTGCTCAGGCACAAGGTGCCTCACAGGGTGTGTTCAGGCCACAGAAAGAAGCTACCCCACGAAGAGGGAAAACACACTATCATGTTACTCAACGGACCTGACACCATCTCATCTCTCACCAAAGGACCCAATGATTGTCCTTCCTCAGGACCTACACCCACATTCTCCTTATGTCAGAGGCTGTCATTTTATAAACACTTTCTGAAAACTACCTGGCTCGCCAACCAACGCTCCCTGATTTTGAAGCCTGAGTCATTCCTTGCCAGGCAACCCAACACCAAAGTTAGAGTAGCATGAGTCCCATGTGGCGTGGGGGCTCAGGTTCTACCAGAGGGTGCATAGGCCGGTGGTGTTTCCAGGGTCTTGCAGACAGGATCAGTCAGTCTGCCATAGCCACCCACTTACCCAACCCTCAATGGGTCACACACTGAGAAGGTATTTTCCCGGGGCAGGGGGAAGACTTCTAGGCATCTACAGGGCAGGGAAAGTAGGCACTGCAGAAATAGTTACTGAATGAATCAACATTTTCCCTCAAATACCAGCATTTAAGGAGACACTGATAAGAATGTTCTTGTTTATTAAATTAGTAGTACTTTAAGATTTGTGGAAGGAATGTTGGGCTTAATCAGAGTTTTGTTGGCTAGTTACTGTTGTTGTACAACACTATTTTGGGGGTAGGAATAAATTGAGAATTACAGATATTTTAAAAATCAAATATTTTACGAAAATGTTCTTTTGACTGATAACATTATGATATGGGGAGTGCTATTACATTAAAATTTAAAAAACAAATTGGATGTTGTACATGCAGCTTTACTCAGGGAAAACGAGGAAGAAGGATGAGCTGTCCCAGAGAAGGCCAAGGCGGAAAAGGGAAGTGAAGTAGCAGGGCATCTTGCCTAGCCCCACCCTACTTCTAATTTCCTTATCTAACACCCATGTGCACAACAAATATTGTATTTGAATTATTCTGTATGTTAATTTTTTTTGCTTGCTTTTTTGCTGTAACAATACATGCTGTACGCCACTACTCTGCATCTGTAATGGCTGCACGCAGTTCCACTGCACTTCAGTCGGCTTACTCACTCCCCATAGGCAAACATTTCCAATTCTTGTTATAATAAACAACATTATTTTTTTTTCTATGTAGGTTTGTAAATAGTATAGTATCATGTTGATATTAAAATAGTATAATGTTGATACTATTTTCAGGGTAGACTAATCAAAGAGGGGTTTCTGAATCAGTGCACATAGACTTTGAAATTTTTTCCCAAATTGCCCTCCAAAATAGCTGTATTTTACACACACACACACACACACACACAAAGCCTACTAGTGTATTGTCCTGTACTATTTCCAAGTGCTAACAGGAATCCCTTACTCCAGGATAGATATTGCAAAAGTGATTTTCTCTGACAACTAAGATGGAAGAGAATAAACCTTACATACAGAGCATTTTTTGGATCCAGGCTCCCAGTCACCCTGGGAAGATATTAAGGACAACAAATAAGTCTTCTCCCCCGGTGAGTGGAAAGTGAGTACATCAATTTCTATAAGGAGGTAGACGCCTGTTTTTAATCAGGTTCATAAGATGTACTCACTCTCAGGCTTGTGCTGAGTCCAGTAGGTTCTGTTGGAGGTGGGGCTGACTGCAGGATGAGTGCAGGGCAAAGTCCCTGTAGTGCCCGCCTGGAGGGCAGATAGCCCTAAGTGCAGCACTTGTTCAGGAAGAGCATGGATTTCAAACCATGTGCTATAGGGCTGTTTCACAAAGTGAGAGTAAGGGTAGGTATCACAACTACTCACATTTACCAATCCCTTAGTGTCTCCAGACAAGCGAAGTGCTTTCCCTGTATTCTTCTGTCAGACTTTCCTCTATTACATTCACAACCACTGTCCTTGTTCCCCAGATTGAGAAACCAAACTCAGTTGAGTTTAGAGACCTATCAAGGTCATGCAGACCTTAAGTGCTGAGGCTCAGACTTAAGCTCTTCTGGTAATTATTTGAAAGCGGATTTCTTGCCATAGTTTTTACATTGGTATCCTGGACCTTCTTTTAGCTGAAAAGTATCCACTCTTTCTCATTGTCCCTAATGCAGTTTTCCCCAAAAGAAAGAGTAAAAATGATGTTTCAGCACTGCCATCTACAGGCAAAATTCCTATTTTTTTCCGGTTTCTCTCAGATAAAAAAGGTCAAAACTATAAAATGTCCTCTATTAATGTCTTATGATTTTTCATTTTATTACCTTTTATTATAGCTTACAGTTCTTAATAAAATTCAGTTTCTTTTAATGAAAATATCTTGTGACTTCATGGTTATGTGTGGAGAGAGCAGGCAGTTATTGTTTAATAAGTAGTTTCTGTTTAGAGTGATAAAACCTTGGAAAACAGATGGTGGTGATGGATTCACAACACCGTGAATGTAGTTAATAATTAATGTCACTGACTTGTACACTTAAACATGGCTGAAATGGTAAATTTTATGTTATATAATTCTTTTCACCAAAATAAAAAAATTCTGATACATTTTGAAGTAGGGCATCTCTATATACATTACATGCACACATCAGGATATTGCAGGTGAAATTCCAGACCACTGCAATAAAGCTAATAATGTAATAAATTAAGCCACATAAATTTCTTGCTTTCCCAGATCATATAAAAGTTGTGTTTACAATATAACATAGTTTATTAAGTGTACAACAGCACTAAACTACTAGAAAAACAACACACATACCTTAATTAAAAATACGTTATTAGGGGCGGAGCAACATGGCGGCGAGGAGACGCTGCGAGTAAGATCTCCCATTAAAAAAAAGTTAATCGGGAGGAAAAGCGGCAGGTCCCAGTGAGAACTGGGACACGGAAGATAAACGGGTGACGCCAGCAAACTACCTGAAGAAGAAAGTGGCCATAAAAGAGGACTAGAAGGGAGGAAAGCGCAGAACCCTGCTCCCCTTCCCCGCCCACAGAGTCGGCACTCTCCGACCGGCAGAGAGGAGGGAAACAACAAACCAAAACGGCCAACAAGAACAAACGAGGCAGCAAGCGGGACTGTGAGTGGAAAGGAACTATTGCAGCCACCACACCCCGTGAACGGGAGCTGTGGAGAACCCTGCAGGATTCGCCGCTGCAGTGAGCGAAAGGCTCCCAGCGCCATTGGAGAACAAAGAGACTCTGGAGGAGACCTGCACTCAGCTCCGGGCCGGCCGGTAAGCTTGCGCGGAAAAGCGGCGTGCTTGGCGCCCTTGAAAAGCAAACGCGGATCGGGATCGAGGCTGCCCAGGTCCCCGCGCCTGCGACCTAGGCTTGCGGGGAGACGCGCAGAGGCCCTCACTGGGGTGAAAGTCCCTCACTGAGTAAGCAGGAACCAGGCGCCCAGGCACAGGAGTGGGTACAAAAGGCGCCATTCCCGCGCCACTGAACTGGGCTACAGACCGCGTCCTGGACCTGAGGGCTTTGGAACTGAGACCCGGGGCACGAAATTCGGGGCGTGGGTTCTCCACGACGGTGGGGCACAAGGCAGACACAGCACCCCAAAGCCGTTGAGGTTTACCCTACCATTCTCGCTCTGTCCCCTGTCCCACGGGGGTGGGGGGGTTGAAAAACAGCCCCCCAAGGACAATAGGAGAGATCTCTGGTGCCACCTAGCGACCAGAAAAAAAGTCATTAACACCCCATAGAACGGAAATTTCTTAAGACTTCTTGAAAAGGGCAGAAGGCTTCTGGAGGACCCAGTGGCCAGCTGGGAAGTTAGCCCACGCCAGGCCCCTTCCAACCAGCAGTCTGAGCCCACAGAGGGAACAGGCACCCACGTCCGGGGCAGACCAGGCACGCAGAAGAGTGTGCCTGAGACCGGATGCGCAGGGACTGCGTCCCGCTTTGCCATTTTAGAACAGGGACATTTCTTTAGTAAAGACTGCCTAAAACCAGCAGAAAGCTCCCCCAGAAGCCAGAGATGGCTCCTGGAGGAGCCAGAGGGGAGCGGAGAAGTTCACCCAAGATGCTGGCCAGTCCGAGCAACACAGTGTCCCAATGCATACGACAAATTAGAAAACAGACAGTAGGGAGTAGAAGAACCACACGCAACCTAACAACTCCTCAGGGAAGAAGCACACCACAAAAAGAAAACCACCCTCCAGATTGCAACGACAGTAACTTAGAAGAACTTCTGAGCCTTCCAGAAAGAGAATTTAAAATTGCCATGATTAAAAAAGTGACAGAAGTCATAAAGGAAAACAATGATCAGAAGAAGGAAATTGAGTCCCTAAAGAGGGAAAACAATGGTCAGAAGAATGAAATTGAGTCCCTAAAAAGGGAAGTAAAAGAAATGCAAGAGATCAAAGAATTAATGGAGGAAATAAAGAACTCTGGGAAAAGCAATGAAAGCAGATGAAATGGAAGAACGAATAAGTACTCTTGAAGACACAGAAATAAAAAGAACCAAAACAGAAAAGGAAAGAGAAGTACGAAGGAAAAAGATGGTTGGTATGATTTCAATCTTGGTGTATCTGTTGATGTTTGTCTTGTGCCCCAGTATGTGATCAATCCTGGAGAATGACCCATGTGCGCTTGAGAAAAATGTGTACTCCGTTTTTTTGGGTTTAGTGTTCTATAGATGTCTGTCCCTCCACTCTCTCCTTGCCCGTAGTGTTTCTTCAGAGAAGTCTGATGTCAGCCTGAATGGTTTTCCTTTGAATGTTATCTGTTTCTTCCCTCTTGTCAGCTTCATTATTTTTTCCTTGTCCTGGATTCTTGGGAGCTTTACTATTATGTGTCTTGCTGTATTTTTTCCTTTCGTCATGGAAGTTTGGTGTTCTTCTTGCTTCTTGTATATCAACTTTCAGCTCCTTCTTCGCATTTGGGAAGTTCTCTCCAATTATCTCCTGGAATATTTTCTCTGTTCCTACATCTCTCTCCTCTCGTTCTGGAATTCCTATAACTCTTATATTGCCTTTCCTCACGGAGTCAGACAGTTCCCGAAGATACACCAAGATTGAAATCATACCAACCATCTTTACTGACCATGAAGGCATCAAACTAGAAATAAACCATAAAAAGAAGGCAAGGAACTATCCTACCTCATGGAGATTAAAAACCACACTACTGGAAGACCACTGGACTAATGAGGAGATCAAAGAAGAAATTAAAAAATTCTTTGAATTGAATGACAAGGAGGACACCAATATCCTAAATGTATGGGATGCAGCAAAAGCAGTAATAAGAGGAAAATATATAGCCATAGAAGCTCACATCAAAAAACAAGAAAGAACTCAAAGAAACAACCTAATCTCGAAGCTCAGAGATCTAGAAAAAGAACAACAAAAAAACCCCAAAACCAGTAGAAGAAAAGAAATAAAAAAAACCAAAGCAGAAATAAATGAAATTGAAACTAAAAAAACAATCCAAAAGATCAATGAAACCAAGAGCTGGTTCTTTGAAAAAAATCAATAAAATAGACAAACCCCTAGCCAGGCTCACAAAGGAAAAAAGGGAGAAAGCACAAATAAACAGGATCATAAATGAAAGAGGAGAAATCACAACGGACACAGCAGAAATCAAAAGAATAATCAGTAACTACTATGAACAGTTATATGGAAACAAGTTCAACAATCTAGAGGAGATGGACAAATTCCTACAACTCTACAATCACCCAAAGCTAGATAAAGAAGAAATAGAACACCTAAACAGACCAATTACAAGCAGCGAAATTGAAATGGTAATCAAAAACCTTCCCAAAAACAAAAGCCCAGGACCTGATGGATTTACAAATGAATTCTACCAAACATTCAGAGACGAATTAGTGCCTATCCTTCACAAACTCTTCCAAAAAATTGAGAAGGAAGGGACAATACCAAACACGTTCTATGAAGCCAACATTACACTAATACCAAAACCGAATAAGGACAACACAAAAAAGGAAAACTACAGGCCAATCTCCCTAATGAACACTGATGCAAAAATCCTCAATAAAATTTTAGCTATCAGAATCCAACAATGTATCCATAAGATAATTCACCACGACCAAGCAGGATTCATGCCAGGGACACAAGGATGGTTTACCATCCGAAAATCAATCAACGTTATCCAACACATCAACAAAAAGAAATATAAAAACCATATGATAATATCAATGGATGCTGAGAAAGCTTTCGACAAAGTGCAATACCCATTCAAAATAAAAGCCCTTGAAATTCTTGGGATACAAGGAACATACCTCAACATCATAAAGGCCATCTATGGGTGGGGCGGAGCAACATGGCGGCGAGGAGACGCTGCGAGTAAGATCTCCCATTAAAAAAAGTTAATAGGGAGGAAAAGCGGCAGGTCCCAGTGAGAACTGGGACACGGAAGATAAACGGACGACTCCAGCAAACTGCCCGAAGAAGAAAGTGGCCATAAAAGAGGACCAGAAGGGAGGGAAGCGCAGAACCCTGCTCCCCTCCCCCGCCCACAGAGGCGGCACTCTCCGACCGGCAGAGAGGAGGGAAACAACAAACCAAAACGGCCAAGAAGAAAAACGGACACAGCAAGTGGGACTGTGAGTGGAAAGGAACTATTTCAGCCACCACACCCCGTGAACGGGAGCTGAGGCAAACCCTGTAGGATCCACCGCGGAGGTGAGCTCCAGGCGCCATTAAAGAGAGCCCCGCCCCCCAGGAGGAGACCAGCACCAGCACACAGCCCCGGCCGCCCGGTAAGCTTGCGCGGAAAGTGGCGCGGATCCGGACCGGATCGCAGCTGCCCAGGTCCCCGCGCCTGCGACCTAGGCTTGCGGGGAGACGCGCAGAGGCCCTCCCTAAGCGAGCAGGAACAAGGCGCCCAGGCAGGGGAGCGGGATTCAAAAGGCGCCATTCCCGCGCCACTGATCTGGGCTACAGCCCGCGTCCTGGAACTGAGGGCTTTGGAACTGAGACCCGGGGCACGAAATTAGGGGCGTGGGTTCCCCACGACGGTGGGGCACAAGGCAGACACAGCACCCCAAAGCCGCTGAGGTGTACCCTACCATCCCCGCTCTGCTCCCTGTCCCACGGGGTGGAAAATCAGCTCCCCAAGGGCTCTAGGAGAGATCTCTGGCGCCACCTAGCGACTTGACCCCAGCACAGGCTACTGAAGGTGCTAGTGGCCAGCTGGGGAGTTAGCCCACACCGGGCCCCTTCCGAACAAGTAGTCTGAGCCCACAGGGAGAGCGAGCACCCACAGCCGGGGCAGACCAGGCGCGCAAAAGAGTGTGCCTGAGACCAGACGCGCAGGGAGTGTGTCCCACATCACCATTTTAGAACAGGGACATTTCTTCAGTAAAGACTACCTGCAGAAGGCTTCCTCAGGAGCCAGAGGTGAGCGGGGGAAGTTCGCCCACGCCAGACCCCCTCTGGCCTGCAGTCCAAGCCCAGAGGGGAGCAGGAACCCACCGCCGGGGCAGACCAGGCGCACAGGGGAGTGTGTCCCCACATCGGCATTTTAGAACAGGGACCCTTCTCCAGTAAAGGCTGCTTGAAACTGACAGATGACTCCTGGAAGAACCAGAGGGGAACAGAGAAGCCCACCCAAGATGCCGGCCAGTCCCAACAACACAGTGTCCCAACGCATACGGCAAATTAGAAAACAGACAGTAGGGAGGAGAAGAACCACACGCAACCTAGCAACTCTCCAGAGAAAAAGCACACCACAAAAAGAAAGCCAGCCCCCAGATTGCAAAGACAATAACTTGGAAGAATTTCTGAGCCTTCCAGAAAGAGAATTTAAAATTGCCGTGATTAAAAAACTGACAGAAGTCATAAAGGAAAACAATGATAAGGGAAAAATAATCAACGATCAGAAGAATGCAATTGAGTCCCTAGAGAGGGAAAACAATGGTCAGAAGAAAGAAATTGAGTCCCTAAAGAGGGAAGTAAAAGAAATGCAGGAGATCAAAGAATTAATGGAAGAACTAAAGAATTCTGGGAAAAGTAATGAAAGCAGAATAGATGAAATGGAAGAACGAATAAGTAATCTTGAAGACACAGAAATAAAAAGAACCAAAACAGAAAAGGAAAGAGAAGTACGAAGGAAAAAGAACGAAGAAAGACTTCGGGAACTATCTGACTCCATGAGGAAAGGAAATATAAGAGTTATAGGAATACCAGAAGGAGAGGAGAGAGATGTAGGAACAGAGAAAATATTCAAAGAGATAATTGAAGAGAACTTCCCAAATGTGAAGAAGGAGCTGAAAATTGATATACAAGAAGCAAGAAGAACTCCAAACTTCCACGACGAAAGGAAAAATACAGCAAGACACATAATAGTAAAGCTCCCAAGAATCCAGGACAAGGAAAAAATAATGAAGCTGGCAAGAGGGAAGAAACAGATAACATTCAAAGGTAAGCCAATCAGGCTGACATCAGACTTCTCCGAAGAAACACTACGGGCAAGGAGAGAGTGGAGGGACATAGTCAACAGACTCCAAGAAAACAGATGCCAACCAAGAATACTCTATCCCGCAAAGCTCTCCTTCCTCTTTGAAGAAAGAATATGGACCTTCCCAGACAAACAGAAACTCCGGAATTTCATTGCAACTAAACCCCCACTCCAAAAAATACTACAAGGAGTCCTAAAGCCAGAACCTCAGAGGGACGAATAACAATGAAAGAAGGCCAAAAAAAAAAAAAGTTATTAAAAGAATAAATAAATAAAATCAAAGGAAAGACAAACACAATGGCAAATACAGATGTTAACATATCAATATTAACTCTAAATGTAAATGGACTAAACTCTTCAATAAAAAGACACAGAGTTGCAGCCTGGATTAAGAAACAAAACCCAACCTTTTGCTGTCTCCAGGAAACACATTTAGCTACAAAAGATAAAAATAGGCTCAAAGTTAAAGGATGGAAAACAATCCTACAAGCAAATGGACCAAAAAAGAAAGCAGGAACAGCTATACTTATATCAGATAAAACAGATTTCAAACTCAAAAAGATAAAAAGAGACCCCAATGGTCACTACATTATGATCAAGGGGACAATACTTCAAGAAGAAATAACACTCATTAACATATACTCACCAAACGAAGGAGCACCAAAATATATCAGACAACTGTTGTCCTCTCTGAAAACAGACATCAGAGAAAACACATACGTAGTGGGAGACTTCAACACACCACTATCAACAATGGATAGATCAACAAGACAAAAAATAAGTAAAGAAACCAAAGCTCTAAATAAGGACCTAGAGCAATTAGGCTTAACAGACATCTATAGAACACTAAACCCCCAAAAAACGGAGTACACATTTTTCTCAAGCGCACACGGATCATTCTCCAGGATCGATCACATACTGGGGCACAAGACAAACATCAACAGATACACAAGATTGAAATCATATCAACCATCTTTTCTGACCATGAAGGCATCAAACTAGAAATAAACCATAAAAAGAAGGCAAGGAACTTTCCTACCTCATGGAGATTAAAAACCACACTACTGGAAGACCATTGGACTAATGAGGAGATCAAAGAAGAAATTAAAAAAATTTTTGAATTGAACGACAAGGAGGACACCAATATCCTAAATGTATGGGATGCAGCAAAAGCAGTAATAAGAGGAAAATATATAGCAATAGAAGCTCACATCAAGAAACAAGAAAGAACGCAAAGAAACAACCTAATCTCGAAGCTCAAAGATCTAGAAAAAGAACAACAAAAAAACCCCAAAACCAGTAGAAGAAAAGAAATAATAAAAACCAAAGCAGAAATAAATGAAATTGAAACTAAAAAAACAATCCAAAAGATCAATGAAACCAAGAGCTGGTTCTTTGAAAAAATCAATAAAATAGACAAACCCCTAGCCAGGCTCACAAAGGAAAAAAGGGAGAAAGCACAAATAAACAGGATCATCAATGAAAGAGGAGAAATCACAACGGACACAGCAGAAATCAAAAGAATAATCAGTAACTACTATGAACAGTTATATGGAAACAAGTTTAACAATCTAGAGGAGATGGACAAATTCCTACAACTCTACAATCACCCAAAGCTAGATAAAGAAGAAATAGAACACCTAAACAGACCAATTACAATTAGCGAAATTGAAATGGTAATCAAAAACCTCCCCAAAAACAAAAGCCCAGGACCTGATGGATTTACAAATGAATTCTACCAAACATTCAGAGACGAATTAGTGCCTATCCTTCACAAACTCTTCCAAAAAATTGAGAAGGAAGGGACAATACCAAACACGTTTTATGAAGCCAACATTACACTAATACCAAAACCGAACAAGGACAACACAAAAAAGGAAAACTACAGGCCAATCTCCCTAATGAACACTGATGCAAAAATCCTCAATAAAATTTTAGCTATCAGAATCCAACAATGTATCCATAAGATAATTCACCACGACCAAGTTGGATTCATTCCAGGGGCACAAGGATGGTTTAACATCCGAAAATCAATCAACGTTATCCAACACATCAACAAAAAGAAATATAAAAACCATATGATAATATCAATAGATGCTGAGAAAGCTTTCGACAAAGTGCAACACCCATTCATGATAAAAGCCCTTGAAATTCTTGGGATACAAGGAACATACCTCAACATCATAAAGGCCATCTATTACAAGCCAACAGCCAGTATCATTCTCAATGGTGAAAAGCTGAAAGCAATTCCATTAAGATCTGGAACAAGACAAGGATGTCCACTCTCACCATTGCTTTTCAATATAATACTGGAAGTCCTAGCCAGGGCAATAAGACAAGAGAAAGACATCCAAGGAATCCAAATAGGAAAAGAAGAAGTCAAACTATCACTATTTGCAGACGATATGATATTATACATAGAGAACCCCAAAAACTCCACAGAAAAGCTAATTCAACTCATCAATCAGTTCAGTAAAGTGGCAGGATACAAAATCAACACGCAAAAGTCAGTAGCCTTCCTATACACAAACAATAAATCTGAAGAAGAAGAAATCAAAAAGACCATCCCTTTTGTTATTGAAACAAAAAAAATCAAATATTTGGGAATAAATCTAACAAAAGAGGTAAAGGACCTATACAAAGAAAACTATAAAACACTGTTAAAAGAAATAGAAGAAGACACAAAGAAATGGAGAGACATCCCCTGCTCATGGATTGGAAGAATAAACATTATTAAAATGGCCATCCTTCCAAAAGCAATATACAGATTCAATGCTATTCCAATCAAAATTTCAATGTCATTCTTCAAAGAAATAGAACAATTACTGATGAAATTCATATGGAATCACAAAAAACCCCGAATAGCCAAAGCTCTCCTGAAAAAAAAAGAAGGGAATGGAGGCATCACACTCCCAGTCTTCAAACTATACTACAGAGCCATAATCATCAAAACTGCATGGTATTGGAACAAGAACAGACATACAGACCAATGGAATCGAATAGAAAATCCAGAAATAAGCCCACAGATTTATGGTCAACTAATCTTTGACAAAGGAGCAAAGAATATGCATTGGAGCAAAGAAAGTTTGTTCAATAAATGGTGCTGGGAAAACTGGGTCGCTACATGCAAAAGAATGAAGCTTGACCACCACCTCACACCATACACAAAAATCAACTCAAAATGGATTAAAGAACTAGACATAAGACCTGAAACCATAAAATATATAGAAGGAAATATAGGCGAAACACTACGTGATTTGCACATCAAAGACATCTTTACAGACACATCACCCAAAGCAGTGATAGTGAAGGCAAAGATAAACAGCTGGGACTACATCAAATTAAAGAGCTTTTGCACAGCAAAAGAGACAATAACAAAAACAAAGAGAAACCCCACCAACTGGGAGAACATTTTTGCACCCAACACTAATGATAAAGGACTGATCACAAAAATCTGCAAAGAGCTGATGAGACTCAACAACAACAAAGAAAATAATCCAGTCAAAAAATGGGCAGAAGAGCTTAAAAGAAACTTCTCTGAAGAGGAAATACAAATGGCCAACAGGCATATGAAAAAATGTTCAACATCACTTGTCATCAGGGAAATGCAAATCAAAACTACCATGAGATACCATCTTACACCAGTGAGAATGGCACATATTAAAAAAACTAGCAACAACAAATGCTGGCGAGGGTATGGAGAAAAAGGAACTCTTCTGCACTGTTGGTGGGAGTGCAAACTGGTCCAACCACTGTGGAAAGCTGTATGGAGATTTCTGGACCTACTAAACATAGAGCTTCCATATGATCCAGCAATTCCACTCCTAGGTATTTACCCAAAGGACACAGAAACATCAATTCCAAAGAACACCTGCACCCCTATGTTTATAGCAGCACTGTTTACAATAGCTAAGCTTTGGAAACAACCCAAATGCCCAAAAATAGATGACTGGATCAAGAAGATGTGGTCCATATATACCATGGAATATTACTCAGCATTCAAAAAAGATAAACACATGCAATTTGCAGCAACATGGATGGCGCTGGAAGGGATCATGCTCAGCGAAATAAGCCAAAAAGAAAAAGAAAAATACCGGATGGTCTCACTCATAGCAGGAGTTTAGAAAGCTTAAATAAGGGACCAGGAAAATGAATAACTATAAGAAAGTGAAAATCAGAATCAACAAAAAACTATGAACCAGAGACACTTTTGGGGGGGCGGGGGTGGGAGGGGAGGGATTGGGGTCAGAATGGGGGGGCTGCAATTGTATGGGGAATATAACAATAAAATTTATAAAAAAATAAAAAAATAAAAAATTTAAAAAAAAAAAAAAAAAGGCCATCTATGACAAGCCAACAGCCAGTATCATCCTCAATGGTGAAAAGCTGAAAGCAATTCCATTAAGATCTGGAACAAGACAAAGATGTCCACTCTCACCACTGCTTTTCAATATAATACTGGAAGTCCTAGCCAGAGCAATAAGACAAGAGAAAGACATACAAGGAATCCAAATAGGAAAAGAAGAAGTCAAACTATCACTATTTGCAGATGATATGATAATATAGAGAACCCCAAAAACTCCACAGAAAAACTAATTCAACTCATCAATCAATTCAGTAAGGTGGCAGGATACAAAATCAACACGCAAAAGTCAGTAGCCTTCCTAATCACAAACAATATATCTGAAGAAGAAGAAATCAAAAAAACCATCCCTTTTATTATCGAAACAAAAAAAATCAAATATTTGGGAATAAATCTAACAAAAGAGGTAAAGGACCTACACAAGGAAAACTATAAAACACTGTTAAAAGAAATAGAAGAAGACACCAAGAAATGGAAAGACATCCCCTGCTCATGGATCGGAAGAATAAACATTATTAAAATGGCCATCCTACCAAAAGCAATATACAGATTCAATGCTATTCCAATCAAAATTTCAATGTCATTCTTCAAAGAAATAGAACAATTATTGATGAAATTCATATGGAATCACCAAAAACCCCGAATAGCCAAAGTTCTACTGAAAAAAAAAAAGAAGGAAATGGAGGCATCACACTCCCAGACTTCAAACGATACTACAAAGCCATAATCATCAAAACTGCATGCTATTGGAACAAGAACAGACATACAGACCAATGGAATCTAATAGAAAATCCAGAAATAAACCCACAGATTTATGGTCAACTAGTCTTTGACAAAAGAGCAAAGACTATGCATTGGAGCAAAGAAAGTTTGTTCAATAAATGGTGCTGGGAAAACTGGGTTGCTACATGCAAAAGAATGAAGCTTGACCACTACCTCACACCATACACAAAAATCAACTCAAAATGGATTAAAGAACTAGACATAAGACCTGAAACCATAAAATACATAGAAGGAAATATAGGCGAAACACTACGTGATTTGCATATCAAAGACATCTTTACAGACACATCACCCAAAGCAGTGATAGTGAAGGCAAAGATAAACAGCTGGGACTACATCAAATTAAAGAGCTTCTGCACAGCAAAAGAGACAATAACAAAAACAAAGAGAAACCCCACCAACTGGGAGAGCATTTTTGCACCCAACACTAATGATAAAGGACTGATCACAAAAATCTGCAAAGAGCTGATGAGACTCAGCAACAACAAACAAAATAACCCAGTCAAAAAATGGGCAGAAGAGCTAAAAAGAAACTTCTCTGAAGAGGAAATGCAAATGGCCACCAGACATATGAAAAAATGTTCAACATCACTTGTAATCAGGGAAATGCAAATCAAAACTACCATGAGATACCATCTTACACCAGTGAGAATGGCACATATTAAAAAAACTAGCAACAACAAATGTTGGCGAGGTTGTGGAGAAAAAGGAACTCTTTTACACTGTTGGTGGGAGTGCAAACTGGTCCAACCACTATGGAGAGCTGTGTGGAGATTTCTGGACCTACTAAACATAGAGCTTCCATATGATCCAGAAATTCCACTCCTAGGTATTTACCCAAAGGACACAGAAACATTAATTCCAAAGAGAACCTGCACCCCTAAGTTTATAGCAGCACTGTTTACAATAGCTAAGCTTTGGAAACAACCCAAATGCCCCCAAAATAGATGACTGGATCAAGAAGATGTGGTCCATATACACCATGGAATATTACTCAGCATTCAAAAAAGATAAACACATGCAATTTGCAGCAACATGGATGGCGCTGGAAGGGATCATGCTCAGCGAAATAAGCCAAAAAGAAAATGAAAAATACCGGATGGTCTCACTCATAGCAGGAATCTAGAAAACTTAAATAAGGGACCAGGAAAATGAATAACTATAAGAAAGTGAAAATCAAAATCAACAAAAAACTATGAACCAGAGACACTTTTTGGGGGGTGGGGGCCGGAAGGGGAGGGATTGGGGTCAGAATGGGGCATTTGCAATTGTATGGGGGAATATAAAAATAAAATTTATTATTAAAAACAAACAATCAAAAAATAAAAATACGTTATTGCTAAAAATGCTAACCATCAGCTGAGTCTTCAGCAAGTTGTAATATTTTTGCTGGTGGAGGGCCTTGTGAAAAACAGTCTCTACAATGCCCAACAAAGCAATGATAATAAAACAAAGTATACCACATACTCTTTCAATGAACAGATTTTAGGGTGAAAAAAACCTGACCTGTGATTTCTAACAGTTTGAAATCCTCATAAATAAAAAAAACCTAATAAATAAATGGCTAACTTACGTTATTTGACTTTCACATCAATAAATTATTTAAAAAAAATCTAGGGGGAAAAGCAATGTTGAGAATTCTGTGAAATACTGAATTGGAAAACAATAGAACAGCTGATTTGTTTTTAACCTCTCCAAATCCCCTCTGATAAAAAACCGACAGAGAAACTAGGAGCAAGACACAAAAACAAAACATAAATTGTAGATGACATGTACAAAATAGCCCACATCCCTGTTTCTCCAAACCCTAAACACAATTGGGTGTGGCAAAAATTTCCATGGGCCACAAGACCACGCAGCACTGGGAGGAGGCATGGGGGCATGGGGTATCCAGAGGATCTGAAAACAGAACCTCCAAGTCACCAGCCAACATGTACAGGAGGTCAGCTCGGACCAGGACTGGGAGCACATGCACATTCACATGGGCACGAGGTATGTGGTAACCCAACCAGCGTATGACTGACTGACCAGAACTTCTTATGGTGGGAATTTACAGGAGTGAATTCCAAATGCAGAACAGACAGGAATAACAGGGACACAGTGAAGAGAAGATTGGACAACAGTGAAAGAGGGGAACAAGGCCAAAAAAAAAAAAAAAAAAAATCTTCCGGTCAACTTTTTGAACACTTCACAAAAACAACAGAAGAGGGAGCACTAGAGATGAAACTACAAAACTGTCCTGAATATTCATTCCCCCAATGGGTCAGACACCCTGCCTCCAAAGTGCAGAATGCAGACTTCAAGTAAAAATTAGGAATTAAAAAGAGCCATGGTTTAATCCAATGCATAATTATCATAAGAAAAAGAAGAATCAGGAGCAGAATAATATTTTTACAGTCAAAGAATATTAGAGAAATTTATCAACAAACCAGAGTAGCTTTATGTGAAAGAAATAACAAATAAAGGACAGCATAACTCAGATGCAGAGATGACAGAAATTAGGAAAGAATTAGAAAACACTTCAGGAAAGAAGACTGATGTAAAGGAATACAGAATAAATAAATACAACAGATTTATACCTTACAAGAAATGAAGGGTGAAAGGAATTTTTTAATGAAAAAAACTGGTGGAAAAAGTAAAAAGGATTTAAGAAAAACTAACATATAGGCAGGTTAAGGTCAGCAAGGTAAGCAGAGAAGACCCAAAATACACATGATAGGAGACTCTGAAGACAAAGAGTGAAAAACAGCATTTGGAAAGGAATAAATACTAAAAAGTTTAATTCAAGAAAACTTCTGAAATTAAAAAAAAAAGTTGAAATTACATATTGAAAGGATATACCATTTACCTAGGAAAACTGGCTCAGAAGCAATAACACTGAGATAGACTATTAAAATGACAGCATTCTAAAGAAAGAGAAATCATTTGGGCATTCCAGCAAGATACTACAGTCCCCTATAAGGGAAAGAAAGTCAAACTGTCTTCAGACATCAACAAAATTGGCATCTTAGAAGATGACATTGACAATTTAAGGTATTTTACACAAGAAAATGTGAGCCACAGGGTTTTAATTTCCAGTAAAGTCTAAAGGCAAGTGACTCACTATTGTGAATTTGTAAGAACTCAGGGCATACTGTTTTTGTAAGTCTGACTTGAGAAATTGACTTCAGTAGAAATTCTCAAAGTTCTCCTGAGCCTCCTCCAAGAATCTGTGAAGCTAACACAATTTTCATAATACTAAGCCACAATTTGCCCTTTTCTTTTTTCTTTTTTTTTAAAGATTTATTTAATGTACACAAGAGCTGGAGTACAGGCCAGAGGTGTGTGGGGGGGGGGTGAGAGGAGTCACCAGAGACAAGAGTGGGGAACAGAACAGGCAGACTGACTGAAATACACTGCTGAGGGGAGCAGCGGGCAAGTCAGGAGAAGTCTGCTGTGCCATGTGGGCAGCTCCCTGGCTAGCTAGAGATCACCTTGTGCTGCAGAGGCTACAGACAGCTTCACAGGTTGCATTTTAACCCCTTGAGCCACCAGGGAGCCCCAATTTGCCCTTTTCACTCTTACCATTTGCACAATGAGTGGACAAAGCAAGGCAGGGCTCCTAGGCTCAGAAGCAAACACACTCACACACTGGGGGAAAATGTAAAAATTATTAACAATATTTAATCTTTTAACCTAAGTATTCTGGATGAGATGGGAATTATACATTGAATTATACTTACATAAACTATAGTTACTCAGACTCCAGTATCTGAAAGATATTTTCTTGAAAATGCAAAAAGTAGGCCCAGCACTTCAATTGCCAGGGTTACCAAAGTTAAAAGTCAAGCTTACGGGCCTCCCTGGTGGCGCAGCGGTTGAGCGCTGGGTTGCGAAGCTGCCCGCGGCCTCTGCGGCGCCGGTTCGATCCCCGGCTGCTTCCCAGCCACCGGAGGAGGGTCCCGCATGGCGCGCAGACCTCTCCTGCCGCCCGCTGCTCCCCTCAGCAGTGTACTTCGTCAGTCTGCCTATTCTGCTCCCTGCTCTGGCTCTGGTGAATTCTCTCACCCTCCCGCGCTTCTGACTGTACCCAGTGCATGTATAAACAAAACAAACAAACAAACAAATAAAGAAAGAAAGAAAACATGCCTCTAAAAAAAAAAAAAAAAAAAGTCAAGCTTACAAAGTGGAAATTAGAATTTGGGGAGAATGATGGCCACCAGTGTAAGGGCGGTACATTCCCATCACTAAAAGATTTCTCATGAAAAGAAACAAGTACGACTTTTTTTTCAGTACTTTAAAATAAAATATATTAACATTTGGAAGAACTGGAAATAGTGAACTCATGATTTCAAGTGACCAATGTATGATGTTACAAAATCATCCATGAGCCACAGGTCCATTCAATGTAGAGACAGTCCAGTGAATTTTAAGGTAACCAACCATACAAAAAAATTCATTGATATCTCATTAGGTTTTAAATTGCTACCAACCTTTAAGAAATCACCACTTCTTGAGTTTTGGTATAGTCTCAAACAAATCATTCTCAATTATCTGAAAAGTAAACTTTCATCATTGTCCCTTTTCCAACTACTTTTATGTGTATGGTCAGAATACACAATTAAACAATATATGAAAGATTAAATAAAGAAACAAGAGAATCTTATTGTCTTCTTTCTATTAGGCCAGATATTAAAGAGATTTGCACTATCACTCTTCTCAGTAAAAACTTTTTAGTTTAAAAATATAATTTTTCCATAAAAATCTAATTCAGGTTATCATGTAATCAGTTTTTTATTTAAAAAAATAAATAGGTATTTAAAAATATTTCATTTAAATTTCTAATACATAAACATCAATATCTATAACTTACATAAACAAAAAATAGCTCTTGGGGGATTTAAGCAATTTTGGGGGGGAATATAAATAGGCTGTTCTTAAGATCAAAAAAGTTTGAGAAATGCTATACTAGGAATACCACATTTGGGACATCAACAATTTTGAAAGCAGTATAAGCCACAGTCCTGTTGCAGAGGGGCTTAAGACTGAGCAGTATTCAGCGAAGGAGGGGAGGGCTGTGAGAAGCCAGATCCAGGGATGACCTGAATCCCCTGGCTGTGGACAGAAAAGGCCCAATCTGGACAAAGGGTCTGGGAGCCCCGCTGAGGATGAAATACATGACTCAGTTATGCAGACAGCTACCGGGGAGAGTGGAGCTGAGTATGATAATGAAAAGAATATAGGGCAAAGTTCATCTAAGCACTTTTAATAACATACTTCTTCACTACTGAGTTACACAATTCAGCTTGAGTGGTTACTACTTGGCATGTGTAGTTATAATTAATAATACATTTACACAGCCAAATAAAACATTTCTGGGAGACAAAAAACAGGGCAGGGCTAAAAACCTTCTGGAATCTCTGCAGGACTCAGAACAGTAGCTGGTTAGTGGGTCGCACTGTTGTCTGGTGCCTCTGTGACATCCTCTCTAGTCTTTACCTGGAATATTCTTATGTCTCCTTGTGGTCCTGCCCTGTCCCACCCTTCCCAAGGTGACAGATCACCTCCCTAATGGACTTAGTGTTAGGCCTAGTTCCTGGGCCTAGTGCTACCAGATGCAGGAATGAAAGTCTTCCAAGTAGGAGGCTCCCTGCTGCCCCTACCCTGGATAGTACTGCACCTATGGAGTCTTAGGTGACAGTTGGAGCACAGGGCCATGCCTAATTTCTCTCATTGCCCCTGAGGCCATCAGACACATAGGTGTCACACAGGGAGGAAGAAAAAAAGCAGAAATAACAGACAATGAAGGGAGCTAGGAAAGGAATTTTAATTAGAGAGAGGCTGGAAATGGTAGAGAAGATGTAGTAAAAAAGGCATAGGCACTCTGAAGGGAGGTGCTGACACCTCATCTTGAAACCACAACTGATGGGGAGGGCACCTCAGGATGTCTAGCCATAGAAATGTGCAGGTGAGAAGCGGGCAGGCACTATGCTTTCTATCTTTTCAGACCTAACATCTGGGAGGTTTTTCTATTCCTCTCCTAATCCAGCTGCCTTTAGTCTGGAGTTCTTTCTTTACTTATGCCTTGTATTTTTCAGTTCCCTGTAATACCTATCCCACAATGATAAAATATCACTAGTTTAATCAAAGTGAGTGAGGGAAAGTCAGTGAAAACTCTAGGTACCCTAGTGAAAACCCCAGCATGCTGATAACAAGATAGAGAGAGTGTAACAGCACCCTGTGAGGTTCTGCTTGAGGACTCACATCTCTGGTGCAAAAACACTGCTATTTACGTGACTCACTGTGTGGCTGTCACAGGACAAACTCTGCTCTCACAGAAACTGAAGCCAACTGCGGTTGGTCCACACCTACGGACGAGGCTGCACCTGGGCGAGTGCACTTGTGCAGCATCTCCTGGCAGGGTGACGTCTGTTTACCTGAAGGCTGGGCCACAGCACATTCACGACTCAGCTCTTGGGCCCTTGTACTGCTTACCCCACCCTGCTAGAGACCAGATCGTACCTGTCAGAGGACTTGGAACACTGAAGATCCAGATGTGATGTCAGTGCAAAATAGAATTGGCCTATTTAAAGCTTCTGGCTACAATCACAAAAACATTAAGATACAGAACTGGCTGGATTTCCAGTTCATCAGGGACACAGTGTCCCCAAAAAGAACCTAGACCTCCAGCTGGAGATTTCCACCAGTCTCCTGGAATGTTGATTTCTGGCATTTTCCATTCCCATTTCTCAATTTGTAATGCACGATGATGAGATGCATGAGGCCCCACCTGTCTCCCTGGAGGCCCGGAGCCGCTGGCCATTGCAGAAGGCGCCCTGACCCCGCCGGCCTGTGTACAGCCGCTCCTCAGTGCAGTGGTAAATGACTCCAAACTCAAGCTGCAGGGTCAGGGCAGGACAGAAAACAAATGTGGTTCACTATTTGACACAAAAATAACACAGTAATTGAGGTGAAGGTGTTCTAGGATTTAGGACTCATGAAATGATGAAGGGATAGAAATTACCTTTCAAATAGGAACTGAAAAGAACCAGTGTCTAGATTCAAAACTAGACCTGGACAAGAAAGCAGACTTTCTTTTTAAAGATAATTATATTTAGAAATAAATTAAAACCAATGTAACTATATTAAAAATTAACACCAAAATTAAGCATTAGTACATAAAAGTTAATAAAAATGTTGAATGCTGTAGAAAGGTCTCTTTTTTTCCTGGGAAAAAGAAAAGGCTATTTGTGACTCATTAAACACAAGAAAACCTCAACTTCGCTGATGTGAAGAGTTAAGAATGCATCTGAAAAGCCAACAGAATAACAGAACCCAACGCCAGTCCCAGGAAGGGAGATGCAGTTCACAAAAGGGGGCTCATCCAGGTGACAAAGGCCTGTGATGACACAGCATAGTAAGGAACAGCAAAAGAAGTGGTGAACAAGGAAAAATCTGCCAACACCCACACATTTGCGTTGCCTTTCCTGTACAAACTTCACTGCTCATGGTTAACAGCAGCAAGTATGCTTGGTCTGGGGGTGAGCCCAGTCAAGGGCATGTGGCCTGGATCTCTCTTTACTTTCAAGAAATGAACACCGGGCTAAAGTCTCGGCCATAAAATGGAATTGATCATACTAGAATGGTTCCCAAGACTGCCAAAAAAGGGTTTATTTCTGGGGAGGATGGTGTGGTCAGCACTTACTGAACACCTACAGCCTTCCAGCAGTACTTGCTGTGCTGCCCCTTCCCACTGCCCTGGCTGTCCACTCAGAGGAGCCGTAGAACTTGCTGACCTCACAGAACCTGCATGGAGTCCATGTACCCCTGGGGCAGGCAGCTTAGAGGCCTGCACTGGCAGGAGGAAAGGCTGAGGAGTGTGGGGTGATGCCCTTCATGAGGGGCTCCACCACAAGCCTAGGCCACCCAAGTATATCACACATACCAGATCCACCACAGCCAGGACCTTGCCGGCTGCAGGGTGTCTGTCCCATCCTCAATTAGTGTCTGTCCCACTCAACATGGTGTTGAGAGTGTCACCCCTAAGTTCACTGATCAGCTTCCTGCTCAGTCTCAACCACAACATTTAATGAAGAAAACAGTAACTCCTTACCCACATTTCAATATTAAAATTTCTGCTTATGTTCAACTAAGTATGCTTTCGTGGGCATAAACATCTCTCAGTTTCTGTGCTAGGGAATCTATGCTAATACTGAAGATTAAGATGAAAGGTGTTCTAAAGGAGAGCTGCTCTTGCAAAACACTGAGCACTCAGTCCTACTTAAATAAAACAAAAAGGGAAACTGAGGCTTTTCTGAGTGTTATTGCCTAAGTTGATTAATAAAGTGTAAGCCTCACTTCTTGCCTTTTATGCAGATACCACGTGACTGCTTAGTTCTGAGGGCCTATGGGAACCCTGAAATGGTCACACTCTCATACTAATAGCTAAAGAAAGATGAAGAAAGATGAATTGAATATTGGGATTAAGACTGTCCTCTAAAAATAGGAGCTCCTTTTGTGTGTACTTGATCACACGCTCCAGGGGTCAGATGGACACAAACTTGGACCCTTTGCTCAGAACTTCCCTTCCATGCAGTGTCACAGAAGACACAGGGGAAACAGTGGCAGCAGGAGCCCCAACCTGACCCATTCCCAGCCAGTTTGGCACTTGTTTACTTTGTCAGATTTGAAAAACATGTGCTTGGATTTACTACTCATGATTGAGGCAGATGTCAAGAGAGGAAAACTGGAGTGCTGAGGTTAAAACCAAAAAGGAAAATGACTAAAAGAAACCCCAGCTGGAGCCCCAGGGAACCCACCATGTACCTCTTGGTTCACAGCAAACCCAATGCTTACTGCCACGGTTGGAAATCTGCAAAGAAAAACAGAAGGGCTTATACTCTAAAACATAAATGGAGTCCACCAAAATGCAGACTCTTAGAAGCCTCTGTGTGGCTGTGCAGCAGTGTCACCCAAGGCACAGAAGGGCCTTTCTACGGCATGTTTGTGTTTGTTTTTTTTTTTTTTCAAAACCACTTCCCACAATTTTACTAACTGCTTCCAAGACAAACAGGCTCAGTGGACCATGCTGTAGGACAGTTAACCCTGAAAGAAAGCAGTATTCTCAAAGTCACATAAGAAATAATCACGTGAGACCCAATTGTGAGGGATTTTCATCCTCCATTTTCTGGTTCCCACAGACCTAAAGGGACAGCAGAGACCTCCCTGTCCCAGGTGGGTTGAGACAGGGTCCCCAGAGGCAACATGGCAGGTGTGTGCCGTGGACCCACCGGAGGCCAGGCTTAAGGGACAACGTGCCCTTCCTCACCAGTCTCCTATGTGAGCTTCCAAGCCACCACAGCAGGCTGGGTCTCAGGGGTCTGAGGTACATGGTGACGTCAGTGTGCCCGTGGTTTTATTTTGTGACTTTGTTGCTGCTATACTACATCTTCAAAATCTCTCCTTTATGTGAGAATCATCAGAGCTTAAAAACAAGTAGGAATAAGGAAAGGCTGGGTCTTGCTAGCTTACAGGAAAAACATGAAGCCAGTCATGCCAGATCCGGCCTCACTGGCGAGGGGCAGTGGCAGCCCTGCTGTCACGGGTGCTCAAGGGCATGGATGCCGCAGGCCAGGATCCACTTTAGTTCAGTTCTTGGAAGAGCTCTCTTGATTGAGTCCTGATGCTGCTAAGCACAGAATGCACAGGTCCTACCTGGGCTGCAAGGTCACAGGCTTCCGAGTATCTACAGGCCACAAGAATCACTAAGGTTGTGCTCTGGGTCTGTAAGAGCTGCTCCACAGATTGTTTTCCAAACAACGCTCTTCTCCAGATTGTCTCTCTGGCCCTACAGTACCTGTGGCCGTGGGACCACCAGGACTCTCCATCAAGGAGAGATGCGGCCTCCACCATGAAACAGGCTCAGCCCACTCTGACCCCATGACATGGAAAAGCAGCAGCATATACTTTACTCAGCAAGACATACCTTAGGGGAGACCTGTGATTGCACTGAACTCCCCAGGGGTGTTGCGCTTTAGTCTGATGAATGCTGTCACCAGATGGCACTATTCCACTGCCTCAAAAGGGCCACCTGTATATGCATCACAGAATTCTCAAAATAACCCATCTTTAGAAAAGGATGATGACTAACATGATATATTAGATTTTTTTTTAGATACTTACATAGATAGATACCATTTGAGAGAAAGTATAGAGGAAAGCACCAAGAGCAAGGACCTCCCCCCCAATCTGGCTGTGCTTCCTAGTCATCTGTGGCAGGCTCTAAAAGTGAACTCCAGCTGCCCCAACCCACTAGATGGGGATCTGGGGGAGGGCCAGGAGTGTGCCAACCCCCTGTCCAAGGGAGTCTGTGCAGGGTTACTTTTCCCTCTGTGGAAACCACATCACTTCTGGTGCCCTTGGGTCCTCAGACAAGTGGTACAACTAACACCTGCCCCACTTATCTGAGGTTCTGAGGCCATGTCCCCATCACCTCCCTGAACTCTGCAGCTCACTTCTCTCCCACAAACAGCTGCTCTGACCTCATGAAAACTCACTGCTATTTTTGCCTAGTCAGATTAGCTTGGGGAAGCATCTAGTGGCTTCCTTTCATTGGTGAAATTCTAATACATCATTCCCATTAGTTTGTGACAGAAGGTTTGCGCCCAGCTCCAAAGTTGACTCTAGAATTTTGCCCTTAAGTGCCACTGTCTACACCTCAGGGCTGCACAAGTGTATTTTTTAACTCTGCTTGTTTCTCCAGAGCATCCTGAAGGGGCTCCTTTTCAATTCTAGTCCACATTTTAAACATAACAACCCCATGGTTTTTAAGCAAGTGAAGATCTCCGACATGCTCTGCGTCTCTCACAAATACCTTATTATTAAACAAGGGAAGACTTCTCACCCTTTTTAATGAGACTATATACCTACCACAGTTTGCTTATATACTCCTGACCCCAAAAAAGCTGCTTTGGAAAAGACACAGACTGCAAGAACAGGATGCGTTAGGCCCCAGTGTCGGCTGGCCAGTGCTTATGCTCACCTATGCACAAAGTTGCAGGTTCCATCGATGGGGTCGACGATCCAGGTGGGGCTGGGAGTGAGCACACACTTGGCCCCAGCTGCTGCAGCCTCTTCCGCAATGAACCTGTGAAGGGTGGTAGCTCAGCCTGAGAGACACATCAAGAACTCAAGGCAAAGTGCTGCAAATGGCTTCTGGCCATTAAAGACAATGCAAATGCAACAGAGATTAC
This sequence comes from Talpa europaea, assembly GCF_964194135.1. NCBI lineage: Eukaryota > Metazoa > Chordata > Mammalia > Eulipotyphla > Talpidae > Talpa > Talpa europaea. Next base: position 48,613,039 of record NC_140080.1, read on the forward strand.
ATTATGGTTTCTCCTGAGGCAGAGTCTGTATATTTCAATCCATCCACTAGTCCACATACTCAGCAGGAATTAGAAAAGACAGTGACACCTTAAGGTTGGGGTTTTAGAAAAGCATCAAGCTGTGGACCAGGTGGAAGAATATAAGCATGATAAACCTGATAAAGCAAAGCTAAATTCTAATTTAATTTTGGTCTGGAGGACAGCAAGCTGAAGAGAAACTCAAGAACATCAGGAATGCCAGTGGGGAGCAGTGCCCAGGACTCCAGTGGTGTCTCTCCCACTAACAATGCTGTGGCTTGGGAGGCTGCTTCACCGGGTCCAAGCTGACATCTCCCAGGCCTGTACCCAGTCTGACTTCTCCTTAGCGCAGATAAGGTAAGACTGCGTCCATCAGTGGGTGGCCACTTGATGGGAGCTGATTCCCCTGAAGAGGCCCTCTCCACCCGGATCATGGTTCAGGAGTCTGGGGCCCCACTCGGGAGAGATAGCCGCAGAGAGTCAGGTTAGGGTGCTTGCCCACTCCTTGGCTTTGAGTGTCTCCCCACCCCTCTGTGAAGGCTTCCATTCCTACAGTGAAGGCTTCCATTCCTTCCTTCTCCTCCGGGCTCTGGTTTTATGGTAGAAGAACTGTTCACTTGTGCTGTATGTGGAACAATTTGTTCCCTCATGAATGCTCTGATGCAACTGTAGCCTGTGATGCCTGGAAGATGCTTCTGTCACACTCTGCACAAATAAATGTCTCAGAACTGTCTCAGATGGGCTTTTAACTGAGAGAAATGCCTAACAATTTTGAGAGGCTTCTCATATTTGTATGATTTTGGGGGCTCCACAGAATATTTGTTGGTGTCTCCCAGTTATAGTGAAACCCTCAATGCACCAGTGAGTAGGTACAGATTCTGGGGTGACAAGGTCTGGGCTAGCAAGAAGCTTTGGCCCCGCCTCCATAAGGACATCTTGAAAAGGTGATCTTTGAAGAGGCCCCTCCTAAGACCTGCAGGTGCCCAGCCTGCTCTTCTGGAACTGAGTGTATTCTCCAAAGAAATACCTCCCTCTTCAGGCCAGGCCAGTTCTCTTCCTGGACAAGTAGGGAAGGTATTTCACTGCCTTGCCTGATAATACTGTCATTTATTGTTACAATTTTCTTTACCTTCACCTCCTAGTCCTTCACCTAGGGAAGTACCTTGGGGAGTTCAGGAGGGTTTCGCCACATTCTCCCCTTTGGGGTTTGTAAGGTAAGTGAAAAATTATGAGGCATTTCTGCCCTCCTGCCATTAGCATTAATGATGGATCCCTGTGGTCCTACATGTGTGCCTGATGGCGGATACCTGGAGTAGGGTGTGGGCATGCATAGATGGGCATACCTGGGCTGAGACTGTGCTTATAAGGGCAGCGTCATGGGGACGCAAGCAGAACAAGAAGAACGAGAAAGAGCAACAGCAGAACGAGAGCAGAACAAACAGAGACTCCAAGAGAATGCCTGAGAGCCCAGAAAGAGTGAAGATTTGCTGGGGGCCCAGGCCGTGTACCTGGGTGCTGCACTAGAAATGGTGTAAAAAGCTCAGTAAAAGCCTGAAAAGCCACTGAAGGCTCCAGGACTCTCCTTTACCCGTCTACCAGGATCATGGAGAACCTACTTTGTGCCATGCTGGCACTACAGGGTTCCTACTGGCAACTACTTGGCTAGCTGAACAATGACTTCTCTTAAGGACAAACTATCAGGAAAAAAGGTCAACTGTCCACAGGTGGATGTGGACGCCTCCCTCTCCACTGAACTTCAACTGATTCCTCCTGGCTGCAGGCTAAGCTGCCTACCATGTGGCGAGCTTTCTGCACTGGGTTCACCTTTCAATGTCTTCAATAGCTCCGTGATTTTCCTTCCCTGAGATGACTTGTGATAGTGTATTTTTTTTTTTTAAAGATTTATTTATTTATACAAGCACTGGGTACAGTCAGAAGCGCGGGAGGCTGAGAGAATTCACCAGAGCCAGAGCGGGGAGCAGAGCAGGCAGAAGGACCAAGGTACACTGCTGAGGGGAGCAGCGGGCGGCAGGAGAGGTCTGCGCGCCATGTGGGACCCTCCTCCGGTGGCCGGGGAGCAGCCGGGGATCGAACCGGCGCCGCAGAGGCTGCGGGCAGCTTTGCAACCCAGCACTCAACCGCTGCGCCACCGGGGAGGCCCGTGATAGTGTATTTTTAAAGAAAATGGTCTACACCTGTAAGGATCATGGGTTACTTGGGCTCTTTTTCACCTCCCTCTGCCAACCTCTATAAGGTAAGTGAAAAATTACCACCTGTGGCTTTGCTTTCATTGTCCACACATGGATCATGTCAGTGCAAAAAGAGCTTGGGAGTGTGAGCATGAGATATGCATGGACACCTGGGGCCAAGAAGCCTGAGCTCAGGGTATGTGCACCTGTGATTACAGGTGCCTGGGTGAGAAGCCAGAGGGCATGGGGCCCGTGCACCGCTAATTATGAATGCCTGGGAGGAGAGATTGAGAAGAGAAGCAAGAGAGAAGCCAGGGAAAGAACAGGGAGATCACAGGGGCTAGGAGTTCAGTTACTGCCTGCCTGTCTCCCAGCCCGCTGGTCTGCCTCTGACGCCAGTCCCCTGACTCAGCATTAAAAGCATACTGAGAGACACTGAAGGTCCCAAAATTCTCTTAGTCTGCTCAAGTCAACAATGAACCTGCCTGGTCTGGGATGGCTGCATAATACTCCCAAAACACATATAAAGGGAGTGGGTGCCAAACTTAAATTGGGCATGAGATAGATACAGCAGTGAGAATGAACACTTAGGTCAATATGAGTTGAAACGACCCACATATACAAAGGTAAGTTCTTAGGAGACAAAAGTGGAATACAGAATTTTCTCCCTTTTTTAAGCTTGAAGCAGGAAGCAGATACCTACTGGAGTAGGAGGGAGAAAAGCTGGGTCTCCAGGGAAAGCAGAAAGGCAAACCCCTCTGCAGGACTGACATCTAACGCAGGTGTCAGAGCACAGCCCCGAAGCCCCACGGCAGTCTAGCACGTGAACAGAGGCTCCTCAGGACACTCAGGGCTCTGAGTTGTCAGTTCATCAGCACAGGTGGGAACCGGCCTGTGGGTTCACCCAGCAGGCTGCTTTGTAGCAGCACTTAAGGTGCTCCTGGGGACAGTCCCCTGACTCAGCATTAAGGCATATTAAGAAACACTGAAGCCAATAAAATTATCTTCATCTGCCTGAATCAGCAATAAACCTGCCTGGTTTGGGATTGCTGCATAACACCCCAAAAATACATATAAAGGGAGCAAGTTGCTGCACAGCATTTCTGACAGGAATAACTCAAAGTACTCATCAGGAGTCCTGGACTTTTCAGCAGCTGCTTATTCATGCCTGAAAGTTCTCCTCATCTCTACCCAGCTTCCCAAATAAAGGGGGCTGGGAGAAGCATCCCTCATCTCCCTACTCACTTCTGCCTATGGTAGCAATTTGGGTCAGGTGGGCACGCCACTCTTGAGGCATCAAAAATACCTCCCTGGCCTCCCTGGTGGCACAAGGGGTTAAGACGCAACCTATGAAGTTGTCCGCAGAACTCTGTAGCATGAATTTGATCCCGGCCGGCCAGGAAGCAACCCACATGGCACAGCAGATCTTTCCTGACTTGCCCGCTTCTCTCTTCAGCAGTGTACTTCAGTTAATCTGTCTGTTCTGTTTCCTACTCTGTCTCTGGGGAATCCTTTCATCCCCCACCCCCGCCCTGCCTCTGGCCTGTACCCCAGCTCTCGTGTGCATAAATAAATTTTTAAAAAAATACACCCCTGGTTATGTGGGGAGGATGGAAAGTTTTTATTTACTTAACCTGATTTTCTTCATATGGGAAGCTAAACCCTATGGAATGGGAAGAACATTCTTCAGCTGTCTGTAGAGGGAATAGGGACATCAGCTTGGACAGATGAAATTGAAATATAGAGACCTTAATAAAAACACTGTAACAGCTACATTAAATCTGTGTTGTGCAACAATCCCAGGTCGGGACATAAGCAACTATCCCAGGTTCATTGTCAATTCTCCAAGATGAAAAGATTTTGGAGCCCTTGGTATCATTTTACAGGCCTTTAATGCTGAACCAGGGGAACAGGCCAGCAGGCAGGGAGACAGCACTGAGCCCCCAAGCACACTGCAAGGTATAGGGATTGCCACAATGGATAAGGCTACAGGGGCTGCCCAGGGGTCCAGGCCAGGCAGAGGAGGCAGCTGTGTACACTGAACAGCTTGAGCTGCTGCCCTCCTCCCTTTGCCTGTGCCAGCCCAGACTGCAGGGGTGAGGATGGAAATATAAACAATGGCTCAGGGATGCTCCTGAATATTTTTAAGGACAGTAAACTTGGATCTAACTCAAAATCCTCAACTTTCATGAAGGACTAAAAATGAGGAAGGACATAAGCTCATCCTTCTGAGGCAACCTTACATTGTAAACTTGTTTAAGGAACATATTTAAACACTGTGAATGTAGAAAAATTACAACATCCCTACTCTAATATGAATAGTTTTTCCTCATTACATATTTATCAATTTGCCTTTAAACTAAAACACATGTTAATGGCCCAAATACTGACACTTTTCTTTTAAATCTTAGCCATCAATAGAAATTCAAACCTCATGACCATAGCAGACAGCAGCTTGTGGACTGCAATTTGGGAACCTCTAAATCACTGAATCTTCCCCAAGTGTATACATCTGCATCTTCCATGGACTCTTCTAGAGACTAGCATCTTGGATAAGTGCCTGGTTTGCCTGACATACATTTTAGGTAAGGCCCACTGCTCTGCATGCATAATTTTCCGAAACAGTTTTAAGTCTGGTGACCCCGTGGTGACCCTGAGGCTGTAGAAATGGTGGGAAGGGAAGCTGCTTTCACCCGCACAATACATTGACTTTTATCCTATAACAGGCAGCAGTGAATATTTAAATTTATCTTGCACAAATAGAATCCATGCCCTACACTGATACAACAGAAAATCCAAACCGCTAGGACTACTGCCAACACCAACGATAAAGAGTACATTTCAGAATTGTTTGCCTTGTAATCTGATTGGAAAATGCCAGAAGCCCTGATAATGACATAATGCATAGTCAGGCCAAGTCAGCTTTCATTCCACTCCCAATCACCTGGACCAATACCACTGGAAACTCAAGTCCAAAATGTCTACTTAGAAACAGCTGCTTGGTTAGTGTAGTTCTGTATCCTCAAAGAATAAAATCAATCTCTATCATTCTTTTGACATAATTGATATTTTAAATTTTAAAAAGTCAAACATTTTAGAGCTTATATAAAAGATGCCAAGAATGGGCCTCCCCGGTGGCGCAGCGGTTGAACGCTGGGTTGCGAAGCTGCCCGCAGCCTCTGCTGCGCCGGTTCGATATCTGGCTGCTTCCCGGCCACGGAAGGAGAGTCCCACATGGCGCGCAGACCTCTCCTGCCGCCCGCTGCTCCCCTCAGCAGTGTACTTCGGTCCTTCTGCCTGCTCTGCTCCCTGCTCTGGCTCTGGTGAATTCTCTCACCCTCCCGCACTTCTGACTGTACCTAGTGCATGTATAAACAAAACAAACAAACAAATAAATAAATAAATAAAACATGCCTCTATAAAAAAAAAAAAAAAAAAGATGCCAAGAATCCTGGGCCTCCCCTGGTGGTGCAGCGGTTGACCGCTGGGCTGTGAAGCTGCCCGCAGCCTCTGCAGCGCTGGTTCGATCCCCAGCCACCGGGTGAGGGTCCCACATGGCGCGCAGACCTCTCCTGCTGCACCTGCTGCTCCCCTTAGCAGTATATTTCGTCACTCTGCCTGTTCTGTTCCCTGCTCTGGCTCTGGTGAATTCTCTCACCCTCCCGCGCTTCTGACTGTACCCAGTGCTTGTATAAATAAATAAACCTTTTTTTTTTTAAAAAAAAAGATGCCAAGAATCCTGACTTTACACTAAATCAGGAATAATGGACACTCTAACACAAAGATTGTTGACCAAACAAATATGACCCAGTGGTGGAGAGAATTTCAGAAGAAGAGTTGGTGATCCTGAGATAACCTAACCTGTTAGAAGGAAACGAAAGGAAAAAAAAAAAAAAAAAAGGAAGCCTAATAAGTGTTTGAATGCTGGCCTGTCCTTTCCTTCATTAAATCACTCTCAGGAAAAAAGTCTCTGGTACCCAGCCTGCATCCAATGGATGCCAAGGAAGACTCCTTATATGCTTCTACCAAGTAAGTACATACGGACATGGACCCGGACAGTTACAATAATCTATACCCAGAAACCAAGTAACTGCTATTCCAGTTTCAGCACTTTCTTATAAGAAAGGAAAAATAACTTAGTGTCCAACGTGGTAGTTTTCAAAATCAGTTTGGCAGAACTTGGAGATGAGGGAGGGATCTGCGGAGTCCTCCCCCACATGCCCACGAGCTAAAGGACAGTTCTCCTCTGGGGTCTATGGCTCCTTTGGAACTAGGTGTGAAATACTGTGTAAATATTTGAATCTTTCTGAGGTAAGATTAACAGATTGCATTATGGGGTCCACATAATGAACCCCAAAAGGTTAAGAATTTCTGTTCTAGAGAAGAGGGTGGAGTGCCTGTAAAGGCCTCCTCAGGGAGAGCAGCCTTCCCTGGTGCCTTGCTTGGGAGAATGCGCCACTCTACATCAGCAGGGGTGCATGCACTGCATTGCTGACGGCACCATTTGGGGTCACATCCTTCTTGGAAAGTCAACCTGGGACTGCTGAGGAGACACAGGCTGCCACGAACAGTACTGCTTGGGTACCTCCAGAAATATGCTAAGCACTTAGCAGAGGGAAGCAGGCACTTTCTATGAACATATGTTGTGGAAAATGGAGACTGTTCACTAGTTGTAAGGTGGTTTGACATGAGGTTTGCCAAGACCATGGTAAAAAGAATGAAAACAAGGGTCAGTTTGTCAAGCAATGGTAACACTGGGGAAGGACCCTGAGGCTTCCTAATTTGCTGGCCCCTGAACCAGCTTCCCCCAGAAATACACCTACCTATGGGAAGGAAACTTCTTCTGTAGCTCAGAAATAATTAAATCTTCGACCAGGTGGTCCGTTTCTGTCACAAGATCTGCAGCTGTTGTTTTTGTTGAGACATGTTTTTCTTCAGAAAGAGCTTTTCTGATGATCTGAAATAAAAGTATAGGAAGCAGGATAAACTGATGAGCAGCCTCCTCCCCTGGACAAATGAGCACACATCCTCCTGTGAGGTCAACTCTGAACTCAGGCTTGTGGATCTGTGGACCACTTACTTCTCCTGTCACACAGGCCTTCAGGGCTTAACATTATACCCAAGACTATGGATTGCTAGTGAGTCTTAATTACCCACTAGCCTTTTCACAAGACAGACAGATTCACTTGACGAAGTTATTTTGTCTTATCTGTGCAATAATTTTTCTTGGAGGAAAAATAAAAACATGGTTGAAAAATGATGTAACACACCTTTACCCCCTAAGATCCATGAATATGAATTTATGAGATTTTAGTGTTAAAACCTCTTTTCCTTATTTTACTTTACAAATCACATGAAATATTCTCTTGAATGCACATTACAAATGTTCAGACTGAGACACCTAAAGAAACCTAAGGGTAGCTAAAGCTACTTCCAGAAGCCGAGGACATGTTCTCCTTGCTGATTTCAGTCAGGGCATCATCACCATCAATGGGACTGGCCTCACTGAGTCCTCAGGGCGCAGCTAACAGGCAAGCTTTGTAGATATGGAGCTGCCAGCACAGCACACCCAGTACAAACCCACTCCCACTGAATGTAGTGGTGTAGGATGGAGGGTACCAGCTTGCCAGGATCCCCAGCCTGGCCTAATATGATTCCAGGAATCCTAAGGATACCCAAACAGGAAGACACGTGGAGTGGTTAACCAGTCACAGGATGCCACTGGAAGGATCAGTTTCTTCTGTGAAATCAAAAACATTTCTATTCCAGTTCAGCCCTTCTCATTTCTGCCCGCTGCAACAATCTGATGGGTCTGTGACCTTGATAAACAAGTCAGGTCACCTAAAATGACTTCAGACCTATCCTCTCAAACTAGCTACCATCCCCAAATTACTGCATCTTTTTGCAAAGCACGATCACTCACCCAACTCCCCAGACTTGACACCCCTTGCCCATTGGATACTTTCTCAGCCTTAGATTAGCATCTGCTGGTGCCTTTTCCATGTCTGGCCTGCACTGTACTAATGACATGGAGAAGGAGAGACGCAGGAAGAGATTCATCTGGAAGTCTGCAGGGAGAAGGCACTGCTAACAGGGAACTGTACGGAATAAGCAGAACGAGCACCCATCAAGCACTCCTCCCTTGTTTTTCGTTGTAGCCCCCTACCTCAGTGCTGGTTCAAACAACAGGAGCAGGTTTTGCTTGTTTTGTTTGTGTTTTTTTTTTTTTTTATGCGTTGCAAAAATTACAGATGCATGTTATAGGAAATTTGGAACATAATATATTTTGCAAATAATACATGAGACAAAGCCTAAAGTAGTCTTGCATGTCCATTAACTAAAGATAGCCTCGACTGTCTGCCACCTGGGGCCTTTCCTGCTCTACTTGCAACATCCTGCTCATCACTATCAGGTTAATCTCCTTAAAATACCAATTTGTACACAATAAGTTCCCACCAGACAGATACCTGCAGGTTCCCTGGTTATATCTTCAACTCCTTAGAGGTCTATCTCATGTAGCACCTGCCCTGTCCTCCAGGAATCCTTAAATTTTGAGCTAATCCAGACCTTTTGTCCATAAGGCCACTTGATAGTGAGCTGGTATGACAATTCAGTATGCTGTGGTGTGTGTCCATGTGGTGTGTGTCTGTGGTGTGTGTACACTTCATGTGTGACATGTGTGGCTTACCATATGGGTGATGGGGTATGTGTGTGTGGTGGGTAAGCATAGAGAGAAGAAAGCCACCTTAGCTAGAGGACATGCAGCCAGCACTTCTCAAACTCGAAGGTGCATTAGTTACTCAGGGTCTTGTTGACATCAAGATTATGGCTAAATAGGTGTAAGTTTGAGATTTGAAATTGCATTATAATATTACACAAGTTTTAGGTGTTTATTAATGAAATCAACATGTATATCCAGTACATTAACTTCATAACAAGATTTGCATTTCTGACCGCGGAAGATTCTGTGGTGACACCAAAGCTGAGAGCCACCTGGAGCAGGTTTGCAAACCCGATGAGGAAGGGTCTCCCCATGTCTGCCTCTACTGGCAACTTGCGGTGCAGCTCAATGACTTATCCTCTCCCCTGCTGCCAATCCCTCAGGTTTGGTTTGCTATCTGCTTAGAACCTGTGAAGATCCTGCACATCATTTTTGATTCCTTCCTCTCATCCAGGTACACACCCAAATATTTTTATTCCATTTTGGAACTGTTTTCCAAACTACACTGCCCTTCTCACACTGCCATCACTCACCTGTGTTGGTAAAACAGCCTCCAAACATCTATCTGCCCCACTGAAGTGCTATCCACTCTGGATGGAATGGCCAGATCTTTCAGAAAGATCTAGCTCCTGGCACTCCCTGTGGGCTGCTGGGCCATGTGCTACATGAGGCTCTCCTACACCCAACTTGAGTAGTGCTTGGCATACCCCCACACAAATGCTCCCTCCCTCTGGGTGTTCTTTCCTCCTTCCTACCCTCCTTTGAAGTCTTCCACATGATGTCCTTTCTGCATGCAATGAACACCTGAATACCTCCTGTTCATCCGTCCTTGAGCACTATGCTTGGGTCATCTCCAGGGATCTTTCTTCAGGGATCTCGCCCACCGTGGGCGAGAGGCCCTTTCTCTTGGGTCAGTGGATCACACCATGGTATTCTATCACTGCCAGGCACACCTGTCTCTTTGCTAGACTTTTAGCTTCTGGAGGGCAGGAGATCTGTCTTTCATCTCAGTAGCTCTCGACCCACCCTCCCCACAATGCTAAGCAGGCTCCAACCTTCCCTTTGGGACTCAGGCCCATTATAGTACCAGGCATGGTAAAGGAACTTGACCCAACCTAACTGGCAGCTATTTAAATTAGCTTCCTTTAACTCACCAGCAAGGTAATGTCAGTAAGTTATGCTAAAAAAACTTTCTCAAGAACTCTATAGTTCTTCATGAAGAAAATGCGTATGAAAAATACCGCTGTTCAGAATGTACTTCTTACATTCACTCATTTCCTAACATCAATAAACCTACAATTCAGCATCAGATAAATCTGTTTTTTTTTTCATTTTTACATTTATTCATTTATTTTTATATGCAGAAAGCAGATGATCAGATCAAATAGCTAAATGTAATTTCAAAACAAAGACAAGCATTCAAGCCAACTCTTGGTAAGCAGCTGCCCTCAAACATTACATATAATAGTTAATAAGGACAAACAGATGTGTTGTAAAATTTTTCTTTTTCTAGTTGTTAACAAATTCTTTAAACATAATTCTCTATGTTTTTTTTATTATAATTTAAGGAATAATTATTATTTGAAGACTACAGTACTTTCTTTTGCTCTGAAAAAAGGTTATAGTATTTAAAAGATCAGCCCAGTTTTTTTTTTTTAATTGTATCAGTTTTATATTAAGGTAACGCTGGTTTATAGTACTATACATGATTTAGGGGTAAAGATTCATATCGTCTCAGTTGTATGTTACCTACCACACCCACAACCAATGCATCCGTAATCCTCTACCATATTCCATTGGGCCCCCTCCCACCTTTGCGCCTCATGCCCACTCTTTCCTTCTGGTATCAATTCTGCAGTCAGATTTCTAGGGTTTATTTTGGATTAGTTTTGTCTTTAAATTCCACATGTGAATGAAATTATCTGGCTTTTGTCTTTCTCCTCTGACTTACTTCACTTAGCATAATCCCCCCCACCACCACCAGTTTCATCACGTTGTTGCAAGTGGCAAGATTTCATCTGTTTTTACAGCTGAGTAATATTCCATTGAGTATATATACCATGTCATCTTTGTCCGCCCATCTGTCATCAGACACCCAGGCCGCTTCCTTAATTTGGCTATTGAAAAATGTGCTGCAATGAACACAGGAGCACAAACGTCTTTGAACTAATATTTTTGTATTCTTTGGATAGATACCTAGGCATAGAATTACTGGATCCATATGGCAGATATATTTTTGATATTTTGAGAAACCACCATACTGTTTTCTATAGGGGCTGGACTGGTCTACATTCCTACCAACAATGTGCAGGGTTCCTTTTTCTTCATACTCTTGCCAATTCTTTTTGTTTCTGGTCTTTCTGACATAGGACACTCTCACAGGAAAGCGGAGAAGGGGATAACTTAATGTGATTTTGATTTACATTTCCCTGATAAGTGATGATGAATATATTTTTATGCCAGTATTTTTTTTTTATGTCTTAGTAATTCTATTACTAGCTATTTGAGTTGACTCTTACAAGAATCAGGGAAATGTGAAGTCAAGCTTCACTTTTAGGAGACTTTGGGAGAATCACAGAGCGTCCTAAAACCTGTTTCCTTGTCTTTAAAAGCAGTAGTAGCTAAGATACTGAATTGCTGTTAAGAATTAGATGAGGAATTGTATGTAGGTAATGATCTTGGTTCACAAAGCGATTCATCTATACACACAGAGCTCTACTACTATAAACGGTGATTTGTGAGAAAAAAATCTCACAAAATTTAATGATTTACAACAAAAACTACCATATACATGATGCACGAATTCCAAACAGTATGTTAAAATGCTAGGTTAAGAAAATTTTAATTCATACATTTTTGTACACTGAGATGAAAGGCAGTGATGGTGTTATATTTGAAAACATAAACGCATATTAGATTTACAAAGCCCTACCATTTAGTCAGTCATAACCATAGGAGACCTGCTTGTGGGGGCAATCTCATTCTGTCAGCAGTAAGTTAGTATATGCTGTTTTCTAATTAATGTTTTTGCTACTCACTAAGCATGCGTTGCACAGATCTCCTGATCTGGCCTCTTGGTCCAAATAATATTCTGTTAATGTTAAATATATAAAAATGGGCCTTTAGTCGCTGAAGTTTGAATTTCAAATCTAAAAGAAAGGACACCATTAGCTCTAGCAGCGGACTCATCACTCACAGACATGCCTGAGTGCCTCTTTCTTGTCTGTACATCAGCTTGGCTCTGTGTTATTGTATGAATCTGCCATACAATTGATACCCATCACTAACTTATGTCCCAAAACTCATGGAACAATATGTCCAAAGATCTGCACCAGAAGTGGGGTTTCTAGTAGGCAACAAGTCTTTCATATGTCAATCGGGAAAATGTGGCTACTTAAAGTGTGGTGCTGATGATACTGACACATTTTAGATTCTAGGCTTATCTAAACACAAATGAGCATAATGTGATGGCTAGTTTTATATATCAACTGAGTGGGTCACGGGGTAGAAAGATATTTCATCAAACATTATTCTTGGTGGTTCTGCAAGGATATGTTTGGATGAGACATTCTAAATGGTAGAAAAAACAGATTGCCCTTCATAAGTGGGCTTCATCCAATCAGTAAAGGCCTGAATAGGAGAAAGACCCCTTTCTCAGAGAATTCTCCAGCAGACTGCCTTTGAATTTCATCTACAATATTGGACAATATTGGACAATATTCTCCTGCCTGACAGTTTTTGTCCGTGACAGTGGCCCTCCCTAGGTCTCCTGCCAACCTGCCCATCCTGCAACCTGGACTTGCCAGTCATGATTGTTTCCAGTTGTCTGGAAAACCCTAATATATGGGACAACTAATTAAATCTACAAAATTCATCAGGTAATAATGTAAAGTTCACAAGGAGTCAGCAGTTCACATCTCTCAATACATCACAAATTGTTACAAAATGCATAGCTGTGCCAGGGAGAGGAATGTTGCAGTGCAGGGGCCCTGGGAACCCGCACCACCTCCCCCACCCTCACTTTCATGTCACTGACTTCTCAGAGGCCTTGGACTACAACTCCCAATAAGCCATGAACCAGACATACGGAATGGGGGGCAGCTGGGAAAGAGGAGCATGTGAAATGGACATATAGGGAGGTAGAGTGGCAATGGAGGGGAGACACAGGAAAAGGGAAGAGAAATGTGGCGAGAATGTTCCTGGTCTTTGGTCTTGGCAGATTCAGTGTTTGGCAGAGACAATGGCAGTCATTACCCTGACCTTGTGGTGCATTTTGAATTTTGGGTCTCTTCTATTCTGGCTTTCTAGAGCCTGCCTAACCCCTTTCTTGTGGTTCTCCACTGGGAGATGCCTTAGATTCATGGCAAGCCTTTGGAACCTCAGCTGTCCAGCTTTAGTCCAAGTCTGCTTGGGCATTTGTCCACAAGAGGATCTGGGGTTTGGTTGGGAGTCCATTATTTGAAATCCTTTCTTTTTCTCTATGTTCGCCAATTAAAGATCTTTGAGCACACTAAGAGTCTGCTTTCTTTGCCTTTGAGCACATGAATGGCTGGACCCTTTTAGAACAGACAAAATGGGTTTTCCCTTTCAACAGTTTGGGGTTCCTGGGTACCTCTCAACTTCACTTGGTTTTAAAATGATTGCAGAGCCAAACAAGAAGAAAGAAGAGGCGGCACTGGTCAAGGCAGAAGTGAATCAAGGACACCAGATCTCTTGGACATGCCAGCAAGTCCAACTAATCACCTCCCTCTTTAGCTTAATGGCTAAGTTTCCTCAAAAACACCATCTTTACATTCTTAGCACCTCTTAGACCACTGTCTTCCCTTGTACCTCTAGAACTTCACTGAACCAGCCCTCCTAGGCACCAAGCCACTTTCTCTGCCAAATCCAGAAGATAATTCACCCACAACTCAATTGCATTCTGTGGCATCTGCCCCTGTCCAGTTGGGCCTCTGTGACCATGTCCTCTCTGGGATTTCTCCTGCAGACCATTTCTTACAAGGGTTGTGTCCAAGAACACAGGCTGGGAACCCTCTCAGTGGCTGTGCTCCCACACACCCCATCTACTCATCACCAAGGCTGTATCACCAACCTGCTAACACTCATACCTGCTGAGTGCAGGCTTACTCTGTCCCATCCTAGGCAGTCTGTCCCAGCATATTTGATCCTCATGGTATCACTGAAGTAATTTTATCCTCATTTTAAAGATAAGGAAACTGGGGCACAAAGAAATTAGTTTAAGTTATTATTATTACTAAAGGCCACACAGCTGCAAAGTGCAGGAAAACGGATTCCAACGCAAGTGCTCCAAATCTTCCATGACTAAATGGAGCTGACATCCTCTACGGCAGGAGTCCTTTTGACTGAGGATTTCTAAATTCCTATATGTTCCAGAATTCTGCCTACAGCAACCATTCAGTTTCCCAAGCCAGATACCCTGAAGTTTGCTCCTACATCTCCTTCTACTTACAACTGATCACTGAGTACACCCAAAGTATAACTACTCTATCATCAATCATGACCACCTTAGTCAGTCTTCAGTAGGGCTCTGTTGCAACTGTTCTTTCCATTAAGGGCCTTCTTCCCAGAACCAGCCTGAACCTCTTCTTGCCCATCTTAACTTCAGCCAAGGTGCATTCTTGTAGTTTCCTGGGTGATACCTTCAATTTCCCCTCCTCCTATGGGTTCATGTCTCTTTGACCCATCCCTTGCCCTTTACCCTTCTCAAGCTTATCACCCAGCTTCTCTAGATAGCTCCTGATTTTCCTTTTAAACACATATTGTAGGCATGATTTCTTCCAGGAAGCTGTCCTCAATCTTCCATGGCTGGGATCGCCTCCACCAGCCATGCAGATTTAGACCTCTTTCCCAGGGTAGCCCGTGGGGGGTGACATACTAAATTTACCATCAAGGTGGTGCAGACATGGCCCTGGTCCTTGGGCTTAGGACCTGGAACAGAAAACACATGGCTTCTGAGACTGGCTTTGCTACATGGACATGCTGCAGCCCTGTGGCTGAATTCTTCCATTATCTCCCAAGAGAGAAACAAAATGCAACTCAGGTCAGGCCCAGTGAGGCTGGAAGAACGGGAGAAGTCAGGGCTCAGCTCAAAACTCCCCTTTTCCTCTCTAAGTCTTGGGTTCCCAGGACCTGATTTCCTCCACCCAGTTTCCATTCCTAAGGTGGGGGCAGGGAACTCCCTAATAACTTTCTATCCTATGGTTACATGGTAAGATTTCAGTCTACTTTCCTCTGTCCACCCCCTCTCCACTTAGTAATCACCCCCTCCCCATTTAGTAATCTCCACTAATTATCCCTTCATTTGGTTTTGTAAGTAAATATCTCAGGGTCACAAAGGCTGATTCACTTTCAGGTGGGGGCAACACCAGCCTCTACTTTCCCTAAGTGAGATGCAGGGCGGATTTCACTGGCACTCTAGCCAAGGGCTTGTCTGAAGGGCTGTGGGTGCAAATTCCTCTAGAAAACAGCCTCCTTCCCATGTCTCTTCAATACAGAGAAATTATGCAATATAGGCATAAGCAATAAGTCACTTTATTCACTATATATAAGGAAAATGACAGTTGACTTCACAAGGAGGTTCAGCCTTCACAGGAGGTTCAGCCCTTGCAGATTGAGCAAATGTGCCCCCCAAAGAGGCAGCTCCTGCTCTGCCCACTGTCTCATGAGGTTCTGGCTATGCTGAGGCTTTAAATGTTGGCCCAAATTAGAGGTTGTAGTAAGAAACTGGAGGGCTGCACTTGGGTCACAGAGAGCAGAGTGGGACGATGAGAAAAGGCGAAACTACCACCCACCACCAACCTCCTCCAGCAGCCAGCTGTACTCAGCAGAGGTAAGAGGGTTGGGAGGCTTTGCTAGTGAAATAAGTTACCCAAGATCTCCACATACTGACATTTAGGATTCTCCCACCAAAAACCTCAGGAGCCTGACTTGCAATCACCCTAATGGCAGAGCCCCGTGGACAAGCCTGCTCTCTACCTGCCCAAGGGCCTTACCTTAAATCCCATCGCCAGGTCAATGGCTGAAAAACTGACAACTCCACCCTCTACTTCTCTTGAACCCTGGATCCAAACTCAACACCTCCATTTATAATCCAATGGTAACTCAAGCTTACTGTTGCTGACACTTGACTTCCACCTTCAAACCTGTTCCTCCTGCAGTTTCACTATCTCCGGAAATGGTAAATCCATTCAACCAGTTTTTCAGGCATCCTGGTCTCCTCTTGCTCGAAGGCATCCATGGCTCCTCTTGCTCACACCCCACCTCCAATCCAACAAATCTAGCACTTCAATGATCAAAATACATCTGTTTTACTACCTTCTTCACTACATCCTGGTCAAATCTACTCTCATCCCCACTGAGACTATTTTAATAGCTTCCAGTCAGATATCTGATTCTAGTCCCCAATGGTGCTGTAGCACCCCACACAGCAGCCAGGTTGGTGTCCTAACATTCTGTAGGTCCCCACCCAGGACTCTGCCCCAAACCTTATTATGTCAGACTCAGGGTAGAGGCTAAAGTTCTTTCCAGAGTTGCTCAATAAATACGTGTTGAGTGAATGACTAAATTTCTAATCAGCATTTCAGTTTCAGATTTAAATTTGAAAACAAGATATCCAGGAAGCAATACACATGAGAAGGTACTTAAATTCATTAGTCATATGGGACAGACAAATTTAAAGTCACAATAAAATACCACCTCAAACTCATCAAAATGGTGAAAATGGAAAATACAGACAATACCAAGTATTGGCGAAGATATGGAAGAAGTCTCACTTCCTTTTGGAAGGAGTGTAAATTGGTATATCCACTTTAGAGAACTACCTGGCAGAAATTCATACCCAATAACAATAATTCCGCTCCTGTTATTAATATAACCCCAGCAGAACTGCATACCATAAGACACATGCAAGAGTGTTCATAGCAACATCATTCAGAATAATCCCATATTGGACAATATCCAAAGTTTCCTTAAGAGGTGAATGAAAAAAGTCAAATACCCACTATACAGCAGTGGTTCTCAAAGAGTGGTCTCCAGACCAGTGGCATTAGTATCAGATGGGAACTTGGTAGAAAGACTAAATCTGAGCCTAACTCCAGACCTAGCAGACCAGAAACCCTAATAGAACTCTGCTTGCTTTAATAAGCCTTCCAGAGGCTTCTGATGTAAGCATTGCTATGAAGACCATATTTCTCCAGCAACGAACATGAAGAGTGTTAAAACTCCTGTGGAGAAGTTAGAAGGTTATTATCAATACATACAAAGAAAGTTAAGCATGTGGAAAAAAAATTTTTTTTTTTTAACCTTCAAGGAAAATACAAGTTGTATAAGAAAGAAAAGAATTGTAATACAACTAGGCTTCTTGGCATTATATAGTTTTGTGGACATCAGAATGTGAACATCAAAACCATTACTAGCTAATGTAATCACATGCTATGAATATGTCTAAAACTATTATTTAGAAAAATGGGTGTAACTATCAGAAAATTGAAAGTGATCTCTGAGAAAAAGAGTGAGGAAAATGGGGACAGGGCACCACATTTTTCATAGTGTTGCACTTAACTAAATTTTCTGTGTGAATAACTGATACAAACTAAAATCACAATAAAAACCACCACCCATATTGGCAATGCAAGCCCTCCATATTGCTCCCTGCTCCTGGAGCCAAAGGTCATCAGTGCTCACAGTGAGGAAAGCACACCAACCAGACCTGGCATAAACTTAGCTGCAAACCCCTTGACAGAGAGGGGAAGAGGCACAGGAAAGATGAAGAAGGCAGGGACAGGTCCCTGAAGTAGGCAACCAGGAGCTGGGTCTTGAAGGAAAAGTATAATTTTCAACAAGCACAGCCAGAAGAAGGGTAGAAAATGCAATATATGTTTTGAAAACAGAGTAGAGTAGTTCAATCTGGTTAGACAAAGGACTGGTCCACTCAGGGGCTGTTGGGACAACAGGCCCCACCTCTAACCTGCAACCTGCAGAGTATAAGGCCAACTAGAAAGGCCAGAGGTCTGGAGTACTGAAGGTGGAATACTGAGATTCTGTTATCAATAATCAGACATGGATTTACTGTGAAGCAAATGAAGCTAAAGTTCACTTAAAGCTCTGCCAGGGACCCTAGCAAAGTGTTCACATGGTCACACATGAACTCCTTTTTCAAATTTGCAAAAGTGAGTTATTCTAACTATAGGTATAACTACTGACTTTTCCCACTCTGATGTACCCTCTGTCATATTTCATGTCAGGTGGCACAGGAACTGGTATGGGCATTTTTTTTAAAGATTTATTTATTTATGCATACAAGAACTAGGGTACAGGCCAGAGGTGTGGAGGGTAAGAGGATTCACCAGAGACAGAGTAGGAAGCAGAACAGGCAGACTGGCTGAAAACACTGCTGAGGGTTGCAGCGGGCGAGGCAGGAGAGGTCTGCTGCACCATGTGGGTAGCTGCCTGGCTGGGGATCAAACTCGTGCTACAGTGGCTGCGGATAGCTTCATACATTGAATCTTAACCCCTTGTGCCACCAGGGAGCCCTGGTATGGGCATTTTTGGCTGAAGGGAAGTTAAGTGGAAATGCATTTACTAGGGGTTTGATGGGATTTTCTGTGGGGTTGGCGGTAATATCTGTGTATAAGTTGTTAGCTATCCTGTGTAAGAATGGCTTCCAGAAATACTTCTACCGTCACACCAATTGATCTGGCCTGGTGACATAAATGGCAGGACCAGAGCAGCAGCTGGCCCATGGAATCAAGGAAAGATGCCAAACTTCAACTGTATGGAGCCAGTAGCTAGTCTATGGAAAATTCTTCCACATCTTACAACTCATATATAAATGAAAACTGACAGGATTCTCAAATTTGACAGCACCTAAAAATTCATTAACAAGCTTGAAGCCTAAAATAAACTCTTCTAAACTAATAGTAGTCAATTTTACTCAGTCATGCTAGAGGACAGGCTGAATTCATCTTTCTATTCTGTTCACAGAAAATGCTACAAAATCACTGTTACTGGAAGGTACAAACAGTGTGAAATAAGTAAAAAAAGTATAGAAATTGAGAGGCAGTTTAAGAATTATTTTTGTGGTTTGTTATATTTGTTAACATCTTAAAACTCATATAATGCTATAATTTTTATTCTAATAATTTTTGTACCTAATATTGAATTTGTAATTCTGTATTTTTTTTCCTTAACAAGGGTTCCTAAATTGCCTGTGCTTCAGAACCAACAAAATCTGGATCTATCCCAGCAGGACAATTAAACAAGCATAGTTTTCCAAGATACTTTTGTTCCATATTAAGGATGATAAGCATCCATTCTGACGAATACTGACGAATACTGACGAATTTGTATTTGTGGTGGTGGTGGTGGTGGGGTGTGTGTATGTGTTGGTAACTCCCCCTCCCACCCAAAGCCTAACAGCCAGGGAGGAATTCCTGTAGTGGTGTGGGTGGCTGGGACTACATGGAAAGGGATAATGCCAGGAGGCACTGCACAAATGTGTAGTCCAGAGGCAAAGACAATGGGAAGACACTCATGGAGGCTGGCACTGGGGCTGGAGACCTCCCAGGACAGGGCAAAGGGTTACCTAGGGCTGCCCTTATCCCAGCCAATGTATGAAAGATCAAGGGCAAAGACTTTTTATCTTTTGGGAGGCTCCTCCTTTCACTCCCTCCACCTTGCAGCATATAGGAAGTCAGCATACAGAACTCAGTATGAGGAACAGTTGAAAGTAGCAAACTTAGAAAATTAGCCACTGGTTAGAGAGTGGGCAAGTTGGGCTGCAAAGCCACAGTAACAGTGCCAAACACTCTTAGCTAAGGAGGACTCAGAAAAGGATAGCCACTACCATGCCTCATTTCATGCCTCACTGGGCTATCCGGCTAAAGGCTGGGTTCTCCAATCAGCACCCCATTACTGTAAAAACATTAAGACAATCTGTCCCTCTTTACACAGGTTACAATGACCTTGTGCGGTTTGTTTGTTCCAGCCACAGACCATTCCAGCCACTCTCTTTCCCTCACTGCCCAGCAGGCAGGAAGCATCAGCATAATGCCCAAGAGGGAGCCCAGAGTCCTGGGCTCCCTGACCAGACTCCTAATGGCAGAATCTTTATTTCACCCCTGCCCGGCTCATTTAAAAAGCTTTTTTGTTGTTGTTTTGGAAAGTTGCAATAACATAAGACTAAAGTAAGTTAAAATTCATAAGACCCTTAGAAATGTGCCTACCACATCACAAGTTTTATACCAGCAGGTGTTAAAATAAATTAATTTTAAAAACCCTTCTGTTTCTTCAAGGATCTAAATTTGAAAAGCCACATAAATCCACAACAGCTCAGCAGGGTTTACATAGGACTGTCTGAATTCTAAACCTCTTCCTCCTCAAGGCAGAAATACTTTAGAGTGAAACCTAAAGGTTACTAAATATCCTGATGATGTTCACTCTGGAAAGGAAGTAAGGGGCCTGGGGGAGGGAGAGCAGTTCCTGCACAGTTCTGCTTTCCAGGAAGACAACTGCCTGTAACCTTCATCACACGAACAGGTAAGGCTTGGGATCCTCCTTTTCCTACAGAAGGGGAGGGTGATGAAGTCATAGGATAAGTTTCACAACATTTTAAGACATGCACTTGGACCGCTAAAACCACAGAGGGAGGGCCTTCCAACAAGCAATGTGTCTACTTGGTGCTGAAGATTAAGGTTTACAGGGGATTAGAGGACCCATTCACACCCAGGTAAAGCACCATCCACTGTACACCAGGCGACTCTCTTCAGATTTAAAATTGGCAGCAGCCTGATTTTAACACCTAGGGAAAACTTCTGGAGCATTTTCAGACAGCTAGACCTGAAAAAGAAAATGCTGTTTGGATATAAAAAGTCAATCTGCCCACACAGCTCCTTCTCCTGTCCATCTTCAGTCTCCCAATCACCAGCACACAATCAGGTACCTTAACAAGCAAAGCGAGTGTAAATTACCTCCCCACTCAATGGATCTCTGCCCGGACGCCCACTCATTCACCCACCCATATGGATGGTACCTACTGTGTGTCAAGCACGGCTGAAGGTACTGAGGAAGAGGAGGACCGAACACACATAAACCAAAGTGAGAAAAGAGGGGGGCTGCACTCCTTTTTGAAACTAGTAAGTGGTTTTCTTTAGCTCTGCGGCTTGATGTTCATGCTCTGGCCAGTGTGACAAATTCCTCCAATTACTGAGGGGAGCTGCTGCGGGTCAGGGCAAGGGTAGCTTCAAGACGCTCGAGGAAAGACAACCAAAACAGCCCGCCTGCCAGGTCACCTCGGACTAGGGTGTACACCTGGGGGCAACCCACGCAGGTTCTGCCACTGGATCAATTAAAAAGGTCATTTAAGACAATGAGGTATTCAAGACCAAGAAGTGCTGTAAAGCCCTGGCCTTCCCTGCATGGCCAACCCCGTCCGGACAAAGGTCAGGTCACCCACAGCCGGCCGTTCACCTGCCGGAGGAGGGGGCTGTGCCAGACACGCTTCGTGGGCGGCGGCCACGCAGAGGACTACGCGGGAGGAGGTAGGTGCTCACCTCCGGCTCCCGGGGTGGGGAAGGTAAAGTGAAAGTCTGTGCAGGAAACGAGCACAAAGACTCCTTTCACCGTCCCATGCCCCAGCACCCCGGCCCGGCCCGCAAAACTCCGACGCCCACTGACTGCTCCCCGCCGGCCCGGCCCAGGCCCGCCTCCGAAAGACTGACCCTCCCCAAACCCCGCACCCCCGGGCCCGGCCCGCCCCCCAGTCTCATGCCCCCCGGACCCGCTCCCCGAGCCCCGCCGGGCTCCCTCCGTTCGACCCGACTCCCGCGGTGACTTCCACAGGTCCCGAGTGGGCGTGATGTGGCCGGGGCGACGGCCGGGGCGCCCGGGAGCCTGCCCGCCAGGGAGCAGGACGCGGCGCTCACCTGTCCCGCGCGCAGCGCCAGCTGCACCGCAGCCTCGAAGCTCTCCTCCCAGGGGCCTGCGGAGGGCGCCGCCCCGGCCTCGCCGCTCGGCTTCATCGCGGCCTCTCCGGTCCCCGCCACGTCCAGCCTCCTCGCCGGGCCCCACCGGCGCTCGCAGCCCCGAATAGGCTCTGCACGCCCTGCTCTTCCACGCGCCGCCCTCCGCCTCGGCCCCCGCCCGCCCCTCAGCTGTGTCCGCGGGAAGCGCGAGGACCCGGCCGACAGCGGGGTTACCGCGCCGCGCGTCCCGCGCCCCGCCCCGCCCCGCCCCGCCCCGCCCCGGCCCCGCCCCGGCCCCGCCTCCAGTCCCACCCCGCCCCGTCTCTAGACACGCCCCCCACATAGCCCCGCCCCTACCCGCGAGGAGTGGAGCCTCCGCTCCTGCCGCACATCCCCCTACCCAGGCCCCGCCCCTTTCCGCCGGGCGTCTGCGCTCCGCCCCGCCCCCGTCCCGCTCAAGGTCCAATCAGGTCCTCCCGTAGGCGAGGCCCTCTCCACGCTTCGCTCCTCCCCCTGGCCCGTCCCCGAGCCCCGCCCGCCCCGTGCAGAGTGCGGCTCCGCGCTTCACCCTCGACCCGGCCCAGCCCGATCCTCAACCCCCGCCCCGATTCCTCCCCCGGCCCGTCCTGCGGACCCTGCCCGCCCCCCGGGCCACGCGGAGGGCCGAGCCCCGCCCCGCCGGCTCGCGGCCCCGCCCCGCCCCGCGCCCCGCCCCGCGCCTCGCCCCGCGCCCCGCCCCGCGCCCCGCCCCGCGCCCCGCGCCCCGCCCCGCGCCCCGCCCCGCGCCCCGCCCCGTCGCCGGGAGAGCGGCCGGGGGCTGCTGTGGAGCCCGGCTGGAGTGGGCGTGGGCGATTTTCGAGCTAGCACAGGTGCTGGAGACCCGCTCGCCCCGTCTCGCGGCCCGCGCTTGCGAGCGGAGGGACGGTCAGGCCTTCCAGGGGTTGCCTGGAAGGGACGCTGGCCGCCCGGGGGGGCCAGCCGGCTGGGTCGACTGCGCGCTGGTCCTGGCCGCGGGGACCCCAGAGTCCTTGCTCCCTCGTGTTTGGATGCAGAGAAGCGGCTCTCACTTAGGCCGAACGCGAGACGCCACGACGGCAGCCCCAGGCTTTAGACACTGCTCGCAAAACCGACGTGAAGCCCGCACAGGGACGGCCTCTCAGGAATGAGGAATGACCTTTTCGACCTCACATTCTTTAACGCCACTGAACATGGACACCGCCAAACAAATGCAAGGCATTTCCGGACGGGGTGACTCGGTGGTTTCCAGGAGTTTAAGTTTCCAAACTGCAAGGCCTGTGCCTTTATGCTGATCCACTAAAATTATTATGCAGCGCCACTCCGCAGAGCCCAGGAAAACAGTGGGAGTTTGTACAACGACCTTGATAGCTAAAGACGGAATTAACTGTTTTAAGCTTTTGCCTGTGAGCACTTTGATTTGAAACACCTCGTAGAAGAACTTCACGTGTATGGTGTAAGAGACAAATAACAATAAACAAGGAATTAGGAAGTCCCTGGGGCTTTGTATGGACTCTAGCCTGACCCGGTGTAATGGCAGGACAGGACACTGAGCAGGTTATCGATGATCCGAGCAGACGGAATAAAGGTGGCTTTTCAGACTCTATTTGGGATTTACCAGGTACATGGCAGGCAGGTGTGGCTCTTCAGTGTTCTCTCCTGGCCATTTCTTTTCTGCTCATTTTGCTCTCTTTTTCTATGCTTCTCTGCTTTACTGGCGTCCCCGTGATGCCTCCCTTAAAAGCCCAGCCTTAGCCCAGGTGTACCCACTTAGGCATGCCCCCACCCTACTCCAGGTGTCTGCCATCAGGCATGCATTCAGGACCACACGGTTCCATCATCAGTGCAACTGCTGAGGGGAACAGCAGGGTAAGACAAGAGAGGTCTGTCCCGCCATGTGGGTATCTCTGTGGCCAGTGGGGATCAAACTGGCACTGCCAAGACTGGACAGCTTCACAGCCCTCAACCGCCTGAGCCACCAGGGAGGCCCAGTTCATATTATTTATCATTTTCAAAATGAGGAGCTGAAGTTCTGACATACTTAAGACTGTTCTGACTTAATTCTGCTTCATTTTAAAATTAAATGCATTCACTTTTTGATCTGTCCAGGTTTTCACAAAGATCACTGCCAACACCAAGTAAAATTACGAAGTGATGAAATTTATCTTGGACCCCGTCTGAGCTCCCCTTGCTGAACCCCTTGTTCCCCCTACTCCCTGACCTAGATCAGTCTGAGAACTCAGTTATATATTTAGAGAAAATTTATGGACCTCAGCCTATCTAAACATCTGGAGAAAAAGACTCCATAACATCCTTGCCTAACTTCCAAATATCTATGGCAGAAATATGTGAAGTTTAGAGCCACCAAGATTTTCCTAAGTTCAAATATTTGCCTCAAACTGTAGATCTGAGCTTACAATAGGGGAGGGGGAAAAGGAGGGAGAGGGATAGAGATGGGGAGGGAAAAGCACAAGGAACCATGATGACGGTTCACAGGTGGTGTGGTGGTGGGAGAGTTACAGGGACTGCACCTGAGGGAAGAAATCAAATACTGTACAAAAATGAACAATGATGTAAGAAAATTAAAAAGTTAATTAAAAAACAAAATAAAGGAGGATAAAAACCAATATTTGCCTCATTTCTTCCTTGTGTGGATTTGAGTCACATACAAATAATCTCTTTTGCTCCACTTCTGCTGTAAAGTGTGTATTTTGTAAGCATACATGGTTTAAGATACAAGTACTTGACAATTTGTGTGTTTGCTACTAATATTGAAGACTTGCTCACCAGTGTAGCCTCAAATGATGAGGGTATTGCTTGGCACCTAATAGGTGGGTAATACATATCTGTTAATCCTTGAATACTGAGATTAATATTTTCTAATGGGGTCTCCGAATTTATCATAGTTTAATGATAATTCTTTGAGGAAACATAAACTAGTTCTTCACACCATGCTTTGTTTGCCAGTCTCCACGTTTCCTCTTTCAGAGACCCTGGGAAGTGACATTTCCTTTTGTAAGCCCCTAGAGCACCATCCTCTGCCTTGACAAACTGTTTGCTAAGTGCCTTCCCTATCCCCACCTCAGGGTGCAGCTTCTGTGTGCACTCTCATCACGAGGAGGCAAGGATGAGGTGGTGGTGGCAGTGAGGGAGCGAAAAGGCAGGCAGGATAGATGTTTATACCTTAATCTGGGAGTCCCTCCCCTCATATCCTTCTGGAACAAAGCAAAGTGTAAATAAACAAAATGTCAAACCAAGTTTTTTTTTTTTTTTTTCCTTCTACCCACTTCCTTAGGTTATTTTGAAATCTGCTCTTTTCTCCAGAGCCAGTTTGGATATCTGATGGGCGTTTGTATTTGTGCCATCTCATCTAACTCCCTAAAAGTGGACTCAGGATAATGTCTGACCATTTTTAGCATCAGGTGTGAAAAGCTGAAGCTATGAGTTGAACTGTATTTCCCCCAATATACATATATTGCATTTCAAACCCTCAAAATGTGACTATGTTTGGATCTAGGGCCTCTAAAGAGAACGACTAAGTTAGGGCCTCTCTGGTGGCACAAGGGGTTAAGCACAGCACTATGAAGCTATCCACAGCCTCTGAAGCACGAGTTTGATTCCCAGCCAGGGAGCTACCCACATGGCACAGCAGACCTCTCCTGTCTCGCCCCACTGTTCCACTCTGCAGTGTCTTTCAGTCAGTCTGCCTGTTTTGTTCCCTGCTTTGTCTCTGGTGAATCCTCTCACCACCACCCCCAACACCTCTGGCCTGTACCCCAGTTCTTGTATGCATAAATGAATATATCTTAAAAAAAAGATGATTAAGTTAAAATGGGGTGATTAGGGGGGCTGTAATCCAATATAACTGATGTCCTTATAAGAAGAAGGAATTTGTAAACCAAGGAGGAAGACTCAGGAGAAACCAGACTTATAGACACCTTGATCTTGTACTTCAAGCCTCCAGAACTGTGAGAAAATAGTTTCCTGTAGTCTAAGCCTCCAAGTCTGTGGTACTTCGTCTTGGCAACTCTAGCACTCTAATACAGTTGGGCACCACAGAGGTTTGTTGGCCTCACCTTTCACCTCACACTTAGTCTTCTAAGGAGTTCCTCTCAGCCAGGAGGCCTTGTAAAGTCCAGTGGGGAACAGGCTCTCCAGGACAGAACACAAGAGTGAGCCTTTTGCCCAACTCGGGTCAGGCTGCCCAGGGTCACTTATAGAATCATTGAAGCCAGGTAGCACCACAACTTCTCACTAAGTCAGACAGGTGATTCTCAGCAAATGCTCTGTATTTAAATATTACCCAACACTGTGTCCTGCAGCAGACAAATCTAGGCATCCTTGCAAGCTCTGTTTCACTACTCCTGAGAACTCAGAAGGTGTGCTGGATTTCAGGTTTGCAAAGCTTTTCTAGCACTTCTTTTTATTTCCTTCTTCCTTTCTTCTTTCGTATTTTTCACTGAAGTATCATTGACATACAGCATTACATTAGTTTCAGGTATGCAACGCAGTGGCATTTGTATACATTGTGAAAGATTTGTCATGAATGTAATAAATTCTCCTAAAATTTCATTATTTCCTAAAAATCGTGTCTATTTTTCTTAGCATTCAAACTTGAAATACAATATTATTGACTTTAGTTCCCATGATATACATTACACCTCTACAACTTATTTATTTTATGACTGAAAGTTTGTGCCTCTTGACCTTCATCATTCATTTTGCCTTTTTCTATCCCCTCCTTTCTGAGTTTTTTTACTTCCCAAATATAAATGAAATCATACAAAGTTTGCTTTCTCTGATTTGTTTCACTTAACATAATACACTCAAGGTCCATCCATGTTACAAATGGAAAGATTTCCTTCATTTTTATGACAAGCAGCATTTCATTGTGCATATATACCACATTTTCCTTATCCAATTATCTGTGGATGGACACTTAGGTAATTTTCATGTCTTGGCTATTATAAATAATGGCACAGAGGAACATGGGAGTGGGGATATCTTTTTGAATTAGTGTTTTCATTTTATTCAGATAAATACTCAGATGTGGAATTCTGGTCACATGATAGTTTGAGTACTCATTTTTTGAGGAATTTCCATAGTTTTGACAGGTGTGCTTAATGTTGAGAGAGGAGAGAAACAGGTGATGGACAGAGGGAGGGTGGTGTTGGCAAAGACTCACCAATCCTTCTAGGCACTCTAATTGGGAGCTGCAGTCTCTTTATGGATGAGACCCTTTGACTGATTATATTGTGATGCCAAGAGCCCTCCTCCCCAGGCATTATTGAGTCCCACAGTACAGGGGACTTTTTTTTCCTGTCAGTTGCCCCATGTCCTTTATGGAAATGATTGAGGCAGAGAGTTTTGCTCACCACTCAAAACACAGCACCAGCAGAGATGATTCACAGTTTCATTACCTTCTAATAACATAAAAATCAAATATATTTAAGAATGATTACCTTGTGAACCCTGGGAGCGGGGAAGGGGATAGGACTCTTTTAAGAGACATTATTTATCAGGGAAATAGCATTGTCCTTTCTCAGAGTGATTCTGGCCAGATGTACAAGATGTGTCATGAATGTAATAAATTTTCCTAAAATTTCAGTGTATTTGGCTGGACCTGGGTTACTTCTCTTTGGTATGTTCATACCTGCGGAGTGCAATTAGTGACATCAATGGTGAAAGAAGGATGAGAGGGGTGGATGAGGGAAATTTGTACTTGATATTTCATAGTTACTACTATCCAAAGCTAGATAGTATCTGTCAACCTTGGAAGAAAACATTCAAGAAGGCTAATCTCTTTCTGGGCACTAAGCACATCCTTGATTCTCATCCAGCCTTCTCCCATTGCTGACACCATTCCAGGCGTTGTCATTGAGCCCTCTGATACCCATGTCCCTCTTAGATGTGACCTCTAAACCCCCTAGTCCTGGTATGCACACACACACACTCACTCAAATGCTTTGCAGAAAGTTCTTCCTCTCTCTTCTTTTTTGTTATTACTCTGTCCCTTTCCCTTGTCCCTTCCTCTTAACTTCAGTGCTTCATGGTGTTTATTGATTTCACTGTTTTTTAAGAGTTTTATGATATCAAATTGTCTGCTATGTAAATATCCAGTATTTGTTTCTATTGTTCACATTTGATTTACAACACATAATTATCTCAAACTACCTTCCTTTGTTGAAAATGACTGCATATCATCTTTTCTTATAGATGAACAGTAATCTATAGTGTGGATAGACCACATTTGCTTGATTCAGTTGTCCATCGAGGACCATTTAGGCTACCTCCATTTACTAGCTATCGTATACAATGCTGCTATGTTTTGGAACATATGGATATTTGTATTGATGGTGTCATAATCTTTGGACAGATGTCCAAGAGTGGGATTGATGGGTCATATGGCTTTTCCATTTTTGGTTTTTTAAAAATAAATGCAGATTGAATTTATTTGGAATTTATATGGAATTTATTTGTATTTATATGGAAATTTATTTGCATTTATATGGAAACATATGGCTTCACCAGTTTACATTCCCACCAATCATGTAATAGGGTTCCTTTTTTTCTGCATTCTCTTTAACACTTGTTGTTGGAAGGCTTTTTAAAATGTGCCGTTCTCATGAGTATAAGATGAAATCTCATTGTGGTTTTAACCTGCATATATCTTATTTGAAATGACAATGAATATTTTTTAATATGTTATTGGCCTTCTTGGAGATCCTCTTTGGTGAATTATCTGGTTCTTATCGTCTGTCCATTTATTAATTGGGTTGTCTGGTTTTCTATTTCTATTGCTGAATTGTATGAGTTTTTAAAATATATTGTAGATATGAATCCCTTGTCAGTTATGTATTTTATGAAATTTTCTCCACTCGAAGATAGGCTGTCTTTTTAAGCATATATTTTCTTCTACTGTATAAAAGATTTTAAACTTGAGGTTATCCCAATTTGTTTATCTTTACCTTTTGTTCTCTTGCCATAGGGGCCAAGTCATCAAAAATATCTTTATCATTGATATCATGGATGTATTATGAATATATTTTATTGTTGCAAGTCTGATATCTAAGTCTTTAGTCCATTTGGAGTTTACTTTTGTATATGGGGTTAGCAAGATATCCATCTTCATTCTTTATGTATGGCTTTCCAATTTTCCCAGCACCATAGCTACTTTATCAGATTATGTACTGGTTTGTACATAGATTTATTTCTGGAGTTTTAATTCTAGTCCACTGATTAATGCATCTATATTTCTATCAATACCATATTGTTTTTAGTAATGTTGCTTTACAGTCAAGTTTGAAATTGGTAACCTGAAACCTCCATTTCTCTCCTTTTTTCGTCAGGTTGCTTTTGCAATTTGAGGCCTTTTGTTGTTCTATATAAACTTCAATATTTTTGTGCAATTTCATTGAAAAATATTGCTTGGATTTTGATGGGAATTGTGTTAAATTTATATATCATTTTAGGCAGGGCTGCCATTTAGATTATATTAATTATGTCCATCCATGAGCATGGGATATCCTTTCATTTCCTTATGTTGCTATCTAAGTCCTTTTATAACATCTTGTAGTGCTCCTTGTATAGATCACAAGGTATTTAATTTTTTTTTCGTTTGTTTCTTGTTCATTGTTTGTATATAAACATGTTATAGACATTTGTATGTTGATTTTTGTTTTCAACTTTTACAAACTGTTTATTTTCCATTAACCTTATTTCCACTTTCTGTTCAAGTCTCTGGAAGAACAGCTTAAGACCACTCAGAGGTTGTTCCCACCCACTCAGTGGCTTGAGCAGTGGTTGCTGCAGACCAGTCTTCAGTGGCAGGCTGGGTGCTCCAGTCTTCAGTAGGGAACTGATGGATAGGTACAGAGGGCACCTGCACGCCTTCAGACCAGTCTGCCACCTTAGCCTGAGTACCAGTAAACTCAGGAGCTGGAGCCGTCCATTTGCCCTGAAATTCCTCCTTGGTCACAGCCTTTTCAGTAGCAGCCTCATCTTCCTTTTCAATCTCTTCAGGATCTCTGTAGAAGTAGAGATCAGGCATGACTTTCCAAGGGTGTTCACGGGAGATGGTGCCATGCATGTGCAGAACTTCCCAGGCCAGCATCCACCACTTGAGACCCACTGAGTGAGCTCCCTTATTGTTGCAGGGGATGGCAATTTCTACATAGCGCAGAGGGGAGTCTGTGTTACACAGAGCAATGGTAGGCAGGTTAATGTAGGATGCCTCTGTGAGAGGCTGGTGGTCAGCCCTGGGATCGGTAAACACCAAAAGTCTTGGCTCCTGGAAAGCTGCCTGGATCTGGTTAGTGAAGGTTCCAGGAGTGAAGCGGCCAGCAATAGGAGTGGCTCCAGTGGCAGCAGCAAACTTCAGCACAGCTCGCTGGCCAGTGTTCCTGGACGATATGACACTGACATCAGCTGGATTTTCAATGGCAACAATGGCACGAGCCAGGTTCTCTTCAAATTTATGATATAGATGCCATCACTTTTCCTTTTGTAGATGTACTGTTCCATCTGGAAGTCAAGGTTGGTGCCACCTAAGTAGGTTCCTGCTGCAAGGAATTTGAGGACATCCTCCTCCTTCATTTGCAGGACATCAAGGGCTCCGGACATTGTGAAAATTTCCCCTTTAAGTTACAACGGGAACCCAGAACAATGCCGTATGGACCCCTCTCTGGTCAGAGGGGAAAGTGTATGTTGATTTTTTAACCTGCCACTTTGCTATATTCATCTACTATTTCTAATAACTTTTTGCTTATTTTGCTTAACTTCTCAAAG
Source organism: Talpa europaea (assembly GCF_964194135.1). Lineage (NCBI taxonomy): Eukaryota > Metazoa > Chordata > Mammalia > Eulipotyphla > Talpidae > Talpa > Talpa europaea. The sequence goes on from NC_140080.1 coordinate 48,643,749, forward strand.
AGCCAACTCTTAGTTTCATTTTTTTGTTGTTGTTGTTGTTTGGTCTTTTTGATTTATTTCATTTATTTCCATTCTTATTTTTATTATCTCATATCTTCCACTAATTCATGTCTTCGTTCCTCTTTTTAAAGTTGCTTTAGGTGTGATATTAGTCTGTTTACTTGGGATTTTCCTTACTTCTTAATGTAGACCTATATTGGGCCTATAATTATCTTCCCTCTCAAAAGATCACTTTTGCTGTACTTCTTAGACACTGGTAATGTGTGTCATCATTTTTGTTCATCTCAAGGTATTTTGGGAATTTCTGCTTTGATTTTTCTCTCTTTTATCCTATATCTAGTAAGCAGCATGTTGTTTGGTCTCCATGTATTCATAGTTCTTCCTACTTAGTTGGTTTATAACTTTATGGAAGAGAGAATACCAGGTATAATTTTGATCTTTTTATTTTTATTGACAATTGACTTTTGTCCTAACATGATTAAAAAAAAGCATTCCATGTGCACTTGAAAAAAATCTGTGTATTCAATGGTTTGGGGGTGGAATATTCTGCAGCTCTCTGTTAGATGTATTTGGTCTAACACCTCATTTAAGGGCTATTGTTTATTTATTATTTGTTTTGCTATTTTGTACATTGTTATAAGCAGGGTACTAAAGTCTTCTGGTACTACTGTGTTATTGTTAATACCTCTCTTTAGTGCTATACTCTTCATTTGGCGCACATATATTCATGAGTGTTAATTCTTCTTGTTGTATTAAATCCTTACTGATAATATAGTGCCCATCTCTCTATCTTATTAACGTTCTTAATTGGAAGTCTATTTTATCAGATATAAGTATAGCTGTTTCTGATTTTGTTGTTGCTATTTGCTTTTATAACCATCTTTTAGCCTTTAACTCTAAGTATGTTTGTTTTTATTGGTAAGGTGAGTTTCTTTTAAGTAGCAGAAGATTAGACTTTGTTTTGAAATCCATTTGATCACTCTACTTCTTTTGACTGGTGAATTCAGGGCATTTATATCAAAGATTATTATCTAGGGCCTCCCCGGTGGCGCAGCGGTTGAGCGCTGGGTTGAGAAGCTGCCCGCAGCCTCTGCAGTGCCTGTTTGATCCCTGGCTGCTCCCCGGCCACCGGAGGAGGGTCCCACATGGCTTGCAGACCTCTCCTGCCACCCGCTGTTTTATGTCTTCTTCTTTTTTTTTTTTTTTTTACTTCCATAAGCATTGTTACAACTGTTACATTGAACTACTCAGTCATATTAGGAGGATCTACTGGATTGAGACGCCTCTCAGTGTTTTGTTTTTTCCTCGAGCATTTATGGTATGTCCTACTGTCTCCTCATTTCTAAATTTTATACACTGTAATAAGGATAGATTTTCAGACTTTTGTCTTTGCACTTATTGAAGTAATAAGAGAACTGGTAGTGGTGAGGAATAGTAGGTTAAAAGAAAACCAGGGCTCTAGGGCACCAAGGGTGCTTCCTCATCGGGAGGAATTCAAGACCACAGTTGGCAGCCATAGAGGCTCCTGCGAGAGGGTGGGGGTGGGGGAGGCTGAGGCACTTCATTTCCCCTGAATTCCCCCACCATGCTGCCCCAGGGCACGCAGGCCCTGATTCAGGGCTTCAGGGAGGAACTTGGGCCTAACAGGAAAGCTCCAGTGCTATGGCTATGTAGGGTAAGTGAAAAATTATCAGGCTTTTCCGGCCTCCCACCATTAGCATTGATGATGGATCCCTGTGGTCCTACATGCATACCTGATGGTGGACACTTGGAGTAGGTTGTGGGCATGCATAGGTGGGCACACCTGGGCTGAGACTGGGCTTATAAAGGTGGCATCACGGGGACACCAGCAGAAAGAGCAACCAAAGAAGAGAGAAGAGAGCAACAGAACAAGAGCAGAACCAGCAGAGCAGCAAAGGAGAAGAAGAAGCAGACACCACAAGAGTGAAGACTCCCCCCCCCCCACTCCCCCAGCCTCCCCTGCCTTGTAAAAAGCACAATAAAAGCCTGAAAAGCCACTGAGGCTTCCAAGACTCTCCTTTACCTGTCTACCTGGATCATAGAGATCCTGCTCTGCGCTGTCGTAACACTACAGGCTACTTCCAGCTGCAGGCAGTAGAGACACCCATGGATTTGGTGCCTGGACTATGGAGCGGACCAATCAGGTGTGAGCTAATAGCTGATTGGAAAATGGTCCAATCAGACTTGTGGGTGGGGGGACCCTGAAAGAGGATATAAGACAGGGCAGGCGCCAGCTTAGGAGGCACATGTGCTCTCACGGAGCTGTTCCTGGCCTCTGAAAAAAGAAGAGACTGTTTCTGGCCTCCAAAGAAGAGAAGCCAAAGAACTTTTCAGAGGCTGGGGCTGCTGCCCTCTGTCCCTGCCTCCCACATTGCCTGAATGGAGTACTAAATGCCCTGGGCCTGGTGTCTCAAAGAGCTGTTTGTTATTGGTGTGGGTCAACAAGTCACAAAAAACTGTTAACATGGTTGTAGGGTAAAGAAAATGTCAGGCTTTTCTGCCCTCCCGCCATCAGGATAGATGATGGATCCTTGTCCTGAACGCATGCCTGATGGCGGGCACCTGGAATAGGGTGTGGGCATAGGTAGATGGGATTCACCTGGGCTAAGACTGTGCTTTTAAGGGCGGCGTCACGGGGACGCCAGCAGCAGCATAGAAGCCGAAGCAGAAGCCGAAAGAGAAGCTGAGAAGCAGCAGAATGAACTCCAGAGAGCTCAGATAAAGTGAAGACTTGCTGGGGGCTGGGAGGCCTGCCAGCCTCCCAGCCCCCTACCCAGCACCCCTGCCTGCCATATGCCTGGTGAACCCCAATAAAAAAACCTGCAAAACTACTGAGGACTCTGACTCCTCCTTTACCCAGTCTGCATGGGATCAGAAAACCTGCACTGTGTCCTGTCCTGCCTTTACAATGTTGTTTCTAACTTCACCTCCTAGTGACTGGTGGTACTCAGCCCTACTAGCTAGTGCTACCCAGCCCTGTTGATGGATAACTGGCACTTTGTGTCCAAGTCACTTTTGAGAATTGTTGACATGGTGTACCTGATATTCCAGCACTGCCTCCCGGTGCTGCTGTGTCTGTTGCTGTCTGGTCCAGTTTCCAGGGGTGTCCATCCCAACCTGCATACTGTTGCTGTGGCTGCTATGGCATCATTTAGTGACCCTGCCTGTGCACAACTCCAGCTGGGGTGAGTGGCCCACTGCTTGCCAGCATGCCTCAAGCTCCAGGTCCTCATAGACAGAACAGCACCTTCTTGAATTGAATGTTTAGAACCTCTGGACACTATGGGCAGTATTTGGGGTGAGACAGCCCGCCACCTGTGGCCTTAGAACTTTGTTTCCCCTGCTTGTCAAATAAACCCTATTGTGGTGGTTCCCTCAACATGAGTGGTGTTGCAATTGTGTTCTTGGACACCCAAACTCCTGCTAGAGCCCTGTTATAGTGCCCCGGGACTCTGTTTCACTTTTATCCCTTCACACTTGCACTTTGCTTTTCTGTCATCGTATCAGGATACCAACTCCTGAGAGGCCCCTGACAGCCGCTTTACTATCCTCATGGTGTTAACCTCAAAGTCATTTGTATTTCTCAAAAAGTCAGTCTTCCGATTTGAAATATTTCACTTCACCTCAACCTTTCCTGTATTTCTAGATTTTGCACATTTTTAAAAAGAATGGCAGACCACATGCCTAGATTACAGCTGTTGTTTTTTATATTTAAAGAGCAGGTTGATTAAAAAAGGGATAGGACAGTAAAAGACACTTGCATAGACACAAGCGGGCAGGAAGAGGTGTCCCAAAAGGGACAAGTTTGCTAAGAAAGGCCCGCATGGTTGCAGGCAGGCAGCCCTGAGGAGAGCGGCCTCGGCTGAGGGAAGTCAGTGGAGAGAAGTCCCGGCATGGGACCGGTCATCGGCAGGCAGGAAGCTGCTGCCCTACAGAGAGAGAGAGAGATAGTGTTGGTGAAAAGAAGCACCTGCATATTCACAGGTGGGCTAGATTACAGTTCTTGACCACCTGACAACCTTGTGTTTTGCTGCCCATCCCCCCTTCTAGTCCCTCCCCAAGCCTACCTTCAATGGCCAGTCTTTTGATCACCTCTGCAATTCATCTCCACTGTTCCACTCCCTGTGTGAACAGCCTGTTCTTTCTGTATTCCTATTCCTGCTACTTTAACTCTCCTGAAAACCTTCAGTAGTGGAGAATTGGAAGAACATGGTCAAACCAACCTGGGTTCTAATTCCAGGGATAGTACTGGTAGGACCTCAGGTGAGTTCCTTTACCTAATTTACTCTTTATTTGCTCATCTGTGAAGTGGACCTCTCTCCAAATTCATAGGGTGGTTTTAAGCAGTAAATAAAATAATGCATTAAAGACCTGGCACATAGTAGGGACTCATTAAATGTTGGCTACTTCTTTCCATTTCCTTGACTTGAGTGCTGTTCAGTCTTATCCCTCCTCCCCCCTTCACTGACCTTTCCAAACCTTCTATGTGCACGGTTCAAATTCCCTGCTCCCACATTGGTCTTTTATTTCACTAGAAGATGACTTGCCCCGCCTCTACTATCGTTATATGCAAAACTGTAATTATTTTTCTCCTGTTTTGAAGGAAGAGACTGACCTCAACTCTAAAATGATTTTTTCCTTTTTGTGCTCCTGATGTCCCCCGTGTTCTATCTCTGGACCTCACTTCAAAATTATCTCCTTTCTCTAATATATTTCCTTCTTAGCCTAGCTCCTCTGACTATTCCCTCCTTCTTGCTCCACCAATAAACATACTGTTGTCTCCCTTTTCTTAAGCATCTCTTGTTGATCTTACACCTCTTCTAGTTCAACACCTTTCACATTTTGTCTGAATCTCCTTGAAAGAGTATCCTATTTTTACTATCCACCTGGTCATCTTCAGCCTCCTGCAACGTGGCTTCCTTCCAACATGCTGCTTAAGCCACGTTCACAAATGTTACCAGGGCCCTTCTGAAGGCTGCACACAGAGATACTTAAATATTTTTTCTACATGAGTTCTCAGTAGCATTTCTCTCTGAGAGTTGCTTCTCCTTGGAATTCTCTTTTGTTTGTTTCTAGGACTTCAGTCTCAGGTGCTATAATTTTTGCACTTATCTGACTCCTTTGTCTACCTTACTATCCACTGACATCAATAAGCATGTGAATGGATGCTTGAAGTATGGCCAATATAGGGCCAACTATTAGGAACTGTGGAGCATTGTCTGGGAGAGCTTCACAGTGGAGGTGAGGGGGAGGTAAGCATGCAAAAAATAGAAAAGGAGAGAACTGTTTTCTCAGGCAGAGAAAACATACCTAAAACAATGCCAGGAAAGGAGGCAGAAGTAGAGTCAATTGTACAAATAAAATTCTGAACAACTCAAGTTGCCAAGGGATCAGTTTCCTCTATTGCAATATTCTCAACCAAGGTGATTCTGCCCCCCAGGGAGATTCATGATGTCTGACAATATTTTTGCCTTGTCACAATGTGGGGAGTGCTACTAACCTCTAGTAAACCAGGGATATTGCTAAACACCCCCACAATGCACAGGACCCCTCCCCCCAACAAAGAATAATCGGCCCAAAATGTTAATAATGCTGAGGCTGAGATATCACATTATATTTTCACTTTAGTCTGAGGAGTCTAGCTTCAGACCAAAATTCTACATGTGATTCCTCATACTTACCCATAGGCAATTGCAAAGCTTACCTGGCAGGCCTCATGGTGGATAGGGTCTCCCTCTTCAAGTTAGACTTGGTATAAAACCAGTGCACTGTAGTTTTCTGGAGGGAATTACAGTCAGACTCAGAAACCATCCCAGTCATTCTCTTAGGCAGCTCCACAGGCTTGGTCTACCCAGCTCCACTCCCAGGGCTCCTTTAGTGAGGGAGGTGCCTCAGGAGAGGCCTTTCTGGGCCACTGCCAAGACCACCTTTTCTGGTCTCCTTGCAGATACTTTTCTCCACTATGACTCAGTATTCTGTAAATTTCCACTCCTGGAGCTCAACTCTTGCCAACTCCAGCTCTAGTTACATTATGTAATTATTAGGTTTTCTTTGTTTTTAAATCTAGTAGGTACTTACAGATTTTAGAATTGAATGAATGAAAGAGTGAATGTTTTAGCTTCTAGAAGAAAAACCCAAGAGAAGTAATTCACAGCAGATCATAGACTAAAGCTTCAAGGACTTTTGGAGATTGTTTGCTAATGAAAAGTTTAATGAGGGTATATAAATTTCTCTATTAAGGTGTAAAATAGTGACTGTCCATGTGAAGTAGTTACTAGAAGTTGTAGGATCAACACACTGGCTTTATGATTCCCAGATAGTTAGTGCCAAGTAGGTTATAAGGCAGTTGTAGTCTGGCTGGGCGGGTTACCATGGAGTATCTTGTTCAGTCCTTGGCATGCTCTAAAAAGTTATTGACTTAAATATGTAATTAAAGGAATTTCAATGTGCAACCACTCACACAGTGCATAAAAAACTTTATAAGGGCATGTACTGACTGAATTGCTTTTCTCCTTGGCCACCTGTCTCCCATTTTCCCTCCCCTGAGGCAATTGTGCTGTTCACATACAATTTGTTAGCAGGGTCACTGATACATGGGACTATGTCCAAAGAAACAACTGGGTGAATTAAGAATACTTATCTTGGAAACGAAAGACTTCTCAATGTGGTAGAAAATGAAGTGATGTAATGAATTCTCAGAAAGAGAGCCTAGAACAGAGATGGATTTGCTATGGCTCTAATGGAATGGAACCTTCTAGGCCTCTTCCAAGCCTTCATTTAATTTCATGTTCATAACTGTTATTGTTTCTTGAAAGCAAGCACCCTGCCTTGAATGTTTACCTCTGCTAACTCTGGATCTACCCTTGAACTAGAATTAATCTACATAAATCTTTGGGACAAAACTAGGACTAACAGTATAAGATCTCAGTGAGGAGAACATTGTTCCAGATCTTGAAACTCTCCCAGCCAGTGTTATTAAAAATTGGAATGGGCTGCAGAATTTCTACAAGTATGTTGTTGGAAGCTGTAAGTAGAGGTGGGTGATCGCCTACAGAGGTGATGCAGGGAACAAAGTTACAGGGCACTAAGAGATTGTTCTTCAGCTGTACATTTAGCAGGTAACCCATGTCCAGGCACATGTTTGTTTATTAACATTAACTATGTTGCAATATATTAAGAAAAATACATATTAAAACGTATTTAATATTTCAGAGTGGCCTTTCTCAGCATATTCAAACCAATAGGAAGCCATAGACTTTAATTTGCAATATCCCCCTAATCAATTACTCCTAATTTCCTGTTTCTCTAGCCATGCTCCTAGATCCTGATTCTTTGTTCAAAAACATCTAGAAGCATTGCTGTTGTATTTTTTTCTGTAAGCACTGCAGTGTGGTGAGAAGGAGCAATACTCCCCATCCAACCCTACCCCAGCTCCACCATCCTGGCAATGGTCACTGCTGCCATGTCAGTCAAGTAAAATGGCCACTTGATCCTTTGAGACCAGATAGTAGAGCTGGAAGTTTGCCAGAGTGATGCTGATAAGAACAGTAGGCAAGCAGGTACCTGTCTCACCGCCAGCTTCCCAGTGTCCTCCTCCTAGCACTCCCACTGATAGATCTTAACAGGGAGCCAATGGTCAAGTGGAAACACATTCGTGCAGCCTTAGCCTAGGTGTCAAACTAAAGAGCAGGAGAGAGTGGCACTTAGATGGGAGATAATAGCTTAATAACCAGTCTAGTCTCACCCGCAGCAGGGGAGTCCAGACTGTTTATGGGGTGTGTGGGGTGGCCACAGTTTCTCACAATATGACCCAGATTGTCCCCTCTTTCCATCTTCCCACCCTGTGAATCCTTCTCCTTTCAAGTAGAACTGATGGATGCGCTCTGCCCCCCGCTCCCCCATACCCCACTTTCCCTGCCCAGGTAACCAGGTAACTAGGAAACACCAAGAGCGCCTCTTATTTATTGGTTGACTTGTCTTTTGCCCTACTAAAATTCTTAAGCTGCTTGATGGAAAAGGATGTTTGCATTATTGTATCTCCAAAGCCAGTACTACAGGTGGCACATAGTAGGACAATATGTCTTAAGTGTTTGCCCAATTATGGCACTGATAATCTAATTGTAAGAAATCATATAAAACATTAAAATACAAATTGAGAGTTTAGAGGAAGGGAAGCAGACTGGGCTTAACTTTTTGTTATTGTTCTAGTCTATAGAAAACTCTTAGCTAACATAACTCTTTTAGTAATAAAATCCATTGGGATAGTTCTCAGCACACTTTACTGTCCATCTCTGCATAAGATGATAACACACATGGATAAATACTGGTGGTCTAGATAGGAGGTATTTTTATATATTTGAAAATTTTTTTACATTTTATCTGGGAAAGATGGTTTTTCTTTGTGGAAAATGTTAGAAACAGCAAAATAGTTTCAAATTTCCTCCCAGGAAAGCACATCTGTCCAACAGCAGGATGCTGCTCTCTTCTGAAGCAAGGCAGTTCCATTCATATCTTTTTCTGGAGTGGGGAAGAATTCAGATGACATCTTTGGGTTTATGATTGGCCAGGTGAGTCTTTGGAGACTAAAATAATGCCTGTTTAATAATAATTTGAAAGGTACTTTAACCAAGAGGCACAGATGCATTACAAAGAATGAGGCTGGTACTCTTTTCTTTTTTTTTTTTTTGATTTTTGTGTCATGTCTCAGAAGTGGGCATCAACATGTTTTCAATTAATTTCAGATATATCATAAAACGATCATCACAATAATTTAGTTAATATCTATCACTGTACATTGTTACAAAATTTTTTTCCTTGTGATGTAAACTTTTAAGATCTATTTTCTTAGCAACTTTCAAATATACAGTATTATTAACTATAGTCCCCATGCTCTAGCCCTAGGACTTATTTATTGTATAACTACAAGGTTGTAGATTTTGATTCCCTTCATGCACTTTGCCACTCTCTCTGCACACATTCCCATAGTTCTAGCAATCACCAGTCTGTTTTCTGTATCTATGAGCTTTGGTTGGCTTGTTTTTGTTTTGTTGTTATAGATTCCACATATAAGTGAGATCACATGGTATTTGTTTCTCTGATCTATTTCACTTAGCATAAGCAAGATCCATCTATGTTGTCACAAATGGTAGGACCCTTTTTCTTTCTCATCGATAAATGATTTTCCATTGAATTTATATACTACTTCTTATTTATCCATTTTCTCAGTGGACACTTAGGTTGTGTCCATATCTTGGCTACTATGAAAAATGCTGCAATGAACATGGGGATGCAGCTCTCTTTCAAATTACTGTTTTCATTTTCTTTATTTTCATTTTGTCCACTTCCCAGAAGTGGAAGTCTTGGATCATATGGTAGTTTTTTATTTTCCTGGAATTTCTGTAATGTTTGCCATAGTGGCTGCACCAGTTTACATTCCCACCAAGAGTGCACAAGTGTGCCCTTTTTCTCTAAGTCCTTGCCAACATTTATTTTCTTTTCTAATAGTAACCAATCTGACAAGTGTGAGGTGACATCTCATAATGGTTTTAATTTGCATTTTCTTGATAATTAGTGATGTTGATCACATTTTCACATACCTGTTGGCCATCTGTATGTTTTCTTTGGAAAACTGCCCGTTCAGATCCTCTGCTCATTTTATAGTGGGGTTGTTTGGGGTTTTTTGCTACTGAGCTGTAGAAGTTCTTTACAGCATCTGTACATTTGCCCCTTATAAGATGTATGATTTGCAAATGTTTTCTCCTATTTTGCAGGTTGTCTTTTAATTCTGTTTCTGATTTTCCTTGCTATGCCAAAGTTTATTTATTTTGATGTAGTCCCACTTATTTATTTTTGCTTCTGTTGACTTTGCTTTTGGAGTCAGATCCTAAAAATTATCACTAAGACTGATAACCAGGAACTTACCATCTCTGTTTCTTCTAGGTGTTTTATGGCTTCAATTCTTATGTGAAAGCTGATGCTTTTGCCTCTGAAGGGACCAAGAGGACCAGGTATCACCAGGCTTCTCTGTAAGAGGTGGCAGAAGTAGCAGACCCCATACTTGCACACGTCAGAGCAGTGTAGTGAGCGTGGCCTGTTAGGAGCATAACATTGGTCTCCGCAGTCCAAAGAGGGTGTCTAGGGGAAGAATCAATTGCACACAGCTGGTTCTCAATGACTGTAATTTCCAGCTGGGCTCTGGTCAGCCACAAAGACATTTACACCTACATGAGAACAATATGGACAGCCCCATGAGAATTTTATTCAGCTCAGTGTATTTTCTGTAAAAATAAATGTCCTTAGGCAGAGGATCTAAGTAGACATTTCACCAAAGAAAATACACAGACACATGTAAAGATACTCTATATTGTTTATCATTAGGGAAATGTGACTTTCCCTGATGAGGTTTTACCTTACACTTGGAATGACTAATATCAAAAATACAAGAAATAGTAATTGTTGGTAAAGATGTGGAGAAAAAGGAACCCTCATCCACTGTTAGTGGAAATAAAATTGGTGCAGCCATTATGGAAAACAGCATGGAGTTTGCCTAAAATTTTAAAAATAGAACTATCTGCTCTGGGCTTGTTGAGTGCTGCCAGGATATACCATGGTGAGACAGCTTCCAGGTTCTATGTTGGTGCTTGCTGAGGCCTGCAGGGACCTATCACTGGCAGGGTGGCTTCCAGGTCCCATCCTGGGGCTCATTGGGGTCTGCCAGGCTGCTTGCCAGTCCACTCTGCTGCTGGTGTAGCCTGCCAGGTTGCCAGGGATCACCTTACTGCCCATACTTCATGCTTGGTCCCCTCTGGTCCCCGCTTCTCCAGACATTGCTCCTGGCATGTGCTGCAGTCATATGTTTGTCCTTCAGGGACTGTCGGCTCTGCACTGCCACAGCTAGCAGTGAGTGTGCGGAGGAGGAAGGTCCAGCATCTTCCTCTGCCGCCATCTTCCACGCTCTGCTTTTATATTTTAAAATATCTTCAAAAAGTAAAGTTCTAGCAGCCAACTGAAAATTAGAATGGACCATGGAAAGCCAAACTATCAGGGGGTATAAAGAAGGATAAATGGTAGGTGCTGGCAGGTAAGTTACACCTGGACATTATTCACTGACCTGAACATTTCAAACTCTGGGAAATTTGTGAAAGTGGACATTTAAGAAGCTGTAATTAATAAAGTTCTATTTTCTGTCCCATATTTTGAAGGTGTCTCCAGGGTTAATGTATTATGTTCCCTGCCCAGAGATGAAATGCTTTCAGGTCTACTGATTGCTTGCTCACTGATCGCAATAATCTGTAATCAACATCCCTCTCCGCTGGTGTCCTTCAGAACTGATTTGTCTTTACTCTGTTATGAGAAAACTTTTTCACTAGTCTTCATACTAATCATACTACTTGAGAATTGAAATGATTTTAAATATTCTAATTCTTAATACTTTGCTGTTCTTGAGACATAATCCAAAACTTTGTCATGTAAGGATTCTTAACTTTTTCAGAGCTAAACATCATGTGATTGGACAAGATTATTGTTTATTAACATGAGAAATAATTTAAAAAACTCCAGATTTTGTCTTTCCTACACATGGTCTCCTAAAATCCTGCTGAACGATTTCTTTTCTGACCCAGTATCTTGCCTCCTCAGAACTGCTATTTCAATCATCAGATGAAGGGAAACATTTTGAAACTAAGTGGATCATACTCTGAGGATGGCAGCTTGCGCCCTCTGCTGGGGATTTAATAGTTCTCTCCATGTGAAGTAATGGACTTGAGTCGTTAGTTCACACCTGATCACCTCTGGTATTTATGAGTGACAATTACTTACCTCGAGACCTCATCTTTTATATAATGTTTCAGAGAAAAGCAAAATGAAATAAGTCATAAAGTGAATGATAGGTATCAGATGGTGTCTCTCATCTGTGGAATATTGTAGGGTAAGTAATTTTCAGGCTTTTCTGCCCTCCTGCCTCTAGGATTGCCCTGCCTGATGGTGGACACCTGCATTTGTTACATTGTTATAAGTTATGTTTACTTCTGTGGGCCATGGCTGCAGTGTAGAGAAGTTGGCCAAGAGAAGCAGAGGCAGGAGAGATAGGAGAGAGAAGGGGAGAAAAGAAAGCCAAGGAGACCAGAGTGAAGATTTGCTGGGGCTTGGAGGCCTACAGGCCTTCTGGCCCTCTGGCACCCCTGCCTGCCCTGGACCTGGTTGCTGCAATGCATGTAAAGCTCAGTATAAGCCTGAGAAAGCCACTGAGGGCTCCAGAGCTCCTCCTTTATCCATCTGGTCTGCTTGAATTATAAAGAACCAGCTCTGTGCCTGTCCTGCCACAACAAATATAAATAACAACAAAAAAAAAATACACAGGAAAAATACAGCAGAAATAAATCTTGGGCTTAGTGAAAGGTTTTAATGGTTACCAGAGGAAATGGGGGGGGGGCAGAAGGAGAGGATGGGAGAGAGGCAGAGAGGGTATTGCCATGGGCGGTTTGATGAAGGGTGAGTGGAGCATGTACAGATATGGAAGAGCAAAAATATAATGCCAAAATGAAATTATATTAAAAAAGTAATTTTAAACAAAGAATATGCCACTATTCAAGCTATTATCTACTGTTATCCTGAAGGACTAGGGATAAAGATAATAAGTATGGATGGAAAATAACCGATTTTTTAGGGCAGCCACAGTGGGGTGTGTATGCATGTGTTCCAGGAAGGTCAATGACTTCCCTCCACCTTCCCTCCCTCCCTTGTTTCCTTCTCTCTCATTTCTCTCCCTTTCCTTCATTCAATCTATTTTCTTCTTCCTCCTCCTCTCCCCTTATTTCTCATCCTTCTCCTGCTCCTTTTCCTGCCTCCCTTCCTTTCTCTGGCTTCCTCCTCCTTTTTTTTCCTCTCCCTTCTAATTAACAAAAAACATTTATTGATAATCTGATAAGTGTTCAGAGAAAAGACCATGAGTGAAATCACTCAGCAAATACTTTTCTGTTGGCAAGTTTTCCAAACTTTAAAATCATGGCAGAAGACTGTGAGGTTCCTGGGGAAAGACAACTGATCAAATAACTTCTGTGGTCTTTGGTGCTGAGCTCAGGCCCACTTTGTTGCTTGCCAGGCTGTTGGTGCCCCTACTCCCCAAAGAGACAGAAAGAGTGCAGTCAAGGACCTGGGTTTGGAGGTTCTGAACTTGCCTACCATGACCTTTAATCCATATCAACTGTTTCTTTGACCACTATCTAGCCTGCAAAAATGCTGATGCTCTGAACTCTATTATAGAGTCAACTGGATTCCAACTGCCAGCCCTGGCCCTCTGCCCCATGCCTGTACTCCTTTCTGCCTCTGCCCCCTCACTTAGCAGCACCCCAATGTGTGGTGATCTGTGATGTGGCCTTCTTGGCCTAGTCTTTCCTGACTCCCATGCCCATGGATGCCAGACCCTTCTCTGTGGATGGACCCCATCAGCTCTGTGCTTCTCATGGAAGAATTTAACAATGAGTTGACTTCCAGTGAATGGTCTATGGGACTAGGTTACAACTGGTTGCTAGTCCAACCTCAATCCAGCTGCCCCAAATGGGAGTACTTTAAATCCCAGTTTTCCTGGGATGTAACAGCAGTGTTTGCACATTGGTGGTTCAAGTGAGGTTTTCTTGCAGAGATTTAAGAAAATTGCTTTCTCTAATATTAATTAAAGATCCAGTGAACTCATTCCATGAGCTCTGGGTTTGCGTCTTTATAGGGAAGTGTTTGGAGATAATGAACAATGAGTCACAAGAGGTTAGCACTTGCTGTATTTTCTTTGTACTTACTGTACCCACAGAGCAGATACAAAGCTATGATACTTTTTTCCCTTAATTGTTATTAACTATGGAGAATGTGGTTGTGTCTACTCTTGACAGGTATTTGAGATCACTAGTATTTGAACAGCTCTAGTTAGCATAAAAGCAGTTTCTTTGTCTCATATGTTTTTGTAAAGTCATAAAAATAATTTTGAATACTACCTGCTAAGACTATTATGTCTTCAAAAGAAATTTAGATTTTCTTGAAGGTCTTCATTTTATTCTACTGTTCTAATTTTCAAAATGGTACCTATGTTTGTTCAAGGCAAGTGTTTGGTAGGCAGTTTTTCTCATTCCTTTTGTGAAGCTCTAGAGTCAAAGTTTATCACACCAGATTCTTAAAAATTATAAATGAATACTACAACAAATGAAATTAACTAAATCTTTAAAAGGGACATGATACAATGGAATTTTTTTATGAACTGATGACAACAACAGTAATTAAAATATAGAGTCTTGGAGGTTTTCTGTTTTATCTAATTTCATTGGTTGACATATTCAATAATATACATTGAAGCAAAGCCAGAGCATTCTTTTATGACAAATCAACCTTACTAGCTGTGTGACGTTGGGAGATAATGTTTCTAAGCTTTGGTTTTTTCAACTGTGAAATAGGAAAGATAATGACAGGATTCATCTCATAGGATTGTTGTTCTCTTCTCTTCAATGTGTTGTTAGTGTTTTGTATGGGGCATGGTATATATAGTAAGTGCCCAATAAAAGTTACCTAAAGAAGCTAATTAGTTTCAGGTTTCTTTCTGTAATTGATCCCATGGTAACCAGCCTCTCTGTAACCATTACCAACGGTCCCTGCCTCAGATTCATGCCCTTGTGATATTCCTTCCCAATATTTTACCAGTAGTCTGTGTGACCAATAGAAGATGACGGAAATCATGCTGTGTCACTTATGAGATTAGGCTGTGAGAGAATGTAGCTTCCATCATCTTGGACTCTCTTCATTTTGGAGAGACATTCAGGCAACCAAACAAAAGGCAAGGAACTGGGGTATATGGCCAACTGCAAGAGAGGAACTGGAGTCTACCAAGAACAATGCCAATAAACCTGCATGTGGATTCTCCAGCTCTAGGTGGTGACGGACAGCATAGCTTCAGCCTCAGTGAGACCCTGCACCAGAGCCTCCAGCAACTAAGGCAGCAGTACCTATAGCACTTGGCTGTGTCAGACAAGAGGAAATATCTCCTTTTGCTAAGTCATACCATGATTATATGACCAACCTTTCCCCCTTCAGAACCATACTTTTAAACTTCCATCCTCTTATCTTTGGCTTATCTAAAATTAAGATACATAGGCATATTTGCCATCTAGAAGGATTTCAGTAATTATTGACCAACTAACATTGAAGGTGCTATCAACAAAGATGTTGATAGTGGTTAAGAATGGCTACCAGCATAGAAACCTATGAAAGTATCTTGGCGCAAGGAGAAAGGCTGTTTACTGTGAATCATATGGGTGTACAAGGACTTTATTCTTGTGGCTTATGAGACACATACACAAAACCCTGATGACTTGCCACTGAAATCAGGAGCGAGGATGCTGCTTGCAAAGATGTCTCTATGTGTGTCCCCTCCCCACAACCACATCCCACGTCAGCCAGTGTTGGAAGTGATGCAAGGTGAAAGGGAAGGAGGGAAAGAGAACAGAATATAAATGAGGTTCTCCTGAATCTCTCCATGGCAACAAGGAGGAAGCTTGTCAGCAGAGAAAATTGGGTATCTAGAAATAGACTCGTGCATATTTATTTAAAACTACTGCAGATAACTACCATTCTCTTAATGCATTAACTAGATCATCAGAGAAATTAATGCATTAATTATAGGGCATGATCTAACAGAACTATCATGAGCTGTATATTTGTTACGTAATCATTATTTCTGCTTTATAAATACCTTGCAGATTTGTCCTTTTTTATCTTGTCCTCACCCTACTACAATTTTTCAGATGCAGTCTTTTGACTAATGTTCCACTCTGTGTACCGTGATGCAACCTCACCAGGCTTCACTGCTCTTGAATTGTAATAGATGTTATGGTTGGCAGGTTAAGGCCTTCCCCACTTATGTTCATGTCCTAATACCCGGAACCTGTCAATACGCTATCTTACTGGCAAAGAGGAAATAGGATTGTAGGTGGAATTGAAGTTACTGTGGTATAACAAAGATATTTAGTCTTTGATGCCAGTTCTTGGCACAGAGCTCCTAAAACTCTTGAAATTTCTGGTGATAATGGTGATAGAAGCACCTTTTATTCTAATGAAGTGACTGTGGTTCCCTTTATAGCAGAGGAGCGGGTCACCAGAAAGGCCGAGTAGAAGCTTGAAATTGTAAACCTTACCCTCACTGCAAACCTCTGTGGAGGAGAGAGTGGCTGGAGATTGAATTAATTACTAATGGCTATAATCATGCCTATGTAATAAAACCTGCATAAAAACCCCTCAACGATGGGACTTAGGGAACTTCTGAGTTGGCAAATACATCCACATATCAGGAGGGTGGTGCACTCTGACTCAATTGGAATAGAGGTTCCAGCACTTGGGACCCTTTAGGTCTTGGCCTATGTACCTTTTCATCTGACTCTGTTTATAACTTTTATACTAGATGCCGACAACCAATATGGCCTTTTCCTGAGTTCTGTGCCTCATCCTAGCAAATTACTAAACCTTTGGGGAGGGGAAGGGATGGGAATCCCTGACTTTGTTGCCAAGTCATGTAGAAGTGAGGCTAACCTGGGAACTCAATATTGGCAACTGGTTTCTGAATTGAGAACAATTTTGTGGGACGAACCTTTAAACCTGTGAAGTCTGATCCTAACTATGAGTATTTGGTTTCAGAATTGAATTGAATTGAATTGTAGGATATCCAGTTGGTGTTAGTCAGTGAGTTGGAAAAGTGGTATTGGAAAAGACTACATATTTGGTGTCAGGAAAAGAAAAAAAAATACAAAACCTCAGTTGTTAATCAACTGACCTAAAAAAGGGAGATTATCAAAGTGAACCCAAAGCCTTTGAAAGCCTTCAAAGTAGGAGAGAGGTTGAAGAGGTCAGAGTAGTGCCACAAGAAAAGGCTTGACCTGCGATTGCTGACTGTGAAGGTGAAGCAAGTGTCCCCAGAACCAAGGAAGTTGACTTGCTCTACGTGCTGAAAAAGGGAGCGAGGAGCTTCCCCCCTAGGACCTCCAGAAAGAATGCTGTCCTGCTCACATCTTGATGTCATCCCAGGAGACTGTAACCTATAGAAGATAGTAAATGAGTATTTTCCATGCCACTGTGTTTGTTGATAATTTGTTGCAATAGCAATGGTGAACCAATATAATTACCATTTTAATCTTGGTATTATGTCACAAAAGACAGCACACAACTCCTCTGCTTTACATAAGGCCTACTTAACATTTAAGCAGTAATTTGTTTTGTGTCTTGCATAGTTAAAATTTCTTGAGAGTGCGTTAATAGTTGATCCTCATTATCCATGGATTCCATATTTGTGAAGTTTCCTACTTGCTAAAATTCATCTGCAGCCCCAAATCATTTACTGGCCAAGTGATAGAAAAGTTAGGTTTCCTGTCAAATGTTTCCAGCCGAACTTGAACAAGCCGGCTCTGCCTTCTTGTTTAGGTCTTATGCTATAAACACGTGTCCTTTTCGCAGTCCGTTTAGTGCTTTTTTTTTGCATTTTGTACTTTTTGTTGATGATTTTGCTGTACAAAACACCCCAAAATACAGCACTGAGGTGTTATTTAGTGTTCCTAAAAGCAACAAGGCTGGATGTCTCTGAAAGACAAAATTGTATGTTTCGTTCTGTCACGTGTTATAGGGCTGTTGACAGTGAGTTCAATGATAATGAATCAACAATATATATTTAAAAATGTATTTTTAAAGAATATACACATTAAAAAAAGTTAGGTATGGTCTTACTGACAAAAGTGTCATGACCAGTGGTTTGCAGGAAATAATCCTGTTCTTCTTCTAAAAGTAATAGTTCGGTGTCATCAACTCAGTACGTATCTCAAAGAAAAATGATTGCATTTTATCCCCCCACCAGTACAGGCTAATACAGTGTTGGCACTTTGAACGTACTGCTGATTGATTGCGGGGGGGGGGGAGCTTTTCTTTTAGTGAAATTATCTGAGTTGTTCTGTATTTTGTGTAGTGTGTAAGATATTTAAATTGTTCTATGTAAATATCTTCCCCGTCTGATTCAACAAAGACTGAGAATGAAATGTTTCCAAATATTGTTCCCTAATAACTATGTAATTTACAGAATTTTTATCTGTGTGGATAAAACTAAAACATGTTTACACTAAAAGTTTAAGGATTCAACCTTCTCGTTTGGGTAGGGAGAATGTTTCTTCTTATCTAACTCAGCAATATCTAACTTTTTCACTTAAGGGAATGTTTTTTTTTAGATTGATTTATTTATACAAGCACTGGGTACAGTCAGAAGCGAGGTAGGGTGAGAGAATTCACCAGAGCCGGGAACAATACAGGCAGAGTGACGAAATACACTGCTGAGGGGAGCAGCGAGCGCAGGAGGAGGGGTCTGTGCACCATGTGGGACCCTCACCCAGGGGCCAGGGATCGAACTGGCGCTGCAGAGGCTGTGGGCAGCTTCGCAGCCCAGTGCTCAACCGCTGCGCCACCAGGGGAGGCCCTCACTTAAGGGAATTTTGAAAAACTATGTACTCCCCCACCCATTTTAAATGTCTCCTAACATTTCTTTATAAGTTTATATAATTGCAAAGGGTTTAATTGCCAGTGTATCAGAAATATCAACACATTTGATATAATTTTTTATGTCTGATTTTTAAATATGTCCAGGGAAATATAATGCTATGATAAACTCATGGAGACTCAAGCCTTTTTCAATAATTAGAAATCTATGCTTTCTTCTCATCTTGAAGTCATATTTCCATTGAATACACTTAAGCTTGAAAGCCCTTTATTGGTCTCTGTATGAAGAAATGTACAGAAATTAAAATCAAAACTTCAAAAAGATTTCTGTAGCTATGAGTTTTAGTTCTTTACGCATTTCCTTCCAGATTAAACCAGAGGGAGGTTGATGAGAAATTATTTCTGTCTTTAAGGAGAACACTTTCCTGTAAAGGCAAGATTCTCAGCAGTGTATCCAATCTATCTTTTTCTTCCCTTTACTCTGTCCCTGGTGAGTACTTTCACTCATGTCACTGGCTGCTCAGTGACCACAAAATTTGGTGGCCTGTAGGTGACAATTTATTCCTTCTCTCAGCCTCTTGTCCTCTGGTGGATAATGAGGAAACCATGGGGCAATTGAAGGCATTTGTTCAAGGCACTCCCCAATGTGACTTGAAGGCTCTAGGTAACCTCCAAGTTTGCCATAGAGTGTGCAACTTCTTCCTTTGAAAAACTTAGATGGACTGTTTGAGTTCTTAGATGACAATTGACTAGGTCTGGCTTGAGCACTCCATAGCATCTCAAAAAGGTCTCCACAAATTGTCAGTCACCATAGCTGGATGGTGGATGGTTTTGAGACAGCCTCAGTAATAGAAATTGCAAGCCAGTAGGATGATTCCCAGAGTCCTGACTGAACAAGTGGATTAAATCATGGACCGGTGAGCCCTGTCCAGATAATTTGGCCCACTACAATGACCGTGAGGTGCCATAACAGATATAAAACATTAGATCCTGACTAATGATTATCTCACCATTTCCTGAGGGAGCGAGCTGAGAGCTCCTGTGCACAATGGGAATGTGACCCATCTGTCCTTCCCCAGGAGTAGACCAACCCAGAACAAGCTATCATGCTGCTCTCCTTCTCCCTGCCTCGTGGACTTAACCTTTAAATATCTTCTCCTAATTCCCCTGGGGAGCCAGGTTATAGTCTCTTTTCCCAAACTGGCTCCCACATGCATGAGTCTCTTTAATAAAACCTTGCCTGGTTCAGCTACAACTAGAGCTCTGTAATGAATTCTTTTCGTAGAAGGCAAAGGACCTGCCCTTTGGGGTTAAGGCTCTATAACAGTTTCACTTTCTCTTTCTTGATTTTCCTTCCATGACTGGCATTTGTCTTCCTGCTCCACACAGTGGGGAATTGTGCCTGGACAGCTGCTTGACACATGGTTTGTCACTCGACTCAGCTCTCAACACAGGAAGTTTCAGCAGCACGGTCCAGGCATTGCATGGCTATTTCTACGCTGTGACAGTGTATGAACCCCTGGTTCCCAGAAGACATGCCCTGGACTTTAGGGTTTGACTGGACTGGTGGCTTTGCCACTTGGGGTCTCTGACTTAGCTGTGTGGATGCTCGGTTTCATATTTGAATTATTCATTGCAGACACTCTCTCTTGTTGCTGCAGGTACCATGAGGCAATTTTCCATGGGACTTGCCTCTGGGCAGCATTCTTTTTCTAAAAAAAGATTTATTTATGCATACAAGAACTGGGGTGTAGACCAGAGGTGTGGGGGAGGCAAGAGCATTCACCAGAGTTAGTGGAGAGCAGAACAGGCAGAGCTACTGAAATACACAGCTGAGGGGAGCAGCGGGGAGACAAGAGAGGTCTGCCATGTGGGTCAGCTCCCTGGTGGGGGATTGAACTAGTGCCAGCAGTGGCTGGAGATAGCTTGATAATGCTGAGACTTTAACCCCTGAGCCACCAGGGAGGCCGGGCTGCATTCTTAACAACTAGAACAAAGTTGATCCTCAGACTAAAGAAAACACACCTTGTCTTTTTGCAACATAGCCTGGCCCAGTATAAACTGGAAGACAGGGATATTTGGCCTCTCAAAGGAATCCTCAGGCCGCTTTTGCTGTGGCTGGGGCAAATGGTGGAGGTGTTGGGGACTAAAGTGAAGGATGCCACTGTAGCTGGCTGGTGGGTATGGGGCTGCCTTTGTTCTTGGCAGGCAGCTGCCTAGATTTTTGCTCCAGTGCTGACATCATTGGTATGTCTCTGCTGTCTTCCAGGGGTAGAGGTAGCGGGGAGACTGGACTCTCCTTTTGTCCATCTTGAGATACTGTTCTGGTCTGTTTCTTGGGTGGAGAATTCTATTTCCCTTGTGATGTCCTAGTCTTAAAAAGGGCAGCTTCCAGATGCTGTTTAAGATAAAAAACTTGAATTATTTGGATTACTAGTAAGCTATGTATATGCTAACTGGTTGATTGAAGAAGAAAAACTTTTACATTGCTTATTGTGCCTGTGAAAAATTTAGAGATTTTGAAAAACAAAGTTTCTTATTAAAATTAATAAGATATTGGGCCTCCCTGGTGGCATAGCGGTTGAGCGCTGGGTTGCGAAGCTGCCCAAAACCTCTGCGGCACCAGTTCGATCCCCGGCTGCTCCCCGGCCACCGGAGGAGGGTCCCACATGGTGCGCAGACCTCTCCTGCCGCCCGCTGCTCCCCTCAGCAGTGTGTACTTCGGTCCCTCTGCCTGCCCTGCTCCCCGCTCTGGCTCTGGTGAATTCTCTCATCTTCCTGTGCTTCTGACTGTACCCAGTGCTTGTATAAGTAAATAAATAAATCTTTAAAAAATTAATAAGATGTTAATTTTGATAAAAGAGAAATATGAAGAGAAAATGTGACTTTTTGTAATGTAAATTCCAAACCTCAGATTTCTGTCTAGGAACAGGCAAACTGAAAAATAAGATATCTTAATCTATCTCCACTCTGTCCTCCTTGTGGTCTATAAATAAGATATTCTTTTGTCTTCCTCAGAAACAGGCCTGGTCTCAGTGAGAACAAGCAATAACAAGGACTTGTGGAAACAATCTGACTTTTCTGTGCTCATCTTTAAGGTAGTCTTGATACTGGAATAGGCAGAGTTCTTGGTGTTGCTTGTCAATGCAGAAAGTGAATGAGCACGGATAGGAATTGAATCTATAAGTGCTTTTATTTTTCAGATCATTGGTGATCTGAGAGAATGGTGGGCATAACACCCTGAGGAAACCAATCTGACATCTCATCTCTAGTTGACCTTTTTATAGTGAGTTAAACAAAAACAGTTAATCATAAGCAAAGAGTCCATCAGAACAGCTGGTTACAGTTGATGTCCCTGTCATTGTCACATTCAGCCCCCAGAACTTGTTATCAGCCTCCTGGTTATTTTGACCCTGGTAAATCCTCACCTGCTGATCCTGGTTAATTTCTGATGGCTCCAGTATCTGGCACTCTTTTGGGCATCATCAGGGCAGGAATCCCAGTTTAAAACAAGAGTTTTATATTTAAAAAAAATGTTACTGGGAATAGAGCTGTGTTCTGCTGCCTGTCACTTAACCAAAAGGCAATAAGCAGAGATAAGAATTGAATCTATAAGCACTTTTATTTTTCAGATCACTGGTCATTGATCTGAGAGAACAAGAGACCGTTCTCTCATGACCATTGATATGTGAGAATGAAAGGAATGTTCCACCATCTCATCTTGAGTTGGCCTTTTTATAGTTAACCAAAGGCAGTTAGTCAAAAGCAAAGTCATCAGAACAGCCATTCATTGTTGAATCAGTTTATCAGAACAGCCTGTCATAGTTGATGTTCTTCGTATCCACCATATTCAGCCTCCAAAGATTTTTTTAATCAGCTTCTTAGTTATATTGATGCTGGTACATCCGATGGCATCAATGTCTGGCACTCATAGGCCATCACCAGGGCAAAAATCTCAGCTCAAAGCAAGAGTTTTAATTTAAAGAAAATAGATCATTAGTCATATACGTGTGTATGTGTAGCCTGTGCTGGATGTGTAAGTGCAGATTCCTATACTAGCTATGGTGCCCTTCCTTGCCTAGTCCCCTATCAAAAACAGATTATTAGTCATAAAGTGTGTACATGCAGCCTATGCTATGTATGGTGCCTTCCCTTCCTCCCTAGCCCCTCAACAGTCCTAGCCCTGGACCGTAGCGGTTTTGGAAATGGTTAAAATGGAACTCTTACTCTGCATGTAAGGCTCTTAGTTTCTATCTTATATTGAAAATCACATTGACATAAGTGTAATTTGGAAAAGAACTTAGCTAAATGAGTGTGTCAAACTTAAAAGCTACAACCTAAGTTATTTGAGGAACTAGGTTATCTTTGTTTAAAAACTGGTTTGGCCCTGGTGAAACAGTCTACCCATCCAAAATATCTTTAGGAATTTAATGAAGAAAAATGTGGTTTTCAGAAACAAATATAAAACTTCTGCCCAATCTTCTTTAAAGCCAAAAGGTCATTTCTTAGAAATGCAAATTTAAGGAATGTCTCAGTAAATAAAAACTACTTAGAAAATGAATCAATAAAAGTTCTCAATGGCTTCACAAATAATGGTAAAATAACTATCTCTTAAAATTAGCACACATGGGGCCTCCTGGTGGCGCAAGGGGTTAAGATGCAACCTATGAAGCTATCCGCGGCCACTGCAGCACAAGTTCAATCCCCGGCCAGGGAAATACCCACATGGCACAGCAGACCTCTCCTGTTTTGCCTGCAGCTCCCCTCAGCAATGTATTTCAGTCAGTCTGCCTGTTCTGTTCCCCGCTCTGTCTCTGGTGAATCCTCTCACCCCCACACACCTCTGGCCTGTACCCCAGTTCTTGTATGCATAAATAAATAAATAAATAAATTAGTACACATGGCCAAAACTTTATTTATTTTTTATTTTTTTAAAAAATAATAAATTTTATTTTTATATTCCCCATACAATTGCAACCCCCCCATTCTGACCCCAATCCCTCCCCTCCCGCCCCCCACCCCCAAAAAAGTATCTCTGGTTCATAGTTTTTTGTTGATTTTGATTTTAACTTTCTTATAGTTATTCATTTTCCTGGTCCCTTATTTAAGTTTTCTAGATTCCTGCTATGAGTGAGACCATCCGGTATTTTTCTTTTTCTTTTTGGCTTATTTCGCTGAGCATGATCCCTTCCAGCTCCATCCATGTTGCTGCAAATTGCATGTGTTTATCTTTTTTTGAATGCCGAGTAATATTCCATGGTATATATGTACCACATCTTCTTGATCCAGTCATCTATTTTTGGGCATTTGGGTTGTTTCCAAAGCTTAGCTATTGTAAACAGTGCTGCTATTAACATAGGGGTGCAGGTGCTCTTTGCAAATGATGCTTCTGTGTCCTTTGGGTAAATACCTAGTAGTGGAATTGCTGGATCATATGGAAGCTCTATGTTTAGTAGGTCAAGAAATCTCCACACAGCTCTCCACAGTGGTTGGACCAGTTTGCACTCCCACCAACAGTGCAGGAGAGTTCCTTTTTCTCCACACTCTCGCCAACATTTGTTGTTGCTAGTTTTTTTAATATGTGACATGGCCAAAACTTTAAATGAAAATTAAGAGATATCTGTATCTGTGTTTGTCTTTGCGTCTTTTGTCTCTGGAAGGTTATTGTAGTAGAATTAATTATAAGTGGTGTCTATAGGTTACAGGGCAACCCCAGTGAGAAATGGGTTGGCCTGACTGTGGGTCCTCACTTGTGCACTTAAAAGGGACTTATAATGAGACTCAACCATGGGAGGACACACAGTCAGGCCAACCCATTTCACATTGGGGTTGCCCTATAACAACTCAACTGCAGGCACACACAAAAAAGGTTAGTAAAGGGTTTATTTACAAAAAATGGAAATGAAGAAATGAATAACTCAGGGAGAAAGAGAGATAAATCAGTGATGTGTCCAACTGTTATAGGGCAGCCCCGATACAAAATGGGGTGCCTGACTGTGGGTCCTCACCCGCGCACTTGAAAGGACTTATCAATGCTCTACTGCAGGCACACACAAAAGGTTAATAAAAGGTTTATTTACAAGGGAAGGGCAAACGAGGAAATGTACAGCTCAGGGAGAAAAGTGGGAGACAAAGTTTTAAATGAGTCCTACCTGATCCGCCGATCTAGAATCCCAAATAGCACTCTGAGAGCTGGCCGCGAGCCAGAAGCTGTGAAGCCAGGAGGTGAGCGACAGAGCGAGCGACCCCAAGGCCCACGCGTTTGGTTTTTATACCCAACCTGGCTGCTTAACTCCACCCTCAGGTCCCAGCCACCTTCCCTTTGGTGGTGGTGGGATTTGTCTTTCCCAATGTCTTCATGACTTTGGTCTGGAGTGGGGGTGGGGTCCACAAAGCCTGTATGGGATTAGCCCAGAACATCCTTTCCCCCTAACACTACCAGTTCTGTTGAGCTGGAACCCCAATAGCACGCTGAAAGCTGGTGAAAAACCAAGGACCCCCAAGGCCCACATGTCTGGTTATATACCAAACCTGGCTGCTTAACTCCACCCTCAGTCCCAGCAATCCTCCCTTCCGTGGTGATGACATTATGGGATTTGCAGTCCTTGGTGTCTTGGCTCTCTTTGGTCTGGGGTGGGGGATGGGGTCCAAAAACCTATTTGTGGAGTTTGTTCAGGACATCCTTTTCCCCAACACATATAGATTCTAACATAATGAAAGTTAACCAAAAATTTTTGAGATTGCAATTTACAATTTTTGGTAAACTCGGGCTTGTTCAAAAATGAACGGTTTAATTTGAAGCATACATGATTTTAAAGTTATAATGTTGGGTGTTAATACATTTGTTCTATGTTTAAATGTATTTAAATAAAAAATTAACTCTTATATTTAGTAACTGGCCTCTTCTCATAGGGTTCCTGGTTGATGTCAAGAGAAATGGGCCCTAAATTATATTGCTTTTGTTAAACCTAAGTCAGAAATAGTCTAGATTAAAATATGTCAGCAATGTTAGATTTGCTTTTTGATGCTTATACTTAAACTTCTCAGCTATAAAGTTTTTTTCTAGTAAGACTAATCCACTTATCTCTTCTCCTTGGAGAAATACTTTTGTTTTCCCTAGTAAACTCCCCAACTGACTTCATTCTTCACAGAAATTTAAGATGGCATCTAAAGCCACAACAATGAGTTATTCACTCATACTGGCTCTCTCTGTCGTGTGTGTGTGTGTGTGTGTGTGTGTGTGTGTGTGTGTGGTATTAAGTCTCTCCATAGTTGCCCAAATCTCTTATTAAAAACTAAAGGTTTACTAAATTTAATATCTAAAACTAAAGGTTTACTAAGTTTGTTGAATATCTAGATTATTTTATCTAAGATTACTGAACTTTCAGGTTTACTTTTTTCTCCTTATTGTAAGGAAACTAAAATTTTGGTGCCATGTCACCCAAAGAGAAAAAATTACTTTTTTTGAAGCTTGTTGCTTTGGAAATTATGACAAGCTATGTTTAAGTTATCTAGTCTAAAGGGGTGATAGTACTATAGTAATTAGAAATTAGAAACTAGGGTAGTAACTATACATGCAAGTAAAGTAAGAAGCTTAATATCTAACTTCAGTGTACTTATGTGAAATCAAACTTCAATTTTTTTCATTTGCAAATAGGACAGTGGTATTCTAAAACTACGTAGCACTGCCTAAAACATTCTTAAAACTGCTAAAAGAATGTTCAGTAATTTGAATACCTTGGCACTCTTTCACCCTCAGTCTTGGTTAATTCAGAGAAATCTAATTCTGTCAGCACTGCTGAGCCTTGTCAAAGGAAAATAGATTCACTTTTAAAAATCTTTGTCATTCTGGGAAATTAAGTATTTATAAAAATCTCTAAGTTTTTTAGTCCTTGAAAGCTTCTCTGATATCAAAATTCTAAAATAGTAAAGACTGTCTTGGAAGGACGCCTATGATACCTAATAAAATTGCTTTCCTTGGGGAAAACAACTTAGGTTGATTTGAGTATATTGTGATTTTCTGGGAAGCATTGTCATGGGAAGAAATGGTTAAACCTGTACAGCATATGTGTAAATTAATAGGAGTGTTCTAAAATATAGGAGAATTCAAAACCTATTATATTCTGATATATTATTACTCATCAATTCTAATTATTCTAAAATATGTATGTCACAAATTGCACAAACATCCTTGTGTATTGCTTTATACCATGATTATGTTTAAGTCATTCTATTTACTAAGCTTACTTACTAAACATTGTAATCAGAAAAATTCACAGAAAAGGAACTAACAATACTCTGAAAATAAACTCATCAAGGAATGGGAAAAACTACAAAATTTAAGAGTAAACTTATAAAAATTGCTAACAAAAGAATTAGACTACATGGGACAAAATACCTTGAGAAGGAATACTATAATTCCAAAGCTTTGCTTTTATTTCCAGAAAGTTTCTTTGAACTAACCATGTCATGATCTGCAGCAATGCAAATTGCATTTTTTTTTTAAGATTTATTTATTTATTTATACAAGCACTGGGTACAGTCAGAAGCGTGGGAGGATGAGAGAATCCACCAGAGCCAGAGCAGGGAGCAGAGCAAGCAGAAGGACTGAAGTACACTGCTGAGGGGAGCAGCGGGCGGCAGGAGAGGTCTGCGCGCCTTGTGGGACCCTCCTCCGGTGGCCGGGGAGCAGCCGGGGATTGAACCCGCACTGCAGAGGCTGCGGGCAGCCCCCAGAGAATCTTCACTCTTCCTTGGCTCTCCGGCGTTTTCTTGTGGCCTCTGCTTCTCTACTGGTTCTCTTTCCATCTCTTGCTTGTTCCCCTCCTGGTGGTTCAGTTTTGCTCTTTATAGGGGCAGGATGGGCACAGAGAAGAATATCTAGGATCCAAGCAGACCAGGTAAAGGAGAGTCGTGGAGCCTCAGTGGCTTTCTCAGGCTTTTATTGAGCTTTACATTCATTGCAGCAACCAGGTACATGGCACACAGTGGGGCCCAGAGGCCTCCAGGCTTTCACTCTGGGCTTCTCTGGCCTCTTTCTTTCCTTCTCTCTCTTGCCTCTCTCCTGCTTCTGCTTCTCTCTGTGACTATCTCAATACTCCTCCCAGGGCCCACAGAAGTAAACAAGTCAGTTAGCAGCAATGTAACAACTGTAGGTACCCCATCAGGCAGGGTAATCTTAACTGTGGGAGGGCAGAAAAGCCTGAAAACCATTTACCCTACACTCTTACAAGCCAGTTTCAGCCCAGGTGTACCCACCTATGCATGCCCACACCCCACTCCAGGTGCTTGCCATCAGGCATGCATTTAATCTAATGGTGGGAGGGCAGAAAAGCCTGATACATTACTTACTCTAGACTGTTTTGCATACGTTAGCTTCTATCAGGCTACAGCATTCCGCAGACATTCCTTTGCATTAAGTATTCTCCTGGTGTTCTGAGAACTTGGAAGTGTCATCCTAAGGCCTGGCAGGACCTTCAACTATTCTTCCCATCATCCACTCTATCCTTAAACTGGTTACTTCAAAGTCAACTGCGTCTCAGGCACCTACTGGCAATCCCTAAAACTGACCCTCAGTGGGGAACTGGGACCCCAGTTGTAAAAGTGATGGGGTTCTATGCATGGGGTCCTTGGGTCCCTCTCAGAAAGATTTTGGCAGTTTCTCATTCAGTGGCATATGGAGGCAAGTTTATTAAGGAAAAAGATGTTTGCATAGACACAAACAGGCCAAGGCTGCATTTTAAAGGCTTATTAGGAAAAAGAGAACGGAGAAAAAAAAAAAAGCACCTGCATAGAACAGGTGGTCAGAATGCCGTTTTGCCAGAGCAAGGGAAATCCTTATGTAAAGTTATTTATGAAATTACTTTGGAATTCTTTGCCTTGGGGCCAAGTTGGGTTGGTTCTCTACAGATAATCCGTTCTGCCCTCACCTCAGTCTCTGTAGCCAGTTTGGCTTAAGGCTAGTTAATCGTCACTGGGTTTTGCCTCTGGTTTTTGACCTTGTGAAAACTTGCACCCTAAATTTTTCTACTCTAAGCTTCTATTAGAAGCAGGGACTGTGTTGAGACAGCCTAGGTGTAGGGTAAAGAAAATGTCAGGCTTTTCTGCCCTTCCGCCATCAGGATAGATGATGGATCCTTGTCCTGAATGCATGCCTGATGGCGGGCACCTGGAATAGGGTGTGGGCATAGGTAGATGGGATTCAGCTGAGTTAAGACTGCTTTTAAGGGCGGCGTCACGGGGGGACGCCAGCAGCCCCAGCCAGCAGCAGCAGTAGCAACAGCAGCAGCAGCAGAATCTGAAGGAGAAGCCGGAGCAGAAGCAGAGAACACCAGAGAGCCCAGATAGAGTGAAGACTTGCTGGGGGCTGGGAGGTCTGCCAGCCTCCCAGCCCCCCAGCCAGTACCCCTGCCTGCCATATGCCTGGTGAACCCCAAATAAAAAACCTGCAAAACTACTGAGGACTCTGACTCCTCCTTTACCCGGTCTGCATGGGATCAGAAAACCTGCCCTTGCCCAGGTCCTGCCCTTTACAATTGGCGTAAGTCGGCAGGATCCATGCAGACGGGTATTGGAGCCCTCCGAAGACCTGGAGGGACTAAGGAGAACAGACTGTTTGCCTGTGATGACGCTGGAGGCGCCGTGGCGGCACAGAAGATGGACAACGCCCACGAGCTACAGGATGAGACCTGGCGTGAAGGAGACGCCGGAAAGGACCAGCCAACGACACCGGAAAGGACCAGCCAATGACCCCTGAGGCAGCAGGCCGTTGCTGAAGCAGGGAGAGGCCAATGGAGTTGAACTGATGGACTGATCGACTTGGACTGATAGACTGATGAACTGATGATCTTGGACTGACAATCCT
This sequence comes from Talpa europaea, assembly GCF_964194135.1. Classification (NCBI taxonomy): domain Eukaryota; kingdom Metazoa; phylum Chordata; class Mammalia; order Eulipotyphla; family Talpidae; genus Talpa; species Talpa europaea. Next base: position 48,673,135 of record NC_140080.1, read on the forward strand.
GCCAAAAGGCGGAGGACCTTGGCAGGTTATGTTTTTTTTTTTGAGCATCTGGGGGTGGCCAGTGGGCCTAGATGGCCAAAAGCAGCCTGTGCATGCCCAGCAGCCAGGTGGAGGAGAAAAGCCAACTAAGTAGGCAAAAGCTGGTACTGATGCTAAGTTGAGAAGCCCTGAGTGGCTGTTAAGCAGCCTGGGTATGCTGAAGAACTGTGAGTCTCGTAAAATCACCTGTGGGTGATGCCCTGCTCATTCTTGAGTGAGGGTGAGGAGCTGAGGAACCTGTCCTTGGGGGACGGGTGGGGAACGTGGCTTGGGGTGGAGCCCAAGCCGAATGCAGAGTTTGGATCCCGACCCATGTGCTTGTGCAGTGGGTTGGCCTGAGTGCAGGGGTCTGTGAGTCGCATGGGTGGCCATGAAGGCTGAGTGTTGGAGCGACTGCAGAAAGAAACCCTGAGGGTTGGCGATTACCCCCAACAGAATAAAATTGCCAATCCCAGAGCTAGTGCATCCTGGGGGTGGATGCTGTGTGTGCCTTGTAGCCGAGACTACAGCCAGAGAAGGCCAGGAAGCCTGACGGCTCCTGGTGTGATATAGTAGATGCCGTGAGTGATTCCCCTCCCTCGTATGAGCAGTGCCTTCGGCAGCAGATTTGGTGGCTCATCTGCTGGTACCAATAATTGTCTTTTGCGCTAGGTTGGTGCCCTGCCTGGACTTATTTGTGTTCTGTTGTATTTTGTTATATTGTATTTTGTTATATTTGATGTATTTGCTTTTGTGGGCCATGGCTGCATTGTTTGTTTGCTTAGAAAATTGTGTATATATATGTATAGACTGTATGGCAGAAAACCCTGAGGGGGTGGACTGTAGGGTAAAGAAAATGTCAGGCTTTTCTGCCCTTCCGCCATCAGGATAGATGATGGATCCTTGTCCTGAATGCATGCCTGATGGCGGGCACCTGGAATAGGGTGTGGGCATAGGTAGATGGGATTCAGCTGAGTTAAGACTGCTTTTAAGGGCGGCGTCACGGGGGGACGCCAGCAGCCCCAGCCAGCAGCAGCAGTAGCAACAGCAGCAGCAGCAGAATCTGAAGGAGAAGCCGGAGCAGAAGCAGAGAACACCAGAGAGCCCAGATAGAGTGAAGACTTGCTGGGGGCTGGGAGGTCTGCCAGCCTCCCAGCCCCCCAGCCAGTACCCCTGCCTGCCATATGCCTGGTGAACCCCAAATAAAAAACCTGCAAAACTACTGAGGACTCTGACTCCTCCTTTACCCGGTCTGCATGGGATCAGAAAACCTGCCCTTGCCCAGGTCCTGCCCTTACACTAGGGAAAAGAAATTGTGAGCTGGTAGGATAAGTTGCCCTGGTACTGTTTGAACAGATGGACTAAATCATGGAATGATGAGCCCTGTCCAAACAATTTATTTTTTTTTTATTATTTTTTTTTAATTTTCTAGAGGCATGTCTTATTTATTTATCTATTTGTTTGTTTGGTTTATACATGCACTGGGTACAGTCAGAAGCCGGGAGGGTGAGAGAATTCACCAGAGCCAGAGCAGGGAGCAGAACAGGCAGAAGGACCGAAGTACACTGCTGAGGGGAGCAGCGGGCGGCAGGAGAGGTCTGCGCGCCATGTGGGACCCTCCTCCGGTGGCTGGGGAGCAACCGGGGATCGAACTGGCGCCGCAGAGGCCGCGGGCAGCTTCGCAACCCAGCGCTCAACCGCTGCGCCTCCAGGGAGGCCCTGTCCAAACAATTTAGCTCACTACACTGACCATAAAGCACCACCAAGATGGACAGAAAGCATTAGGTCCTTACTAATGATTATCTCACAGTTTCCTGGAAGGAGAGAGCTGCGAGACCATATGCATAGTTGTAGTGAAACCCGCTGCTCATGCCCAGGAAAGCTCAATCCAGAACAAATCATGATGCTGTTACAAGGCAAGATGAGGAGCAGCCTAGGACCCTGTAGGGGCAGGAAGACCACAGAGCAGGTTTTCTGATCCAGCAGACGGGGTAAAGGAAGAGTCAGAGTCCTCAGTGGCTTTTGCAGGCTTTTATTGGGATTTACCAGGTACACGGGAGGTAGGGGGCCGGCGGGGCCGGGAGGCTGGCAAGTCTCCTTGTGGGTAAATGTCCAGTCAAAACAGGCATGGCTCAAAGGAAGGCCACTGAGGCCGGAAAGCTTGCCACAAGTCCAAGGCACTTTCTGGGGGGGCACTCTAGGAAAGAAGCATATGGGGCCAGGCAAGTCTGGAAGGAAAAGAACAAAATCAAAATTAAAGTCAAGATAAATGCTGCAATTGTCACCATCCCCTGGGTCTCACACCGATGTTGCTGTCTCTTCTAAGTGTCTCCTTCCACATCCCCCTAGTTCCTGGCATAAGTCCAAGGCCAAGAAGCAAGAGTACCTTTTTCTTTACAAGTCTTTCTGTTCCATGTACCCACTCCAGATCTTCTCTTTATCCCTTTCTTTTCTTCTCCCACTCTTTTCTTGCTTCTCCTTGCTGCTCAGCTTCCTTAGGGTGGAGCAGAGAGACTGGAACATCCCCCTTCTATGGGTATCACACTGTTATAAGTCTGCCCTCTTCCCCCTGCCTTTAAATATCTCCCACTAATTCATTCCCTTTGGGAGGCCTGGTTATATTCTCCTTTCCCAAACTGGCTCCCTCATGCATGAGTCTCTCTAATAGAGACAGGCCTGGTTCACCTACATCTAGGGCTCTCTGATGAATTCTTTCCCTAGAGGGCAAAGGACCCACTCTTTGAGATTGCAGCCCTGTAACAATATGATTACTTCCAGGGAATGAAAAGGACTGTTTTTAAGCCAGTCAATTATGATAAACTGAGGAGATCTTTCAGGGACCCAGTGAAAATCCTGTGTTATTCCAGGCTAGACTTGCTGAGGCCATGAGAAAACACACCAATCTGGACCCAGAGACTGCAGGAGGGCAGGTCATCTTGGCACTTCATTAGTCATCAGGTGCAAGCTCCAGAGGCTGGATCAAAGGTCTCAAACCCCTTTCCCAAAATATTTAGACGTGACCTTCAAGGTCTTCAATAACAGTGAGGAGACCAGTCAGGCTGAATGGGAAAGGTGGGAGAGGGAGAAAGACAAGAGAACTCACTCTATGGTGGCTGCCATTGATTCACCAGGGACCCCAGGTGTCCCCATGATGTTTGGGACCTCAAACTCCTAAAGGGCCCCCAGTCTGCGACAGGTCAGCTGCAAGTGTCCAGAGAAGCCCCCAGGGCCATGTCTTCTATGTAATTACACAGGGCATGGAAGAGGGCCACTTTCCAGAGAGGAAGGGGGCCAGCCCAAACCACAGGCCAGATGGGAAGACATGATGGGAAGACATGATCAGCCAGATGGGAAGACATGATCAGCTGCCTTGGACTATGGTCATTGACTATGAGAAATCCAGTGCAGGAGTGATAGGGGGCTAGGGAGGAAGGGAGGGCACCATACTTGGTACAGGAATCTACGTATACACACCTAGCATATGTGCATAATATATGACTAATGATCTGTTTTCTTTTTTTTTTATAATAAATTTTATTGTTATATTCCCCATACAATTGCAGCCCCCCATTCTGACCCCAATCCCTCCCCTCCCGCCCCCGCCCCCCTAAAAGTGTCTCTGGTTCATAGTTTTTTGTTGATTTTGATTTTCACTTTCTTATAGTTATTCATTTTCCTGGTCCCTTATTTAAGTTTTCTAGATTCCTGCTATGAGTGAGACCATCCGGTATTTTTCTTTTTCTTTTTGGCTTATTTCGCTGAGCATGATGTTGGATGATGTTGCTGCAAATTGCATGTGTTTATCTTTTTTGAATGCTGAGTAATATTCCATGGTGTATATGTACCACATCTTCTTGATCCAGTCATCTATTTTTGGGCATTTGGGTTGTTTCCAAAGCTTAGCTATTGTAAACAGTGCTGCTATAAACATAGGGGTGCAGGTGTTCTTTGGAATTGATGTTTCTGTGTCCTTTGGGTAAATACCTAGGAGTGGAATTTCTGGATCATATGGAAGCTCTATGTTTAGTAGGTCCAGAAATCTCCACACAGCTTTCCACAGTGGCTGGACCAGTTTGCACTCCCACCAACAGTGCAGAAGAGTTCCTTTTTCTCCACACCCTCGCCAGCATTTGTTGTTGCTAGTTTTTTTAATATGTGCCATTCTCACTGGTGTAAGATGGTATCTCATGGTAGTTTTGATTTGCATTTCCCTGATGGCAAGTGATGTTGAACATTTTTTCATATGCCTGTTGGCCATTTGCATTTCCTCTTCAGAGAAGTTTCTTTTTAGCTCTTCTGCCCATTTTTTGACTGGATTATTTTCTTTGTTGTTGTTGAGTCTCATCAGCTCTTTGCAGATTTTTGTGATCAGTCCTTTATCATTAGTGTTGTGTGCAAAAATGTTCTCCCAGTTGGTGGGGTTTCTCTTTGTTTTTGTTATTGTCTCTTTTGCTGTGCAGAAGCTCTTTAATTTGATGTAGTCCCAGCTGTTTATCTTTGCCTTCACTATCACTTTGGGTGATGTGTCTGTAAAGATGTCTTTGATGTGCAAATCACGTAGTGTTTCGCCTATATTTCCTTCTATATATTTTATGGTTTCAGGTCTTATGTCTAGTTCTTTAATCCATTTTGAGTTGATTTTTGTGTATGGTGTGAGGTAGTGGTCAAGCTTCATTCTTTTGCATGTAGCGACCCAGTTTTCCCAGCACCATTTATTGAACAAACTTTCTTTGCTCCAATGCATAGTCTTTGCTCCTTTGTCAAAGATTAGTTGACCATAAATCTGTGGGTTTATTTCTGGATTTTCTATTCGATTCCATTGGTCTGTATGTCTGTTCTTGTTCCAATACCATGCAGTTTTGATGATTATGGCTTTGTAGTATAGTTTGAAGTCTGGGAGTGTAATGCCTCCATTCCCTTCTTTTTTTTTCAGGAGAGCTTTGGCTATTCGGGGTTTTTTGTGATTCCATATGAATTTCATCAATAATTGTTCTATTTCTTTGAAGAATGACATTGAAATTTTGATTGGAATAGCATTGAATCTGTATATTGCTTTTGGAAGGATGGCCATTTTAATAATGTTTATTCTTCCAATCCACGAGCAGGGGATGTCTCTCCATTTCTTTGTGTCTTCTTCTATTTCTTTTAACAGTGTTTTATAGTTTTCTTTGTATAGGTCCTTTACCTCTTTTGTTAGATTTATTCCCAAATATTTGATTTTTTTTGTTTCAATAACAAAAGGGATGGTTTTTTTGATTTCTTCTTCTTCAGATTTATTGTTTGTGTATAGGAAGGCTACTGACTTTTGCGTGTTGATTTTGTATCCTGCCACTTTACTGAACTGATTGATGAGTTGAATTAGCTTTTCTGTGGAGTTTTTGGGGTTCTCTATGTATAATATCATATCGTCTGCAAATAGTGATAGTTTGACTTCTTCTTTTCCTATTTGGATTCCTTGGATGTCTTTCTCTTGTCTTATTGCCCTGGCTAGGACTTCCAGTATTATATTGAAAAGCAGTGGTGAGAGTGGGCATCCTTGTCTTGTTCCAGATCTTAATGGAATTGCTTTCAGCTTTTCACCATTGAGAATGATACTGGCTGTTGGCTTGTCATAGATGGCCTTTATGATGTTGAGGTATGTATCCCAAGAATTTCAAGGGCTTTTATCATGAATGGGTGTTGCACTTTGTCGAAAGCTTTCTCAGCATCTATTGATATTATCATATGGTTTTTATATTTCTTTTTGTTGATGTGTTGGATAACGTTGATTGATTTTCGGATGTTAAACCATCCTTGTGCCCCTGGCATGAATCCTACTTGGTCGTGGTGAATTATCTTATGGATACATTGTTGGATTCTGATGGCTAAAATTTTATTGAGGATTTTTGCATCAGTGTTCATTAGGGAGATTGGCCTGTAGTTTTCCTTTTTTGTGTTGTCCTTGTTCGGTTTTGGTATTAGTGTAATGTTGGCTTCATAGAACGTGTTTGGTATTGTCCCTTCCTTCTCAATTTTTTGGAAGAGTTTGTGAAGGATAGGCACTAATTCGTCTCTGAATGTTTGGTAGAATTCATTTGTAAATCCATCAGGTCCTGGGCTTTTGTTTTTGGGGAGGTTTTTGATTACCATTTCAATTTCGCTAATTGTAATTGGTCTGTTTAGGTGTTCTATTTCTTCTTTATCTAGCTTTGGGTGATTGTAGAGTTGTAGGAATTTGTCCATCTCCTCTAGATTGTTAAACTTGTTTCCATATAACTGTTCATAGTAGTTACTGATTATTCTTTTGATTTCTGCTGTGTCCGTTGTGATTTCTCCTCTTTCATTGATGATCCTGTTTATTTGTGCTTTCTCCCTTTTTTCCTTTGTGAGCCTGGCTAGGGGTTTGTCTATTTTATTGATTTTTTCAAAGAACCAGCTCTTGGTTTCATTGATCTTTTGGATTGTTTTTTTTTAGTTTCAATTTCATTTATTTCTGCTTTGGTTTTTATTATTTCTTTTCTTCTACTGGTTTTGGGGTTTTTTTGTTGTTCTTTTTCTAGATCTTTGAGCTTCGAGATTAGGTTGTTTCTTTGAGTTCTTTCTTGTTTCTTGATGTGAGCTTCTATTGCTATATATTTTCCTCTTATTACTGCTTTTGCTGCATCCCATACATTTAGGATATTGGTGTCTTCCTTGTCGTTCAATTCAAAAAATTTTTTAATTTCTTCTTTGATCTCCTCATTAGTCCAGTGGTCTTCCAGTAGTGTGGTTTTTAATCTCCATGAGGTAGGAGAGTTCCTTGCCTTCTTTTTATGGTTTATTTCTAGTTTGATGCCTTCATGGTCAGAAAAGATGGTTGATATGATTTCAATCTTGGTGTATCTGTTGATGTTTGTCTTGTGCCCCAGTATGTGATCGATCCTGGAGAATGATCCGTGTGCGCTTGAGAAAAATGTGTACTCCGTTTTTTTTGGGGTTTAGTGTTCTATAGATGTCTGTTAAGCCCAATTGCTCTAGGTCCTTATTTAGAGCTTTGGTTTCTTTACTTATTTTTTGTCTTGTTGATCTATCCATTGTTGATAGCGGTGTGTTGAAGTCTCCCATTATGTATGTGTTTTCTCTGATGTCTGTTTTCAGAGAGGACAACAGTTGTCTGATATATTTTGGTGCTCCTTCGTTTGGTGAGTATATGTTAATGAGTGTTATTTCTTCTTGAAGTTTTGTCCCCTTGATCATAATGTAGTGACCATTGGGGTCTCTTTTTATCTTTTTGAGTTTGAAATCTGTTTTATCTGATATAAGTATAGCTGTTCCTGCTTTCTTTTTTGGTCCATTTGCTTGTAGGATTGTTTTCCATCCTTTAACTTTGAGCCTATTTTTATCTTTTGTAGCTAAATGTGTTTCCTGGAGACAGCAAAAGGTTGGGTTTTGTTTCTTAATCCAGGATGCAACTCTGTGTCTTTTTATTGAAGAGTTTAGTCCATTTATATTTAGAGTTAATATTGATATGTTAACATCTGTATTTGCCATTGTGTTTGTCTTTCCTTTGATTTTATTTATTTATTCTTTTAATAACTTTTTTTTTTGGCCTTCTTTCATTGTTATTCGTCCCTCTGAGTTTCTGGCTTTAGGACTCCTTGTAGTATTTTTTGGAGTGGGGGTTTAGTTGCAATGAAATTCCGGAGTTTCTGTTTGTCTGGGAAGGTCCATATTCTTTCTTCAAAGAGGAAGGAGAGCTTTGTGGGATAGAGTATTCTTGGTTGGCATCTGTTTTCTTGGAGTCTGTTGACTATGTCCCTCCACTCTCTCCTTGCCCGTAGTGTTTCTTCGGAGAAGTCTGATGTCAGCCTGATTGGCTTTCCTTTGAATGTTATCTGTTTCTTCCCTCTTGCCAGCTTCATTATTTTTTCCTTGTCCTGGATTCTAGGGAGCTTTACTATTATGTGTCTTGCTGTATTTTTTCTTTCGTCGTGGAAGTTTGGTGTTCTTCTTGCTTCTTGTATATCAATTTTCAGCTCCTTCTTCACATTTGGGAAGTTCTCTTCAATTATCTCTTTGAATATTTTCTCTGTTCCTACTTCTCTCTCCTCTCCTTCTGGTATTCCTATAACTCTTATATTTCCTTTCCTCATGGAGTCAGATAGTTCCCGAAGTCTTTCTTCATTCTTTTTCCTTCGTACTTCTCTTTCCTTTTCTGTTTTGGTTCTTTTTATTTCTGTGTCTTCAAGAGCACTTATTTGTTCTTCCATTTCATCAATTCTGCTTTCATTGCTTTTCCCAGAATTCTTTAGTTCTTCCACTAATTCTTTGATCTCCTGCATTTCTTTTACTTCCCTCTTTAGGGACTCAATTTCATTCTTCTGATCGTTGATTATTTTTCTCTTATCATTGTTTTCCTTTATGACTTCTGTCAGGTTTTTAATCACGGCAATTTTAAATTCTCTTTCTGGAAGGCTCAGAAGTTCTTCCAAGTTACTGTCGTTGCAATCTGGGGGCTGGTTTTCTTTTTGTGGTGTGCTTTTTCTCTGGAGAGTTGCTAGGTTGCGTGTGGTTCTTCTCCTCCCTACTGTCTGTTTTCTAATTTGCCGTATGCGTTGGGACACTGTGTTGTTGGGACTGGCTGGCATCTTGGGTGAGCTTCTCTGCTCTCCTCTGGTTCCTCCAGGAGTCATCGGCAGCCCGGGCTGTTCGCGCGTATCCCGGGGTCTTTGTTCTTCTCTAATGGCGCCCGGAGCCGTTCGCTCACCGCCGTGGCGAATCCTGCAGGGTTCGCCTCAGCTCCCGTTCACGGGGTGTGGTGGCTGCAATAGTTCCTTTCCACTCACAGTCCCGCTTGCTGCGTCCTTTGTTCTTGTTGGCCGTTTTGGTTTGTTGTTTTCCTCCTCTCTGCAGGTGGGAGAGTGCCGCCTCTGTGGGCGGGGGAGGGGAGCAGGGTTCTGCGCTTCCCTCCCTTCTAGTCCTCTTTTATGGCCACTTTCTTCTTCGGGTAGTTTGCTGGAGTCACCCGTTTATCTTCCGTGTCCCAGTTCTCACTGGGACCTGCCGCTTTTCCTCCCTATTAACTTTTTTTAATGGGAGATCTTACTCGCAGTGTCTCCTCGCCGCCATTTTGCTCCGCCCCCTCCTAACGAGATTTGATCTGTTTTCTTTAAACCAAAATTCTTGCTTTGAACTGAGATTTCCACCCAGATGATGCCTGAATAAGTGACAGACATTGATGCCATCAGAAATTAACCAGGATCTGTAGGCCAGGTTGTACCAAGGTCACAACCTGGAGGCTGGAAACAAGTCCTGGGTACTGAATGTGACAAATACCAAGAACAACTATGACCAGCTGTTCTGATAAACTGATTCAACTCTAACGGGCAGTCTTTTTTTTTTTTTTTAAAGGTTTATTTATTTATTTATACAAGCACTGGGTACAGTCAGAAGCACGGGAGGGTGAGAGAATTCACCAGAGACAGAGCGGGGAGCAGAACAGGCAGACTGACGAAGTCCACTGCTGAGTGGAGCAGCAGGCACGGCAGGAGAGGTCTGCATGCCATGTGGGACTCTTGCTGGTGGTCGAGAATCGAACCAGCGCTGCAGAGGCTGTGGGCAGCTTCGCAGCCCAGCGCTCAACCACTGCGCCACGGGGGAGGCCCTAACGGGCTGTCTTAATGAACCAATTCACTTTTGACTAACTCTGCATACAGAGAATGTTTACCTTAAGAAAAAAGTTGCAAAGATCTAAGAACCAAATCTAAGTTCATAACTGAGTGTCCGTATGATAGTACTGATTAACAGTAGTTCCTCTAAGTTCCTTCCCCATTTTAAGCAAGGATTCAATGTGTCAAATTAATAAAGCAGATAACTTGGGAACAATAATTTGCATCAAAATGACTCATTAATAGATAAATTGTGAGCTCTTTTGCTTTTGCATTCGACTTGCTTTTTTCTGTTTGTATAAAGCTACATTTTTCCTGCCTTCACAACTTGGTTTTGGTGTCTTCTTTGATTTTCTTTTTTAGAACTTTTTTTTTTAGTTTATTTTTACTTATGTATATAAGAACTGGGGTATAGGCCAGAGTTTCAGGGGTTGAGACAGAGTGGGGAGAAGAACAGGCAGATTGGCTGAAAACACTGCTGAGGGGAGCAGCGGGCGAGGCAGGAGAGGTCTGCTGCACCATGTGGGTAGCTGCCTGGCTGGGGATCAAACTCATGCCACAGTGGCTGCGGATAGCTTCATACATTGCATCTTAACCCCTTGTGCCACCAGGGAGCCCTGGTATGGGCATTTTTGGCTGAAGGGAAGTTAAGTGGAAATGCATTTACTAGGGGTTTGCATTCAGGACCGCAAGGATCCATCACCTATCCTGATGGCAGGAGGGCAGAAAAGCCTGACATTTTTCCTTACCCTACATCCCCTCAGCAAGGTATTTCAGTAGATCTGCCTGTTCTGTTCCCCACTATCTCTGGTGAATCCTCACCCCCACACCTCTGGCCTGTACCCCAATTCTTGTATGCATAAATATAGGGGCAGGAACAGGCCACTGAGCAGGTTTTCTGATCCAGCAGACCAGGTAAAGTTGGAGTCAGAGTCCTCAGTGGCTTTTGAAGGTCTTTTTATTTAGATTTACTGGGCATATGGCAGGCAGGGGGGCAGGGGGGCTGGGGGGCCGGGAGGCTGGCAGTCCTCCCAGCCCCCAGCAAATCCTCACTGTATCTGGGCTCTCCAGCATTCTCTCATGTTCTCTCTGCTTCTCTGCTCACCTGCTTCTCTGCTTCTTTCTCGGCTTCTGTTCATTCTTGGCTTCTACTGGTGTCCCCATGATGCTGCCCTTATAAACTCAGTTTCTCAGCCCAGGTGTACCCACTTCAGGTGCCTGCCATCAGGCATGCATTCAGGACCACATCCATCCTAGTGGTGGGAGGGCAGAAAAGCCTGATACTTTTACCTTACCCTACAATAAATAAATCAATATTTTAAAAAAAAGGCAAGGAACTGACTTCTGCCTACAACCATTGAGGTAGAAGTGGACTTAGAACGTCCAGCTGAGAAAGCAGCCTGGCTACTTCCTGGATTGCAGCCTGAGACTCTCAGCAGAGGATGTTGCTAAACCAAATCCTGACTCCAGATGAAGGGAGTCAGGAGTTAATAAACACAGGTTGTTCTAAATTGCTAAATTTGTGGTAATTTGTTACACAGCAACAGAAAGCTAATGGAAGAGACCAAAATGGGTCTCTTGCTGCCCAGAAGCCAAATTCTGAATCATGAGAATGGCTTTTCACAAAAGGGTTCATTGTATGCTGTAGGGGCAGGACAGGGCCATAGAGCTAGTTTTCTGATCTAGCAGATGAGGTAAAGGAGGAGTCAGAGTCCTGGAGCCCTCAGTGGCTTTTCAGGCTTTTATTGGGATTTACCAGGTATACAGCAGGCAGGGGTGCTGGAGGGCCTCCCAGCCCTCAGCAAGTCTTCACTCCATCTGGGCTCTCAGGCCTTCTCTGGTTGGTCTCTGCTTCTCTGCTCTGTGGTGGTTCTGCTTCTGTTTCTCTGCTTCTACTGCTTCTCTTCTGCTGGCGTCCCCCGTGATGCCACCCTTAAAAGCCCAGTCTTAGCCCAGGTGAATCCCATCTACCTATGCCCACACCCTACTCCAGGTGCCTGCCATCAGGCATGCATTCAGGACTGCAGGGTTCCGTCATCTGTCCTAATGGCGGGAGGGCAGAAAAGCCTGATATTTTTTACCTTACCCTACATATGTAAAGCAGCCACCCAGGGAGAAGACAAGGTTAATATCCTAAAGAACCCAGTTCTCTGAATGTGTGGGTGCAGTGGGGGCGATGCTATGATTATATGTGAGGGGGTGCAGTAAATGAAGGGCTTTCAATTCTCAGGTCAGAGAAGGCATGGGATAGAAAAACTTCATAAGTAACATTGTTTATCTTCTTCGGCCGAATCTTCCTTTGTAGTTAATAGCCTGTAACAACCAGCAGGTGCTAGCCCTGGTGTCATCAATCTCAGGGGTCACAAAACATTTTGTTAAATATGTAACACAGGGCCTCCCTGGTGGCACAGCTGGTTGAGTGCAGTGCTGTGAAGCTGTCTGCAGCCTCTGCAGCTGGGTTCAATTCCTGGCCTGCCAGGGAGATACCCACATGGTGCAGCAGACCTCTCCTGTCTCGCCCACTGCTCCCCTCAGCAGTGTTTCGGTCCATCTGCCTGTTCTGCTCCCCTCTCTGTCTCTGGTGAATTATCTCACCCTCTTGTTTCTCTGATCTGTACCCCAGTTCTTGTATAATAAATAAATCTTAAAAAGAAAAAGATGTAACACAATCAGTTCTCAAGTTTCCCCAATTGCTCGATACACTAATACATCAAGTATTCACAGAAGTCCTTCCTTTAAATATCATAATTCTTACTGTCCCTTTCAGCAACTTCATCTCCATCTTATAGAGATCCTTAGACTGAAAATAACAAGTAGATAAGACAACTTAGCAACTACGGCTCAGTCTATCAGGTGGCTATCTGGATTCTCCCGATCACTGTGCCTCTAGTGTTTCAGTTCTCTCCACTGTAATCAGTGACAGGCTGCAAGTAAATACATTTTCTTTTGGGTAGACATGTGTAAGGTCAGGACTGGACACGGTGCAGGTTTTCTGATCCAGCAGAACGGGTAAAGGAGTCAGAGTCCTCAGTGGTTTTGCAGGTTTTTATTGGGATTACCAGGCATATGGCAGGCAGGGGTGCTGGGGGGCCGGGAGGCTGGCAGTCCTCCCAGCCCCCAGCAAATCCTCACTCTATCTGGGCTCTCTGGCGTTCTCTGCTTCTCTGCTCTTTTGTTCATTCTGCTGCTTCTCGGCTTCTTCATGGGCTTCTACTGGCGTCCCCGTGACACCGCCCTTGAAAAGCACAGTCTTACCCCAGGTGAATCCCATCTACCTATGCCCACACTCTACTCTGGGTACCCGCCATCAGGCATGCATTCAGGACCTCAAGGATCCATCATCTATCCTGATGGCGGGAGGGCAGAAAAGCCTGACATTTTTTCCTTACCCTACAACATGGTTAAAAAATGTAAGAATGGTCGATCAACTTTGTCCCTGAAGGTCTTATACACTATTATACCTTGGAAAGGGGAGAGTTTCAAGGCCTCCCTGATAACATTTTTTTTCCAGGTAACAATAAGGAGATTTAAACTAACATAACAGTGATAGTTTACAGTATAGTTACTCCCACAGGAGAAACTCCCACAGTGAAATAAAATATGAAATTTAAGATGCTCAGAGACCAAAAAAAAAAAAAATTACTTGAAGGTGCTCTATAAAATTAAAATTAGCTAATGGCATTAAAAGTCAACTAATAAAAAATAGTTTAGTTATGGGTTTTCTGTAATAAATCTTGTGTATTTTAGCAAATTTGACAAAATATGGGTAACATTAACAGTATAGAAATGCTTAGTATACTTTCTTTGCAAATTTAAATATATATTAAAATGTTGTACTGTACTGATTTAAATTATTCTAATTTGTATATTTGGTGAGATTTTTGCTTTCTTTAAAATTGTATTTTAATTATTTACTCAGTTTTATTTGTTTTTTGATACTGATGTTAGTAGAAAATTACCTTACCAAATGTTAATATTCCTGAAGGCATGTCAGTATACAAAGATTTTGATAGAAATGTCTAGAAAAGCCAATACTAAAGCTGGGAATAGTTTGTATATCTGTGGTTTTAAAAATCATTGTCGTTTTATTAATTATACTTGATACTTTTAAGTAGGAAATTGCTGCATATAATTCTTTTTCAAATTAAAATGCATTGTATAATTCTATGTTAGGTCAGATTCTGTTACATTTCAGGTATAAATGAGGTACTGTAAAATATATTTCTTAATTAGGTCTATGTTTTATGGATAACAAACATTACAAAAATGATTAAACATACACAGAAATAGATAGAAACATAATAAATACTTGTTTGGTTTTGCAATGGGGCAAACCTGGGGGGATTAGGGATGACCTGGTTGGTGAATTCTCACCCATGAGCTTCAGAAACACTAAAGCAGACACAGAGAGAGAAATGAAAGGGAGCAAGATAAAGGGATTGAGGGGAAAAGGGAGAATGGAGGGAGAAAAGGAAAATTCATTGGCCAGCATGTGGCCAGATGTCCTTTACCCCAGATAGCTTTTGCTGAGCACAGGCTGGGGTCCAAGCCAAAGCCGCACTTGGAAGATGGCGACGGCCTGACCAGAGCTCAGTGGGAGCTGTGCTGGGGAGAGGCAGGTACCCAATGAGCAGAGACTGTGTCTAGCAGGAGCCGGCCACATGTAACAACAGCATGGCCATCTGCTGAGGTCAGAGGTCAAGCGGGAGCCCGCTCTGAGTGGAGAATAGTGCGACTGCCCATCTGCCACAGAAGAGAGAGCTGCGAGCCCTAAGAGACGTCTATCTGTCCAGCCACAATAGGAAGCCCGTCCTAAGGAAGGAGAAGGGCATCCTACGCTGTTTTTACAGTTTACAGGGTAGCTTTGCTCCACCCTGTGGTCCATGCAATCCCTTCTCAGGAAGTCAGGGGGTGGAACTGAACACCCTGCCTTGCCCCATGGGGTAGTGGGCATCTGGCAGGGTGGCTTGGTGTGGCCAAACAGGGCAGCTCCATTGGGCCAGCTTGGAGATTGTTGTAGTTCATTTAATGGCGTTAAAATTCAGCTCACACTCCTGGCTTAGCAGGCAAGGATGGGAGGCTTGAACAGGTAAGGGGGACTAGGATGTTGCCCTGGCAACAGGGCATAAAACCCTGGGAGGCTTGAACAGATAGAGGGAACCAAGCCATACAACTACATATGATCAAGATGGCTACTGTGAACTTTAAGGAATGTGGGGAGATGCTGTCCAGACATCCCAGCAGATAACCATCTGTGAAATGGACGAGTCCTTGAGGAAAGCCTGTGGAAACAGAGTATGAGAGCCTCAAATCCGCCACTGTACTGACAAGCATTCCCCACTCGCCCAAGCTCCCCTCAGCAGTTTACTCAATAAATCCACATTTTCTGCCCTCCAGTCTCTGGTGAATTCTTTTTTTTTATTAATTAATTTATGCATAAAGAACTGGGGTGTCGGTCAGAGGTTCATGGGGTGGGGGTTGAGAGGATTCACCAGAGACAGAGTGGGGAGCAGAACAGGCGGATCTACTGAAATAAACTGCTGAGGGGAGCAGTGGGCAAGACAGGAGAGGTCTGCTGAGCCATGTGGGTTAGATCCCTAGCCAGGGATCAAACTCAGGCCATGGAGGAATAGTGCTGAGTCTTAATCCTTAGGACAACAGGAAGGCCCGTCTGGTGAATTCTTTCACCCCTGTACCACCAGCTGCACCTTCTCCTCATGGCAGAGATAGTTCTTTCAACAGTTTTCCATAGCTGCTATGATAAATCACCATTCATTTAGTGACTTAACACCACACAATTAGATTTTCTTACTGTTCTGGAGGTCAGTAATCCAACTTGGTCTCATCAGGTTAAAATGAAGATGTCAGCAGGGTACCTGCGACTCTCTGAAGAATCTGCTTTTTCCAGCTTCTGGGCCGCCTGCCTTCTTTCTTTGGCTTGTAGCCCTTCCCTCTATCTTCACAGTCAGCAACAGTGGTTAAACACTTGTCAGGATGCACTTCTCTGATTCTCTCCTATGAGCTAAATGTTTGTGTCCCCCCCAAATTCATGTTGAAGTCCTGATATGATGTTATTAGGAGGTGAGGACTTTGAGGGGGGGGTCCTAAGTGTGGAGGGCTTACGAATGGGAGTAGTGATCCTATAAAAGGCTCCACGGAGATCCCTTGTCCCTTCAGTCACAGCAGGATATAGTGAGAAGACCTGGGATATTTTCTAGGAAAATTGTTCTCTCCAGAAATTGACCATGCTGGTACCTTAATCTTGGACTTCCCAGTCTCCAGAACCATGTTAAAACAACAGAAATTTAAGCCTCCCGGTCTGTGACATTTTATTATAGCGGCATAAGTGGACTAGGCTGCTAGTATTCTGTTGTAGCTCCCTCTGACCCTAATAGGTCTGGGGAAGGATCTAGACTTATAAGGACCTAAGTGCTTAGATTGGACCCACTGAGATAATCCAAGATAATGTCATGTGTCCTGGTTCTTTTTTTTTTTAGATTTATTTATTTATACAAGAACTGGGGTACAGTCAGAGGCATGGGAAGGTGAGAGAATTCACCAGAAACAGAGTGGGGAGCAGAATAGGCAGATGGACCGAAGACACTGCTGAGGGGAGCAGTGGGCGTGACAGGAGAGGTCTGTTGCGCCATCTGGGTATCTCCTTGTCGGGCTGGGAATTGAACCCATGCTTCAGAGGCTGCGGACAGCTTTACAGCGCTGCGCTCAACCCGCTGCGCCACCAGGGAGGCCCAAGTGTTCTGGTTCTTTTCCTTAATCAATTTGCAAAGTCTCTTTTGCCAAGTAAGGTAAACTATTCACAAGTCCAGTGACCAGGATGCTGACATCTTGGGTGGGGGGAGGAGGGAAATGGGTTTCTTTTTATGTCAAGCATTCAAGTGCTGCATCTATTTCCTGTGTCACCAACATCAAGATTTTGCCAATATTGTTTATTCTCCTACTTCCCTACATTTTTTTCCTGGGGTATTAAAGGAAATTCCAGAAATCACGTAATTTGCCAGTAAATAGGTAAGTATGTTTCTCTAATCTTGAAAAGAACAGAACCGCAATAGCATTATCATAACAAAATTACCAGTCACCTAACATCTGTCCATCCATATTTGCCTAAATGAGGCTCACACACT
Organism: Talpa europaea; assembly: GCF_964194135.1. NCBI lineage: Eukaryota > Metazoa > Chordata > Mammalia > Eulipotyphla > Talpidae > Talpa > Talpa europaea. The sequence continues at coordinate 48,689,921 of NC_140080.1, forward strand.
GCATTCGGCTGATGTGTCATCAACCCTGCTTTATAACATCTTCCATCCCAACTTTTTAGGCCATATTTATTTATTTTTATAAGCTTTCATGAAGTTTTTCATTTTGGTATTTATAGTGTTTTAATATATTATGTAAAATATAATATTTTGAATAGAATATATTTAAATTTGTCTTTTTTCCCATTAATTAAATAATGAATGATAAACTTTTAGTTAATTAATGATGTATTCTGTGTGCAAGCATTAAAATCAGAGAGAGTGCTATTCTGAAAAACTATGTCACTCAAGAATTTACTGAGTGTTCCTGAGCCTCACCTCAGGGAAAGATGTATTTTTTTTTTAAATATTTATTTATTTATTTATACAAGCACTGGGTACAGTCAGAAGCACAGGAGGGTGAGAGAATTCACCAGAGCCAGAGCGGGGAGCAGAACAGGCAGGCAGACAGACGGAGGACACTGCTGACAGCTGAAAGGAGCAGCCAGGGATCGAACCGGCGCTACAGAGGCTGGCGGGCAGCTTCTCAGCCCAGAGCCCAACCGCTGAGCCACCGGGGAAGCCCGAAAGGTGTATTCTTGTTTGCATGTTTGCAAATGCTCATCCTGAACAATATTTCAAAATGTGTATATTATCCTATCACCCCCTTAATTATAAATCCCCAAATAGATTCTTATAAAATCCTTACCAAATGTAGACTTGTCATCTTTTGTAATTTATAGTGATAAAATATTGGGAGCATTTCCCACATTCTGAATTCAGCTGAATACTTCCTGGTGGTGTGATAGAACATGATATGTTTATGTTCATCTGGCCCCTGTATTTCCTGGAGCTTGTGCATTCTCCTCCCCTTTTCTTTTTGAGTTAGTGACACTTTAGAGGTGGTGGGGTGTACTTCCTGTGTGTGCACATTTAACGTGCACATAGAGTGGTTATCCCAGGTGTAGTGATATTAAAATTGCTCATCTGGACATATTCGAAAAGATTGTAGCATTCTGAGTTAATAAGAACTATCGCCATTTACTGCTTATTTAACATACACCAGGCATTTGTCAGTTGCATTCTATATATTTCTCATATTACATCTTGGTACCCTACTATACTCACAAATTTGCAAAAGCATACCAGAATCAGTTGGTTGAAAGAGTCTATGTAAATCAAGGCTCTGAGCTTCAATTTAATTTCCTATAACATGTATTGATAATTGCTGCTCTTAACTGACAGGCTTTTGAGGATTGTTTGAAATAATGGGTATGAAGACACTCTGCAAAGCAGAACGCGAGATCCTGTACTGTTACAACAAGAGTAACAGAAGTTTTTGTTTTGTTTTGAATCTGTGATAGTTACTGGTCATATGCTTTATTTATCCTGCATTACTGGAAGGCATGTCGCCAGCCCTTGCAGAAGACCATAATGGAAAGGACACAGCGTGGGTCCCGGGAGCTCGTCCAGCGCGGGAGGAGCAGCGGCGCGGCCAGCCCGGCCCAGAGCCAGGACCCGCAGCCGCCCTGCCACGGGAGCTTCCGGCGGGCGCGCTCAGCCCGGGGGCTCAGCGCCTTTGTCTGCGGTGGTCTCCGGCCACCGAGCAGCCTCCGGAGGCCGGCGGGCGAGGCCATGCCTGCGGGTACCGGCCCAGGAGGGCCGTGCGCCCCGCCCCGGCGTCTGCTCGGGCGCGCGGCTCCGGGCTCGGGTGCACGCGGGGGGAGCGCGCTCCTTCCGGCGCGAGCCGCGCGGGCGGGCGAGCAGCTCCGGCTCCGGGTGCACGGCGGGCGCAGCCCACGAGAGGGGCGTGGGGCTCGTGGGCAGAGCTCGCGGCGGCGCCCGGCCCGCCGTTAACTGCGCCGGCCGGCGACCCTCCCCGGAGACCCTCCCGGGACCCAGCGACGCCGGCGGGTCCTCGCCGCGCCTCTCTGGATGCTGCTCCCTGGAAGCCCCGTCCAGCGCTCGCCGCCCGCTCGCAGCGACTTCCCAGGCTTCCAGGGAGAGACGGTGTAAGGGCTCCTGCAGACCGAAACGTCCGGAAGGCAATTTAAGATGGCAGGAGAGGACCGAGCCGTGGAGAGCAGCCAAGCGTACGTCTGCCTCTCTCGGGAGCTCCTTGGAGTTAGGCACGGAGGCCCCCGGTGGGCCGGTTTTCGGGGGCCGCGGCCGTCCCCGCACCGCCCGGAGCCCTGGCTCCAGATCTCGGTTCCTGAACGCCGGGCCGCGCGCAGCGGGACGGGGCGGAGCGGGCGCCTACCGGGCGACTTGGGGTTTCCCGGTTCGGTTGAGGTCACGGGGCGGGGTTCTGGGGCGACCTGGACCCTTCGGACCCGCACTGCGGAAACTGGAAGCGCGGAAAGCTCGGGACCTCGGGCGGCACTGCGGGGAGCCCCCTCCCGGGACAGGTGAAATGCCGGGGCCCAGCCCCCCGGGTCGCGCTGCCTCCAGATCTGCCTCGCGTGGGGCTAAGCGCCCCATGTCAACAGATTTTACATGCATTCTTGTGATCTTGTTGTCGTGTTTATGTTGTGAGGTTAATTGCTATTTTTTCAGCAAAGTGGAACCTTCTTACCCTTTTAGGATTGCAAGTTAACCTATTGAAAAAACAGTTCTGGAAATTATATATTTGCTGGAAAATCTCTGTTACTTGAGGCCCATGTAGTAAATTTTAGCTTCCTAGTTTACTGATGCAGACTGGGGAAAAAAATCCAATATTTAAAAATATCTTAACATGGAAAATTTAACATGCAAATATCCCTCAAAGTCATTGTAGTAGTAGTATACTGCAGGTAACATGTGAGAAAAAACAAAACAAAACATAGTTCAGTGTCTATTAAACCATTCTTCATGCTGTTTTTTGGGCGGAAGGGCATTTAGATATTTAATGACAGCTTTGGAGTTAAAAATCAGTCAGTGAATATAAAAAAAAATTGCTCCCAATTCTGGATTGTAGCTATTTTTATGAGTTGGACAATATATAATGTTGCATATATATATTATATATGTATATATTTTATACTATAATTTAAAGAACCTATTCTGAATGAGTAACAACGTAATTTTTCTTCAGCTGTTTCTCCATTTTTTTTTTTTTTTTTTTTTTTTTACTTTCAGTGTTTGTGAGGTTTGCGTACCACAGGGCAGGAAGCACTGTGCTCTTTAATAATTAGAATTATTGAATTGAAATTGAATGAAAGATTATCAGCAACATAGCATACGTTTTTGTTTTATTTCAGATTTACTTATGATTTGGAGGAGCACAAGCTTGCTTAGAGTCTTACTATCAATTCTACAGGTTGCATACTTTAAAAGGTGAGAAAGTGATTCAGTGAAATTCCCTTAATCCCAGGCACCCAAGAATTCCTTTTGAAAAGGAAGTCCCTATTATAGAACATTGCTACTTTATGGGGGGGGGGGGAGAGTGTGTGACTTTAATTTTTTTAAGTTTATTAATTTTTTGTTTAAAAAAGTTTTCCCCACCACTATTCCTTATGTCCCCTTGTCATTTTCTCCCTCCTCTCTTGTAAACTCGAGACTTCAGTGTTTACGATGTCTGTTTGCAAAGTCTACTAGTTTTTGTAAGTATTTATACTTGCCCATTGTCTGCTATGTGAATGTCTTGTGTTTCTCAGGCTGACTTGCTTTACTACGCATAATTCCCTCCATCTCCCTCACTTGTGCTGTAAATGGCTACATTTCATCTTTTCCTTATGACTGAATAGTATTCCATTGTGTTGGCTTATATAAATTGAGGCAAGCAAAAATTAAGTAGTTTATTAAAGAATCAAGACTGAGGATTTGAGGCCGGGAGCAGCCTCCAGATAGCTCTGGGAAAGCTGCCTAAACTTTTAGCTTTTCAATGAAGATGATTTTGTACACTTTCAAGGAGGGCAGGTGTTGGATTATTTTATCCTTTTGATAATACCTATGTATTGAGGAAACCAAGGTGTGTTGTTAAAATTTAACCAATTAATTTAGAGCCTTATCATCTGGGAACTGGGAGTTTTACCTGCCAGAAGACAACTTTTTTGTTGCTGCTATTGCAGCTTCTTCCAAAGGCCAGTACAGCTGTCAATTTTGGTTTGTGTCCTCAGTTGAGGCCAGGGAGAAGGGTATCCTTTTAATTATTGATTTTAGTTTGCTGTTCAGATATACCACATCTTCTTGATCCAGTTGTCTCCATGGATATTTAGGCTGCTTTCATGCCCTATCTACTATAAATAGTGCTGTGTAGTAAACATTGTAGACCCTATAGTTTTATGAGTTGATGGTTTCATGTTCCTTGGATAGATGCCCAAGAATGGGGTTGCTGGGTCATACTGCATTTCCATTTTTAGTTTTTAAAGATAAATACTGATCACTTTCCATAATGGCTGCACCAGTTTATATTCCCACCAGCAACGTAATAGGGCTCCTCTTTATCCACATTCTCTTCAGCCTTGTTGGGGTCTTTTTAGTATGTGCCATTCTCATGTGTGTGAGATGGTATTTCATTGAGGTTTTAACCTGCATCTCTCTTTTTTTTTTTTAAATCTTTTTTTTTAAAGAGGCATGTATTATTTATTTATTTGTTTGTTTGTTTGTTTATACATGCACTGGGTACAGTCAGAAGCACGGGAGGGTGAGAGAATTTACCAGAGCCAGAGCAGGGAGCAGAGCAGGCAGAAGGACCGAAGTACCCTGCTGAGGGGAGCAGCGGGCGGCAGGAGAGGTCTGCGCGCCATGTGGGACCCTCCTCTGGTGGCCGGGGAGCAGCCGGGGATCGAACCGGCGCTGCAGAGGCTGTGGGCAGCTTCGCAACCCAGCACTCAACCGCTGCGCCACCGGGGAGGCCCTAACCTGCATTTCTCTTAATGGAAGTGATAATGAACATTTTTTTCATGTCTATTGGCCTTCTGGAGATCCTCTTTGGTGAATTGCCTGTTCATATCTGCTGCCCACTCATTAATTGGGTTGTTTGTTTTTCTTTTGTTGAATTGTATAAGTTTTTTCTATATCTTGGATATTAACTCCTTTTTGGTTATATATCGTGTTAGTGTTTTCTCCCACTCAGTAGTTTAGGACATTGTTAGCTTGTAGAGTCCAGTGTGTATATATTTGTGTGGTTCTTTATTATGGCCAAATATGAGTAACATAAAATTTACCTTTTTAATCATTTTTAAGTATACAGTTCAGTGCCATTCAGTACATTCTACATTCACATTGTTCTGCAGTCATCACCCCTCTCCATTTCCAGAACTTTTTCATCTTCCCAAATGAAACTCTATCTCCAGTGAATGATTTCCTATTCCTCCTCCTCTAGTCCCTGAAACCATTATTCTATTTTTTGCCCCTAGGAATTTGACTCTAAGTACCTTATATAAGTAGAATTGTACAGTATTTGTTCTTCTCTGACTGTTCTATTTCACTTAGCGTAGTGTCTTCAAAGTTCACCCTTGCTATAACATGTATCTAAATTTTAGTTCTTTAATTTTAGTTCTTTAAATTAAAAATTAGAAAAATTTTGGCAAAACACAACATAAAATTTACAGGTTACCATTTTAACAGTTTTTAAAGAGCATATTTAGGTTCACAACAAAATTGAGCAAAAAGTGCAGAGTGGACCCCCACGCTCCGCAGAGCACAATTTCCTCCATCAGTCAGAATGATACGTGTTACAAGTGTTACAAGTGATGAGTCCACATTTACTCCTTACATTCAAAGTGCTTCGTTTACATTAGGTTACGGTGACAATGACAAGTGCCCACTGTTATGGCATCATACAGAATAAATTCATCCCTACAAATCCCTTGGCTTCCATCTGTTCTACCCCCACACCCTGATGACCACTGACTTAGAGACTTGGTAACTCTCTCCATAGCCTTTTCCAGAATACCTTATTCATGGAATCATATAATGTGCAGCTGTCGGGGTGCATGGGGAAATTTCCCATCTTGTCTTGGTTCCTCTGAGGCTGGATGTATGAATCGGTTAACATCAGAGACATTAGTAAGAGAAAGGACCAAATTTAATAACACATGTATGGAGAATCTACATGACTGCTGATTCCTGAAGAATAATGGGGTGGACCGAGTATATTTATCCTATGTCTAGCAATCTGGGGCATGAAGGAGATGGGGCAAGGGAGACTTCATATGACAGACAAAATGGGGTGACCTCATTTTCACTCTGAGAGTAATGATGCTGTTATAGAGCAACCCCGATATTAAACGGGTTCCTGGCTGTGGGTCGCACTTTAAAGGGACTTATGAATACTCTACTACAGACACACACAAAAGGGTTAATAAAAGGTTTATTTACAAGAGAAAAAGAAATAAGGAAAATGTACAACTCAGGGAGAAAATAGGGAAATAAAGTCTTTAATGCGTCCTACCCGATCCAACGACCTGGAAACCCAAAGTCACTCTCAGAGCTGACCGGATGCTGCGAGCTGGTGGAGAGCCAAAATGGGGGAACCCCAAAGCCCACGTGTCTGCCTTTTGTATCCACCTGGCTGCTTAACCCCACCCTCAGGTCCCAGCCACCTTCCCTTTGGTGGTGATGGGATTTGGAGTTCCCAGTGTCTTTGGCTTTGACCTGGGGTGGGGGTGGAGTCCACAAAGCCTATATGGAATTTGCTTTGGGACATCCTTTTCCCCCTAACAATGAGAGTCTCAGAGAGACCATCTTCAATAAAACTTACATCTGAATGATAACCCCCAAACTAAAGTCTTGTAGATCACAAAAGAGAGAGAAGTAATTGCTTCTTTGATTAGGAAATAGGGCAAAGAACAAAAAGCTCCTAAGGCCTTCATTGCTTTTAAAATAATCTGCATTCTTTAACAATAGTAATAGATTCCTGGTATTCACAAGGTCTGGATAGACCTTTTGTTCTTGACTAGGTGACACTTACTGAAAGACACCTACTCTGGGCATATTGAGAAAAGTCTGTCTGAACATTGGGGAGACTGAGCCCACATGGCAGTTTGAGATCGGCTTTTTTTCATTTAGTAATATAACTGCATGTCAGATTCCTCCTTTTGTTGGCTTGATAGCTCTTTTCTTTTTAGCTCTGAATAGTATTCTATTGTCTGGATGAACCACATACTCCTACTGAAGGGCATCTTGCTTGCTTCCAAGTTTTACTAATCACTAGTAAAGGTACTATAAATACCTGCATGTAGGTTTTTGTGTGAACATAAGTTTTCAACTTATTTGGGTAAATGCCAAGGAACATATTGCTGGATAAAAGGGTAAAAAGGGAATGTACCGTTTTGCATTCCCAACAGCAATGAATGAGAGTTTAATGTTGCTCTACATCCTCCCTGGCATTTGGTATTGTCAGTGTTCTGAATTTTGGCCATTTGAACTGGTCTGCAGTGGCATCTTCTTCTTTAATTTGTATCTCCCTATCGGCATATGATGTGGAACGTCTTTTCATATGCCTACTTGCTGTGTGTATATCTTCTTTGGTGAGGTGTTTGTTAAGGTCTTTTGCCGATTTCATAGTTATTTTTACTCTTAATTTTAAATTTATTTTTTCCAGGTTTATTGAATTATAATTGACAATCAAAACTTCATATATTTAAAATGTACATGATGTACGTATACATTGTGAAATGATTACCACAGTCAAGTTAATTAACACGTCTACCACCTCACAGTAACCTTTGTGTGCATGTATTGAAGATGTTTAAGATCTAGTCTCATACTTTTACCCATTTTTTAATCATGTCATGTTTTTCTTACAGAGTTTAAGAATTCCCCATATAATCTGGGCAATAGTCCTTATCAGATATATATTTTCCAAATATTTTCTTCCAGTGTGGGGTATGTGTTTCATTCTCTTGAGCCATCATACTCATTTTTAAGTGTATTGCTTAGTAGTATTAATAATATTAAGACTGTTGTCCAAGCAATCTCTAGAGCTTTTCCATCTTGCAAAGTAAAATTCTATACCCATCAAACAACTCACTGTTTTCCTTGCCTGGCCCCTGGCAGCCACTGTTCCACTTTCTGTCTCTATGAATTTGACTGCTCTAGGCCCCTAAGAGGTGAAATCACACAATGGTTGTCATTTTGTGACAGGTTTATTTCTCTTAGAGTAATGGCTCAAGGTTCATCAATGTCGAACATGTGTCAGAATTTTTTCAGGACTGAAAAATATTCCATTGTGTTTATATTTATAAAATATTTATAAAAATATTCCATGTTTATATATTTACACACACACACATACACATCACATTTTGCTTGTCCAGTCATTCATTATAGACATTCTGAGTGCTTCCACTTCTTGGCAGTTGTGATTAATGCTTCTGTGGACACAGAGTGTGAGTGTCTGTTCAAGTCCCTTCTTTGAATTTGTTTGAGTATATACCTAGAAGTGAAATTGCTGTATCATAGGATAATTCTATTGAATTTTTTGAAGAACCTGTATGCTGTTTTCTACATAAGCTATACCACTTTACATTCCTGTCAGTAGTGCACAGAGATTCTAATTTTTCCACATTTTCACCAACCCTTGTTATTTCCTGTTTCTTTTTGAGAAATACAAGCCTCCTGTTTCACCCCTGCCCCTTTTTTTGCTTTGTTTGCTTTATGCTTTTGTTTTTGAGTGACTTGCCTGAACATGCACACAGGGACACACACAGGTAGGATATAAATTTCCCAGCTACTGTGTCACAGCAGCACCAAGGTTTAGGGGAGAGCCCAGGGCTCCCAAAATTTCAGCCTCCTTCCCTTTTAGAAGAAAGCTGTTTCTCTAAAGAGGCTCAGGGACAATTGTCAGGACTTCCTTGTAGCCAGAGAGCTACCCAAGCTTTTCCTTTGTAAGTGTCCCATCCAGAGGTTTGTGGGAGAATGTTCTGTGCCTGGCCCTTTGATCAAAGAACAACAGAAACAATTTTTATATTTTTTCCTCCAGTTTATATACTGTAGACATTTAAGTAATTAAAGACAGTTAATGGATCAAAAGAGCAATAATATGTATGTCTATAATTCTAAAATGTCACGACAAAATATGTCATTAACCTAATAGTTTATTGAACAGCTACTGAGTGCAGCCACCATGCTGGATGTGGTGGGGGAGAGGCATGATATGAAGATAAATAAGGGGAACTTCTTTTTTTTTTTTAATATTTATTTATTTATTTATACAAGCACTGGGTACAGTCAGAAGCACCGGAGGGTGAGAGAATTCACCAGAGCCAGAGCAGGGAGCAGAACAGGCAGACTGACGAAACACACTGCTGAGGGGGAGCAGCGGGCACAGCAGGAGAGGTCTGAGCGCCATGTGGGACCCTCGCCAGCGGCCTGGGATTGAACCAGCGCTGCAGAGGCTGCAGGCATGTTTGCAGCCCAGCGATAAACTGCTGCGCCACCAGGTGAGGCCCAGAACTTCTTTTTTTTTAAAGATTTATTTATTTACGCATATGAGAACTGAGGTACAGGCCAGAGGTATGGGAGGGTGAGAGAATTTACCAGAGTGGGGAACAGAACAGGCGGATTGACTGAAATACACTGCTGAGGAGAGCAGTGGATGAGACCGTAGAGGTCTGCTGCACCATGTGGGCCACCTCCCTGGCTAGGGATCCAATTCATGCTGCAATGGCTGCAGATAGCTTCATAGTGCCACCTCTTAACCCCTAGTGCCACCAGGGAGACCCCCAATAAGGGGAACTTCTTGTCTTAAGAAGCTTCAGCCTAGCGCTTTAAGAAATGTATTTTATTTCTGACTACATGATGAGAAACACGTATTTGTACATGGTTAAATATACAGCTAACTTGATACAAATAATTAAAATACATTTGATATCACAATAGTATGTGCAGATAGCTACATATACGTAAACATAGAAACAAAAGTTTTTTTTTTTTAAATAATAAATTTTATTTATTTTTATATCCCCCATACAATTGCAACCCCCCCATTCTGACCCCAATCCCTCCCCTCCCGCCCCCCACCCCCCAAAAAGTATCTCTGGTTCATAGTTTTTTGTTGATTTTGATTTTCACTTTCTTATAGTTATTCATTTTCCTGGTCCCTTATTGAAGTTTTCTAGATTCCTGCTATGAGTGAGACCATCCGGTATTTTTCTTTTTCTTTTTGGCTTATTTCGCTGAGCATGATCCCTTCCAGCGCCATCCATGTTGCTGCAAATTGCATGTGTTTATCTTTTTTGAATGCTGAGTGATATTCCATGGTATATATGTACCACATCTTCTTGATCCAGTCATCTATTTTTGGGCATTTGGGCTGAGAAACAAAAGTTTTAAGGAAAAAAGTTTGTGTGCTTTGCTTTTACTGTGTGTGGTATAGCTCATATGTTCTTTTATTTTTTAAAAATTCTGATCATGAACACTAAACTCATAAATCAGTGATGGATCTCTTCCAGCTTTTGAAACATTTTGGGGTAGTAGATACTACTGAGTTACTTTTAATTTTTAACAGTATTTCTGTGACATTAGGAATAAGAAGTATGATATAATAGACATCAACATACCACAGATTCATAGTGTTCTTTCTAGGGCCTTTCAGGGTCTTGAATATGGAATCCTGCTCTTTTATCGACAGGTTGGGAGGGATACTGGGATGCAGGCTTCTGCCTGTGAGCCTAGTCCTGGCCTGGTGTTTGGGAGGCTTGTCTAGTTTTCCTCTTGGTTATCATTTGATGAGTTTAATAAAACTGACCAGTTGAACTTGAAAATCAACGCTTTTGTGACTTTTGTTTTTTAATGCAATAGAAACTGATATGAACAGAATTACTCATTTAATCACAGGAAGACAACATGAGAATATCTCAACCTCCCATCTCCTATTTTATAGTTGGGTGATACACAATGGATAAATACACTTTTTCTAGATATTTAATGAGAAGGCAGGAAGATATGCTTTCATTTGGGTCTGAATCTAGTACCATCTGTTGCTCTGATGAAGGACAGACACCCCCGACTCCCTGGATTTAGTCCAGGGAGTATATTTCCTCCTTTAGCCAAGAGCCCAAACTTGGAGGAGAGAGTAGCATTTACTTGTTCAGGCCACATGGCTGTGGGGATTTAAAATCATTGGTCTATTTAGTATGATTAGGATAAAATTTAAGATTGACTTCTTGTGAGGAATGTGTATGTATGTGACTTCAGCATAGAAAGTGCAACTTGGTAGGTGAGCAGAGCAGATAGGATCACCTTTATTCTCTGCTAGCCTTCCTTCTCCCTCATCCAGTTATGACTGTTTTAATTGCACATCATCTCATTATGCCTTTTGGGATTCACCACCAGATTGCAAACTTTATTCTGTAGACTAATCCTGATATACCTGGGATCTACATCAGCATTATTATTATTTTTTTTTAAAGCACTGTCATGAACATTAGTTCTGTCAGTCTCCATGAAGTCAGTGGAGGTACATTCTGTTATCTCCATTATGAGGCTCAAAAAGTGTAAGTGGTTTGGCCAAGGTCATGGAGATGGGGCGCAGGTTAAGTTCTTTCTAATTCAATGTTGTGGCTCTCTCTGCTGGTGGGATTCATAACAGGATGAAATGAAGAGGACAAGAAATCTCCATAGAGTTGCTAGGATTTCTTATTTCTTGTCAAGAAAGGCAGGGCTGAGTTTGTGCAAATCTGTGGGGATGGGGTGGGTGACGGGAATGGAGAGGCCTGCATTGCTGGCTGGCAGTGTTTCCTTCAACTGTCTTAGAAAAGGAGGGAGCTTTTCTGATCCTGGGATTGGCTTGCAGCTTGGTGGAAGTATTGAGTACAAGAACAAAGTCATTTTATACCCATAAGGTGGGAGTGAGATGTGCTTCTCTGAAGAGTGCCTGAAGTGTTGGCCTTGCTGTGCCATTTCTAGGAAGAAAACATACGGCCCCTCCCTCTACTGTCTTCATTTCTGAAGGTAGAAGGGGACATACTTTGCCCATAATTGATGACAGTATTGGGAATACTCATTTGATGAGTAACATGAGTTTTGGATTGAGGAAGAAAAATTTCTAAGATGAGAGCAAAAGGAAAGGAAATCTGTTAAAGGATTTGGTGTCAGAAGTTGTCAAATATGATTTTCACTCTGATGGATTCTATTTTTTTTTGAATGATCACATCATACCAGAGAGGTGATTCACATGGTGTTCAGGTTTTCTCAAGAACCAGCTTGTTTTTTTTTTTAATATAAAGTTTATATTTTTTATTAACCTCTGTAATTTTGAACATACTTAGCTCTCCTCTTTTTTGTTTTTTTTTTCTTTTTTTTTTTAGATAATAAATTTTATTGTTATATTCCCCATACAATTGCAGCCCCCCTATTCTGACCCCAATCCCTCCCCTCCCGCCCCCCTAAAAGTGTCTCTGGTTCATAGTTTTTTGTTGATTTTGATTTTCACTTTCTTATAGTTATTCATTTTCCTGGTCCCTTATTTAAGTTTTCTAGATTCCTGCTATGAGTGAGACCATCCGGTATTTTTCTTTTTCTTTTTGGCTTATTTCGCTGAGCATGATCCCTTCCAGCTCCATCCATGTTGCTGCAAATTGCATAAGAACCAGCTAGCTTTCTTGCGCTTCCTCTTCCCTTTTCCTTCCCACGTTCCCTTTGCTCCTCCCTCCCTCCCTTCCTTCCTCCTTCCTTCACTCCAAGTCCTCTTGTTATAGGGTTACCCCGATATTAAACGGGTTCCTGGCTGTGGGTCCTCACCCGCGCGCTTTAAAGGGACTTATGAATACTCTACTACAGACACACGCAAAAGGGTTAATAAAAGGTTTATTTACAAGAGAAAAAGAAATAAGGAAAATGTACAACTCAGGGAGAAAATAGGGAAATAAAGTCTTTAATGCGTCCTACCCGATCCGACGACCTGGAAACCCAAAGTCACTCTCAGAGCTGACCGGACGCTGCGAGCTGGCTGAGAGCCCAAAAATGGAGAGCCCCCAAAGCCCACGTGTCTGCCTTTTGTATCCACCTGGCTGCTTAACCCCACCCTCAGGTCCCAGCCACCTTCCCTTTGGTGGTGATGGGATTTGGAGTTCCCAGTGTCTTTGGCTTTGACCTGGGGTGGGGGTGGAGTCCACAAAGCCTATATGGAATTTGCTTTGGGACATCCTTTTCCCCCTAACACTCTGACAAATGGTTCTGTATAGGACATTTTTAAATTCTTTATGGAAAAAAGAACGTAGAAGTGTGAGGGAAGGGCCAGGGCTCCTCAGACCTTTAATTTCTGTGCCATAAGGCCCTTCCTACCCAAGATGGCTAATCATTGCCTCAGCAGCGATTACTTGGATGCTGAAGGCCCTGCTGAGCTGGCTCAGGCCAGTTGTGCTTGGGAATCTGGTCAGGGAGGGCTCCTGTTCCCTGTGAGTGCAAACCCATGGCTTGTCTCTGTCATTTGACCTGAGGATGGAGGAAGTGGGAGGACAGTCATCCTGTGTCCGGCCAGCCCTGAGCCTTGCGTGGGCTGTGCCTGTGAGGGCAGTGTTGCCGAGATGCCAGGCTTCTCATCTCTCCTTATGTTCCAAGATATTAGTCATCACTATAGAAACAAGCTTTTGTGTGATGAAAAGCAGTGGGTGTAGAAGAGCAATGATCAACTTGTCATTCTGGTTTACGTCCTGCGAAATTTGGAGCCTATAAAGAGCAAAGACTTGCACATTAGAAGGACCTTAAACCCACCTCTGCAAGGTTAGTATTCCTTTCCCCTCAATTGGTCCACTGTAGTCAGAGGAAACAGGTTTTAGGAAGTGTAGGGGTGGAACATTTTCCCTTTTCTCCATTAGTAAGCCTAGTAATAAAATAGACATAGAACAGATTAACAGGGGAAATGCAGATAAAATTTTGTATGTTCAAGAGCTGCATGAGGGCCTCCCTGGTGATGCAGCAGGTTGAGCGCAGCACTGTGAAGCTGTCCGTAGCCTCTGCATCAAGGGTTAGATTTCCGGCTGGCCAGGGGGATTCCCACATGGCACGGCAGACCTCTCTTATCTCACCTGCTGCTCCCCTCAGCAATGTTTTCAGTCTGTCTGTATGTTCTGCTACCTGTTCTGTCTCTGGTGAATTCACTCACCCTTCCACGCCTCTGGCCTGTACCCCAGTTCTTTTATAAATAATTAATCTTTAAAAAAAAAAACTGCATGAAATTATGAGACTCAAGCAACTAGAGTAGGAAGCTTTTCTACCTTGTAGATAAAGAAACAATGCATTTGTGAAGAATCAACACAGTATGTTTGTAAAGAATTGACAAGAAAAAGGGCTTTTGGTGTGGAGTAGTAGTAAATGGGTGAAAAAGTAACAAGGCTTATTTATATCCTTATTTGCTTATTTATATCCCCACCCCTGTTGATAATTCTGCCTTCTGGGTTGGGAGGCCCCTTTCATATGGAACATTCATTTCCTGCTTTCAGGGAGATAAAATGGGTCATTGTCTTTATACCTTACATCAAACAGAGGCGCTGAGGAAGTTCTAATTAAGGGTAAGGTGTAGTAGATGATTGCTGATGACCTGGAACTGGTTGATGAAGAAATTGCAGGTGTCAGAGTAGGACTGTAGTCTGAGCAGTTGATTTCAGATCATGTGCAAGGCTGCTTTGGCCTCTCTATCTGAAAGGACATACTTAAAACCCAGCATTTGTGTACTGTTTGTTCTTCAATCAACTATTCAATATAAGTAATACCATTCAAGTAAAGACAGAAAGAATGAAGACAAGGCACAGTCCCCAAAGCTTTCCATTTCACCCCATCCTGTCATTTCAGCTGCCACAAGTGGAAGTGAGTAGTTAATAGCATAGCCTAGCAGCTGTCAACGTCCGCTCTGACTAGCCACGAAGAGGTTTGCCAGTTTCTGGAGGTTACTTCCAATTCTGGGGTTATAATTTAAAGCTTTGATAATGGTGGAAAATACATGTTTGACCCTATTTATTTTTCTTTACTGAGTTTTTAAACTTTCCATAGCTTACTGGTTGATTATTGTAGAGAACCACTGTGAAGTGAGCTAGGGACTTTCATTTGTTATGATTATGTTTTATCGAAGTGATGTTGATTTACAACACTGAGACAGGGCAAGCTAGGGTTATTAGACAGTTTTAGGACAGTGCAGGAGGGGGCCTTTAAAGAATTCAGGAAGGCTTCAGAGATAAGGACGAGCAAGGAAATGAAACCAATTCCACTGGGAAAAACAAACATCCCAGCACCACAGATAATCTTGTTAAGGATGGTCCTGGTTTTCTTCAGATGATAAGATAAAGTGTAAAGATGCTCACCGGGAGAGCTAGACCATAAAAATAAAGATATAACAAATGGGGAAAGACAGACCTGTTAGATAAGGAATGTGAAGATCTCTCACTCAGTAGCAAATTAAGTGAGACAGCCAAAAACTGACCAATCACAAATAGACTGGTAGAGCTTTAGAATAATCACGACTTAGAATAAGTCTTTAGAATAAGACACGACTTCACTTTGGCTTCCTTGCTCCTCCCAGGCCTGGTTTCCTGGCCTGGGAGTCCCACTTTATTTCTGTTCTTTTTTCTCCTCAATAAACTTTTTCTTCTTCTAAACAAACCTGCGCTTCTCGCTTGCTTGCCTGAGCGTCTGCGAAGTTCCTGCTGGGGCTTCGTGAGACACCAACCCGTGGGGGTCTAGTGGCTTAGGCTCAGCGCTGCCCTGCTGCCCTGCAGCCTGAAATCCGATCCTGGCTGGGAGACTAGGCCTGACAATTCTGGCATCAACACCATATATGGATCAGGGTTATAGCTATGTTCACAGCTCTGCAAATGCATGTTCTTACTTTGTGCTCACCCAAATCTTCACCATAGTCCACTGAGCACCCTCCCGCTTTGAGTCTTGTGGTAGCCTCAGTTCTATTCAGTTTTCTAGGGTTTCTTTTTATCTGTTCCTTTGCTTTGATCTTTTATATTTTATATGTGAGTGAAATCATCTGGTATTTGTTTTTCTATTTATGACTTATTTTGTTTAAGAAAACCCTCTCCAGTCCTCTCCATGTTGTTGCAAAGGTAGGATTTCACCTGTTTTTTTTTTTTTTTTTAATAACCGAGCATCATGCCATTGTGTATATGCTACATCTTCTCAATCCACTCACCTGTCCTTAGGCACTTAGGCTGTTTTCATAGCTTGGCTATTTTAGATAGTGCTGCAGTGAACAGGAGTGTATAGCATTGTATAGCAGTGTATAGGAATGTATAAATCACTTTGATTTAGAGTTTGACATTTTTTGGGGAGATATCTTGGAGTGGAATTGCTGGATTATGTAGTAGATCAATTTTTAATATTTTGAGACACCTCCATACTGTTTCCCATAGAGGCTGGACTAGTCTGCATTCCAGCCAGTAGTGCACAAGGATTTATTTTTCTTCACATCCTCACAAACACTTATTTCTAATTTTATTGATACAGGCCTTTCTCACAAGTGTGAGGTAGTATCTCATTGTGGTTTTGACTTATGTTTCCTTGATGATAAAAGATAATCAGTATTTTTTTCATGTGTTCTCTGGTAAAGTATCTCTTTAGCTTTTCTGCTCTCTTTTTTTTTTTTTTTGATTGAGTCATTTATGAATTCTTTGTTGATCTTAAATATTAGGCAAATATCTTATATTTGTAGGCTATCTTTTTGTTTAATGATAGTTTGTTTCACAGTGCAGAAGCCTTTTAAATTGATATAAACCCCTGTGTTATTTATTCTTTTGTTTCCCTTATTGCTTTATTGAGTCCCCAAAGACACCCTTGAAACAAATGTCATCGAAAGTTTTGCCTATGTTTTCTTCTGTGTATTTTGTGGTTTTTGATCTTATATCCAAGTCTTTACTCCATCTTAAATTAATATTTGTGTGTAGTGTGAGATAGTGGTCTAATTTCATTCTTTTGCATGTGCCTATCCAGTTTTCCCAGCACCATTTTTGAATAGATTTTTCCTTCTCTATTATGTGTTCTTGCCTCCCTTGTCATAAATTAACTGTCCATATACATGTGACTTTATTTCTGAACTCTTAATTCTGTTCCATTGGTCTATTTGCCTATTTTTGTTCCAGTGTCATACTGTTTTGATTACTATACTTTGTAGTATAATTAGAAGCCTAGGAGTATAATGCCTCCATTATTTTTTCCTCAGAATTGCTTTGGCTATTTAGAGTCTTATAAATTTCAGTAATGTTTGCTCAATTTCCTTGAAAAGAGCTGTTGGAATGTGATAGGGATTTCATGAACTCTGTGTATTGCATTGGGTAAGATGCCATTTTAACAGTGTTAATTCATGAGCAGGGAGTAACTTTCCATTTCTTTGTGTCTTCTATTTCTTTAACAGCATCTTACAGGTCTCATTGTAGAGATCTTTCTCCTCCTTTGTTAAGTTTTAACCTGTGTACTTAATTCTTTTTGATGTAATTATAATCGAGGTTGCTCTCTCTCTCTCTCTCTCTCTCTCTCTCCATTTTAAAAGGACAGGTTTATTAGGAAAAGGAGAATGAAAAAGAGAGGCACATGCAGAGTCATAGGGTGGCCGGGAGAGCTGCCACTCCTGTTTTTCAAAGGGAAAATATTTGTAAAAAGAAACACCTACATAGTTATGGGCAGACAGAAGAGCTGCCTGTTTCTTTCTCTTCTAATTTCTTGCTCTCATAAAGGAATGTAACACACTTTTGTATATTGATTTTGTAGTCTTCCACTTTACTGGATAGATTTATTGTTTCTCATAGGGTTTTTTTTTTTTTTTTTTTTGGCGAAGTCTTTAGGATTTTCTATGTATATTATCAGGTCATTTGAAAATTGTGGTGGCGTTGTCTTCTCCAAATTGGATTCTTTTTTATATCTTTTACTTGCCTAATTGCCCTAACTAGGATTTCAAATACTATGATGAATAATACCAGTGATAGTGGGCATCCTGTCTTCTGATCTTAGAGTGAAAGCTTTCAGTTTTGTTCCCATTGAGTATGGTACTGGCTGTGGGTTTGTCATATATAGTCTTTATTATGTTGAGGTATTTCCTGTCTATGCCCTATTTACCGAGAGTTTTTATTATAAATGGATGTTGAATTATGTCAATTGTTATCTCTACATCTCAGGATGATCATATGGTTTTTATCATTACTTTTATTGATGTGGTGAATGACATTGACTGATTTGAGTATGTTAAACCATCCCGAGATCTCTGGATTAAATCCTACTTAATCATGTGTATGATCCTTCTAAGTATTGTTGCATTCAGTTTGCAAAGATTTTGTTGAGAATTTTTGCATCTATGTTCATATGTTCATCAGGGATATTGGTGTGTAGGGTTTTTTTGGGGGGGTGGGTAATGTCAGTCTGACAAAGCATATTTAAAAGTGACATCGCTTCAATTTTTGGGAAGAGATTAAGAAAGATAGGTCTTTTTGATACCGGAATTGTCAGGCCTAGTCTCCCAGCCAGGAACGGATCCCAGGCTGCAGGGCAGCGCTGAGCCCCAGCCACTAGACCCCCACGGGTTGGTGTCTCACGAAGCCCCAGCAGGAACTTCGCAGACGCTCAGGCAAGCAAGCGAGAAGAGGCAGGTTCGTTTATAGAAAGAAAAAGTTTATTGAGGAGGAAAAGAGCAGAAATAAAGTGGGACTCCCAGGCCAGGGAACCAGGCCTGGGAGGGGCAAGGAAGCCAAAGTGGAGTTGTGTCTTAGGGAATATATACCTTGTTTCCTCATTATTCTAAAGCTCCACCAGTTTTTTTGTGATTGGTTAGTTTTCGGCTGTCTCACTTAATTTGCTACTGAGTGCAGGATCTTCACATTCCTTATCTAACAGCTTTCTCTTTACCCATTTGTTGCATCTTTAAATTTATGGCCCAGTCCTCTGGATGGACATCCCTGCATTGAAGTTAAACAGCTGCCCTTCTAATGTGTCCATAAATTAAACCACTCTCCATTTCTTCAATCTCCGCCTCCCTTTACAACCTGAAGGAAACCAGGACTAGCATTAACAAAGTTGTCCTTGGTCCTGGGATGTTTGTTTTTCCTAGTGGAATGGGTTACTTTCCCTTGGTTGTCCTAATCTCTGAAGCCTCCCTAAATTCTTCAGAGGTCCCCTCCTGCACTGTCCCTAAAACTGCCTAATTTCTAGCTTGCCCTGTGTCTCATTTTCATCTTTGAAAGTTTGGTAGAACTCACTAGTGAAATCATCTGGTTCTGCGGTTTTAATTTTTGAGAGACTTTTATTACTCCTTCAATTTCCTTGCCTATAATTGGTCTGTTCAAGGTTTCCTATTTCTTCCTTTTTCAGCCTTGGGAAGGGTGTATAATTCTAAGAATTTGTCCACTTCTTCTAGATTTTCCAATTTGTTTGCATAAAGATATTGTCTTTTGTGTTCATTTTTGTGACATCTTTTATAACTTCTCTTTCATTTCTGATTATATTATTAAAGTTTCCCTTTTATTTTCTTAATGAGTCTAGCCAGGTATTTGTTTATTTTGTTTATTTTTAAAAGAACCAGCTTTTGGTCATTGATCTTTGAAGTGTCTTTTTGATTTCTATTGCATTTATTTCTGCTCTAATTTTTATTATTTCCATTCTTGTGCTTTTTGTTGTTTGTTCTTTTTCTAGTTCCTTAACATACCAGGTTAGATTATGTGTTGAGATGCTTTTATTTGTTGATATGGGTCTGAATTGTTATAAACTTTTCTCAGTACTGCTTTTGCTGTATCTCTTAAGTTCTGGTAGCTCACATCTTTATTCATCTCCAGGTACTTTTAAATTTTGATTTCCTTTGATTTCCTCATTAATTTAAGTCATTCAGTAACATGTTGTTTACTTTCCTTGTATTTAAAGTTTTTCCCCACTTTCTTTTTGTGGTTGATTTTAATTTGATACTATTGTGGTCAGAAAAGATACTTAGTATGATTTCATTCTTCTTGAATCTACTGACACTTGTTTTGTGATTCAGCATGTGTTCTATTCCTGAGAAAGTTCATGTGCATTTGAGAAGAATATGTACTCATCTTTTTTGGGCTGGAGTGCCCTATAAATTTCTGTTTAGTTTATCTGGTGTAATTCCACATGTAAGCTGTTGTTTCTTTATTGATTTTGTCTGTTGATTTTTCCCATTGATGTCAGTGGGGTGTTGAAGTCCCTTATGTTATAGGACAGGGAGAGGACACTTACTATAATTGCTTGTTGTCAATATCTGTTTGCAAGTTTGTTAATAGTTGTTTTACATATTTTGATGTTCCTTTATTTAGAGCATATTTATTGATGAGTGTTAATGTCTTTCTGAATGTTATTAATCCATCCTTAACCACTATATAGTGTCGACCCCTGTTTATTGTTACCTTTTAAAGCTGGAATTCTATTGTATGATTGTCCTGGCCTTTTTTATGGTACCATTTACCGGTAGGATCATTTTCCAATCTTTGACTTTGAGCCTGTGTTTATCTTTGATCCTCATATAGGTCTCCAGCATATAGCAGAAAGTTGGGTGTGGGATCCCCAGCAATTCTTTGTTTTGGGGGCTAATGTCTTAGTTTCATGAGTCTTGCTGGTCAGCTAGGCATACATTCAGGCAGGAGACCTCTCACTGAGGACTTAAGTCCTGGTATGAGGAACATACTGGGAAACCAGTATCTGCTGAAAACAGCAGGCAGATATTATGACCAGATTAGCAAGATCAGCTAAAATACCTTCTTGAAAAGATTAGCAGAAAGTTAGGTAAGATTAGAAATAATATACTTTGACTAGTAGGAACAATGGAACCCCACAGGCAATAGCTCTTGGTGGGCAATAGCCCACTCCACCCTAGCTTACATACTGATAAAGCATCCCCTTGGAAGGTATACTACATAAGTGCTTACCCCACCTTTGTTCTTGATTCTAATAAATATGAGACTGCCTTTGAATCAGGGCTGCACGTTACTGCCCAGCGTAGCCCTCTAGGCTTCTCATTGCTCCAACACACTTGGCCTTTGAGTGGTCTTTCCCTTCTCCTTCACCTTGCAGAGCAGAGGCAGTTGGGTTTTAGTTTCTGATCCATTCAGTCTCTTTGCCATTTGGTTGGTGAGTTCAAAGTATTTATCTTTAGGGAAATTATTGATATATAAGTATTTACTGCCATTTTGCTCTTTGTTTCTGGGTGCATTTGCAATTTATTCCTGTTCTTTTGCTCTCTTCCCTTGTGTTTTGAAAGCTAACTCTTGTGTGGTGATTGTATTCTATTTTTATCTTCTTTGTTTCTTCCAGGTATTTGTGTCCTGAGGGTCCTATGTGATTCATAGGTAGGGGTCTGTACTTGTAACTACCTTAAATTGAAAGCAAATTAATATTGAACTCCTTATACCAGTCCCAAATTTTGCTCCCCCTCCCCCCATGTTTTTTGAGTCCTGTTGTTCCCTCCTCCCTCCCTCTCTTCCTCTCTGCTTTCTTTCCTTTTCCCTCCTTCCTTCCATCCTCTTTCTTTTTTATAATACTCCCTTTAATATTTCTTGCAAGGCAGGTTTAGAGGACATGAATTCCTTCAACTGTTACTTGTCTGTAAAACTTTATTATTCCTTCAATTCTGAGTGTTAGCCTAGCTTGACAGAGATTTTTGGTTGGAGATCTTTTTCTTTCCCTTGAAAATGTCATGCCATTCCCTTCTGGCCTGTTAAGGTTCCTGCTGAGAAATCTGCTGCTTGTTTTATATGTGAGTCTTTGCTTTTCTCTTAATGCTATAAGGATTTTTCTCTTAATTTTTCCTTAATTTTTCCCATTTTAATGATAATATGTCTTGGTGTGCATCTGTTGGGCTTATTTTGGGAGGCACTTCATGAGCTTCCTGGTTCTGGATATTTGTTTCTTTCCGCACTTTGGGGAAGTTCTCAGTTGTTATTTCTTCAAATAGAATTTCTTCCTCTTTCTCTCTCTCTTCTCTTTCTTGAACCCCTCTGATGCAAATGTTGTTCCTTTTGATGCTGTCCCATATGTCTCTTATGTTGTCTTAATTGTTCTTGATTTTTTTTTCTTTAAAGATTTATTTATTTATGCATACAAGAGCTGGGGTGCAGGCCAGAAATGCAGGGGGTGAGAGGATACACCAGAGACAGAGCAGGGAACAGAACAGCCAGACTGACTGAAATACACTGCTGAGGGGAGCAGTGGGCAAGACAGGAGAGGTCTGCTGTGCTGTGTGGGTATTTCCCTGGCCGGGGCTTGAACTTGTGCCACAGTGGCTGCCTATAGCTTCATAGTAGTGAGACTTAATCCTTTCACCACCAGCGAGGCCCTGTTGTTGGTGTTGGTCTTATTGGATGATTTCCACTACCCTTTCTTCCATCTCACCGATTCTTCCATGGATTTGTTGAGTCTACTGGGGAGTGCCTCTATTGTTGTATTTTTCATTTCTGTTTGGAGTGTTTTCATATTTTCTCCTTGTTGTATTTCTCATTTCCTTCATCTAATTTCAGTAAGCATCATTAAGACTGTTGTTCTGAACTCTTACTCCAGTTATTTGATATTATTTGTATTGTGTTGGGATTTTCCCCCAAGGTTTTGTCTTGATCTATCATTCTGGTTGAATTCTATTTCCTCATTTTCCTTTGATGCTCTGTGATCATTTCTGTGGGTTGAGCTAGAGTGTTTCCCTTCTCAGTCCTGCAGTGATGGTGTTTGCTTTAGAATTGCAGGCCAAGAGTATTAGATGCTGTTGTTATATTGGTTGAAACATCATGATCAATCAGGATGACTAGCGTTCAAGAGCCAGCACAGGGTAAATTAGTCCAAGAACCCAGCTTACAAGGTGTGAGCTGGATGTGTGGGGATGTGGAGGTAGCTGCAGTATGTTGCCAAGGGAATAAGCCTCCCTTGGTGCTGCAGCAGCTTGGCCAAGGAGGAATCGGTAATCACTGTGTGGTCAAGTCTGATCAAGGTGTACCACCCATGGTTTTCTCCTAGGAACTCTAAACTTCAACTAACCCTTCAGCTGCAGCTTAATTCTGATCTTAGTAGGTTTTGCTAGAGACTCGCCCACTGCTCCCCTCAGCAATATATTTCAGTCAATCTGCCTGTTCTGTTCCTCACTCTGTCTCTGGTGAATCCTCTCACACCCCACACCTCTGGCCTGTACCCCAGTTCTTGTATGCATAAATAAATAAATCTTTAAAAAAAAAGAGAGAGACTCTGTACTCAGAGGCTCTGGCCTGAGGCAGAGTAGCCAGGAGGCTGTGGGCTTGGGCCCCTGGCAAGTACTGCAAGAAGTTGCAGATTTTGTAATAGTTAGGCTCGCCAAATGCCTGCCCGGCCCTGCCCAGCCGGGGCAGGAACTAGTACTTCTTGGCATTGCCATGCTAGTCACCAGCAGCTCAAGGTGTTTTGTACATATTCTCATTGCCATTATACTTTTAGAAGTGTCACTCTTCTGTCTTCCATGGGCTAGGAAGCCAGGGAAGCCCTGGAAGTCCAGATGGGAGGGGTACGTGCTTTATATGGGATGCCAACTTGGCTGCCAGCAGTGCTGTGTAGTTCAGGCCCATGTCTATCCTGCCACTTGTTTTCCTGATAGTAAGCAAAATTTCTCCTAACTGTATTGGACTAGGAGCCAGGGAAGGTAGGGAGGGGTTTTATAGCTGGTAGAGGGCCTGGTTTACCAACAGGAAACTGGCTTCCCTGCTTTTCCTAGGGGTGGGGCTGGGGCCTACACCTCTGTAACAGGTAGTGAGAATTTGCAGGGATTCTAAGTCTAACTACCACGTCCAACTTCAGGGGGGAGGGCTCTGTTTCCAGGGACAAGTGTCCCCCAAATCTGATCTTTCTTTACCTTTTACTGCTCTGGCATGGTCCCTGGCGTTATCTGTGTACTCTGACACTGCTACATTTATGACTACACCTGGGAATTTTTTATAGGGAATGAGGCTTATTAATTCTGCGTGCAAATGTGAACAGTTTGAACACTGAATTTTATAAAAATTGTTCTAGACCATGAAGAAGACCATATGAAGGTTCCTAGGTTCGTCTTATAAAATCATAACCCAGAAAAGGGTTTTCTTTCTTTATTGGCTCAGTTAAAATGTCTGGTCGGGGACTTCAGGAGCTTCTCCCATGTCTGAATTCTCCATTGCCTCCAGGTTACCACCCATTTTAAAATTCTTGTTTCAGGCATAAGTTGAGGAACCTTCACTTGAAAACCACCTTTTTGGGCCTGTTTTATAGATGAGTCTTTTACCATCTTCTTCACATGTGTTAGCAATAGATCCTCAACAACAGGATGCAAAGTTTAGGTACGATTTGGATGAATCCATAAACATTTTAATTGTTCCAGTAGAGAAACCACTGAACATAAGTATCTTATAAAAGATTATCCAGAATTTTGAGACTAATTTAAAGCTATTTAGAAAAGTGATAAATTCACACCAAAGACAACACATTACCGGGGTCTTATGACCTGTTGATTTTTAATCTCCAAGAGTGGTTGTGGCAAATCTTTGAACTCCTGTCAAATTACACTTACATAGTATTTGTTGACTTTTCCTATTATGTCTCCTATTTTATAGGAGATCTAGATCTTATATTCCCATTTGATAATTCATAAAATAGTAATAAAACCTTACTATCTTAGTGGGAAGAGCCTTCTAATAAGCGTTATTCTTGCATATGTATATAGCAAGACTTCTTAAGATATAAGAAATACAGGGACTTCTTAAGAAACCAGTCATTTTCCTTATCAGTGAGGTAACCTTTGTAAAAGCACAGGGCAATTCATTTATTTGAGAATGTAGATAGGATTCTGTCATGCTTTAGTTTTTAATAGAGGGAGCTGGTGATATTAATGAACATAACCCAGTCCTTTCTCCTTTCTCCTTTCTCCTTTCTCCTTAGGCATATGGATCAGACCTGGACACCAGTTGTGCCTTACCTGGGAGCCTACAATTTTCTCATGGTGAATGCTTGCTGGATTTGACTCTTGATTGCTGGCAACTCCTGGACAGGAAAAATGGCTATGATCAGACTGGGGCTTGGAAACCAGAATTTTCATCTGTTAAACAAGAGGACGTTTTTGCTGTTGAAACTTGCAGCTAGTATCTTTGCTGTGCTTCTGTTTTGTGAATTTTTAATCTATTACTTAGTGATCTTTCAGTGTAATTGGCCTGAAGTGAAAACTCCAGCTTATGATGGTAAACAGAAGCAGCTTGAACCTGTGCTGAAAGCCATGTTTTTGGCTGATACCCACTTGCTTGGGGAAGTGAGAGGCCACTGGCTCGATAAATTACGAAGGTAGGAACCCAAATCAGGAATCTCTGAAATTCTGTAGATAAGAGGTACAGCTCTCTCCCCCTCACCCCACAGGCTAGGCTCAATGCCTTCAGGGTACTCATTGCTTGGGGACTTTGCCTTTTCTGTGAATTTTTTACTGATCATCTTTTATACAAGGACCCAGAATTCAGGAGGCAGTCTGGTTTGTCTTGTGACTTTGGACAAGTTACTCATGCCCCTCTGAGCCTATCTCTGCCCTCCTTGTTGTTAACTGGGTTATATGAGAAACTTCACAGGCGCATTGAAGAAAATGTCTGCACCACGCTGACACGGGAGTGGGTAGCTGAGGTGGGTTTCCTACTCTCTGGGCAGGAGAGCAGACAGAGCTGGTGGGTGGTCCCCTCCACAGGTGTGTAATTTTGAGTCCACCAGCTTTTTGCCTTCCTGCAGCAGGACAAGCAGAGCAGATTGGTGGCTGTCCCCTGCAGAGAGGGTCAGAACCTGTCTCTCCAGCTTAGACCTGCACAGCTAGTTTGTCTGTTTTCTGAAGCTTTTTGTCTGAAGCTTTTTGAAAAGTTTAATCATAGTAAAATTCGCATACCATAGTCATCCTCTTAAGATGCTTTTTCATGTCCTGTTCAATGGTGTTAGTGCCTTCACATTGTTGTCCATGCAGTACCACCCTCCATCACTAGACCCTTTTCTTTATCCCAAACATTCTCTGTACTCCTCATTTTCTCCTTTCCCAGCCCCCAGTGGCCACCATTTTACTTTCTGTCTCTGAATTTGACTACTCTTGGCCTACATGTAAATGGGCTCTTGCAGTCTTTGTCTTTTTGTCATTGGCTTATTTCATTTAGCATAATGTCCTCAAGGTTCATCCTTGAGTACCAAGTGTCAGAATTTCCTCTCTTGGAAAGATTGAGTATTCCATTGTATCTTAAGCCACATTTTATTCATTCATCCATCCCTCGGTCAGTAGACACTGGGCTATGTGCGCCTCTTGGCTATTGTGAATAACGCCCACCAAAAGAGATCTGATGGGGAGTTTCAACCTTAGAGTCAAAGAGCTCCCCTTCTTGCCCCTGGTGATCCCATACCCCAACCCCTGTTCCTTACAATGGCTGCATTTGTGCCCTCTGAACAGATCTTTAGTCTTGTGAGGGGAGCATTTTTCTATCTGGATGAACCTTATGCCAGATGGGAGGGGAATATGTCTAACATCCTAGGGATGGGTGAAGGAGACAGGATGAATGGAGAGATGGAGGGAGGGGCTGCCATACTTTGTTAAGAGTTTAAATACAAAGGGGTGTAATTTGGAGAAGGACTTAGGTGAGGCTTGGGTTCCTTTGGCTTTGTTCAGATCAGTCCTCCAAGCAGTCTTCCTTACCCTCTAGCCGCTTCTGTTTCTAGATCCTTTCTTTTTTGGGTTGAAGAATAGTAAATCAAGGAAAACTGAGAAATGTATTTTGAGAGGTATCTCTCAAGATAAACCTTTAAGTAGTGATGTCTACCACGCAGGAGCCTTGAAAAGCCTCCTTTGACCAAAATTATCTTCCCCTGCTAATCCCTTAGCACATGACATTCTTCCCTCTCCACTTGGGTAGGGGAGAAGCATCCTGGGGCATACCTTAAGAAGGAAGGAAGAATTGGGGTCTTTAGGGCTGGATGTCATGGGTTGGAGTTGGTTTGGCAGCAGGGGAGGCTTGACAAGGCACAGACTTTTTGAATACCTATTGTTGCAGATGCTGTGCTGGGCATTTTATAAATGTTCTCTCATTTAATATCATAACTAGCCTATGAGAGAAGGTTTGGTTATCTAACTTACCAATGAAGAAACTAGAAATCAGACAGTAAGTGACATTTCCTAGGCTATTTGGTCAGGTAGTGAGTGGAGGTTATCCAGCTACTGCCTGCCAGACACTGGATCTCCAACTCTGTTCATTTGCTTCTCTTGCCAATGAATGATTGTGGGCATGTGTGAAGTCTAAAGGATTTGAGTTTTGATATTCACTGGTCTCTCATTGTCTCTCCTCCAACCCTTTAAGAAGAAGTGAAACTTCAGCTATGGCCTGTCCTCTCTGGTGGGGTATAAAACCAGTCTATATTTTGCATCGTAGAAGCAGCATTGAGCTCTCAGAAGGGACTCCTGTGACTGAGTGATCTTTCTGGGGTACAGTGTTGGAGCTGATCTGTGGGTACCATATGGAGAAAGTCAGCCTTTGAGGTGTATGGGAGGGCAGCAGACTCTTCTTGGGTGTTTTGTTCCCCTCCTTTAATCAGATACAGACTCTTGGGCCTCCCAAGCAGGAGATGGCAATGCATGGTGGGGCCCAAGGAGAATGGGCCACATTCAATTTACTTTTTAAGTGGCCCAAAGACAGAGGGGGCGCCACTCAAAAAAACCAGACTGATGCCTTCCCTTTTTTTTCAAGAGAATGGCAAATGGAGAGAGCCTTTCAGACGGCCCTGTGGTTATTGCAGCCAGAAGTCGTCTTCATTCTGGGGGACATCTTTGATGAGGGGAAGTGGAGCTCCCCCCAGGTAGGACCCTATGATCCAAGCACCCGGTTCCTGCTTTGAGGGTCCAACACAGGCAGCTCTGAGAATCCATGAGGCAATACCAGTGAGAGCTGGTAGTTTTGCTTATTACCAGTACAAAAAATGAAATGTTCATCTATCGGGAAGCTTATAAGTGTCTTTTTCCAACATCATTTGGAGCCATCATTAGATTGGCTAATGTTACAGTTGTCTGTAGGAAATATGTAGATCAGCCATTTAGTTGGAATGTACATTCCCATGAACCTCTCTGGAAAGGGAAAAATAGGCAAGACGGATGCCATTTCAGTAGTCACCAAAATTACAGAGTACGTGCTGAAATGTGTGTTTAACTTTACATTCTTTTATCTAACCACTACCTAGCCAGAATTATGCTGCAAAATTATGCTACCAAATTAGATATTTGTACTATAAAAGTTACTTGTTTCTCTTATTTTCTCCTGAGGGAGAGGTGCAGAAAGAGCCATGGGCCTTGATTTGAAGGGCTCTGCCTTTGGGGGCTGAGACCTCTGCCTGGGTATTGGCGTGACGTAAGCCTTCCTACAAACCAAAGAGAAAGGCCACACTTAACCCAGCAGTTATGAAGCTTTGCTTGTTAAATTCCTGGAATTAATGGGGAATAAAAAGAGTTATTATTGCTGCTGAGTTAAAAATGTTCAATCATAAATGGCTTATGGAAGGGATATTTTGGGGAATTTAAAAAATTCACTAGCAGTTCCCAGAATGGTCCAATAACTGTACAAAGAAAGTCTAGGCTAGTTATATGATAGAAACTCACTGTCAGCTTGCAATGTTTGTTATAATCTAGTCCATAATTAAATATGAGATTATGGACATTCTATTTATAAAAAACAATTAGTTATACAATGAAAATTGTAAATTATTGAAAATGAAGGGTGGCATTTGATGTTATTTTTAAACATTTTATGTTATTCTATCTGAAATTCTTATTTCTTACAGTGAAGTCTTTGCAAACATAGGACTCTCTATCTGGCATATTTCTGTAGGTTGAGCCATGTTTGAAACTTTTAGGATAAGGTTGATCAGTACTCTATTCTGAATAAGGACAGTAATCTAGTTGATAGTTTTGGCTTAATAAAAGTAAGAACTACACTAACATAATTCTCAAGCCTTAATGGTTAATGTTACAGCAATTTTGACATATTTGTGTATTTTGTCATTTTTCCCTCCCACATCTCATCAGTTCATAACCTGAGGAATTGCTCATCCTTGTCTTGGTTGGCACATACAAAGAATTTACTTGGCATTTCCTAATACCTTGTTCTTATAACATGTCCAGATCTGAAGCCATTCTCAACCTGGGGTCCATGCAGAGTCTTCACGGGGTCTGAAAATAATAGACATATGTGTCACATATTTTGGGGATTGCCAGTTAATATTTTAAGATGTGTGTGGGGGTAGCCTGGTTATCACTTAATTAAGTTAATATTTGAAATGATTGAAATATTAAGTGTATCTTGGGAAAAGAAGGATAACATAGAATTAGAAATTCCACGTTCTAAATTAGGCTTCTGAACCTGACCTAGGCAGGGAATTAACTTACCATCATCAGAATTCAAACCATGTTTTTTAGCTCCTGCAAAGAGAGGGTTCTCTGGGTTTTAGCAGCTGTCCTTTCCCCCACAGGCCTGGGTGGATGATGTGGAGAGGTTTCAGAAAATGTTCAGACACCCACAGCATGTGCAGCTGAAGGTGGTTGCTGGCAACCATGACATTGGTTTCCACTATGAGTAAGTAGCTCCCTGTAGCGTGGCACCCCGAGTGTTCTTGTTCACTCTAATCTTACACCTGCCACACTTGAGGCCTTATTTGTGCTGTGTGGTAGACATTAATTTTCCTCAAAAGATGTAAGTTCTAGAATTTAAGCTCCAGAAGGGCAAGGAGTTCTGACTTGGCATAATGAGCACCCTCCAACAAATCTCTGCTAAATGAATGACTTGTATGTACTGTTGGGTGATTCTAACTTGAACCTTACATTCAATGCCCAGTTATTTTCTTTGGGAATCAGAAAATCAGACATTTGGACTTAACACATAACATTTATATAGTTCTTATGATGTGCCTGTCTTGGCACTTTACTTCCATGTATTAACTCATTACCGGGTCCTGCTATGTCAATAGTAGACTCCCCTACCTGCAGCTTAGCTGTCCTCTGTTTCCATTACCTACAGTCATTGTAGTCCAAAATAACTATGTCCTTTAAGATGTTTTGAGAGGGTGAGCACATTCACATCACTTATGTTGTTGTAAATGTTCTATTTTATTTTTTGCTATTGTAGTTCATTTCTTACTGTGATAAATTAAAATTTTATCATAGATATGTAGGAATAAACATAGTATATATAAGGTTTGGTCCTATACATCTTTTCAGTCATCCACTTGGGTTCTTAGAAGGTATTCCCCCCACCCGCCCATGGATATTTTACCCACTGAAATCAATGAGGGAACCGAGGTCCTGGGGGCTACGTCACTTGGTCCAGGCCTCGTGGTTAGAGGGCAGTGAGCTGAGAGTTGTACATTACAGCCCAGGGCCAGCAGGTGCTCCTCAATGCAACACTTGTCTGGTATGCAAATCCCGAGTTATTTTCTGTGTTTGTGATAACTCTTAGAAGGTATTAAATGGAATGTTCTGAAAAGTGCTTCTTTTTATAATTGAATATAGGATGAACACATACAAAATAAAACGCTTTGAGAAAGTTTTCAACCCTGAGAGACTGTTTTCTTGGAAAGGAATTAAGTGAGTATTATTCACAAATTCTCCTGAAGCCCTTGGAACCCTAGTTTTTATAAGGGAGACCACCATGCTTGCCAGGCCCACAGGCCATCTGTCGGTACAGTTTCTGACTAAGGCTGCTGATGGTGGCAGTCACCAGTGGAGTCACCACCCTGGTCTTCTTGTACTCCACAGTGAATCAGTCAGTCTCTGACTTTGCCCAGCCACTGAGGGGATTTTATTCTTTCTGCCTGCCCTATTTCTAGCTGACGTACTTTCACTAGTCTTCTGTAAAGGCATTTGTTCACAATTCACTGATTTCCCTTTGTAAAGAACGCTCCTGAGTAATATGCCACAACTTCTTGATCCAGTCATCTATTTTGGGGCATTTGGGTTGTTTCCATAGCTTAGCTATTTTAAATAGTGCTGCTATAAACATAGGGGTGCAGGTGCCCTTTGGAATTAATGTTTCTGTGTCCTTTGGGTAAATACCTAGGAGTGGAGTTGCTGGAGCATATGGACGCTCCCTCCTTTAGCAGATTGAGGAATCTCTACACAGTTTTCCAAGTGGTTGGACCAGTTTGCATTCCCACCAGCCAAGCAGGAGGGGAGGAGGGAGTAGGGTCAAAATAAGGGAAGGTGGGAATTGTATGGTGAATATAACCAAGATGAAAATGCATACATTGTGCAAAAATGAAAAATGATGTAAAAAGATATATAAAATAAAATTAAAAAAAAAGGACAATCCTTTAAAAAAAAAACAAACACTCCTGTGGTTAGGGTCTGAGGATTTGGGGGCAAGTGTGTTTTCTGTGCTTGGTAGCTAAGTGCCCCGTCCCTTACTTCCAAGCCCTCCTCAACCTGTATCTGACCTTCAGCACCAGCTCCCCTTTTGTGCGGCCGTTTTCATGCCTATTTTGGGAACCTTTCCGGTCTGTGTGTGTGTTTGTAACACAGTGGACAGGCTTGTACACATTATTCTGGTTGCAGACACTGGAGAGAGAAAAGGGGAGAGAATATTTTGGTCATCTCCTCCCCGTGGGTGTCTAGTATTAAATGAAATAACCTGCGCCAAGCCCCCCGAGGTCTGTATGAACCTGTGTTTTGTTGGTTCTCCATAGACGCTCACTTCCCTCCCTCTCCTGTCAGGCAGCTTCCTTTCCTGGCTGTGATGAAGACTGGACACAGTTGAGTTATTCCCCCTAAGCACAGGGAGACAAAATATGCTGATCATGTTGCAGATCATTTGGCCAGACAGCTCCTTATCACTAAAGTTCTTGAAATAGGGCCTTCGTGGTGGCCTCGGGGTTAAGTCTCAGCACATCCATCAGGACAGCCTGAGTTTGTTCCCCGGCCAAGTTGCTAACCAACACATGGCACAGCAGACCCCTTCAGTCTTGCCTGCTGCTCCCCTTAGCGGTGTATTTCAGTAAATCCAACTATTTTGCTCCCCACTCTGTCTCTGGTGAATCCTCTCACTCCCTTGTCCGCTGCACCTATAGCCTATACCCCCGTTCTGCTACACAAAAATAAATAGGTAAAATCTTAAAAAAAATTCTTTAAATTTCAAGCAATCTTCACTTTCTTCTTCCCAATTGGTACATGTATAGGAAATAAAAGCATATTTAATGAAAGTCTATCATAATGTAACTGAGGTAACAGTGTTGTAAAGGAGCCCATAATCGATTTTATTATCCTATGTTGGGATTATCCATATCTATTAGCAATAAGGAACAGCTGCCACCCCTTCCTTACTTGCTGAGTGTCCATATGTGACTGGATGTTGCCTGTGGCTCACTGTGTGCAGTAATAATGATCTGACATTCACTGAGCACTTTCAGGAGCAGGCTCTATTTTGTTGTATTATTCACTCCTCATCATGTGCTGATGGCGGGGTGTATCTTACTATCCTCTTTAAATGTAGCGCAGAGAGACTAAGTCACTTGCCGGTGGGTAGATGTGGAGCTTGGTGAGGCTGACCTCAGAGCTCTGTAAACTGGGATTTCCCTTAAGTTCAGGATTACAAATCCTTTTACTTGCACCCTACTCCCATTTTCATATTGATCTGGCTGGGATTTAAAGCTCTTCCAGGGTGTGTTACCTTGGGCCTCAGCTGTTATTGTGGGGGAGCGATGTTGGAGAACAGGACATGGGCCTGACACGTGCTCACTCTTCTCTGCCTCAGTTTTGTGATGGTCAACAGTGTTGCTCTGGAAGGGGACAACTGCAGAATTTGCTCTGAAGCAGAAGCTGAACTCACTGAAATTTCTCATAGACTGAACTGCTCCCGAGAGGTAGGCTGTCAGCAGGATGGCACAGGGGGCTTGTGCTTGGACAGGCACAGAAAACTGGTGTTCCTTTGTCTGTGTTTAATCTCTCAGCTTCCTCTTCCCTCCTGCCATTCACCGAGTCAGTGACTGGCTGATTTCGCCCGGCAGGAACACCACTCTAGCCAGTGTGGAGACAGGCTGCTGCTGCCTGCATCGGCCCCAATCCTGCTGCAGGTGAGGAGCAGGGAGAGCAGCCCTTGTATTTGGCAGGACAACCAGGGTCTCATGAAATGACATCTGCCTCTTCTGAATTCTGGGCAGCACTTCCCGCTTTACCGGAGAAGCGATGCTAACTGTTCAGGAGAGGATGCCGCGCCCCCAGAAGAAAGAGGCATCCCCTTCAAGGAGAGATACGATGTGCTTTCTCGGGAGGCTTCACAAAAGGTTTGCCTGTTCACCAGGCTGGGGACTCGAGGCAGATGACATGCAGGGTTATCAGTGAGGGATGGAGGGCAGGGCTTTGGTGATAGTTCAGATTTCCATGTCCTTCTTCCCACTCCCTCACTAAATTCACCTCTATTTTCTAATACCAGATTATAATATTCTCAGTTTTTTTTTAATTCAAAATTTCCTATCAACCTAAATGTACTGGGAAATGTGAACGGAACATATATATTTATTAAAATGTGCTTTCTTAAATATATGCTATGTAATGCATACTATTATGAAATACATTTATATAAATAAGATAAATAAAAACTATACCATCTGGGATGGAAATAGATTGTCTCTAAGAGCCTGAACTTACTATGAAGGAGGGGTTTTGTATTTGCCCTAATGCTGTAAGTTCTGGGCCCGGCAGAGCCCTACAGCCACTAACCCTCTTGCTGTCCCCACTTGGTAGCTGTTGTGGTGGCTGCGGCCGCGGCTGGTCCTGAGTGGCCACACGCACAATGCCTGCAAGGTGTTCCATGGGGCGGGCCTGCTGGAGCTCAGCGTGCCTTCCTTTAGTTGGAGGAACAGAAACAACCCCAGCTTCATCATGGTAATATGAACGTTTATTTTTGTCTGAGTGCTTTCATAACTATTTAAATCAACACAGTAATCAACTATTTAAATGCTGCTGCAATCTGTAGAAATATACAAAGGCCATAAATACCCCTACTGCACACACGCAAGCACACACACGCACACACACACGCACACACTGAATTCAATACTACCCCTCAGCCTAAACACCTCTCTGGAGACAAACATAGCATCATTCCTGGGGCGGGGGGGTGGGGGTTGGTAGAGGGAGAAGGGAGGGCAGGCAAGTTTTGTCCTTCAGGGCTGGCCGTACCCTCTAAGGTTAGGCTCTGTGTGTTTAATTTCCTAAGGAAATGGGATCATTTCTTCATTAGCTATATTCAGTCATCTTATTTCCCCCCATGGCCACTTGCCCTGGCAGAAAAGTGCTGGAGCTTTGCCAGTTATTAAAGATGCTTTGATTAATGACCACCTGGTGTTCAGCTCCTTGCTTTTACCCCTGGGGCCTTGCATCTGGTTCACCAAACTTTCACGTCAAGTACTTTCCTTCATAAAAAGATGAGGAAACTCTCCTGTTTTCACATTCACAGTAAATGAAAACATCTCCTGCTATCATTCCATACAGCAGAAATGACTATAAAAAACCCCATTGCTGCCCCCACATATATATTTCTAGGGAAAAGATTGCTTATGTTAGCAACAAATGGCAAGAAGAAAATAGCCTTTAGTCCTTGTTCCTTGACTATAGATCCAGATCGCCATGCCTTTCCACTCTCAAATATGCCCACTATTGTAGAGGAACCCCGTGGGCCAGGGGCTGGTTCCAGTGGGAAGTCAGGTCCCAGGCTAGCGTACATTTCACTTCCCTTCTCTGTCAGGACTATGGTGGGTGGGTGGCTGTGCAGGCTGAAGCAACGTCCCTCCAGACTGCTCTCCAGTGTCATTTCTAAGTCAAGACTGTTGGGTGGGCTGAGCCTGGAGCTTTCTCTGATGCATAACATTCTGTCTTCCTTTCCAGGGCAGCATGACACCCACAGGGTATGCTCTAGCCAAGTGTTTCCTCCCTTCGGAATACACAGTTTTGACCACGTACTGTGGAGCAGCCACATTCCTGGTAGTCCTCATATTAGTTCACTTGGCGCTAATACCCTCACCTCTTCATTTAGGTTGGAACCTGCTTAGAAAATACAAGACAAAGTGAAGAGCTGGAGATTTTTGCATTTAGTAATAAATATTAAAGTCAGAGAAACTGAACTCCAGGTGGTATTATTGTTAGGTGAGGCCAAAGTAGTCTGTCTCTATGCCCATCATAGAAATTCTAAATCACTGATGCAAACCACTGCAGAATAAATAGTTGATTGTACTGTTCTCATGCTATAAAAATGGAACATGTACTCTAAACAAGTCTGTTTTCTCATTTTATCAAATATATGTATAATCAAAGATTGTATCTGTACAATATGTAAAAGCTATTAATGTCATCAATTGCATGCACTAGGTAGTCTTTCCTTCCCCAGGATGGAGCCAGCAACTCTGGAACACACTTGAGATTATGTGTCCACAGACATTGGGTTTGCTTCTGTCCTCCCATGAAGTGGTTCTCAAATTCCTGTAAATTATAAGGCTGTAAACTTAAAAGTACAGATGCTACAAGAAGTAATATATTGTTTTCACAGATTTTCAT
This sequence comes from Talpa europaea, assembly GCF_964194135.1. Taxonomy (NCBI): domain Eukaryota; kingdom Metazoa; phylum Chordata; class Mammalia; order Eulipotyphla; family Talpidae; genus Talpa; species Talpa europaea. The sequence continues at coordinate 48,725,328 of NC_140080.1, forward strand.
ATTTTTTGTGCTAAATTAATGGAATCATATTTTTAGATAAATATAATTGTCTCTCCAGCAGAACAAGTTTTTAAATCTGAATTAAATGCTTGTCAATGACCAAATGAAGCTTGAAACATGGACTAGTAAATGTTTTGATGATTTTAAGCTAGATAAAATGTATTTTCTTGTTTTTTTTTTCTCTTAAGGATTTAGCTCTTTAACTTTTAAAAAGATAGAGGTGAATTACTTAGTAGTAATGCATAAAACAGTATACAACACTTTTGTGTATCCGAGGGTTTATATTTTTCATTTATTCTTCATGTTTTACTTAAAAGTGCAACAGGAACTGAAAATAATTTACACGTTATATGTCTCCGTTCAAATGAGAGTTTCATGAAGCTGTTAAGGATGAGGTGTCAGAACTGGCTGATAATAAAATAAAGTGTTACATTGACTATAAAGTTGTCATCCTGTCTTTTATGGAAAAGTAGCATTTAAAATCTGGAAGAGCATATAGAGGATTCTAAAATTTTTATTATAGAGTAAACTTTAAAATATTAGAGTGAAGAGACTAAAAGGAAATGAATGAAGTGATGCAGGCTAGGGTATCACTTCTCTGGATCTGTTGTTAAAAATATACTTTGAACATTTTTACACCTTATCTTCCAACTAAGGAAACTACCCTCAAAACTGTGGCTGCGGTGAGCATATAAAGTGTCAGTGCCACCGAGGCCTTGCTTTCCAGATACTGAGCCATAATTTTTCAGGCTGTATTTGTCAATCTTTCAGGTGTGAAGGCAGCCATATAGTTTGACTTTATATTTCAAACAAAGGTTTCGTAATGATTCTTCTTCAAAGGCAGATGAAGATGTTCTCTTATGATTCTCCTAGGCCAGACACAAGCATTGACATCTTTTGGTGCTTTCTTGCTAAAGTCTCTAAAATAACAAAATAATCAAAAGATGTATTGCCTGGAGAGAGGAAAAAAAAAACAAACCAACCAACCCTTGGTTCCCTGTGATGTTGGTACAGCATTGTTTTGTAAGATGTGTATGATTCACATGTTTAATATATGCATATGTGTATATATGTATAGTTCTATATACATATATATATAAAATCAAGGAGTATTTTAAAAAGTACCTACCTGACAAAACATCCTAAATTCTACAGATACCATTCAGATACCATTGCTGTTTCAGAGCAAGCTGCAGATAATGTTGACATGTAGCTGTTCAGCACAATAAAAACACGTTTCTTTTACAGATTTAGCCATGATCAAGGCACAAAAATCTACAGGATTTTTCTTTAGTAGTTATACAAAATAATATTACATTTTGTGGCATGTACAGTATAACAAACCAGCAATAACAACAACAACAACAACAACAACAACAATATATGAAAGGAGACTATGGCCCAAGCAGAGTGAACTCCGGAGAATCCGTTTTGAACAGGATACACTTTGCAGTGGTGGATATGGTGGGTTTTCTGCCTGAATGTCAAAGGTTCAAAGTAGCTCTAATTCAAAGGCCTGAGGCTGGCAGTGCCTGAAAATGTAACAGACAAGGATTTCTTCCTCTCTGGCTTGGGGTGCTCTATTCTAAGACTCAGGCCCATGCAGATCAGAGGGTGCCTCTGTCCCCTGCAGCTGCTTAAAGCTGGAACAGAAGCTGTGACTCAGCATCTGTTTGGGCCTCACAACCATGCTGAATGACTAGGAAAAAAGTGCGTTTCTCCTTCTTGCCAGTCAAGTTTCTGAAGAGTCAAGCGATTAAGTATTTATGAATGAATCAAAAGGGCCCCCCACCTTGCAAGATCTCACTGCAGTGTCGCCCGAGGGACAGGACAAGTAGTGCAGTGACACGGGGGTGGGAGGATGTGTGAAGGTCGAGTTCAGTGGAAACTTAAGCTACAGACCAAACCCGAGGAGGACAGAGGTAGCCAGAGGCTCGGTGGGCGCACGGGACGGGCGCGGGGGAGGGTGCACGCACGCGGGACAGAGCAGGCGCCCGCCCGAGGAGGCGAACTCACGACTTCTCGGGCTCCGGCTCCGGGCTGACCTGGTAGGCCCTCTCGGATCCGGCTCCCGGCGGGGCCGCGGCAGGGGGGCCGGGGCGCCAACCCTCCGGCGCGCCTCACAAGAGTTCGTACTGCTTGAGGTGCATGCGCTGGATGATGTCGCGGCAGTCGTTGAACACCCTGCGGATGTTCTCCGTGTCCACCGCGCAGGTGAAGTGCGGGTAGCAGTAGTGCTTGCCGTCCCCGGTCGCCGTGCTGATCCTCTGCGGGAAAAGGGGCAAGCGTGTCTGGCTGTGCACCCCCTGGGGCACGGGCTCTGCCCGCCCCCCCAGGAATTCCGGGCGACTAAGTCCCTTCCCAAAGCAAAGAGGGAGGGCTGGAGGGCTTGTCCTGTCTGCTTGTCGGACCCAGGAGAGCCCGGCCGCAGGGCCTGTGTAAATACTGAACACTGCTGCCAGCCTCAGAGCCTGGACCCGGACTCCTGCCCCCAGAGGCTTAGAATTTCAGCGTACAGGACATGTGACTGGAAGACAGCCACTGAAAGAAGGATTCAGGTAGGATTTTCCCACAAAGGAAGGCTCAACCAACATCTTCCAGCAACTCATGCTGCAGAAGGTGTGGACTGCTTCATAGAATGGTGCTTAACTAACCCTTGCGCCACCAGGGAGGCCCTGAATGTTTAGTTTTAATTTTAATCAAATATGCACAAGTGGCTAGTGGGTTCTGTATGGGCAGCACCTGCTCACGTTATCTTCTGCCCCACAGAGAAGACGGTGTGCTTTAGGGTGTCTCTGGTTAGCAGTGGTTCTGGGAGCAAAGCAGTTGGTGGCCAAATAACTAGGAAACACCAGTGGATGTCATCAGTCATGGTGCCTGAGCACAGCTCAACTTCTGAAGCTAAGTGGGGTGGCAGGCAGAGAGGAAGCTAGGGGCTGAATGGTGCCCCCCATTATATGTGGAAGTCCTAACCCCAGCACCTCAGTACTCAGATTAGGATTGTATTTGGAGATAGGGTAGAAGTGATTCTGTTAAAATAAGGTCAATAGGGTGGGCCCTAATGCAGTATGAATGGTGTCTGCATAGGAAAAGGAGACCTACACAGAAACTCGCACAGAGGAAGACCATGTGAGGCGTCAGGGAGAAGTCAGCCATCTGCAAGGCAAGGGGCGAGGCTCAGGAAAAACTAACCTGGCAAACACCTTGGTCTCAGAAACTTCTGTTAAATTACCTACACGGTGGGACTTTGTTACCTCAGTCCTAGCAAATGAATTCAGAAGGTATTAGAGAGTTTTTGTCATAGGTGACCAAGAAATCGCTGTATGTCCCCAACTGCCATTTATTTCTTTTCTGTAAAGCATTTTGGGAAATAGTCATTGAAATTCCTGCAAGTGTGTTGTAAAAATGTTCCTCAGGTGATGAACTCCTCCAAGGAAGCAGAGATTTATTTTCAGTGATAACTGGGTTTACTCTTGAGCAATCAGAAAAACAGCTGTAATTGTGTGGATGCTAAGGTGCATAGGTTATGTCCTATTAGATGTAAAGGACCAGGTGAAGTAGGTGGCACACACACTCTGGGTGCCCTGAAAGGCTAGAGTGACTGGTCCATCTCAAACTTCTCAGAGGAAGTGCTGCTCCGGGCAAATTTCATAATAAAAACATGTTAAGTGGATTCCCCTTATGCCATTATTTCCTTGGCTTGCAAATTGCGTATAAGCCAGGTTTTGTTCACTGTCAGAAAATAAAAGATCTGAATGGTGGCAATGTGCCCATTCATTTTGTGGGGAGTGGGGAGTAGTTCATTTTCTAATTTTATCTAAATAATACCCACTTTGCTCATTTAGTTAACTTCAATTCTCATCGAAACAGTATTTTATGTATTACTTTTTATTTGTTTTTATATTTATGATCTTGCAAGATGGTCCTCAAAAATGGGGTCCTTGGTGTAGTACAAACGAATTTCTGTTATTAAGAGATTCACAATGCACGTTAGCACAGGAAAGGCCCCAGAAGTCTGAAGGCAGGTGCGTCTCTCACCTTAGTTGACCTCCCACCTCCCAGATAAGGCCACCACAGAGCCCTTCCTGGGCACTGCCTGCTAACTTCCCTGGGAATGCCTATGCTTTGGAACACACTTTAGGGACTTGATTCCTTATCCTTGTTACTTTCTCACTCAACATAGGCTTCAAGAGGTAAGCCACAGGAGGCATAATGGCAGAAGGTAGAGAAAGGGGTTCCCGAGGAGTCGGATCCTGAGGTGCTGTCCTGCTGTGGAGGGGCCAGGGCCTACATCTCCGAGCACACAGGCAACCCCAAGTGCCATGTGGGTATTATCAGGAGTGTGCCCTTGAGTAGATCTTGGCATTTACTAGTTTCCAGTTAGTGAAAACTCAGTTACACACTAAAAATTTATAGATGCATAGATAAAACAACTATGGCCAAATTTTCCCAGCTGATCTATGTGGGTGAAGAGTACATGGGAGTTTTTTTGTACAAGGTTTTCATTTTTTATGTAAGTTTATGATTATCTAAAAATAAAAATTAAAAAAAAGAACCCACTAAATGTCTGAATGTGAGCAAGTCCACATTCATGTTAACCTTTAGAGTTGAAAGAAGGATGAGATTTATCATAGTGTGGAGTTTCAGGCTCAGTTGGAGGATTCCATCTTTTTAGGCAACCACAAGTGAACATGGCCGGGTGGTTTCTGTGCCATTCCCAGGGACCCGTGCACAGGGAGGACAGTGCTAGATTCCTGTTCCTGCGTGAGAGCTGTGTGACCTAAGGTGAGACGTCCAACTGCTCTGAAACCCACTGTGCTCAGCTGTGAGTTGAAGTAAGGATATTACTCTCATCTCCTAATTTGGGGAGAAGTTAAATAAGGGCATGAAAATGAAGTAATTTCAAATTGCAAAGAACAATGTAACCGTAAGGTGGCAGGAAAAACAAAGACTGAAAAAGTTGCCTACCAGAAACAGGTCCCGGATGAAGAACTTTGCTCTTGTAACTTTGGGGTCTTCTCCCGCATCTGGGGTTGCTGTAGAAGTTACAAACGGAGTTTTATTTCAGCAATGTGAAACAAAGATATGACTAATTCTACAGAAGTTATTAAAGGAATGACTCCTAGCATAAAACCACACAAGAAGTGAGACTGTCACTTCATTCCCTTCTCTCAAATCATTTACCTGTTATAGCACTGATAGAACTTTTTCTTGGTTTGGGATAACTTCTACTCAAATAAAATGAACATCTCTCATTGAATGCTGACCCCTAGTTGCTTTCACCTGTATAGCACTTGGGGAAGCTTCCTGAGACCTGGGAGCGAGGCCTTGGCCTGTGGTGGTCTCAGGAGGCTGTGCTCCTCTGGGCTGCCCCCTCCCATCAGCACTGTTAGGCCTCGTCCCTATTCCTGCCTCGGACTCAGGTATTTGGAACCCCTGAGAGAAATAGAGCGGAGTGTCCTCTAAGCATGGAGGCTGCAATGTCCACTGTGAATGGAGGGAAAGTCACAGGCTCACTGAGCACAAAGGCAGGAGGAGCAAGACTTTGGCATTCCCTTGCCAGACCAGGTTTGGCCTCAGTATATAAGATTAAGCCAGAGTGCACAGGGCTCACATGTGTGAGTTATGGTTGTGCTCTGATAGAAATTCAGAGAAAATCCTGGTTAGGTCAATGGTCAGAAACAGGGAGCCTGGGCAGGAAGCTGCATTGACCAGATCCGTGACTGAGATCAGGAGTTGAAGGCCTGAGAAGGCCAGAGGAGGAAATAATGAGGACCATGCAGCCATGGACATTTGGGAGGTGAGCTGCAGTTTGTTTGGCTCTTGGCTGAATGGGGGCCAGGGACAGGGCACTGGTTACAGGAAAAGTTAAAGAAGACCCAGTTGCTGGGAGAAGCGTAACGCCAACCTAAGAGCAGGAGACAGCAGTGCTTGGAAATGTCCCTGAGGTGCGCGGCACACGACCAGACTCTTGGAAGCATACCCCAAGACTGGCTGTGGTGAGGGCACACAATGGCTAATGTTCTTGACTGAGGTTTCTAGGAAAGTTCCTCTGATTTTGAGTATCTAGTTTGGGAGTCAAGCGTTTAGCCACACTGTCCAAAGGAAAGCATGAGAACAAGAGAAACCTGCACATAGTGTCACTCTTAGGGTTTGGTGTGAAGGTCAAGGTAAAGGGCTGACAAGGGCCCAGCAACACACCTAGTCAGGGCAGCACGAGCCAGAGCTCACCCAGCAAATGACATATTCACACCCAGGAGAAAGTGCCCTTTCTCCTGCTGTACAGTTTGAATGGAAAGTTAAACTCTGAAAGTTTGACAAGTGGAATCTAAAATGGACATTTTGATCCTCTAGGATTGTAGGATGGGGCAGTAGGAGAGAGGGTTAACTTAAACTAACTGAATTTTGTTAGATTCATGGGAATTACAGTCATGTGTTTCTTAATGAGGAGGATGCATCCTGGGAAATGGCAGTGCTAGGGACTGCGTCACTGTGGGGAAGTCACAGAGCGAGCTCACACAGACCTAGGCTGTGCCGCCCGTGCGGCCCGTGTACACCTAGGATGCATGGAGAATAGCCTGCTGGGACTGCTGTCAGGTGCGCGGGCCCCTGTGACTGAAACATCGTAAAGGGATACATGACTACAAGTTACAGGGCTGCAGAGAAAACAATTCTATTTCTTAAGCTTGAGACACTTGTCTTAAAACCTTACCATCTTCAGGAACAGTATAATTTGCATACTCTGGGAAATAGTCTTCAATTTTTGATTTTCCTGCCAAGACTTTTTCTGCCAACATATCTTGTTTGTTTAAGAACAAGATGATAGAAATGGTCCGTAACCACCTGAAAAGGAGAAATAAACACACACATTTCACACCCACTGCTATGTGAAAGTGTCTCTAACTTAGGAGTTGTCCAATGAAAAGACATTTCCATCTTCCTGAAAATGTATAGGATTTACAATGATTTAAAGTAATAAGAGCTCACGTCCCCTGTCTGCAAGCAAGTCGTTCTTACAATGATGAACAAGTAAATACAGATATCTGAGTTAGTTGTTCAGTACTTTCTAAATCAGCTGCACCGGGGGTACAAATTTACTGGCACCAAAGCTAAGGTTTACTTTTGGAAAAAATACACTTGGATTTTTGTTGTGTGATTCACTTATAAAGGCTCAGAAAATGAGAAGAAAGTATTGACAACAGCAAAATACATGCCTCATTCACAAATCACATGGAACTTAATTTGAGGCTGGCTTGTTTCTCTTTCCTGAGCCTCTGAACAGGCCTGAGGTGCTCCAGATGTGGAGCAGGATGCTAATCAGAGCTAGATGGACATCACTGCACTTGACCTGACAGGCTAAGGGGAGGGGCTCAGGTACCAGGAAGGTGAAGGTGGGAAGGTTCTGTGTTTCATTAAATAGAAGCAGAGAAATGGCTTAAGATGAGTTCAGTTGTGCAAATCAATGAAGCTTCTGGAAATTCTATTTCTTCAAAGGAATCAAGCTGACTGATTAGTGCATAAAATCTTACTATGAATTGGAAACATAGCCCATCCTCCCCCTAGTGAAAATAGTATTATTGTCTCTGCTAGTTATAACACATAATCCTTGTAAAACAAATCTTTAATTATAGAAAAAAAAACCCAAATGTCATTCAACTAGAGACAATTACTATTATAAGTTTTATGTTTTTACTTCCAGGTCTTTTTTTCTGTCCTTATACATAAAAATAAGATCCTGGTGTTTAAAAAATTGCTTTTTCATTTAACAATATTGTGGGCATTTTCACATGTGACTTATATGTGTATGCATTTACGTACCTATAAATTTTTAAAGACACCAAAAATTCTTACATATACTTAATATTTCCAGACCCATTTTTTCTTTCCCATTAATTGTTTTAATGCTATACAACTGAGAGCAGTTATTGAACAATGAATAGAGATTTTCTGATAATCCAAACCTTTTGCAAGGTCAATATAGGTTCACCGTCCTCCTTGGTGATAGCTCTTCCTAAATATTTCAGAATAAACTTTGATATGCAATTACATATGCATGATATTTTGTGTGTATGTACACACATGTGTGTTTGCTAATATCCCTTTCCAGAATAATACTTCTCCCACTTTGTAACATTAGCAGTTTCACAATATGCTGTGCTTTTGAACTGTAAGGGTCTTAGAGACAAGCTAATTTTTGGTGGACCAGCTAACTTTAAATTGGGACATTCCAAATGTAAAATTTAGAAAATTAAAAACCAAACAAAACCAATTTTGAACTATCTTTGTTCTTAGGCTTTCAAAACAGATTTAGACTTTCTTGACAAAGCACAGAAAAGAGCTTCATCAATGAGTACATACCTCATTTTAAGACTGTCTATACATTAAATGGACTGAAAGAGATACTGCTTATGGTTTTGGATTTATCAATAAAGAAGGAACATATCTGAAAAGTAACAAGGAAAATGAGCTGAGTGGTATTTTTTTTTTTTTTTTTTTTTTGTGGGACCCTCGCCGGTGGCCAGGGATCGAACTGGCGCTGCAGAGGCTGGGGGCAGCCTCGCAACCTAGCGCTCAACCGCCGCGCCACCAGGGGAAGTCCATGAGTGTGTTTTTAATGAAAGAGAATTTGCAATCAGGGGTGAGATTGAATTTATTATTTTTATAACCTGTTGTTCCAGATGCTTTCAAAAAGGTCCAGGGACTCTCTCAGCCTGTTGGTGTTGTTATCTTCTCGAATCACCATGTTGTAGCTGCTGCAGGCGGCGACATAGATGATAGCAGTGACATCTTAATGGGAGGAGAGAGAAAAAGAAGTCCCTTAGGTACACAGACAGCCGCTGTGGCATTCTGATAAAGAACACTGCTAACTGCTACTGATCTGCATGGTCTTCCCTCTGTGATTAGGAGACTGACTTGAAAAAGCACTGTGTGCTTAATTGGTTGTTTCATCATTTACTCAACCAAGAGTCTACCTGAATTAGCCAGTGATAAATGTAAATTCTGGATTCTTAAATTATTTACATATGAGATTCACACGGAATGAAGACATTTTACAGAGGAGCTAATTCAAATCTATTTAAACACAACAGTGAGTGTGGGAATTTAGCCCCATTTTCTTGAAAAGCATAGAAATCACCATTGAAGCACTGGATCCATTTTCTTCTCTCGTCCCTCTGTCCACCGACATCAAACATGCTGTGGAAGAGCAACAGGATGACTGTTATTTGAGGGAGAAGGGAAACAGTGCACAGGCCTGTGCTTTCCTCTTTGGCCATCTATTCCCATGACTCTGCTCCCTGAGTGCTCCACGAAGACTGTTCAAACCGCCATGCACTTCTGCACCATCCTGCCGCCCGCTGGGCACATACCTGTTATTTCTCTGGGTCGCAGCCCTCATTCCAAGGCCCCCAGGTCAGGCCACCTCTCCAGGCAGCCCGAGCTGTGCATACCTGTGCCTGAGTGGCTTTTCCGCTTTATTTCCTCACACCTATCCAACAGTGGCTGGCTTTTTCCCCTCTCTCCAACTCTCAGATTCCTTTCTTCCCGAAACTTACTGAATATACTTTAGAACCAAGCAGTCTGGATTCACTCATTTGAAATGGTAGTGATGCACCTTTGTGATTCTTCTTCCTGTCCCAGTGCCTGGAGGCGCTGGCCATATTCCTGGCCCACACCCTATGGGATTCTTGCCCTTACCTCCATAGGAGGCCATGCTTCCAACACACTCACTGAAAGTTTACTTTATCCACTTGGAACCGCGTCTCAAAAATCCCTGAAGTCAGAACTCTGCATCTGAGAAGATCCTAAGAACAAAGACAGAAAAGCAAAGCAAGTGACATCATTGTTCTCCTTCACAAGGACAGACCTGGCTGCAACCACAGTAACAACTTGCACTGCAAAGGAAACAGTAAGAAGGAAAAATTCAGGCAAAAGCTCAGTGTTTCACTCCTAAGAGAAAGTCATAATGTATTGGTTGGGTCTTGACTTGATAGCTGAGCTTTTATCTTCCTTAGGAATGCATCCTCTGGTTGTCCAATACCGGACAACCAAGTTGCATGCTTCCTGGTCTGGATCTTCCACTGTGGCTGGGGAGCTGAGGCCAGGGTTCAGCATCATCTGGGTGAGAAACCAAAGTGAGCATCTCTGCATTCATTCATAAATCATGGACTGGATGTTAGTTGATTTTAGATTTACCTTCTTTCCGGCATATATCTATTTAAGATAAAAGATGATATGGTCTTAAGGGATTGAAGAAGCCACATAGATGCACAAAGGTGACATCTCTGTCAGGTGTCAGGGCTTCCTTTCTGCCCCAAGACATTGCCAAGGAGGCGGTCATTCGGGATAATTCTGGAGGGAGGCTGTCCTCCCTTCTTGGTCTGAGGGAAAGTATTCAGGACAGCCTGGAGGGACTGACTCAGACCAACATTGCTTGGTGGGAAACTTTGAGCTCTTGGAGTCAGTCTCTGAAACAGGTGGACTTCAGGGAAAAGTGAAGAGCTCAGAATTCTGAGGAAGCAGAGAGAAGAGAGAGTGGTCAGCAGGGGCCAAGGCAGGTTCTCCAGAGGACAGGCATGGGGGGTGGGGCAGAACCTAAATTCCTTGGAGTTCACTAGCTCTAGAGATGTCCTGGGGCCTCCAGGGTAGAGCAAGGCAGAGTTCTTGTCAGCAAGTCACAGAAGGTCCCTCTCTACTGCAGACCAATATGTAGTGAACACTTTTCTCTGGCTGAACCCAAATGAAGCCCTCTGTGTGTGTCACACCTACAGTGTGTGCTGTGGTCCACGGCCTAGCACTGGGGCCTAGCAGAGTTTCTGAAGTTTCAGAGTTTCTGAAGCTAGGGATGTAAGGGCTTTGTTTTCTCTTGATGGCTGGAGGAGGAATGGGAGCTGCATATTCCTATTCCTTAGATAAAATAATTTCAGGGGGCATGCTTAGAAAGAAGTAAGTTGTAGAGTGCTCAGTCAGGACACAAGTCACAGGGCACAGACAGCAACATGTGCCCAAGCAAGTTCAGCGTAACCTGCAAGTAGGCGTTACTGTGAGGGTTTCCTTCTTAGTACGTTTTAAAATCGCCACTGGATAATACTGGAGCTCCCTCTGATCTCTCGAGTTTCTGAAGTGTGGTCGCAGGCTCCAACTGAACCTACCTGGTCTGTGGGCGTGTAGTCCACCAAGCTGACACTGTCAATTCTTTCCAGGAAGCTGAAAAGGAAGCGACATGCACTCAGAAGTGTCTCACATGCCTTGTGGCTGCAGGGTAAAGTAATGGGGCAGTCACATGAACACAGCGTGGTGGGGGCAGCAGAGAAGCCAAGGGGTGTTCCCACTTTCTGTCCTGATGAGGCACCTGCTTAGACAGTACAGCATTCCCGACAGGGAGCTAAGGCTGCTTTCATTTTTCTTCTTTACCTCTCTGCCTTCCCTCTTCTTGTCTGCTGCTATTTGGCTGGGTGGGGAAAGGCGCATGGGGCCTCCCTTGCAAGGCTAATCTAGTAGAAGAAGGCAGTGCTACAATATATTGATAAATACAGATGGGAGGAGAGAGATGTTCCTTTAACATATTAATACATGTGCGTGCTTCTGTGCATGTTAACAGGTCACGTTAACAGGTTTAATCTGGTGTGCACACCTGGCAGCAGCTAAGAATATGTGATGGATGCAGTCTGATGCAGGACACAAATAAAGGGAGGAGAAGTAACCAAGGAACTCACATTGTATCTGCAGGTGGAAGAAGACAGGAAAGCACGGGACACCCATGGACTCTAACTCTCTTTTTTGAATCATTCCTTTCATCTCCCTGCAGAGAGGCCACCCTGACTAAGTGGAAATTTATAAAGGAAACTTCAAGTAAAATGATGCTGAGAAGGCCTGTAGAGGGAGTTCTTCCGCATCATCACAGACATCCTTTGCACACACTTCCCCGCTGGAAGCGCAACCCAACGGAAGATTCAACCTGCCCAGCAGCAAACCCACCAGGAAGAAGCACTGTGGTCCATCAGTGAGATGCTAGAAGAATGCTGGTGGAACAAGAGAAGCTAGTAGAACTGCCCATAGACTTTCAACTAGAACAGCTCCTCCCAACCTCCCCTTTTCATGTCTAAAAGCAAGTTCCCTCCTTTGTTTCCCAGGGTTTGCCTTTGGCTCCATCAGAGCTTGCATATCCTGACTGCAATTCCTCTGCCATTCCTGTATCAACGCATTTTGATGGTGAAATAATTGGTTGTTTCATTTTTCAGATAACATACCTCATCTAAAATAGCACCTCTGTCCAACCTGCACAACCTGATTTATTTTCTACATAGTATTTATCATGGTCTGAGATACTTCAGATTTGATTAGTTGTTTATTAGCTGTCTCTTCCTCCAAAATTCAGGACCCACAGCCAAGTCTTTGTCTTTCTGGCTCAGGCATCCTTAGCACCTAGCACAGGTCTGGCTCCTGAATACCTGTTAGACGAATGGATGTCTGCGCCCCTCTTTCCCCCACGGCCGGGAAGTGAGTGGGCAGGTGCTTTACAGGCCCAGCCCACAATGGATACTAAGAAGATTTTCAAGACACAGGCAGACATGGGGACTGGTTAACTGGTGACAAAGCACCATATCTGGAGAGATAGGGAAAAGGGGGCTTCAGAAGGGAAGGAGCGTGTGTGCGGAGAGGGAAGTGGAATGGGCTGAGTGGCCTGTGCTCTCCTGGCTACGTATGTCCATGTGACCAGAGAGGTTCACATTGGGGATAATACATGTGACCTAGACTAGAGGAACAGGGTGCCTGTCCACCCCTGCCTGGATGCTTTGGGCTGTGTCAGTGGGTGTCTGAAGGAAAGCAATGATCAGTCCTTCCTCTAAATCCATATACTAAGGGCGTGTTTGCACATGGAGGGGAGGTGTTACTGCAACATCTCCACATGCTGCCCCCAGCAGCCTGTGCTGCAGCTGCTTTAAGCACGGGCAAGAGGGAAGTCAAACAGTAGGACTACTTAATTCCTTTGGCCATCATCGCTCCTTACGGGAAAGTTAAAGAAAGCTGGGGTGCTAGATGATATTTTAGGGGCCCCCCATTGGCACACCTTCAGTGTGGCACAGGACCCAGCTGCTCCAGAACCAAGACCTTAATGCTGCAGGCCAGAGTCCACCATAGCAGGTGTGCATCAAGCAGAATGGAAGAAGAGCAGGAGCGCATCTGCTGGTGACAGGGATGTCCTTTCAGAGATAGAAAGCAGTGGGGGCAGTGCTGGGAGTGTGGTCATCTCGGCAGGAAGAAACTCAGTGTGTCTGTGGAGGGCAATTTGTTTATCTTCTCTGCCTATTGTGGAAGGTTTCAGAGGAAACCTCTGGCTCTCGGAGAAGGCTGCAGAGTTCTGGCCAAGTGGCAAGACCTTTGAGAAATGAAAGCAAACCTGACATGCTGGTAGTAAGGTAGCTGAATTGGCCCAGGGGAGAAGTGGTACTTTGGGAGGAGGAGCAGGAGACTGCTGGAGCACAAAACATCTCTGGAAGTGCCACAGGAGGGGGCAGCCTGAGAGCTAGAGATGCAAGGGAGTCTCCCGGACTGGTATGTCCTGCTTGCCGGAGGCCTGGTTTGAAAACCACAATGCTTTTGGGCTTAGTCCTTCTTGGCCTTGAATTCAGTTGAGTGCAGAGTGCCTTGAAAGTACACACTGCCTTGAAAGTACACACCATCAAGCAGGAAAGGAGGAAAAGATTCTAATGAAGCGAGACAGGGTTCTGCCTCTCGAAAGAGAGCTCTGGACTGCAGCCCAGGCAACTAGGGGGTTTCCTGTGGGGACAAAAGCTGCCCCCCCACACCTCCTGGCTATAATCATTGATTCACAAATTATAGGGGACATAGAATATTGAACAAGTGATACAGAAATGACTCATCTCCAATTAAAACGACTGAAAGAAACTGAACATTAAACTAAATATGAAGCCTTTGGTTATAGTTAAAGTTTAGGAAGGAACCAATTTAAAATAGGATGCACATAGGGTGGAGGTAGGTGGATGAATTTATTCAGATGATAATAACTAATATAAGTAGAAACAATGAAATGAGGTTAACAAAAAATACATCAAAAGTTCTTGATAGATGTGATTAAAGACTGCCTTCCAAAGGAAGTGGTGGGAGTAGCTTCCTGAACATTATTAAAAATAAGTGGTTCTGAGATGCTGATGACAAAGGCAAAGATGTCAAGTTCTTTTCCTATCCCTAACCTCCAGGATGGATTCCACAATTCTTTCCAGTTCTGATACTCACTGATCTAAGCATACAGGAGAGGCATCAATGGAGATTTCCAGGAGCTATCTTCTAAACTGTTATTCATGCTGAATGGTATTCTAATGTCCTAGATTATAAGTTTTTGCAATTAAAAATGTGAAAATTCACCCCTGAATGTGAATGTGTCCTCCAGTTCTCTGAAATACTCTTTAAGAAATAAAGGAACTAAATAAAAATTGATAGCAATAAAATGCTGCCAGCCTTTGCCTTAATGCTTCATTCAATCAGCATATTTCCCAACACATTGTAGAAGTACTTAAAATTAGAATTCCTAAGATAATATATGGAGATGAATTTTAAGAGTGTTCTAAATCATACACAGAATTTCAAATGACTTACATTTTAAGCAGTTAGTAATATTGTTTCCTTAAATAAACCACTGCCTGTTAAACCAGATTACCACATCAAGGACTCCCCCTTATAGACTATTTGCTCACACTAGACAGAGCTCAGACAATACCAAACTAAAATTGTAAAAATTGTCTTCAGTATGGATACTTTAGAGGCTAAGAAACAATTTGATTTTTCCCCCATTTTTTTCTGCCATGGTCAAGGATATTCATGTTTGCAGAAGCATTTTATTTTCATCATTTAGATGTTTGATGTTGGCACAAAGTAACAATTTGTTATTTCACATCGCTGTCTGCTACCTCACTGAAATAACTCAAAAATCACCTCTGGCCATGGAATTGATCATGAAGAGGGATAAGGGGTCATGAAAAGATGAACTCCAGCAATACCTCTATTAGGTATTTATCCTATTTATCCAAATGATGTGAAAACTTTAATACAAAAAGATTTATCTATGCCTACATACATAGCAAAACTGTTCCAATTGTCAGGTCATGGAACCAACCCAAGTGTCCTCAACAGATGGGCAGAGAACTCAGTGGAGTACTACACAGCTGTGGAGAAAGATGAAACATTGGCATTTGGGGGAAATGGGAGAATCTTAAGGTGACTATGTTGACTGAAATCAATCAAAAAGTGAAAGGCAGATATTGGATGGTTTCACGCATCTTTGGAATATAAATACACAAAGAACAATTATATACAAAGAATAGAGGGAATAGGGTCTTTGTGGTGGCGCAAGGGATTAAGTCTCAGCACTATGAAGCTATCCGCAGCTACTGTAGCATGAGTTCGACCCCTGGCCAGGGATCTAACCCACATGGCACAGTAGACCTCTACTGACTCGCCCGCTGCTCCCCTCAGCAGTGTATTTCAGTCAATCTGCCTGTTGTGCTCCCCACTCTGTCTCTGGTGAATCCTCTCACCCGTCCCCTACCACCTCTGGCCTACATCCCAGCTCTTGTATGCATTAATAAATAAATCTTTTAAAAAAAAGAACAGAAGGAATAAAAGTTGAACCTGGCAATAAGAAAATAATGATTATCAGAGGGAATGGGGGAAAAGGGTGGAGAAAGAGGCATGGGTGGTTTGGTAGAGGGAGAAAAAAAAGAATAGCAATACATCACTTTTATAAAAGGCCCCCTATCACTTTTCAAACTACAAAAGGAATAGCCTGTTAGCTGGCCAGAGATACTGGTCAAACCTTTCCCACTCCCTCTCCCCTTCTAATAGTTAGTCCTTCTTTGGAGCAGTTTAGAATTTAACTCATCTCTAACATGTCTCAGGTTTTAAAATCCAACAGTCCACACCTGTCCCTTTCTTCCAAAAAAGGGGGGAAAAAGTCCCCAAAGGAAGCATGAGAGATTAAAGTTGATGAGGCCCCTGCAATGTTAAGGAAGGCTCATTTTCAGGATTACTCCTCCTCCCAGTTGCCGCTGAAACACTGGCATACGTCCATATGCCAACTGTGTTTGTGTGTGTATCTCATTATTGAAGGGTTACTGAAGATTTCTGTCTCCCATCGCATGCCGATGAGGGCTTATGCTGAAGAGTAAGTCATTATAATAATAGTAATTAAAGCCTCAGCTTTGATCACAAAGACCTCAGTTCAAATCCTGATGCACCACTAACTGACGTTACACTGCTAACAAGACCCAGATTGTTCTATGTTACAGAGACGTTAAGAGGATTAAATGAAATATCCTCATAATATGGACTGGCTATCACCGCAAGAGCAAAAATAAGATTTTATTGTATTACTATTCATTTCTAACTATTTTCAGAAGGAAGAACACAATTGGTTTATCAAAACCAATTAATAGCGACTATGTGCAGAACACTATGCCAGACATTTAGAAGAAATAAAGAAAAAAAGATGAAAACTACTCTGTTAAATGCCTGAGAACAACTGGTACTGAGAAAACAATTTAATTAGGATGGATTTAAAAGTATACAGCAAGTGGTAACTGACAAGGGAAGTAAAAAAATTTTTTTAGTGTGTAACACATTTAATTCATTATGTTTATTTATGTGATATAAAGACATCGTTGAAGAAAAATGTTAGCCACGGTGACAAAGTCTAGGCAGTTCTAATGTGAAGCAGGTTAAGATCCTGCCACGTAAAAGATGCTCAGACCAGCTGCAAGAAACCTCTGGAATCAGAATTGGTAGCTGAACTCAAGACACAGCTGATTGACCATAGGATCCCCAGGTGACGGCGCACATCAGCATTTCGCAGGCACTGTGCCTTTGCTCTGTTTCTACTGTGACCTAATTAATCTCTTTCCACCTGGACAATACTTTCTGATGACTCATCCTCCTGCTTTTTTCCTCAGGGTAAAGTCCATACTTTTAACCTGGCTTCAACTCCCGTTAAATCTCCAAGTTATTTTAGGTCTCTCGGACTTTTGCGCAATTCTCACTTATAAAAAAAAAAAAGAAAAAAAGCCTCCAAGATGCTAACCACCACGGATGCTGTCTGCCTATCTTCCTGTATTTACTGTGTCCAGGATTCAATGATCATGGGGAAGGTGAAGTATAAAATATGAAGTATGTAAAGTCACTAATCTTTGGTACCCATCTTGATGGCTTTTTTTCACATCTGTTTACACCCCTGGACATTTTCCTCTTTATGTGGGTGCCCTATTCACTTCATCACTGAATGCCATTGAAGCAGAAGCAGGCCTTTGATCTCTAGAAAGAAGCACAGTTTCAGCACCTGATATATTTTAGGCTAAATCTTTTAGTCATTCTGAATAAACACTGCAAATTTATCTGCTCTGACACTATTCAGGAGGGAGAGGAAGTGTCTAAATCCCAGGGAGCAGGGGCAGACAGTTTAACTTACAGATGTGCTGCCGCACATAACCCGGCCCTGGTGTGCACCCATAGCAGCTGTCTTGCTACCTGAGTCATCTCTGCATCATCAGAGAACACTAGGCATTATCTTGAGCGAGGGCACCAGCTATGCATTCACACTGGACTTGGGACTAGGAGTCCACCGTGCTGGACCAAACCAGGGCAAGCACTAATCATGGCCAAGAGAACCTGGGCCTGCTTGGTATGGAATACAGCATTAGTTGTAGAAAATCCTAGGTCAAGCAGGCATTTTATTAATACCAATCACTGATTAAAATAAAAAAAAATTGACTCTGTTGACCAGTTTGTTTAATATGCACAGCCTTGTACCTTTGCCACTTAACTACTGTGGTTTTAGATTTTAGCTACAGACACACCCCCAGGAAGGTGTAGTGTGTACAGTAGAAGCCTAGAGCATAAGGCCCCTCTTTGCCTTTCAATGTGAGACTGACAGCTGACTCTGAGACTACGTCCAGTTGGCAAGATTATCAGAAGGTGGGTGTGTCAGTGGCTATCCAAATCAAATAGCAATGTGGGTAGTGTCCAAGCCTCACAGCATGCCTGTCTAAAAGCCACACATACATACTATCACTACTTCAGGAACAAGCAGTTCTCATCAGAAAGTTCTCTGACAGCGAACATAGCACCTAAATGAACAGAAATAAACTAGTTTATGAAATAATTTGAACATGCATCCTAAATTCATGTCCCAAATTGTTCCTTTAAAGGCAGAAAAATTAAAAAAAAAAAGTTATACTAGTAGTCACATGGAAGATTGGTATGTTTTGTATGCTTGAGTTGGACACTTTCATAAATTATATTCCTCTTTGGCCTAGGGAAGTTTCAATATGAGGAAGAACCTTGTTGCCATAAAGAAACTATCACAATAAAGAAATAATATACAGGGCTTACAGAAATACGCAAGAAAATGTCATGGTAACTAAACAGAAATTCAGGTGGTAAGGGTGACTACAGAAAAATACTGTACTTTCTGAACCAAATCTATGACTGAATTTTTTCTCAAATAACTTTTCAATAGGACGCACACTCAGATGCAGTAACATATAGTTTTAGATGATTTATTTGACAAACTTCTATGGTTTACATTTCAGCATTTCATCAACTGCAAGAATGAGGAAATAATTCATGGGTCTGGTATGCGTCTGAAAATAATATTTATGGTTCATAAAATGTACATTCATATAATTTGAAATGAATAGCTCTTAAGAAAGTTCAAGCATATACAAGCATTGTTTAATCTCACAAAATATATTAATTTTGTTAGGACTGTTTGCACTATAAAAGGGTATTCAATTTACCAAAGGCTTCAACACTAAGCTATCTTTTAAGTTGTAATTGTTTTTTTCAGTCTAAAGGGGGGGGGGTGGTCACAACTCATGCTGTGTTCACACAGCTGCCTCTGTGCAATCATGTGGATGAGAGCAGACGCTGAAAGGTGCAAGTTTGAGAAAGATGCTGGGCAGACAATAGACAGGTGTCCTTTACAGAAGACATTGGAACAACATCCAGTCAGATAAAAAACACTTAAATGTGAGGTAAGTCCTCATTGCCTGACACCTGTTCATTTTTTTTAAACATATTCATTCACACTGGAAAAACATGGTACAGTGGTGAAACTTGGTTACGAATCTCTCAAGGGGCTTGGAAGAGCCCCTATAATTATTTCCTGAAATACTGGAATTCTCTGAGAAACTTTCCAGTGAAGGATAGGGAGAGTGAAAAAAATCCTTATGTATTTAACTTAGATAATATAATTTGCCGAGGCAAAAGCCAAGTCTCTGTTTTCCATGTCTTGAGGCTATGAAAAAGTGGTGGTTATACTTTTGAGTTTGATGTTTAAGAAAGATGGATGGCAGTGGAGTGGGCTCTTGCCTCACAGGGTCAAGCCTGCTGTCCAATCCTGCTTACATCCTTCTTTCCAGAATTCCAGCTGATCCATGTGTAGTCATTATTTCCATGGCTACATAAAAGATTCCAAATTATAGTCCCAATATTTTTAAAGACTGGTTGCTTTAAGACAAAACAATACATGCAAATAATGAGAACTTAAAAAGCAGTCCTAACTTTATTTATATTTCTGGTGGCTAAAATCTTAAAAGCTACAGCACAGTGCCAGGATTTTCTCAAACCAATCAACAGTTCTTTGGCAATGTTGCAGTAAGTAATGTGACTGCCATGCTAATAAGCACACTTGACAGGCAGCCGAAAGTATTGAAATAGGAAAGTAATTAGAAATATGCTAGAGCTCACTTGAAAGAAACTGTCATGTTAAATCCTGTCTTTTAAAAGGTTCTTTAAGTAAGCAATTTTTCTTTAAAACAAATGGAACTTGTGTGGAATTTTTCCAGTTATAAAAAGAAAACCACCACACAAAAAATTTACAGAACATCAACAGTAAGAGCACTATGCAAAAATGTCTGTCCTAAGGTAATTTTAGCATAAATTAGAACAGATTAAGTCAATTGTAGTCTAAATTTGAGTTTAAAAAACAAAAGATACACAGAAACAGAGCTGTCCATTAAATAAGCTGAACAAGGAGTTCACAGTCCCGTAATCGTTTCCCCCTTTTTATTTTTTATGTACCACGTGGCAATTCTAGATATCATTGGTTACACCATATTAAAAAATAAAACACTTCAACTCTGATAATTCAAGCAGAAAATTGAATACAGGAGAACGAGAGTTTTGACCCTTTTTTTAAAGATTCACATACACCAATTCAGCTAGTTCTGTTAAAAGGCAGTTATAAAAATACACACCATCACAAGCTGTACTGAACTTTAAAATACAGATAGGAGTGGAGAACGCTAGGAATTCCTTAATGTATTTGGAGCGCACTGTAAACCCGAAGTAGAAGCATTTCAGCATTCTGGCACGTTCAGAGTTTCTAGTGTATAGTGTATCTCTAATATCCACAGAGCATTTCAGAAGAAGGAGATGGCCAGAAAACCTCAGAGTGGGTTTCGTCATCACACTTGATCCCGCAGGCGGGCCAGTCTCTGGGATAGTTCATCCTGCTCTGCCGAAGCCACACTCGTGCCCACGGAGCCGGTCTGCCCCTGCGGCAGCTCCATGTTGAGGTCGAGGCCGGCCTCGTCTGCCATTTCCTGGAGCAGCATATCCACTTGGTTTTGGGGAGTGGTCAGCGTCGTCGTGCTGCTCATCGTGTCTTCCATTTGCTGCGTCTGGACGTCCAGCGTCTCAAACTGGTGCTCGAATTTGTCCATCAAGGCAGAAATCTTCTCCAGATTCATGGTCTTCAACGTCGCGTCCATCGACTTCACCACACCGGCCATCGACTTGGTCACCTTGCCCATCGTCACCGCTGTCTGGACTCTGGCAGCCACCGCGTCAACCCGCGCACTCATTCTCAAGAAATTTACTGCCTGGTTCTTTTGGCGGATGGCATTTTCGGCGTGTATCCTGGCAACTTCCATGTTGCCCTTCTGAATGGCCTTTTTAATTTTGGCCTTTTCGGCCTTTTCCTCCTTATCGCATTTTTTGGCACTCCTGCTCAGTTCTTTGGCCGCGAACTTCAGGTTGAACAGGTGTTTCTCCATGTTGGACATAGTCGGACGGTTCCCCGGGGTCGGTGGCCAGGGCTCAGACACGCACGGAAGGGACGCGGTAAGAGGCAGGTCCTCTCCCGGCCGCCGCTCCTTTGTTTTGGTCTCACTTCCTGTTTCTGCGGAGCGCGGCGCAGGGATGACGTCAGAGCCTAGCGCCGGGGGGAGGGAGGGGTGGGGCCCTCGGGACGCACGGCGCCAGGCCCTCGGGACGCACGGCGCCGAGGGGCGGGGCCGCGGCGCGGACAGCGCCGACGGGGAGGGGCCGCGGGGGACGCACCTCCCCGGGGGACCCGCCTGAGGCGGCTGGGCTGGGCACCCGGGCCGGGCACCCGGGCCTGGCCCCCGCGGCCTGGCCTTGGGTGTCGCCGGGGCTCGCCCCCGCGCTCGTTTTCTACGCCTAGTTCCATTTCATCTTTAAATTATTTGGACGTGGGCCTCCCCCTGTGGCGCAGCGGTTGAGCGCTGGGCTGAGAAGCTGCCCGCAGCCTCTGCAGCGCCAGTTCGATTTTCGGCCACCGGCGAGGGTCCCACATGGCGGGACAGACCTCTCCTGCCTCGCCCGCTGCTCCCCTCAGCAGTGTAGTTCGTCATCTGCCTGTTCTGTTCCCCACTCTGTCTCTGGTGAATTCTCTCACCCGTGCTTCTGACTGTACCCAGTGCTTGTATAAATAAATAAATAAATAAATCTTTAAAAAAATTATTTAGACATTAGTAAGTAGACAAAAATTGGCGTCCACATATACATACATGCCTTAGGTAGCTAAGGTGGACAGCTGTGTCTCGCGCTGCATATAAAAATATCCGACTTCAAATTTAGTCGGTTTAGAGTGTCTGACTAGTGGGCTAAACACCACTCACTAACAGGAGTGCAGAATAAAGATTTCTTTATTTGCATGGGCCACTTCCATTTTCTCAGAGGAACCTGAGAAGGTTGGCTCACTAAAATGTTAAAAAACAAAACAAAAGCTCTAGCATGGACCCGCATCTCGATCTTTGACTCCATTTGGGGCTGCAGTCCCGTGTGATATCCCTTCTTTGTCATCGCTGAAAATAACTTCCACACTGTGGACTCCTGCATTTTCTACCTGCAACTGGAAGTTCAGCTTGCCAGTAGCCAATAACTATCATCTGAAAATCCTCATATGGTGTAGTAATGAAAAGACCCACCTTTTGCTGACATGATTCTATTTGATATTTTATAAAAATCCAAGGAACTTCACTCACATTTAAGTCTGACAGGCGAAATTGTCATTTTAAATTAGGCAGGCAGAGAATCAAGTATTGAGACCCACACCCACTGGCACACAGCAAAACTGTCACTATGTATTACACCCCTTAAAAATGCGGGCTTTTATATGGCAACAAGTGTGCTGTGGCCTTTTTTCTTTTAGAATGATCACAGATACAGCAATAACATAACAGGAAGGCCCAATCTGCCTGATTCTCTTTGGTGATGACTGGATTCTATACTCCCACTATCCCTTTCGCCCCCTGTGGTAACTTGCCAAAGTTCTTGTACCACAATGAAAGAAGTGCCTTTATCACATGCATCTCCTAAAACAGAGCTCTGACTGTATCATTCTTACTCTAAAACCTGGGCAAAAAGGTTGAACTTCCCCCCTCCCTTCTCTACGTGCTAGTTGAACCAGACTCACGCATGAAAGGTGAACATTATGCCATCTGATCAATGTGGCAAAGGATGCTCCTCCCTCAACGGATGCTGTTCCTGCTGCCTGGGCACATACCCCAAACATGGGCTGTTTGTTGAGACCCTGCCCATTCTCAAAAGCCACTTTCTCCAGGAAGTCTCCCAGGACCTTCTCCTTCCTTTGTGCTGGTCCTGTACTCTGCACCTTTGCCACAGGACTCAGGGTAAACCATGTGGCCTAAGGTCTGCATGCACAGGACACCTACATGAACTCAGTGGAACAAAGAACAGTCTTATTCCTTCTTCCTGACAGGACCCAGCAAGCACCATGTACATAACAGGCCCTACATACAATAAGGCTTTGCTGAATTGAACTGCGGTTGAACTGGACATTACCCTCGTTAGGATCTTAGACAAGTCTGCATTTTTTTGCCGAAGTAGAACTTTTCCTTCACATCAGACATTTCTAGAAACAAAATCTTAATCAACAAAAGGAGGAAATATGTTTGAAGTGGTGCTAGAGGCCAATGGCCCCTTCTCAGCTTACTCCCCATACTACTCTGACTCCCCACTGCTTTTTGGTCCCTGGTTTTCCTGTGGTTTGCAAACAAGTTCCTTCTCCATGTCTTCTATGTCCTGTTCCACAGTTTGCTTAATGAAAAATTCTAGTTAGGTAAGGTCTGGAAATATAATCATGACACTCATCCGTACAAATCCTATGAAGCAGGTACCAGCAGTACCTCCAAGTTACAGACAAGGAAATGGAAGCATAGAGGGCAAAGTGGCTTGCCTGCCACCACGCATCTGCTAAGTGTGAGAAACAGCACCAGTAATAAAACAATGGGGTATCCATTAAGTGAGTAAGAATAAAAGACTCTCTCTTTGGGTTGAAAGAAGTTGACTTAGCAGTTGCTCTTCTGAGAAGATTGAAGAGTTGCACTGACTGCAAAGTTAACATGAGCTAAAGCAAGTTTACTAAAGGAAATGAACACCCCTGGGTGTTACATTCTGGTTGGAATGACTGCAGGTCTTCTCTGCACTGTCAGACAGTCAGAGAACAGGGTGGAGTTCCGGGAGCAGAATTTGCAGCAGGGCAGACTGGGACACAAGAGGAGGCCGACGTGTGGTAGCTGCCCCTGCTCTTTGAGCTCAGGGTGGTAGTATTTCTGAGGCCCCTACCTTTCTTTTCTTTTGTGGGCTAGACATCCCTATCGTGTTCAATAATCAATAGCTAACAACTCTCATTTTTATATATCTAGAGGAAGGTTTTTTTAAGTACCAATATACTCAACTGTCTCCTGACACTGGAGAATTTGTGGTCTGACAGTCCTTAAAGTGACTGACTCTCAGTCCCTCCCCCAAACCTGCTTACCCCTAATTGCTAGAGGAATGCACCTCCATTCACCTAGTTGTTCAGTTAGAGCCTCAGAAATAATCCTGGATGACCCTCTTCTCTACATCTACGTATTATCTCTAAGTTCTGTTTTTTACATTTCATCCGGGATGAAAATCTTAAGACCTGTTAAACTAATATGCTGTCTTTTTCATATAGTTAGCAAATGGGAGGTTATTTTGGATTTATGAAAAATTATCAAAGAAGATTTTGGCCTCTTATCACACATGAAAATCTTCTAGACTCAATTTATGGTGTAAAAGAGAATATACAGTTTATAATCAGGGGAACAGCCAGAACTTCTGCAATAAAATTGTTGCCTTATAATAGCTATAGTGTGAGCGGTGTTTATTTAGGGGCTGTAAGAAGAATTTGATAGATATAAAATAATTTTATTGGTATTAAAATATTAATGGATTCTCATTGATAGGTTTTGAGTAGTTTGGAAGTGTTATGCCTGGAATTCTCTTTTAGAGCCCCATCCTCACCACAGTTTGTATCTATGTATATATTTGGTTTAGTTTGCTCAGTAGCAATCTGTCCTTTTAGATCTTTCCATTGTGTAATTTTAGCTCACTACCTCTGAATCCGATATTAGTCAATCTCTGAAATACACAGATGTTCAAATTTCTGTTGTATGTATGAATGCAGCCAAAGGAAATGGTGTTGGATATATATGTGCTTGGTGGCCATCTCAAGGAATATACTCTGTGTGTGTGGGGGGGGGTATAAAGTATATATAGAATATATATTAGTACATATATATTTTTCTCTTTCTCTTACCTATCTATTTAGGAACAGAGCTATAATTAAAAAATTCAAAACTCCTCAAACATTGGAAAATTGCAAATTTATTGTCCTTCAAATCATGTGATTACTTGTGTGACCGGACTTGGCTCTCAGTTTCCTCATATATAAAATTGAAAAGGGGCACCTATGATCTAATAGGCAGTGATAATGCCTCCATCAGGTCTTGGCACCAGCGAAGGCTGATCAAAACCACTGAATTTTAAAAGAACTGTATTAAGATAATTCAGGCAAACTCTCAAAACTATGTTTTGGCAAAGTGTGAAGCGATCTTATACACTGTTGGTGGTAATAGCAGTAGATATAATCTCTTTGGGGAATAATTAGCATTCAAATAAAGTGAGAATATTCAGCCTCTATAAGCGCCCATTCCACTGCTGACTATCCATCCTAGAGAAATGTGCACACGTCTGGGGATACAAAACAAGATGCCCAGAGCACCTATTATTTATCACAAACTGGAAACAACTCTTCTGTCCATGAATATAATAGGAAAATTGTGGTATATTTTTATAACTGAATGCTAAAGAGTAGTGAAAATAAATACAATCATACTCAAAACATTAATTAATTCTAAAAAGTTAATTTGAGCAAAAGAAAGACCAAAATGGTATATGCTGCATAATTTCATTAAAAAATCACTGAAACAAACTGTGCAGAGTCATTGTAAAATTTGCCAAGGGAGGAAATATATTATTGAAATTGTTTTTTTTTTCCTCCCAGAAATTTGTGATGAATGTTTGAAAATCTCATAGGGAACATGTGGAGAAGATTCTGCAAAAACAAAGAAGGGAGGCTGTGTCAATTTCTATGTTATGCCTCCATTTACAAAATACTTTATAGAAAGAAAATCAATTTCTTTGTTGGGTTACTGCCTCAAAGGTAAAGGACAATATAAGCAGAAACTAGAAGAACTGTGGCAGAAAAACAAGGACCTAAAATATTTCAAGGCCAATGAAATGTGTATTCCTCTTACCAATCAATCTCTCTTCCCATTCCTCACTGGAAATCTTTGTCATGCTACTTTTTTTTTTTTCCTTTTGAAGAAAAACTCACTTCCCTGCACAGAATTGCATTGCAGGGTATGTGGGAAATTGGTACATCATCCTGAAGACATGGTTCTAGATGGATTTCAAATAGAATCAAATTCTAGTGATTTCACAGCTACAAATCTGGACTGAATGGGTAGGAACTGGCCTGGCTAGACTGTGTGGTGCACCACTCTGCAGGAATCTGCATGGAACTTAAACAACAAACTCGAACACTAAGCTTTCAAGTTATAAGTTAACAATTAATGTGCACACCAGTTAGCAAAGTTTGTTGCATATTAAAACCTCCTCTCAGAGTACCATCTGTGTATTAACAGAAACAGATCATTAGAGGCTGGGAATTCCCCAGGGTGACTCTGAACTGAGTTTTGGGAGCTGGAGGTGGAGGAAAGCAACTCTGGGTTCTTTTTTTTTTAATATTTTATTTTATATAATTCTTACATCATTTTTCATTTTTGCACAATGTATGCATTTTCATTTTGGTTATATTCTGTAATTCCCACCCCCCTTATTTTGGCCCTGATCCCTCTTCTTCCCCTCACCCCTGTTAGTGTGTTTCTGGTTTATAGTTGCTTGTTCCAGAAAGAAAAAGAAAAATATCAGATGATCTCACTCATAGAAGGAATTTAGAAATCCTAAATAAGGGACCAGGAAAAAGCCTAATTATAATAAAGAAAAATCAAAATCAACTCTGGGTTCTTACTGCTGCTCCTGTGTGCAGCTGACACAATCACATCATTATCACATGATATACTTGATCTGCCACAAGACACAGCTTTTAGGTAGCATCATGTTTGTAGTGTCAGTAAGGGCAAAGAGCTAGTTTTCTATTATTGGAGTAGACAGGTAAAGGAGAATCCTGGAGCCCTTGGGTTATTTTTCAGGGTTTTATTGAGATTTTACATGTAGTATGGCAAACAGGTACACAGCAGGCAGTGGTTCTGGGGCCCCAGGAGGCCAGCAAACCTCTCAGCTCCTGGCAAGTCTTTGCTCTTTGCTCTTTTCAGGCTCCATGGTGCTCTCTCTCCTGGCTCTCTGGCACTCTCCTTTACCCAGCTGCTCCAATCATAGAAAACCTGCTCTGTGCCCTTCCTGGCATGACAATTGGTGTAGTCGGCAGGATGATTCGATGCAGATGGGTATGGAGCCCTCTGAAGACCTTGGGAGGGACTGGAAAGTAGCAGACCATAAGCCTTGACAACACTGGAGGTGCCATGGCAGCACAGGTGGTGATTAAAGTCTAGGAGCTGTGGGAAGGGCTAAAGATGCTGCAGCACAGGAGGTGGACAGGGCTCCAGGACTCTCCTTTACCTGTTTGCTCGGGTCAGAGAGAACCAGCTCTGTGCCTTCCTGGCACTACAATGTTGCAGTTAGGTTAATTTTAAAATATTCATAGTCACAGAATGAAGAGTACTAGTTCTAACAACCACATATTCTCAGAACCATTTGAAGTCCTTTCAACGCTAGTTTAACCCACACCATACACCTGAAGGAAGGACTCACAACATGGGTGCCAAAGCAAGTCTAATCTTGGCCACTTCTTTTGGTCAAGCTAGAGCTTGCAAGTGCGCTTTTGCACCAAAACATAGAGATTTTGTTACTTTAAGATGGTATCTTTAGTTAAGAAACAAAATGTCACTGTAAATCAAATATAACTCAATGATTCTTAATAGAAAAAATTGTTTAATATTTCTACTTAGGAAGCAAAAAATCCTATTAAAAAGTGGAAGACAGGCCTAGTGGCACAGGCAGTTGAGCACCATACTGTAAAGCTGTCCGCAGCCTCTGCAGCGCGGGTTCAATCCCAGCCAGGTGGCAAGAGTCCCACATGGTGCAGCAGACCTCTCCTGTCTTGCCCGCTGCTCCCCTCAGCAGTGTATTTCATCAGTCTGCCTGTTCTGTTCCCCGCTCTGTCTCTGGTGAATCCTCTCACCCTCCCACGCATCTGACCTGTACCCTGGTTCATGTATAAATAAATACATCTTTAAAAAAAAAGTAGAAAACATCACTTACATACTTCCACAATGCCCTATGTCCACATTTAGTTTTTTCTCTTTAGAAATCTGTGGTCTAACGGATGCCAAAGATAGAATATTTTCAACAGAGGGTTAACTTTAAAATGTCTTTGAACTGCACACCAGATATGAAACATTTGAACTAAAATGTAACGGGTATGCATTCTTGTTCTATTTTTTGATGGAGTTGGGTTAGACTCTTCCAGCTCATGCCTTCATTTCACAAAGTTCCTGAGTTCAACACTTGGAGATGAGTATTGTGTGGGTAAAGGTAAATATTGGCAAATGGGGTGCATTTATAATGTTCCATAAAGCAGAGATACCTCATTTCCCTTGGAGTTTCTTCTCATGGAAGGTTCTACACATTGGGGCACAGAAGTGCTGGCTGAGCTTCCTTAACACATCTTACAAGTGAGGCATTCTGGCAGACTTCTTTACCCAGGAAGCACTAGGCTGCCTTGGGACATGACTGGCTATGTCCTAAATATAATAAATCCTAGCCAGGATTAATGTCTGGAAAGCAATACTTAATAGTAAATCTTAATAGTAAATCTAAAGCAATACTTAATAGTGTATTGCAGGAGGAAGAAAATGCATTTTTAGAGATGCTAGGGGTTCAGAGAATCCAAAGCTCACTGAATTTCAATGTATACTAAATATGGAAAATTTTGCAAATTCTTCAATGTTGCTTATGTGAAATAAGAAAGCAAGCATAAAATTGCATTCACCATAGCTCCTGCTCATTATAAGTATTCCCCTCTCTCCACAATTGTGTGTCCATCACAGTGTGAGTCCCACCATCTCCCATAGGTCCTTAAGGGAAGCTGACTGTAAAAATGATGCTATGAGTAGCACACAGTTGAATGAGGGCGGAGAAAGGAAATCTGAGGACATGGAGATGGGGGATGAAGAGTCTCCTGAAAGGCAATGCCAAAGGACTGTCTTTTCTTCAAAGGCCAACTACACTGATTGCTCAGCTCTCACAGGTGTCAGAGGGAGAACCTTAACGAGAAATGGACCCTCCCATCTACGTTTGCCTCACACTGAGTTTCTTATTTTAAAAGTGATCTCAGATGTCATTAAATATGTTCAATTGAGGATAATGAAAAATTTCCTTTTATGGAAAAATGATCTATTAAGTCTTGTCAATTTTAGAAGGTATATTTAGTCACTGCATGTATCTTGGCAGAGAGTCAGAGCTGGAATGATTCTTTCTCAGCAATTACTGCCTGACTCAGACAGCTGGTATGAGGAATCTTTCATTCCTTCTTCCCAGAAACAATGCATAACTTAGATTCACATTAATAGCAAACAGAATAGGAAACATTATTAGCATGCCATGTACTTAATTGTCATCTGAATAAAACTGTTATATTTTCTTTAATATAATAATAAAGTTATATTTCAAAGGTAGTTTTTTTTGTGAATATCATGGATACTAGTGTTTATGTGATCAATGTAATAAAAGATAATTAATTCTGACTGCAAATGCATGCACCATCCTAAGGAAGGTTTTCCTTCCTTTTTTGAATGCTTTCTTTGACATCAAATTATCAAAGGGCAGCTTCTTCACCCCCTAAATCTCATTTTAAAAACATTAATTAAATTTCCTTTTTTTGCATATTGATGTGTAACATTAATTTCAGCTATATAACATGGTTTGACATTTGTATAATGTGAAACATTTCTTGATATTGTGAACATGTTCTCATTTAATAGAAAGAGGGACGTACTTCTATAATGTGTTATTACAGTATTCAATTTTCTCTGAGAGAATATTTCTGCTCTGAGGTTAGGTGGTTGCTGGTATCAGTATAGTTTTTCATTCTTTTTTAATGGTTGAAGAATATTCCACTGTATGAAACAGACCACATTTTGTTTCTCTGTTCATCATATGATGGAAACTTTCTGATTATTTTGAATAAAGCTGTTATGAATAAGAATTATGCCTTTATCTGAGTTTTATACAAAAAATATTTTATTACACATGAGAATGGTAGACTGAATGGCAGAGAAAGCAGAAAAAGAATAGTTATGATCTATTGGGTTGCCAGAAAAGTCATGATGTATTTTTTCTGTTTTCCAAGCAAAAATGTGTCATGACTTTTTCAACAACCATAATAAAAAGCCATTCGTTTATCAAGTATTTTTGAACACCTATTATGTACCAGGTATTGTTCCAGGCACAGTGGTAAACAATAATTCCACATAAATTTAAAAAACTTTATTAGATGCAGGTTTTCATCCACCAAGTATTTAATGAGTTGTTACTATGTGTACAGAACTCAAAATCCTATGGAAATAACTTCTTATAAAATGACATTATTATATCATTATATCTGGGAAATTTGGCATTTTATGGGTTTTACACTGAATATTCTCAGCAGTGTATCTATTTTATCACCAACACAATTCAAGCACACGGATGAGACAGACTTTTATTTCACAGGGTGAAGAGTATTGAGCAACTATGCACCACTCTTGGTTTCTCTCTCTTTTTATTTCTCTCTCTCTCTTTCTCTGTCTGTCTCAACTTGATATTAAATACAAAAATACAAAGTTCTGAAATTAGATGAATTTAAATGATCAGATTATATATGTAATCTGTATATATAATCAGTCTCCAGATTATATATACTGATTTATTCAAGATAAAATTTAACAAGCCCGTTGCAACAGGGAGTCTCAATTTAAAGTGCATTTAAGGTGTACAATTGCATGGTGTTTCAGATGTTCAGAGTTGTGCAGCCATTTCCATAATCCCTTTCAGAACATGTTAATCACTCCATAAAGAAGCCCTGTGCAGGGCCTCCCTGGTGGAGCAGGCGGTTGAGCGCCGCACTGTGAAGCTGTCCACAGCCTCTG
Organism: Talpa europaea; assembly: GCF_964194135.1. Classification (NCBI taxonomy): domain Eukaryota; kingdom Metazoa; phylum Chordata; class Mammalia; order Eulipotyphla; family Talpidae; genus Talpa; species Talpa europaea. The sequence continues at coordinate 48,756,182 of NC_140080.1, forward strand.
CAGCACGGGTTCCATCCCTGCTGGCCGGCGAGAATCCCACATGGCAAAGCAGACCTCTCCTGTCTCGCCCGCTGCTCCCATCAGCAGTGTATTTCATCAGTCTGCCTGTTCCGTTCCCCACTCTGTCTCTGATGAATCCTCTCACCCTCCTGTGCATCTGGCCTGTACCCTGGTTCTTGTACAAAAATAAATAAATCTTTAAAAAACAAAACAAAACCCTGTGCCCATCAGACAGTCACTCCTCATCTCCCTCCCGGTCACCTCCCTTCAGCCTTATGTAATCTACTTTCTGTTTCTATTACAATACCTATTCTGAACATTTCATGTAAAAGGAATCATATAATGCATGGCCTTTTGTGTCTGACTTGACTTAGTACAATGTTTCCAAAATTGTAGCATGTATAAGTGCTTCATTTCTTTCATAGCTAAACAACACTTCATTGTATAGACAAACATTTTATTGGTCCATTCATCAGTTAATGGGCATTTGGGTTGTTTCCATTTTTGACTATTATGAATAACACTGCCATGAACATTTGTCTTGAAGCTCTTGTGCAGATATATGTTTTCATTTCTCTTGAGTATAAACCTAGGCGTGGGATAACTGGGCCATATGTACCTTATGATTAACTTTTTGAGGCTCTGTCACACAATTTTCTAAAGTGGATATACCACACTGGATGCCCACCAGCTGTATATGAAGGTTCCAATTACTCCACAAAGTTGCCGGCATTTGTTTTTAATTTAACTTTTTGATTACAGTCATCCTATTAGGTATGAGTGGTATCTCACTAGGATTTTTCCTAATGCCTATATATATTGAGTATCTTCTCATGAGCTGATTGGCCATTTATCTAACTTTGTTTATTAAAAAAGTTGCTTATAAATATTTCTCTCCTCTGAGCTGTCTTTTAATTTTCTTGAACCATGAGGACCTGTGTAAAAAAGCAACTGTTTTGACTTTCATTTGAAAACTATATGCAATTTATGAATTGAATGGATGGGAAAAACTTCAGAATCTGGGAAATTGGGTGTCCGACGACAGTCCACTAATTATTTAAGCTTAGGGCCAGACCTTACCATCTATTAACTTAGCACCTGGAAGTGCCTGGTGCACATTCGATGGTGAAAATAATACTTGTTGAACTTTAACTGAAAGTAGTACTTTAAAAATTTTTAGGTTTAGAATTTAAAACCTGGATAAATCAAGTAACAATTTGGCATGGTGTAGTCCTGTGTAATTTTTGGTGCTTTTGTTTCCTCCTCTATAAAATGGAGATAATACACTCAGGGTTAGTTGAGGATGCTCCCACACTGTAAGTTTCTACAACTATGAGCTACTTTGCAGCCACATTTTGAAGCTAAGGAATATAGGACATATCTTCTAAGTTATTCTGAAGCTGTACATCTAATTAATAGTATTTTTTTTAAAGATTTATTTATTTTTATACAAGAACCAGGGTACAGGCCAGATGCACGGGAGGGTAAGAGGATTCACCGGAGACAGAGCTGGGAACAGAACAGACAGACTGACAAAATACACTGCCGAGGGGAGCAGTGGGCGAGACAGGAGAGGTCTGCTTTGCCATGTGGGATTCTCGCTGGCCGATAGTAATCGAACTCGCGCTGCAGAGGCTATGGACAGCTTCACAGAGATATTTCTCTAGAAATCAATTGCTAACAATCTTTCTCTTTGATGTAAAATTTAGATCCAAAGAAACAAAAATCTTAAGCACACCTTTGCTGAGTTTTGGCAACTGCATTCACCTGTGTTATCTAAACTCCTATCAAGAAGTAAGCACATGTCTTCAACTTCTTGCAGATGTACTATTCTTGGGAAGGAAGGTTACAGAGGTGCATTGGCCACTTAAATGATCAAGCACATCCCCCGAGCTGGAGGACACTGCACCCTGCTTCTTCAAGGCCAGTGAAGCATGGACTCACCGTGCTATTTTCACATCATCACAGGTGAACAGTGTGACACACTTCCAAGCTGGGGTACATTTTATAGACACTACTTGTGCTTCTGAAAGTTTAAAGACCTTTTTGGCTTCATGTTTGTGTTAAGGAATGTGAGGATCTGTTAGAATTGAACTTAAAAAAAGTTCTTTACGTTTTTCCTTTTTATATTCCTTTTCTGAATAATTTAACTTAAAATGTTTCTTGTGATTATTAGGTAAACCCAAAAAATTTTTGTAGTTATTTATGATTACTCATCTACCTACACCAGAATAACATCTACAGTATGTTGTATCATAGAAAACAATATTGATGTAGGTACTGACATAAGATTTTCTTGTAACCAGATGACATAAACTATGGTATTGATAAATGCAGTACTGTAAATATATTTTTCTTATGATTTTTTTCTGTAACATTTTCTTTGCTCTAATTTATTGTAAGAATATGATATACACTACTTATAACATGCAAAGAATGCTAATTGACTGTTTCTGTTACTGGTAAGGCTTCTGGTCAATAGCAAGCTATCAGTAATTAAAGCATTTGGGGATCCGAAAAGTTACATATAGATTTTTGACTGGGGAGGGAGGGTCAGGGCCCTTAATACCCACATCGTTTACAGGTCAATGCTATTTCCACACACTCTCCCTAGGGGAGAAACTGGATGTTGAGTCAAGTGAAAGACTCAACTTTTGATAAGTACTGAATTTCATTTTGTTTTATCAAATTGGCCACACAGATCTTATATGATATCAAAAATACTGATAAAACTTATGGTTGGTTTGATATATTTACTCTACTCAAACATCACTTGAGTGGTATTTGATGTAAATTATAGTTGGTTCAACAGCTATTAATTTTGTTTTCCACTGGGCCCTGTGGAGTCAGTGTTCTTTGGTACCAACTAAGCGCCACAAAGGAGCAGGGGCGAGGTAAGAGGTGCACTGGGCTCTTCACACTCAGTGGCCCAGAGCCAGTGCCGTACAGCTTCATTACTGGCACCCACATGGGACTCTATTTGTGAAAAGGTTCTATTTCAAAGGAATAAATGGAAAAATACAGCTCTAAGAAATTATTTCCATTATTATTATTATTTTACTGTATACAGTTCAAGGACACAATTATCACAACCTTCAAAATGAGTGTAACAGTATTTAATAAAAGGGAAACATCAGAAACTAGTGTGACATGAGGGCAGGGGCAGAGACTTGGGACCTTCCCTTCCTGCCCCAGAGTCCTTTCTTTTTCAGAAGACCTGAGAAATACTGAAATGATGAATGGGGATCTACCAGGATTCTCCACTCAGGGAATCAACTTTTCTGAGAGTTAGAGACAATCAGTTTATATATACACATTTGTCTCTGTACCCTGCTACTGGCACAGAGCTCCTGAAACCTTGGAATTTCCTGGGTGACAATGTGCCTTTTGTCCTAGTGCGGTGGTCTGAGTGGGCTCCTGGATGGGCTATGGTCACCAGAAAGACCAAGTCCTTACAATCACGTAACTTTCAGCCTCACCCCCATTGTCCAGGAAGGGGAGAGAGGCTAGCAATTGATCATGCCCATATGAGGAAGCCTTCATAAAATCCCAAAAGTATAGTTTAAAGCACTTTCAGGTTGGTGAACACATCTGCCTGCTGGAAGGGTGACTTGATCTAATTCTGCAGGACCAGGTGCTAGTGCTCAGGACCCTTCTGGATCTCACTCTCTATACCTCTTCATCTGACTGTTCACCTTTATCCTTGAGCATGTCCTTTTACACATAATAAACTGGTAAATATAAGCCAGTGTTTACCTGAGTTCTGTGAGGTGTTCTAGTAAATAACTGAGTCGAAGGAGGAGAGGGTCCTGTGGACCTCTGATTTGTAGCCAAGTGGGACAGAAGCTGTAAGTAACCTGAGGACCTACTACCCTCTATTGATATCTGAAATTGTGGGCAGTCTTGCGAGAATGAGCCCCTCGGGGTCTGAAGCTATCCCCAGGTAGACAGTGTCAGAACTGAGTTCAATTGTAGGACACCCAGTTGGTGCCGTAGAGAATGGCCTCTCTGCCTCCCACCCATCTGGAGTCAGCAGTGTTCGGAGTGGTACTAAGTTAGAGTGAGGGCGAGATGCACAGGACGAAAGCAGGCTTCCTATTCACAAAGAACACTGAGCCCGCTCAAATGCTTCTTCTCAAGGCAAGGGTTTCTAAATGAGCATAGAACAAATGGATAGCCAGTGGCTGATCAACTTACAGGGAGTATTTGGTCTACCTACTTTGTGACTAAATTTATTCCTCATATCTCATGAGAATTGCCATACTGCCTATAACCAGAAACATTTCTAATTCTGTAGGTCTGCAGTAACCTGAAATAAATTTGGCTAGAAATAAAGGTCAAAGTGATTCTTACAAGGAAGGTATACATGCACTCAGGTAGTTGATTACATATTTAATAAATTCAACAGTATATAGTAACATGGACATTTTCAGTGATCATTTCTTTTGTTTTAAAATGACCTGCAAAAAATAACTTTGAAGTTGAGACTTCAGTTTTGCTCATAATTTCCACATTGTCCTGAAAGCTTAGATTTCAGAACCTGGGAGCAACAGACTTGAGCCAGAGTTGGAGAGGGTGATGTGTCTCCTGACAGGCTGATACAGGGCACAGCAGAAAGTCACAGAGCCTCCTCACTGTTCTTTTATTTCTTCTGGGATGTTTCCTTTCTTTTAGAATATTCTAACACTGATTATTCAAATGGATGTATTCCTAAAGGTGTTGATCACGTCAACATCGGTACAAAGCAGAAGGACCTCTGTGCTATAATTTCAAGTAACATTAAGCAAAGTCTGATTTTGTAAACCTGTTCTAAAGATCCAATTTTCTCTTTCCCCAAATAGCTGTTTCCATGGCTACATAATCACTTATTATTAGGACTTACAGGAAATGCATTTAGGAGGAAAATGCAGAAGATAGTTTCTTAGTTTTCACAGTGGGAACTGAGGAATTCTGCATATAAAAAATAACCTATGGTCATTTACACAGCTTGTTTGATGCTTCAAAGATGCTCATTTTTACCAAGAGTACAATACTTACAGCACATTCCTCACACTCTCCTAGTCATGTCTGTATTGGACATTCAGCCTGGACATGTCTGTTCTGCCTTCCTGCTGCCCTGGCCTCACCACAGCCTCTGCGCAGGGACCTGGACCTGGGCTGGGGCTGGGGACAAGGATGGGTGAGGAGAAGGCTGCTCAGCCATTAGCTACACCCATCTCACCTGCTTCGTGTGTGATCTGACCTACAGATGACAAAGTGGACCTGCCAGTCAGAAGCAAGGGATGCAGGAGCAGGCAAGGAAAATTAAGTGGAAACACAGACAGCAGGGACAGAGAGCTGGCCCTAGGAGCTCTGACTCGATACTGACTTCTAGAGAGACTCAGAACAAACTGCCCTTTTCTTGAAGTAGCCTGAACCAGGTCCCCTTTTTGCATGTGCAAGAATATGCACAGGTCTTGACAGCCTTTTTCCCTTGTGTATGGCAGTGCTTTATACTTTGGGAGTTCCCGTGCACATTTGCTGGGAAATGTGATGCAGTGGTATGTATGCCTTTGTGGCTGGTGATGGTCTTTATAAACTCATCTTTAGACTTTCAGACTTTAGGGCCTCCCCTGGTGGCACAGCGGTTGAGTGCTGGGCTGCGAAGCTGCCCGCAGCCTCTGCAGCCTCTGCAGCCTCTGCAGTGCTGGTTCGATCCCCGGCCACCGGTGAGGGTCCCACATGGCGCGCAAACCTCTCTTGCCGCACGCGCTGCTCCCCTCAGCAGTGTATTTCATCGTCTGCCTGTTCTGTTCCCTGCTCTGGCTCTGGTGAATTCTCTCACCCTCCCAGGCTTCTGACTGTACCCAGTGGTTGTATAAATAAATAAATAAATCTTTAGACTTTCGGATTTTAATTTGTTGTTGAGAAAGTGGCTTTTCTGCTCTCTCACAAGTCCTCATTGACACTACCTAACTGGCCACTATCTACCCATGTGCCCTCATGGCTCTTCCTGCCCTGGGTTCTTCCTCCCCTGTAGTCTTTCATTATTAAACTGAGATCTAATTCATATCATGTATAACTTCACATAACAGAAAATTCTCCATTTTGAAGTATAACATTAAGTGGGTTTTGGTATAGTCACAGGGAAGAACATTTTCATTATTTCCATAAGAAACCCCATGCCCATTACCAGTCATTCTCAGTTCACCTTCTCCCAAGTCCCCAGCAACCACTTACCTAATTTCTGTCTCTATGAGTTTGCTTATTCTGGGTATTTCATGCAAATGGAATCAGATAATACATAGCCTTTGTGTGAGGGTTTTTGATGTAGCATAATATTTTCAAGGTTCATTCATGTGCAGCCAGTGTCAGGCCTTCATTCCTTTTTACTGACAAAGAGCAATTCGTTGTATGGTATATCACATTTTATTTATCTATTCACCATTTGAGGAACATTTGAGCTGTTTGTAGTTTTTGGCATTGGGGGGTCACGCTATTACTAACATGAGTGTGCATGTTTTGTGTGAATGTGTGTTTTTAATTCCGTTGGGTATATACCTAGAATGGAATTGCTGGATACCTTTAAGTTCAAGCTTTTGAGGAACTATGAGATGTTCCCCTCTGCTCAGCCTCGTCAAGTCCTCAGAAGTGTCCCCGGAAAATTCCCAGGATTTCTGCCATGGAAGTAATTACATTACCAGAGCTTAGACTTTCTCCCTTCAAAAGAATTAAGGTTCCAAATGCAATACTACTGAGCAAGATAACATAGGGACTTAGATGCACATTGAACATAAGTCCCACCTTTTCCTAGAGAAATTTAGAAGTAGGGAAAAAAGAGAACATGTTAGAATACCGGAATACATAAGAGGATATAGGGGGACCACAGAGTGAGTCTGGGGTGGGGTGTGCATTTTAAAGGATGGGAGTTAGCTTCTCCTGACAGGACCACAGGGTTCCTGTTTTGCTAGTTCATTTACTTCCAGCATCATGTGCTGAACACTGACTTCATACAAGGGCATGTACCCAAAGCTGGGCATTAAAGGGTGAACAAGATCTATTCCACGAGGAATTAAAAATCCAGTGGACTGGACAAGGTGCACACATATTGTGCTCTGAGGTCTTTATTCTGAGATCCTGTTCCTCCATTGCCTTGGCACTGAAATTTCTTTTATAAAGGGATGTTGATGGAAGATGGAAGCAGCTTGTAGTTTCTTAACATTTTGTTTGGCAACATAAAAAACCTGGCAGCTGTATATTGGCCTAAGAAATTTTTTTTGAATGTTATTTTTTTAAAATCCCTTACCACACCCTTCCCCTCCACACCCAGTCTCAAAATCTGTGGATAAGGGAGAACAAGACAAAGATTACTGATGCAACCTGATTCCCATGTGTATCAAAGTGGATAAAACAAAGTTGGAAAAGTTACAACTAATGAAGATAGTGAGGTCCAGAGGGAGTACTGATTTCTGCAATTCTGCCAGGCCAGAGTTAAGGAAGCATCAGCAAAGGTCTTACTCCTATCAATCTTACAGAGGAATCTTGATCGCAGGCTCCAGGGCCCCATTGATCACACGGTTTATATCTGTGGCTCCCTTAATTTGAAAGAACAGAACTGAAAGGAGTAGCAGATCTAGGCTGTGCTCCTGATCATGGTGGGAAATTCTGATCTTTATGCCCCAGTTTACCTCTCTGGACTTTGGTTTCCACATGGGTGATGAAGCATCAAGAGTTTATCTAAGGGGCCTCCCCGGTGGCGCAACGGATGAGCGCTGGGCTGCGAAGCTGCCTGCAGCCTCTGCTGTGCCGGTTCAATCCCCGGCCACCAGCGAGGGTCCCACATGGCACGCAGACCTCTCCTGCCGTGCCCGCTGCTCCCCTCAGCAGTGTATTTCCGTCATTCTGCCTGTTCTGTTCCCCACTCTGGCTCTGGTGAATTCTCTCACCTTCCGGCACTTCTGACTGTACCCAGTGCTTGCATAAACAAACAAACAAACAAACAAACAAATAAATAAATAAAATCTTAAAAAAAAAAGAGTTCATCTAGGGATTACTCTGTGCCTGTCATTCTTTGAGAATTTTGGATATCTTTCTAATTCTATAATAATGGTACGAGAATAGATTCCATAATTCTTCCCATTAAAGTAATATTTCCAAACACTCATATAGTGGTCGATTCAAGAGTTAAGATCTGAATCCTGACTGCCTGTTGTGAAAGGTCACCCACTTCTTCTTTTAAAAACTTCTATATTTGCATATCTTTTTAAAATTAAGTCATCAGTTCTATCACTGAGGTGATACGTTATCTGTTTCTCTTTTTAAGAAAGAAAAATTCCTAAGGTGACTTCAAGTAGCACACTGATGTGATGTTTCCCAAAGGTGTCTTTGCTCAAGAAATACTGGAAAAGGACATCCACATCAACTTTAAATACAAACCTATATGAAGTTTAATATCGTTGTGCACTGTGCCAGAAATTTTAGTTATTAGCAATTTTTCAGTATATCCTTCCCATCTCTAAAACATTGTGATTTAACATATAATTCTGTCATGGCTTTTAAATGACTGGGAAATGACATGACAGAGAAAAACAAATGTGATCGGGGGGAATATAAAGGTTCTTCAGCAATGTGGTGGTCCTCCCAGAACCTTCTGCCAGGGACCTTTTCTATACCCACCGCCAAATCTAGGCTGTGGAATGAAAATCAATGTACTTACTGAATGATCTGAGAGTAACTACAGGGATGTATTCACAGACAAAATTAAACTAGGGGGCATGGCCAACTTCAGTGGGGATGTTTAAGTGGAGCAACTATTAAAGCAAGAAACAGGAACTTTTACATAATTTTCTATATAATTAGAACTTTTTCTTAGTATATAGTTTCTTCACTACATAATTCTCTTGGCATATATAATGGAGGCCCATTAATGCTTCCAGCGGTCATTTCGGGGTGTCTGGAAGCAGTCTGTGCTCCCTCTGTGTGGTACTAGGCCTTGCCATGCATAGGACTGTGCTCCACTCACCACAGGCCTGAAGGAGTGTGGACAAGAAGATTAAATAAAATCCTACAATATCACCAGTACTTCCCCACCTTGGCCAGAGGGCCATTTCCCTCCTCTGAAAGACTCCCACTTATCACCTATTTCTTATGTGATTTTATTTCTTTTTTAAAAGATTTATTTTTCATTTATACAATAGCTGGGTTACAGGCCAGAGGCACTTGAGGGTGAGACAATTCACCAGAGACAAAGCGGGGAGCAGAACAGGTAGACTGACAGAATACACTGCTGAGGGGAGCAGCAGGAGAGACAGGAGAGGTCTGCCATGCCATGTGGGACTCTCCCCGACTGGCCGGGTATCAAACCTGTGCTGCGGAGGCTGAGGACAGCTTCGTAGCGCTGTGCTCAACCCGCTGCGCCACCAGGGAAGCCCTTGATGTGATTTTAGGTTCCTCCTCCTGAAACTGACTTCTGAAGATTGAACTTTCTCAGATCCAGGACCTCTCCTCCCTAAACACTCACACTCAGTTGCTCATGCATTTCCAAGGCTCTGTATACCACAGGATAGGGGTGATAAGAATCTCACTCTATGACCATCTCTCTTCTGAGTTCTGGGTTCCTACAACAGATCTCTCCACTTAGATATGCCTTGAGCATCTCAAATTCAAACATGTCCAATTCAGAGCTTGATACCTTTCTTTGCCTCCCACAAACAACATGTCTGGGTTTTCTATTCCAGTAAAGAGCACCAGCTGTCATCCTAGACAGAACACCTAGGGTCTGTCCCTTTGGCTCCCAGAGTTCACCTCCATGGCCACCACCTGACCTGAGACAGCTCACTGGGGTCTCTGCCGCCTCTATTTGATTGCCCAGGAAGCAGCCAGAATGGCCCTGACAACTGCACTCATTGAGCCCATGGCCATATACTGCATTTGAAAGAAAATCCAAGTTCCAGACATGGTCTTCAGCACTTGAGAGAGTGTGACCTCCACTACCCCTCTCACTTCTTTATGGTCACTTGTCTATTACCCATCCATACCCAGACTAGCTTCCTGTGAGTGCTTGGGAGATGCTCAGCATTCCCCCAAACCTCCTGGGTACATGTCATGGGGCCCTCCTCAGTGTCCGCCCATCTGTTTACAGGTGATGGTGCCTGGACTCCAGGGATGAGGAAGGGCTGAGGCTATCACACAAACACTCTCTCCCTGAAATCAGTATTCACAGCATCACTCCATTAGTTGGCTCCAAATAGTGTGAATTCCCAGATTTTGTGCTCATAGATTGTTTCTACTAGTATGAATTTTTAAGAGTTTACAAATTTAAAATGTCAAAGTGCCATTTCTTGTTGCTCAAAGAGTTACACATAGTGTTTCTGTGATCAAAATAGTAAACATATCTAATATTTCTTGATAAACACTTTTCTAGGGGAACAATTACTCTCTAATAGTAAAGGAATGAATTTAAAACAGTGAAAGAAAATAAGAAAACAAGCATTTCAGGGAAAATAATGAGTCAGGGACCAGGAAACAAATGGTTAAAATCGTTAATTCTACGACCCCAAAAAACAAAGGATTAAGGCTGCTCATTACCAAAGCAGGGTGGTTAGCATAGCAGTAACTGATTTACTAGAAAGCAGTGTTACCTAACTAAATCATACATTTCAGTCTGTCCAGAATGAATTCCAACCACCCTTATCTAGTTTGAACAACTTGTCAGTATGTGAAGAATCCAGACCATGACAAGTTCTTCATCTACAATCACATCAACTTCAATACTTACTAAATCTCCACCTAGGGGGAGGGCTGAGCCGTCCTGTTCTGAATGTGTGATGCATGTGGAAGCTCAAACGTGCAAATGATCGACATTCCCTGTCACCTCCAACCCAGTCACTAAAGAGTCCTTGTTCCACTTTTGTTCTCTTTTCTTTTAAAAATCCCTGCATAGATAATGCTAAATGAAGTAAGTCGAAAGGAGACAGAAAAAGACTGGATGGTGTCACTATCTGTGGAATATAAAGTAACTAAACTAACAGACAGATAAAGACAAGCTTGAAAACTACCCTTGTAAGCTGACTATAGAACTGAAGCAGCCAGAGGGGACTGAGAACTAGGGGAAGGCTGAGAACTGGGAGGGAATGAGGCCGATGGACTCTGGAGATGCACTGTGGGTGATTTGTGGTGGGTGCACTACGGTGGCAATACCTGATGGGGGAATCCAAATATTACCTCAATTGAAAATAAACAGAACGATGTAAAAAAAGAAAAGAAAAACTAAATCTCAAGGCATACATGAATAAAGAGGATAAGACACAAAATAATTCGATTAACTTCATGGTCTCTCTTTTCTTTAACTGGTGGCCAGTTTGGTGTTTGAAGTTTTAATGAGTCTTTTCAAAAATATGATGTTTAGGTAAAAAAAAAAAAAACAAGCAAACTGAGTATGTTAACAGGAGTCAAAATTATTGTAAAAATCATACAGCAAATTAAGTATAATAAAAATAAAATGGAAGTAAGAAAGTAAGTAAATAAATAAATATCCTTTCATGTCTTTTCCTCAGAGAAGCAGTCTCCATTACTTGTACAGGTAATAAACTCCTCTTTTTCCAGTGAAACTTGGGTCTGGTCTACTGGTTGACACTTTTAAGTAAGTTAAGTAATGAACACTTTTAAGTAAAGAACCCCTTCTGGTATCAAAATAGTAAACATATCTAATATTTCTTGATAAACAATTTGACAACAATTTCTCTTCATTACTTTTTTTAAAATCAAATATTTACTTACTATGTCTACTTCTAATGTGTATAAAGCATGAGCGTTTGTTGCTTTAAGTGAGAGCTTGGGTTTGATAGCAAAGTTGATATTATTTTAAAATTTAATTTGGGAGCTCCGTGCTCCAAAATTAACATATAATAGTGACTATCTAAGTACATTATAAAATATGAGTATGCCCTGCAGCTCTACAGAAAGCAAAAAATGCAGAGAGCTGAATACAATGATCATGCTTCTGGGTCTTCCCTGAAACACCAATTCCTATTAGATTTTCAATTGTCCCTCTACTCATATTAAAGTTGATTTCTGTGGTGAGATACCAGCTGTTTCTGGCATTCAAGAAACTTGGGTATCCTGGGAGGCAGCATAACTGTGGGTGCAACCCTGACTTCACAGAGGCCTGGACCGATCAGGGATGGACTTACTATTGGGCGCAGTCGATGAGCTGGTATTCATTTGACCTCTCAAAGCATGCCTTCACGCCTTCATCATCCCAGAGTTTCTTTACGTGATCAAAGAATTCCTAAAATTGAAGAAGTTGCATATGAGAAAACACTATAATCTTTTCATAAGTTCAAAATAAAAAGAAGCTGCATGCCCACGTTTTCAGGTAGCGCGTGAATTGTTTTCTTTACACGTAGTACAGTGCAGAGATCCTGCCTTCAGTGTGATGGGAAATGGATGTATTTTTGAACTCATCACTTACTCAACTAGTCCAACATTCCTAACATACCGGAAAGTTCCCCCAAGTGAAAACTGTAAGTAAAAAATTAATGACATTTATTAACAATAAATACAACTAACAGTATAATTTAAAGTTCTTAGTACTCAGCAATTTAACTAGTGTAATTGCTACTTCAGCAATAAAAAAACCTGTCTGTTATAATGGAGAGTTCTTTTTCTGATGCCTTGGAATTTTCTAGGTGCACCAGGATTATGAATAGACATGGTTGAACAGATGAGTTATAATTGGTCAGAAGCACTGACCAATGACATAAGAACTAACCAATGACATACGAAAAGAATCTTTAAAATTGCCCATTTTGACAACAGTCATTTGTTGTTTGTTGGCATTAAAAAAATTATGAGTTAAATATGAACTGTGGTTTTAGTTCACTCAAGACCACAAGGGCACAGTGCCCAATTTCATCCATATGACAAGCAGCACCCACTGAAATCTGGAATTTCCTGGGCCTCCCTGGTGGTGCAGCGAGTTGAGTGCCACGCTGTGAAGCTGTCTGCAGCCTTTGCAGCATGGGTTTGATTCCCGGCCGGCCAGGGAGCTACCCACATGGCGTGCGGCAGCCTCTCCTGCCTCGCCCACTGCTCCCCTCAGCAGTGTCTTTGGTCCATCTACCTGTTCTGCTTCCTGCTCTGTCTCTGGTGAATTCTTTCACCCTCCCGCACCTCTGACTGTATCCCAGTTCTTGTATAAATAAAAAAAAAAACTAAAAAAAAAATAAAGAAATCAGGAATTTCCTTATCTCAAAATAAAAGATGACTTTATGAATTCACATTTCTAAAATTACCCCAGTAAAATTAACAGTGCTATGGAAGCAAATGACTATAAGTTCATTGCTATATATAAAGGAAGTTATGTAAATGGGAAACAGCCATTTCCACCTCTGATCTGGTTCTCAGGTTACCCCGCAACTAAGCAGCTGATGCTAGCCTTCATGATCATGTGATTGCCATGCACCCAAAGATCAAGCTAGCTTCTCTAGAGAAAAAGAAAAATTAAGGGTTGGTACATTTTCCTAGAAATTCACAATTCCCTACAATCATGGACCCACATATTGCAGGGCTTGATGTTTATATAATGGGGGGCACTCTATGAAAAAAAAAAAGAACAAAATTATATATACAATAATCAGTACAAAAATGTTGAAAGAGGAACAGAAAGAGGGCTCCTGAGCCTAAGGTTCATTTGGTTCTACATTCAATTCTGACTTCCCAGGATCAGGAAAAATCTTTACGTTATACCACATGTCTCTAATCAATAGCTTGTCCGTCTGTGTGTCTGTCCATCCATCCACCCACTCACCCACCCATCATCATCGTCAACAGATACAAATTGTCTCCAGTTGTCAATGAAGAAACAATCTCCTTATAAAGAGTAGGAGCTAAGCCTCTCAGTTTTTAGCTTGTCTTCCTAGATTTATGTTTCCTTCTGGAATCTCCCACCACTGCTACTATCATTCCAGTTAAGGTGTTTGCAGGTTTCCTTAAAAAAATTTCCTTCTAGGGCCTCCCCGGTGGCGCAGCGGTTGAGCGCTGGGTTGCGAAGCTGTGCGCAGCCTCTGCAGCGCCGGTTCGATTCCCGGCTGCTCCCCGGCCGCCAGAGGTGGGTCCCACATGGCGCGCAGACCTCTCCTGACCTCTCCTGCCGCCCGCTGCTCCCCTCAGCAGTGTACTTCGGTCCTTCTGCCTGCTCTGCTCCCCGCTCTGGCTCTGGTGAATTCTCTCACCCTCCCGCGCTTCTGACTGTACCCAGTGCATGTATAAACAAAACAAACAAACAAATAAATAAATAAAATAAAACATGCCTCTAAAAAATAAATAAAAAAAAAAATTTCCTTCTAGAAGCTCTGAAGACTTTGCCCTTGCCTCCCACATGATGAAAGAGAAATTCTGTAGTATGCAATTATCGAGCTGGCCTGGAAGATAGTAATAACTCCCACGGTGTTATGAGTCCAACCTTTCTTTCCTACTACAATCCTCCAGGGCAGCAGTCTCTTGAATAAAGTCTTCATTACTGTCCTTATCTGAAGCTCTGAGACAGAATTATAGAAGAGTGTTTGATGCAAGAGTTAAGATATGAGATTTCTGGAGTATGTAACAGTGACAGCAATAAAACAGGAATGTGGGCTCTGTGATTTAAAAATAGATGTTGTGGATAACACCAAAGAAACAAAAACAAAACCTTTTCCTCTTTGTTTCAGCTTCCTTGTTGGTAAAAAAGACATAGCACAAGAACATAGCTAGCTCCCTAGGAATCTTCTGCTTTTTAAAGGATTCCAAAAACTTCTGGGAACATTCCAGGTCTCCTGCTGTTGTTGCTTCTCCCAGAGTTTACTGGAGGAAAATTTCAAACATATAAAGTAGAGAATGACTCTCCAGGCACCCATTATGCAGCTTCTACAATACGTTTATCAATACACGAACAATTTTCTTTTATTTGTATTTCATACCCTTTCCTCCTTTATTCTTTTGCAGCAAATCTCTTACACCACATTCTTTTATTTCGGCATTATTTTTAAAAGATAAAGACTTTAAAAACTCAGAGCCACAATGTCACCCTCCCAACTAAAAGTACATAAACTAATAAAGAAATGATTTTGTAAACTCATTAAATATTCAGTCAGCCAGTGCAGTTTCTTTTTTTAAAGATTTATTTATTTATGCATACAAGAGCTGGAGTGCAGGCCAGAGACATGGGGTGGGGGGGCAGGGTAAGAGGAATCACCAGAAACAGAGTGGGGAACAGAACAGGCAGATTGACCAAAGTACACTGCTGAGGGGAGCAGCTGGTGAGACAGGAGAGGTCTGCTGTGCCATGTGGGTCAGCTCCCTGGCCAGGATTCGAATTAGTGCTGCAGTGACTGTGGATAGCGTCATGGTGGTGTATCTTAACCCCTTGCACTGCCAGGGAGGCCCCAAGTGAAGTTTCTTTAGCTATAATTAATTGTCCAGTCAAACTAGAATTCTACAACATTTTCTGAAAAAAACTGAGAATAATTTTAGCATGTCTCCATTAGCAACTATGGTGAATAATACTAAATAGAAATAACCTTGTTGTTGTATGGTTATATATACGAAAAGAAAGGATGATTCACAGTGAAATATAACCTGTTTTTGACATCTGAGAATATATAGAAACTGAAAGCATAAAAAGAAAATTACTAAGGGACATTTCTTAACTCTTTTTTTGTATTATAAATAAATGAATATTTATGTTATTCCTTTTCAAAGGGATTTGAGTTTTGTTATAGAAAATAAAAATTATGCTGATATCAAACTTAAACCCACTCTTAAAAATCAATTTTATAGCATAATTTTGACTTTTAAATCAAAATAAAAGCAACAATTAAAAAATTTTAGATACTAACAATTGCATTTCATATTACAGTATTTTCCTTTCTGGTACTGCTGTCTATAATTTCCTTTTTCTATTAAGAATACTCAAACCGAAGAGAGGGCGGAGCAACATGGCGGCGAGGAGACGCTGCGAGTAAGATCTCCCATTAAAAAAAGTTAATAGGGAGGAAAAGCGGCAGGTCCCAGTGAGAACTGGGACACGGAAGATAAACGGGTGACGCCAGCAAACTACCCGAAGAAGAAAGCGGCCATAAAAGAGGACTAGAAGGGAGGGAAGCGCAGAACCCTGCTCCCCTCCCCCGCCCACAGAGTCGGCACTCTCCGACCGGCAGAGAGGAGGAAAACAACAAACTAAAAGGACCAACAAGAACAAACGAGGCAGCAAGCGGGACTGTGAGTGGAAAGGAACTATTGCAGCCACCACACCCCGTGAATGGGAGCTGTGGAGAACCCTGCAGGATTCGCCGCAGAGGTGAGCTCCGGGCGCCATTAAACAGAGACCCCGCCCCCCAGGAGGAGGCCAGGACCAGCACACAGCCCCGGGCCGCCCTGTAAGCTTGCCGGAAAAGCAGCGGGCTGGAAAAGCAAACGCGGATCAGGATTGGGATAGCGCGGAAAAGCAGCGCGGTTGAAAAGCAAACGCGGATTGGGATCGCGGCTGCCCAGGTCCCTGCGCCTGCGACCTAGGCTTGCAGGGAGACGCGCGCGAAGACCCTCACTGAGGTGAAAGTCCCTCACTGAGTAACCAGGAACCAGGCACCCAGGCACGGGAGCGGGGTGCAAAAGGCGCCATTCTGTGGACACTGAACTGGGCTACAGCCCGCGTCCTGGACCTGAGGGCTTTGGAACTGAGATCTGGAGCACAAAATTCGGGGCGTGGGTTCTCCACGATGGTGGGGCACAAGAGAGACACAGCACCCCAAAGCCGTTGAGGTTTACCCTACCAATCCCGCTCTGTTTCCTGTCCCACGGGGTGAAAAAAAAAAAAAAACAGCTCCCCAAGGGCTCTAGGAGAGATCTCTGGCGCCACCTAGCGACTTGAAACCAGCAGAGGCTCCGGAAGGAGCCAGTGAGTGGCCAGCTGGGAAATTAGCCCACGCCGGGCCCCTGCCGACCAGTAGTCTGAGCCCACAGGGGGAGCGAGTACCCAAAGCCGGGGCAGACCAGGCGCGCAGAAGAGTGTGCCTGAGACTGGACACGCAGGGAGTGTGTCCCGCATCGCCATTTTAGAACAGGGACATTTCTTCAGTAAAGACTGCCTGCAGAAGGCTCCCTCAGGAGCCAGAGGTGAGCCGGGGAAGTTTGCCCACACCAGAACACCTCTGGCTTGCAGTCCAAGCCCAGAGGGGGAGAGGGAACCCACCGCCGGAGCAGACCAGGAGCACAGGGGAGTGTGTCCCCACATCGGCATTTTAGAACAGGGACCTTTCTTCAGTAAAGACTGCTTGAAACTGACAGATGGCTCCCGGAGGAGCCAGAGGGGAGTAGAGAAGCTCACCCAAGATGCCGGCCAGTCCCAGCAACGCAGTGTCCCAAATCATACGGCAAATTAGAAAACAGACAGTAGGGTAAAAAAACAATCCAAAGGATCAATGAAACCAAGAGCTGGTTCTTTGAAAAAATAAATAAAATAGACAAACCCCTAGCCAGGCTCACAAAGGAAAAAAGGGAGAAAGCACAAATAAACAGGATCATCAATGAAAGAGGAGAAATCACAACGGACACAGCAGAAATCAAAAGAATAATCAGTAACTACTATGAACAGTTATATGGAAACAAGTTTAACAATCTAGAGGAGATGGACAAATTCCTACAACTCTACAATCACCCAAAGCTAGATAAAGAAGAAATAGAACACCTAAACAGACCAATTACAATTAGCGAAATTGAAATGGTAATCAGAAACCTCCCCAAAAACAAAAGCCCAGTACCTGATGGATTTACAAATGAATTCTACCAAACATTCAGAGACCAATTAGTGCCTATCCTTCACAAACTCTTCCAAAAAATTGAGAAGGAAGGGACAATACCAAACACGTTTTATGAAGCCAACATTACACTAACACCAAAACCGAACAAGGACAACACAAAAAAGGAAAACTACAGGCCAATCTCCCTAATGAACACTGATGCAAAAATCCTCAATAAAATTTTAGCTATCAGAATCCAACAATGTATCCATAAGATAATTCACCACGACCAAGTAGGATTCATGCCAGGGACACAAGAATGGTTTAACATACGAAAATCAATCAACGTTATCCAACACATCAACAAAAAGAAATATAAAAACCATATGATAATATCAATAGATGCTAAGAAAGCTTTCGACAAAGTCCAACACCCATTCATGATAAAAGCCCTTGAAATTCTTGGTATACAAGGAACATACCTCAACATCATAAAGGCCATCTATGACAAGCCAAAGCCAGTATCATTCTCAATGGTGAAAAGCTGAAAGCAATTCCATTAAGATCTGGAACAAGACAAGGATGTCCACTCTCACCACTGCTTTTCAATATAATACTGGAAGTCCTAGCCAGGGCAATAAGACAAGAGAAAGACATCCAAGGAATCCAAATAGGAAAAGAAGAAGTCAAACTATCACTATTTGCAGACGATATGATATTATACATAGAGAACCCCAAAAACTCCACAGAAAAGCTAATTCAACTCATCAATCAGTTCAGTAAGTGTCAGGATACAAAATCAACACGCAAAAGTCAGTAGCCTTCCTATACACAAACAATAAATCTGAAGAAGAAGAAATCAACAAAACCATCCCTTTTGTTATTGAAACAAAAAAAATCAAATATTTGGGAATAAATCTAACAAAAGAGGTAAAGGACCTATACAAAGAAAACTATAAAACACCGTTAAAAGAAATAGAAGAAGACACAAAGAAATGGAGAGACATCCCCTGCTCATGGATTGGAAGAATAAACATTATTAAAATGGCCATCCTTCCAAAAGCAATATACAGATTCAATGCTATTCCAATCAAAATTTCAATGTCATTCTTCAAAGAAATAGAACAATTATTGATGAAATTCATATGGAATCACAAAAAACCCCAAATAGCCAAAGCTCTCCTGAAAAAAAAAGAAGGGAATGGAGGCATTACACTCCAGACTTCAAACTATACTACAAAGCCATAATCATCAAAACTGCATGGTATTGGAACAAGAACAGACATACAGACCAATGGAATCGAATAGAAAATCCAGAAATAAACCCACAGATTTATGGTCAACTAATCTTTGACAAAGGAGCAAAGACTATGCATTGGAGCAAAGAAAGTTTGTTCAATAAATGGTGCTGGGAAAACTGGGTCGCTACATGCAAAAGAATGAAGCTTGACCACTACCTCACACCATACACAAAAATCAACTCAAAATGGATTAAAGAACTAGACATAAGACCTGAAACCATAAAATATATAGAAGGAAATATAGGCGAAACACTACGTGATTTGCACATCAAAGACATCTTTACAGACACATCACCCAAAGCAGTGCTAGTGAAGGCAAAGATAAACAGCTGGGACTACATCAAATTAAAGAGCTATTGCACAGCAAAAGAGACAATAACAAAAACAAAGAGAAACCCCACCAACTGGGAGAACATTTTTGCACACAACACTAATGATAAAGGACTGATCACAAAAATCTGCAAAGAGCTGATGAGACTCAACAACAACAAAGAAAATAATCCAGTCAAAAAATGGGCAGAAGAGCTAAAAAGAAACTTCTCTGAAGAGGAAATGCAAATGGCCAACAGGCATATGAAAAAATGTTCAACATCACTTGTCATCAGGGAAATGCAAATCAAAACTACCATGAGATACCATCTCACACCAGTGAGAATGGCACATATTAAAAAAACTAGCAACAACAAATGTTGGCGAGGGTGTGGAAAAAAAGGAACTCTTCTGCACTGTTGGTGGGAGTGCAAACTGGTCCAACCACTGTGGAAAGCTGTGTGGAGATTTCTGGACCTACTAAACATAGAGCTTCCATATGATCCAGCAATTCCACTCCTAGGTATTTACCCAAAGGACACAGAAACATCAATTCCAAAAAACACCTGCACCCCTATGTTTATAGCAGCACTGTTTACAATAGCTAAGCTTTGGAAACAACCCAAATGCCCCAAAATAGATGACTGGATCAAGAAGATGTGGTACATATATACCATGGAATATTACTCAGCATTCAAAAAAGATAAACACATGCAATTTGCAGCAACATGGATGGCACTGGAAGGGATCATGCTCAGTGAAATAAGCCAAAAAGAAAAAGAAAAATACCGGATGGTCTCACTCACAGCAGGAATCTAGAAAACTTAAATAAGGGTCCAGGAAAATGAATAACTATAAGAAAGTGAAAATCAAAATCAACAAAAAACTATGAACCAGAGACACTTTTTGGGGGGTGGGGGGGCGGGAGGGGAGGGATTGGTGTCAGAATGGGGGGGTTGCAATTGTATGGGGAATATAAAAATAAAATTTATTATAAAAAAAAAGAATACTCAAACCTAATTTACAATTCTCAGATGAGTAGCAATTTTTCTTTGCTTTTAAATTTTCCATACTGCTCTAAAATGGAAATAAATGTATGACAATAAGAAACACTAAAATAAATATTTTTGCATGATTTCTCTCCTAAGATAATATAATAACCTTCTGGTTATACTGACACTAGAGAAGCATCTTTTTGAAATAAGAATGAAAAGCCTGTTTCTTAAAATGAATATTGTCCAGTAATTTGGAGTCAAGGCGTGTGCTACACACTCAGATCTCAAACAGGATTTGCTTACCCATGAACCGCTCTTCCAAAGAGCAAGTGTCATTGGGTTGAGTGTGAAAATGTTACTCCTCTTGCCACTGCACAAAATTTTGGTTAGGGTGACTTATGGAAAGTATTTCTTATTTTAGTGTCAGGAACACTTGCTTCTCTCAAGCAACTGTTTTTAAAATTTTATTATTAATTTTAATCTGTAACTTTTCTATTGCTTTTGTTTATGTCACTGAGTTGCCAACATGCACCCTAGAAACCACATTTAAAGGGCAGTCCTCACTGTGTGCAGGGCTTCACCTTCCACTGTGGGAACTAACTTCATTTTCGGTTCCATATGCCTTACTCTCCTGTTCTGAGTTTCATTTTCCTATATTTTCAGTTATTTTATTCATTTGCATTATAACTGTGTGAGCAGCACTAAGTCCTTTCTGTTTTTTTTTGTTTTTTGTTTTTTTATTTTTATTTTTTTTACTAAGTCCTTTCTGGAACAAGTTGAGTGTATAACAGAATTTTTTTAAAAAGAATAATTTATTTATGCATACAAGAACTGGGGTACAGGCCAGAGGTGTGTGTATGGGGAGTGAGAGGATTCACCTGAGAAGGAGTGGGGAGCAGAACAGGCAGATCTACTGAAATACACTGCTGAGAGGAGCAGCAGGCGAGACAGGAGAGGTCTGCTGTGCCACGTGGGTAGCTGGGGGTGGAAATCATGCTGCAGAGGCTGAGGACAGCTTCACAGTGCTGTGCTTAAGCTCTTTCGCCACCAGGGAGGCCCTATAATGCAATTTTTTATGGGAACATAGCAAATGATGTCTAATGGACTTAGAAACAGGCAATTTCAGGTTAGTAGCTCTTTAAATGGAATCTTCTAAAGCTCAAATTTTGATCTGATTCATTTACAATACACCTACTCTATTTTATCCATTGGTTAACAAAATGGTCTAATGAGTTCTGTCATTTCTTTTTTCAGCTATCTGCTGGATATCAAGTTAAAAATCTGTATGGGATGCATCATATCTGGAAACACTATGATTTTGTTATTTATATCTCTATACATCCTCAAGTCTAATTCAATACAGTATATATACAATTCTATATAGGAACAGCATTCAAAAACAATGCAAAAAAATTCAAGCAAACTAATTAATGATAATTGGCACTTCCCAGAATCAGCTTTCTTAGTATGAACAATGATGTTATGGAATACAATCTCAACAGGTAAGCAAATAAAAAAATAGGTTGCACCTAGCAATTCCTGAGTGTCTAGTAGGTTCTAGGTAATATTCTAAGTCTTATATACGAGGTTCTCATTTGAGTCCCAAACTATCCTGCCACGTAGGTGATTCAATTACCATTTTATAGATGACAAAAAGAAAACAATTAAGGATACTTTATATTTTCTTAAGCTTCCTTGACCAAGAAGTGGTCAATTGCACTGAAAATCTTCCACTCTCGTTTTAGGACACCCTTCTTTGGCGTCAAGCGTACCCTGGTCTCAGACAACTGTTTATCTACTTGTGCCTCTATAGTTTTGCCTTTTCCAGAAATTTCATATAAATGAAGCCATGAAGTCTTTTGTGTCTGGCTTCTCTCACTTAGCATGGCATTTCTGATATTTATCCATTTTTCTATGTTTGATTATAGTTTGTTCTTTTTAAAAGAATTGCTGAATTCTATTTCACTGTACGGCTATACCACATTTTGTTTATTCACCAATTCAGACATTTATATCCAGTTTTTGTCTATTAAAATATCTGGTTAGGAATATCTGAGTACTAGTCTTTACACACACTTTGGTTTTCATTTCTCTTAGGCTGACACTCAGGAGTGCAATTGCTAGGTGATATAATAAGTGAATGTTTAACTTTGAAAAAAACTGCTAAATTGTTTTCCAAATTGCTTTCTATCATAGAGAGCAATTTCCCCATATCCTCAATTACTTATTTTAATTATTTTACTTATGGGGTAGTGGCATGTAATTGTGATTTTAGCTTGCATTTCCCCACTGACTAATGATGTTGGACATCTTTTAATGTGATTTTTGGCTACTTCCATATCTTCCTTTTGAAGTGTCTGTTCAAATATTTTTTCCATTTGAGAAACTGGGTTGTATATACTATTTTTATTTTTAAATAAGAGTTAAGAGGTTAAGAACAATTTGGATTCAAAATTCTTTGTCAGCTACAGGTTTTGAAAATATTGTCTCTCAAAATGTTGCTTAAATTTCTTATGTATCTGTCATTTAGGAAAGTTTTTCATTTTGTTTTTATTTTTCTTTATTTTTCATTTCTCATTTTAATGATGTCAAATTCATCATTTTCCCCCTTGTAGCTTTCAGTGTACAGGTTTTTTTTCCTTTATGTCATTTGTTAAAATTTTTCCTTAGTAATTTTTTGATGTTATTTTGAATGTGCACATTTCTTAAATTACACTTTTGGAGTTTTTCATTGATAGTACATAGAAATACAATTGATTTCTGTCATTGCAACCTTGTTGATTTGAATTATTAGTATTACAGTAATAGTCAATTAATTCCTGAGTAGCTGTGTAAAGAAGTAGTTACCTATAGAATCACTAATCATCAGGGCAATGAAATGCAAAACCACAATGAGATACCACCTCACACCTGTGAGAATGACCCATATTAAAAACAACTGGAAACAACAAATGCTGGAGAGGATGGACAGATAAAGGAACCCTCTTACACTGCTGGTGGGAATGTAATCTGGCCCAGTCACTATGGAAAGCTGTTTGGAGGTTCCTCAGAACACTAAAATGGATGTTTCATATGATCCAGTGACTCCACTCCCAGGAATCTACCCAAGGAACACGAAAAACACTAATCTGATGGAAACCTGCCTTTCCATGTTTTTTGCAGCACTATTTACAACAGTTAAGATATGGAAACAACCCAAATGCCCCCACACAGACAAATGGATCAAAAAGATGTGGTCTATACACATCACCCAAAACAGTGATAGTGAAGGCAAAGATAAACAGCTGGTACTACATCAAATTAAAGAGCTTCTGCACAGCAAAAGAGACAATAACAAAAACAAAGAGAAACCCCACCAACTGGGAGAACATTTTTGCACACAACACTAATGATAAAGGACTGATCACAAAAATCTGCAAAGAGCTGATGAGACTCAGCAACAACAAAGAAAATAACCCAGTCAAAAAATGGGCAGAAGAGCTAAAAAGAAACTTCTCTGAAGAGGAAATGCAAATGGCCAACAGACATATGAAAAAATGTTCAACATCACTTGTCATCAGGGAAATGCAAATCAAAACTACCATGAGATACCATCTCACACCAGTGAGAATGGCACATATTAAAAAAACTAGCAACAACAAATGTTGGCGAGGTTGTGGAGAAAAAGGAACTCTCCTGCACTGTTGGTGGGAGTGCAAACTGGTCCAACCACTATGGAGAGCTGTGTGGAGATTTCTGGACCTACTAAACATAGAGCTTCCATATGATCCAGCAATTCCACTCCTAGGTATTTACCCAAAGGACACAGAAACATCAATTCCAAAGAACACCTGCACCCCTATGTTTATAGCAGCACTATTTACAATAGCTAAGCTTTGGAAACAGCCCAAATGCCCCAAAATAGATGACTGGATCAAGAAGATGTGGTACATATACACCATGGAATATTACTCAGCATTCAAAAAAGATAAACACATGCAATTTGCAGCAACATGGATGGCGCTGGAAGGGATCATGCTCAGCGAAATAAGCCAAAAAGAAAAAGAAAAATACTGGATGGTCTCACTCATAGCAGGAATCTAGAAAACTTAAATAAGGTACCAGGAAAATGAATATAAGAAAGTGAAAATCAAAATCAACAAAAAACTATGAACCAGAGACACTTTTTGGGGGGTGGGGGGCGGGAGGGGAGGGATTGGGGTCAGAATGGGGCGGTTGCAATTGTATGGGGGAATATAAAAATAAAATTTATTATTTTTTTAAAAAAAAAATGTGGTCTATATATACAGTGGAGTACTACTTGTGATCACAAAAGATGAACTCAACCATTTATTGCAACATAAAGGGATTATGCTAAGCAAATTAAGTCATAAGGAAAAAATAAATATTGGATGGTTTCACTTATATATGGACTATAGGGAAATCGAACAAAGGGTCAGAAAAAACACAAAACTTGAAAGCTGACCATCTATCTGTGGAATACAGCAGGGGATGGGATGGGAGAGGGGCCAAAACGGGAGGAACGAGCACAAGGGACTGTGGTGATGGGTCACGGCTGCTATGGTGGTAGAGAACTTTGGGGACTACACCTGAGGGAAGAAGTCAAGTATTGTACAAAAATGAACAATGATGTAAGAAAATAAATTAACTTAAAAACAAACAAGAAGCAGCCACCTATGGAGTGCTGTCCTCCTTTCCCTCCCTAAAGCCTGATCCATGGGGCCTGAGGAAGAATCAAAATTTCCAGTGGTTCCAGCATACAGGGGACTGATCCAGGAGACCTCACTGCCCACTGAGGCCAGGGTGCATGAGTTTTGCTGCTCTTACACTTGTTTATTTTTAAAGAAAAAGTTTTTGAAAATACACTAAGATTTACCTAGGGGTTCTCTTTTATTCTCAAGTTATAATTTAACAAAACAATGGTTATAAATATACATATTTAGTATTCAGACCCCTGACCCATAATAGATAATTAAATAAATCTATCCTCTCGTGATGGGAACATATAATTTTCCTCAAGTATTTTTTCCACAAAATTAGTTTTTTTGCTTTTGATTTTGCCCTTCACAATCCTCCCACTCTTATACCTAAGGTTCTGTGAAATCCTGATACTTTGCAAAAATTGTGCACTTGGAGCATACCAAGGAGACTCACAAGAGAAACTTATTTGTGTGGGGAACAGAAATAAAGTAATTAGGTATTTTCATTAGGGATAAGAGACTCAAAGAATCACGACTTTAGTCTTTGCTTCTAGACAAGGTTCTATCAAGTGATCTGACAAAAATTCATGGAACATCAAGCTTGATTATGTAACACTTGAAGGTATTATTCTTGGTTTTCTTAGTCACTCTGCACCTTTCTGTTTTGTGTTCAGAGAGGCAATATGGAGGAAGAAGGTTGTCTTTTTTGGAACAAGGTTAGATTTAAAGTAAATGTCTGTGAAAGTGGGTTAGCTATGTTCTTACTGACAGTGACAGTAGAATTAGATATATGTATCTTTGAGAACATTAGTGTGGAATATAGTAAAAGGTGCCTAATGAGGAATCATTAGCATATTTATGCTTTGAACTTGGATTTTGGTATTGGAGTGGCTGGGTTCAAATCACAGCAGAGGGAGCTGTCCTTCATTCCGACTACTGAGATTCAGCTTATCCCCTGCTCCACATAATAATTCTCTTGGGCAGGGCATGCTAGTGCTTCAGAACATAGAACAGGTGGAAGCAAGGAGGTGAGGAGGGAGGTGGTGCAGAGTGGGGGCAGGGAGGAGACCATGTAAAAGGTGGTGGGAGAAACATCACAAAAGGCAGCAGGGGTTCTGTCGGGGGTGGTAGGCAGACGATGGACAGTCAAGATTGTGGGTACGTGAAAAACAGCAGCGTGAAGCACCGGTGTGAGGTGAAGGTTCCTGAGAGCCCTCCGGCTTTGGATCTGAGATGGCGTCGGGAACACAGCACCGTCGTTTTGGTAAAATGTGGCAAGACCTGTCAGCCTTCAACATGCTGAGAGAGAAGCATATGTGGTAAGGAAACAGAAGCAGTGTGTAGGCTTGAGAATCCAATCCCAGAAACATCTACCTCGTACCCACCAGCATAAAGCATCACACCAGAGGCCAGGAGTAGGTGGAGGCACATGGTTTCTGAACAGGAAGGGCTGAGCTTGCCCCTCAGTACCAGGCGGGTCACTGGTGGCAATTCAAAGACCGACCACAAGGACAGGAGCTCGAGGGGTACTGCTGTCAGCGCTGAATGGTGACACTATGTTTCTAATTCCTGCACTTTCCATGGGATTTCAGGACTTTCCAGAAAGGACCCCAAGCTAATGTGACTTGTCCAGACTTAGGTACTTAACAGCTAGAGACAGGATAAAGTTGGCTGAATAGAACTGTAGGAGATTACTAGAAAAAGGGGTTTAGAATACTTACATAAGAATATGCACTACAACTTGGAAATGTGCATTAAGGGTCATGTGCTATAAA
This sequence comes from Talpa europaea, assembly GCF_964194135.1. NCBI lineage: Eukaryota > Metazoa > Chordata > Mammalia > Eulipotyphla > Talpidae > Talpa > Talpa europaea. Next base: position 48,783,015 of record NC_140080.1, read on the forward strand.
CCCAGACTGAAAATACTCTGCACAGGACACCAGTGACCACCACCAAGACTGAAGCTCACCCTGCACAGCAGCTGGGCAGGGGGAGGGTGTGGAAAAGGAGGAAATGAAGCCAGGAACAATGAAGTGGGGGTGCAGCTCCCCCAAGTTCTGGAACACTCTGATTTTGAGTTTCTTATTTTCCCTTTCTTTCTACTTTATATGTAACAGTTTTATTAAGATCTATTTCGTATGCCAGTTAATTTGCTCATTTGAACTATATGATTCAATGGATAGTAGTATATGTACAGAGTTGTGCAACCATACCCATAGTCACTTTTAGAACATTTTCATCACCTTCAAAGGACACTCCATGTCCATCAGCAGCCACTCATCACTCTCCCTCCTTAACCCCCGGCACCCACTAACCTACTTTCTGCCTTCATGGGTTTAGACATTTCATATAAGTGAAATATTACATGTGGTCTTTCAGGTCTAGTTTCTTTTACTTAGCATGTTTTTCAGGTTTAGTTATGGTGTATCATGTGTCAGCTTCACTCTTTTTATTGCTGAAGAATATTCCACTGAATAGATCTAGGTCATTAATTACTCACTCATCATTCAATGGACATTTGACTTGCTTATGCTTTTGCTATTACGAAGGATGCTGCTGTGAACATTCACGTGTGAGTATTTGTGTGGATATATGTTTTCCAGTAACTTGCATGTGAACCTAAGGAGTGGACCTCCTTTCTTTTTTTTTTTTTTAAAGAGTTATTTATTTATGCATACAAGAGCTAGGGTATATGCCAGAGATGCGGGGGTGGTGGTGAGAGGACCCACCAGAGACAGAGTGGGGAACAGAACAGGCAGATTGACCAAAGTACACTGCTGAGGGGAGCAGCGTGTGAGACAGGAGAGGTCTGTTGCACCATGTGGGTAGCTCCCTGGCTGGGGATCGAAATCGTGCTGCAGTGGTTGCAGATAGCTTCATAGGTTGCATCTTAACCCCTTGTGCCACTAGGGAGGGCCCTCCTTTCTTTTTCAAGAGAAACATCTACAACTGTTTTACAGGAATTACTAGTTGGAATTTCTGATTCAACATGCCTAATTTATCTCAACATTTAATAACTTTATTGAACTTATTAATCCTCATGGAGGCAGATACTATACTAGCTATTACAAGAAGGCAAATCTCATTTACTTTTGAATGTATTTTGGAATTAAGTCTGAACATACCTGACATTTAAGGAACTCTTGAAAATTGCAAACAAGTAAGAAAGACTTAAAGATGGCCTGGGGGGCCGTGTTCCTCCTCTCCTGTTCAAGAAACAGTCATTTCCTGAGCTCACTTTGGACCACTCTGTGCTGGAAACAGGAGAAAACAGCATAAAAGCATAAGTGGTTCTCTTCCTTTGGAACTCAGCATGACTAAGTGAGGATTTAAAAAGAGAGGTAACCAGGATGGGGGACCAGGTCATGTTCAGCAACTTCTACTCAGCCTAAACAAGGCATGTCATTCAATGATGCACTCAGCAACTACTATCAAGGGCCTAAATGGGTAAGATTTTGAGGGGACCATAAGTGCAAATTAAGTTAAAAAAAATGAGGCAGGTCAGGCCATGAAGTGTGGAATTTCACTTGTGGGTCATGACTGAGGTCTGACATCCAGGCTGTTGCATTCAATGATCAGTTCTCAGTCCTCACCTTCTCTGGCCTATCAGGAGCCTCTAACACAGCTGATCACTGTTTTCCTGAATCACTGTACTGCTCCTAAGACATCATTTTCTCCTACTTTTCCTTCTAAGCCATGGTCACTCTTGCATGGTGTTTTGCCAGATCCTTTGCTTTTGCTTCCTAACACTGGATGGCCTCATGATGCAGTCTTGGATCTGTTTCTCCGTGTAAGCTCATTTCCTCCTGACCTCCTCCATTTTGCAGCTTAAATACATGAGTACACTAATGAATCTCAAATGCACATCTCCAGTCCAGACTTCTCTGAATTCTGGACTTGCATTTACAATGAATTGCCAGACATTAGCGCTTGAATTTTAATAGGTAACTGCAACTCAGGAAGTCTGAAACAGGGATCTTAATTTTCCCCCTTAAATTCACTCTCAGAGAAGTATTCCCTAGTTGAAGGCAACACGACCACTCAGTTGCTCATGCCAACTCAGTTGCTCATGCCACTCAGTTGCTCATGACCAGGGAGTCATCCTTGACCTTCCCCTTCTTTCATACCCAACAGACGATCCATAAGGAAATTCTCTTGCCTGTACTTTCATAACATACTGAAAGAATTTAAAATCCTCTATCAGTGGAATGTGAAAGAGCTAGATCAGCGTTGTAGCCTCCATGAAGTAAATTTGTCAATGCGGTAGACATTTTTCTGTCACAGTGTCATGTCATCCTTTAATTGCTAGGGAAACAGGCCCTGTCACCAATTCTTTTTTCTTGCACTCCACTGAGAAGTTCCTAATTGAAGACACCATCCCCAACTTTCAGATAATGTCACAGACTCCCAACTGGTCACCATTTCCACCTTTCCTTATCACAATCTATTCAACTCAGTACCAGTGATTCTTTGAAAATGTAAGTCAGATCATGTTACAATTGGGCTAAAAACAACTCCACAGATAACAAGCCAAGTGTTTATCAATGGGTAAACAGCCTGGAGGTCATACCTCAGTCATGACCCACAAAATGTGGTCCATACATACAATGGAAAATTATCTAGCCCTAAATAGGAGGGTAACTCTGACATGTGCTACAAAACATAGGTGAACCTTTAAGACATTATGCTAAGTGAAGTAAGCTGGCCCAAGAGGGACAAACACTGCATGATCCTGTTATAGGACAGGGAGAGGGGCAGCCCAAACCCCGCAAACCTGCCTATACTAAATGGGTTCTGCCATCCGCCGCATCAACACAAAACATATGAGACTTTAATGGGAAGGAACTTTAATAAAACTAGGAAACAATACAGGTAAGGCAAAGAGTCTAGTTTCTAAATGAAGCATCCAGAGTTACCCATCCCCTCGTGGGTAAAACTCCATCCAAATGGGATTGGCCCAGAACAAGGCCCCAAAGCCTGCCACAAGTCTAAAGCATCTTCCAGTGGGGACCCACAGAAAAGGGTCACAAACAACTGGACAAGCCCGGAAGGAAAAGAGCAAAATCAACATCAAGATAAAAGCTGCCATTGTCACCTCCCCACGGGTCTCACCCACACCTGTGTCACCCAGTCCATGACCAAAAGACAAGCGCAGTTTCTTCACGTGTCTCTAGGCTCCATGCGTCTCTTCCAGGTCTCCTGGCTCTATCCTGCTTCCTTCCTCAGTCTCTTCTGCAGCTTCTCCTCTTCCTGCTCAGCTCCACCCTTCCTTGGGTGGGGCAGGGAACCTGGAACCTCCCCCTTTCCTGGGGACCACCCTGTTACAATCCCACTTATATGAGAGACCTAGGGTGTTCAAGTTCACAGAGAAGAAAGTAGGAAAAATGTTGCTAGAGGCTTCATGGAGGGAGAATGGGCAGTTAGTGTTCATGGATATAGGTTTCAGTTTGAGAAGATGAACTGTTCTGGAGATGGCTAGTGGAAGTTGCCACAGTGCGACTGTACTAAGTGTCACAGAACTGTTGACGTAAAAATGGTAAATTTTATGTTTTACCACAATAAAAAGATTTTATTAAGAAAACTAAACAAAACAAATAAACAACCCAATGGCTTCCATTTGGGGGTAAAACCAAAGTTCCCACATTATCTTAGTACCCACTCTGCCACCTCTCGGAGCCTCCCTCCTCTTTGCTTGGCTGCCTCTCCAGGCGAGTGGGCCTGCGTGCTCCTGGGACAGACCAAGACCACTCTGGACACTGTTCATGCTCTCCTCTCTGAGCACTACACAGGTCTCTGCTCTAATGCCATATAAAATAGTAAGATGAGTGCCACCTTGCAGAGTCTCTCTTCATTTTTCTTTACTTCTCTCCCCAGGCATCCAGATGTGGTATGCTGACTTACTGGCGGTTGTGATCCATTTGCCCTACTATGAAGTAAGTTCCATGAGGAGCTTAGTCTTGTCTGTGGCTTTATTCACAGCCTCTAGAGACTTATACCCAGCAGGTAAATGCTCAACAACTATTTTTGGACTCTATGAATGGACTGGAACTCATTGGGGGTTCTGACAAGCATCCTCGGTCTCTGCTCTAGGAATATGACTCCAGGATGATGCGGATGTGGATTAGGGCAGTAAGTCACTGGCTGCAGCCTGACCAGTATGAAGAACACTATGATGATGTGTTTTGGAAGAGAAGACAAGTGTGATTTCAGTAACTTGGGTTATTAGTGGGAAAATCAGAGAGATGCCTGGGAGAAGTTACAGGAAAGTATTGGAATGCAGTCCAGGGTCAAAGCTTGAGACTGGAAGCTGCTGACTGAAGTTATAATGCTGAGTGAACTTGCTAAAGAGGGGAGGTACTGAGAAAGGTGGAAAAGAAAGACAAGTCTTAGAGAGAACTTGGATTTAGAGTCCCAGAGAGCTGGAAAGAAAAAGGAAGAATGAGGAGAAGAAAAGAGAATATACAGTGAAATGACAATCAAGAGCTACATGTGAGGGCCTGAGGAACAGTGGAGATAGAGTTCAACCATTTTAAGAGGAAAAAGCTAAAAACTACAAATAACAAAGAGTTAGGTAACTTCCTTCAACTTAGTTCAGTTATTCCAATAATAATGTAAAGCAACTTCAAGGGGTAATCCATGAAGTAAGAAACCCCATAAACAGGATGGTTTAGTTCTCACTATCTCAGTATTCTGCAAACAATAAAATTGGTAGGCAGTAATAGGATTTTAGGGGCAAGTCTATAAGATGCATGCTCTTTATAATTTTTTTACTAACTTGACTCTAAATGTCAAGAGAATGACTTTTTTTTTGGCAAGTGATCTACCACAAGGAAACAAGTTCAGGTATCTAAAAGATTACAGGAATGGCCTCCCCGGTGGCGCAGCGGTTGAGCGCTGGGTTGTGAAGCTGCCAGCAGCCTCTGCAGCGCTGGTTCAATCCCCGGCTGCTCCCCAGCCACCGGAGGAGAGTCCCACATGGCGCGCAGACCTCTCCTGCCGCCCGCTGCTCCCCTCAGCAGTGTGCCTCGGTCCTCCTGCCTGCTCTGCTCCCCGCTCTGGCTCTGGTGAATTCTCTCACCCTCCCGCGCTTCTGACTGTACCCAGTGCTTGTATAAATAAATAATAAATCTTTAAAAAAAAATAAAAGATTACAGGAAGAAGAAATGTTTTTGTACTGTTTATCTGAAATCCATTATTTCTTCTGATCACAAGAAAAATGTTCCTAAACTTTCAGGGAAAGAGGTGACAAAGTTCATACTTGAAAAGCTTTGAAAAAATAAAGATTCCCTGTGATAGTTACGTATGCACTGACTACTGCTCTGGTTGTTGAAAGGACCTACCTGGGATCAATTATCTGAGCAACGGCTCGGGTCCTTACTCTCTCATCATGGAACACTTCCTCACTTACTTAAAGACACTGAAGAGCAGTTCCAGTTTCTTTCCTCAGATGTCTAGTGGAAGTCTCAAACATAACATGCTGAGATTTGAACTCCTAATCCCCTCAAACCTGCTCTTCCTGCTGTGCTTATAGTCTTAGTCCTTAGGTCTCTCCTAAATCCCCCTTCTCTATGAGACCCTCTTTCATCTTTAAGACTGAAATCCCCCGTCACCCCCATGTTGCTTAGCTTAGCCTAATTGTTCTTGTCTCTATAGTGCTCAGTACTTTCTAAAATACTGTTCTTTTTATATTTTTTTTATTTTTTAAAGCTCAGAGCTAGCATTTATTTAGTATTTACTGAGTTGGTCAGTTTTGTGAGCTCATGTAAGCCATTTCTTTTTTTTTTTTTTAGATTTATTTATTTATTTATACAAGCACTGGGTACAGTCAGAAGCGTGGGAGGGTGAGAGAATTCACCAGAGCCAGAGCGGGGAACAGAACAGGCAGACGATGAAATACACTGCTGAGGGGAGCAGCGGGCGGCAGGAGAGGTCTGCGAGCCCTGTGGGACCCTCGTCAGTGGCTGGGGATCGAACTGGCACTGCAGAGCTTCGCAGCCCAGCACTCAACCACTGTGCCATGGGGAAGAACCATTAACGTCTTAATTTTTATGATAAAGAAAGACATCACATTTCATTTTACACACACACACACACACACATCTGTTTTTATTTTTTATATTAACATGAATGAAGTTCTAAATAAATGGGTAAACCATTTCCAGCTAACAGTGCAAATCAAAAGGGATAAAAGATTTAAAACGCAGTTGAATTAGAGGCAAACAGTTCTTTTTTTTTTATAAATAAGTATAGGAAATAGTATAAGATAAAAATAATGTAAAATTTTATCTTATTAAATTTCTTTATCTAAGTAACATTGCACTATAATACTATATAAGTTTTAAGTGTACATAACTGAAAAATCTGTGTATAAACCACATTAAATTCACCACTAAAAGTCCAATTCTATGCTTTACCATACAAAGTCCTGTCTTTACCCATCCCATATCTCCTTCCCTTCTGGTGTCCGTTATAGTCCAAGAGTTTACCTAAAATACTCTTTAATTAATTAATTAATTAATTACCAGCTGGACTCTAAGCCCCATGAGGACAAGGATCTTCCTGTTTTGTTCCTTGACTTTTATCAAGACCTTGACGCATACAGAGAGCTCAAGAAGTATTTGTCTCACGAGCAATTAGATGAATAAACTTTTCCAGGGACTTTTCTTTTTCACTCTGTCTTTTGCCTACTTTATTGTCTCCATACCAAAAGTTTATGCTAATGAAGGAGCTGAAAATACATATAAATGAACTGCTGGCAATTTTGAATGGAACCTGGTTAGTGTCTGTAAGTGGCTTTTACATGTTGATGTTTAAAGACATGTTTGTCCCAATTTTACTCCATGAATCATTTAAAAAGTGACTTTTCTGGGGTCCAAGTACATCACTATGCTCAGAAAGTCACATATAATTCCTGTGATCGATATGCATTGACCAGGACATGTAAAAGCGCTTCCTTTTGTATGACAGACAAGAGCTGAAGACAAACACCTTCTACACAAGAGCCTGTCCTCAGCACAAGCCTCGTGGCCAGGCTGTGCTATGACTGTCTCTGTTATCGCTGCAGCTCACTGGGCGCCCTGAGGGTTTGGACCCGAGGTCATGTCATCTGGCAGGGAACAGCTTCTGCCTGACTTGTGGACTCAGGGACACACTCCTTAGGTAGCAACCTCTTTCCTTCTGTTGGTTGTGTCAGGATTTATGTTCCTCTGTTTCCCACCAAATGCTCTTTCCACATGGCAATAAGTTGCTCCTGCATTTACACAGTCCACGAGTACCCAGCAGGAACCCTGTTAACCTTCGTGAAATTCCTAATTATGAGCAGGGGTGTTTAAGGATAATAAACAACACATAGCCTCAATTACTCCCTAAATTTGCACTTCCACACATTTGGTCATATTATTCCACTGGCTCTTAACTAATCAGCCCCACTGCAGGGGTTGGTTGGACACCTGCTGTCCACTCACCCATCTACCAAGCGTCCATTGATCATATTTATATTTATGTTTGAAATAAATATATGTAGCTGTTGTCATTGTTGTTCAGGCTGTTGATCCAGAGGGGAAAATCAGAACAGGGGATATGAAATTCAATTTAATAAATAAGCCAGACAATGATAATGATAATTAAGACCATTTAGTTTCATGGATTGTAAAGAGTAGAGAAGTATACGGAAGGGCCTCCCCTGGTGGCGCAGCGGTTGAGCGCCGGTTCATTCCCCGGCCGCCTGCGAGGGTCCCACCAAAGGAAAAAAAAAAAAAAAAGAAGTATATGGAAAATGCTTAAAGAAAGGACAGAGAGGGAAAGAGACACAGGCAGGGGAGACAAAGACAGTGTTGAATGAATAGGAAGGGAAGGCAGGACAAGGAGGGAAACAATGCAAAGATGGGCACACGACAAGCCCACACAGCCTGGCAAGAGGAAACAGTGGGCATTTCACACATTTTCAGACATCACTGCTAATGCTTTAAAACTAATGCTTTAAAACAAGTGCTTAAAAAAAAAAAAAACTATCTGCAAAAGGAGTAGTAGCTGTGGGTGGGTCAGCAGATAACAAGCTGAAGATAAGAGCCTGCAGGGGCTGGATCATTGTGCTAGTATGTAAAGCCATGAGACACTCTCACTGCAGAAATAAGAGAAAGTTTATGTTTAAGCAGAGCAATTAAAAGATGTCACCAGACATTTGAAAATGATGCTGTACAGCAACAATCACAGCAACGCACTCACCATGCCTGGGTTAGAGGGATCCAGACATCTCTTCCAAAGCACCACCTCAGGTGTAGCTCACCTGTGTGCCTGGGGAAACACATGTGGGACCTTGGGGCTCATTAGTCTCAGGTATAATTTCTAAAGATGTTGTTAGAGGGTTTATTTGTTTAAAATATGTTAATCTACTCAAGTGCTTTTACCTTGCGGAGCAGCTTCCATATTTGTTTCAAGCCATTCCATTTTATAATATAAACACTGCTGAATATGAGAAAAAAATCTCTCTCTAGCCCCTGATGACATTTAATATCTACCAGAATTATATTCAAAACATGATAAAGGTCAGCCAACATATTTATATTGTACATACAAACAGAGCTCATCTACCTTCGAGGAACTGAGACAGTTTCTGCCCATTATTATTGTAAAGATAAAACTAGAAAAACATTTCACACAAATTTGAGAGGCATAGAGAATGAGGAAAATTCTCGAGATAGGGAAGGCCCCATTGAGTCCAATCCATCTTATTCTGTTTGGCCACTCGGAAGCTGGACTTCCACCTAGTTTGTTCAGTGAGGAGGCCGAAGGACTCCTGTGATACCTGCTGTAACTGCAAAAGTCTCTCCACTTTCTCTCAGGGAAGGCAGTGCAACCCCAAGGACAGAAGCATCGCAAGTGAGTTTTACATGCTGAAAACCTTAACTTGTTCATTATATCTCTGTTATAGGAAAGAATTACTGGAATGTGTTAACTTCCTCTTCTCTCTCTCCAACACTATGTAGTGATATTAGTTCCTGGCTAGTCCCAAAACACTTGAGACTTCTGTGTTCTGCCTTTCTCATATGGATCTCTTTGCCAAAATGTAAATTAGATTCTGACAAATTCATTGTTTCTTTGATAAAAAAGGAGTACTAGATAATCAACTAATCATTTTTATTCTGACAAGAAGAGTTGAAATTAGGTCAGTTCCAAAAAGCAATATAATAACATAAATAAAAAACCTTAAAGATGTTGTTTTCTCTTTAACTCTTAACTAGGAATTTATCCATTAGGAATTTATCCTGAAAGGAAAAAAGACTCAACATTGCAAAAAGCTACATGTCTTTGCAGTATTATTACAGTAGTAGCCAAAAATTAAAGTCTACAATGGGGAATTTGTTAAATGAATGATGAAAACCATGTAGCCATTAAATTCAGATTGCAGAAGCAAATCTATAAAATTAAAATTGCTTCTAATAAATTTAAAAAGCAGGTTTTCAATAGCAGCTATCCTATGATTCTAGTTTAATCAGAATAGGTATTCTTGCCTATAAGTTACTGAAAGACAATCAGCAAAGGCTTTTAATGTTTCTCTGGATGAGCAAAGGGACTGCAGAGGGATTCTGTTTTCTTTGATGATACTTCTCCGCATTGAAAAATTAAAAAAATCCTATTGTAAGCCTTGCCCAGGGGCTTTTACTGGTTTTCTGCTTCTTATGCTCAGATCTAAATATATATGATCATTCCCCTTTTGGGGACTGCTTGCTGGCTCTCAGCTGACCCCAGCTTTGATGCATCTCATTGTTGGGCCCTCCATTCATTTCTAAAGGAACCAGCTTCTACTGTCTTCAGTTACTTGGAGCTGATGAAATGGAAATTGTTTTATCTGTAATCCTTGGGGAGGCCATTTCTCCTTAGAGAAAGAAGTTCTCCTCCTTGCTAGAATCTGATGAGATCAAGAGAACCCAGGTGAAACCCAGGCCTTCAGCATAGGGCCCCTCTTCTACACCCTGGGACTTAGAGGTCTAGGGGAGCAGAGGGCTGGCCACAGCAGCAGAGTCTTGCTGTCACCCAGCTCTGCAGAGGCTTATAACTATCACGCTCCAGTTTCAAGTGAACATCTGTCTGAAAAAGGTCTTAGCTAAGTTTTTCTCAAAACAATTTATATCATTTTAAGTAAAAAGTCTTTCATTACATCTGCTTTTAGGTCACTATCCTTTTATTTGCAGTTTAGTATGAAGGATGCTTGGGGAAAATGTATTATTTATAAATAATTTATAATTATTTATTTATAAATCTACATGAAACAAGTTTAAGAAAGCCAACATTTTCCTGTTGATACTGTTAGATACCTGTTGACATATGACTTTTAAAAAACCTTAGTTTACATGAAGTAAAATTTGCCTAAATACTATCAATCATTTTGAAGTGTGCAGCCCAGGGGCACTGGCATATTCACAATGCTGTGTCACCATCATTTCTATTAATTCCAGAATGTTTTCTTCAGTCCTAAAGAAAATCCTGTGCCATGGGTAGTAAGTTTCCATTCTTTCCAATACAGGCACCCACTAATAGGCTTTTTGCTTCGTTGAGTTTGCCTGTTCTGGATATTTTATGTAACTGGAATCACGCAAGTGGTTTCGTTTGTGTCTGGCTTCTTCCAATCAGTGTTATGTTGTCAAGCTTTAGCCATGCTGGAGCATGTAGGGGTCCTTTATTCCTTTTGGTGACTGAGTAACAGTTTATTGTATGTATCTACCATATTTTGCTATTTATTCATCTATTGATGGATATTTGGGTTGTATCCACCTTTTGGCTATTGTGAATAATGGTGCTATCAATATTAATTTACAGATACCAGTTCAACTCCTTGCTTTTTTTTAGAATTACTAGACCATATGGTAAATCTACGTTTACTCTTTTGAGGGACCACGAAAATATTTTCCACAATGGACATATCACTTTACATTTCCACCAGTAGTATACAAGAGTTCCAATTTCTTCTGATGAACACATTACTTTTAGCTTTTAAAAAATTATAGCAATCCTAGTAGATGTGAAATGGTTCTCACTGTGGTTTCAATTTGCATATCCCTAATTAATGATGCTGTGCATCTTTTTATGTGCGTACTAGCCATTTGTGTGTGTGTATATATATTTTTAATATTTATTTATTTATGCATACAAGAACTGGTGTATAAACCAGAGGTGCAGGGGGTGAGAGGATTCACCAGAGACAGAGCAGGGAACAGAACAGGCAGACTGACTGAAATACACTGCTGAGGGGAGCAGCGGGCGAGTCAGGAGAGGTCTGTTGCGCCGTGTGGGTAGCTTCTTGGCTGGCTGGGGATCAAACTCATGCTGCAGAGGCTGTGGATAGCTTCACAGTGTTATTTATGGTTAACCCCTTGTGCCAGCAGGGAGGCCCCATTTGTATATATTCTTTGGAGAAATGTCATTCAAGTTCTCTGCTCAATTTAAAATTGTCTTTCTGTTGCTGAGTTGTAAAGGTTCTTTATATCTCCTGGATACTAGACCCTTGTCAGATATCTGACTTGAAAATATTTCTCTTGTTCTGTGGGCTGTCTTTTTACTTTATTGATAGTGTTGTTTAATTTATAAAAAATTCAGTTTTTTTTAAAGGAGTATTGCATTTTTTTAAGATTTATTTTTTTATTTTTACAATAGCTGGGGTACAGGCCACAAAGGCAGGAGGGTGAAAGGATTCATCAGAGACAGAGTGGGGAGCAGAACAGGCAGATGGACCAAAAGCACTGCTGAGGGGAGCAATGGGCATGACTGGAGAGGTCTGCTGCGCCATGTGGGAATCTCCCTGGCCGGCCAGAAATTGAACCCGCGCTGCAGAGGCTGTGGACAGCTTCACAGCACTGTGCTCAACCCGCTGCGCCACCGGGGAGGCCCTAAAAAATTCAAATTTTGATGAAGTTTAATTTATCTTTTTTCTCTTTTGGTCTCATATTTGAGAAATCATTGCCAGATCCAAGATTATGAAAATTCATTAGTGTTTTTTCCTAAGTATTTCATAATTTTAGCTCTCCTATTTAGGTTATTGATCCATTTTGAGTTAATGTTTGTGTATAATGTGAGTTTATTTATGTCATTAGAGTCAGTTCAATCTAATTTCACACAGGTTTTTTTCCAGAAAATCACATATTTCAATTCTATATCAATTCCATCTACATGATTTTAATTAATTTCACTATGGAAATTCGGAGCGCCTCCTTTCCTATAAACAGAATGGGAAGAATTCCACTGGAAGTCGCATCAGTGTCACTGTCATGGTTACTTGTCAAAGCCACTTGAAAGCAAGGATTACCTTTTCCCTCAAAACATCATCAATGCCCAAGTATTCCCTAAATGCCTCCAATAATCAATATTTACTGAGTCCAAACTTTGTGCTAGGTACTGTGTTAGGAGTTGGAAAGGCTGAAATGAATGAGAGGTGGTCCCTGTCCTCAAGAGGTCTGTAATTTTGCAGATGACATACCCAGCAAAGGCAGGTGCTGGGAAGTACATACAAGTCCGAGCCACAACTCCTGTTCTCAAGAAGTTTCCACTTTAGCAGAAGACCATGACTCAGATATAACAAACTACTAGAAACCAATGAAAAAGCAGAAAGTACTGACTATAATACAGTCACTAAAGCTACAGTGCCAATTAGGAAAGCTACAGGAAGTGAAAAATCAGTAATTTGAGAAAAGGTAGTATCTGAGGTCAATTTGGAAAAGTCTCCAAAAGAAGAGGGCTTGAACCCAAAGAAGCAACAAGACATGAGAAATAAAAATGGTCATAGTCAGGAGCGTTTGAATAGATTGGCCTGAAAAGGGCCATAAGTAGAGAAGCAGGGGTACTGCCACAGATGCCTGGGGGGTTCCCTGGGGTACTGCTGAGATGGATCAGGGAAAGACCTTGAATCCAGTGGCCCTGGTCTCACACTCTTTTTGTGTCCTGGCAAGTAAACCCCATCATAAATATGTACTGATGCTATAGCTCACTAGGCTAGGGGATTGTACCTCTAAACTAATCTTCTAATTCTCTAATAATAGTGTTTTACCTGAGTGTATTGATGTTACAGGTAGGTTGACTATTTTGTGTGTGTGGTTACTATAGGAGTTTGGTATCTTACTTAGGCAGTGTGCAGTTGGTGAGGGTCCCCTCCCCCACCCTTTTAAAACGATTTTAACATGTTTTACCAAGAAAAACACCCAGGAGAGAAATCAGCTCATTTATTTCAAATAAACAAGCATGATCTCTTGATAGTCAACCTTCTGTTTAGAGGGCAAATAGAGTCCCTTATGGCTTCTTTGATGTCCTCTCCTGCCTGGGTGTCTCTGTTGTGCAACTAGGGAGCCCTTTCTGCTGTGGCTACAGAAAAACATCTAGATGCTACTGCTCCTGGGGTTGAGAACAAAGATACAAGTGGGCAGGGAATTTAAAAGTAACTTTCCAGGAGGTCTCTTAAGAGTTTGTGAATCGCTCTCAGGGTTACCTTCAGGATGGCAGCACCAGTTTCAAACTCAGACATGCTGGTCAACACTGAGCTTTCCTTCACAGCTACTAAGGGGACAGCTGAACTAGAGAACTCCTTCCCAGATCAGCGAATCTTGCTCTGCAAATTCTGAGCAATGTCTTTATTTCTTTTACTGTGTACTGAAATACTTTAGTTAGAAAATCAACAGGTCACAAATTTAGAATCTTACATTATCCTACATATCAAAGGGGTCTCAGATCAAAACGAAGCATGCCAACACTCATTTCCATCCCTTGTGAGTACCCTCATCTCCACCAGCATGTTAAGAACTGCTGAATGAAAGTAAGTGTTGCAAAACTCTAGGTGTATCTGCACTAATGATGTTGTAAACAACACCCCCCCAAGGATGAAGTGATGTCAAAGTGTTGGAAGCTGGGGAATTATGATGCACTAACAAACACCCAGGACAATTCTTCTGTCCCAGTGGGTGTGGAAGGTCCCAGGGAAACATGGGCACAGCCCAGGGCTCTGAGTTACCCCCTTCCCCAACCATCAAAGCCCCACAAAAACCCAACTCATCAGAGGGATGGCTGGAGCAAGTCACAGTCAAGCTCTTGTAAATCACTCTCCCATTTTTAATTTTTACTTTGAGCACATTTAGTAGCTCATCTTTTTTTTTTTTTTTAAAGACCACTTTCCCTATGCCACTGGCGATCTCTCCAAGAATTTTCTTCTCATTTTCTACATTAATACTTGAGTCCTTTTTTCTTTCAGTATTTCCACATATTGCAAATACTCAGACTTATTCCAGACAAAGTATTTACTTTGTTCTGAGACTCAACAAACCCAGTTTCTGGGTCTACACCTTTCCTGTCCTTCCTCCAAGTCAGATGAACATCATTTTTATAAACAACGAGTAAGACTTTGTCAGCCTAAGACCGTTTCCAAATGATGGCAGCAAATACAAAGATAGAAGTAGGGGTAAAATATCGGTCAGATAAAAAGACAAAATGACTACTTTATTAAAAATCCAACTAATAAAAATAATACTTTTATTTACACTTACAATTCATAAGACTTGCCATTTTGTTTGATCTGTGGGGAATCACCAAATATACTTCTGCAGGTGCCATGACCTTGAGTTACTGTACATTGAGTCCTCCAAGTGAGCTATAAAGCTGTGAGCAAAATGTTAAACATGGTTCTTCAGGCCACCTTTAAGCAATGCCAGCATGGAGGGAACCTATCACTTACAGTCTATAACTGGAGAACCTTGCTGGTACCAGAATTTCCAACATCATTTTAATAAAGCTTCTTTTATCACTCACTGTTTCCCCGGGATTAGGCACATAGTAAAGGGAAAGAATGTGGCCATTTTTTTATGGACTCCACAGTTTTGCCTGGGGCTAGTTGGGCTTGACAGTTCTTGGCAACCCAGAGCAGTATCCCAGAACCTATGACTGTGGCTGAGAGCTCCTTGTCCTGCAAGCCCTGCTGGGTGGGAGTAACCAATAGGCTAAAGAGATCAAGGGTCATCAAGAGATCAAGATCATTACTACCAATGACTTATAATAAATCAAATTCTATTCTGAAGTGTAATTATAAAAAGGCTTTTTTTTTTTTTTTTTAATGGGACCCTCGCCGGCGGCCAGGGAATGAACCCGTGCTGCCTAGGCTGCGGGCAGCCTTGCAGCCCAGTGCTCAACCGCTGCACCACCAGGGGAGGCTCAAAATCAGCGAAATAAGCCAAAAAGAAAAAGAAAAATACCGGATGGTCTCACTCATAGCAGGAATTTAGAAAACTTAAATAAGGGACCAGGAAAATGAATAACTATAAGAAAGTGAAAATCAAAATCAACAAAAAACTATGAACCAGAGACACTTTTAGGGGGGCGGGGGCGGGAGGGGAGGGATTGGGGTCAGAATGGGGGGCTGCAATTGTATGGGGAATATAACAATAAAATTTATAAAAAAAAAAAAAAGACTATTGTTTTTGCGCCATTGTTGCTGTGATTGTGAATGTAACTGAGCCGGCGAGTGGCACTTCCGTCAGGCTAGCCACACGGACTCCATTCATCACAGCCCTACAGAGTCACCACAGCCAACTAATGTTCATGGCCTCAGCCTGATTCCCACTCAGTGTGAGAACCACACCAGGAACTCTGTCGTCACGGCAAACCTGAGGCCCAGCAGAAGTCGCAGGGGAGCTTTTAAAATAGACAGATTCCTCAGACCTTCCCCCAAGAATCCCTGAAACAAAATCTCTAAGGGTTGGTTTAGGGATTTTGTTCTAAAAGCTCCCGTGGTGACTCTGGTACAGCCTGACTTGGGAATAACTCATGGATGCAATGGAGAAGAAAATTCTCTGGGCTGCTTCAGATCTGGAAAGCTCCAATATAACAGTGGCTCCAGGTCTGATCAAGGAATTATTATCAGGGACAGTGTAGTGGCAGGAAGGGCACTGTGCAGTTACCTATGATCCGGAAGATGGGAAAAGGAGAGTCTTGGAGCCCTTGATGGCTTTCTCAGGCTTTTATTGAGCTATTCATGTAGTGTGTCAACCAGGACATAGCAGGCAGGAGTGCCAGGGGGCATGGAGGCCAGGAGGCCTCCAAGCCTCGGCAAGTCTTCACTCTGGGCTTCTCAGGTCTTCTTTCTCCCCTTCTCTCTCCTGCCTCTTTTCTCCTGCTTCTGCTTCTCTTGGTGGCTACCTCTCAATACTCCTCCCATGGCCCACAGAAAGAAACAAGTCAGCTTGCAACAATGTAACAACTGCAGGTGCCCCATCAGGCAGGGCAATCCTGATGGTAGGAGGGCAGAAAAGCCTCAAAATCATTTATCCTACAGACAGCAAGAAACAAAAAGTGGCAATTTACAGAAGGAAGTGGGAAGTGGGAAGTGGGCACTGCCAGTGCAACCTGGAGCTAAAACCCTCTTTGCATCATTCTTTATCAGCAAGTCAATATAGTGCCCTTGCCCACGGGTCTGTGAAGCAGATATTCTCTAAGCATGCTAGAAAATTTCAAGAAGTAAAATTCACTGAGACAGGTTGATTGCAAATAAAGAAATCATCCAATCAGGGTTAACTTGCAATAGTTAAGTAATTAGTTAGTTGAGTAAAGGTTGCAAAATATCCTATTACCCCACATTTCAAGATTAGAGAAAGTCACTAATTACAGAATTATGAGAGTGCTGTGAATGTTGACAACCGCCTCAGCCCATCTGGTGGAATATGATGACATTGTTTCTAGGCACAAGACTTGTTGCCAAAAAGTGATGTGGCATTAGCAGACACTTTAATATCTCTACATACTAAGGCGAGGTAAAATGCATTGTTTGGAAATTAGTACAGAACAGATTTATGCCATTATCTGAGTCTTGTTTTCTTTTGCGTTTATTTGTAAAAAGTAGAGGTGTAAAAAGTTAAACCCTAGGGTCCCTGATCTTAGCTTTTCACGAGTGCTGGTCATATCTTCAGCACTAGATCTGGACCTGAATTACTTTTAAAATCCTTTCTAGGTTGCTCTTTCCTCCTCTTCAGGCCCTACCCAATTCCTGGAGTAGAGCTGGAGTTGAGTGAACAAATGTTGACTAGTTTTATTAGCTTGGGAAGTGCAAAGGTGAGTTGAATTAACAGAGAAATGATGAAATAATATTCATAACAGAAAACGGTTTAAAAGGAAAACTATCCTACTATAGTTCTGTAATCACATGTAAAAAGACATTACCAAATGCTATTTCTCATTCAGATTTGACCCCCTAAATGAATTCATTTTCAACAGACGTTCCAGTGCTCAAAAGGATAGGCGAATAAACAGTTTCTATGGGGAAAGAGGAGGGTCCTTTGAGTACAACTCCTTTGTGAAGACATAATCTATTAATCCATTAATCAAGGTTATCTCCTTGGGGCCAGCACACACTCCACCTTAGCCTGTGTTCTGTATTTCAGTCAACGAATTAGAAGCTGAAACATGATACAGAAAGGCAGAAGGGAAACCTTCCCCTTCTCTTATTTCTGAGAGCCAGAATTCTTCACCTTGTTTCTGATAATATCCTTTATAGATAAGAAATAATAAAGGAGAGGCAAAACCCACTTTTCTTCTCTCTCTTTTTTAAAACAGGGAACAGTCATTTTCTTCCACTTTAATAATTTTCTCCCTTGAGAGAGGAATTCAAACGTCTTTCACTTGCCAGCAGAGTGGGAGGAAGGTGGGTGGAAATCTTTAGAGACCTTCAATAACAGCTTGACACAGGAGGGAGCAGAGGGGCTGTCTCTGTAACCTGTTCGGAGCTGGGATTATCTTTGATGTTTTGCCAGAAGGGGAGAATTCAACCTGGTCTCTGGCTAGCAAAGCCTGTCATGGCCTCAGATACGCCAAGCTGGGCCCAATTTAGGAAAGACACATTGCAAAAAAAGAAAGAAAGAAAGAAAGAAAAAGAAAGAAATCAAAATCAAAACAGTGCAATTTGCTTTTAAATTCACTGACATTGACTTCCTTTACCTACGATCATTAACTGTGTGGTAGAGAGAGAAACAACAAAAACCCTCAAAAAGTTTGCTGAGGTGCTCTTGGGGACCATGGTTCTAGGTGGGGTACAGCTTCATAGTCCTCCTTGCTGGAGAGCAAAGTGCTGTCTTCCTGGGGACCCACTCTGGCAATTCTGAGTGTGGTCCAGCACCTGTTTCCTTCATGGTTACTGGGGTGTAAAATGTACATTTTCCATTTGTTCTACTGGCTAAGAGGTATAGAGGTTATAATAAAGCACCTCATTCCTTCGAATCCCCTACAGGTATCCAGTGTACATTCCAGAGGTACCGTAAGGGGTGACTTCATGGGAAATGAGCAGTATCCACATGCACTGCCTATACTTGGTCTCAGCTTCCAGGTACCCCTACACCTTTCAGCTTTCTAGACTAATTTTCAAAAGCTTATAAAGAAAAGAAAGCCTGCAAGACGTTATTGGATTGAAGCAGGGGAAGAAAGGTGCTGGTTTCAAATGACTGATTGGAAACAAGCACTGAGTGTGGGATTGCGTGTGTGAATCACAGTAATTCCAGACTTTGGAGAAACTAAAAATGTTCTAATATCTGGAACACTGTCTCTTCAAATGCTGTTGTGGTAAGTGTCCTCTGATTCCCAGTTTTAAATAGTAGTGACTGAGTAATGCCTCTTGTTTATAATGTCCTTTTTATAAACTCAAATTCTGTATACCATGACTCATATATTTCCTCCCACATTTGTGACTCCTCATGTACCGGCACCCAGGCCAGGTCAGCTTCCTCACAATTCAACAGAAAACACAGAGTAAGTGCCATTGTGGCTCAGTAATCAGGTACTGGCTTTTTTTTTTTTTTTCAATTCCACCGAGGATGAAAAATAACGGTTCTTTTATGTATCCTACAAGAGTCATCATATAATAATTTTAAATACACAGAGACCAGTGTCAATTCCTTGGCTCAGAAGAAAAATGCTAATTTGTATACTTTCTATGAATCACAAAATGCTCTAAAAAGTGCATGCATAAAAGAAAATGAAAAGAACAAAACTATACATTTTCCTCTGTTCAAGCACTACATAATCATTTGGTTATTTTTTGAGCAAATTCATCAAGGATAAAATGTTTAAAAGGTACATTGTGAGGCTGATAGCAGCTTTCTATAGTCACATTATCTTTATGCATGTATGGTGATGAAAGGTCTCGCAATTACACCTGCTACGCAAACAGAGAACAAGGCTGCCTGCAGCAACACCTATAAATATGGAAAAGGACCACGTGGTTGGATTCAGCTCCAATGTCAGTTCCTGGGGCAAATGACACAGGAGACTGGATGACAGTCATCACCATTTAGGTGGACACCTCCCCACTGAAGTGAACACAGAAAGGCTTGGCAGGGAAGAGAGTAGGAAAGCTAAAGGTTCTCATCAGTACTGGGAGTATCCTGGCAACTGGCCCCCACAAAGAGGCACATGGCTGCCTGGTCCACTCTCCCTAATGAGGGCTTGTGGCTCCAGGGCCTTGGAGAAGCACAATGAAGAAGACTCCAAATAGGACTCCTTGCCTGGGCCTGTATCTCTCAGTACCACTGATGCTGAGGCTGTGTAGGGTAAATGGTTTTCAGGCTTTTCTGCCCTCCTACCATTAGGATTGCCCTGCCTTATGGGGCATTTGTTACATTGTTGCAATCTGTCTTATTTACTTCTGTGGGCCATGGGAGGAATATTTGGGACACTTAGAGGAGGAAAAGCAGGAGAGAGGCAGGAGAGAGAAGGGGAGAAAGACAGTCTGAGAAGTCCAGAGTGAAGACTTGCTGGGGGTCTGCAGGCCTAATGGCCCCCTGGCCCCCCCCAGCACCCCTGTCTGCCATGTACCTGTTTGTCACACTACAATTAAAACTCAATAAAAGCCTGAGAAAGCCACTCAGGGCTCCAGGACTCTCCTTTACCGGGTCTGCAGGATCACAGACATCCTGCTAGGTCCCATCCTGCCACTACAGGCTGGTAAAGGAGAAATCATCACTTCCTTTGCCCACACCCTCTGGCTCAGCCCTGCCTGTCTCGGGTGGCAGATGTGAGTGACAGGTGGCTTTTGAACACTTGAAATGTGGCTTATTCAAATTGAGGCATGGTGTACATGTAAAACACACATTAGATTTTGAAGACTGATTATGGATAAAGAACATAAAATATCTCAACTATGATTTCTAAAAATTGCCTGTTGAAATAATATTTTGGAGCTATTATGTTGCTAAATATATTATTACATTTCATTTGTTTCATTTTACCTTTCAAAGACCAGAAAATACAAAATTATATATGTAGTTTGTGGCTCACATAACATTGCTATTTTCTATAATTGGTGGATGCTGATCTAGAGAATGTGTTCATTAAACAGGGCTGGTCACAACTGTATCAATGTAGTTGCTTTTGGATCAGTGGAGTGTCTTGACTTGGTAAATACATAAAATAAAAGTTTGATTAACAATGTTTCTCTTCTGAATAGTTAATATGGAATACTCACTTTATGCAAACATCCAGCCTAATGCAACTAGCTATCTAATCCTCTGTTAGGACAGCTCACCAGGGAGGAACAAGCTGGGCACACCTGGCATGCTCTGGGAGGGCAGAGCTGGACTCAATTCAAGCAGCTTTCCTTCCACACTCACTTCTATCTAGTGGGAGGTAGCCAGCAAATACTTGTAAAAATAGCCTGGTTTATGTTCATAATAAAAAAGAAATGGCAGTAGTATCCATCTCTGGAATTATAGTCTGCTTAGTTAGTAAGACTAGCTACTAAAATGTGACATGAAATTTACAAAATGATGGAGTTAATTACTTTTAGAAACACTTACCAATCTTCCACAGTTTTGCAAGACCCGAATTTTGTATGCCTGGAAGTAATGCTCTCAATAACTTTGTGCCAGCGAATCTTAAAGCACTGTTATCTATCACAGTAAACGCAAACCCCAAATCAGGTTCTTGAGATTTATTATTCTCTTTATTGTGCATTAAGTTTACATAGCCCCTTTAATATCATCTATGCAAAATTTTTCTTTAAAGCATGAAACAGAATTATATATGTTAATATACTAGGAAATTCTTTTCAGTGTGGCCTGCAGGTAAACAGAAATCAATTCTCTGGCACGGTCCTTTTTTTTTAATTATTTATTTGTGTAATATGCCATGAATACCTCCAAGCCCCTGCCATTGCCCCACTATTATGAGACACATCAATAATTGACATCAACCTACAGGCTTTTCCACTTACCCTCTATTTTCTTTCCACTATCTCAAATGCAGTGATCATTCTCTTCTCTTTAAAAAAAAAAAGTTGTCGCAGAGAGAGGTATGCTTAAGTAATAAAGTATTACTTTTTTGAACTTTACAAAAGAGTACTATATTATATATTAATATAATGTTCAAAACTCTAGTTTGTTGTTCAACATTAAAAAACTGAGATCCACTCTCACCGTGGTCTGGTCTAATTCATTTGCTTTCACTGCTGTGTATTCTACTATGTACCCATTGTCCAGGTAATGGGTATTCGGGTTTCTTCCAGCCTTTTATTCTTATAAACGATGCCAATATGAACATACTTGAACATGTTTCCTGTTATACACTCCTAGTGGTAACTCCATTTATTTATTTATTTATTTCTAAAGATTAATTTATTTATACAAGCACTGGGTACAGTCAGAAGCGAGGGAGGGTGAGAGAATTCACCAGAGCCAGAGTGGGGAGCAGAACAGGCAGACAGACAAAATACACTGCTGAGGGGAGCAGTGAGCATGGCAGGAGAGTTCTGCACGCTATGTGGGACCCTCACCCAGCGGCCGGGGATCGAACCGGCACTGCAGAGGCTGCGTTCAGGTCGCAACCCAGTGCTCAACTGCTGCGCCACCGGGGAGGCCCTCCATTTATTTATTTAGACAAATTTAGTTTAAAAATCTATTGTAGTCCTTGCCTTTCATGGAGTAAAATCTCTTAGATTTTCCTCCAAAATGGCAGAATAAAGAAAGACCTAGTAGGTTGATAATTTTATTATCAATAACAATAAGAATTTTCTTTCCAAGTAACTTATAAAACATAGAATTTAGTCCCTTTAATAATTACATATTATATATATATATATATATACACACACATAATGCACAAAGTAGCTTATCTTTCTCAGAAAAGACTAGGTTTATTTTCAAATAGTAATTTGTTCATGTGTAAAATATTATTTTCTAAGAATTATGCAATTATCCAAAGAAATGTCTACAACTGCTCTTTTTGTTTTTGTCTAAGTAATATGATGTTTAGTTTTCCATAAAATGCTGCATTTTCTTCATTCTCGATATAGTACTGTTTTAATAATAGATTTTTGAGGGTGTGGGGGTGTACAGGAGAAGAATGCTATCACATTAAATGTGGCTCTCTATTATACATGGCAATTTCAGAAATTCTACATTTTTAAAAGATATTATTAAGACTCAACCTAGATTGGGCTCCCTGGCTTGGGAAACACAAAAGAACATTAAAAGTTGTTCAGAGCTATTGTTCAATACAGGTAATTTTAAGTCCAATTAAAAAAACATGTATCAACTTTGGGAATGTTTTCTTGCAGTCACTACATATATGTTGAAAAGACATATGTAAGAGTGACTATTCACAGTGACGTCAGTCACCGCAAAATGAAAAGGCAATTTATATAATGGGAGAAAATATTCGCAGATCATACATCTTAAAGGGGGTTCACATCCAAAATATATAAAGAACTCATACAACTCAACAGCAAAGCCCAAACAATTCATAAATGAGAAGAAGACTTGAATAAGCATTTTTCCAAAGAAGACATACAGAGCGCCAATAGGTAGGTGAAAACATGCTCAACATCACTGATCATTAAGCAAGTGCAAATCACAACCACCTCACATCTGTTAGAACAGAACTATCTAAATGACAAGAGTCAATAAATGTAGGTGAGGATATGAAAAAATGGGAACCCTTGTATGTTACTGGTAGGAAGGTATATTGGCACAGCCACGATGGAAAACAGTTTGGTGAATTCTCAGAAAGTCAAAAATGGAACTACCACATGATCCAGCAATTCCACTTATAGGTATTTACCCAAAGAAAACAAAAACACTGACTCAAAAAAGATATTAACCAAAATATGGAAACAAACAATGTTCATCAAGAGATGAATGGGTAAAGAAAATGTGGTGTACACACACACACACACACACACACACAATGGAATATTATTCAGTCATAAAAAGGAAATCTTTCTATTTGAGACAGCATGGATGAACCTTGAGGGTATTATGCTAAGTGAAGTTAGTCAGACATTGAAAGACAATGTCATATGCTTTCACTTATATGTGGGAAACACAAAGGAGCTCATAGATCCAGAGAACAAACTGGTAATTGTCACAGTTGGAAGAGGTTGGTTGGGACAAATAGGTAAAGGGGGTCAAAATTACAAAACCCCATTTATAAAACAAATAATCAGGGAGACATAATATACAGCATGGTGACTAAAACTAAAAATACCATATTGCATATTTGGTATTTTTTGAAAATTGCTGAAAGAGTAAATCTTAAGTTTTTATCATAAGACAAAAAAATCTTTTGTAATTATGTATGGTGATGATATTAACTAGGTTTATTGTGGAGACCATTTCACAAGGTATACAAATATGTCATTATGTTGTACAAAATTGTCCAGGGTATATACATATTTTCATTATTTTGTACACTTGGAACTAATATAATGTTATATGTCAATTATACCTCAATTTAAAAAATGAGTTCATGTTAATATGGAAAAATAAATCACATTTTTCCTACACTTAAAGTCTTAATTTGAAACAGTCATTAAAACCACTGATACTTTTGGTTCATTTACTAATTGATATTTAAAACTGAAGTTGTGGAATATCAATTCTATAGTCAAAGGCTATTAGCAGGTTAAAATGCAAGGACATCTGGTAGGGGTAACCCATAAGTAATCCATCATCAGTCATTTACACCTCGGTGTGGTGTAGGCCTGGTTAGGAATGGTGTGTCAGTAATGACTAATTCAAAAGCTTCCTGTTTCATCCTAACTTTTACTATAACTCCAGTCCCTTTCTGGTTCTAGTATATGAATTTAGAAAATGCTTATGAAGTAACAACTTGCATTTATTTTGTTTCTTAACTTACCAAGCCTTTTCATGCATTTAAACTAATTCATTTCTTAGAGGGCTTCATTTTATAGATGGGAAAACAGAAATTCAATTTGGCTGGGGAACTGCCTGGCCAACGATTGACTCGTTTATTTATTTATTTAAAAAGATTTATTTATTTATTTATACAAGAATTGGGGTACAGGTCAGATGCGCAGGAGGGTGAGAGGATTCACCAGAGACAGAGCTGGGAACAGAACAGGCAGACTGATGAAATACGCTGCTGAGGGGAGCAGCGGGCATGACAGGTGATGTCTGCTGCGCCAAGTGGGACCCTCGCAGGTCAGCCGGGATAGAACTGGCGCTGCAGAGGCTGCAGACAGCTTCACAGCACGTCGCTCAACCACCTGCGCCACCAGGGGAGGCCCGTTTTTTTTATTTTTAAAAAAGTTTTATTTATTTATGCATACAAGAACTGGGGTACAGGCCAGAGGTGCGAGGGGAGAGAGGATTCACCAGAGACAGAGTGGGGAGCAGAACAGGCAGACCTACTGAAATTCACTGCGGAGGGGAGCAGCGGGTGTGACAGGAGAGGGCTGCTGCCCCACATGGGTAGTTCCCTGGCTGGGGATCAAACTCATGATGCAGTGGCTGCGGATAGCTTCATAGGCTGCGTTTTCACCCCTTGTGCCACCAGGGAGGCCCTGACTCGCTTTTTTAAATCTTGGGCTTATTCCTACTTCATTGGGGATTATGAGGGGATAATTTTGAAAAAATTTTTGCCAGAGGAGCATATAATGGCCTATGGTGGGAGGATATGGCTACTTTGGTGGTGAGAGAAGTATGGTGACCACAGCTGAGGGGAGAAGTCCTAAATGGTAAAAATAGTAATAAGGATGTAAAATAATGATACTTTATTTAAAAAAATTAAAAAGGAAGAAAAAGAAATTTTTTTGATGGATAAAAGACTTGAATCTAGGACCTGAAATCATAAAACATACAGTAAGAAAACATAGGCAAAACACTCCATGACATACACCTAAGATCTTCTCCAAAATCAAACAAAATGAAGGGGAAGATAAACAGCTGGGACTACAGCAAAACAAAAAGCTTTTGCACAGCAAAAGAGCAACCAAAATGAAGAGACACCCTACTGAATGAGAGGAAATATTTGTATACCATACAACTTATAAGGAAATGATATCAAAGATCTACAAAGAGCTTACACAACTCAATAAGAGCAACCAACACAATCAAACAGTGAGAAGAAAAGTTGAAAAAACACTTTTCCAAAGAAGAAATACAAATGGCCAATGGGCACATGAAAAAATGAAATCAAAACCACAATGAGATATCATGTTAAAAAACCTGGAAACAACAAATGCTGGAGAGGATGTGCAGATAAAGAAACCCTCTTACACTGCAGGTGGGAGCGTATACCCGTCCAGCCACTATGGAAAGCTGCATGGAGGTTCTTCGAAACACTAAAAATGAATCTACCATGTTAACCAGTGATTCCACTCCTAGGAGTCTACCCAAAGAACACAAAAACACTAATTCAAAAGGAAACCTGCTCTCCTATGTTTTTTTGCAGCACTATTTATTGTAGCCAAGACATGGAAACAACTTAAATGCCCCAAAATGGATTAGTGGATCAAGAAGATGTGGTATATATACACAATGCAATACTACTCAGTGATCAAAAAGATAAACTCATGCCATTTGCAGCAACATGGATGGAGCTGGAAAGGATTATGCTAAGCAAAATAAATCAGAAGGAATAAGATAAAATATTGGATGGTTTCACTTACATATGGACTATAGGGAGACCAAAACAAAAGGTAAGGAAAAAGACAAAACTTGCAAGCTGACCATAGATCTGTGACATAGAGCAAGGAATGGGGAGGGAGAGGGCTCAAAACACGGGAGGAAAGAGCACGAGGATCTGTGGTGATGGGTCATGGGTGCAGTGGTGGTGGGAGAACTGCAGGGATTACACCTGAGTGGAGAAATCAAATATTGTACAAAAATGAACAATGATGTAAAAAAATAAATAAATTTAAATACTAATTAAAAAATAAAAGAAAGCCTACATAACACTTGAAAAAAATTCAAAATTCATGGAAACTTCCAGGCCAAAAAAAAAAAAAAAAAAAAAGAAAACTTTACTGTTAGGGGACTCATCCTCCAATTTAAGTGAAAACATTTTTATTTTTAAGTGCCAACAAGGTTCCTGCAACGAAACCACAAGTTTTTGTTTTTTTTTTTTTTTTGAGGCTCTTATAATATTTACAGGTTAGTTCATCTTAAACTTGACAAGAACTTATCTTTTTAAAAATACAAGAAGCATAATAAAAAATATTAGATAGTTACTCTGAACAAACACTTCATTTATATAAAAACCGTACCCAAGATAAATCCTTGAACAGGAGAACATGATCTTAACTGTGAAAATCCCTCTACTTCAAGGATTGGTTTCAAATCCCTATGGATTAAATTTAGGTAACAGCACATGGAAAGAAGTAAAACAAGAAAAGAAGAGCGGTATTTCTATATTACATTCAAGAAACGAAACACAGGCCCTGAGAAATTTCTGAGACCCTAAGAAATTAGAAACGTATATGTCAAAGTTGTAGACCTGGGTCTAATGGTTGCCAAATGGACGCTAGAGATGATGGCCAACACTGATGACAGAAGCTACTTTGTTGAGCAAATCTGTATCTTCCCAATAGCTGTCATTGTACCTAGAATTTCAAAACCACATATTCGATTGCAAATATGTGGTATTTGCAATCTGCCAATGGTACTGCTATCACAACAACAGCAGGTCATTAAAGACACCTTTCACCTGTTCTGTGAGCTGCAGATCTCTTCAAGTGAGTGGAAAAATTAATCCCTGGTTGATATTTTCCATCTTAATTTTTGTAAATGACTGCATAATTAAATTTTTATGGGATGATGAAAACAAATGTATAAAACTGCAAGAATATTCAAGTGAAAATGGCTTTTAGCAAGAGTCGGCTGATAAATTGTCCCTCTGTGTTTTGTTCACTGTGATAGCCCAGTTTCCAGGTTATCCTAGATTTCACCTTGGGGGTGTTCAGAAAATTCTACTTAAATGAGCGGATGATCCAGTTAATTTCCATTTTTGTCAACTTGCATTTTTGCTTTTAAAAGAACTGAGTGACTATTAGAGCTGATTGCTTACAGGAGAGCTGGGGCTAGGTCCCAGGGAACTGAAAGAACACCCTTTATTCCAGGTAATTTTTCCTTTTCAGGCTGCTTCATGAAGTTAGCCCTGACCACAAAAGTGCCTGTCAGCATGATGTCCCTCTCCTCTGGACGAGTCCATCCATCAATCTCAAGGCATTCATCAAATGACAGCTATTCTACCCTGCCTCCACTGTCTATATTATATGCATGTGTAGCAGACAGTTAGGAGTTATAATATGAATACCACATACTTGCAATCTAATAATGGAAATTTTAAGTATGACAACTATTGGGAAGACAGATTTAGCAAATAAGAAAGTTTGCTTCGATCATGATTATTGCTCATTTCTAGCGTCCATTTGTCAACGATGAGACCCAATCTCTGACCTAGTGTATTTTCTCTAATTCATTCATGCCATTGTTACCGGAATAGGAAGAGTTGGCACTGGCTGATCTTACCTACTGTTTCTGGCTCTTTCAACAGTCTCACAACTGTTCCTACCTGTACACATCTCCCAATCTGTTATGGGACTAATAAAAGTAGGTTCTTCAAAAAAGAAATTCTTGTTTTCTATATGAATTTTCAGCAATGTACCACTGCATTGATCAAATACCACCTTTGTAATAATCCTGCTGGTTCTCAGAGCTGGAATGATTACAGAGATCATCTTGGATAGCATCATTTTTACAGATGATGAAATGAAAGCCCCAGATAGGGAATGACTCTTCCCAAGTACACTTTCCATACTACACATTGGGGGGGGGGGTGGAGAAGCTCAGATTCATCCTATAGGGTTTATCTGTAACATCATCACACTGTCTGTATAGATGACACTCTAGGCTCTTAAGATTTGGATGATGAACCAGTGAAGTTTCACTCAGTTGCACTCAGCACCATTTTTGAAGAAATGGTTAACAGAAATCAGAGAACTAAGTGGGACTTAACTAGGGCACATAAGTAATCCTATCTATAGAACCAATGGGCCAAAATTCAGATATTCTAGAGACTAGAACTTAACTCTTTGATATTCAACTGTGGTCATTTGTTCTACAGATAAAAATCACAATGGGTCAAAATGAAAATTTTTCAACTCTTAAGACAGGTAATCAAACAAGTGTTATACCATTCCGTTCCAACAGTCACCACTCACTGTATTCCTAGAAAGGGTAGTTTTGAGAATTCCTTTCACAATAGCACATGTTTGGAGGTAACGCAGTAACCTGTGGGAAGAAAACTAGTCATGGAAATTTTGGGTGCCAGAACAGGTGATGAGAAGATGTAGATTCCGGTACGCAGAGGCAGCAGGGTGAGGGAATGGAGGATAGACTCCAAACAAGAACCCGCCACCGGCTGATGATGTGGCCTTCACATCTTCACTGTGGTCTCTGTCTATAAGATGGGGACACTAATGGTCTCCCTGCTGGGTGTTATGAGGTCTAAATGGGCTCATATGTCTAAATCTCTTAGTGAGTACTGAGTTTATGTGTCTGCTCTTCCGGGAAGGCTGAAATCCTTGGCCACCTTCAAAGCACAGATAGGATCTATCGAGTTTATTTACTTGCTTCAAACTAAGCAATTTGAAAAGAAGAACATGATGACAGGAGTTAGGTAAAAAATAAATATTTAAATGCTAATTATCGGCATACCTATTATTATCATCATATCTTGCAATTCTTACTAATATTTAAAACTTCCTTTTTTCCTCATCTTCTCTGCATTCCAACTCAACTGTTCAAATGAAGATGTTGCTTGGAAGATTCACATAGCTTCTGTTTACATGCTTTTTGTAAAGTTTTCACGACAAGCAGCTTCATTGGCTATGTTGAGCACAGTACCGTGATGTGAAATCACCCTCAATGTGAACATTCACATCCTTAGTGTGGACACCCGTCCCAACCAAGCCTTCACAGACAGAGGGTGCCCTAATGTGCTGGTTCTGGAGTAGGTGAGGTGGGGGGCAGAGCGAGTTCAATGTGATTGTAGGTTACATGGCTCACTGTACCTCAAAAGAGAGAAATCCTTATTGAAATTTTGTGTCTTGGCACAGAATACTAAGAATACTGACCCCACAAGAAAGGAAAGTTGCGTCTGGCTGTAGTTTTGCCCTGCAGGTGCTGCAGAGCTGGACAAAACCCCTCATCTCCTTGGGATTCTTGCTCATCTATAAAATCACGTGAGCATTCTCTGAACTGATTTATACATGATGAAACAATTTTTTTAAAGAGGACCAAAGGAAAGACAAGTGATAATATATTTGGGTGCTGAGTCTTACTGTTGAGGAAAAATTAAAATGACTTTTTAATCTCAACACAACCTTTATGCTTTTCTGATTTGCTTACTTTCAGCCTCATTCTTGGGGTTCTCTCCTGGTTTGCAAACGTGACAACTAGCATGAAGTGTAGAGAATTCTGACAAATGGCATCACACAACCCAACAACAAATTGTGTAGTGAATAGCAACTTTTCAGCAAAATAACTTAAAAGTTTTCTACAAAGTCTAAGAATGAAGACCGTAGTATTTCTAAGGGTTTATTTGTTATTGGAGTTATCTCTTATTATACACACCGGAAAGTATTATGCTCTTGTGAGGTCTGAATCCTTTTTTCATCTATATACTCTTTACAAGCCAAAAACCTTATTTTCCAAAGAGAATGGAATTTTTTTTTCTAAAGAGCTAATTGAAATAGGATTTTTATCTACATTCTGTATGCTTAAAAGATGGCTGGAGAAACCAAAAAAGCAACCTGGGCAGGTGCTGAATTTAAGAAAGGAAAAAGTGACTTAATGAGTCAAGTAGCAGCAAAAATGTGGATTCTTTACAACTGTCCTGAAAAATCTGTGATACCACACTGAGCACAGAGTAGTCTAAAAACTGAGGGTACCGGGCCTCCCCGGTGGCGCAGCGGTTGAGCGCTGGGTTGCGAAGCTGCCCGCAGCCTCTGCAGCGCCGGTTCGATCCCCGGCTGCTCCCCGGCCACCAGAGGAGGGTCCCACATGGCGCGCAGACCTCTCCTGCCGCCCGCTGCTCCCCTCAGCAGTGTACTTCGGTCCTTCTGCCTGCTCTGCTCCCTGCTCTGGCTCTCGTGAATTCTCTCACCCTCCCGCGCTTCTGACTGTACCCAGTGCATGTATAAACAAAACAAACAAACAAACAAATAAATAAATAAAGCATGCCTCTATTAAAAAAAAATTTAAAAAAAAAAATAAAAACTGAGGGTACTGACTGTGTAAGCGTCAGTGGGACAGCTCTGAACCAAGACAACAAAGGGGCAGATATAAGTCATTTCCCTTTCGACTCTTCTCCAGGTGTTTACTGCTACTCTTAAACCCCTGGCAAGGAGGCAGTTAGTGAAATTCCCTGTTCTTGCAATCCAAATGAAGTATTTCTAGATGATTATGGGTTTAAATAATTATGGGTTTAATTAAACAATAAAACTGTCTTTATCATATCAATGGCTTTCAAATGAAATCTTCACAAATTCTTACCATCAAAAAAATAATTGGAATTTCATGTCTCTCTTATTGCAGATCTGGGAGTGAAATTATGAGCCTCAAGTGCTGTGTCTGTGGTGTGGACATAGTGTACCCCAGGAAATTTGCCCCTGCCCCCAAATGCCTCAGAGGATTTGTTTTTTGAGTTCTTATGTGTGTGTCTGAACAATCTTTATCTCTCTTCTTCTTGTTTATCGTATTTCTCTTTGGGTCCTCTTTATTTCCAATCTGATACATGCAGGGGCTATGGTCTCAGGCATAGATAAAGCTCTGATAAACATCTTAGAGTGTGACCTGAGAGGCATGCCTCAGCTTCCTGGCATGAAGAAAGCGATGTAGGGCTAGTTACTCTACCTCTTTATCTGCTTCAAGGGGATTATAATGGTGACTGCTTCATAGGAGTGTGTGTGTGCATGCATGTGCGTGTGCAGGTGTGTAGGAAATGAGATATTCCCTGCAAAACCCCAAAATGATATGTTCTGTGGAACTAAGTATTCAATGATTACCCAAAGCAATGACATATACACTCCATAAAAGAAAGCTTATCTGAGCATGGCAAGACACAGGGAGCTGGAACAAGACCTGCTGACCACTCTCTCCCTCACATCCAGTGAGTGACAGCAGTTGGTTATTTGTCCCCCCAGAATGAAGTGTTCTAATTGCATTCCTCCAGAATGCTTTATTTAGTTTGAGAAATGGCAGACTCTTTCATAAATCAGAACTCAGAAAGAAGCAGCAGACAAGGGAAGATGCAGTAGCAACCCTGCCTGCATACAGGGCTCTCCTAGAAGATGGTGGCCAAGCCTCTGCTGCAGGAAGAGAAGAGGAACTGAAAGTTGGCCCTGTTGGGTGAGCCCTGACCCCTCCAGGCTGACTGTCAT
Organism: Talpa europaea; assembly: GCF_964194135.1. Classification (NCBI taxonomy): domain Eukaryota; kingdom Metazoa; phylum Chordata; class Mammalia; order Eulipotyphla; family Talpidae; genus Talpa; species Talpa europaea. The sequence goes on from NC_140080.1 coordinate 48,814,796, forward strand.
GTAGACAGAGTTATGACTGCACTCACATATTGATAATGTCTTATCTAAGCCACGCAAATGACTGGTGACTTCCACCGACCTCGATGAAAAAAAAAGATGGAGATGAAAGATGGTGCGTGACCTGATCAAGTCTCACCTGCAGCTGAAACAAGGCTGACCTGGCATACCACAGGGACTAGTGGGTCCTGAACCCAAGAAGTTCACACCATAGGCCCTGCGGTCAGACTGCCTGGACTCCCTCTAGTTTCCAGCTCCATGACTCTGGGCAACCAGTGCCTTTTCCTGGGCATGTTTCCTCATGTGTGATGAGGACATTGGGCCCTTCTTGGAATGTGACTTGGGGTAGGACTTGGTATCAAGTGCTTGCTAAGTGAGCATTTGTCATTATCTCCATTGGGATCAAGTCAATTTTTCAACATCACTAAAAAAAAGATGGAAACTGAGGAGTAGAGAGAATATTTTGATAGGTTTATATAGTTTTTAATCCCTATTTAGGTCTTCTTCATATTTTATCTAAACTCCATCATTTATTACAGATCAAAAAATTTTTCTGCAGAATGTAGTAATTTTCCCCCAATACCAATCCTTATATCCCTTGACCCTTTCCATCCTCCCTTTCTTTCTAAGCTTCAGAAAGCTCATTTTGTTTATTAGTGTCCACTATATTTTATAAGCATTTTGTTTTGTTGAGTTGTCAACTCTGTAAATGTCCAATATTTTCATTGTTGTTCTGATTTGCTTTAATATACATACTTCCCTCAAACTCTTTCCATTTTGCTGTAAATAGAAACATTTCATCTTTCCTTATGGCTGAATAATGTTCTGTTTGTGGATACCACATCGTAATCGTAATCAGTGGGCAACTTAGGTTGTTTCCATGTGAGTGTAATATTTTTTTTACTCTTCCCAGGCAACCCCAGTTTATGAAAGCTAAAGAGGGACACCCCTACAAACACCACGAACAGACCCTTCATTTAAGCCAAGCTTGTTCTGGGGCCATGCTGAGAAGGGCTGGTGGGACCAGGCAGCTTGTGAGCGGAGCAGGCATCTGACCATAGGAAGTACAGTGCTATCCCCTCTCCCCAAGGCTCCTATCTCCACACTACCATGGCCCTGCTGGCTGCAAGAATTCAGCAAGGACAGTAACAGCCACACAACCCTCTCAGGAGCACAGGGAGGGGGTGACACCCTCCATGAGCAACCACACTAACCACACTCTGCGCATGTTCTTACCACACACATATATTTGATAGCAAAATCTCTAAATGAAACTTCCAAAGAATCAACACTTGGCAATACTTGATGAGGCTGTATACACTTGTAGGGTAAATGATTTTCAGGCTTTTCTGCCCTCCCACCATTAGGAGTGCCCTGCATTTTGTTACGTTGTTATAAGTTGTGTGGTTCACTTCTGTGGGCCATGGCTGCAGTATTGAGATATTTGCCAAGAGAAGCAGAGGCAGGAGAGAGGCAGGAGAGAGGCAGGAGAGAGGCAGGAGAGAGGCAGGAGAGAGGCAGGAGAGAGGCAGGAGAGAGGCAGGAGAGAGGCAGGAGAGAGGCAGGAGAGAGGCAGGAGAGAGGCAGGAGAGAAAGGGGGAGAAAGAACGCCAGAGAAGCCCAGAGTGAAGACTTGCTGGGGGCCAGGAGGCATAGAAAACATGAGCACAGAGGTATTGCTTTGCTTACCCAGGGTTGTATAGATGGTGAGAGGAAGAGAGGAGGTGAGAACTAGAGTCTTCACTCTTAGCCACAATGTTAAGGAACCTTCACACTAGCCATCAAAATGACTCAGATACAATTTATTAAAAAAATAGAATTACACGTGCAATGATTAAATTCTTGGTACTATTGGACTTCTGTCCATTTCAAAAAGGGGTCTCAAGAAAGGCTATCAAATTTCAAAGACTGCTTGGATATAAAGCTATCTTGTTTATCTCCATGCCCAGCTTACACAGGGCCACTTACAGGGTACCTTTACACGAGACCCTTTACACAGAATGCTTGCATTTCTAGTTATAGATCAGCAAACATGTCACATGCTTAGTCACTTCAAATCCATAACTGTGACTTCAATGAGCCATGCCTCACAGAATGTCCCAACGTGATTTTTTTGTAGAGCTAGATTCTCTTTCCAAATTCATTATAGGATGTAGGGGATTTGTGAGAAGGTCTCCCTGACATGTCCCCATTGCACGCCCGCCCCCATCCTTGGCCACCAGTGGATGGAGAGTTGGATGCCACCAACTTTTGCTTATGGGTCAATCCTTTTTTCCCTCTGCACCAACAGGTCAATGTGTCCTATTTATTTAAACTCTGTGTACCCTCTTACTCCCATCTGTACACAAAAATTGATCTTGGTATTTTCAGTACTTAACATGGTTTCTGAAACACACCAGGTAATTTTTGAAAAAAAATGAACTGAATGCTTATTCAGGTAAGTCTGATAATGGTTAACTGAAAAATACTAATTTCTAGTAAATTAGATAAATTCAAATGATATGATTAATTGTAACTTTTTAAAAGTAAAAATAAGGAACAGTAATCTTTATCAACAAGATGACCCTGAAAGCCATTTTAGCTATGAAAAGATTTTTCTTTCATTCTTTTTTTTTTTTTTAAGAATAATCATTGAAAAAAAAAGAATAAACATTGAACTAAATGTAGTATTTGGGCAATATTTCTAAGATAATGCATAAAACTTAGATAATATTTTGCACATGTGTGTATATGTGTGCATGCATGTTTAGGTGTTATGAGGACAAACAGAAAAAAAACAATATTTTGATAAAGTTCATTTTACCTCAACTTGGGATTTAGAAGTCTGAGTGGAAATGAATGAAGGTACCAATAATTATTTCTCTCTTGTTTTCCTATAGTTACATGTCTTATGGAATGAAAAAATACAATTAGCCTAAACTTATTTTTTCATCGCTAACATTTCCTTAAACTCCGTGTGTGTAGTAACTGTCACAACAATGAATTCAGTATTTAAGCTAAAAGATGACATTGTTTTTCTGAACTCCACAGAACCAAGCTTTTATGCTCACTGGAGTTCTAGCCAAGCTTACGGTTCCCACAGTCCTGAAGGGGCTGGAGCTGCTCTGCTGGAAAATAGATCTTGCTTCCTGACTGGTGAGTCCAGGTCTAAATCTGTGATCTGTCAATGTTTCCCTCTTAGTTCTGTCTTCTCCTTTTCTCAGTCTTCAAGTCATTATCCAAACTTATAGTACACCATTTTTTTTAAGGAATAAAAAAATCCTTCCCAATTGAGTGGGAGTCTATATTCCCTATCTCTAACTCTTGCTATCTCTTAGAAGCCCACCTTTGCAGCCGAGCTGGGTTGTCTGCACCACAGTCTTTTGTTCTTATGGTTTGCTGGTGACCAATTTTATTTGTCCAGGAAACTCCACTATAGCAAGTGGACTCACAAATCCTTCTGTTTGAGCACAACTGTCTTTGTGAATCTTCTCAGAATGGCTACAAAAGTTCTAGTTTATCAGGTTAGTTAGCATTTAATTACATGATGCTTTATGGTTCATTAATTCTAAATCAATTATATATGAGAGAGATATATTACATACATCTTGTACTGCACTGTCCTAAGTATCTTGAGGCTTGAAGTCATAATTTAGGCTTTCTTTGACTAACTCATGGTCCTAAATACAATGTTGAGCATGTGGCAAATACCTGACTTTAGCACACATTTTTCTGAGTATAAGTATATGCTAAATGCTGTGCCAAGCAGAAAGGAGATGGCACCTATCCCTGATAAAGTCCTATTTTCTGGTAAAACTCAAAGTGACTATTCATGATGTGTACTTTAAAAATAAGAGATCAGGCATAAAAATAAAAAAAAAAATTAACTCTAGGTACAACTGGTGGGACTTAGAGCGGGGCAAATAACTTATTCCTTTAGTTATTCTAATCACTCATCTTTAATTGAGCACTTAATATGTGCTCAGGGTAGACATTTGACAAATAATTAAATAGAACAAATGTATAGTGTAAAAACTGTGTTCTTGGGAGTCCTCATTTTTTAGGAAGAGGAAGAAAGAGCAGATAGGGTTTTGAAGGTGCTAAGAGCAAGAACTGGTAAGATAGAGGGGCTGGTGGGTGACATGCAGATGGAGGTGAGTGTCACCTAAAAGAAGTCAGGGTTTTATTCTTGAGCAGAAATTTCAAGTTAGGTCTATGAAAGGGAAAAAGCTGCGGGAAGACAGAAAGCAATAAAGCAAGAATGAAGACCACAGGATGAGAACAGAATGAACAGGAAACTGGTGTGAGACAAAGACATTAACCTGCACTGCAACAGTTAGAGAAATACAGCTGACCCTTGAACAATATGGGTTACCTCTTATATGTAGATTTTCAACCCCTACTCTTGTGCCTCATCCTCTATCCAATATGAAGATGATGAGAATGAACACCTTTATAAAGATCCACATAATTTTCTAGATAATATTTTTTTACTCTAGCTTACTTTATTGTAAGAATGTCGTACACAAGGCATATAACACAAAATATGTGTTAGTTGACTGTTTATGTTGATGGTAAGGCCTTTCATCACCAGCAGGCTGGTAGTAGTTAAAGAGTTTCAAAATTTTGACTGCTGAGAGGATTGGTACCCATAAGCCCCCATGTTCAAGGGTGAAATATAATTCCAACTAGACCTACCAAATGCTCTAGTAGGTTATCAGCCACATGGAACGAAGGTTAAACACCCCCATTTCGTTCCACTTGAAGAAAATATATAAAGTGTGGTCTCTCTTGGAGGGATGAGTCTATAGTTTCTACACTTTAAATCACTGATATTTACTGGATGATTCATAAACTCTTTCTATACAGTCACCACAAGTATTTTGGCACTTTGTCCCAGCACTAAAGCAGTTTCCATACAATTTACTTTAATATAGATTTTATTTGAAAAACATTTGCTTGGCAATTCAGGCTAGCTATTTCTTCCATACTATTAGCACTAACTATGTCCCTCCAGGTGGGCGTAAGAGAGGCATTTCTAACTTTTTTTTAATTTCCTGAATTTTGACCCATACATATGTATTTTCTACTCAAAATGAAGATGCTTTGTGTGGTGAGAAAGTTACACATAAAATTGATTTAATTCGACCTACATACCATAATAAAAGATAGGATAGAAAATGTTTGGGATTATTTTAAGAGGTGAAGAAATAAACCCACACATTCATGTATGACATTCTCATGCGAAAGTAAAAAATTTAAAAGCCAAGGTTTTGAAGGAATCTTCTCAGGAGCAACTTCATTACTCTGTCTCTTAAAAACTCTGTGTATCTTCCTCACAAACCACACATGGTGACTCATTACTGGTTAACTTGTACTGCTCTTCTCGCCATTTCCCAATAGGGAGCTAAAAAGTTCAGAATGTTTTCTCCCAGAGTTACATAAACTCACAATGGTAAGGATGAAGGTATTTTTCATGTTACATTCTTCTCAGAAAGTGTCTTCACTAGCAACTTCCTCCTTCAGCAAATCAAGCAACAAGCTTCTAATATGTCCAAATTTGAAGTGAAACTTGACAACAAAAATCTTTTTGGTTTGACCTTCACACTTTCAAAGGATATGAAGTTTCAATGATAGCTTATCAAAAAAAATTAATATACATATTTGCTTTACTTTGTGATTTAAAAAATCTTTTTCTATCAGGATAAACACTTAAAAGGTAAAGCTGTCCTGTGGCTCACGTCCAGAATCCTCAGTGTGTCAGTGTAGGAGGGAGGAGGCTGCTCCAGCCTGGTCCTCTCCCCCCAGCTCCACTATTAAGAGGATGGATGATATGCTTTTTATTATGTGAAAAGCAGCAGCATGATCCACATTTTATCTGCATTTTGTTATAGTTTTTGGAAATATTCAAAAGACATGGCCAATAGCTTTTCCCCTGAAATATTTATCATGGATAAAATTTATTAGTGTGCTAAAACTAAAGTGTGAACATTTTGATAAGGGCATGGTAATTTTACAGCCTGAGAGTACACTCCTAAATGCACTCATGGAGCACTAAGAGTAAAGGTATCTTCCCAGAGGAGAAACATGGAGGACCCCATGTTAACTAAGTGGTCACAGTTCACAATTACGTACCGGAAGGACACAAGATCACTGCTGTTTCTGCTGCCAGAATACTATGCAAATCTAGTTATGACACAGCACATGACACAGGGAGGGCATTCCACAAAGTCAATGTCTACTCAAGGTCATGAAAGAAAAGGAAGGATGAGAGACTGCTGGGGAATAAAGGCGAAATGGAGACTACAGGCAGCAACTGATTCTGGATGACTGATCTGATTATTGACCATAATTATCACCATTATTATTATAATCACTGTATACTAACTACTTTTGGGGAAACTGATAAAATTTGAATAATGTCTGTAGAAAACAAAATAGCGCTGTATAAATGTTGAATCTCCCAATTTTGATTCCTGTGCTGTGGTTATATAAATGAATGTTTTGTTCATAGGAAATTACACACTGAAGTGTTTAGAAGTAAAGGTGCATGATGTCTGCAACCATCTCTCAATGGTTCATAAAAAATGTGTGTTATTGGCAAAAGAAAATATCATCAGAATGAAAAGAGATACAACTCACTGAGCAAAGATATTTGCAAATCATAATTCAACAAAGGGTTAATGTCCAACATATGTAACAAACCCAAACAAATCAACAATAACAATAACAACTCAAAAAACAAACCCTGACTAAATTATGGGCAGAGGCTCTGAATAGATAATTTGCCCAAGAAGACATACAGATAGCCATGAAAAGATATCCATCATCTCTCACTGTTGGGGAAATGCTAATCAAATCCACAATGATATACCTCACATCTATGAGAATGCCTATCGTGCAAAAGACAAAAGCTGTCTTTTGGTAATTGTATTTGGCAACTGGTAAAAGTGTTGGTGAGGACATGGACTTATCTACTGTTGATGGGAATGTAAACTGGTGCAGCCATTATGGGTAACAGTATTGCTATTTCTCAAATAACAGATCCCACTTTATCTGCAGAATTTACCCAAAGAATACCCCCATGCTCATTGCAGCATTATTTGCAATAGCCCAGAGTTGGAAACAACATAAGTATTCATCGACAGATAACTGGATAAAGAAGATGTGCTATAAAATACAGTAGAATATTATTCAGCTATAAAAAAAAATGAAATCCTCCCTTTGCAACAACATAGATGAACCTAGAGGGTGTATGCTATGCAAAATAACTCAGATGGAAAAAGAAAAGCACTGTATGATTTCATTGATAAAGAAAGTACATAAAGAAACAAAAGGAATGAACTAGATAAAACAAAGGTAAACCTTCAGTACATAAGACCAAATTAGTGATTACCAGAAGAAGAGGGGGAAGTGGAATTGGTAAATTGGGCAAAAGGGGTGAATTGTATAATGAAGGATGGAATTAAACTTAGTGGTGAACTTAAAAGTACTATATATAGATATTGATTTATAATGATGTATATCTGAACACTATATCATGTTATAAATCAATAAAACTTTTTTTTAAAGATTTTTTATTTATTTATTTATACAAGCACTGGATACAGTCAGAAGCTCAGGAGGGTGAGAGAATTCACCAGAGCAAGGGCAGGGAGCAGAACAGGCAGACTGACAAAATACACTGCTGAGGGGAGCAGTGGGCGCCACAGGAGAGGTCTGTGCGCCATGTGGGACCCTTGCCGGTGGCCAGGGATCTAACCAGTGCTGCAGAGGCTGCGGACAGCTTCGCAGCCCAGTGCTCAACCGCTGCGCCGCCAGGGGAGGTCCCCAATAAAACATTTTTAAAACGTGTGTACATATAGAAAGAATGAAAAAGCCAAACATTAACCATGGTTGAATCTGGGTGAAGGGTATATGATATATGGGAAGAAGTTCTGTGTACTACTTTCACATTTTTGAGTAAGTATATAAATAGTTTCAAAATAAAAGTTACCACTTATTAGGAATGTTATATCATACATCTTATGATAACATTTCAAAGAAAAAGTGAAATTTGGAAAGGGTGTCTTCATTGAAGCTCTAGTATCTAACTAGAATACATGTATCTAACTGAAATATTTTATTACAATGATAGTAATTCCTTTTATTAGCATACCAGACATGCATAGGGACGTATGGCGATAATTCTTCCTGAGCATTTAGGCACACACATTATGAGACGTGGAAGCAGGTGTCTGATGGATGAAATGTCCTTCGCCCAATGACAGACAACCCAGGAGTGACATCCCAGGAGCAGACATGTAAGAGTGGCCTCTATGAATCTTTGGTCTTTCAAAGGCAACTTGCTTTTCATCACCCCTAGACTAGAATCACCGAGTGGATCTCAGCAGCCTTGGAAGGGGCCCAAACCGCGATCTAGACACACAGGCCTTTCCTAACAAACACTGCTCCTTCCTCCAATATGTCAGGGGTTGATGCCCCACTTTCCCCCACAAAGTGTTCCAATAATCCCTACAAACATGTCTCTCACAGCCGTAGGCAATGGGATCAACTGAATTTGTTTGTAAGTCTGCATTCCCTATGGACAACAAGCTCTTTGGGGAACAGTCTCCTTATTCATCTTGGTATCCACAGACACTTGAGTCTGTGGAATAAATACTGAAGAAGCCTGAGGTGCTAATGTGTAAGATGCTCTTGCTCCCGTGTGTCCTTCTTGACAGAACCTTCACACCCAGTTTTGACAAGAAAAGCCTGGGGGGGTCATCACTGTTATACCACTGAAGACGACTGCTCTTGGCTTACTCTGTTAAGACAACCTGTAATTAGAAACTGAGGAAAGGCGACACAATGGAAAGAGTGGCTTAGTCAAGGTCACACAGTGGCAGGACTGGGTTCTGTGCCCAGGTGGTCTGGCTCCAGTGCCTTCCCTCACACAGGGATGCAGCCCTGTCCAAGGATGCAGAGACCTGGATGGGTATCTTTGGAGCATCCTGCCTACTTCCTGCCCCAGGTGGGTACTCCTTCTAGGTCCCGTCTTTCCTTGAACACATTGAGGCAATGCTGGAGCCCAGAAAGACTCCTCTCCATGCAGCTCTGTTCAGGCAGCTGGTCCCCCAGAGGGTGGCTCAGTACCAAGCACCTGAGCGGGGTCCCAAGATGCCCCTAAACAGTTTCTGTTTATTAATTAAAACTGAAGTGACTCTCTTTGATGCCACATATAAGCAACTTTCAGAGTTTCAGATCACTGCACAACACACACTTCCCACTTTTTATACTGCTAATGTTTCCTCCTTTCTCTTTTAAAACACTAAACCTGGGCCTCCCTGGTGGCAAAGAGGTTAAAGTCGCAGCGCTATTAAGCTGTCACCAGCCACTGCAGCATGAGTTTGCTCCCCCACCAGGGAGGTGACCCACATGGCCCAGCAGACTTTCCTGTCTTGCCCACTGCTCCCCTCAGAAGTGTATTTCAGTAGATCATCCTGTTCTGCTCCCCAATCTGTCTGGTGAATTCTCTCACCTCCATACCTCTGGCCTAAGCCCCAGCTCTTCTATGCATAAATACATAAATCTCTAAAAAAATACAAAACACTAAAGCTTACTACCTCAAAGGACAAAGAACACGATGGCTGCTTGGGATGGAATTAAATCCACTTTTGAGTAAAAATGTTGGTTTCCTGTTTTGCTGCTGTGCCCTCTTTCCTTTAACATGACATGAGGTCCCCACCATGGGCCAATTCCAACTCATTACACACACAGCTCTTTGCTGAGGGCGGCAAAGAGTCTGATTAGACTTTTTTTTTTAATTTATACAAGCACTGGGTACAGTCAGAAGCGCGGGAGGGTGAGAGAATTCACCAGAGCCAGAGCAGGGAGCAGAGCAGGCAGAAGGACCGAAGTACACTGCTGAGGGGAGCAGCGGGTGGCAGGAGAGGTCTGCGCGCCATGTGGGACCCTCCGCTGGTGGCCTGGGAGCAGCCGGGGATCGAACCGGCGCTGCAGAGGCTGCAGGCAGCTTCGCAACCCAGCGCTCAACCGCTGCGCCACCGGGGAGGCCCGAGTCTGATTAGACTTTAAGTAGATGAGCACACAGAGAGGTTTTCAGGTATAATCTGATACAACCTGGAAGAGTGAATCTGGGGAGGGAAGGGTGGGAATGGAGAGAGGAAGAAGCATGTTCCCCAGGAGCTAATACAGCCAGCTGCCACTTTCTGACAATGCTGGTAGGGCCCAGGGGCTCTCTGATGGGGTGCAGGGATAGATAATGGGGATTCAGGTAGAGTCCACAGACTGGGTTCCCAGGGACCATAGTTTTCACCTGATTTACATAGTGGGCTTCAAAGACACTTTGGAATGGGGGTGAGAGTGCTCAGTGGTTAAAAAACACAAGGAAGACCACTAGCTTGGATGATGTGGACTCCAGAATTTCACAAACTTTCCCCAGAGGAGACAGTACAAGACACGGGCAGGAGCAGCTTCCATGGATGAGGGGGTCGCCCTCCTCAATGCAGCTCAGGAAGCCCTGCCCCAGCCTCTCTCGCTCCTCCTTTCCTGAGGGCGGCCACTGCGAGAGGTCACATCTTTACACAGGACTGCACTGAGTTTCTGGGGCCTCACCCAGTGATTCCTGCCCTCTGGGTTTATGTTAACATGCAGGTCTGATAAAACATCAGCTCAGGAAATATCAGGTGGTGAAGTCAGAACACCGCCTGGCAGATCACACCATTTTCTGTCTCTCCTTAAGTCTTGTTTATTCTGTTCCTCTTAAAAAGCTAGCAAACACAACTGTAACAGAGCCAATAAAATATCTGCATTTTACAAAGAAAAAAATCAAACAAATTAATAATTTATTTTAATTCACAAATAACTTTGTTTGATATTATGCTAACAGCTTTTTGGGAGGTGGGGCGGACAACTGCAATATTTTTTATGTTTTATAAAAGCTTAAATGATGCACATTCTGTCAAGTCATCACCTAAGACTAATTATTTTCTATCACTTCATGGGTGATGAGCTGCATATAAAGACGTGTGCTAACCAGAGGGGGGCTCCTGGGTCTAACACAAAGATAATTTAAGTTTTGGGTGTATACATGAGAGCAAAACTGTAATGAGGTAACTGTCAATCAGTTACACCACCCCATACCCACTGCCCTTACCTGTACACCAGCATCCGAAACAGTTGCCTTACTTCCAGCCTTGCCTCCCTGCAGTCGGTTCACCCACTGTCAGAGTGATCTTGATACAAAACCAATCAGATCTCATAATTCCACTGTCAGATGCTCCAAAGGCTTCCCAGGTCAGTACAGACCAGCCTAAGAGACCAGGAGATTTGTCCCTAACACTTTCTCTAACCACACTAGCAACTCTGAGCTCAATGAATAGATCACAATCTATGAGGATGAATTAAATACTGCACATGTCTCAGCCGTGTGTCTTCTCTTTCCTTATTCTTCCTTTTTAAAAAATGCTATCCGGTATAAATCTGGGTCTTTCTTTCCATTACAACTTAAGTTTCCCATAATTCAATTGAAATTCAAAAGGCAATATAAAGAGGAAAGGAACAAAGGTAAACATAAGTGTGATATTCTTAGAGGAAATTCTTAAGATATCACTAAGATAAGTTTGGAATTTTTATTATAAAGAGGAATCTCATGTAGAATTTTAAAATATTCTTATTTTAAAATTAATTTTTAATGATAAAATATATTTGGTTCAAAAATGCTTTATCTCTCTAGGAAAGTAAACTTAATACCCTCAAGGAATTAGACTGGGACAATGAAAGGCTTCCTCTAGGATTGGATCTTAAAAATGTATTATATTTAGTACATTAGTATTATGTTTACTATTAAAATACCTCATTTAGCCCCACTTTTATAATGTTTACAGAAACACATCTTTAAATAAAGGTTAATTTTCTCTCAATGCACCAAGTGTTAACTAATGTGTAAGTGAGAAATTTATCTTGATAGGATTCTTAGAATTAATCAAAGTAACACAATCTAATAACATAAGTGATGTAAATATTTCACATCACTCTGGAGTAAATGAAAATTGTGTGCAAATTAATATATATAATTCACTGATATAAAATTGCATTTTCAGAAAGTTATATAAAATATCAATTGTTTCATTTATATGTGACTATTATAAACAAACAATCACATTTAACATAAACATAGACACATATGACAACAGAACATTAAGATTTAAAACTACCAAAAATGCTTTCTGGAAACATTATAATTACATTTGCAGATTCTGCTGGTTCCCAATTTCCTTCTATTTTATTGATAATTAATTATGGGTTCTGAAAATAATATTCAAGTAGCCTTAACATATCTTTCACATCTAACATATAATGTATCTTTCATCTTAATATAAAAATATGTGAATTCAAAGAAAATGGTTTCTTGACTTTTACTTTATTAAAACTATTCATTTTTTTTTTAAATCTATTCATGTTTTAGTTCAAAAACGCTTGGGCAACTTAGATGCTTTAGAGTCCTTTGTAGTAATACATGTGGGAGTTACTGTTTCCCTTATCATTGTATAGTTTGTTATAAACAGAAGAAAGGACTTGTGTGATGGATTAATACATCTTTATCCTAATTTCTCACTATATGTCAAGAATAATTATTTCCTAAACGAGAACCACATTGAGATTCTTTTATGATAACTTTTAGGCAAATATGACCATATAAAATTAAGAACTCAAACATGTGTCTATAAATGTGTAAGTCAAAATCTGAATGGGAATGCCACACAAAATTTCAGCTAGGACCTTATAGTTTTGGGTGACTTCTGCAATATGTACACTATCATAGAGTGTGGCAATAGCTCTAGCTGGTGGAGTATTGCTTACCCTCCGCATTTTTTCCCATTAAACCCCTCCAAGCCATCCCACTAAAGTCACAGTTTAGTAAAAAATAATGTGCCTGCTATGTTAAATGTCTCAGCTCCATCTTCCAGTCAGTTCACTACCTCAACTTCCTTCTTATTACAATTTCTAGAGATCTCACTGGCAGCACTGGCATACTCATCAGAAGTAAAAACCACACAAGAGGATGCAAATAATAGTTTTTCTATAAAAAAACATAATTATTATCTGCCATCTGGATACAGATCCTTTAGAGTAGACACCAAAGCTTGCTAAAGAGAAGGTAGGCCAGCGGGATGCCACCTTCTGTACTTCAGTCAGCAGGGACCGGCCTGCCTGTTCGACCCCCTGGGATCTGTGTACATTCCTTCCCAGAGAGCATTTTGAGAATGAAAAACATTTCACCTGGCCAGGTAGTGAAAACCCTGGAACACCGTGATTGATAGGAACACACAGTAAGTGCACACGCACACAGAGTCAGCTATAACAAGACTTATTTTCTGAGAAGTTAGCAAATACATTTGCCTTTGAAACACGCTTAATCAAAACATGCTTAAACAGCATTTTAAAGAAATGTATATCCACCAAATGAGAGAAAACCAGTACTCAGATCAGCTTTTTGCATAAATAATACTGCCATCCCTGTGATTAGGAAAACAGCTCCAAACACTGCAGGTATGAAGCAACTACATCATACATCAAACAGCAGACATTCAGAAGTGAACAACGTCTTTTTATTAAAGCATGCATTCTCCTCTTGTTTGATCTGAAAGATGCTATCTTCAAAATAAATTGAGTTCTTTCTTCCTATTATTTCCATGGAGGCAGCCCTATACCATAAACTATTTCTTTACTCTTTTTATCTGGGAAAATGCTTAATTATTAACTCAGAAATACATATGAGCGAAAATACCATCAATATTTCTTATTGTTTTCCTGATAATTAACCTCACCAACACATTCACAGAAGCCTTTCTTACAATTCTAATGTTAACATTTTAACAAACGCAAATATTTCAGTATAAACAAACCATTTCTTTTAAGCAGAGAGTTAGATTTTGAAGAAAGTTAAATAATGAATTAACATTGACGCTCAGTAAGCAAGTTCATTTTGCACCATTTAAGTATTACAATAAAGATTTACTTACCTGGGAATATTCAAAGTCAGTGATCGGGGCTATACTCTTTATATAGTCTGACCGAAACTGGTTTTCGGGGTTAGCCAGTGGAACAGGAGGTATTATAGTACTCATAGCTGAAACAATTGTCTGAAATGAAATAAAGGAGAAAAAGGTGTGGATAAAGATAACAGTTATGCTCTATATATGATAATCTAAAATACAGCAGTTCAATCTACACAGTTTTACCTTTCTGGTAAAACAAATAAAAAAGTCCTTACCACAATAGCATCTTTAACATTTTTCCGGATGTCCAGAATTTTCTGTTTCTTTTCCCTGCATTAAAAAAGAACTGCTATTAATTTAATTTACCTTTAGCACTGACTTGAATCAATGAAGTGGGTTTTTAAATTTCCAGCTGCAGCATAGGGTTGAAGTGATTTTACTAGAGTTTCAAGAGCAGCAAAGCTGCAAGAACTGCAAAGTTTTTACTCAGGAAAGGAAAACATCACCCATTTCTAATTTGTACCCACAGAGATTACACAAAAATGGCAGAAGAAAAACAATAGAACTATACTTGTAAATTATTTTTTTAATATATCCATGTTGATAGTTATGGATTGGAATAAATGCGGATAAATGACAGGGAGAGAAGAATAACATCATACTTTGTTCAACAAATTGCTAATATTTTCCTAGACATTAATAGAAAAGGAATTTGTCTAATTAAAACACATTCAACAACAAATTTCTGTTGTTAAAGGTCTAGTTAACGACCAAAATTAACTGTTCAGAAGAAAGCACTTTTGGGAAGACTGGGCGACAAGTGACAAAGCTGCAAGCAGTTTGGAAGCAAAAGCTGATGTTGATCATTCCTTACTCTGGATTGAAGCCATTTACATGCAGGATCCTCATCTGTTTGACGATAGTGCTTTTCCCAGACTCACCAGCTCCTACAAATAAACAAAAAGAATGTTGGGATTTGCAGCGTGATACCGTTGCCATTTCACATCGACCCAGACTGAACAATAATCCCACCCCTGCTCAGTCGTTTTCCAGCACGAGCCAGTTCTGCGCTGGGGCGGCGGGAGACCCAGGGCCCGGTTGCTCAGCGGGGCGAGGGCGCGCGAGGCTCCCGCCCGGCCCTGCCCGCCAGGCCCTCGCGCCGGCGGCTCCCGGCTCGCGCTCCGCTGGGCCCAGGCCACCGCGCCCCTTACCCAGTAGCAGCAGGCGGTGAGTGGCTTTGTAAGCCAGGCGCTCCTTTTGCAATTGTTTCTCGATCTTCTTGTTGGCCTCGCGTCTTTCTTTTTCGTCGACGCCCTGGTCTTCGGCGGTCTTGCTATTACCCAAACACCCCATGCCTGCCTGCTTGGCTGGACGTCAGGCACCGTTAGGGATGGGCACAAAATGTGCAGATGTGTGTGGCTCCTGTGACGTCTTCTCTTCCTAGCTGCTGAAAGAGCCGGTCTGGTCTCGGTGTGTTCCGATCAGAGCAGTCGTGTCGTCTCCCTCCCTCTGCCCACCGCCAACTCCCAGCTAAAAAGGATGCAAGGAAGACGCTCGGAGTCAAATGCTTTTTAAAGATAACTATTTAGAATGATCTGCGGCGTAAATCACACACAGGGAGCGGGGCTGGCCCTAGGGCGAGGGGTGCGCTGGAGTCAGCCGAGGTGGCGCTGCGTCCCCCGCGCGCCCGGCGCCCCTCGCGGAGCTCGGTGCCCTCAACCCCGCCCCCGGCGGCGCAGCCCGAGGCGCGCAGGCTAGACCCCCGAGGGTGAGGGCGCGCTCCGCCGGGTGCCAGGGGGTCCCGCCGGTGGGGACCGTCTGCTGCGCGGAGGGATGGAGAGCGCCGCCGGGTCCCGTCAAAGGCGACCGCGGGCACCTGCAGCTCGCCCGCGCGGGCTCTGCCCTCGCACCACCCCTCCCGGGTCTGCGCCCCCCCGGGGTCTCCGCGTGGAGGGAAGGGGAGCTGGCAGGCTCCGGGGTGGCGGGGCTGGGATCGTAGAGGGGCGCTCGCGCCCACTGGGTCGGAGGGGCAGGGAACTGACCTCCAGGAGCCCGACCCGCGGGAGGCTCACCCGCGTGGGGTCCGGACCGCGGCCGCGTGCGCTCTCGCACCCCGAGCCCGGGAGAGTGGGTCTGGGCGTGCGCTCCCCTACGTTCCCTCCGACGCCTCCCTGCTCGCAGGCAGGCGAGGACTCGCGCAGGATCATGCATATTCTATCAGGGAGGAGGATCTGTAAGAGGCTCACCAGTCACACCGCCTTTGTTGCACTCATTTTCTAGACTATTCCAGCGCACCCACGCCGCCGCCTCCCTTGCCTTCTGTCTTTACCTCAGCCCCCGTTTCTCCTTTGGAGTTCTCTGAACAGCTCTACTACTTTTCTAGAAGGCACTGTGGCATCGAACTTGGCACAGCAGCCCAGCAGCAAAGGGAGGGCAAGCGACTGGCCAGTGTTTCTCCCGTATTGTCAGAGTGTGAAGGCCCCTCCAGTCCCTTGTTGTAGCTCTAGCCAGCCCAGGTGGGGGCGCTGCATGTCCCACGGCTGCACGTGGTGGAGAGAGGGCCACTGAAGTGAAGGGACAGGAGTCATGGGGAACCAACCATCACTGAGCATTGGACAAGATCATTTCTGCTGCATTGCTGCAAGGAGTGAGCTCTAGGCTCAGGGGGCCTGGCCTGGAGCCCTAATTCTTTTACATGCCCTTTGGCTGGCTCAGACCTCAAGTCCCTCACTTTTTTTCCAAAGCCACCATATCCCCCTCTCTTTGAGCCTGGCCTTCGCTTTCACAGAGAGCAAATGTCATCCCCAGCGGTGCTCCTACTGGGCCGCCCAGCCTCTGCTCCTGGCTCCCAGGGGCTTGGTGGAACTCACTTTACTTCTCTGCCTCTCCCCTCTTTACCAACCTCTCCCTTTTCTACTGGCCTGTTCTTCAAGAGCTCACATTCAATTAATTGGGCAGACCCCAATTAAATCTGAGCGCACCTTTTTTAGTTTCATCAATTTTCCTCCTGCCATCCATGGTCAAGAGTGAAAAGAGAACCTGATCTCCCTGTTCTTCTTTACTTCCTGCTCACATCTCAGCTCATGGTCCCTGGCTTGGGGCCCTCTTCCTACACATAAAATATCCCACCCACGACCTTACTGGCCTCCCAGGGGCTAAACCATGCTTCTTGGACCTCTCTGTGGAGCTGGTTTCTGATCCCCTAGAGACTCTCTTGTCCTTTGGCTTTCCACTCCATGGCTGTTTTCATTTCTTGCTCACACTCTAGTGTACCTTGGCTCCTTCAGGGAGTGGATCCTCCTCCCCAGCCTTCCTCTTCTTAGGCACACACGCTCCTGGCGGGGTTCCCTATATCCTCCATACTCTGTGCACACAGTTCTGACAGTCTGTGTCTGATCTCCAGTGCAGTCAGCCTCTTGTCCACCACAGTCCCCAAGTCCACTGCCACCTCCATGCCTCACACTGTCTGTAAGGACAGAGCTCACCCCCTGCTTCCCCCCCGCCACCCCCATTCCTCAAACCTGCTCCTTTTCTCTCTCTCCATGTGACTCAGACCCCTGGCTCTCCAGATCACAAGTCAGTCATCCTTGACTTCCTTTTCTTCATGCAAACTCCCAAAGCCACTGTGTCCCAGTGGATCTGTTTCCAACACAGCTGTCCTGTCCTGTCCACTGTCATGGTCTTCAATTGTGAATCTAGTTTGGATTCTGAATCACTATGTTGCCACAGTGACAAAATCTGACCATGTCACTATATCACCACATACAAGACTCCAGGCATGGTCCTCCCACTGCCGTGATATAAACTCCAGCCATCCTTCCAACTGCTTGCTCTCCCCAAACAGCTCTTTCAAAACTCCACTGGGTTTTGGACTCCACAAGGCAGGGGCTGAGTTTGCCCTTAGCCCCTGTGCCTAGCTCAGTGCCTGGCTCAGGAGCTGCCTGGAGAAACAGGATTGAATGGATGCCTGAATCCTTGAGGCAAAGATAGCTTCTGTTCCCAGTTTGGGTTCTCAGATTTTAAATTAATAAATTATGTCTCCAGTTTAGTACTATTTTGAAAATAAGACTACTTTTAAAAAAGGAAATAAATTACTCTTCTCCTCAGAAGCAGAAGCATCATAGTGTATGGTACTGTATGGGAGTGAGGGAGAGCTCTGGCTTTGTGGAGAAGACTATGTTAGGACCATTGTCAGGCCCACACTGTGTAAATGGCCACACACATTCACACATGGCTACATCTACCAGCCTGGACTATAGCTAAGGGGGCCGTCAGAAGGCAAGCAAAAAATGTAACATAGTGGAATGTTTATAAAGATTTGTCAATTGTTTTAATGCCAAGGATTGTATAAGTTGTTAATGGGAAGAAAGTGGACAAAAAGAGACCCACGAAAACTTATAAATGAAGAATTAAGAATTAGAACCCAGAAATTATACTTTTAAGGCAGCCCAATACTCAGTTATCCTAAAAATACAGCAAAAGGTTTCCACTTGTTGAGATCAAGAAATTAAATATACTTTTTACAAGTGCAACTTAATGACTAGATATGATGAAAAACCTGCTATAATATGCCCAGAAAGTTAATGCGTAGATAATATAATGATAATTTATTCATGCAAAATAGCTTCTACTACTTATCTAAAGATTGCTGGCACTGGGCTAAATCCTACCCATGGAATAACTGATTTAGTATTTTAATAACCAAAAATGAACTATTGTCACTATTATTTTACAGAAGCTTAGAGGGGTGAATAAGAGGCACATCTGTGTGTAAACTCTGTAACTGGGCTGCAGTATCTGCATGACCTACAGTGTGTCCCACGATGCAATGATAACACGCAAGGGCAATGTCCTTATAAAGTGATGCAACATTTCTTAAAAGGAATGTAAAGTCAATCTTGCTCAAGTCATTTTATTCCTTGTTTTTCTTTTTCTTTTCTTTTTTCTTTCCTCCATGCCCCTCCCACCCCTTCCTCTCTCCCTTCTTTAACACAGTCACCAGTCCTTTTCCTCCTCGGGTCTAGGAAGCTGATGCTCATTTGGTTTTGAGCCATGGGATCAGAATGCAGAGTCCCAGCTGGCTCACCTGGAGTGGCGGGGGCGGAGCTGTGGGGGAGCGGGCAGAGCAGTGCAGGGCTGCCTGCGGCGCCCGCATCTGTTGCCAGGCAACGGCAGAGCCGCGCAGCCCGGCACCTCGCGGCTCACAGCCAACCGCAGAGATGGAGGGCTGGTTGCCCTGAGCCCAGCTGCCGCTGAGCGGGGCGGCATCCACCGCAGGTCGGGAATTGGCTGTGCCCCAAAGCAGGCTAGGAAAGGTTCTGGTCAATTCAAGGAAAATTGGGGGGCGGAGGAAAAAGCACAAAGTTTGGGGCAAAAGGGCAAAGGTAAAAGAAAACGGAGTTTTCCGCACAACTGTTAATGTTTAAGACAGGGTATCCCTGATAGTTTCCTACATTTGAACATTTAATCATTCAAATTTCTTTTACATTTGGTTTTGTAAATTTTGATTCATGATTTAAAAATTTACTTTTGTCTCAGTTGTTCTGATTGAAGTCAGCAAATGTTTAAAAAATTGTCACCTGTCCACTGGATAGCTGAACTCAAGTCCATGACAGCAATAAAAACACATTTGTTTCCCACTGTAAGGAGGTTCCCCACAGAACGTTAAAAAACAACTCTATGAAGAAATTCAAGGAAATTCAGTTTATGACAAGGTTTGAACAATGGCTAGAGCACTATATAGCATATGATAGCGGGCATATGGAATTTAACTTAAAAATCTATTTAAAAATTTAACTGATATTTCTTTATTGCTACTTTATTTTTTTAACATTTTAAAAACATTTTTTAAGATTTATTTATTTATGCATACAAGAGCTGGGGTACAAGGCCAGAGATGCAGGGGGTAAGAGGATTCACAAGAAGGGCTGGGGGAGAACAGAACAGTCAGACTGACCGAAACACACTGCTGAGGGGAGCAGCGGAGGAGACAGAAGAGGTGAGGATACCCTTACTAGGCATTACCAGCATAGTACACCCAGCACCAAATCACCCTTGAGTCCACAACCATAGTCCACTGTGTTTCCTTCCCACTTTGTTCTTTATTTTTTTAATTATTTTTTTATTAATTTTTTCCTTATGTTATTATAGTCCCCACTCTTTCTCTATCCCCTACCCTCTCTGAATGCTTCAGCTCTATAGTCAGCTTTTTAGTTTTTAAGCACTGTCTGCTACTTGTCTTTCTCTGACTTATTTCACTTTTTATTATCCCTTTCAGCTCCATCTATGTTGCTGCAAATGGCATGAGTTTATCTTTTTGATCACTGAGTAATTGTATATATATATATATAGTAATTGTATATATATATAGTAATTGTATATATATATGGGGTTTGTGTGTGTGTGTGTGTGTGTGTACACCACTTCTTTTTGATTCACTCATCTGTTTTTGGGAATTTAGGTTGTTTCCATAATTTGGCTATTGTAAATAGTGCTGCAATAACCTTGGAAGGGCAAGTTTCCTTCTGAATTAGTGTTTCTGAATTTTTTTGGTAGATGCCTAGGAGAGGAGTTACTGGGCTGTATGGCAGATCCATTTTTAATACTATGAGACAATCCCATACTGCTTTCCATAAGGGTTGGGCTGTCTGCATTCCCACCAGCAGTGTAGGAGTGTTCCCTTTTCTCCACATCCTCACCAGCATTTGTTGTTTCTGGTCTTTCTGATATGGGCCTCTCTCAGGTGGGAGATGGTGTCTCACTGTGGTCTTGATTTGAATTTCCCTGATGATAAGTGATAGCAAACATTTTTTCATGTGCTTACTTTTAGTTTATATGTCTTCTTTGGAGAAGTGTCTGTTTAATTCTTCTGTCCATTTTTGATTGGGTTGTTTTCTCGTTGTTAAGTTGTATCTGTTCTTTGTAGATCTTGGATGTCAATCCCTTGTCAGGTATGTGGTGTACAAATATTTTCTCCCAAGTGATGTTGAACATTTTTTCATATGCCTGTTGGCCATTTGCATTTCCTCTTCAGAGAAGTTTCTTTTTAGCTCTTCTGCCCATTTTTTGACTGGATTATTTTCTTTGTTTGTGCTGAGTCTCATCAGCTCTTTGCAGATTTTGTGATCAGTCCTTTATCATTAGTGTTGTGTGCACAAATGTTCTCCCAGTCGGTGGGGTTTCTCTTTGTTTTTGTTATTGTCTCTTTTGCTGTGCAGAAGCTCTTTTCATTTTAGCTATGGTTTCTTTTGCTGTGCAGAAAATTCTTAGTTTGATCAGTTGTTTATGTTCTCTTTTGTTTTCCTTGCTGTTGGGGACGAATCCCTAAAGACATCACTGAAGCTTATGTCATGCAGTGTTTTGCTTATGTTTTCTTCTATGTTGTTTTGTGGTTTCAGGTCTTACATTCCAAATCTTTCATCCATTTTGAATTGATTTTTGTGTATAGTTGAGAGACGTGGTTTAGTTTCATTCTTTTGCATGCAGCTATCCAGTTTTCCCCGCACCATTTATTGAAGAGGATATGCTTGTTCCAGTGTACGTTCTTGGCCTTTTTGTCATAGATAAACTCTCCATATAAATGTGGGTTTATTTTTGGGCTCTTGATTATATTACATTGTTGTCTTTTTTGTTCTAGTACCAGGCTGTTTTAATTATTATGGCTTTGTAACATAGTTTGAATTGTGACTTCATTCTTTTTTTTTCAGGATGGCTTTGGCTATCCAGAGTCTTTTGTGATTCTATATGAATTTCAATAGTGTTCATTCTAGTTCTTTGAAAAATGACATTAGAGACATTTTTATGTCTCTATGTATTGAATGCACTGAATCTATGTATTACTTTGGGTTAGATGGTCATTTTGACAACGTTGATTCTTCCAATCAGTGAATAGGGAATATTTTTACATTTCTTTGTGCCGCCTTCTGTTTCTTTTAACGATGTCTTATAGTTTTCTTTGTATAGATCTTTTATCTTGTTAGGTTTACTTCTAGGCATTTAATTTTTTTTTTTTGTGATTTTAGCATTTTGTTCTTTAGATCAAAATGGCACTAGGATTCTTGAAACAGATATATCAAATGCATTAAAAGAAGAAGCACAAAATAGTTCAGAACATGTGAATAGTCACTAATTCAATGGTATCACAGTGCTCCAAGAAACTAAAAGCCACAACCAGTTTTTCAAACATCATGGTGGGTGATCTCCCAACTATACACAAAAATCAATCACTGGTGTGCATTGCTCATCCACCAAAGCTCTAAGGTCAATACCGTATTACCTTCTATCCTCTTTCCAGCTCCCCCATCTTCTCTGGCAATCAGTTAATTTTTCACAGAGTCTAAGCAATATTTCTGTTGTGCTTTTCCAGTTTGCTTTCTTTGGTTATGTATATTCTGAAAATTAGTGAAACCAGCTGGTAACAGTCTCTCACTTTCTGACTTATTTCACTTAGTACAATCACCTCAAGATCCATGTATTTTGTCCCCAAATGCACTATTTCATTTTTTAAATAACTGAGTAGTATTTCATTAAGCATATTTTCCATAAACTCTTCATTTAGTAGTTGGTATTGCTTGATCATATAGTATTTCCACTTTGTTTTCTTGAGCGATCTCCATACTATTTTCCACAGAGACTGCACCAATTTACATTCTCACCAATGGTGAATGAGAGTTCCTTTTCTGGCACCTACTCACCAATATTTGTTGTTTCCAGTATTTTTTTTATTTTTTTTTGCTATAGACTATTCTCACAGGTTGAGATAGAATCGCATTGTGGTTTTGATTTGTATTTTTGTATTGCCCTTAAAAAGTGATGTTGAGCATTTTTTCATGTGCTACATTTGATGTGAAATGTCTTATTTAAAAGTATCTCTTTAGGTCGTTTACTTATTTTGTGTTGATTGAACTCTATTTTGCTGTTGTTGAGATGTATATGTTCTTCATATTTTTTGGAAATTAATGCTCATCAGATGTGTGATAGGCAAATACCTTCTTCCAGTCTGTAGGTTGCTGTAGTGGCAGGAAGGGCACAGAGTATCTATGATCTGAGCAGATGGGTAAAGGAGAGTCTTGGAGCCCTCGGTGGCTTTCTCAGGCTTTTACTGAGCTGTATTGGTAGTGTGGCAAACAGGTACACCGCAGGCAGGGGTGCTGGGGGGGGGGGGGGCTAGGAGGCCGGCAGGCCTCCAAGCCCCCAGCAAGTCTTCACTCTGGGCTTCTCTGCCCCTTTCTCTCTTTCTCTCTCCTGCCTCTCTTGCTTCTTCTGCTTCCGCTTCTCTTGGCGACTATCTCTCATTACCCTTCCCATGGCCCACAGAAGTAAATAAGACAGTTTGCAACAATATAACAACTGCAGGTGCCCCACCAGGCAGGGCAATGCTAATGGTGGATGGGCAGAAAAGCCTGAAAAACCATTTACCCTACAGTTTGCCTTTTGACTTTTGTGGTGACTTCTTTCAAAGTGCAAAATCTTTTCAGCTTTATGCAGTCCCTTTTGCTTATTTTTGCTTTTATTTCCTTTGCTGTTCAGTTGCATCCCCAAATACATCTTTGTGATTGATGTCCAAGGGTGTATCACCTATTTTTTAAAATATATTTTATGGTTACAAGTCTTATTTTCAAGCCCTTAATCCATTTTGAATTAGTTTTTGTGTGTGGTTAAATAACTAATATATATCTATAGTATATATATACACACATATATTTTCTTTATATATACATATATGCATACACACACACACAGAAATATAAGTAAATGGCTATGTACCACTCTCCAAGTTTTCCAGCACCATTTGTTAAAGAGGCTTTCCTTTCTTCACTGTATGTTCATGGCTCCTTTGTCAAAGATTAACTGTTCATGTTAATGTGGGTTTACTTCTGGGCTCTCTATTCTATCGATTTGTGTTTCTGTTTTTGTTCCAATATCACACATCTATCACTGCGTAATACAGTGTGAAGTCAGGAGTGTGATACCTGAATTGTCTTCCTTTCTCTAATGATTGCTTCGGCTATTTGGATCTTCTGTGGTCCCGTACATATTTTATAATTGTTTGTTCTACTTCCTTGAAAAATGTCATAGGAATCTTGACAGGTATTGCACTGAATCTGTAAATTGTTTAAGTTAATAAGCTAAACATGTTTATTTAAGTTTTAACAATGTTTATTTTTCCAGTTCATGAATATGGGATTTTTTTTATTTCTTTGTGTTTTATTTCCTTTAACAGTTTCTCAAAGTTTTCTGTGTATAGTCCTTACCTCTTTTGTTAAATGTACTCACAAGTGTTTCACCATTTTTTTTAGTGTAATTGTAAATGGGACTGTTTCTTTAATATATCCCCCTTTTAATTCACTGTTTGCAAATAAAAATGCAACATATTTTATGTAATGATTTTGTATTCTGCAGCTCTACTGTATTCATTTATTTTTTTTCTAGTAACTTTTTTTGTTGAGTCTACTGGATTTTCCATGTATATTATCATGGCATCCGTGAATAGTGATAGCTTCACTTTTTCACTTCTTTTCCAATCTGGATTCTCTTTATGACCTTTTCTTGACTAATTTCTCTGGCTAGGACATCCAGTATTATGTTGGACAGTAATGGTGAAAGTGGACATCCCTGTCTTGTTTTTGAACTTAGGGAAAATGCTTTCAGTCAGGTTTTCACCATTGAGTATGATGTTGACTGTGGGCTTGTCATATAGACTTTAGTATGTTGAGATAAGTTCCTTCTATTGCCATTATGTTGAGAGTATTTTTATTTTTATTTATTTATTTATTTATTTATTTATTTATTTTTAAAGATTTATTTTTATTTATTTATACAAGCACTGGGTACAGTCAGAAGCGCGGGATGGTGAGAGGACCCACCAGAGCCAGAGCGGGGAGCAGAGCAGGCAGAAGGACCGAAGTACACTGCTGAGGGGAGCAGCGGGCGGCAGGAGAGGTCTGCGCGCCATGCGGGACCCTCCTCTGGTGGCCGGGGAGCAGCCGGGGATCAAACCGGCGCTGCAGAGGCTGCGGGCAGCTTTGCAACCCAGCGCTCAACCGCTGCACCACCGGGGAGGCCCCATATTTTTAAATCATAAATGGTTACTAAGACTTTTCAAATGCTTTTAGAATGTCTACTGAAATAATCCTGTGATTTTTATCTTTCATTTTGTTGATGTGCTGAATGACATTGAACAATTCGTGTATGTGAAAACAACCTGGAATGAAACCCTCTTGGTCATAATTAATGATTCTCATAATATACTGCTGGATTTGATATTTTCAATAAAATTTTACTGAAGCATCAAAAATACTGACATAGACTTTTCTTTTTTTGTGCTGTCTTTGTTTGGTTTTGGGATCACGGTATGAAATGTGTCTGAGAACTTCCCCCTCTACAATTTTTTTCCTTTAATAATTTTATTTTTTATTAATGATGTATTTTACATCATTGTTTTTTTTCCACAATATAGGTTTTCTTCCCTCAGGTGTGGTCACCATAGCTTTCCCACCACCAGAGCACCCACAGTCCTCCACCATAGCCCATTGTGTTCTCCTCACCCCTGTTTTCTCCTCTCCCCTTTCTTCAATTTTTTGAAGAGTTTGAGAAGCACAAGCATTAGATTCTTCGTGAAGGCATGGCAGAACTCATTAGCGAAGCAATTTGGCCTTAGGCTTTTGTTCTTGGGGAGAGTTTTGATTACACCTTTGATTTCTATGCTTGTGATTGGTCTGTTTAAGTTGTCTATTTCATCCTGGTATAGTCTTGGAAGGTTGTGTGACTAAAAATTTTTCCATTTCTTCTATGTTGTCCAACTTGTTTGAACACAGACATTCATAGTAGTCTCTAATGATGCTTTGTATTCTGTAGTATCTATTATAATTTCACCTCTTTCATTTCTGATTCTTTTGAGTTTTTGCTCTTCTTTTTTTAGTGACACTGGTTAAGGGTTTATTAATTTTGCTGATCCTTTCAAAGAACCAACTTTTGGCTTCATTAGTCTTTGTATTATCTTTTTTGCTTCTTTTTTGTTTGTTTTAACAATTTATTTTGCCAACATTGCTTTATACCACTTTATATCATTCAGAGGTACATGATCACACTCCTTCAGAGTATGTTTCCATAACACACCCACCACTAAGGCACCCATAGTCCTATACCATAGTCCATTGGGCACCTTCCATGTCTTGCTCTCCTCCTTTCCCATATTTTGGTTTCTATTTCATTTATTTATGCTATAATTTTTATTATTTCCATCCACTGATTTTTGGTTTTATTTTTTTTCTAGTTTCTTCAGATGTAAAGTTAGATTGTTTGAGACTTTTCTGTCTGCTGATCTGGTCCTTTATTGTTGTGTTTCACAATCCCTCTTAATATCACTTCACTGACCAAGGAGTTATTCAAAAGTTTTGTTCACTCTCCATATACTTGGGGTTTTCAGGGTTTCCTATTGTGGTGGATTTCTAACTTTATATCATTGTACTCAGAAGATGCTATTTTCACATATTTTTTGAGACATATTTTCTGTCCCACCATATGATCTATCCTTGAGAATGTTTCATGTGCACTTGAGGGAATGGTTGGTTGTTCATATCTTTGGTGATAGAAGGCTTTGCCAATGTCTATTATATTCATTTGATCTATTACTTCATTCAAGGTCATTATTTCCATCTTTACTTTCTGTATGGATGATCTATCTACTCATGTAAGTGTTGTATTGAAATCTTCTACTATTATTGTGTTGCTGTCAGTGTGTCATTTTAATTGTTTTATATATTTGTATGCACCTGTGTTGGTATATACATATCAATGAAAGTTATCTCTTCTTAAAGGATTATTCCCTTGAACACCATATAGTGCCCATCTTTGTCACTGATTACATTTTTTTAAACTTCTCTAGCAAAGTAAAAGCAATATTACTTTTGAAGATGCCATCCATAAAAGGTAGTGATAATGTCTTGTTTTAACTGGCAATTTTAGGAATCAAAATAACAGTGAATTAGTAAGAAGGTATGTTTTACTTATTTTTTTAAAATTTTTTAAAAGATGTATTTATTTATACAAGAACCGGGGTACAGGCCAGATGCGCGGGAGGGTGAGTTTTCACCAGAGACACAGCAGGGAACAGAACAGGCAGAAGGACCGAAGTACACTGCTGGGGAGAGCAGCAGGCGAGACAGGAGAGGTCTCCATGCCATGTGGGATTCTCGCCGGCCGACCAGGATCAAACCCATGCTGCAGAGGCTGTGGACAGCTTCACGGTGCAGTGCTCAACTGCCTGCGCCACCAGGGAGGACCTGTTAATTGTTTTGAATTTAGCCATGTGTCCAAAAACCTATGACTGAAATGCTGTCATTGGAATAAATAACTCAGTGTCACAGGTAGGAATTTAAATATAGCACAAAAACATAGGTTGGGAGGATACTAAATGTGGATCTGCTAATCCTAAGTGGCCTGTTCAGCTACCATTTTTGTTACCTGCAGTTCTGCATTCCTGTACAAGGTCAGAAGTGCCCAGTTAGTCAGTTACAAGAGCCAAACCTAAAAAAGGTGCCTTTCAAATCAACCAAGAGCATAAAGCTTGACCACCTTGAGAAGGCTATGCACATGAGGTATGACCAGGAACACTTAGGGGGCTGATGACTGATGCGTAAACTTACTCCCGACTTGACTTACTCCTGACATCACAAGATATGACCAGGAAGACCTGGGGGCCGAGGACTGATGTATGACAAGGGACCCCAGAAGCTGATCAGTGGAAAGCCTTGTTGAAAAGATAGAAACCATAGCTGGAGATCTAGGGCTTGAGCTTAATTACAACACCAAGTCATCAAGCAGAGGAGAAGTGCCTGGAAGGCAGATTCACAACCCCTGGTACTATAGATGACAAAGCACATTTTCTAGTTTCACTCCTCCCTTTCTCTGTGTTCTTCTTCCCCTCACAACTGAAGCCGTATGATTTATTCTATCAATAAAAAGGCCAGGATCTTGCTCTTCAGCAGCATCCTACATCCTACAGCTTGCTCAAAGACTCCCATTTGTCAGTGCAGTGTTGTCAACACAACAACTGAATACATAAAAATAAAACAGCAAAACCCTATAAGGCAGAAGACATAATCTGCAAACAAAATGAAACTATCAATGTTTTGCTATTTGAAAACCTGTGGAAACCACACACCTGGATCAGATTATAGGGTAGAGAGGGTGGTCAAGGACCATGTGTAAACTGCTAATGCATTGCAAGAGAAACCACACATATCAAATTTGCATTTAAAATGTACTTTATAAGACAAAACTTGCAAGCTGATCATACATCTGAGGCATACAGCAGGCCAGGGGGAGCGAGCAAGGAATGGGGGAGATAGATCATGAACGCTATGGTGGTGGGAGAACTACAGCAACCACCCCTGAGGGGAGAAACCAAATACTGTCCCCAAATTAACAGTGATGTAATAAAAATAAATAAATGCAATTAAAATGTACTTTACAAGCTGAAAATCAAATTAGGGTCTCCAGGACTGGAGGGGGAGGAAAAATTGACATTTGAGGAATAAAGAGTAGCATCTCTGTTTAATTCTGTTCTTTAATATCAAATAGCCTAACAAAATATGGACTAGAGCAGATTTTCAAGCCCATGTTGTTTAATTAATATATTTTAATACTGACAAAAATAGTCTAACCAGTTTTTGATTTTTTTTAAAGATTTATTTATTTATTTATACAGCACTGGGTACAGTCAGAAGCATGGGAGGGTTAAAGAATTCACCAGAGCCACGGAGGGGAGCAAAACAGGTAGACTGATGAAATACACTGCTGAGAGGAGCAGCGGGTGGCAGGAGAGGTCTGCACCCCATGTGGGACCTCGCTGGATGCCCGGGGATTGAACCAGCACTACAGAAGCTGCGGACAGCTTCGCAGCCCAGCACTCAACTGCTGCGCCACCAGGGAGGCCCAGTCTAACCAGTTTTAAAGATACTTCTTTCATTAGTAAGAACAGGTATCAGGCAAAGTAAAATGTAAAAATTGCAAAGAAGTACATAAATAAAACAAATCTTTTTTAAAAGATTTATTTAACTATGCATACAAGAACTGGGGTACATGCCAGAGGTGCAGAAGGTAAGAGGATTCACCAGAGACAGAGTGGGGAACAGAACAGGCAAACTGAAGGAAATACACTGCTGAGGGAAGCAGTGGGCGAGACAGGAAAGATCTGCTGCACCATGTGGGTAGCTCCCTGGCTGGGCATCGAACTCCTGCTGCAGAGGCCGTGGATAGCTTCACAGTTCTGTGCTTAACCCCTTGTACCACCAGGAAGGCCTAATAAAACAAATCTTTTTTTTTTTTTAAAGATTTATTTATTTATTTATACAAGCACTGGGTACGGTCAGAAGCACGGGAGGGTGAGAAAATTCACCAGAGCCAGAGCGGGGAACAGAACAGGCAGAGTGATGAAACACACTGCTGAGGGGAGCAGTGGGCGCGTCAGGAGAGGTCTGCACACCATGTGGGACCCTCTCCGGTGGGCAGGGATAGAATCGGTGCTGCAGAGGCTGAGGGCAGCTTCGCAGCCCAGCGCTCAACCGCTGCGCCACCAGGGGAGGCCCCTAATAAAACAAATCTTAAGGAAAATTTTATGATAAAAGTTTCATTATTTAGTTCTAGATGCTGAGTATTTTCTAGTCCTCAAAATAACAATGTTCTTTTCTTCTCCCTTAAAAAAAGACTCAATTTCATGTTGTTTCTGGGTGATGAGAAAGTGTCCAGTGATTATGAGTTCTTTTCTGACAAATTTTCTTAGAAAGTGAACCAGACTTCATAAAGCCTCCTGATTTGGAGGAAAAAAGACAAGTAATACAGTGCATTTTCAATGCACACCAGTATCCTGTTGCTAGCAGGACACTGGTGCCCTGATGCAGTAACATGGATCCTAATTTTAATAAATACAGGTACTATCTGCCTGACAATGATTTTTGTATTTTAAGCAAATAAGTATGTTGTAAGGAAAGATGGTTTAAACAATCCAAATTTGCATCTACACAATGTAGCTTCATATCATGGAACATAAGCTTTTTCTACCCACAGACCATCATTTATAGAGATGTACAGCTGAAGGATAGGTCTCCCCAGAATGTCCAGGACAGACCACCCTAAGACATGCCACTTTGACTTGTAGATTACCTCAAGCCAAGGTCAGCAAAGGCCCTGAGGCTCATGGGAAACTCCCTTAACTACCTATCTAAGGGAATGAGGATTGAAGGAATTACACAGAGTTAGGTTATCTCCAGAAACAACCTTTCTGTTGGAGAAAGCTATATACAGGACAGGCCAAGCGAGTTATTACACGCTCTGGTCCTTTTGTCATGGAGACCAACTCTCTCCTTGAAGCCCCAGATCCCTATCCTATTCCTTAGCTCAGGAGAAAAACCCTTGTTTTTTCTCATTTACTTTAAAACTTATATCCATCTAAATTCACCATACATATGTATGTATCTATGTATTTATTTATTTTAAAGATTTTATTTATTTATACAAGAACCGGGGTACAGTCCAGATGTGCGGGAGGGTAAGAGGATTCACCAGAGACAGAGCAGGGAACAGAACAGACAGACTGACGAAATACACTGCTGAGGGGAGCAGTGGGCGAGACAGGAGAGGTCTGCCGCGCCATCTGGGTTTCTCCCAGCCAGCCGGGATTGAACCCAAGCTGCAGAGGCTGCAGACAACTTCACAGAGCTGTTCTCAACTGCCTGCGCCACCAGGGAGACCCAATCCAACCACTTTTTAATGTTGTTTCAAAGAAAAAATTTCTTTTTAAAATTTTATTTAATATATTTTTACATCATTTTTCATTTTTTTAATATTTTATTTTATATAATTCTTACATCATTTTTTCATTTTTGCACAATGTATGCATTTTCATTTTGGTTATATTCCCCATACAATTGCACCCCCCCTTATTTTGACCTTAATCCTTCCTCTCCCTGCCTCCCACCCCATAGTGTGTCTCTGGTTTATAGTTGCTTCTTGATTTTTATTTTTACTTTGTATTAATTAGTCTTTTTCCTGGTCCCTTATTTAGGTTTTCTAAATTCCTGCTATGAGTGAGACCATCCGGTATTTTTCTTTTTCTTTCTGACTTATTTCGCTGAGTATGATCCCTTCTAGTTCCATCCATGTTGCTGCAAACTGCATGTTTATCTTTTTTGATTGCTGAGTAATATTCCATGGTGTATATGTACCACATCTTCTTGATCCAGTCATCTATTTTTGGGCATTTGGGTTGTTTCCATAGCTTAGCTATTGTAAATAGTGCTGCTATAAACAATAGGGGTGCAGGTGCCCTTTGGAATTAATGTTTCTGTGTCCTTTGGGTAAATACCTAGGAGTGGAATTGCTGGATCATATGGAAGCTCTATGTTTAGTAGGTTGAGAAATCTCCACACAGCTCTCCATAGTGGTTGGACCAGTTTGCACTCCCACCAACAGTGCAGAAGAGTTCCTTTTTCTCCACATCCTCGCCAACATTTGTTGTTGCTAGTTTTTTTTTTTTAATATGTGCCATTCTCACTGTGTAAGATGGTATCTCATGGTAGTTTTGATTTGCATTTCCCTGATTACAAGTGATGTTGAACATTTTTTCATATGCCTGTTGGCCATTTGCATTTCCTCTTTGGAGAAGTTTCTTTTTAGCTTTTCTGCCCATTTTTTGACTGGATCATTTTCTTTGTTTTTGTTGAGTCTCATCAGCTCTTTGTAGATTTTTGTGATCAGTCCTTTATCATTAGTATTGTGCAATCCCACCACTTTTAAAGACATGATTCAAATTCCTCTCAATTTCTGTGGCCCTCACAACTCTGCAGAGCCCCTCTGCCCGCTTCCAGCCCTAAATTCATACATATTGTCACACATTATCCTGAATGGATGGAGTGCACTACTCTCCTTCTAAACTGCTTAAGAAGGTAAGAAATTAGTCTTAGAATTTTCTTAGTCTTTTTATAGTGTAGGAACAGATACAAAATTATCCTCTAGCCCTCTAAGTACTTCTCTGACCGGTCAAGTAATCAAATTAACACCAGACACATTAGTAGGAGAAAAAATCTAATTTAAATACATATGTTTGGGCCGCCCTGGTGGCACAAGAGGTTAAGACACACACTATGAGGCTATCCACAACCACTGCAGCACGAGTTCGATCCCTGGCCAGAGTTCAATCCCTGCCACATGATGCAGCAGACCTCTCCTGTCTTGCCTGCTGCTCCCCTCAGCAGTGTATTTCAGTCAGTCTGCCTGTTCTGTTCCCTGCTCTCTCTCTGGTGCATCCTCTCACCCTGCTGCACATCTGGCCTGTACCCCAGTTCTTGTATGCATGAATAAATAAATCTTTAAAAAAATAAAAGTGGTGGGATTGGGATGAACAGAGACGCTGAGGAAGAAATGCATCAGTAAAAGCAAAGGAAAGGAAATTGGCATCACACAAAGGGAGATGGACAAACTGAAAATTCTGTCTCAGAAGTAGGATGAATCAGATGAACCACAGAAAAGTACATATTCTTGGCATGGCAATTTTTCTTAAGATTTAAGCTTTCACAAGAAATATGCCACTTAGTGGTTAACAACATGAGCTGTTGAGTAAGAATGTTTGGGCTCACACCCCTCTTGAGCGCCATGTGACTTGTATCTCTGTAAATTGGTTAAAATAATGGCACCACCCATTAGGGTTATGGTGAGAATGAAATGAATCAGTTCATCTTATAATGGTACCTGGAAAAAATAAGCTCCCAATACATGTAGTGATTGCTCTTCTCACCCACATTAATGTAAAGAACATACTTATTTTAACCCTCTACATGAGGCAGAATGTTGATGTCTCTGAGAAGCTCCTGATTTTTTTCTAGTAGGCAGCTACATGAACAATAAACTGTAGTACAGTCAATAAAGGTTTGCAGATAAGACTGTTGGGCTGAAGATCCTATAGGGACCTGGAAGGAGCAGGGCTTCTGTCTGTCCTCAAAGCCTGCAGACTTTTACAGATTGAAAAAAAAAAAAATTGCATTGTTCTTCCTCCACTAATTTCACTCAGCTGAGCAAAGCACTAGGTGGTAGCTGGGGACATAAAGACCATGAGATCTATTAGAAAACAACACAAAATGTACAGATGATGGATGAATGTATAAATGTGACCCATACATACAATGGGATATTATTTTGTTGTAAGGGAGGAAATTCTGACATGCTGCATCACAGATAAACCCTGAAGGCAGTATGCCCAGTGAAATAACCCAGCTACAGAAAGACAAATACAGTGTGGTTCCGCTGATATGAGGGATGTGCAGTGAATTCCTAGGGACAGAAGTAGAACAGTGGTTGCCAGGGCCTTGTGTGGGGGGGATGAGTCAGTGTTTAGTTGGGATAGTGTTTCAGTTGGGACGATGAAAAAGTTCTGTAGATTGTGGTGATGGTAGTTTGACAAAGTGAATGGACAATGTCATCGCGCTGTACATTTACGCATGGTTCAGGGGGTAAATTTTATATTATTAATATCACCATGATAAGAACAAGAAAAAAATTCATATATATAAAATCTCATATATATGTATATATATAAAATCTTCATCATGACAAGGTAGAAAAGAGAGCTCTTTCTCACTTGAGGTTTTGGGATACAGTGTTTTAACTCTTCTGATTAAAGGAAGTTGATTCATTGTTTAGAAACTAAGAAATATTTACTGAATTACAGATTCTCACCAGCAGGTGGCAGTGTAGACCCTGAAGGACTGATGGAGCTCCCAGGATGCTTTTAGAGTAGTGCATTTTTATCCATTCATTCATTCATTCATCATATAATATTTTTTTAATGCTTACACACACATATATAAACAAGCTCATAGTGTGAATTAGACACTGCTTCTGACCTCAAGCAGATTAATAATGTAATGAAGAAAGGACATGTAAATTCAATCAAGTTCTCTGAATTCTGTCTGGATTACACTGGGAACATGTGTGTGTGTGTGTGTGTGTGTGTGTGTGTGTGTGTGTGTGTGTGTGGTCAATTATGAAACTGAACAAAAACATAGTTCCATTTCCTAGAATAATGTATGCTAACTCTGTAGCTCACCTGTAATCTTAAATTTAAAGACACCAACAGGTGCTTAATTTCTAGCTTCTCATCCATCATCACAACAGAATATGCACATTATTATCCACATTTTGCAGATAAGGATATGGGTCTAACAGTAGCACTGGTATATGGAAGGGGTGGAACTGCTGTGTGTTCTCAAAGCTGGTGCCCTTTCCAGAAGGGCCCTTATACATTGAAAAAATAGCACCTTTTTCTCTGCTAATTTCAAAAGGAAAAATTGAACAAGCACCTCTCCATTCTAACTCAGGCAGATTAATCTGCATATAATGACTGATGAATTAATTAACTCTTTGCCCAGTTGCCTTAGCAACTGTCTTCTTTTAGAATTTGGCTTGGTTACAGAGTTTAAAGCAACAGTACTCCTTATAATAGAATGTCAAATTGTATGTGATATTAAACAGATCATAAACTCATTTAATCACAGGTAGAAACTATGTGCCACCCTCAGAAAAGTTGGAATGGCCCTTCCTAAAGCTTGTAGGGCTCTTGACAGACTCAGGGAGATAGAGTCTAATATTTGCTTATATTTGCATTAACTTGCTCATTTTTGTTATTTAGTAGGAACCATTTGATGGATTTAAACTAGAGATAAATTAGAGATTGACATTCAAAGGGAATTCTCTGATTATAGGCAAATTCCAGACCACTTCAATGTATTAAAGGGTTAAACAAATGGAGAAATGTATTGATGTTGCTATTGAGGGGCAGGATTTTCAAAAAGAAGGGACAAAGACAGAATGAGGGAAGGTCTAGAAAGAGCCTATGGGCATGGACTGTGAACTCTTCACTTCTAAAGTCTGTATGTGTATGATCATGGTTATATGCACCCATGTGTGCATATACACTTGCACGTATATGTGTGGATAAATGCATATATTTCCTAGTTCTGTCTTCTGAGAAGATCAAGAAATTAAGACACTCCACAGTGGCTGAACCTTGGTCTTTAGTGTTATTTGTGACAGAAAGGAACTGGAGCACCTCAGAATTAAAGATGATTCTAGAGTGGGAGCAAGGTAACTACAAGAGAAACCTGGAATGCTGTTATGTCCACAAGCAGAGTGCCTTAAAAATGTTAGGGGAACACAAGAAACATGTCACGGGAACACAAGAAACAGATTGAAGGGGCTCTGTATTCTTTGGCAATGACATGAAAGACAAAGATTGTGGAAATGTTTCAAAAAAAGGGAAACTAAAGAGAGATGACAGGCAATGGAACTCCAGACCTTAGACTGGTTCCTGCAGGAGAAATAGAAGATAAATGACATAATTGGACTTACTGATAAAAATTGGAATACAGATGCTCAGTGAAGCATGTTATTGTATCTTACTGTGTCTTATAACTTGCTGAAGTTGCTAATAGCACCTTGGTTAAGTAAGAGGTTGTCCCTGTTCTTAGACAGTCCATATGAAGTTTCTGAAGGGCAAAGGGTCTTGGTGTCCACAAATCTCTCAATTAAGAAAGATACCAAGTATGCATATCTACACCTATACCCCCACAAGAAGAAAGCAAGTGACGTGGCAAGTGGGGGAAACGTTAACACCAGCTGGGCCTGGGGCTTGGTGCCTGGGAGTTCCTTGTACTCTTCTCATTCTTAAAACTTTTCCAAGGATGAAATTATTTCCAATAAAAGTTAAATAATAAAAACAACCCCACAGGGATCCTCTCTCTACAAAAGGTTCACACTGAGAGACCGAGGGCATCTTGGTCTGAGCAAGTGCTTCCGGCTGCGTGCCTTTTCCCAGACAGCAAACTGACATCCAAGCACATCTGTCCTGGAGCTTCAGCAGTGCGTTCTGGGCATGGAATATGGTAACAACCTGGAGCAGCTGCAGGCAGCCTGACCTCCTCAGCTGCCAGGATGACAGCACTTCTTTGGCAACGCCATCGTAGGTCTCGCAGACTTGCCCTCAAGCTACCTTGCACCCTCATCCTCGACTGTTTGGCCCCCTCACTGTGCATTTCCCCTCGTTGGCTAGAAGGACCCACCTCTAACTCCCTACCAAGTTCTGGTCTCAGGGGAAGGTGCTCCGGCGAGGGAGGGGACCATGTAATGGTAATCCCCAGGGAAAGGGGAGGTCCCCTGCACCACCCTAAGGAAGGGTAGAGCTGGGTAGGGAGGAGGAGCTCGAGAAGACTGAGGGATAAGAGACAACCTGGCTGAGAAGTGGAGAGAGAGATGGAGATCAAGAAGGACACCTGGAGGAGGCGCATGAAACAG
Organism: Talpa europaea; assembly: GCF_964194135.1. Classification (NCBI taxonomy): domain Eukaryota; kingdom Metazoa; phylum Chordata; class Mammalia; order Eulipotyphla; family Talpidae; genus Talpa; species Talpa europaea. The sequence continues at coordinate 48,851,119 of NC_140080.1, forward strand.
GGAGACGTGAAGAAGCTGTGCTTGCTATGTATGCTTGCACCGGGGACTTGGGGGACATGGAAGGAGACACTTGAAACAGATGTGGCTGAGAGACCATGGGGAGGTAAACACTGGCAGCTTTTATCTTGATTTTGATTTTGCTCCTGTCCCAGACATGCTGGGCTCCTTCTGCCTCTTTCCTATGGGTCCCCACCAGAAGGTGCCTTAGACTTGTGGCAAGCTTTTGGGCCTCAGCGGTCCTGTTTTGGGTCAACCCTGTTTGGCTGGACATTTGCTCACAAGGGGATGGGTGACTTTGGACACTTGGTTTGGAAACTATATTCTTTCTTTTCTCTCTACTGCACACTAATTGCATTACAGTGCTTTTCCATTTATGGTCTTACGAACTGGAGTATGTTTTGTCTTGATGCAGCAGATGGCAGAATTCATTTCGAGCAGGCAGGTTTGGGGGTCTTGAAGTGCCCCTCATTCTTCCCTGTAACAAGTAGGCCTGTCATCATCTTCCTGGGCTCTACCCACAGCAGGTCACACCTGCCACGATGTCATCCTTCCTCTTAGAGACTCGTACCTGTTCGCAGCAGACGAGGCATGGCCACTGCATGTTACAGGCCATCAAGCTTCAAGAACCAAGAAACTCATGGGTCTGGGCTGTGCTCTCGAGGGGGCGGAAGTCGGTCCTGAGTTAGAAAATCTGGGGCCCTGGAGCATTATGGGCAACAATAGGACTATAGTTAGTAAAGGTGAGTAGAGCTGTGTTTTGTGGGGAGCAGTGACCTGTGGTGTGCAGCCAGGTAACAGAAAGCTGAATCAGTGGAGGTTTTGAATATTCACATACTTAATGCAAGTCAAGCCTTTGTCTGTTCAGTGCCGAGGTACAAGCTGGTTGTTAGCCTCCAAGTCCACTACCTTCTGTGACGTGGAGAGCACCAAGTGCTAGATATTCTCCTGGCCCTGCACACCCACTCCACAGGCCAGGAGGCTGGCCTCTGCAGACAGATTCTCGGCAACCCAGCTCCGTGGCTGCAGAGGGGCTGGGCGGGTGGAGGAAGGGGTCAGGCAGGTCCTTCAAATTCCTCCTGCCAGGCTGCGGTCTGGACACAGCTCACCCTTCATCGAAAGACACAGTTCCTGGCCAGAGGCCCTTACTTGGCTCCAAGAACTGCTCTGGCTTCCTGCCCTGCAGGCCTGGGGTGGTGGTGACTCCCTTCTGCTGTCAGCATTGCATGTGGCAGCTCACTAATCCTTCCACACCTTTACTAATTATCCCTTCCTCTGGCTCTTGCAAATAACCTGGTTTGAATAAGCAATTCATTTCTACCTGGATCCTGATCTAAACAGTGCCCTTCTTCTGGGCTGTTGTGTTCCCGTGCTGGGCTCATGGTTTGGGGAGCAGAGCCTTCCGGATCTCAGTTCCTGTGGCTACTCTTGTCAGCTGTTCTTGTGCAGTTGAAAACCTGTACAACTGCATTGGGCGCACAATCAAACTCTGAGAAGGCCGTGACCTGACAGGAAGGAAGATTACTGTGGGCTGCACAGATGGAAGAAAGGGCAAGAGGGCAACCATCTACACAGAGGACTTGAGGTCCGGTGAGAGTAGTGAAGGTAACAGGCATCAAGAAGAGGAGTGGAAAAGAGAAAGAGTCAGAAAAATCTGCAAGAACTTGGTGGGCCAGGGATGGATGAAAAAAAAAAAAAAAGGTTCAAAATTCTTTGTTTTTGCCCAGAAGATAAATACACAATTTTAAATATTTGTAGTCATTATTGAAAAGAAATAGCTTTTTTTCTCCTACAAAAATAGCTAAAACATGTACAATAAGCTAATATTGAATACTCAGCCCTCTATATATGTTTTTCAATTTTAAGATTTATTTTTTATTTATACAAGAGCAGGGGTACAGGCCAGATGCACGGGAGGGTGAGAGGATTCACCAGAGATAGAGCGGGGAACAGAACAGGCAAACTGATGAAACACACTGCTGTGGGGAGCAGAGGGTGAGGCAGGAGGGTCTGCTCGCCATGCCATGTGGGTTGCTCCGAGGCCGGCGGGGATCGAACCAGCACTGCAGAGGCTGTGGACAGCTCCATAGTGCTGCGCTCAACCACATGCGCCACCAGGGAGGCCCTGTTTTTCAATTTTTAAAAAGATTTATTTTTATTTATTTACACATGCAAGAACTGGGGTGTAGGCCAGAGGTGTGGGGGGATGAGCGCGTTCACCAGAGACAGAGTGGGGAGCAGAACAGGCAGATGAACTGAAAGCACTGCTGAGAGGAGCAGCAGGAGAGACAGGAGAGGTCTCTATGCCATGTGGGTTTGCTCCCTAGCAGCGAATCAAATTCAGGCCACAGCAGCTGGCTTGATAGCACTGAGACTTTAACCCATGTGCCACCAGGGAGGTCCATGTTTTTCTATTTTTAATCGTGAAACAATTGCAACCTCAGGAAAGGCATAAGAACAGTATATACATTTTCCACACACCCTTCACCCAGATACTCTGTTAGCATCTTGTTACATTTACTTTATCATACACTTGCCTTATTTGTCCACTTTTCTTTCCATATTTACTCACGTTTTTCCTGCTCCCTTGGACAGTTAAGTCACAGACATTACGACATAGTTGATGCATATGTACTAAGAATGTGATTCACTTATGTAACTGCAAACATTACTACAGTTCCATTAACCCACTGATAGTCCACATTCAAAGTTTGCCAGCAGAACCAACGAAGTTCCCAGTAAAATCTTCCTCCAACCTCCCTCCAGGAGTCACTCTGCCAATCCAATTATTTGTTTTGTCTCTCTTTTAATACAACTGGAAAATTTGCACCCAGCAGTTGACATGGGAAAATTATTGTTAAGATGTTCTTTGTGGGCTCAGGGGCTGTCACGTCACTATCAACTTCAGAACAGCACAGCTAGCTCTACTCTCAGACATAAGCTTGTCCCCAACTAGGGCTACACAAAGGCTGTGTGAGGGCATTATAAGGGCGTATGATGTGTTATTCATTGCTTATTCATGAGATTGCCTTTATTATCATTTAAATTTTATATTAGTCAAAATAAAACCAATACTTGCACATTAAATATAAATAAAACCACCTAGAAGTGTATTTAATAAAAGACATCCATCCCCTCTGGAAAGAAAACAACAGATCTGGAGATGAAGTGACTTATGCGGTTCCAAGCAGGCTGCAGGAAAATCTAGATAGTCTGGCATTGCCCTACTTGTCTGGAGCTATATTGGTGCATAGATTTTTGCCTCTGAATCAGAAGAGGGCTCCAGGCACCTAGTGTGCTGTGGGACCTGGGAAGAGAAGGCTTCAGTTTAGCTTTCCACCCTGCATTTGCTGAACTTTTTACAATGAATGTGTATTCTTTTTAATTGAGGAAACCAATGTGCAACCATTATTTAATTGATCTTTTCTCACAGCTGCCTTCTCCATTTAACCCAACTCACTTAATACTTGATTAAGTATCCTTCCCTGTCCTTCTCCCCACCATTTAGTTCAGCCTTATCCCCTTATTTGGAATGTTTCTCTTTACACAGCATCACAGCATTTCTGTTTACACAGCATCTCAGCTGTGTAAATCCCCCGTGCCACCCATGCCAGAAGGGGCACCCTGGTCCTTCAACGATTCGCCTCCGGTCTATCGCACTGGCCCTTTAGCCCCTCACCCTGTGCTGTGGGTCTTGGTGGATCCTGGCATCTCTGCTAGAATAAATCCCTCAAAGGAAATTTCATACAAAGCTGGTCAGATCAGTGATGTTTACTGAGTAATGAAAGAAGGACGCTGGAGCCTCTGCTTAGTGATAGGCGTTGTTCCATGCGGAACCCAGAGCCCACGCCATGAGCTAGCTGGCTCAGGTCCTAGGCGGGCCCACACGACCCTCATAATGCCCAGAGGTTGGCATAGGCTGGACTGGTTTACCTCTGTGTTATGTCCTTCAGCATCAATGTGAACAGAAAACTCCCAGCACTCAGCTATTTCACTTTTATTCATGTTTCATAATCTTTTCTGCTTATCAGCTCTTAAGGGATGATCTTAAAAACCTGAAGTGATCTATTTATGGACATAGGTTTTCCATGAACACTATTTCCATCCTTTTAAAATCTACAATCAATAAAGGTTACTATTACCTATAGATTTTCCTAGGATAGTAGAACTACTTTCCCTAAAATATTAAGAAATATTTAATCTTTATTGAATATTTCTAAAATATATTTCTTACTTACATTTCTGTTTAAACAAGTAGAGTGAATTTAAAATAACTTATATTTTTTTAATTTTATAGGATCTTATAGAAAGCAAAGAAAACAAAGCAACCGAAACCAGTCAAACTCTACGTTCTCCAGTGTTGTTTTCTTCCACATGAGAAGGCAATGCTTGCATGCAATAGGCTTTTGAATAAAAAATTGATTATATAAAATTTCCAACATATGCAAAGGGAGCCAGGACAGTCTAGGGGGCCCCAGCACCCTTCTCCAGTGTTGCAGTCAGCAGCTCAGGGCTGAGACTGTTTCAGCTCCTGTCTCTTTCCCTTCTCCCATATTACTTAAGCACATCTCAGATATACTTCTTTCAATATAATTAAAAGAGGCTCTTTTAAAGTTTGGTTGAGGTAACATTGGTTTACAACACTATATATGATTTAGGGGTATAGGTTCATACCTTTGCAGAGCCATGTGACTACATCATACCCACCCAAACCCCCCCAAATTCTCCACCCTAGTCCACCAGGTCCCGCTCTCATTTGCTCCTCACCTACCCTCCCATCTATATGCTTAGTTCTACAGTCAGATTTCTATGCTTTGTTCTGGCATAGTTTTGTCAAAGGACCTGTGGCTATTGATCCTCTCACTGATCGCAAGATGGGATTATTGCTGCACTTGTGAAGTGTTAGTAATATAAGGGATGTGACCTTTCTGATGCCTGTTGTTCTTTGACTGTACTGGAAATATAAATTAAAAATAAACCTTATCTTATATCCCACCAAGCATCATATACACAACACAACAGAGGAGGAAACAGGGCAGACCTTCACTGACCCTTGCTGGTTGATGCTTGAAATTTGGTTATTTCTTTGTCCTCTCACCCCCTTTAAAAGCGGAGTATAGAATAAAAAGAAAACCTTGATTACTTTGAATCCAGAGAATCATGTTTTTACTATACAGGCAAATTACTGAGACAAGGTTAATTTCCCATGGAAGTTGCTCCTTCCTGAGAGCAGTTGATTGAGGCGACCTGGTGATGCAGTGAAACAGGACAGGTCTCTCTTCCTATCCCACCAGATAAGCACTCCTGTCTGTTGCATTTAAAAAGTTTGTCTTCTTACCTTCTATGGAAAAGGAAGGATGTCCCTAAAGAGGATAATAAGGAAGTTAAACATCTAAGGAAGTTAAACATCAGGTGTTAAAAAAGCAAGCTCGTGCCCACCAGAAATCTCAAGCTGGTGCGCACCCGAAATCTCCATATGCCTGCATCAAAAGGACATGCTGACCCTTGCCCCCTCCCTTTTGTTTGACTCCTTGTATAAACACCCCTGCCCTCTGCCAAAGAGCAGGATGGTGGTCTTTCAGACATGAGGTGCACTGCCCTCCTCAGTTTGTTGACAAATTAAATTACCTTCCTTCTTCTCAAATTCTGTTTTCTTTTATTGGCTGAGGAAACTGAGGCCAATGGTCGGTATCACTGCCTTCTGCTCTTAAAGTCAGAGATCTTCCATAGGGTAAGTGAAAAAGTATCAGGCTTTTCCACCCTCCCGCCATTAATGATGGATCCCATGCCTGATGGCAGGCACCTGGAGTAGGGTGTGGGCATGCATAGGTGGGCACACCTGGGCTGAGACTGGGCTTTTAAGGGCATCACAGGAACGGAACCAGCAGAATAGAGCAACAGAATGAGAGCAGAACCAGCAGGGAGGCAGAGAGAATGCCAGAAAGCCCAGATAAGAGTGAGGATTCACCAGGGACCTGGGAGGCCTGCCAGCCTCCCTGGCACTCCTGCCTGCCATGTACCTGATGAAAGTGCAATAAAAGGCTGAAAAAGCCACCGAGGACTCCAGGATTCTCCTTTATCCACCTGCTCAGACCATAGAGATCCTGTTTTGTGCCTTTATGGCATTACAGCTTCTAACTGCATCCAGTCTGTGATTTGATCCTATTGTATAAAAGAAGGTTACTGTGGGGCCTCCTTCGTGGTTGCAAGGGGTTAAGTGTCAGAACTATGAAGCAATCTGCAGCTACTACAGCACAAATTCAATCCCCAGCCAGGGAGGTGACCCACAAGGTGCAGCAGACCTCTTCTGTCTCTCCCACTGCTTCCCTTAGCAGTGTATTTCAGTCAATCTGCCTGTTCTGCTTCCCACTCTGTCTCTTGGGAATCCTCTCACCCCCTGCACCTCTGGCCTGTACCCCAGTTCTTGTATGCATAAATAAATACATCTTTAAAAAAAAATGGTTGTTGCCTCCTTCAGCCTCCATGGCCACTGAAACTCTAGAAAGATGGCTACATCTGAGTTGTGAGCTATCTGAGAGGGTAAGGCCGCTCTTAGACCATCATCCTTTCCTGATGAGACAGGGCTGCTGAAGTCTTGAGCACCGTGGTGGCTGCAAATCCATACTGGGGCACCCCCACCCCCACATGGCAGTACATAGCACCTGAATGCATGTTAGGTAGAAATAAGAACCACTTCTTTACCCCAAGATTTTTTTTCTTTTTATTTCACTTTAAAAAATTGAAGTAACATAGCATCAACATAGAAATTTCAGGTGTGTACACTATAAATTGACATGTGTATGTACTACATTCAGTTCACACTAAAAGACCAGTTCTGTCCTTTATTACCCAATCGAATCCCTTTTCCTGATTTGCCTACTAGCCACCCTCCTTTCCTTCTGGCAACCACAAATTGATCTTATAGTGTAAACGTTTGTTTAATTTAGTTCATTTAGTTTGCTTGGTTTCTCTACAGACCACATATGAGTGAAATCATACAGTATTTGTCTGTGCATCTTATTTTTTTCACTGAGCAGCATCACACTGTTGTTTTGTGTGAATTTTATCAGTAGGTTCTCCAAGTATTTATGGGGTGCTGAGAGCACCCCAAGGAGTCAGGGACTCCACCCCAAAGAGTCAGAGACTCACATACTGATGGGCTGTGGGCTTTGTTAAGGACTTATTCTTTATCCCAAGGACTTTGGGAAGTTTTTAAGTTGTCAGAAGCAGCCAGAGGGAGTTTTGGCTTCAAAACAATTCTGTTCCGTGGGGAATTGATCACAGGTAGGACAAAATTGTAGTTAGGGGCAGTGCTGTGTCTTCTCCAAGATGGATTAGTTTTGTAGAATGGACTCAAGATGGAACCTGACCTGCTGGGAATGCACTGGATCACATATGTGTTGGTTTGGATTTTCTTCAACATCTAAAATCCATTCCCAGAAGAGAGGGATGAGAACATACAAACGAGGGGAGAAGCCCTGCTGCCGCTGCCTTAACTCCAACTGCTGGTGTGTGTCCAGTTACAGGCTTCCGGCCAAATCAGCCAGCTTGGCTCCTGGGGCCACCGGGGTCAGTCACCTGGCATCAAAACTTCCTTCTGAAAGAAGGTTATAGAGGAAATTGCCCAAGAGTCACCACTTCACCATGGAGCTTAGTAAATGCTAGTTTGGGTTCTAACAGGACACGAACTTTGGTGGCAGTCACCTTCAAGTATTCAGAATTGACCCAAGTGTCCCTGGCCCGCTGCTGGTGGGGTTGCAAGTAACCCTTTTCCACAGCTAGGTGCAGGGCGGCCGCCACCAGTTTTGCAGTGCAGCAGCGCCACATGGTGGCAGACTCCGGGGAAAACCCAACTATGTTACTCTGTGTCTATAAGCAGCATCTTCAGCATCTCTTTCTGATGCATTCTTAGGGGACCAGATGCCACCTTCATTTTCTTCTCTGCAGGAGAAGAAAATGTTACATTTCTTACCGCATTCTTACACAAACCAAATGCCACCTTCATTTTCTTCTCAGCAGGAGAAGAAAATGTTACATGTCAGTTAACTGAAGCTCCGAAAATGCTTATTTCAAAAATACATAACATCCCCTTGACCCATTCTTTCTCTCCCCTTCCAAATTTTGCTGTTTTCCATATCCTTGAATGTCCTTATACTTCTGCTTTGTGTTATTACTGCTACTGTTGAATTACTGTGTTCATCATCAGACACTGGGCTCTGCTGATTTAACATCTCAGTGATAATACAATTTGTTGAAGTATACTGACATTTAATTTTTTTTAAACTCCATATTCCCTAGATCCACCCCCATCCAATTTGTAGATGTCGGCAAGGTCCATATTTGGAATCTTGGAATTAAAACTCTTGATATTACTAAGGCACAACACAGTTGAAACCATAAAAATAGAGGCAAAACTTGACCTTAAACTGTTCCCGTGAGTCAGAACAGTAGGTGCAATGCTACATGTGCTTAAGAGCAAAAGGCTCTAGTATCCAGAATATTTAAGTGACTATAGTGTGGGGTAAGTAGGGGGGAAAGCTTCAGGCTTTTCTGTCCTCCCACTGCACATGTGCACTCAGCCAAATGGCATGGTGCTGTGTGGTGTGGCATGCACAACGTGGCATGGCATGGCATGGTGTGCGTGGAGTCGCAGTGGAGTGCAGTGTGGTGCAGTGCCAAGGACGGAGGCGTGCAGTGGAGAGTGGCAGAGTGCAACAGAGTATGGTGACAATGAAAGGCTGAGAGCATGAAGACACCAACAGGGCTGCTAGAACCGGTAATGAAACTACCCAGTGTGGGTTGGTTGCATGACATTTGACGTAGTGGGCAGGATGTTCCGATGCAGACAGGTATGGAGCCCTCTGAAGACCTCAGGAGGGACTGAGGAGGAGCAGACTGTGTTTGCCTGTGACAACACTGGACATGCCATGGCAGCGCAGGTGGTAACCAAAGTCCAGGAGCTGTAGAAAGAGCTGAAGATGCTGCAGGAGCACAGGAGGTGGATAAAGTCCAGGAGCTGTGGGATGAGACCTCGCCTGGAGGAAGAGATAACCTGAGAGGACTAGCCCATGACCCAAGGCAGCAGAATGGCCAGAGGTAGATGGATCACCAGTGCAGTTGGAACAGGCCCTATATGAAATAGAAGAGACCCTGGATAGATGCAGTGCCTGCAAGGTGGCAGGGGGCATGGGGTTAGTGTTTCTCACAGCTCTGCGAGAGTGTAGGCAGAAAGAGCGATCCAGAATCCAGCAAGTACGTGATGAGATGCGGGAAGAGATGTGGATACTGCAACGTTTGAGGATTCTGGAGGAAGAAGTTTGGAGAAACCAACCCACCATTACAGAGATGCCAGACTCCTTCTCAGGAGGGGAGAAGAGGGAGGCTGGCCCTTTGCCAGTGGTGGCAAAACAACCTGTGACTCTGGAGATGCCAGACTCCTCGGGAGAGGAGGAGGGGGAGGTTGGCCCTTTGCCGGAGTTTCAACCAGTGGTAGAAAACCAACCTGCGACTCCGGAGATGCCAGACTCCTCTGGAGAGGAGGAGAAGGCTGGTCCCATGCTTCGGGCCTGCCCAGTGGTGACTCAGAAAATGAAGCGGCAGTGACCGATGGCCCCAGGAGGTGAGGCTGCTGGACCACCACAAATTACAGAATTTACTATGTACTGACCATACACCCAGGCGGAACTGGTGGACCTGGGCAAACTTCTGCCAGAAACCAGAGGGACCCTTGGCAGCCTGGCTGCTGCATTTGTGGTACCTGGGGGTGGATGGGATTATTTGCACAGCACAAGAAATGGAGAGACTGGCCTCAGTGACTGTACACCCATCCTTGAGACAGAGGCTGCAAAACAGCCAGCGGTATGGCTAGGGCGATCACGCCTTCCTGGAGTGGATAATGGCTGCCATACAACAGTATGGGCTGATGCAGGAGACGTGCCAGAGACCGTGAGCAGATGGCAGATGTACGCCGAGCTGGTACAGGTACTTCGGGAATTGGGGATGCAGCAGGCCATGTTCAATATGAATAGTTGTGGTCCTGATGATGAGCATTTCACAGTAGGGATGAGAGATTTGGTATTAAAGAGTGCCCCCTCATCCTCATTTGGATCCCTCATGGCAGTTCTTGCATCCTATGTGGGACGTCAAATACACAACATCACAACAATGATAATTAGCTTGGGTGAAGTCAAGAGCTGGCGCTCTCAAACTCAGAAAGGAATACGGGTAGTTGATGAAGAGTCAAAAGGAATGCCAAGGAGGGCAAGGAAGCCTCTTGGCACCACAGAACCTGTTAAAGTTACCCATAACAAAATGTGGACAGATTTAGTGAGAGCAGGTGTAGATCGCACTAAAATACACGTGAAGCCCAATGTATATTTGTTACAATTATGGAAGCAGCTGCAAGAAGACCAAAGGTTCATACCCATGAGAAGGACTTCTGCACAGGGGAAACCTGGAAGCTCCAGGCCTCAGGTGCGTGCCCTGTGGCTGGAAGACCACTTGCTGCCAACCCAATCCTTGGGCGATGGTCTGATCACTTTAGAATAGGAGGAGGGCCAACGAACCCATCCACAGGGGATGGGCGGGTACTGGAGGCCACATGTGGAGCTTGCCATCCACTGGTCCCCGACTAACACGCAAAGGGTTTTGGCTTTGGTAGACACAGGAGCAGAATGTACTCTGCTCTATGGAAAAACAGGAAAATTTCAAGGGTCTGCTTGCTATATTGATTGATGGCTATGGAGGCCAGAGTGTCAAGGTGACAGCAGTGAGACTATCTCTGGAGACTGGGCGATTACCCCCAAAAAAGTATAAAGTATATGTATCGCCCATCCTGGAGTACATCCTGGGGGTGGATTTACTACATGGTTTATGGCTAGAGACCACAGCCAGAGAGTTTTGCCTTAGAGTGCATGTGGTAAAGGCAGTGGTGAGAGGACACGTTAAGCATCCGCCCATACAACTGCCAGTCCCTAGGTGAGTGACTAATACCAAGCAATACCGGTTGCCCGGAGGCCACAAGGAAATTACAGGCACAATATCAGAACTGGAGAAAGCGGGCATTGTGTGTATTGCCCACAGCCCCTACAATTCGCCAGTGTGGTCGGTGAAGAAGACTGATGGCTCTTGGCACATGACAGTAGATTATCGTGAGTTAAATAAGGCAGTTCCCCCCTTGCATGCTGCCGTGCCTTTAGTGGCAGACTTGATGGATCGTCTGAGCCATGAGCTAGGCATTTATCATTTTGTAGCCGATCTGGCAAATGCTTTGATTTTGACATATATAGCTCCAGAGAGTCAAGACCAGTTTGCCTTCACATGGGAAGGCCGCAATGGACATTTACTGCGCTGCCACAAGGATACCTGCACAGCCCTACTGTGTCACGGGCTGGTGGCAGCAGATTTAGCCCAGTGGGAGAGGCCATCTTCAGTGCATTTGTATCATTACATTGATGACATTTTGTTGACTAGTGACTCTCTTGCAGATTTGGAAAAGGTTGTACCTCTCCTATTGACACACCTGAAAACGTGTGGCTGGGCAATCAACGAAAGCAAACTGCAGGGGCCTGGACTGTCAGTTAAGTTCCTGGGGGTTGTTTGGTCGGGTAAGACAAAGGTTATCCCTGATGCTGTAATAGATAAAATACAAGCTTACCCCACTCCAACCACAGTGAAGCAGCTGCAAGCCTTTCTGGGCCTGCTGGGTCACTGGAGGGCATTTATACCTCACATGGCCCAGCTCCTATGACCCTTGTATATGTTGATACATAAGGGGGCCAGGTGGGATTGGTCAGCTGAGGCAGATACAGCATTTGCCATGGCCAAACACACTATAAAGACTGCTCAGGACTTACAGGTTTTTGACCCAGCCCGACCCTGTTAGCTTGATGTGCATGTTACTCAGGAAGGGTTCGGGTGGGGACTCTGGCAGAAATCGGAGAGGTTATGACAGCCTATTGGGTTCTGTTCCCAACTCTGGAAGGGGGCTGAGGGTAGGTATTCCTTAATTGAGAAAAAGTTAGCTGCGGTATATGCAGCCTTACTAGCTATTAGAAGTATAACTGCCACAGCTCCTGTCTTAGTGAGAAGCACTTACCCAATAGCTGGATGGGTACAGGACTGGATGACAAAGCCCCATAGTGGTACTGTGCAAATGCCCACTTTGGCAAAGTGGGGGGCATTCCTAGAACAGGGCTGTACTCTGTCAACTAGCCCCTTAAGGGTGGAGTTGCAGGAGGTCCTTGGTCTGGTGACATATGTCAGTATGGAACCAACTTCAGAAGCTTGTGTAGAAGCCAAACCTGAAGCTAGTCCCTACAAGGAGGGATGAGCACCGATTCCAGCACAGGCCTGGTATACACATGGCTCCAGCCGGGGCCAGCCAGCCTCTTGGACAGCGGTGGCTGTACACCCACAAACAGACACTATTTGGTTTGAAACCAGGACAGGACAGAGCAGCCAATGGGCTGAACTGTGAGCAGTATGGATGGTGGTGGCCCATGAGCCTTCCCCTCTAGTAATCTGTACTGACAGTTGGGCTACAGGGGCCTGACACTGTGGATTTCCACATGGAATCTAAATGACTGGACAGTCACGCACCAGCCATTGTGGGAACAGGCCCTATGGAAAGATCTATGGGATCTAGGGCATCAGAAGCAGGTGACTGTTTATCACGTCACAGGACATGCCCCATTTGCCTCACCAGACAATGATGAAGCAGATACCCTAGCCCGGGTTCGATGGCTTGAAACTGCTCCAGGGTGGGATGTTGCGCAGTGGCTATACAGATGCTTGCTCCATGCAGGGCAGAAGACAATGTGGGCCACTGTGCGTGCCTGGGGTCTACCTGTAACTTTAGAGGAGGTTCAGACTGTTTGTGAACAATGTGTAGTGTGTTCCAGGACTTACCCCCAGAGACCTTTTGCATCTACAGGCCGGTACCCCTGTTACTTACCCCCTGTTGCGGGGGCAGGTACCCCTGACACGCCGGCAGATTGACATCATTGGACCACTACCTCGCTCCAATGGACAACAGTATATGGTCACCTGTGTGGACAGTGCTACCACACAGGGTTATTGGCAGCTTACCCTGTTCCACATGCAGACCAAAAGGCAGTATTGGCAGCACTGGCACGCCTATGTGCTGCATACGGACGTCTGCTGGTGGAAAGCGACCAAGGGACTCATTTTACAGGAGCCTGGGTGCAGCAGTGGGCCAAGAACATGGGTGTTGAATGACGTTTCATACTCCCTATAATCCCAAAGCTGCAGGGATCATAGAGCATTATAACAGACTGCTAAAGCAAGGACTGAGAGCTACTGCCCCCACTCTGATGCTGGCTGGGTGGAGCTGACGTCTGTGGGACATGCCACCAACACCAAATGAGAGGAGCAGGAAAGGCGGCCTGGCTCCAGTGGAGGCGTTGCTGCATCGTGCCGTTGCTCCCATCCAATTGCAGATACAAACTTCAGAAATTTTGTTAAAGCCTGGATTTGGACAGCAGGGCAACATTTATTGCCAGCCCCCACTAGAGTAGACCCAGGACAGACTGTGGACTGGGAATGGCCCTGGACTGTGAAGTCTGCCCACATGCGCTGGGTGGCTCTGATAGCCCCTTGGGGTTGTGGCCTGGAGGCCAATTTACAAATAACACCATGGGTGACTACACAGTGGCCACCACGGGTGCGTGTTACCCGCCCTGGGGTGGCAGATCAGCAGACAATCCTAAAGGGGACATTTGTGATGACTCTGTGGCCTATTATGAGCTCTCCACTCTTGCTGCATATAGAGCCCTCTAATGCCTCTTCGCTGCCAAAGCAAGTGTGGTACTCACGACTTGGAAGGCCACTGATGCCAGCTACAATATTATCTTTGGACACAAAATGGCGTGTATATTGCCAGATGAGAGGGATCTCCCATTGCTGGTACCAATAATTTCTTTATCTTTCTGTCCCTACAAGAATTGAACTTAGTTATGTTGTGATGTATATACTGTTTGCTTTTGTGGGCCATGGCTGCAGTGCTTATGTTTGTTAAAGGAAACTTGTATATAATTGTATATAGATTGCATGGCAGAAAACCCTGAGGAGGTGGATTGTGGGGTAGGTAGGGGGGAAAGCTTCAGGATTTTCCGCCCTCCCACTGCATATGTGCACTCAGCCAAATGGCTTGGCATGCATGGCGTGGTGTGCGTGGCGTGCGTGGTGTGGCATGCGTAGCCTTGCAGTGGAGTGCAGTGTGGTGTGGTGCCAAAGACAAAGGAGTGTGGTAGAGAGTAGCAGAGCACGACGGAGTACGGCGACAACGAAAGGCGGAGGCATGAAGACACCAACAGGGCTGCTAGAACCGGTAATGAACCTACCTGGTGTGGGTTGGTTGCACGACAAGCAATGAAATAGATAACCCAATTAAGAAGCAAAGGAGGGCATCCCCTGGTGGCTCAGCAGTTGAGCGCTGGGCTGCGAAGCTGCCCGCCAGCCTCTGCAGCGCCGGTTTGATCCCCGGCCACCAGCGAGGTTCCCACATGGAGTGCAGACCTCTCCTGCCACGCCCACTGCTCCCCTCAGCAGTGTATTTCATCAGTCTGCCTGTTCTGTTCCCTGCTCTGGCTCTGGTGAAATCTCTCACCCTCCTGCACTTCTGACTGTACCCAGTGCTTGTATAAATAAATAAATTTTAAAAAATCTTAAAAAAAAGAAAGGATCAAAGGATTTGAATAGACTTTTTCTAAAAAAAACTATATCTCTTTATGTCTATATCTATAAACACAAGTTGCCAACCAGCACATGAAAAGGTACTCAGCATGTCTGGCAAGATGGCAGCAGAGTGAAGCCACAAGGCTGGCCTTCCCTCAATACCCATAACTAAATAGCTATAAAATATAGCCCCCCAAAAACTCTGAGGGAAAAAACTTGATCACCACAGCACACACTAGGAGCATTGGTTCCTCAGAAAGAGGTATGAAAAACTTCATGTGAACTTGATATAGGGCAGCAAGGGGCACCAAACTAGCTAAGGACACTGTCCAAATAATTTACCAGTCACTGTCTGAGTTCTTCACCCATATGCGTAACTGCAAGTCTACTCAAGCTCAGGGAACAGCAACAACGGGATTTATTTAACAAACCAGGGAAAAACAGTTACTGAAGCCAAAAATAGCCATTTACCTCACCCAAAGCAGTGTTTTTCAGTTCTAAAAAAAAGCAGCTAAGATGGTGTCTTCCCACCACTGAGGAGGCAGAGCTCCTCTCCTGAACAGTAGGCCACATGTCCAAGATGGCATCTTCCTGTCTTTGCTGATCTGGCGGCAGCCAGACTCTAGACCAAGTTCCAACTCATGAAGACCACATAAGATACAACAGGAGACACTCCTGGAGCTGCCAGGATGCCCAGCACAGCACCAGACAAATGACACTCAATTCAAGACAGCAGCTGTAGTGGCTGAACGACTCCACAAATGGCCACACTCAACTACAGCCTTCTCTGCAAGGCTGTAACAGCAGCAAAAATGGGAGTAGTTTCAGTTGTTTGGCTACTTGCAAAGCCTCCAAACATTTCCTCTCTGAGGTTGGCTGCTGGCGGCCTCCACCTTCAGAGGCCCACAACAGCCTTCTGGAAGATGGGCACAGTGGGGACCAAAATCTGCTGACCCCAAATGCTTAAGATCCAAAAACCAGTGTATCCTGAAGACTGAATGAATCCATGCCCCCTTCTGCCGTCCCTTATATTTCTTACCCATTGCTCCACCCCCAAAATGCAATACTTTTTAGCATTTTCCCTGGGGCTATCTATCCTCACCAGCAACCCCCTCCAGGGGGCACTACCTGCAAGAGTATGGTTTCAGCCACCAGTTACAACCTTTGTTTAGAATGATAATGGGATTGTCTAATCCACAAGAGGGAGAAGCAGCTACTTACTGATTTGGGCACACATGAACACTGGGGTTCCTGTGACCCAGAATTGCACTGGATAAGAATTGCACTGGATAAGGCACCCAATACTGAGGCTGTATTGTTGGAGTGCTGCGGGGGTTGGGGCACAGAACAAGGACTACTGATTTGCTCCTGAGGCTCTTAACATAGAACAGCTGTACACAGAGTTGTGGCAGTGCTCCCAGGTTTCCTTATAGAAGAGGCTACTATTTGAAGCCCAGGCTGAAAGATCCAAAATATCTGTCATCTCCACCCCAGGGCTAAACCCAAAACCAAGAAATACTTGAACAAACTACAATTCAAGCACCTACAGCTTGAATTGTGAGCTGTGCACAGTCCTGCTTAAAAATAACATAGAGTGAGGGCCTCCCCAGTGGCGCAGCGGTTGAGCGCTGGGTTGCAAAGCTGCCCGCAGCCTCTGAAGCACCTGTTCAATCCCCGGCCCCCAGGCGAGGGTCCCGCATGGTGTGCAGACCTCTCCTGCCGTGCTCACTTCTCCCCTCAGCAGTGTACTTCAGTCCTTCTACATGTTCTGCTCCTCACTCTGGTTCTGGTGAATTCTCTCACCCTCCCTCACTTCTGACTGTACCCAGTGCTTGTATAATAAATAAAGAAATCTTTAAAAAAAATGACATAGAGTGGAAGTGGACACAAGACTGTAAGTGTCACTAATATTGAGGAGCCAGCCTTGAGGAGGGGTCACTGTGGATCCCCACCACACACTTCTGTGCCCACAGCACAGCAGGAAGTTCAAATTCCTGAGTCAGCTGGAGGTGATTCTTTGGTGCCCAACTGCCTTGGTCAACTTTTATACATACTACCCCTTGCTAACACTAGTCCTCAGATTACTGCAACAAGTACAAAGAACAGCAGTCTGAAAATTTATACTGCTTAAAACTCATAAAAATTAAAAATGAAGAGATAGAAGAACAAATGCTGGAGCAAAACGTCTGTAAAGGAGCCCTGACTCAGTGGCACTGAAGAACATGACAGAAGGGGAATTCTCCAGGATTTTCCCCCTGAATTCGTTTGGCAACATTTATAAAACTCAAACAAAACAAAACAAAAATCCCAACAATGGAGGGTATAAAACAACAACAGAATAAAGATAAGGAAAACACAGACATCTATAATTAGAAATAATGGAACTAAGAAACATTATACTTAATTGAAAAATTAAAATTGAGGGCCTCAACAGCAGAAAACAGAAGCAGTGGAGAGAAAACACTATGTTGGAGAAGACATGACTAGAACAGAGTAAAGGAAAAAGTTTAAAAATGAAAATAGTCTAAGAGCCCTTTGATATAACTTGAGGAGAAATAACATCAATATGATCATGATCCTAGAGAGAGAAAAGGAAGAAAAAGTCACAGAAAAATTTATTTTAAAAAATAATTGCTGGATTTTAGAACAGGGACTTTTCTTCAGTAAAGACTGCTTGAAACCGGCAGAAGGCTCCTGGAGGAGCCAGAGGTGAGCTGGGAAGTTTGCTCACACCAGGCCCCTTCTGGCCAGCAGTCCGAGCCCAGAGGGGAGCAGGTACCCACCGCCAGGGCAGACCGGGTGCACAGGGGAGTGCCTCCCCGCATTGCCATTTTAGAACACAGAACTTTCTTCAGTAAAGACTGCTTGAAACTGGCAGAAGGCTCCCAGAGGAGCCAGAGGTGAGCTGGGAAGTTCGCCCACACAAGGCCCCTTCTGGTTGTGGAACCAAGCATAAGTATTCTTAGCCATTGCTTTGTCATTTTGTGTGTAACTGCCACCTTAGAATTTTAGGGTTTTGCTGTCCTGGGAAAGACTGCATTCCAGAGAAGGTTTTGACCCCCACCCCACTTTGGTCTTATCTCGGATGGCTAGCCACAGTGGAGCTGAGCAATTCAGGCCACTATTGGGGTCAAACTAGCCATAAAATAGAGCTGCATCTCTCAATGTGATCAATCAGCTCAAAAACTGAAACTGTGCACCCACTGTTGTTAGGAAATGCACCTGTGTAACCAATGAATGGCTGCCAACATGATTTAATTTTTTAGAAATCTGCTTGTAACCCTATATAAGATCCCTGTTCAGGGATCCTTTGTTCAGGGCTCTCAATATCTGCCATTGCGTTGGTAGGTGCCGTGAGCCTGGACTCGAGTCTGTAATAAACTCCCTTTTGTGTTTGCATCGGCTGTCTTTGGATTCTTGGAGGCTATGCTCGTCGAGTCTGCTGATCTTGGCACAACATTTTGGGGGCTCATCCGGGATCGGCTAGCACAGACCCCAACTACCAAACAGCTGAAGGGAGCCATTAAAGCGCGCAGGTGAGTGCCAACACTCGCCCAGGTGAGGTTTGTTTTAGTTTGCAGACCTGTAGAAGTGCTGAGTACCTGTATTTGTATCGTTTGTACTCTGTACCTGTAGAAGTACTGAGTACCTGTATTTGTATTGTTTGTACTCAGTACCTGTGGAAGTTGTAATTGTTTGCAAACCTGTAATTTGGTAGCCAGGAGGCTTAAGTGGACACACTGGCAGGCCTCTGGCGTGGACAGCGGGAGACATCTGCAGGCCACCTGATAGGAAGCCCTCAATCTTTGTGGGGGAGCAGATTCCCCTTTGTGGGGCCTTTTGAAAAAATTGTTTTTGGTTCATTTCCTGTGTTTGTTATTCTTAAAACTTTGGTGTTTGTCTTTACCCAGGCACCTCTGATTGGTTATCCGTACTCCCGTGGGGCAGCACTGGGGGCAGGTTCACCTTTTGGGGAAAGTTCTAAAAAGCTATTTTTGTTTTGTTCCTGGTGTCTGTTGTCCTTGTTACGTTTGTATTCATAATCATGGGTCAGGCAATGCCTACCCCACTGTCTTTGGTCACAGTCAAGGCAAAAATTAAAATGCTAGGGAACTGCCTCTGATCTCAACAAGCAGCTGCCTGGACTTTTTCTCCAGTGTTGAGATCATTGGTGTGTCTCTACTGCCTTCCAGCTGTGGGGGAATTAGACTCTCCCTTTGTCCACCTTAAAACAAACAAACAAACAAACAAAAAAAACCTGCTGAGTTACTTTGCACTTGCTAACTGAAAGGTTCAGCATGGTAAAGAAAAGGAGAGCCAGGCTAAATTTCTCAAGAGAGAGGAAAATTTATTGCACCCCGGGGTGCAATAAATCGGACCTCACTACCCAAGGTGGGGGTTAATGAAGCTGCGCACGGTGTCAGGGGAATGCAAGCTTTTGTAAGGTGGAGGGAGTTTCTTTGTCTGAGAAGAAGAAAAAAAAAGTCTTTTGTCTTAAAAATGTGCTTGGTCTCAGTGAGACAGAACTAAAACAATGTAAAGCCAAATAATAATTACTTAAAAATACAAACTCAAAATGATTTTCTTATCTAAGAAAGTTAGTACAAACTGCTTAACTTTGAAATTGTTGTGGTCTTTGTTGAACCCTAGGTTTTAAGTAAGGGTTAAAATTGAATACTTGTTCTATGAAAGGATTCTAACTTCTATGTTATTAAAAACCTGCTTGATATAAAAAGAATATTAAAAACTTGCCTAAATGGATGTGTCAAACTTTTAAAAAATGTTATTAAAGAACTGGAGTTTACTAAATTGTAGTTTCTCAGTGTTTTTGCAAATAGTGTTAAAAATAACTGTTTCTTAAAATTGGTGCACATGGCCAAAAATTTTAAATGGAAATTAAGAGATTTCTTTGTTCTTGCTTTTTGCCTCCAGAGGATAAATTATAAATGGTGCCCATATAAAATCCTAAATTTTGAGATCACGATCTAAAATTGTGGTAAAGAAAAACTAATTCAAAATTTAATGGTTTAGAGCATACATGCCTTAAGGTTTGAGTGTTAAAAAAAAAAAATAGTGCTTTGCTTTATTTTTTTTTTTTTAAGGGTTTTTTTTTTTTTTTTTTTTTAATAGAGGCATGCTTTATTTATTTGTTTGCTGGTTTGTTTGTTTGTTTTGTTTATACATGCACTGGGTACAGTCAGAAGCGCGGGAGGGAGGGTGAGAGAATTCACCAGAGCCAGAGCGGGGAGCAGAGCAGGCAGGACGGAAGTACACTGCTGAGGGGAGCAGCGGGCGGCAGGAGAGGTCTGCGCGCCATGTGGGACCCTCCTCCGGTGGCCGGGGAGCAGCCGGGGATCGAACCGGCGCCGCAGAGGCCGCGCGCAGTTTCACAACCCAGCGCTCAACCGCTGCGCCACCGGGGAGGCCCAATAGTGCTTTGCTTTAAATGTGTTTACTTGTGCTGTACGAGGAAATAATAATTAACCTGGCCTATGCTAACAAACAAACTTACTTCTAGGCTTTACTTCTCTTGATAAGGTCTCGTTCCAGGAAGACTGATCTACTTGTCTTTTTCCCTTGGAGAAAAAAATATATTCTCCCAGTAAATGACTAGATTTCTTTACAAAATTCAAGGTAACATCTAAAGCCATATGGACAAGTTACTGGAAAAATGCATATGGTATTAGGCGTCTATTTTTCTTTTCCTTTTCTTTCTTGCTTTTGTCAATCTATCTGTAACAGGGTGGTCCCCAGGAAAGGGGGAGGTTCCAGGTTCCCTGCCCCACACAAGGGAGGGAGGAAGAAAGCAGGATGGAGATCCAGAAGGAGACCTAAAGGAGGCGCATGGAGCCTAGAGACATGTGAAGAAACTGCACTTACCTTTTGGTTGTGGACTGGGTGACACAGATGTGGGTGAGACCCGTGGGGAAGTGACAATGGCAACTTTTATCTTGATTTTGATTTTGCTCTTTTCCTTCCGGGCTTGTCTGGTTGTTTCTGACCCTTTTCTGTGGGTCCCCACTGGAAGATGCTTTAGTCTCGTGGCAGGCTTTGGGCCCTTGCTCTGGGCCAATCCCATTTGGACGGAGTTTTACCCACAAGGGGACGTGTAACTTTGGGTGCTTAAGTTAGAAACTAGATTCTTTGTCTTTCTTGTATTGTTTCCTAATTGTATTAAAGTTCCTTCCCATTAAAGTCTCATATGTTTTGTGTTGATGCAGCTGATGGCAGAACCTATTTAGAACAGGCAGGTTTGCGGGGTCAGGGCTGCCCCCTCCCTGCCCTGTAACATATCTAGTGCTTGCCTAAGGAAAAAAAAAAGCAAAAAACATGGTATATAAAATTGTTACAGTGGCAACTCTGAAGTTGACTTAAAATTCCAGTTCTAAGGAAAAACTAAAACTAAACTAAGGTTTTGCTAGGTTTAGTAATAAAAATTTGTTAACCATTTACTGAACTTTCAGGTTTACATTTTGTTCCTTATTGTAAGGAAACTAAAGTTTAATGTCATCTCAACTAAAAAAATTAATTAAAAAATGTGTCTAGGTTGTGCAGTCTAAAGAGATGATAAACAGCTATTACAGTGTCTTACAACGTAGTGATTAGAAACTAGGATGTAATAATTCTGAATACAAGTAAAGTGAAGGTAGTGCCTTATACTATTGTGTGTGTTTTAAATTCTTTTCCCAGGAGTTCTGTATCTCTGTATTTTGGCCTTGACTCTATAAACTGTATAATGTTATGATTGTTTTTAATAGTCTGGACACTGGTTAAAAATTAGTATAAAAATTTTAGCTTCTTAAGTAAATTTAAAAGTTTCAGTTTTGTATTTTATGAAATCCCTTGCCTTTTTGGTAATGCACTGCTGGATTTTGGCAATTGCCTATTCATTGCTTTGTTGAAAAGAACCAACTATTTTATCCCATGTGCCCCTGGCAAAGAGGTATTATATGGAAAAGTGTGTATGTGGGAAATGGTAGCATTTTAGACACAGGACAGGTGAACAAGGTAAAGTAAAATGAGTTATATCAAATAACTATTTTATAGTTAATGACAGGAATGGTGGAAAACTAGTTATCTTCTTCACAAGAGAGGCAGCATGATAACTTTTGTGTTTCCTGTATTTTTCTCTCCAGTATTATGTGTAGACACTATGTGAGGAAAATGTTATAATGTTTAATTGTTCAGAATTGGGAGAATATTATTCACTGTTTTGGTGTCACTTAATGTCCAAGTGGTCTCTAGTCTCTATTTTATAGAGACTGTATAAAACCTATAAAAATGTATGATTAGAATATGTATGTTTTAGCCAGCCTTGTTCTGACATCAGGTGCTGGCTCTGGAGACTAAATCAAGGGCCTAAAATTCTTTCAACACTTTTAGACACGGCCTTCAAGGCCTACAGTAATATGGAAGGGACTGGCTAGACAAAAGGAAAGGGAAAAAGGTAAGAAAAAGGCCCAATAAATGGCAGTGACCAACACAGTACTCTGCCATCTCAGACTCACCCAAGGCCCCATGTGCCCTAGGGCATTCGGGACCTCAACCTCTCAATGGGCTGCCAGCTTGCTTCCACTGCCAGCAACCAGGACACCTCAGCTGCAAGAAGCTGTCCCCAGGGCCATGCCTTCAGTGCCATCGTATAGGGCGCTGAAAGGAGGGACTGTCCCACTCTCCAGAGAGGGAGGGGGCCAGCCCAAACCATGGGTCAGGATGGAAGGACAGGCTTGATGGTCAGCTGCCTCTGATGAAGAACCCGGTGCAGAAGAAGACCTTCTCTGAAGAAGCCCAGAGGTGAGGCAGGCTCCCCTGTTTACTGTTTATATGGATAAGCCTCGGGTGACCCTAGAAGTGGCAGACAAAGATAATCTTTTTTGGTAAATAAAGGGCCACTTGCTCTGCCCTTAGTGAGGGGTCAGTTGTCCCCCTCACTAGTACAGATGGCCAGCCTGAGCCAGGACACTTTACAACACTGCTACCTTCCTTGAAATCCCTAGTCTCAGTGGTTAAATAAAATAAAGAATAGCTTTGTGGTTTTTTTTTTGTTATTGACAAAATTGTACCAGAAATGTTTATGAAAGTATATCTTTAAGACTGTTTTATAAAACATAAAAATATAATTGTGAAAGATTTTTTTTTGCATGATCATGGTTGGCCAGGTCTCGTCGTGCATTGATGTTGAGCATCGGTTCAAAGGAACTGTTCATTGCAGATTTTGGTTGGTACCGGTGAGTCTGTGATTTTACAACTTGTCTGTTCACGTTTGAGAAAATTATGATGTAAAATTTCCTTTTTTCTGTAAAAATAGGTGTAATAATAATCAAAGTTTTGATGTCCTGAGTCTTCATCTTGGAGGATTACCTTATTATGTTTAATCTTAATATTTTATGTACTAACATTTAGAGGGCCACATTTCGATAACTACAGTAAAATTAATTATGTATACAACCCTAAAGCCCTAGACCTGTTTTTTTTTTTTTTTTAAGATTTATTTATTTATTTACACAAGCACTGGGTATAGTCAGAAGTGTGGGAGGGTGAGAGAATTCACCAGAGCCAGAGGGGAGAGCAGAGCAGGCAGACTGGCAAAATACACTGCTGAGGGGAGCAGCGGGAAGCAGGAGAGGTCTGCGCGCCATGTGGCACCCTCCTCCGGTGGCCCAGGAGCAGCTGGGGATCGAACCGGCACTGTAGAGGCTGCAGGCAGCTTCGCAACCCAGCGCTCAACCACTGCGCCACTGGGGAGGCCCAAGCCCTAGACCTGTTAATGGCTAAAGTTAAAAGGATTTGTGATCTCCTTACTCTTGAACCTCATCACTCTTGAACTAAAATCTTTTGTTTTGTTTTTCTCGTGCTTGGGCCTTACATCCTCAATGCCTTCATTGAGGTCATTTCTCGCCTGGAGACCATGGAACTATGAAGCCCCCACTCTCCTTTCGAGGTCCCTCAGATCGTTGCCATGTGGTGGAGCCCTGACTGTTTTCCCTCATCGCCCACTTTCAGCAGGAAGCAGTTACTGATCGGAATGATGCCCCTTTCCCTGATTGCAGTTAGGGGCTCCATTCACAGAAGGGGAGGAATGAGACATAGGGCAAGTTAGGGTAATTAGGCAGTTTTAGGGACAGTGCAGGAGGGGACCTCTGAAGAGTTTAGGAAGGCTGCAGAGATAAAAACAACTAAAGGAATGTGTTAACGTTGGCCTTGTTTTCCTTCAAGTGATAATAGAGTGTTTTAATTAGAGTAGCAGACTCATTTATGCAAGGAGGAAATGAGAAGGGGTTAATATTAAGACTGGTGGGCGGCAGCCTGTTTTATTCAGTAGCTGATGTTTAGTGACCAGATGAATAACTCTGTGACTGGCTAACTGAAGAGAGATCCCTTGTTTGAGCAGAGTAATTCTCATTTGCAACTGAAGATAATACCTCTTGCTGACTAGATAGATGGTTTAGCGACTGATTTTCAGAGGTCGTGGTCTGAGATGACCAAGAAAAAGTCAATGTTTTGTATAAGGATGGCAATTTTTTAACTTTGCTGGACCTATAAACCTGTGAATGAACAACAGATAGCACATTATGTGTGGCTGAACTTAACCATAATTTTGAGACTGACTAACTGATAAAAGGCTTGGTAGCTGTGTTATGGAATAAATTTGTGCTTGGCCTGATATTACAGAACTCTGGTTATGTAAAGGTTTGGAATGGCTTAGTTTTGTACAGGAGGAATAATATTTTAAGGTCTGGGAATCTTAGTTGATGTTAGAGCAGCTTTCTACTTCTGTAGTAGAAAGATAGCCTGATGATGAAATTGCAGATGAGTAAGACTGAGTAAGTTCCACTGAGACCTGGGAGGTCTTCTGTCGCAACCCTCCATTGCTCACCTGAGTAAAATCTCCAATTGCATTACAGGATAAAAATGACTGCCTAGTTGTTTCCTAAAAATTAACTATACTCGCATTTGACAGATAATTATGTAAGGAATGCTGTGAACCAGTCAGTTGTGCCTGAATAGACTGGGTACCTGAAGGCAGCTGATGGTGTTTTGAGGCAGCAGTATCTGGCCTTCGATTAGTAAGAATCTCCTTAAAAGAGACATGATTGCAAACCATTAAGCTCATGGTCCTCCACTCCCGATATGCTCCCCTCCCTCTTAATGAATCAAATAGCTTTGCTTTGTAACAGTTCTTGCAAAAAAAAAAAAAAATGCGGGAATGTGGAACCAAGCATAAGTATTCTTAGCCATTGCTTTGTCATTTTGTGTGACTGCCATCTTAGAATTTTAGGTTTTGCTGTCCCAGGAAAGACTGCATTCCAGAGAAGATTTCGACCCCCACCCCACTCTGGTCTTATCTCGGATGGCTAGCCACAGCGGAGCTGAGCAATTCGGGCCACTATTGGGGGTCAAACTAGCCGTAAAATAGAGCTGCATCTCTCAATGTGATCAATCAGCTCAAAAACTGAAACTGTGCACCCACCGTTGTTAGGAAATGCACCTGTGTAACCAATGAATGGCTGCCAACATGAATTAATTTTGAGAAATCTGCTTGTAACCCCATATAAGATCCCTGTTCCCTTTGTTCAGGGCTCTCGATATCTGCCACTGCGTTGGTAGGTGCCGTGAGCCAGGGCTCGAGTCTGTAATAAACTCACTTTTGTGTTTGCATCAGCTGTCTTTGGATTCTTGGAGGCTATGCTCATTGAGTCTGCTGATCTTGGGCACAACACTGGCCAGCAGTCTGAGCCCAGAGGGGGAGAGGACACCCATGGCCTGGGCAGACCTGGTGCATAGGGAAGTATGTCCCCGCATCGCCAGTTTAGAACAGGGACCTGTCTTCAGTAAAGACTGCTTGAAACCGGCAGAAGGCTCCCGGAGGAGCCAGAGGTGAGCTGGGTAGTTCGCCCGCTCCAGGCCCCTTCTGGCCAGCAGTCCAAGTCCAGAGGGGAAGCGGGCACCCACCACTGGGGCAGACTGGGTGCACAGGGAAGCATGTCCCCACATCGCCATTTTAGAACAGGGACCTTACTTCAGTAAAAACTGCTTGAAACTGGCAAAGGCTCCCGAAGGAGCCAGAGGGAGAAGGTTCCCTGTGCAGTCAGAGGTGAGCTGAAGGCCCCCAAGCCTGGTCCTGACTGTCAGGAAGTTGGAGCCCAGAGGGGGATCCAGTGATTTGGAACCCAGAGTCCAATCCCGCTGCCCCACCTCCAGGGAAGTTTGTGGGACTTCAAGACACACTTTTGTAATTAAACACAGAAAGAGGAAATATTCTGTGACAGTGACAATTAACATATTGAAAGTACCACTGCCTTACTAGACTTCTGGCATAACATTATTTGACTCGATTAGACCGACAGTTTCTGAACCTCACAAAGAGCAAACCAAAAAGATGCCGGCCAGTACCACCAACTCAGTGTCCCAATGCACACGGCAAATTAGAAAACAAGAAGTAGGGAAAAGAAAAACTACATGCAACCCAGCAACTCCTCAGGAAAAAGACACACCACAAAAAGAACACCACCCACAAAATTGCAACGACAGTAACTTGGAAGAACTTCTGGGCCTTCCAGAAAGAGAATTTAAAATTACCGTGATTAAAAAACTGACAGAAATCATAAAGGAAAACAACAATAAGGGAAAAATAATCAATGATAAGAAGAATGAAATTGAGTCCCTAAAGAAGGACGTAAAAGAAATGCAGGAGATCAAAGAATTAATGGAGGTGCTAAAGAATTCTGGGAAAAGCAATGAAAGCAGAATAGATGAAATGGAAGAAGGAATAAGTTCTCTTGAAGACACAGAAATAAAAAGAACCAAAACAGAAAAGGAAAGAGAAGTACGAAGGAAAAAGAACGAAGAAAAACTTCGGGAACTATCGGACACCATGAGGAAAGGAAATATAGGAGTTATAGGAATTCCAGAAGGAGAGGAGAGAGATGTAGGAACAGACAAAATATTCCAGGAGATAATTGAAGAGAACTTCCCAAATGTGAAGAAGGAGCTGAAAATTGATATACAAGAAGCAAGAACAACACCAAACTTCCATGACGAAAGGAAAAATACAGCAAGACACATAATAGTAAAGCTCCCAAGAATCCAGGACAAGGAAAAAATAATGAAGCTGACAAGAGGGAAGAAACAGATAACATTCAAAGGAAAACCAATCAGGCTGACATCAGACTTCTCTGAAGAAACACTACGGGCAAGGAGAGAGTGGAGGGACATAGTTAACAGACTCCAAGAAAACAGATGCCAACCAAGAATACTCTATCCCGCAAAGCTCTCCTTCCTCTATAAAGAAAGAATAAGGACCTTCCCAAACAAACAGAAACTACGGAACTTCATTACCAATAAACCCCCACTCCAAAAAATACTACAAGGAGTACTAAAGCCAGAACCTCTGAGGGACAAATAACAATGAAAGAAGGCCAAAAAAAAAAGTTATTAAAATAATAAATAAAATCAAAGGAAAGACAAACACAATGGCAAATACAATGCTAACATATCAATATTAACTCTAAATGTAAATGGACTAAACTCTCAATAAAAAGACACAGAGTCGCAGGCTGGATTAAGAAACAAAACCCAACCATTTGCTGACTCCAGGAAACACTTTTAGCTACAAAAGATAAAAATAGACTCAAAGTTAAAGGATGGAAAACAATCCTACAAGCAAATGGACCAAAAAAGAAAGCAGGAACAGCAATACTTATATCAGATAAAATAGATTTCAAACTCAAAAAGGTAAAAAGAGACCCCAACGGTCACTACATTATGATCAAGGGGACAATACTTCAAGAAGAAATAACACTCTTTAACATGTATTCACCAAATGAAGGAGCACCAAAATATATCGGACAACTGTTGTCATCTCTGAAAACAGACATCCGAGAAAACACATATGTAGTGGGAGACTTCAACACACCACTATCAACAATGGATAGATCAACAAGACAAAAAATAAGTAAAGAAATTAAAGCTCTAAATAAGGACCTAGAGCATTTCGGCTTAACAGACATCTATAGAACACTAAACCCCCCAAAAACAGAGTACACATTTTTCTCAAGCGCACACAGATCATTCTCCAGGATCGATCACATACTGGGGCACAAGACAAACATCAACAGATACACCAAGATTGAAATCATACCAACCATCTTTTCTGACCATGAAGGCATCAAGCGAGAAATAAACCATAAAAAGAAGGCAAGGAACTTTCCTACCTCATGGAGACTAAAAACCACACTACTGGAAGACCACTGGACTAATGAGGAGATCAAAGAGGAAATTAAAAAATTCTTTGAATTGAATGACAAGGAGGACACCAATATCCTAAATGTATGGGACGCAGCAAAAGCAGTAATAAGAGGAAAATATATAGCAATAGAAGCTCACATCAAGAAACAAGAAAGAACTCAAAGAAACAACCTAATCTCGAAGCTCAAAGATCTAGAAAAAGAACAAGAAAAAAACCCCAAAACCAGTAAAAGAAAAGAAATAATAAAAAACAAAGCAGAAATAAATTGAAACTAAAAAAACAATCCAAAAGATTAATGAAACCAAGAGCTGGTTCTTCAAAAAAATCAATAAAATAGACAAACCCCTAGCCAGGCTCACAAAGGAAAAAAGGGAGAAAACACAAATAAACAGGATCAGAAATGAAAGAGGAGAAATCACAACGGACACAGCAGAAATAAAAAGAATAATCAGTAACTACTATGAAGAGTTGTATGGAAACAAGTTCAACAATCTAGAGGAGATGGACAAATTCCTACAACTCTACAATCACCCAAAGCTAGATAAAGAAGAAATAGAACACCTAAACAGACCAATTACAAGCAGTGAAATTGAAATGGTAATCAAAAACCTCCCCAAAAACAAAAGCCCAGGACCTGATGGATTTACAAACGAATTCTACCAAACATTCAGAGATGAACTGGTGCCTATCCTTCACAAACTCTTCCAAAAAATTAAGAAGGAAGACACAATACCAAACACGTTCTATGAAGCCAACGTTACACTAATACCAAAACCGAATAATGACAACACAAAAAAGGAAAACTACAGGCCAATCTCCCTAATGAACACTGATGCAAAAATCCTCAACAAAATTTTAGCTATCAGAATCCAACAATGTATCCATAAGATAATTCACCACGACCAAGTAGGATTCATTCCAGGAACACAAGGATGGTTTAACATCCGAAAATCAATCAACGTTATCCAACACATCAACAAAGAGAAATATAAAAACCATGTGATAATATCAATAGATGCTGAGAAAGCTTTCGACAAAGTGCAACACCCATTCATGATAAAAGCCCTTGAAATTCTTGGGATACAAGGAACATACCTCAACATCATAAAGGCCATCTATGACAAGCCAACAGCCAGCATCATTCTCAATGGTGAAAAGCTGAAAGCAATTCCATTAAGATCTGGAACAAGACAAGGATGCCCACTCTCATCACTGCTTTTCAATATAATACTGGAAGTCCTAGCCAGAGCAATAAGACAAGAGAAAGACATCCAAGGAATCCAAATAGGAAAAGAAGAAGTCAAACTATCACTATTTGCAGATGATATGATAATATACATAGAGAACCCCAAAAACTCCACAGAAAAACTAATTCAACTCATCAATCAGTTCAGTAAAGTGGCAGGATACAAAATCAACACACAAAAGTCAGTAGCCTTCCTATACACAAACAATAAATCTGAAGAAGAAATCAAAAAAACCATCCCTTTTGTTATTGAAACAAAAAAAATCAAATATTTGGGAATAAATCTAACAAAAGAGGTAAAGGACCTATACAAAGAAAACTATAAAACACTGTTAAAAGAAATAGAAGAAGACACAAAGAAATGGAAAGACATCCCCTGCTCATGGATTGGAAGAATAAACATTATTAAAATGGCCATCCTACCAAAAGCAATATACAGATTCAATGCTATTCCAATAAAAATTTCAATGTCATTCTTCAAAGAAATAGAACAATTATTGATGAAATTCATATGGAATCACAAAAAACCCCGAATTGCCAAAGCTCTCCTGAAAAAGAAAGAAGGGAATGGAGGCATCACACTCCCAGACTTCAAACTATACTACAAAGCCATAATCATTAAAACTGCATGGTATTGGAACAAGAACAGACATACAGACCAATGGAATCGAATAGAAAATCCAGAAATAAACCCACATATTTATGGTTAACTTATCTTTGACAAAGGAGCAAAGACTATGCATTGGAGCAAAGAAAGTTTGTTCAATAAATGGTGCTGGGAAAACTGGGTTGCCACATGCAAAAGAATGAAGCTTGACCACTACCTTACACCATACACAAAAATCAACTCAAAATGGATTAAAGAACTAGACATAAGACCTGAAACCATAAAATATATAGAAGGAAATATAGGCGAAACACTACGTGATTTGCACATCAAAGACATCTTTACAGACACATCACCCAAAGCAGTGATAGTGAAGGCAAAGATAAACAGCTGGGACTACATCAAATTAAAGAGCTTCTGCACAGCAAAAGAGACAATAACAAAAACAAAGAGAAACCCCACTGACTGGGAGAACATTTTTGCACCCAACACTAATGATAAAGGACTGATCACAAAAATCTGCAAAGAGCTGATGAGACTCAACAACAACAAAGAAAATAACCCAGTCAAAAATGGGCAGAAGAGCTAAAAAGAAACTTCTCTGAAGAGGAAATGCAAATGGCCAACAGGCATATGAAAAAATGTTCAACATCACTTGTAATCAGGGAAATGCATATCAAAACTACCATGAGATACCATCTTACACCAGTGAGAATGGCACATATTAAAAAAACTAGCAACAACAATTGTTGCCGAGGTTGTGAAGAAAAAGGAAATCTCCTGCACTGTTGGTGGGAGTGCACACTGGTCCAACCACTATGGAGAGCTGTGTGGAGATTTCTGGACCTACTAAACATAGAGCTTCCATATGATCCAGCAATTCCACTCCTAGGTATTTACCCAAAGGACACAGAAACATCAATTCCAAAGAGCACCTGCACACCTATGTTTATAGCAGCACTGTTTACAATAGCTAAGCTTTGGAAACAGCCCAAATGCCCAAAAATAGATGACTGGATCAACAAGATGTGGTACATATATACCATGGAATATTACTCAGCATTCAAAAAAGATAAACCCATGCAATTTGCAGCAACATGGATGGCACTGGACGGGATCATGCTCAGTGAAATAAGCCAAAAAGAAAAAGAAAAATACCGTATGGTCTCACTCATAGCAGGAATCTAGAAAACTTAAATTAGGGACCAGGAAAATGAATAACTATAAGAAAGTGAAAATCAAAATCAACAAAAATCTATAAACCAGAGACACTTTTGGGGGGCGGGAGGGGAGGGATTGGGTCAGAATGGGGGGGTTGCAATTGTATGGGGAATATAAAAATAAAATTTATTATAAAAAAAAAAGTACCCAATAATAATCAGGAGCAGCTAGCTATACTTATGTCTAATAAAATAGACTTCCAATAAAGAAAGGAAATTAGAGATAGACACTATAATGAAGAGTTTCATACAACATACAGACACAGCACTCATCAAATATACACACTGAATGATGGCGCACCAAGACAATAACAGAAATAGAGATGTTGGTAATGACACAATAATACTAAGGGACTTTAATATCCCTCTTGCAACAATGGATAGATCAATAATACAAAGCATAAATAAGCAATAGTTTTAATGAGAAGCTATACCAAATGTGTCTAACAGACATCTACAGAGCACTCCACTCTCAAAATGAGGCATACACATTTCTTTCAAGTACATATGGAACATTTTCAGGAGTAGCCCATATCTTGGGACATTAAAAAATTATCAATAAAATCACAAAGATTGAAATTATGACTAGCACCCTCTCTTACTGTAATGCCATAAATTAAAAATAAACTGTAAGAAAAAAACAAGAAAAACTATTAATTTACAGGGACTAAACAACATGTTGCTTAACCTTAATTGGATAAAAGAAGAAATCAAAGCAGGAATGAAAAAAATAACTTGAGATGAAAATAATGAGACAAGCTACCGGAATCTATGGGATGCAGCAAAAACAGTCTTAAGGCGGGAGGATAATTGTAATGCAAGCCTACATTAAGAAGTAAGAAAAGGGCCTCCCAGGTGGTGCAGTGGTTGAGCACTGGACTGCGAAGCTGCCCGCAGCCTCTGCAGCGCCGGTTCGATCCCCAGCCGCCGGCGAGGGTCACACATGGTGCACAGACCTCTCCTGCTGTGCCCGCTGCTCCCCTCAGTAGTGTACTT
Source organism: Talpa europaea (assembly GCF_964194135.1). NCBI lineage: Eukaryota > Metazoa > Chordata > Mammalia > Eulipotyphla > Talpidae > Talpa > Talpa europaea. The sequence continues at coordinate 48,883,131 of NC_140080.1, forward strand.
TGTCAGTCTGCCTGTTCTGCTCCCTGCTCTGGCTCTGGTGAATCCTCTCACCCTCCCGGGCTTCTGACTATACCCAGTGCTGGTATGAATAAATATTAAAAAATAGAAGTAAGAAAATACCAAATAAATACTCTAATATTACACTTAAAGCAAAATGAAAATGAGGAATAGACTAGAGTCAAAGTTAGTAGAAGGAAGAAATTAATGCAAATATGAGTGGAAATAAATCAAACAGATTGAACTACATAAAAATCAATAAAACTAATAACTCATTCTTTTTTTTTTTTTTAAAGATTTATTTATTTATTTATACAAGCACCGGGTACAGTCAGAAGTACGGGAGGGTGAGAGAATTCACCAGAGCCAGACAGGGAGTAGAGCAGGCAGAAGGACCGAAGCACACCGCTGAGGGGAGCAGCGGGCGGCAGGGGAGGTCCGCGCGCCATGTGGGTCCCTCCTCCGGTGGCCGGGGAGCAGCCGGGGAGCAGCCGGGGATTGAACCGGTGCCGCAGAGGCCGCAGGCAGCTTCGCAACCCAGCGCTCAACCGCTGCGCCACTGGGGAGGCCCAAAACTAATAACTCATTCTTTGAGAAGATAAGCAAAATAGACAGGCATCTAGATAGACTAACAAAAATAGAAGAGAGAAAACATCAATAAACAGAATCATGAAATTCTCGAGAATAATAGAAATCACCACAGGTAGCACAGGAATATAAGAACTCATGAGACTACTATGAAAAATTACATGTCAATAAATTTGATAACCTTGAAGAAATGGATACTAGATTGATATACTCTACCAAGACTAAGTGTGGGGGTGGAGGGGGGTAACAAAAACAATACCAACAGATGAATTATACAAACCGGTCACAGGCCTGGGAATTGAAATAAAAATCTTCCACTAAAGAAAAGCCCAGGACCAGATGACCTTACAAATGAACCTTATCAAATTTTTAAAGAAGAATTGATGCCCACTTTGCTCAAATTATTTTAAAAATTTTATAATGCCAACAATACCCTAGTACTGAAACCAGATGATGATACAAGAAAAGAAAATTATAAAACAATATCCCTGCTGAATATCTATGCACTTTTTTAAAACTTTTTATTTTCATTTTTTTAAGATTTATTTATTTATTTATACAAGAACCGGGGTACAGGCCAGATTGCATGGCAGGGTGAGAGGATTCACCAGTGACAGAGCAGGGAACAGAACAGGAAGACTGATGAAACCACACTGCTGAGGGGAGCAGCGGGCGCGACAGGAGAGGTCTGCTGCGCCATGTGAGACCCTCGCCTGCCGGACGGGATCAAACTGGCACTGCAGAGGCTGTGGACAGCTTCACAGTGCTGCGCTCAACCACCTACGCCACCAGGGGAGGCTCTCTATGCAGAATTTTTCAACAAAATGTTAGCAAATTGAATTCAACAGTATACATAGATTATACACCATAATCAAGTGGGATTTATCCCAAGGATACAAGTTTTAATGTACATAAATCAATTAGTGCAATACATCATATCAACAAAAGTAAAGACAAAAAAATCATGACAATATCAATAGAAGCAGAGAAATCATTGGATAAGATTCAATACCCATTTATGATAAAACCTATAAGCAAGACGGGAATGGAAGGAACCTATCTCAATATAATAAAGGCCATATATCACAAGCCCACGGTCCATGTAATACTCAGTGAAAAACTAAATATTTTCCCTTAAGAGCAGGAATAAGACAAGAAGGCCCATTAACACCATTTTTGCTTAATTTAGTATTAGAGGTTTTGGTTGGTTATTAGACAAACACAGGAAATAAAGGGAATCTAATCTCCCTTAGATTATTTGCAGATAATATGATTTTTATGCAGATAAATTCCAAAAGACTCAATCAAAAAGTTATAAATAATAAATGAATACAGCATAGTGGCATGCTATAAAATAAACATATAGAAATCCACAGCCTTTTTATACATAAACAATGAGTAGGAAGCAAAAGAAATTAAGAAAATAGCTCCACCTGGAATTGTTTCAAAAAAAATTAAATACCTCAGAATCAACAAAAGAGTTTGTAAAAGACCAATACAATGAGAACTACGAGATGATACTAAAGGACTCAGATAGGGACATCGGGAGATGGAAGGATATCCCATGCTCACGGATGGGGAAAAACAATATAATCAAAATGACACTCCTGCCTTGAAAAGATATATAAATTTAAAACAATCCATCAAAATACCAGCAATATATCTCAAAGAAACTGAATAAAAAGTATTGAAATTTATATGGAACTACGAAAGACCTCAAGTTGCAAAAACACTCAGATAAAAGGAGAGAAATGGAGGTACCATATTGCCAAATTTTATATAGTATATGTACATGTATATATTATAAATACACATCATATAGGTGTGTGTGGATACACCCAGATACATATAATACATGTATATCATAAGGGATTAATATCCAACATATATAAAATCTCACACAATTCAAAAATAAAAAAATAGCCCAATTAATAAAAGGACAGCAAATATGAACAGATAATTCACCAAAGAGGAACTCCAGGTCAAAATATAAGTGAACAAGGGCTCATCACTTCTAACAAGAGAGATGCAGATTAAAATCACAATGAGACGCCTTCTCATACCTGTGAGAATGGCACATATTAAAAAGACCCCTAACAAGTAGTGTTGGAGAGGATATGGAGAAAAAGGACCCTATTCCCACCAATGTAAATGTAATGGAATGTAAATATAATGTAAATGGAATGTAAATATGCAACCATCAGTAAAAGTATTCTGGGTTTACCTTAAAATACTTAAAATGGAAATAATGAATAACCCAACAATCTCACCTTTGGGCATCTATCCACGAAATATGAAATCATCAATTAAAAACCCCCATATGTTCCACAATGTTCATAATGGCACTATTTATAGTAGCTAGGACATGGAAACAGCTTAAATGTCTACATTGACAGATGACTGGATCAAGAAGATGTGGCACAGCCATGTCATGGAATATTATACAGCCACAAGAAAGGATGAAATGCAGCCATTTTCAACAAGTAGAGTTATTTTGAGAGAATTATGCACAGAAAAGTAATTCAGAATGATAAAGACAAATATTGGACATTTACATAGCAGACAGTTTGATAACAAAAAACACTTTCAATAACCAATGGACATCAATAAACACCCCGAAGACTTTGAGGTTAAGAGGGAGGTGGAAGACAAAGGGATTTGGGGACACAAAGGATGGTGGTGGTGGGATTAGAAAGAAAAGGGAAAACAAAATATTCATAGAAAAATGTATTACTCTTTAATAGTAACATGATTAAGGAAATATATGAAATCACCAGTATAATAAAAATAGATGACAGAACTAGAACAAGGAAGCAAAATACATTAGGAGAGAAAAAGAACTGGGAATTAATGGGCAGAGAAACCATAAGAAGCAAAAAGAATGCTGCATGTCGTGGTTGGGCATCCTGTATTTTATCTGGCAGTAAAAACAAACAAACAAAAACAACTATAAATATCTACACTGTAGGTAAAAGGTGTTATAAGGGCAGAGCATATAAAGTGAGTACAGACTATCAACAGAGGGGATCATCGAAGTTTCAAAGAGAAGAAAACACTTGATATGGCCTTTGAAATAGGGGGAGCAGCTGGCCATGGGGGTGTAGGAGGCAAAGGAAGGAGTGAAGCCCAGGGCACAGAAAAGTCTAGTATCAGATTCACCCTGATTTAAAAGGGGGAGTGGAAAAGAACATGATTGGGTCACAAAGAGCCTAGAACAACCCATCTTTAGGAAGGGAAGCTTGTTTTCTCTCTAACCTCTGTCCCTTTTCTCTGTGTTAGATGATGTGCTGACAGACTGATGAGCCTGTGATCCTGGAAACTGTGGCTAAAGCCAGACTCTTACAGGTGGCGCCCCCTGGAGGGGGGGTGCTTGTGAGGACAGATAGCCCCGGGGAAAATGCCAACAAAGTATCACATTTGGGGTGGAGACTCTGATAAGAAATATAAGGGACTGCAGAAGCAGCCCCTAGCATTCAGCTTCAGGATTGAGTGAGCTTGAGTGTTTGGGATTCAGCATTCCGGATTTCAGTGTTTTCGGATCTTCAGCGATTCTGGGGTCAGCGATTTCTGCCCCCACCATGTCGATCTTCCAGAAGGCTGGTGCAGACCTCTGAAGAATGTGGAGAGGCCTTCAGCAGCCAACCTCAGAGAGGAAAAGTTTGGAGGCATTGCAAGTAGCTGGGTGACTGAAAGTGTTCCAGGTTTTGCTGCTGTTACAGCCTGGCAGGGGAAGCAAGCAGGCGCCTCGCTGAGCTGCATGAGTTGTGACTGTTTGTAGGGTGGTTCGGCCACAGCAGTTGCGGTTTTGAGTGTCGCTTCTCTGGTGCTGTGCTGGGGCATCTCGGCAGCTCCGAAGCATCTCCTGTTGGGTCTTCTGTTGTCTTGTGAGTTGCATCCAGGCTTAGTCTGGCTGCCGTGTGCTCCAGGTCTGCAGGGAAGACGCCTTCTTGGAACCCTTTGTGTACAGGACTTTAAAATATTGGACTCTGCTTCCTGTGGGGTAAATGGCCATTTTTGACCTCAGTAACTCTGTTTTTCTCTCGTTTGTTAAATAAATCCCATTATTATTGTTCTCTGAACCTGAATGGTCTTGCAATTGTGTGCATGGGTGAGGAATTCAGACAGTGACAGATAAACTATTTGGGCAATGTTCTTGGCTAGTTTTAGTGCCCCCTACTGCCCTGCATCAATCCCACAAATGTCACATCCTGAATGTCACCTCCAGGATTTTATAAACATAGTTTGCTGGTAAAAGCCAAGTTATCAATACAGAGGCCAGAGAGCAAACCATAAATACGAAGCTAGAGATCTCTTTTTTGTCCTCTGCTGGTTTTGAGGTTTCTCAATGAAACTTCATCTACTAACTGGTCACTTAGGGCAATGCGTTGAAACTCTCAGTGACTGAGTGATGCCTACGACTTCTCCTGAGAACCAGTCCTCATTGTTTGGTGACTAAGGAAACAACTTACCTTCCTAATGTGTGTACTGCATTTGCAGTATTGATTGGTATTATATGTCATAAAGTTCACTAAGGTAGGAAAACAAGAATATCTGTATTTCCTAGAGAGATGTAGCAAATGTCTATGTTTTTGTTTGTATTATCATTGAAAGGAAGAGAAAAATCTGAAGGCATTAAGAAGTCTCTGAAGGTTAATGGTGAAATTAAGTTCAGAAGTAAGTTTAGAAAAATATTAAATGAATTTCTTAAAAAGGTCCTTTCAGGTTTGGGTTTTTTTTTTTTTTTTTTTTTTTTTTTTTTAGCTCTTCTGCCCATTTTTTGACTGGATTATTTTCTTTGTTTTTGTTGAGTCTCATCAGCTCTTTGTAGATTTTTGTGATCAGTCCTTTATCATTAGTGTTGTGTGCAAAAATGTTCTCCCAGTCGGTGGGGTTTCTCTTTGTTTTTGTTATTGTCTCTTTTGCTGTGTAGAAGCTCTTTAATTTGATGTAGTCCCAGCTGTTTATCTTTGCCTTCATTATCACTGCTTTGGGTGATGTGTCTGAGCTAAGCTTTGGAAACAACCCAAATGCCCAAAAATAGATGACAGGATCAAGAAGATGTGGTACATATACACCATGGAATATTACTCAGCATTCAAAAAAGATAAACACATGCAATTTGCAGCAACATGGATGGAGCTGGAAGGGATCATGCTCAGCGAAATAAGCCAGAAAGAAAAAGAAAAATACTGGATGGTCTCACTCATAGCAGGAATCTAGAAAACTTAAAAAAGGGACTGGGAAAAAGAATAACTGTAAGAAAGAAAATATCAAAATCAATAAACAACTATGAACCAGAGACACTCTATGGGGAGGCGGGGGATGGGGAAAGGAGGGGTTGGGGTCAAAATAAGGGGGTTGTAATTGTATGGGGAATATAAAAATAAAATTTAAATAAAATGTGAAAAAAAAATCAGACATAGAAACTTAAAAAAAAAAGGTACTTTCAGGCTTGGGACAAGAACAAACATGTATCAGAATTTTAAGCTATCACTTGACCTGTCTGCCTCAAAATTGTAACGGGTCTCCAAAGCTGCTTCCCCCTGGACTTCTGAGATGGCGAAGTCTTATTTACTGGCTGCCTGTTTAAGAATGTGACCAGAACACAGTGGACTAGGCCTACAATACAGAGCTGGGATGACAGGGGTGTCAGGGCAGGCAAACTCCCTGGCTCCAGGAGCCACTCCTCCCTTCTAATTTGCACTAGTTTGAGCTGGATTCTGTCTCTTATGATGGAGTCTGGACTATAACAAGTGATATATAATCTACCCAAAGCTTTTTGCTTTTGAGTTTCAGGTTATAATTTTAGTTTGGGGTCCTGGTGGAGTGAGAGAAGGTAGAGGGGAACAGACTATAAAGAGAGAAAATCAGTACGGGGCCTCCAAATAAATTAGTTTATAGCTTCAGGGTTTGCAGCTCTGTAGATATACCCATGATGCCTGGCACCATCAAGAGCTCAATAAATATTGAAACAGGCAGCTAATATGAACACAAACCTCCTCCTTCAGCCCTGACGAGATGGCAGAAAGATAAGCTACACCCCTCTTCCCACACACCAGCATCCTACTTTAGACTTTGGTGTTTCCTCTTTGGGATTATTAGAGCACATAGCCAATAAATGGTAAGGATCTTCTGTGTTAAACATTAAATTTAGGTATGGCACAGTGGGCCATAACTTATTATTGCATTATATACTTAAAAGCTGTCCCTCTTTTGAGTTTTAATGTATCTATCCTTTTTAGAAATAGCAAACATTTATGAATGCTTTACTACATGCAAGGCACTATTTTAACAGCTCATTTTTTTTAATAAGTAAAACTTACATACAGTGAAATGCATAATCTTAAGTATACAGTTCAATATGTCTTGCACATGTTTACACCTGTGTAATCATCACCCCAGCAAGATACAGAATATTTCCACAACCCTGGAAAGGTCCCTCATAACTCTTTCCAGAAATCTGCCCCCCGGTTACTATTGTTCTAATTCCTATCATCCCAGATTAGATTTACCTACTATTGAACTTAATAGAAATAGAATCTTAAGTAAATATACTTTTGTATATTTATAGTACATAAGCTTGTATATGTATATCATATTTTTTTTAAAGATTTATTTATATATTTATACAAGAGCCAGGGCACAGGCCAGATGCTTGGGAGGGTGAAAGGATTCACCAGAGACAGAGCAGGGAACAGAACAGGCAGACTGACAAAATACACTGCTGAGGGGAGCAGCGGGCGCGACAGGAGAGGTCTGCAGCACCATATGGGTCCCTCGCCGGCCGGCCGGGATCAAACCGGCACTGCAGAAGCTGCACACAGCTTCATAGCGGCAGTGCTCAACTACCTGTGCCACCAGGGGAGGCCCATGTACATCATATTTTTAAGACTGATCCACGTTGTTATATTTAACAATTGATGGCTTATTTTTAAATTTTTTTTTTTTTTTTTACATTTTAAAGGGACAGGTTTATTAAGAAAAGGAGAAAGGAAGAGAGAGGCACCTGCATAGTCACAGGCGGGTGGGAGAGCTGCTATTTTTATATTGTGGAATGTTTCATTTGTAGGAGTCTATACCTTGTTTATTCATGTTCCTGTCAATGAAAATCTGGTAGTTTCCAGTTTTTGGCTGTCTGAGTAAAGCTGATATAAACATCCCATAGAAGTCTTTAAATAAACATGTTTTCTTTCTCCTTGCTGGGTCCTAAGATAGGTATATGTTTAATTTCATTAAAAAACTACCAAGTAATTCTGTGAAGTGGCCATAGAGCTTCACTTGCAGCACTAACAAAGACAGAGTCCTGGTTCTAGAGGAGGGCTCATTCTGTTTTTGTGAATTCCAGGACCTACGCTTACTTTATTTATTTATTTTTTTTTAAATAGAGGCATGCTTTATTTATTTGTTTGCTGGTTTGTTTGTTTGTTTTGTTTATACATGCACTGGGTACAGTCAGAAGCGCGGGAGGGTGAGAGAATTCACCAGAGCCAGAGCGGGGAGCAGAGCAGGCAGAAGGACCGAAGTACACTGCTGAGGGGAGCAGCGGGCGGCAGGAGAGGTCTGCACGCCATGTGGGACCCTCCTCCTGTGGCCGGGGAGCAGCCGGGGATCGAACCGGCACTGCAGAGGCCGCGCGCAGTCTCGCAACCCAGCGCTCAACCGCTGCACCACGGGGGAGGCCCGACCTACGCTTACTTTAAATGGTTGGGGGAAAAATCAAAAGAATAATGTTTCATAACAATTAACAATCCTACGAAATCCAAATATAAGAATTTATAAGTAAAATTTAATTGGAACACAAACACATTAGTTTGACTATAGATGGTTCACAGCTGCTTCCCTGGACAATGCAGAACCATCCACTTTATATAGAGAACATTGGCTTGACCTCTATTCTGCACCATTGTCAATACTTGGTATGTTGGCTTTAAATTAAGCCATTCTAGTAGGAGTGATTGCTACTTCTGATTTAATTTGCATATCCTTGATGACCAATGGTGCAGTCTGCTTATTGGCTGTTCCTGTATCTTTTGTGAACTAGATGTTTCAAATCTTTTGTCAGTCTTTCCTATTCCATAGGAGTTCTTTTTATGTTCTGGGATCAAGGGCTTTGCAGCTGTGCACTCCAAGGGTGTGTTCAGGGCTTCCCGGGTAGATATCGTGGAGCTGGGAGTCTTACCTGCACCTGTGTAGCCCAGAAACTCCACGGCCTTCTGGATCCTTCCTTCTGCTCCACTCTTTCCTGGCCCCTAATTGGCTCCACAAACCCTGCCACCTGCCTTACCAAACCCCTGAGGCCACCTCCACTTCACCAGCCTCTCTGTCCCACCTCTCTGCACAGGGGCAAAGAAATCCCATGAGATGGGTTATGATACCATTTTACAAGAAAGAAAACTAAACCATTAGCTTTTTTTTTCTTAAAAGGAATTAAGAATACTTCCAGACTGAAGTGGCATGAATTTGTCTAAGCCCTGATGGTTATATTATAGCAGGAAGGCACCATTTCCTTCATGTCCTTTACTGGGTAAAAGAATAAACTATGTCAGATTCCATGGAATGGAATATCCAATGGTAAAAGGAAGAGGTAAAAATCAAGCTATGAAAAGTCATGGAGGAAGCTTAAATGCATATTACCAAGTGAAAGACATCATCACTGTTTGATCTCAACCATATGAAATACTGGAAAAGGCAAAACTCTGGTGTATTAGCTTGCTGGGAGAAAGTGGAAAGCTCTTTAGGAAAATTTTAATCTCAGCCTTGAGCTCAAAAAGTCAAAATAAAACTGTTGCATTGCTGAAGAATGAGAGTAGATTTCTCCTTACAACTGTTTTTTTTTTTTTTATTGTTATATTGTATACTGAAGAGACAAAAGGCCTAACTTTCCACAGACTTTATGAATAGCCTCACATGCAAAATAGTACCACTTGGGGGAAGCTCTTTATAATTCTGGCTCTACACGCATCCAAGTGTTTCATTTTAATAGTTGTCTTAAACTATTTTTCTGTATGGTAAAAGCTTTCTGACTTCTGGCCTACACTCACCTTGCTATTCAAAGTGAAGTCATAGCCTACCATGATTAGCAAAATGTAGTACTTGCTAGTAATGCAGAATTTCACACTCCATCTCAAACCTACTGAATCAAAATCTTCAGGTGATTCACAGGCACATTCACATTTGGGAAAGCTCACTCTAGAACACTTGTGAACAGCAGTGAATGGGCATGCAGGTTTGGCCTGATGCACAAACTCCCACCTACACATGACATCTGTCCTTTGCATGTTCTTGTATACACACCTGTGCTGTTGGGGTGTCTCAGTGTTGCTGAGCGCACTTCTGGGTGTCCACAGCAGCCTGAGTTCATCCTTCCAAAGTGGGTGTGATGGTTAATTTGTGAGTTAACTTGACTGGATCATGGGGTGCCCAGGTCTAAACAGTGTTTCTCTGACGTGTTTCTGGATGAAATTAGCTTTAAAAATTGGTGGAGAAGGTAAAGCAGAGTGCCCCTCCCAATGTGGGTAAGCAGCGTCTAATCCTCTGAGGGCATGAATAGAATAAGGCAGAGGAAGGAAGAATTTGCTCCTTCCTGCCTGATGACCTCAGTTGGGACATGGATCTGCTGCCTCAGAATTTCTGTTTCTCAGGCCTTTGGATCTGGATGGAGTGACACCAGCAGCTCTGCTACATCTCCAGCTTGCCTATGGCAGACCATGGGACTTCTCAGCCTCTTAATTGTATGAGCCAATTCCTTATAAATCTCTGCTATATATACATCCTCTTGCTTCTGTTTGTCTAGCAAACCCTGACAACATACAATGCATCAACAGCTACCTGAATGCCTGGAGGAGCAGTAGGTGTGCTGGACTTCTTTCTTAAAGTGACAACCCACCTACACATTTAGGGGCTCAGTTGCTTTAATGTCAAATATTGTTGGATTTCAAAACAAGGGGAATCTAGGTTTTTGTAAGTCTCTTCTCCCACCTGTATTAATGCACTAGGCTGGCCAGTGCACTGATCCCTGAGTCCATTCCATGTGGCATAGTCCCATGGTTTAGGAAGAATGGAGGTGTGGTGATGGGCTCTATACACCTCCACTGAGACTGAAATCCAGGTGAAATCTGGGTTCCTTTTGTAATGATGTAACTGGTATTTTCCTAATGCTTTATGGCTGTCAATCTCCTTCTGAAATATGTAAAGAAGATACATTTCAAAAATCCCAAATTGAATACCTTTGTGCCTTTGATCCTCAATAACCAAGTGACTGGTATCTCAGTTTAAATTATGAATATACTTTTTCCAGTAGTTATACAATTCAGGGACAATGAATAGCCTCACATATTTAGTTATAGTATTTTGTTTTGAAAATTTAAAGTACACATGGGAGGTTCTCCAAAATTATTGCCTCCACTCCCGTCCCCCGTGGCAATAATCATTAACTCCTAGCTTTTCTCCCACATACATCCAATTCATCACCAAATTGCTAATTGCCATCATTCTATTGTCACTCCCTCTTCCAAGCCTCCAGTGACTATTAGGATGATAACAAACAGCCAGAGTTAAATCTAAGGTTTTTTTTTTTTTTTTAAAGATTTATTTATTTATTTATATAGGCACTGGGTACAGTCAGAAGCGCGGGAGGGTGAGAGAATTCACTAGAGCCAGAGTGGGGAACAGAACAGGCAGACTGACGAAATACACCGCTGAGGGGAGTAGCGGGCACAGCAGGGGAGGTCTGCGTGCCATATGGGACCCTAGCTGGAGGGTGGGGATCGAACTGGCGCTACAGAGGCTGCGTGCAGCTTTGCAGCCCAGTGCTCAACCACTGCGCCAGGAGGGGAGGCTCTAAATCTAAGGTTTTTTTAGTGTCTTCCATGTGCCTAAATAGTTGGATGCTGGCCTGATGCTTATTCCTTGAACACAACAGGCTCTCCCACATACTAGGACCTTTGCACTTTCCTCTTCATATCCTGAGATGCTCTTTTCCAGACAATTACCTGGTCTGCTCTGTTATTTCCTTTAGGCCTTTGTGCAAATGTCTACCTTCTCAATCAAAGTTTCCTGACCAAGTTACCAAGTTATTTGAAATTGTAATCCCCTAAGCAATCCCTGTGCTCATTAACTATCCTTTAGGTGACAGCAAAGATGGGACAGGGTAGGGGTGCTCAGTTGGTAGGTCCTGGGAGGACCAATGTTTTAAAAAGGGTTAGAGAAACTAAAATCTTAGTTTCACTTATTTTTGTGATTTTATTTAGTTGCTGGTACTGGGGTGCCTCTCAAAAACCCTACAACTTTGGTCTTTGATCTTTTCTTGAAATCAAACTTGGGCTTTGTTCCCTGTTAAAGTGGGAAGGAGAACAGGTTGAACCATGCCTCTTATGTCTTTGTGTGAACAGAGGAACAACAGGAATGGGGGCCAGGAAAACACAGTCACCAGACCTAGCTGTGGTGTGGTGAACACCACACTCACTTCACTCCACTTTCATTCATAATGATCCTTCTGGAAAGTACTCTTACCTCCATGTTTGGCTGAAGGAAAGGGCTCCAGGGCACTAAAGAGCCTTTCAGTGGAGGGAGAGCCAGCATTCCGCACAAGTCTGAGCCCTGAAGCTTGTTCTGGAGCCCACACAGCAGGGATGCTCTGCTGGCTCACATCACTCTTTTCTCTATGGACACATGTGGAGACACTGCACCCCTAAACGGCCAGTGGCTCTGCTATCTATAGAAGTCAAACTCTGACCTACGACCAGGGACCAACCCACTATGTGCAGCAACTGGCCCATGAAGTGAGGTCACTTTCTCTAGCAACCAGTCCAAGAAGTCACACAATAATCCCGAAACAGGCCCTGTAGGTCCAGAACAAGATTAATAACTAACAGATTCCTTCATTTTTGCCCCCATAGCCAATTTAGGTTCAACCAGAGAGAAACAGATATGCACTCTTTTCGTTAGGATGCCTGCTTCTAGTCAGCCATCTAAGCTCCCCTGTGTTAGCAGCTTCCAAATAGGGGGTACCCGAAGCCTTTTCTGTTTGCCAGTAAAAAACCCTCACACTCCTCTGCCTGCCCTTGATCCTGCCAGGCTGAGTGATGGGGGCTGACTCTCCTGCTAACGCTAGTTCTGAATAAGCAGTCTCTGCTTTTTCTTATTTGGATGGTCTTCGTGTGTTTCCACAGTGTGTTCACAGAAGTATCTGTATGTTATATACATATGGCTTGTGGATGCTTCTGCTGATATGATTGTTCTTACTTGGTATGATGGCGTTATCTGTACTAATGTTTCACGTGTTTTGCAAGATGTACCATATTCCATGTGGAGTCCCATGGTGCCTGTGAGCTGGGGACAGAGAGAGGCCGCTCCTACTGACCTGGGCTGGGGTCCTTCCCTCTCCTTTCCTTTCCTCACCCTTTCACCGCCTGCCTGGGAGGGGGCATTGAGTGAGAGAAGGAACCAGAGACTACTTAGTAAATGGTATTAGAAATGCTGTCTCTAGAAGGCAGCTAGTATTAGCAATGGAAAATTTTTTCACCTTGTAGGTGTGTTTCTCCAAAGTCCTGAGTAGGGACAGCTATGTCCTCCCTTACTTCAGAGAGAAAATGGAACATGGAACCAGCATTGGCTGGAAGGGTTAAGAGGTAACATGTGGAGCAGGGTGGGAAAACAGAGTTTTCCAATTAGAGTGGTAACATTACAGAAAAATTAAAAATGTACCTGCACCATCCTTTAGCCTCTATTTGAGCTAAAATTATATAACAGTAACATTTTACCTTTGGTTATGGACTTAACTCTCACCTCATTTAATAATCTTATAGGAATTACCATTTAAGAGTAAGCTTTGATAAAGAAATGCTAAAAGAAAATAGTGATACTTAGAAAGAGAAGAGACAAAAAATGTGAAGGGTGGGGTTCCAAGACCCTCACCAAGTGGCAGGTACGGGAATGGGGAGGGGGCCAGTGAGTGGCTGGGCAGTGGCAGCTCCTTCAGCCAGAGCAGCCCTGCTCGTCCTCTGGGTTGGAGGAGCAGGGGTATATTAAAGTAGGGCACACCCATCGTTACTGTTCCCTGAACACCCCTAGACCCATTTCTTGATGCTTCCTATCCTCTGCTACCCTACGCCCTAAGACTTTGAACCATAACTAGCACTGGACCCCCAATGAGTGGCAGGGCATGGTGAGTCATGCCAGGGGTGTCCATGGAGCCTGCTCCGGGAGGCCCTATTCCTGGTGCTCCAGGCTGTAACTGAATGCCAAGTAGGCGCTCCCTCGGCACCCACAACGTGGCCTGCTGTGACCTGTGGTTCTTTGGAAGAAAGGCCCTGCTGCTTCTTTTCCATTGTGGGTAGAAAACCAGGATAATGAGGTAAATCTAGAAACCTACTATCTCTTTTCCTATGTGAACATCCAGCTATACTTGATTACTTTCAGTGACTATTTGCCCTTAGAATAACTTATGGGAATTTAAGTGAAAGGAGAGACCTCTGTGAGACTCAGGAGTATGGGGAGAGCACACCCCTCATCTGCTGCTGCTGCCCACTCACACCTCACAGCTCACACTCATCACCCCACCTTCCACCCACAGGTGAATGACCCAGCTCCCTCGCGGCCGCCAGAGCAAGACCATAGACTGGCTTTCCCACAGCCCTTACAAAGTCATTATTGTACCTAAGCCTGCAGGAGAGTTTTCTCCTGAGGAATATCATTTGACAAAAAGTGGGAAGTGACTGAATATTAAATAAACATTCTCCATTAGGCACAACAAAGTGTATTAGACCCACTGAATTTCTGCTTTTGAGTTCTACAAAGCATTTATCAATAGTTGATGTTCAGTATGTTGTTACTTTTAAAAGTAATTCTAAAATAAAGTACCTGTTAAAATTCAGAGATAAGGAATTATGTAACTGTCCTTTATTGGCACAGGAAGGAGAGACTGACATTAAATGGCTGTTTTCCCTTGTGGCATTTTAATGGTTCTTTTCAGCACATCAAATTCCTTTGTATAATGAAAATCTATAACAAAAAAAGGGCACTCCCCCAGGTTTCAAAGGAACATCACATAAATGGATCAGGGCATCTCTGAGCTGGACCTTGAGCAAAACAGGCTTGCAGTGGATGCAGAACTTTGATGCAGTTATGGATAAGGTGTTGAATTTTGCTTTATGTTTGCTCTAAGTGGAACCTTAATACACTGTTTTCCAATAAACCTCTCAAAAGGTGAAAAAAAGGGCCTCCCTGGTTGTGCAAGGGGTTAAGCACTGCACTATGAAGAAATCCGCAGCCTCTGCAGCACGAGTTTGATCCCGTGCTGGCCAGGGAGCAACCCACATAGTGCGGCAGACCTCTCCTAACTTGCCTACTGCTCCCCTCAGCAATGTACCTCGGTCAATCTGCTTGTTCTGTTCCCCACTCTGTCTCTGGTGGGTCCTCTTGCCCCCCGCATCTCTGGCCTGTACCCCAGCTCTTGTATGCATAAATAAATAAATCTTTAAAAAAAGAAGGTAAATGGGCCTTCCCTGGTGGTGCAGGCCATTAAGCACAGCGCTGTGAAGCTGTCTGCAGCCTCTGCAGCTCCAGTTTGATGCCAGCCGGCCGGCAAGGGTCCCACATGGAGCAGCAGACCTCTCCTGTCTCACCTGCTGCTCCTCTCAGCAGTGTATTTCGTCAGTCTGCCTGTTCTGTTCCCCACTCTGTCTCTGGTGAATCCTCTCACCCTCCCACACATCTGGCCTGTACCTGGTTCTTATATAAATAAATAAATCTTTTTTTTATTTATTTAATTTTCTGCTTTTTTTTTAACTTTTTTTTTATAGAGGCATATTTTATTTATTTGTTTGTTTTGTTTATACATGCACTGGGTACAGTCAGAAGCGCGGGAGGGTGAGAAAATTCACCAGAGCCAGAGCGGGGAGCAGAGCAGGCAGAAGGACTGAAGTACACTGCTGAGGGGAGCAGCGGGCGGCAGGAGAGGTCCGCGCGCCATGTGGGACCCTCCTCCGGTGGTAGGGGAGCAGCCGGGGATGGAACCGGCGCCGCAGAGGCCGCGGGCAGCTTCGCAAGCCAATGCTCAACTGCTGCGCCACCGGGAGGCCCAATAAATAAATCTTAAAAAAAAAAAAAAAAACTATTTAAAAAAGGTGAAAAAAACCCTTGACTTTAAGAAGCATAAATATATATTCTTCAAATGTACATTAGTATTTGAGTGAGAGGTTGTCTGGAAGATGCAGGTCTCCCTCTCAGTTTCATTTGTCTTGCCTTTTCTTCTTTCCAGATGCCTTCCCCTATGTCTATGTGTGGGTACAGCTTTATGCCCTTGTTTCCCACTAAAGACCATGGGTTCCTGTGTATCCCCCTCTACTGACACCCTGGGGAGAATCAGGCCTGCAGCAGATGCCATTAACTGAGTTGAATGACCTGTAACATAGCAGTGACATTCTTCTGAACATAGAAGTCCCTCTTTAAATCAAATAGCTGATTTGTAATTTATACTCTACAAATGGGATATGCTGGCTCTGGCCTTGTTCTATGTAGGTTTCCTTCTCAGGAAAGCTGTGGGCTTATGGCTTGTCTGCACTGGCTCATAAAGCTGACCAGTCCTTGGGACTCAGTGAGGGCTTGCCTGAACCTGAGGATGGGCAAGCCCCTTCTCGCATGGATCCATTCCTTCTACCATGTCTGCTTTTGAGTCCTGCTCTGTTGATTCAAAATGGCAAGCTAGGTGTCTACAAATTTTGGTAGCTGACCCAACTCCAGTTAACAATCTTTCCTCTGAAGAAGAAATATAATTTGATTCTACATTTGTGCCTCATGATTCTGACCTGGCCTGACACCCCAGTACTAAGAAGCCACTTGTGGAAAGAAAAGTTAGAAATTTGGAGCTCAGCCTCCTGGTAAGGAGATGTAAAATTACATTCTCTAGATGTTCCCAGAAGTTCCTGTAAAATGCAATTGCTTCTCTGCAGTCAAGTGAAAAGTTCTACCTTGTGGCTTGGCATTCATTGCCTAATTTACTTACAATTATTGCCTTTCAAATTATAAAATAAGAGTTCATTTAGAACTCTTTCATTAAAAATCCTTTATACATATTATTGCCAAAGAAGAATAGCTGATACTTGGATTCTGGATTCCAACTCCTTTCCAAGTTTTTAGAAGCATGGGAGGGTGAGAGAATTCACCAGAGCCAGAGCGGGGAACAGAACAGGCAGACCGATGAAATACACTGCTGAGGGGAGCAGTGGGCTGCAGGAGAGGTCTGAGCACCATGTGAGACCCTCGCCTGGCGGCCGGGGATTGAACTGGCACTGCAGAGGCTGCAGGCAGCTCCGCAGCCCAGCACTCAACCGCTGCGCCACTAGGGAGGCCCCCCTTCCCAAGTGTTAAAATTAAAAGAAAAATCTGATGTTTTTATAACAGAAGTAGTGTTCATTTCCTGAATGTGGACAGTCTGGAGGAAGGGTGCAAAAGTAGCTCCTGAATTTCACAGTGGCCACGTTTCTTTAAGAAAGGTAAACTTGCTAGCTTCCCTCCTCCTCTTCTCTTTCCCCCTTTCTCATTAAAAAGGGTCTAATTACTGCAAACAAAAATAGGTAAACTTTTAATTTTTTTTTCTATGCTCATTTGCAGTCAACCTTCCATGATGTCATAATTTCTAAAACTGGCTTCTAAGACTGATATCCAAGGACTTTGATGGCTGGGACCAAATGCAGCAATGTCTGTCTTTCCCGTCAGACGGCACTGTAGACTATTATCTGGAAGACACAGGTCTCCCCCTCCAGCTCCTTTGTTTTGACTTTTCTTCTTTTCCAGATGTCTGGTCCCTCTATCCTCATATCTCTTGACCTTTTAGAACTGTTATTCTATTTGATAAGCACCCCAGGTTTCTGCTGCACCCCAGGAGCAGCTGGTACTTTGGGCACTTTCTGGAGTTCCTTGTGGAGCAGGGAAATTCGGCTGCCAGGCAGACTCCCAGATGCCTCTACTGATGGCTCGCAAGCAGGATCAACAAAAGCACTATGCACATAAGTGCACACATCAGAACTTCCTTAAAAAACTAAGTTCCGATCTCCCCTGTATGCCTCCATTAACGGCACCCCGAGGCAGAGGAATGCCATGTTAGTGAGTCTGTGAAGCCTGACCCTTGTGCCAGCGCCTCCTCACTGGGACAGGCGGGCGCAGTCACTCTATTTCCTTGGTAGGTTGCCGTCATTTCTCTTTGAATACGCTGTGGCTTTTTCCTGGGCTGAGATTGTATGTGTCCTTCACCCCTTGGCATCTTCTTATTACCCAGAGAAGGGCCTGGCACATAATGGACTCTCAAAGAAATGTTTGCTGTTGGTGTGCAGTAGAGGTGATCCAATGAATAAAGCAAATTTCCCCGTATGGATGTACCCATGAAACTGTTCCTTAATGTCCTGTTATGCCTGATATCCTCTTTCTGAGCTTTAATTGGGAGACTTTTAGGTCATATTTCATATTCTTGGCATGAAGACTCACTTTTCAACTTCAGGAAAACACCGCCAGTGAATGCTAATCTAAGGATTAGCGATGCCAGCCTTCCCTCCTTGTCTTCTGTTAGGACTAGAGAAAGGCTGGACCAGCGGTATTTTGCATTCTTCTCTTATTCTCAACCAGTCAGCAGCTGCACCATGTCCATCCTGACTTCCTGACAGCTTTCATTTTCATTTCCCCCCGAATGGCAAGTGAAACGATAGCAGCAGGAAGGGTCGATGGGGCCCCGCCGATGTCCTGTCTCTATGGTATTAGGTGTGTGCTAATAATAGCAGCTCCTCTTCTTGAGATCCTAATTCAGGGATAAAAATCTTTCACCTATCTCTTTTCCTAGTAAGGGAATTAAAAAATACTTTATTTTCCAAAGAGAGGTTTTAAGTTGACATAAAAGTTGAGTGGAGAACGCAGAGATTTCTCATAACGCCAGTCTTGCCGCAGGTCCGCAGCCTCCCCCAAAGAGGGCAATTTCACGTCCTTTCCAGATTAGCCTCCTGCACACACCGCATGGGTTTCTTTCCAGTCTTTACAATCTTTTATAACAGAGAGCACATTCATTATAATCAATGAATCTACACCAACACATCATTATCGCCCAAAATCCATTATTTTCCACAGGGGTTCGCTCATTCTTAGTGTTGTGCATTGTTGTATCCTAGAGTAGTTTAACTGCCCTAAAACCCCCCTGGCCTCTGCCTATTCATCCTAGTAAGGGAATTTTAAAACAACAGGGGTCAGTTTTCATCTGATCCCTAAGCACAGTTAGAGGTACTGCTTTAGTTAATAAGGTCTAAATCTCCTTTTTCAGTAAAAGATTTGATTTCAGTTTGAATAACATTAAAAATAATACCTAATATTAATACATTTGGCAGAAAGTAAATGATGCTGGGTGCTGAGGTAAGGACCAATCATTGTATGCAAATGTGTATATATACATACATATGCACACAGATGTGTATTCATGTACACCTGCACATGCACACACATGTACCCACACACGTGAACACATGCAGAAGTGCATGTATACATGTACATGCACATATGCATGGGTGTATGTTGTCAGTATAGTTACAACATACATATATGTACGTGAGTATATATGTATGCATGTGTGTGTGTGCATGCATGTGTGCATGTAGTGGGTTTTGAAAATCTAATGATCACTTTCAATGTCAAGCTAATTTTAGGCTTTTGTAGTCAGTCTTATCTTTGAAAATGCTATGCTTGGAAGCGTTCCATAGACAAAGTGAATTAACTGGAGAATTTGTTACATCTCTTGGTATCAACTCAACTGAAAAATCTGCTTGATGTTGAAGAATTTTACTCTAAATTACAAATTTGACAGAGTCAACAGGAAGTCACTTATGGTAGAGGAACTGAGGTTGTGTGTCCAGACCTCCATCTTAAAAGGACAAATGCCCAGTTCAGATAAGCTAGTCTTGATCAGCAACCCACAGGAGAGGGAAGGTTTGATAATTCCTCTCCCACCTTCTTTCTCTTTGCCTCCAGGGATTAAACATTATGGCAGCTGTGGCTTCAGTTGTAGGTTCTGAAACCATTACCTTGAGTCCCAGTTTGAGATGTGTAGGCACAGCTGTTTTGGCACCTGACAGTCCATATCTTCCCCTGGATGCTTCAATGATTTCTTTTTTTTTTTTTAAAGATTTATTTATTTATGTATACAAGAGCTGGGGTACAGGCCAGAGATGCAGGGGGTGAGAGGACTCACCAGAGACAGGGTGGGGAACAGAACAGGCAGACTGACTGAAATACACTGCTGCAGAGGGCGAGACAGGAGAGGTCTGCTGCGCCATGTGGGTTGCTCCCTGACTGGCCGGGGATCAAACTCGTGCTGTAGAGGTTGTGGATTGCTTCATAGTGCGGTGCTTAACCCCTTGTGCCACCAGGGAGGCCCTGCTTCAACAATTTCATGGCCTTTCCAGATTGGCGTCGTGCACCCTCCATTCCTTAAACTGGTAAACTGCCTGGATTTCTTTCTTTCTTTTTTTTTTAAGATTTATTTATTAATTTATACCAGCACTGGATACAGTCAGAAGTGCAGCAGGGTTAGAGAATTCACCAGAGCCAGAGCATGGAGCAGAACAGACAGACTGATGAAATACACTGCTGAGGGGAGCAGCGGGTGTGGCAGGAGAGGACTGTCACACCATGTGGGACCCTCGCCGGTGGCCAGGGATTAAACCGGCAGTACAGAGGCTGCGGGCAGCTTTGCAGCCCAGTGCTCAACTGCTGTGCCACCAGGGGAGGCCCTGCCTGGATTTCTTTCCATTCTTTATAATCCTCAAACTCTTGGGTGAAACTGTTGACTGAAGCTCTTTCCTCCTGGGTTCTCTGTTATTTTTTTAAATTTTTCTTTCTCTAGCACTTTTCTGAAAAGCGGGGGCTCTGTGTTCTTCTATCTCAGGCCCACTTTTCTGACTCTGTCACTCTCCCAGACCCAGCTGCCTGCAGGTTACTCTTGCATGTCATTCTCCAGCTCAGGGAGCTCCCGAGCTTCAGACCCACAGGAAAAACCCAACGGCTTCCCAGACACTGGGACTCATATGGGTGTCTTACTTTCAACACATCCTAAATGGAGTTCATTGTTCTCTCCACCTGCCTCTTCCTCTTAAATTTCTTATTGTGGAAATGTCATCACCACTTTACTTAAGCCAAAAAACTAAGAGCTCAGTGGGACTCTCTCTTTTCTCTCTCCCAACCACAGATTGACATTTTTCTTTTCCTCCATCTCCTCAGTCACCAGGTTTTCTATATTTCATTTCACCAACACCCACAATCACATCTGTTCCTTTCTCTGAGTTACTATACCTGCCCACATCTACCCCTTCACATGTCTTGCCTGGACCAGGGCAACCGTCTCCTGCTGGCCACTCAGCCAAGGGACTGTGCAGTGAAGCTGGGCTGCCTGTGTGCGTGCTGCTCCACCAGAGGGGTCGTGTGAGCCAGAAACAGGAGTAAATATTTTCAGATTGCGTGATTTCACATTCCTATTTAGTTTACAGTTCAGAAGGTGGGTTCAGCTAAACACAGTATTCAGACTTCATACCACTTCACTGAGTTTTTATCATGTGCACAGCTCTGTGGTAAGTTTCTGAAGTCATGCATCACATGACATTTCAGTGAAGACCAAATATATGACCATGGTCCCCAAATTCCTAGTGCCCTGTGACATTGTATTATACACTGCCAATGTATTACAGGAGCAGTAAGAAGTCACAGACTTCTAAGATGCCCTCATGAATTCCTATGCAGTGACATGGAGAAGTACTATTTGGAGACTAATAACAGCTTCTATGACTTTCACACAGTGACAAAATTGCCCAACAACGATCCAGGACATGTCCCACTTCTAAAGTGACACATATATATGTTACTTCAATCAATTTCACTTAATCTGCTCAGTAAGCATGTGGTATCAGGATTATTACTGACATGGAAACAGAAGCTCAGAGATAAAGTTTAGCTAAGATCACTTAGCTGGTAAATGGGTGTGTTGGATTTCAAACAAGAGTCTGTCTGATTCCAACACTACATTTTTAACCACTTGCCCACTTTGTATCTTTTAGTGGGTTGTAGGTGTATCCCCATGTTTTGAGAGTTGATAAAATGATCACATATTGCCGGGGCACTCATAACCACTAGTGGTTTGACATCCAGCTTGAGATCATTTTCTAGGCCATGGGTATTCAGGTTGCTGTGGACTGAATTGTATTCTCTCAAATTCATATGTCGAAGCCCTGATCCCTAACGTGACTACATCTGGAAACAGTGTCTTTAGGAAGTAAATAAGTTTAGATGAGGTCATAAGGAGAGTGCCCTGATTCAATAGGATTGGTGTCCTAATAAGAAGAGGAAGAGAAGCCAGAATTCGTTCTTTTCATTGTGTGACACCACATGACAAGGCGGCTGTCTGCAAGCCAGGAAGAGTACTCAGCAGATACGGAACCCTGTTGGACCTTGATCAGGGACTTTTGTCCCCCAGAACTGTGAGAAAGTACATTTCTGTTATTAAAGGCTTCATCCTATTCCTGTCTCCCTAGTTAGTGACATGTTATTGTAACCTGTGCTTACTAAGAAAAAACTCGAAGAGATCAGCACTGACAGGGGACTCTGAAGTTCTGGTATTCTGACAGGTCAAAGAACAGCTTGAATTCCTGAGATGAAATTTATGTAAACAACAACAGCCTCTAGACTATATAATTGTGATTAATAGCTTAAATAATAGAGTGATACAGAAGTCGTGACTGAAACACAACAACCACACCACATCCTGTTCCAAGGCTGTAAGAAGTGTTATGCTTGTGTGCGTTTAGAAAAGTTAAGTATAACCAGAGTGTCTGAGTTCCCACGGACTTTAAAAAGCACCATGTACAGAGTCTGTGGCAAAACAAAGGAAACAAGTGGATGAGGATGCATTCCAGATGCTCATATTGCTCAGGTCTACCATACTCCTCAGAAACTACTGTCTTCCTCATGGTGTAACTGCCATTAATTAAGAGAATAATACATTTATTTGAGATAAAAATGACCAAATTCTCACAGTGGAGAATGTTCCATGCTTTTGTGACTACACCAATTACTTCCATTTAGAGGAACTGAAGACACAGACTGTGGTCATGCCAATATTCTGGTTCATACCAATCGCCAAATACAAAAGAAAAGCAGCAAATGTCCCAGAGATGGCTTCCTTCCAGAAAGAGGTATCTCTTGAAGAGAAATATTGAACACAAAAATGTAACAGGAAATAATTAAATACAGTAAAAAATATGAATCCTACAATTGGCTATTTTAAACTTGAATAACAATAATCTGGAAAAATAGTATCAAATAAATACTTAGGTGGAATGTGGTGGCTCTTCCCCAGTTAGTCCACAAAAGATGTGGAAGAAAAATATCAATGTTGCCTACGGAGTTATAATTTTATGAGCTGAGTGGCAGAAAAATTCACTGGAAGGACAATGAATGAAGTTTTGCTTGGTATATATGTTTGGATACATGAAATATTTTGACCCCATACAGTTTTGTCAATAGTGCTTTCAACTGAGGTAGACACAGGGCAACTGCCTCTGGAGTCCAGTACACACCCGCAGAAATTTTGTTGTGGCTCAGCAGAGGTAAGACTATGTGGCTCATGAACTGTATAAGCCACAAAGACTGTTTTATTCATTTGAGCCAATGCTTAAAATTAGGCAGGCCAAAATGAAAACGGGCACTTCATGTCATCTGGACATTCAGAAGACCCAACAACACTGGCCTGCCTTCTCACAAGTCAACAACAGCGTGCACTGTCCCTTTTAGGAGAAGTGCTCTTTTTTAAAATACCTGTTCTGGACTTAACTGTTCACATTGTTCACATTGCCCTAATTCCCTATATGACCGTGTTTGGAGATTGGGCCATCAAGGAGGTAATGTAGGGTAAATGAAGTCAAAAGAGTAGGGCTATAATACACTTTCTCTTCCTTCATTCTGCTGACACGGAGGAAAGGCAATCCTAGGATACCAAGAAGGAAGGCTCTTGCAAGCCAAGGAGAAAGGCCTCGCCAAAAATCAGTCTTGGATTTCTATCCTCCAGAACTGTGGGAAATAAATGTATGTTGATTAAACCACTGTGGCATTTTAAGCTGATTAATACACAGTTTATGCTCCAAATATAAGAGTTATCTGGGAATTCTTCCCATGGTCCATGCTTTACATTCAGTCATCGATCCACTTCTCCAAGCTTATTTGCTCCCCATTCCTCCTGCCCTGCTCCAGTTCTGACTCCATGATCCCTTCTGGATTTACTGTCTATTTTTTTTATAGATTTATTTATTTATACAAGCACTGGGTACAGTCCGAAGCGCGGCAGGATTAGAATATTCACCAGAGCCAGAGCTGGGAACAGAACAGGCAGACTAATGAAATTCACTGCTGAGGGGAGCAGCGGGTGCGGCAGGAGAGGTCTGTCGTGCCATGTGGGACCCTCACCAGTGGCCGGGGATGGAACCAGTGCTGCAGAGGCTGTAGTCAGCTTCGCAGCCCAGAGCTCAACCGCTGTGCGCCACTAGGGCAGGTCCTACTGTCTATTTTTAACTGGACTTTGATGTTATCTCCACTCTGCCCTTGCACCCCCTTAAAATATAGCACTCTGAGCCTGCAAGAATGCTCCATCTAAAAGTTAGAATGGGGCCATGTCACTCTTGTCACAAGCCCCCATGTGACAAACATATGACTCCCAGACTCTTGTGCCTTTAGCACCATGGGGAGACTAAGTTCTGTGTAGGAAAACAAAGCTCAGAGGATAGGATGGATCCATGGGGGAGCCATCACACATAAAATCACCATGAAATCTTGTGCACTGTGACAAAGTGCTCTATGGAGGTGAAAATGAATTAAGATGGAAAAGAGGGAACCAAACATCTATTTATACATATGTATATGTACGTGTATATTGTAAGCGTCTTCTGCTTCACATGTCTTTATTTTTTAAAACATTTCTGCTAAGTGTACAATCACATTAAAACATACTGTCTACGTAAAAACGTAAAATCATTGTTATACACCTGAATATGCAATAAATGTCAATCATACTTCAATAAGACAAACATATTACATTGCCACAACTCTGGTCTTATTTCTTTTATTCTTTTATTTCTTGAGACACAATCCACTCCTTTTTGTGTTCTTATAATCTGAAGCATTTACAAAATTTGACTAATTTCAAATTAATTTCTTTGCAAAATAGTATGTGGGTGGAGTAATGTCCAAAACTCCATTTTAGTGGTGGGAGTGCTATGGTGACCACACCTGAGAGGAGAAATACTATACCGTCAAATTATTAACAAGGATGTAAAGCAATGGAATATAATCTCAAAAAAATTAAAAAATAAAGGAGACTAAAGAGACATGACAACCAAATTCAACTTTGAATCCTGATTTTTTTTCTTATAAGAGGAATTATTGGGACAACTAGGAAAGTCTAAATAATATCTGTAGGTTAATTAATAGTCATGGTCTGACTTTAAGGATTGTACTGTTATGTAAGAAAATATCCTTTTTTTAAGGAAATGCATGCAAATACTTAGTGGTAAAGGGACATCATGTGTAATTCTCAAGTGATTCTGAAAAAAATAGGTATAAGAAGGTAGAGAAGCAAATGTGCTAAAATGTTCATATAAATCCATTTTACCCTCACACAAAAATACTGGTTTAACAAGGTATGAAATTTCAGGATTACAGTTCTATATTTTCTGACCTCTGGAAACATGGCTCTGTCACATTCGCAAGTAGACACTTGTAGATAAGATGAGAATTCTGCTTCTGACCCTGGCCTCTCCTCTTTCAAGGTAACCAGCTTATTGATTTATTTTCTGTTCTCTGTTTCTTGAGAAAAAAAAAAAAATTCTCTTTGTCTTAGAATTTAGATGTTTTACCAGGACACAGGAGCTAGATTTGTGTTGTTTTAATGAATCATTCCTGCAGTGGGTGAACCTTTTCCGATGGAAGATTTAGGTGTTTTCTAAATCTTAAGTAAAGGTCACACTCATTTATAAATAAGAACCTTATTCAAGACAAGGACTAGGGTCTTTATGCACAGCAAAGCACAGAACTGAACAACTGTTCTTTAGAGCGCACAAAATGTGCATAAAAGTCATATAATTTTATGTTAAAAGTCATATAATTTTATGTTAAATATATATATATTTGCTTTAAAATTTAAAAGGCAATTCATTTCAAACCCCCCTTTGATTCTAAAGAAGAGCACACAGTGTTTTCCATTTGTCAACTTGTACAAGCACCACCAACTTACTACAAGATGGCTCTGAGAAAATACCAGCAAAACATGTGCCTTATTGCTTCAAAATGCTGTGATTCTGTGCCCACGTTCTCGCCTGCACACCGTTCTAGGGGCCATGCTAATTCTGCTCCTGGTTCTGGAAGAGGAGCGAGCATTCTGGCGGGCGGCAGAGTGGAGCTCACACAATGAGACTAGAAACGCCCTGTGTCCAGCTCTTGAAGTTATTTCTCAAAAGTCAACAAGGCACACCCGCCGACAACTCTATTATTCTGACTGGAATAAAAGCTTTGCGGTGGAGCTAAAAGGCCTTATAAATCTCCTTTCATTTGTGTTCCTAAAACAAAGTGCGGCCCGACTACTACTGTTGCAGGAAATGGGATACTCGAGTTCGCCCTCCCTTGGGACGACACACAGTGGAAATCAATCAATCGAGGGGGGAAAATTCCCAGAGAGCCTCATTAATTAGTAATAAGTCAGCAAGTGGCCGAAATCACAAAGTGTGGAAAAGAGCAACATCACCGGGTAGTGTGTTCACGACCAAACCACGGCGGGTAACGCCGTGAAAGTGAAAAATCACTGCGCCCCGGGTTCAAGCCTGACCGCGCGCCCCTTACCCCGCCGGCGGCCGGCGGCCCCTCCCTGCACCCCGCCCCCAGGCCTGGATTCGAGGCGCTCCCGCCCCCACCTCGGCGGCCGTCGGGTCCCCCCTTGTGCCCCGCCCCCACCCCGGCGCCCCGCGGGCCGGGAGCCGGAGGCCGCGCGCGCTCCGCGCAGGGACGCGGCGCCCGACGGCACCTACCGAGCAGCAGGAGCCGGTGCGTCTGCTGCAGGTCCCGCTTCTGCTCGCGCAGCAGGCGGTCGATGCTCCGGCTGACCTTCCTGGCCTGGCGCTCGGCCTCGCGCTCCTCGGCGCGCTGCTGCTCCGGGCGCCCGCCCCGCTCCTTCCCGGCCTCGGCGCGGGGCCGCGCGCCCGCCCGGAGCAGCGGGGGCCCCGCGGCGGCCGGGACGAGGTCCGGGGTCTGGCCGGGCCGCGCCTCCTGCGCCGGCGGCGCCGAGGCCCCGCGGGGGGCGTCCTCCCGGTCCCCGAAGAGCAGCGGACGGAGGCTGTAGCACAGACCCATTGGGCGCGGGGGGCGCGGCGGGAGCGGCCGCGACCGGGTCCCCGAGGCGGCTCAGGCCGCCGACCCCGCGGAGGGCCGGGCGCGCGCTGCCCTCGCTCTCGGCGCGGCCCGGCGGCCGGCAGGCGGGGGGTCGGCCCGGGGCCGCGGCCCCTCACGGCCCGGGAGCGCCATTTGACATCTTCCGCGGGGTCCAGGGGGCGCGGCCGCCGGGCTGAGGCGCAGCGGAGAGCGCGCGGAGCGGCCGCACCGACGGGCCTCGCGGCCCGGCCCCCTTACCGTAAATACGGTTCCTCGGCCAGCCCGTTACCGTAAGTGCTGCGGCCGAGCCGGCCCTCGTTACCGTAAATACCCCAGACGGAGCCGGCGACCGTTACCGTAAGTACCTCCACGGTCCGGCCTAATTACCATAAATCTCCCCTCTGGTCAGCTCGGATCTACCCGCGCCGCCGCTCTCGGGGAGCTTCCCTACCGTAAATACAACTGGCCGAGCCCAACGCGCAGCTGCTGAAGGTGCCGCAGTGGCCGCGGTGGTTCCGCCACCATCCGGAGCTGCTATTGCAGCACACGTATAACAATGGTTTTGCTTTTGGACATTGGTATCTAATAACAGAATGCCGACTGAAGGGTTAGAGATGCTAGCTTCCATGTCTTCAGTTACCGAATGTTTTACCTGCAGAGATCGCTGCACGCCAAAGCTTATTTTTTTGCTCATTTATATCTTGACTCACATGTGCACACATCTGCACAATTTTGATCCCTTCTTTGAAATTATTATGCGTTGATGTTGACAATATCTCCAAATCAATAAAATTATTATACGTTGATCTTGACAGTATCTCCAAGTCAGGAGGTCCATGACGTTTTCAATCATTACCACACTTACTTAGAAATTGAAAACGAGCACATGTAGTTGTCACATGCTATTTATATTTGCTAAAGACGAGAATCTGAAATTATACCCTATATTCTACTTTTTAAACTCACCATATAGTGAAGAGATGAACAGAGGTGCATTACAAAGTATGGATACAAGCACACTAAAGGTTTCACTTTATCAGTTATCTCCTACTTAATGTCCACCATTTTATAGAGCTTTTGCAACAGATGAAACTTTCAATAGCATTTAAGAACTATGCTATATGTTCCTTAATTTTGAGCAAAATAAAATATGTTTAACGGATAGTTAAATATATTTTATTTATATATATAAACATTGCATTGGTTAAATTTTAAAATTAGAGATTTCATGATTCACATTATACAGCCTTGCTAATAGAACTGTATGAGTATAGCATGTAATGTTTTTGATCTAACATGATCCCAAAATTATGCTGTTCTCTTAGATCTTCAAGTAGTAACAGAAAGGAAAACTGTAAAAAAATCTTACGGAGAACAGAAAAAATTATTGAGTATCTCTGTCATTTTCTGGTCATTCATTCACTCATCCTTCCTCCATTTATCCATTCATTTACTAAATGTTTTTCAAGCACCCACAAAGGGCAGTCTTTCTGGTTGGTATTGGCAAAGGCAAAATAATGGATTCTCATGGAGTTTCTACACAAGGTAGAAATATGTTCAATCATGTAAACCACAAGTCAAAAAAATTTTTTAACTCTATATTGTAAATTACACAAGTGCTGTGAAGAGAAAGAACAGCTTCTTTGAGAAGTAGTAAGGGAATGTGCAATTGAAATCTGGAGGTTTTGCCTATTCCAGACAAAGGGCATTTCAGATGAAGGAATGTTTGAATTTGAATGATCCATACCAGTTCCTTCCCATTGTATCTTAATAGCTAAACTTTATCACCTAGCATCACATTAGAAGTATAACATTGTTTATATATTAAAAACAGCTGAGAATAGCAATGCACAAAAAACATATCTGAGAAGAATGTACTCTAAAGTGCTTAAAGGAATACACAGAAGACCATATTCTTTATTGGTACCCTGTATAAGAACTGGAAAAAATTCTTCATACTCTATTAGGAGACTCCTAGGGAAAAATGCAATGTCCATTTTGCCTACATTAAATTTAATGTCTTCTCTGTTATCCAGAATGATTTTTATTTCACCTCATTGGGTTATATAAGCAAGCAATTTATAATGGCAAAGAATGATTATGAATCTGAAAATCAAAATCATGAGGGAGCTCTAAAGTAAATATAAAATTATAGCATGTTGATTTAAGGTGCAGTTTTATGTTTAATCTAAACTGCTTCCAAAAGAATTATTTCATTCTGAATCCATCTTCCTCTGAACTTGCCTTCTAAAGCAAATATAAGTACAATGTTGTGAAAGGTTATATCTAAGTTCTTCGTATGGATCCTATGTTTAATTAATGAAAGTGGCATTTTATTATTGCACATTTTTGCACATTTTTACACTGTACAGCAGAAAACTTAAGATTATAGAAAGGAATTAAGACCAATTTGGCTTCCTTCTCCCCAAACTAGAACTACGTTTGATTAGTATGATGTGTAATCATAGGGGGTTAATTTAATGATACATCCTTATCAATGAAATAATAATATAGTCATTAAAATGAAAGGAGCTTTGATATCCTATAATGAGGTCTTCTTAACCTTGCCACCAGTGACCTTTGAGATCAGAAAATTTGTTGTGGTTGAGGGCTGTCCTGTGCCCTGTAGGATATTTTGTAGCTTTCATAACCTCTACCCAGTAGAGGCCAGCACCACTCTTTCCCAAAGGTAACAACAGAAAATGCCTCGAGGTATGCCAATTGTCTTCTTAGAAAAATTGCCCTCACTTGAGAAACCCAAGAATATAAAGCAAAATGAGAATAGAAGTTTTGGGATAAATATAAAGAATGCAGAAAGAAGATTTATAAGCCAAAGTTCTTTAAATAGAATTAAACTGGCGGAAGAAAGACCTTCAGAAGTAGAAGACAGAAATACATAAATCAGTCAATTAGAAAAAGAGAGGAACAAGACTTAGGAAAAATGAGGAAAATTTTTGAGAAATATCAGATTCAGTTAGAAGTAACATAAGATAATATATATTTCAGAGGGTGAGTAGAGAGAGGACGGATGACGTTACCCTGGTAAAAGAAATAATATCTGAGAATTTCCTAAACTTAAGGAATGGATTAAGTATGGATGTCCAGGAAGCAGAGAATACTCAAATTTCTAAATACAATACTACCTACACCAAGACAGATCATTGTTACATTATCAAAAATAAAAGAAAAAATTTACAGAAAGCAAAGAAAAAGAATATAAATTACAAAGGCACTAACTTCAGATTTTGCCCTAGATACCCTGCAGTAGTCAAGAAGAGAGTGGAAGGAAGTGTTCACAAACCTAAAAGACAAGAATTGCCAGCCAAGAATATTCTACCTTGCAAAATTATCATTCAACTATAAAGGTAAAATAAAAGCTTTCCCAGATAGACAAATGCTAATGGAATTTGTCACCACCAAACCTGACCTTCAAGAAATATTGAAAGAATTTTTTTACAAGAAAAGAAAAGATGAACATAAATACTTGAGCAAAATGACAATAGGAATATAAAACCAGATTATGAGTCAATAACAAAACCATAAAGGAGAAGAAGTAGACAGAACCTGTACAGTTAAAAGTCAGAGAGAAGTTAAAAGTCAGAGAGCAGATGCCAATTCACAAAGGACTTAAGATATAGGAATTTAAGTAAACTGCCCACCCCCTATCTCCCCCACCTCCGGTGGTAACCATTAACCAAAAATCCAGAATAGAGGGCCAGAGATGAAGAAACATAGAAATTGATAGAATCACTAGGGAAAGCTACCCAGAAAGAGTGGAGAGAAACAAACCAACAAAAAAATGACAGAAAAATAAAATAATCCCAAATCAAAAAACAAAATGACTGCTAATAAATAGATATACCAATAATCACGTTAAATGTGAATGACCTGAGGGCCTCCCCTGGTGGTGCAGCAGTTGAGCGCTGGGCTGCGAAGCTGCCCACAGCCTCTGCAGTGCCTGTTCGATCCCCGGCCGCCGGCGAGGGTCCCATATGGTGCGCAGACCTCTCTGGCCACACTCGCTGCTCCCATCAGCAGTGTATTTCATCAGTCTGCCTGTTCTGTTCCCCGCTCTGGCTCTGGTGAATTCTCTCACCCTCCCAGGCTTCTGACTGTACCCAGTGCTTGTATAAATAAATAAATAAATCTAAAAAAAAAAGTGAATGACCTGAAATCACCATTTAAAGGCACAAAATGATAAAGTTATGCAAAAACTTTCAACCTTCTATATTTTTTGTATGAGACCCATTTAAAACCAAAAAACAAAACCAAACTGTAAGTAAAAGGTTGAGGCAAAATTTATAAGCTAATAAAAACAGGAACTGCTATTCTCATATCAGATGAATTAGATTTTTAACTAGAAAAGAAAAGAAAGGACAGAGGTGGACACTACATAATGATCAAGGGAACAATTCATTGAGAATACATAACTTTTATTAATATGTAAGCACCTCAGACAGGATCATCTAGTTTTATAAAGCAACTAAAAACTTTCTAAAACAACATATTGACAAAAAAAAAAAAATTATTGTCAGAGACCTCAACATATCACTGACACAATGGAATAGATCATCCAGACAGAAAATTAACAGAAAAATAAAGGTCGTAATTGAAGTTAGACCAGATGGATTTAATGAACATATATAGAGCTTCCAAAATAAATGAGCATATTCCCTTCTCCAGTGCACATAGAACAGTCTCAAGAATATGTCATATACTAGACATAAAACATATCTCAGAAAATATATGAAAATAGAAATTATATCACACATCTTCACAGACTGCAATGTTATAAATCACAAATTAACCACAAAACATCCTGAATAAGCCAAAAATACCTGGAAACTAAAAAGACTTCTGAACATGGGTCAAAAAAGAAATCATGAAGTATCTGGAGACTAAAGAAAACAAAGAGGCAAGCCCTAGATCCTACAGGATACTCTAATAGCAGTGCTATTTGGGAAACTCATAACAAGTCCACATTAAACACACACGCGCGCGCACACACACACACACAGAGGAAATCTCAAAGAAACAAAATCTGTAGGTGAAAAAAATAAAACTAAAAAAGAAAGAAGAAATATCCAAGAATCAGTAGAAGGAAAGGAGTAATAATGTATTCCCATAATGTATTTGGGATACATTATGTATTATGTAATACATATGTCATGTAAATAATGAAAATATGTAAATAATGTATTTCCATGTATGTAATATATAACAACAACAACAACAACAAAAAACCTAAAAAGATAGGCCTCCCTGGTGGCCTAGGAGTTAAGTCTCGCAAAGGCCCACCTTAGTGACCTGAGGATCCCCAGCCAGGGAACTGACCCACTTGGCACAGCATACCTCTGCTGTCTGTCTTGCTGCTCCCCTCAGCAGTGTATTTCGGTCAATCTGCCTATTTTGTTCCCCACTCTGACTCTGGTGAATCTTCTCACCCCCTTCACCTCTGACCTGTACTCAAGTTCTTCTATACAAAAATAAATAAATAAAATCTTTTTAAAAAGAAAATATAGTCCAAAAGATCAGAGAAATCAAGAGCTTGTTCTTTGAAAAAAAATAAAGAAAACTAACAAGCCCTAATTAAGCTTATAAAGAGAAGAGAGGAAAACCCAAATAAATGGAATCAGATATGAAAAAGGAGAAATTACAACAGATGGTGCAGAAATAAATAGTATCATAAGAACCTATTATGAGAATGCAAACAAACTGGATGGCAAAAAAGAAATGGACAATTTTTCAGATTTAAACAACCTTTACAGACCGAATCAGGCTGAATTAGATAGCCTAAATAGCCCAGCTACAAGCACAGAAATTGAAAATGCAATAAAAATTTTTCTTAAAAAGCAGAAGTCCAGGACCAGATGGCTTCTTCAGTGAGTTCTACTAAACATTCAGAGAGAATCTAATAGTTTCCTACTCAAACACTTAAAAAAAAAAAAAAAAGGGTAGAATACTTCCCAACACATTCTATGAGGCCAAACATTATCCTAATTTCAAAAA
Source organism: Talpa europaea (assembly GCF_964194135.1). Lineage (NCBI taxonomy): Eukaryota > Metazoa > Chordata > Mammalia > Eulipotyphla > Talpidae > Talpa > Talpa europaea. The sequence goes on from NC_140080.1 coordinate 48,916,155, forward strand.
CAAAGAAAAGTACAAAAAAAAAATTATAGACCCATATCTCTTGTGAATACAGATACAGAAATCCTTAGAAAAATCACAGAAAACTAATAGCATTCATCACATCAGTAAAACTCAAGATAAAAACCACATGATCATTTTGAAAGATGCCAAACTATGTGTTAAACAAGGTTCTACATCCATTTATGATAAAATCACTCAATAAATGGGAATAAGTAGAACTTATCTAAGCACTAACAAAACCATAAATGATGACTGCATAGTAAACATCATACTCAATGGTGAAAAGCTGAAAATATTTCCACTAAGATCAGGAACAACACAAAGACATCCACATGGTTTTGGAAGTTCAACATGGTTTTGGAAGTCCTAGTCAGGACTTGATAAGAAAAATAAAAGCAACCAAATTGTAAAAGAAGAAGTGAAATTATTGCTATTTACAATGTCATGATAAAATACACAGAACACCCAAAAGATCCTGCCAGAACACTGCTAAAAATAATAAATGAATACAGCAAATGGCAGAATACAAAATTAATACACAAAAATCAGTTGCATTCCTATATGTAAACAATGTATCAGAAGAAAGGAAATTAAGGGTTATAATCCTATTTACAATCACAACAAAAAGAATGAAATTCTTGGGAATAAACTTAAGAAAGGTGAAGGACCTATATTTTGAAAATGGTAAGACTGTTAATGGAAATAAAAGAAGACACAAAGAAATGGAAAGATATCCTATGCTCATGGTTTGGAAGAATAAACATCATTAAACTGGTCATATTAGCAGAATTGTAAAGCAATTTACATATTCAATGCAGTACCTATGAAGATGCCAATGACTTCTTTCAAGGAAATAGAACAAAGAAATACAAAATTTATAAGTAACCATGAAGGGCCCTAAATAGCTAAAGCAATCCTGACGTAAAGAAGAAAAATGGCAGTATTATACTTCCTGACTTTAAGCTATACTATACAGTGCCAGTGATCAACACAATATGGTAGTGCAACAAAATAGAAACTCAAACCAATGGAATAGAATAGAAAGTCCAGAGATAAACCCACATACAAATGGTGTTGGGAAACATGGATAGTTATATGTCAGAAAAATAAAACGAGATCCGTACTTAACTCCATACTCAAATGTGACTTCAAAATGGATTAAAAATTTAGATATGAGTCAAAAATATAAAGTACTTGAATGAAAACCTAAGGGACACTCTACAGGACATCGAAATGACTTATTATAAGGGAAATGCAAATCAAAACCACAATGAGATATTACCTAATCTGTGTGTGAGTAGCCCACATCAAAAAGAATGAAATCATCAAACACTGGGGAGGATGTGGTGGAAAAGGAACTCTCATCTAGTGTTGGTGGGAATGCAAGTTCGTGCAGCCTCTGTGGGAAATGGTATGGAGATTTCATATAAAACTAAAAATGGAAATTCCTTGAGGTCCGGTAATCTTTCTGTTATGTATTTATCCAAAAAATATGAAACTAATACAAAAAGATTTATGTATGCCTATGTTCATAGCAGTCCTGTTCACAATTGCCAAGTCATGGAGTCAACCTGAATGGTCTCCAACAGATAAAGAAATTGTGGAATAGTACTCAATGTCACACCAATGTTAAAAAAGATGAACTGGTATCGCTTGCGACAAAATTGATGGATCTTGAGGTGACTATGTTAAGTGAAATAAGTCAGAAAATGAAAAATATTGTATCATTTAACTCATCTATGGAATATATATAATCAACACACACACACAGGTAAAATACAGCAGCAATAAATCTTGAACTTAGTGAATCTGATGGTTACCAGAGGGACTAGGGGAAGGTAAAGGGGATAGGAGATGGAGACTGATGTGATCATATGGAGGAGCAAAAAAAATGTAACCCCAAAATTAAAATCAATTAAAAAAAATGAGAAATTTGGATACCAGGTGACCCTCACTGTGGAATGCCAAGGGATATGGCTCTGGATAGTAACAGATGAGAGAAAAAGTACAGATCAGCAGAAATGGTAAACATATGGGTAAATATAAAAACTATATATGTTTTCTTTTTAAAATTTTAAAATTATATGCCAATTTAAGGAAAACTATTAATAGTATATTTTGGATTTACTGTTTATGCAGATGAAATATGTGTAAATATATGAAATCATTACAAAGGATAGGAGTGGGGTGAAGGAGCTAGCTATATTCTCACAGAGTTCCAATATTTTATGTAAAGCAGTATAACAGCCACTACTAGATTTGTAATATTAGCAATAGAATTTTCTGCAGTGACAGAAATGTTCATTATTGCCCTATAAGGTAATCGCAAGTTACATGTAGTTATTGAGTACTTGAAATGTGGACATTATGACACTAGAACCCAATTTTAATTTCATTTAATTTTAATTAACTTAAAATTTAAATAGGTTCATGTGGCTCATGACTATTTTACACTGCCCTAGAGCAGTGACAAAAAGTAATGAAAAGTGGGATACTTAAAAAGCTAATAGGGGAATAAAATGGAAATGTTTCAAATAAGCCCAAAGAAAGAAAAGAGGGGAAAAACAAATGAACCAATTTTAATAGCAGAAATGCTGATCTAAATACAATCATTTTAAAATTGCATAAAGATGGACAAAGCAAATTAAAAGGCAGAGTATATCAAAATGGATAAAAAGGAAAAGTTCAACTTTATGTTGTATATAAGGAATATACTTTACATATAGGCACAGATTGGTTGACAGTAAAAGGAAGAAAAATGTATATGAAGAGGTATTAGATTCCTAGTGCTGCAGTTACTCGCATGAGTTAGGAAGCTCAAAATAGCAGAAACTGATTCTTTCACAGTTCTGGAAGCCAGAAGTTGAAATCAAGCTGTTGGCAGGTCCACATTCCTTCCAGAAGCTCTAGGGTGGGATCTTTTCTTGCTTCTTTAGATTCTGGTACTCTTGACATTCATTGGTTTATGGCAGTATCAGTCCAACCTCCACTTCTGTCTCCACTTGCCTTCTCTTTCTTGTATCTCTGTGTCTCTTTCTGTCCTGACCAGGCCAACCCTAATCCAACATGATCTCCTCTCTATTCTTACCTTACTTACAATCTTCAAAGACTTTTCTTTTTAACAGAGGCATGTTTTATTTATTTATTTATTTGTTTGTTTTGTTTATACATGCACTGGGTATAGTCAGAAGCTCGGGAGGGTGAGAGAATTCACCAGAGCCAGAGCGGGGAGCAGAGCAGGCAGAAGGACCGAAGTACATTGCTGAGGGGAGCAGCGGGCGGCAGGAGAGGTCTGCACGCCATGTGGGACCCTCCTCCGGTGGCTGGGGAGCAGCCGGGGATGGAACCAGCGCTGCAGAGGCCACGGGCAGCTTCGCAACCCGGAGCTCAACCGCTGCGCCACCGGGGAGGCCCTTCAAAGACTATTTCTAAATAAGATCATGTTCTGAAGTTCACAGTGGATGTGTATTTTGGGGGCATACTATTTAACACACAACAGTGAAAGTTTTGAGAGAGACCTGGTGTGGCTATATTAATATCAGTCAACATAGATTTCAAGATAAAGAGATTAACAGAAATAGAGGACTATTTCATGAGAAATAGTACATCAGAGGACTTCCTGGTGGCACAGAGATTAAAGACACAGCGCTATCAAGCTATCTCCAGCCTCTGCAACATGAGTTTGATCCCCGGCCAAGGAGCTAACCCATATGGTGCAGTAGACCTCTCCTGACTCATCCGCTACTCCCTTCAACAGTGTATTTCAGTAAATCTACCTGTTCTCCCCACTCTGTCTCTGGTGAATCTTTTTACCCACTACACCTCCGGCCTATACCCCAGTTCTTGTACGCATAAATAAATAAATCTTTAAAAAATAGTGTATCAGGAGGTTATAACAAATAAACATGTATACACAGCTTCAAAGTACATATCTAACAGAACTTAAAGCAGAAGTAAACAAATCCACAAACCTAACATGCTTGTCTTATTAACAGAATAACTAGAAGTTCAGAATGACACAATCATCTTTATCTATATAGGGCACCGTACCCAACAAATGCAAGTGCTCTTCCCAAGTTCAAGTAGAATGTTCACTGAGGTAGACCAGATCCTGGGCTAACAATTTTTAACAAATTATACATCATTTAAAGTCTTAACAACCCAAATGCCCAAAAATAGATGACTGGATCAAGAAGATGTGGTGCATATACACCATGGAATATTACTCAGCATTCAAACAAGATAAACACATGTAATTTGCAGCAACATGGATGGCGCTGGAAGGGATCATGCTCAGCGAAATAAGCCAGAAAGAAAGAAAAATACCAGATGGTCTCACTCATAGCAGGAATCTAGAAAACTTAAATAAGGGACCAGGAAAAAGAATAACTATAAGAAGTGAAAATCAAAATCAAAAAACTATGAACAAGAGACACTCAATGGGAAGAGGGGTGTGGGGAGGGGAGGGATTGGGGTCAAAATAAGGGGGTTGCAATTGTATGGGGAATATAAAAATAAAATTTATTTAAAAAAAAAAGTCTTAACAAGTATGATTTCCAACCATGAAGGAATTAAGTTAGAATCAAAGGCATATGGCGGTGGATTACCATGAGTTGAATAAAGTGGAATCCCCCCTTGCATGCAGCAGTGCCCTCAGTGGCAGACTTGATGGATTGTCTGAGCCATGAGCTGGGCACACATCACTTTGTAGTTGATCGAGCTAATGCTTTCTGTTCCATTGCCCTAGCACCAGAATCAAGACCAGTTTGCCTTCACATGGGAAGGCCGGCAGTGGACATTCACTGCTTCTGCAGGGATACCTGCATAGCCCTACTCTGTGCCACGGGCTGGTGGCAGTTGACTTGGCCCCAAGGGAAAGGCCATCTTTGGTGTGCTTATACCATAATATTGATGACATTTTGTTGATCAATGACTCTCTTGCAGATTTGGAAAAGTCTTTACCTCTCCTATTGACACACCTGAAAACATGGCTGGGCAATCAATGAAAGCAAACTGCACGGGCCTAGATTGTCTGTTAAGTTCTTGGGGGTTGTTTGGTCAGGTAAGACAAAAGTTATTCCTGACGGGGCCTCCCTGGTGGCGCGAGGGGTTAAGATGCAACTTATGAAGCTATACGCAGCTATTGCAGCACGAGTTTGATCCCCGGCCAGGGAGCTACACACATGGCGCAGTAGACCTCTCCTGACTTGCACGCTGCCCCCCTCAGCAGTGTATTTCAGTCGATCTGCCTGTTCTGTTCCCCACTCTGTCTCTGGTGAATTCTCTCCCCACCCCACACACCTCTGGCCTGTACCCCAGTTCTTGTATGCATAAATAAATAAATCTTTAAAAAAAATGTTATCCTTGGGCCTCCCCGGTGGCGCAGCAGTTGAGCGCTGGGCTGCAAAGCTGCCTGCAGCCTCTGCAGCGCTGGTTTGATCCCCAGACACCAGGTAAGGGTCCCACATGGCGCGCAGACCTCTCCTGCCACCCGCTGCTCCCCTCAGCAGTGTACTTCATCAGTCTGTCTGTTCTGCTCTCTCTCTGGCTCTGGTGAATTCTCTCACCCTCCCGTGCTTCTGACTGTACCCAGTGCTTGTATAAATAAATAAATCTTAAAAGAAAAACTTTATATATATATATATATATATATATATATATATATATATAAAGTTATCCCTGATGCTGTAATAGATAAGGTGCAAGCTTACCTCACTCCAACTATAGTGAAGAAGTTGTAAACTTTTCTGGCCTACTGGGTTACTGGAAGACATTTTTACCTCACATGGCCCAGCTCCTACAGCTCCTGCATGTGTCAATATGTAAAGGGGCCAGATGGAATTAGTATACTGAAGCAGATACAGCATTTGCTGCAGCCAAACAGACTATAAAGTCCTCTCAGGCCTTGCAGGCTTTTGATCCAGCCCAGCCCTCTGAGATAGATGTGCTCAGGAAGGGTTCGAGTGGGGACTCTGGCAGAAATCAAAGAGGCTACAACATCCCATTGGGTTTCCCAACTCTGGAAAGAGCCACGACAGGGTAGTCCTTGGTTGAAAAGCAGCTAGCTGCAGTGGATGCAGCTTTACTAGCTACTGAAAGCATAACAGCTATAGCTTCTGTCCTAGTGAGGACTACCTACCAGATAGCTGGGTGGGGCTGGGATTGGGCATCACAGCCCCACAGTGGTACTGCTCAGATGTCAACTAGCCCCTTATGGGGAGAGTTGCAGGAGGTCCTGGGGCCAGAAACATATGTCAGCATGGAACTTACTTCAGAGGCTTGTATGGAAGCCATGCTGGAGGCCAGGTCTGACAGGAGGGTTGGACACTGGTCTTAGCAGAGGCCTGGTACATGAATGGCTCCAGCTGGGGCCAGCAATCATCATGGAAAGCTGTGGCTGTACACCCAAAACCAAACACCATTTGATTTGAAACAAGGATAGGAAAGAGCAGTGAGTGGGCTGAACTGCGAGCAGTATGTTTGGTGATGGCCCATGAGCCATGAGAGGGGAAGCCTCTTGTAACCTGTACTGACAGTTGGGCCGTGTCCAGGGGCCTGACACTGTGGATCTCCACGTGGAACTTAAATGACTGGACAGTCATGCATCAGCCACTGTAGTGCCAAGCTGAGGGAATGGAGAACTAGTTGGCTAGGGAGCTGACTTGCAAGAGTTGGCTGCAAGCTGGCTGGCAAGAGCTGGTTGCAAGATAGCAGACTGAGGCTGAGTGCTTGAGGGAGCAGAAAACTGACAGGCAGAGGTGCCTAGCTACAGAGCTAGAGGCTGGTAATCACAAGAGGCATTTAGGGGCTCACAGTAGCTTGCAGTTGTTTCACACCTCTGGGTGGAAAAGTGGGGCAATGAGGCAGAGAAGGGTAGTGGAAAAGTACCAGAATGGGGAAAGTTCTGGAGAGCGACCAAGGAACCCATTTTACAGGTACCCAGCTGCAACAGTGCACCAAGGACATGGTGTTGAATAGAAATTCCATATACCCTACAAACCCAAGGCTGCAGGGATCATAGAGCGCTACAACGGCCTGCTGAAGCAAGGACTGAGAGCTACTGCCCCCACTCCTATGCTGGCTTGGTGGAGCCGATGCCTGGGGACGTGCTGTGGACACTAAATGAGAGGAGCAGGAAAGGCAGCCTGGCTCCGGTAGAGGCGTTGCTGCATCGCACTGCGGCTCCCATCCAATTGCAAATACAGACTTCAGACATTCTGCTAAAGCCTGGGTTTGGCTGGCAGGGCAATGTTTTATTGCCAGCCCCCAACCAGTTTGACCAAGGACAAACTATGGCCTTGGTATGGCCTTGGGAAGTAAAGATGGTCTGCACGCATTGGGTGGCCCTGATAGCCCTTTGGGGATACAGGCTAGGGGCCACCTACAAATAACACCTTGGGTAATTGGACAATGGCCCCCATTCTGGGGTGGCAGGTCAGAGGGCAATCCTAAAGAGGACATTTGTGTTGACTTTGTGGCCTATTATGAGCTCACCTCTCTTGTTGCATGTAGAGCCCTCTGATGCCTTTGCTGGCAAAGTGTGTGTGGTACTTGAGACCTGGGAGGCCACTATTGTCAGTTGTGGTGTTGTCTTCTGACAAAAAATTAGCTTGTGTACCACCAGGTGGGAGAGATCTCCCATTGTTGGTGCCAATAACTTCTTTGTCTTTTTCACCCAAGGTTGGGGTGTCCTCACATCTTAGTAGACTGGGCTCCAGCCAGTACACCCACCGGCCTTCTGTGGGGCATAAAACTTGCCACGGCTGACTGGCAAGAGCCATGCTACTCATGTCGTCTGACAAAGTCCGGACATGGGCAGATACCTGAAGTCAGGAATCTCATTAGCTGACTCCTGCTAGATTCTTCTCATTTATTTATGGCTGGCTGCTACTGAATGTGGCAATTGTTAAAATATGCATTTAGAAGTAAAACTGCAAGTGCTGTATGACCAAATACTAAATAACTAATTGGACAACAATGGCACTGCTTGATGCAAACAGTACATTTTTAAACGATTAATAAACTTCTGCCTGAAGGCAGTGAATCAGAATTTGGTTTCATTGTACAAGTAAAATGCCACGCTTAAAATCTTCTGGGAACTAAAGGCTGTAAACATTCCCCGCCAAGTCTTTGATGTACAATTTTGGTCTTTTAAGACAGAGACTATCTGGAGAAGAGTTTTAAAGTTAGAGAGAGCAGTTAAAGTTAGAAACAGCAGTGAGTTGACAAGATTCAGGGAAGTAACAGGTGAAAATATAGCCTTGAGAAAGCAAAAGGAGTTTCCCTTTTTTTTTTCTTTTGAAGCTTGGGGTTAGATAAGGGTTAGTGCAACTTTTGCGGCACCAGGATTCCTTGGGTTTTTTTAATTTTTTACTACTCTTATTAAATTAGAATAGATTAGTTATAGGAATAAGGAGTTTTTTGATTTTAGCAGTAATTGGACATGATCACCAATATATAGGTGATTATGTTTTTTAATGTTTAAGATTTAGGAATTTTATAAATTTTGATTAATTAGTAATTTAGCAGTTATAAAGGAGTTAAGTTTTAGTCATATAACTTTTTTGTTGTTTTGCTGTTTTTAGCATTAACAGAATGGTTACTGGGCAGTGGAAAATAAATGATTGTTAGTGGACATTTTGTGTGGTAATTGTATTTACCTTTAGAACTAAGTGAAATGGCTATTATCACCTCAGCAAGGGGTCATAGGTCCCCAGGCCGGTTTTGAAAAAAAAATGCCAAGGTTGTTAGTCTTTTTTTTATTTGAAAGCAATTACTTATGTACTATACTCCCACGGCTTGCTCGAGATGGGGCGGAGCAACATGGCGGCGAGGAGATGCTGCGAGTAAGATCTCCCATTAAAAAAAGTTAATAGGGAGGAAAAGCGGCAGGTCCCAGTGAGAACTGGGACACGGAAGATAAACGGGTGACTCCAGCAAACTACCCGAAGAAGAAAGTGGCCATAAAAGAGGACTAGAAGGGAGGGAAGCGCAGAACCCTGCTCCCCTCCCCCGCCCACAGAGGCGGCACTCTCCGACCGGCAGAGAGGAGGGAAACAACAAACCAAAACGGCCACCAAGAACAAACGACGCAGCAAGCGGGACTGTGAGTGGAAAGGAACTATTGCAGCCACCACACCCCGTGAACGGGAGCTGAGGCGAACCCTGCAGGATTCGCCGCGGCGGTGAGCGAACGGCTCCGGGCGCCATTAGAGAAGAACAAAGACCCCGGGAGACGCTCACACAGCCCGGGCTGCCGGTAAGCTTGCGCAGAAAAGCGGTGCGCTTGGCGCACTTGAAAAGCAAATGCAGACCTAGATCGCGGCTGCCCAGGTACCCGCGCCTGCGACCTAGGCTTGCGGGGAGACGCGCGGAGGTCCTCACTGAGGTGAAGGTCCCTCCCTGAGTAAGCAGGAACCAGGCGCCCAGGCACGGGAGCGGTGCAAAAGGCGCCATTCCCGCGCCACTGATCTGGGCTACACCCCGCCTCCTGGAACTGAGGGCTTTGAACTGAGACCCGGGGCACGAAAATTCGGGGCGTGGGTTCTCCACGACGGCGGGGCACAAGGCAGACACAGCACCCCAAAGCTGTTGAGGTGTACCCTACCATTCCCGCTCTGTTCCCTGTCCGACGGGGTGGGGGGAGGCGAAAAACAGCCCCCCAAGGACAATAGGAGAGATCTCTGGCACCACCTAGCGACCAGGAAAAAAAAAGTCACTAACACCCCATAGAACAGGAAATTTCTTAAGACTGCTTGAAAAGGGCAGAAGGCTTCTGGAGGACCCAGTGGCCAGCCGGGAAGTTAGCCCACGCCAGGCCCCTTCTGACCAGCAGTCTGAGCCCACAGAGGGAGCAGGCACCCACGTCCGGGGCAGACCGGGTGCGCAGAAGAGTGTGCCTGAAACCGGAGGCGCAGGGACTGCATCCCGCTTCGCCATTTTAGAACAGGGACATTTCTTCAGTAAAAACTGCCTAAAACCAGCAGAAAGCTCCCCCAGAAGACAGAGATGGCTCCTGGAAGAGCCAGAGGGGAGCGGAGAAGTTCACCCAAGATGCCAGTCAGTCCGAGCAACACAGTGTCCCAACGCATACGACAAATTAGAAAACAGACAGTAGGGAGTAGAAGAACCACACGCAACCTAACAACTCCTCAGGAAAGAAGCACGCCACAAAAAGAAAACCACTCCCCAGATTGCAACGACAGCAACTTGGAAGAACTTCTGAGCCTTCCAGAAAGAGAATTTAAAATTGCCATGATTAAAAAAGTGATAGATCAGAAGAAGGAAATTGAGTCCCTAAAGAGGGAAGTAAAAGAAATGCAGGAGATCAAAGAATTAATGGAGGAACTAAAGAACTCTGGGAAAAGCAATGAAAGCAGAATAGGTGAAATGGAAGAGCGAATAAGTACTCTTGAAGACACAGAAATAAAAAGAACCAAAACAGAAAAGGAAAGAGAAGTACGAAGGAAAAAGAATGAAGAAAGACTTTGGGAACTATCTGACTCCATGAGGAAAGGAAATATAAGAGTTATAGGAATTACAGAAGGAGAGGAGAGAGATGTAGGAACAGAGAAAATATTCATGGATATAATTGAAGAGAACTTCCCAAATGCGAAGAAGGAGCTGAAAATTGATATACAAGAAGCAAGAAGAACACCAAACTTCCACGACGAAAGGAAAAACACAGCAAGACACATAATAGTAAAGCTCCCAAGAATCCAGGACAAGGAAAAAATAATGAAGCTGACAAGAGGGAAGAAACAGATAACATTCAAAGGAAAACCAATCAGGCTGACATCAGACTTCTCTGAAGAAACACTACGGGCAAGGAGAGAGTGGAGGGACATAGTCAACAGACTCCAAGAAAACAGATGCCAACCAAGAATACTCTATCCCGCAAAGCTCTCTTTCCTCCATGAAGAAAGAATATGGACCTTCCCAGACAAAGAGAAACTCCGGAATTTCATTACGACTAAACCCCCACTCCAAAAAATACTACAAGGAATCCTAAAGCCAGAACCTCAGAGGGACGAATAACAACGAAAGAAGACCAAAAAAAAAAAAGTTATTAAAAGAATAAATAAATAAAATCAAAGGAAAGACAAACATAATGGCAAATACAGATGCTAACATATCAATATTAATTCTAAATGTAAATGGACTAACTCTTCAATAAAAAGACACAGAGTTGCAGCCTGGATTAAGAAACAAAACCCAACCTTTTGCTGTCTCCAGGAAACACATTTAGCTACAAAAGATAAAAATAGGCTCAAAGTCAAAGGATGGAAAACAATCCTACAAGCAAATGGGCCAAAAAAGAAAGCAGGAACAGCTATACTTATATCAGATAAAACAGACTTCAAACTCAAAAAAATAAAAAGAGACCCCAATGGTCACTACATTATGATCAAGGGGACAATACTTCAAGAAGAAATAACACTCATTAACATATACTCACCAAACGAAAGAGCACCAAAATATATCAGACAACTGTTGTCCTCTCTGAAAACAGACATCAGAGAAAACACATACGTAGTGGGAGACTTCAACACACCACTATCAACAATGGATAGATCAACAAGACAAAAAATAAGTAAAGAAACTAAAGCTCTAAATAAGGACCTAGAGCATTTAGGCTTAACAGACATCTATAGAACACTAAACCCAAAAAAAACGGAGTACACATTTTTCTCAAGCGCACACGGATCATTCTCCAGGATCGATCACATACTGGGGCACAAGACAAACATCAACAGATACACCAAGATTGAAATCATAGCAACCATCTTTTCTGACCACGAAGGCATCAAACTAGAAATAAATCATAAAAAGAAGGCAAGGAATTATCCTACCTTATGGAGATTAAAAGCCACACTACTGAAGACCACTGGACTAATGAGGAGATAAAAGAAGAAATTAAAAAATTCTTTGAATTGAATGACAAGGAGGACACCAATATCCTAAATGTATGGGATGCAGCAAAAGCAGTAATAAGAGGAAAATAAATAGCAATAGAAGCTTACATCAAAAAACAAGAAAGAACTCAAAGAAACAACCTAATCTCAAAGCTCAAAGATCTAGAAAAAGAACAACAAAAAAACCCCAAAACCAGTAGAAGAAAAGAAATAATAAAAACCAAAGCAGAAATAAATGAAATTGAAACTAAAAAAACAATCCAAAAGATCAATGAAACCAAGAGCTGGTTCTTTGAAAAAATAAATAAAATAGACAAACCCCTAGCCAGGCTCACAAAAGAAAAAAAGGGAGAAAGCACAAATAAACAGGATCATAAATGAAAGAGGAGAAATCACAATGGACACAGCAGAAATCAAAAGAATAATCAGTAACTACTATGAACAGTTATATGGAAACAAGTTCAACAATCTAGAGGAGATGGACAAATTCCTACAACTCTACAATCACCCAAAGCTAGATAAAGAAGAAATAGAACACCGAAACAGACCAATTACAAGCAGCGAAATTGAAATGGTAATCAAAAACCTCCCCAAAAACAAAAGCCCAGGACCTGATGGATTTACAAATGAATTCTACCAAACATTCAGAGATGAATTAATGCCTATCCTTCACAAACATTTCCAAAAAATTGAGAAGGAAGGGACAATACCAAACACGTTCTATGAAGCCAATATTACACTAATACCAAAACCGAATAAGGACAACACAAAAAAGGAAAACTATAGGCCAATCTCCCTAATGAACACTGATGCAAAAATCCTCAATAAAATTTTAGCTATCAGAATCCAACAATGTATCCATAAGATAATTCACCACGACCAAGTTGGATTCATTCCAGGGGCACAAGGATGGTTTAACATCCGAAAATCAATCAACATTATCCAACACATCAACAAAAAGAAATATAAAAACCATATGATAATATCAATAGATGCTGAGAAAGCTTTCGACAAAGTGCAACACCCATTCATGATAAAAGCCCTTGAAATTCTTGGGATACAAGGAACATACCTCAACATCATAAAGGCCATCTATGACAAGCCAACAGCCAGTATCATTCTCAATGGTGAAAAGCTGAAAGCAATTCCATTAAGATCTGGAACAAGACAAGGATGTCCACTCTCACCACTGCTTTTCAATATAATATTGGAAGTCCTAGCCAGAGCAATAAGACAAGAGAAAGACATCCAAGGAATCCAAATAGGAAAAGAAGAAGTCAAACTATGACTATTTGCAGACGATATGATATTATACATAGAGAACCCCAAAAACTCCACAGAAAAGCTAATTCAACTCATCAATCAGTTCAGTAAAGTGGCAGGATACAAAATCAACACGCAAAAGTCAGTAGCCTTCCTATACACAAACAATAAATCTGAAGAAGAAGAAATCAAAAAAACCATCCCTTTTGTTATTGAAACAAAAAAAATCAAATATTTGGGAATAAATCTAACAAAAGAGGTAAAGGACCTATACAAAGAAAACTATAAAACACTGTTAAAAGAAATAGAAGAAGACACAAAGAAATGGAGAGACATCCCCTGCTCGTGGATTGGAAGAATAAACATTATTAAAATGGCCATCCTTCCAAAAGCAATATACAGATTCAATGCTATTCCAATCAAAATTTCAATGTCATTCTTCAAAGAAATAGAACAATTATTGATGAAATTCATATGGAATCACAAAAAACCCCGAATAGCCAAATCTCTCCTGAAAAAAAAAGAAGGGAATGGAGGCATTACACTCCCAGACTTCAAACTATACTACAAAGCCATAATCATCAAAACTGCATGGTATTGGAACAAGAACAGACATACAGACCAATGGAATCGAATAGAAAATCCAGAAATAAACCCACAGATTTATGGTCAACTAATCTTTGACAAAGGAGCAAAGACTATGCATTGGAGCAAAGAAAGTTTGTTCAATAAATGGTGCTGGGAAAACTGGGTCGCTACATGCAAAAGAATGAAGCTTGACCACTACCTCACAGCAAAAGAGACAATAACAAAAACAAAGAGAAACCCCACCAACTGGGAGAACATTTTTGCACACAACACTAATGATAAAGGACTGATCACAAAAATCTGCAAAGAGCTGATGAGACTCAACAACAACAAAGAAAATAATCCAGTCAAAAAATGGGCAGAAGAGCTAAAAAGAAACTTCTCTGAAGAGGAAATGCAAATGGCCAACAGACATATGAAAAAATGTTCAACATCACTTGTCATCAGGGAAATGCAAATCAAAACTACCATGAGATACCATCTCACACCAGTGAGAATGGCACATATTAAAAAAACTAGCAACAACAAATGTTGGCGAGGGTGTGGAGAAAAAGGAACTCTTCTGCACTGTTGGTGGGAGTGCAAACTGGTCCAACCACTATGGAGAGCTGTGTGGAGATTTCTGGACCTACTAAACATAGAGCTTCCATATGATCCAGCAATTCCACTCCTAGGTATTTACCCAAAGGACACAGAAACATCAATTCCAAAGAGCACCTGCACACCTATGTTTATAGCAGCACTGTTTACAATAGCTAAGCTTTGGAAACAGCCCAAATGCCCAAAAATAGATGACTGGATCAAGAAGATGTGGTACATATATACCATGGAATATTACTCAGCATTCAAAAGAGATAAACCCATGCAATTTGCAGCAACATGGATGGCGCTGGAAGGGATCATGCTCAGCGAAATAAGCCAAAAAGAAAAAGAAAAATACCGGATGGTCTCACTCATAGCAGGAATCTAGAAAACTTAAATAAGGGACCAGGAAAATGAATATAAGAAAGTGAAAATCAAAATCAACAAAAAACTATGAACCAGAGACACTTTTTGGGGGGTGGGGGGCGGGAGGGGAAGGATTGGGGTCAGAATGGGGCGTTTGCAATTGTATGGGGGAATATAAAAATAAAATTTATTATTTAAAAAAAATATTAAACATGTATTTAAGAAAAAAAAAATAAAGTCCTGATTTCAAAAAAAAAAAAAAAAAGAACTGCTGAGACCCTCAGCAGGATGATACTTGCACCCTGATCAAGTGTCAGTGCCTCCTCATTCCCCTGTCCCTTTTCCCTCAAGTTGCCACCTCCGACTTTTCCTGCAGGGACCCTCACTCGACAGTTTGCTGGAGCTGGCCTCCGGCAGCTGACAAATGCACCTGGCTTTATGGCTGGAGCAACATGGACATCAGCCATTAGAATACAGTAAAGGCCAAAGTGTTTGCCTTAATCAGGGAACAAGTTAGTCATACCTGTCCCTGGGCTGGGTGCTCAGTATGGGATGCTTAGAACACTGTGTATATGTTCCAGATGAGCTTAGTAATGTTAGCCATGCCCTGATGTCCCTGATGTTGAAAATGCTCACAGGGGATCCTTTGCAAGAAAGGTAGGTATCAGCTTCCCTGGTGGCGCAAGCTGTCCACAGCCTCTGCAGCGCGGGTTTGATCCCGGCTGGCTGGCAAGAATCCCACATGGCACAGCAGACCTCTCCTGTCTCTCTCGCTGCTCCCCTCAGCAGTGTATTTCGTCAGTCTGCCTGTTCTGTTCCTGGCTCTGTCTCTGGTGAATCCTCTCACCCTCCCGTATCTGGC
The DNA here is from genome assembly GCF_964194135.1 of Talpa europaea. Taxonomy (NCBI): domain Eukaryota; kingdom Metazoa; phylum Chordata; class Mammalia; order Eulipotyphla; family Talpidae; genus Talpa; species Talpa europaea. The sequence goes on from NC_140080.1 coordinate 48,931,731, forward strand.
CTGTACCCCGGTTCTCTTATAAATAAACAAATTTTTTTAAAAAAGAAGGAAAGGTAGGTATCTCTTAACATCTGACTGGCAGACCACCTGAGCTGTTATAGGAAGAATAGCCTGCATTCTGTTGCAGCTTGTCTTGCTTTTGCAGGTTATAGGTACAGTATTCCACACTTCTTGCCATGGGAAGCTCATAGGAGAATGATGTGTAGATTGTATGGTGAAAAAAGCCCTGAGGAGAAACTCAGGCTCTTTTCTGTCTTCCAGAGGCCTTCTGGACACCCAGCAAACCATAGGTAGCCAGTAGGTATCTATGAGCACATAGCTGATTCTGTGCTAGCTTTGTCCTGATGCAGTATAAAAGGGAGTAGAACCCCTTGTGGGGGTTAGGGGGTTGGCTAGGAGGCTCAGTTGCTGCCTGCCTGCCTCCCTGCCTGCTGGTCTGATTTTGTATCTGGTCCCTTGCTTCAGCATTAAAGGCCTGTCAGATATACCTAAGTCTCCAAGATTCTTTTTCGATTTGCCTGAATCAGCAATGAACCTGCTTCATCTGGGACAGTTGTACAACTTGACACAAATTTTATACCTTTAATAAGCAGGAAATAAAGGGAAAACATAATTACCAGATTTTCCTTTAATGATTGATAAACTATTTTAACAATATAAAATATAAAATTGGGTGTTTTCCTGAAATTTCATTGACCTAATGCAAGAGTATCAAGTTGAATTGCTCATGATGATATACTTCAACATAGTACTCAGAAAATGAGCTATTAAATAATTACTAGTCATCAACTGTAACTACATAAACAAAGTTTATGTTTTTAAATATCATGGGTATGATGAAAATTAGTATTTAGCAATGAACTAGGGAGGAAGCTTTTTTTTTTTACTGAAACATGTTTTTTTATATATAAAGCTGGTGTTACATGGGTGCACTACTGAAACCCAAGTTAACCAAAACATTCCACGGTAAGTTGTAGAAGGTAGCAGACCACCTTAGGGCCCAAGGTTAGGCAGCTTCAAGCGGACATTAGACAAAAGGGAAATGCCAGTCCAAGTTCAGGACTCTGAGGGGCTGAGTTCCCGTTAACACAGGGTACCTGCACCCTCCCTATACTTGGAACCCAGGACAAGGAGAAATGCTCCGCTGCTTGTAACAGCACATTTTGGCTTCTGTACTCCTGCTTGCTTTTGGCACCTGCAACCTCCTGGATGTGGTTTTCAGCTTTAAAAACCCTTGTCATATGTGAAACCATCTGATATTTTTCTTTTTCCTTCTGGCTTATTTCACTGAGTATAATTCCTTCTAGTTCCATCTATGTTGCTGTGACTGACATGAGTTTATCTTTTTTGATCACTGAATAATATTCCATTGTGTGTATATAGCACATCTTCTTGATCCAGTCATCTATTTTTGGGCATTTGGGTTGTTTCCAGGTTTTACCTATTGTAAATAGTGCTGCAATAAACATAGGAGCACAGGTGTTCTTTTGAATCAATGTTTTTGTGTCCTTTGGGTAGATCCCTAGGAGTGGAATTGCCGGGTTGTATGGTAGTTCCATTTTTAGTAGACTGAGGAACCTCCAGACAGCTTTCCATAGTGGTTGGATCAGTTTGCACTCCCACCAGCAATGTAGGAGAGTTCCTTTTTCACTTCATCCTCGCCAATGTTTGTTGTTGCTTGTTTTTTTTTTTTTTTTGATATGTGCCATTCTTACTGGTGTAAGGTGGTATCTCAGTGTGGTTTTGATTTGAATTTCCCTGATGAGAAGGGATGTTGAACATTTTTTCATATGCCTGTTGGCCATTTGCATTTCCTCCTTGGAGAAAAGTCTTTTAAGTTCTTCTTGCCCATTTCTTTTATTTTTGCATTTATACATATATTTTATTTATTTTTAAAGGTTAACAAAAGGTTATTTACAAGGGAAGGGGAATGAGGAAATGTACAACTCAGGGAGAAAAGAGGGAGATAAATTCTTAAATGGGTCCTACCCGATCCGCCGACCTGCAATCCCAAATGACCCGCCGAGACCAAACCTGCCTGGCAAAGAGCATGAGATGCCTGGCAAAGTGCCTGACCCCACTAACATGGCTGGTTTTTATTTACAAACAGAGAAAGTGGCTGCTTGGCTCCACACTTAGGCCCTCCCAACTTCCCTTGGGGATCCTGGGATTTGTAGTTTCTGGTGTTTTGATGGCGTGGGGGTGGCATCCACAAAGCCTGTATGGAATTAGCTCAGGACATCCTTTCCCCCTAATAATTCCCCTCTTTTACTTTTTGCCACCATTTCCATGGTGTTGAAGATCAAACGTATGGATGCTGGGGTACAGTCTTAGATGAAAAATTTCTCAGGGTTCCCATTGGAAAGCTAACCAGTCTCTCCAGGTATTGTCCACTGTGGAAAGCAAAAGTCCTCCATTCCTGGAAAATAGTTTATCAGTCCAACACCCCCCCCCAAAAAAAAAAAACAAGAAAGAAAAACAAGAAAAAAAACAAGAAAAAAACACAACAAACATCTGGAGGCATTAGCCGAAACAAAATAGCAAAGATATCAAATCACAGGAAAAATATTAAAATTGATTCAACTTATGCAAAAATAGTTTCTCTCAACCTTGATCCCAAATTGTTTCAACAGTGTAGCAAAAGTTTGCAAACCAAATCTACTTTTAAACCATCTTACCTATTTTTGCATAAAATCACAGGGCAGAATAACTAAACAGCAATTTTACCTGGCTTTGTTGGAATACTCCATAAAGGATCAGAGGAGAACTCTTGATATCCGGTCCATGTAGGCTTCAAGAACAAAGTTGGTCTCATCAGACTCCACCTGGGCTTCCTCTTCTCGAGGGTACCAGGACTTTTTCTTTTTCCAAGTTGTGCAGTCCTGCCCATAGAGGCATCTGAGGAAGCATTTTGATAACTTGATGAAAGATGGGCTACTGCATAGCTTTCAAATATTTTAATTCATAAATAAAACTAGTAGTCATTTTGTATCTCAGGCTCGGCTTTTGTTGTGAGTGAATAAATACCAGAACCAAATGTAACACAAGGCTCATCTTTTGTGTATGTGGATATATTGCATCATGTGGACACATAGTGTGTTTCCAAAGGGTGTGAGTTCAATTCCTCACTGATACACTGTGCATCTAGAATAGTGCCTGCACTTAGCAGGCACTCAGGAAATGCTGTTGCTTATCAGCTTATCAGTGCTGACTCTATGGGCTACATCATCTCCCAGAAGCATCTCTTACACGTAGTTTTGTTTTTATCAAAGTTTTATATAATTTTTTATGGTAATATTTAGAGGTAAATATTTCTCTAGAGGTAAAATGTTCCATAATGTATGAAAAACAGCTTTCCTTTGTTGGTCCTCTCATTCATTCCTTACTTGCAGGAAGCAGCCCAATTTCTGTTTCCTTAGCCCTATTTTTAAAAGTATCATATTCCTATAATTTACATGTTTTCTTCCATTCCAACTTTTTGATTTTCAATTTCAGGCACAATCTATGTGTTTCCCACTAAGGAAAGTGGAACTTTAGCTTGTTAGGACCCTCTGCTTGCCCCCTCATCCCAAACCTTACCTTTCACACTCTATCTTTTTGTCCTTTCAAAATATCCAATGGTTTTAATGAAATTAGTTTTTATTTTTAACATTTCCATTATGACTCTGCAAATTCTCTTTACAGTTGAGCCACATAGGGTATTAGAATCATTACTGCACAATGTTATATATTTCCTGTGGAGCAAGTAATCTTTGTCTAGTTTTCTATGTTCTAATCATGAATTTAACTACATTCTGCTACTACCTTCTGCCCCTTCTTCCTACCATTGTAAGGACCACATCTGAACATGTGTTATTGGTTTAATCCTCTCCTTGAGCCTACAGTGGTCTGTTACACAGCTGTCACTAACAAATGTTCTCATTGTAGATATTTTCACCTCTTTGTGTCTCTCTATCCACCGCCCCCCCCATCTTTTATTACACAATGTTTGGAGAAAATAAAATTCGATCATTATATTACATTTTGTCATTAGTCATACATTGTTTTTCTTAATCATTCTGATTTTTCCTTTAGGGAATGTTCCTAGAAGTATTACAGGTTGGAATGAATTAACTTGAAAAATAGACTTTTTAAAGAACAGTTTTGGGTTCACAATGAAACTGTACACAAAGTGCAGAGATTTTCTACATACTCTCTTTCCCCACATGCAGTTTCCTTATTGACACCCCACCAGAGTGATTTCGTCTAAGTGATGAAAGTATAATGATACATGACTCTTAACCAAAGTCCACAGTTTATGTTCACTCTTGGTGGTGTACATTCTGTGGATATGGACAAATGTATGGAGACAATGACATTCATTCACTATTATAGTATCATACAGAATAGATTCACTGTCCTAAAAATTCTGTGCTCTGCCTATTCATCTTTCCTTTCACCCAACTCCTGGCAATTATTGCTCTTTTCATTGGCTCTATATTTTGGCCTTTTCCATAATGTCATATACATAGAATCATATAGAATGAAGTCTTTTCAGATTGGCTTCTTTCATTTTGTAATATGCATTTAAGTTATCTCCATGTCTTTTCATAACTTTTTAGCACTGAATAAAATTTAATTATCTGAATGTATTAAAATTTATCATTTCATCTACTGAACTACATCTTGGCTGCTTCCAAATTTTTGAAATGATGAATTAAGTTGATAAAAACCTTCAATTTCAGGTTTTTGTGAGTATGTAAGTTTTTAATTCCTTTGGGAAATGTCAAGGAAAACATTTCTGTAGAGTATGGTATTATCTGTCTCCTATGTAGGCTCCCTATTTATCTGGCTGCTAGGAATTTGTGTTTCTTATTTGACTCCCTTATTTTTTTTAGAAATCATTATCTAATTGCTTCTTAAGAAAAGTGCACTGGAAGTAAATTTTCAGAGAACTTGCATAAAATTCCTTTTCCACCATGCTTAATTGCAACTTAGGCTGGATATAGAATTCTATTATAAATATTTTTCTCAGAATTTTTAAGACATTCAATTGGCTTTTAGTTTCCAGTGTTGCTTTTGGAAATTTCACTGTCATTCTGATTTTTGATCCTTCGCATGAAAACTTTTTTCTATTTTTTTCCCTCTGGAAATTTATGTGTTCTTGTTTTCAGGGTTCTGAAACTTCACAATGTGGGTCTAGTTCCATCCATTAGAGATTTACTGTTTTTATTTCATTTTTCAAGGCATTACGTATTGAGTTCTTCAACCTATAAACTTGATGTTTCAGTTTTGAGAAAAATTGACATTCCTTAATGATTTTTTCCCCTCCTTTCCCCTATTCTTTCTCAGAAATATAATTATTCAGGTATTGGAATTCCCTGATTTTACCCCATTTTTCTTATTTTCCCTTCTTATTTTTTTAGGTATTTGTATTTTTGCTTTACCTTTTGGGCGATTTACCCCTCAATTTTATATTCAAAGTGTCCATTGATTTAAAAAAAATACAAATAATTTTATTGAGCTATAACTTACACCATAAAATTTACCTTTTAAAATGGTACAATTCAATGTTTTCTTCCCATTAGTATAGTCAAAAAGGTGTGAACTATCCCTACTTCTTAATTCCACTTTGCCTATAATATACATCTCAAATAGTTCTGTTCCTACTGCTTCAATCAGAGTTTAAACAACTGTATTCTTTCCTTCAGTTTTCCGCAGGAACCTAAGCTAAATGATTTCCTTACTTCCACTTCAAAGTGGCTATAGTAATCTTTTAAAAATAGACATTCAACCATGTCACTCTTTCTTGTAAATCTTCAGTGGCTTTCCTTTGTATGTGGAATAAAAATTCCCTCAACTCCTTGCCCTGGTTTATGTGCCCTACAGAATCTAGTTTCTGCCTAGCTCCCTGGCTCATTAGACCACCGCATCCCATCCCTACCCACTACTGACATCCATTCATCCATTCTCACCACATTCTTTCTTTTTTTTTTTAATTTAATTTGACTGGTCAAGGATGACCATTTCTTTTCTTTTTTTAAGATTAATTAATTAATTAATTAATTATTTTACACAAGCACTGGGTACAGTCAGAAGTGCAGGGGGGGGTGAGAGAATTTACCAGAGCTAAAGTGGGGAGCAGAACAGGCAGAATGACGAAATAACACTGCTGAGGGGAGCAGTGGGCACAGCAGGAGAGGTCTGTTGCGCCATGTGGGACCCTTGCCGGTGGCCGGGGATCAAACTGGTGCTGCAGAGGCTGTGAGCAGCTTCGCAGCCCAGTGCTCAACCACTGCGCCACCAGGGGAGGCCCCCTCACCACATTATTTCTGTTCCTTAAACACCAAGTTTGTTTTTGACTCAGCTTTTGCAGTTGTTCTTCCCTCTGCCTAGAAAGCTTTTCTAAGAATCAGGTAGCTTTTAGACATGGTGACTGACTAAGAATCAGGAACAGGAACTGAATGAAAGTCCACAGGAAGTAGGAAACTAGTTTTCCTTATCCACTATATCCCCAGTGCCTTGCTCGGTGAATGAATGAGCTAGTTTATTTTCATCATGGTGTCCCAAAGGAAGAAGAGGTAAGTGCTGAGAACTCACCCCATCTCACTTCCCATTCCAGAGTAGTTTGTCCATGACTGCGAAAGGAGAGACAGAAGAATAAGGAACTGTGTCCTGCCTCCTGGGTGGGATATGGAGTCTGTGGCAAGACCCAGAGGGTGAGATTTATGAGTTTGTGGTACAGATTGAAAACACGACCACAGAGAGCCTGTATGTCATAAAAGTAGAAGACAGAGTCAATAGAATGGGATGGAGGGACCAGGTGGCTATGCAGGAGGAAAACCTTTGGCTGTGACCCACACCTAGGCAGTCATCACATATTGGGCAGTGTGAATGGCATCACCTGTTCACAGTAGACAAGATCCCATGGAGAGAGGATGGGGAATGGATGGTGTGCTGCAGCCAGAACCCATTGTGTGTACTGCTTTCTATCTCCTGTTCAGTGACATAATATTGGTAATTTGGAATCAGCTATGGTGGGAGCATTATATCATCCTAATTAGCAAATACTACAAATCAGGACTTTTTCTTTTTTTGTGGGGATCTGGTTTAACAGTACAGTATTGGAAATAATTGACTATGGAATTTGTTCTATCTGGCAAGAATGAGTTCTCCGAATAGAAGCTTGGATTAGGTTATAGGAAAATACATTTTATTTTTCGCATACATTATTTGTGACTAGCAACTTAGTTTTCATTTTTTTTCTTGCTCAGAATTGTCTCAGGTGGGGTTTCCCAGAAGACCCTGCGACTGAGATTTGAATACAAGTGATTTCTTAAGAAAATTCTCCCAGTAGAAATTGGTTAAAGAGTAACGGAAGCAGATAGATAGGGCTCAAACTTGGCGGGATTTCAGGTGATGATTCAATTTCAGTCTGATCCCAAGGAAGCCCCAGAGCCTCAGTTACACTGTCGTCTTGGTACTGCCTCTCTGGCACATTCGCCTGTGCTGCAGTGATCAACCACGGCCATGGGCTGCTCAAGGTCCCAGCCACTTCCAACTCTCAGCACATACTCTTGTGGCTACTGCAGGGTCCAAAGTCCTCTCCTGTCTTGTCCTGTTTTCTGCTCCCTTCAGCAGTATATTTCAGAAGATCTGATTGCTCTGCTCCCCACTCAGTCTTAGGTGAATCCTCTCACCCCCCACACCTCTGGCCTCCATTTTGTGTATGCATAAATAAATAAAAATAAATCTTAAAAAAAAAAAAGACATCACAGAAGGTCGAACTCTTAGCCCCTATCGGCATGCTGTTCATTTTAGCAGAGGAGTGCCTGGTGGCAAAGGAGTTTCAAGAGGGAGAGCTGACTTTGTGGGGTTTATTCTACTCACCAAGAAGAGGTTATTATATATGAGCAACAAAACTCAATCCAAAACCTCTTCAGTAGTCTGCCAGCCACCTCTGAAAGCCTCACTCATCATCCATGCTGCCCGCACTGAGAGTGGATATGCTGGTTGACCCCTTCCCTTTGCATGTGTGAAAGCATTGGCGTCTTGACTTTGGATGAACAAATGACAAAGTCAGGCATTTCTTACTCAAGACAGTGGGTCATTCTCTGTTTTGAAATGTAACATGTAAACTCAGGGGCCATAGGACAGCCAATGGGACTGGCAATTTGGGGAAGCCAGTCTGCAGAGAGAAAGGAACATAAGAGATGTTTAGAAAGGAGCACAGGCAAGAGCCAGAGAATGCAAAGGCCTTTCCAAGAGTTGGTGCCAGGCCCTTTCTGAGACCCAGCTGTGGTCTTGGCTTTGAAATCTATGAGATAGACCTATTGGCCATGATAACCCTCATTTTTGCTTGCCCCAATTTCTTTATTTGGGGACTTCCTCCTCATCTGTTAGAAAGCCTCCAGTCTGTTCCAGGTTCAGCTGCATGCTTGCTCAACTCTGCTCCCCCAAAATACTTAGCCTGTGTTCCCTAGGAGGCTCAGAATGCATCTCAGGGGCAGTGTCTAAATTTATCCTGGTAACCTTATGTGTATTAGTGAGCTTGGCAGCACCGGGAGCTCAAACAGTTTTAAAACAGAGGGTTCCATCGAGTGCCCAAAGATGCTCTAAGAAAAGAACAATAGATATCCATAGCTTTTGGCAATGAGAACAGAGGGCAGTTACCCCCCTTTTGTGGAAGGGGAGGGACCCCGGGTTGTGTAGGATTAAAAGGCACTCAGTAGGCTTTGTAAGGAAGGGGCAAGCAAACTGAACACAGTTTTTAGGTCATTGGTTGTGGAGAGCAGAGTGAATATGTGGGTGACAGAGGAGAATAAGTGACATGGAGAGGCATAAAGGAGCGGCAGACCCAGGACCAGGCTTCAGACAAATCTTCTGTATGGCCAGGGTGGCTGAGCAACATTCCAAAGTATTGTGTTCTTCTTAAGAAAGTTTTTTGTATGATCCTGAGATGTTTTTGACAAAAAGTGTTTTAAGTATCTCCTGGTCTGATGAGGGAGCGCTTAAGCCTTTCTGAAGGAGACAGTCACCAGCCCCGGCACCAGTGGGAAAACTCGTAACGTGGAGTTGTCCCCTCGACACTGATGAGGGGACCTTGCAGGAGAGGATGGTTTGGTCTAATGCTGGGGGCAAAACCCCAGGGACAGTTCTAAACTAGTGGCAGTTGCTCAGAAGCTGTTGAGGGGGGTGGGCAGCAGTTAGAAGCCCGGGCAGTTAGAACCCTGGCAGTTAGAAGGAACAGCTGGCACTTAAGAGTCCAAAGTTGCTACAGGCCATGTGGCTACAGGCCTCTGGTGGGGCTTAGTTCCTACCTACAACTTGGGTGTTGCCCATTCCCGGAAACTGCCATGGGCACTGGTGTGAGAGGAAGTGTGTCCTGGGTGGGGTGGAGGGCCTGGCCTTGCAGGACAAGTTGGCTTCTCTCTGATGGGCAGTTCAGCCCTCTGCATGCGGAGCATCACTGAATCAGTGGGATAATGGGCAGACAAGGTAGTTTTAGAGACTCTTGGCCTGGCAGTTGGCATCTGTTCAGTGTGGAGGACTTGAAAATAGCGTGGTATCCTATTCCTTGTGGCCTGGGCTTCACTGAGAAAACAGCAAAGGAATAATTCAAACTTGCTATTTTCCAATTCTGAGAGCCATCCTGGGTTCTGGGCTCTTCCCTTCTAGGGTATAGCTATCACTTTCCTTGGTTGTTTTATATTCTCCATAAAGAAACTAGAATTTTAAAAAAATGACAGAAAGCAGTCCTTCTTAAAGCTCTGAAATGTCCTCTTGGGCTCCTGGAGTCCCCAGCCTCTCTGCAACCCTCTGTCCACAGCTGGGGTGTGCTGCCCTGCAGCCCAGGGCCATGGCTACTGACAGCACCTGGTGCCCTGCTTGGGGTTCACAGTCTGCTCTTTCTTGGACGCTTTCCCTGTCCCTCTCAGGGGCTAGTCCTTTTCACCTTTCATCTGGGTCTCAGGAAAACCACTGTATCCTCAGAGGTTTTCCTATTGACAGCCCCTTAGAGTGAGACAGTCCCTGCATCCTGTTCATTCATAGTTCTTTTCAGAGAGGATGATGTTTCTTTGCTCAGTATGTTTGCCCAGGAGAGGTGACTAGCACATCTTTTTTTTTTTTTTTTTTTTTTTTTAGCTCAGCATACAGTGTGCACAGTGCGGGCTCCTCCAAGGAAGGAACACAGGGATTTCAGTTTCTCAACTTTTCTACAACCTACCCTGCCTTGTGCCAGGAGGGAGATTCCACTCGCATGCTTGTCTCTTATTGCTTTTGAAAAGTTTTGGGAGCTTGATCTTATATGCTGAATCTGTAGAGTCTTGGTCAGGCTTTTAAGAGATTCAAGCATTTCTCACCACTCTGGACGGGGTGGTGTGTCACTGTCAGCTCTGCATGGATTATGCTCCGGCTACTGCTTTTCCAGACTGGACTCTTCTCTCTCATCCCTCTCTTGCTACTACCAGATATTGAGTCTGATTTCTCCTTCTCTGAATTATTTTTAGCATTTATTCTGAGACTATGAAATTTTGTCACTTGATAACCTATATCTTTTTTTGATCATTGTTTTGTGAATGTGTGATTGTCTATTTTTTCCTCAATGACTTTAAATTCTTGTAGGATTCAAACTGTGGATTTTGTACTTTGCTCAGTGCTTGAAATCACAGTAATAAAACCTCAATAAAACTTTCGTAATGTGGATTTGTGTGTGAAAAACATATGATTCCTACTTGAATATTAGAGCATCTGATTGCATGATCTTTAAAAAAAAAAGATTTATTTATTTATGCATACAAGAACTGTGGTGTAAGCCAGAGGTGTGTGTGTGGGGGGGGAGAAGATTCACCAGAGAGAGCGGGGAGCAGAACAGGCAGATCCACTAAAATACACTGCTGAGGGGAGCAGTGGGTGAGGCAGGAGAGGTCTGCCGCGCCATGTGGGTTTCTCCTTGGCCGCCTGGGGGTCGAACTCATGCTGCAGTATTTGGCGACAGCTTGACGGTGCTGTCTTTAACCCCTGTGCCACCAGGGAGGCCCTGATTGTATGATCTTTAAAAATTGTTTTGATCACTCATATCTTGCTGGGAACATTAACAAATATTAGCTGAATGAATTAATCTTTTCAAATATGGTCAGGAAAATATTTTTATCCCTGAAACTTGCAGATTGTCTAATAATAAATGTCAACGTGGAAGGATTGCTCCTATCTTGTACCAGTCAGTAGTTTTGAATTATTTTGAGCATTATGATAGTTTACCAGCTGATTTCTACCCTATTAAATTCAGTCAAATAATCTGCTAACAGGAATAATTTGCCATTTATCAAAGAAATCAAGGGGAAAGTAATATTTGGTTGATAGAAATTTGCTTGACAGGTCAACATTTCAGGCACAGGGTTTTTGGGTAGAACAGCATAAATCACTACCACTTAGGAGGAGTGGCAGCGGGAAATGTGAGAAGGTGCTCTGGTCTGTGTCGGGAAATAAATCCCAGCCTGCATTTTGTGATTACCCAGTGGTACAACATTAGAACAGAAACTAAACTTCCTTAGCATCTGCTTGTTTCATAAGCACTAGGGAATTGTATTAGGGTTTTGACATTAGGGGGTTAGTTCCTGATCATGTAAGCTGCCTCTGAAGGTTGTCCCGCTGTAGCAGATAAAGCTCTGGTCTGGGTTCCAAGATCCTCAAAGTTTAGGGGTGACAATAAGACCAACCTGAAATTTAACCTCAAACTTGGAGCTCACAATGCACAGATTTAAACTTTGGTTAACTTCAGAGTTAAGTTTCTAGACCCCTAAAACTGATGAGAGGAACTCAGGCTTTCAAGTCCAACCTGTCTTAAGATCTGACCTTGAGAGATTTCCAGTAGATGGCCTATATGCAGGATGGCACACAGGGAAACAGTCTACAAAGGAGAGGTAGCAAGAAGCATGAGGAAGGTGGCATATAAATTTAATTATTTACACTGTGATTGGCTATATAACAATTTCATCATTAATTGTATGCTGTTAGAGTTGTCACTTTCCCAAGACATTTGAACATGAAGTTTCTGGACCCCATTTTCTCTGGAATGAGGCAGTCAGAAAAGATGACGATTAAGCTCTCTTTTAGCTCTATCTTTGATTTAATTTTGACATACTGAAATGATATGTAGTAGATACATTCTCACCTGGTTCAACCTTCTTCGGGGTGGTGACTTGGTTCCATCTTTCTAGTAGGTGAAAGAGTCTGGGGGAGCCAAAGAGGCCATAATTGCTACAATATACTCCCAGGCCTGAATGCTGCTCTATGGATGAGTTGTTATCTCTCAGCCTGCAGCTTGTTTTATCAATGCAGACAGGTTCAAAGAGAAACACTTGTGTATTCAGGAAGTCTGTTTAATTTGTACTGCTGGAACCAGCTGGCAGATAGGATGACAAAAAAATTCTCAAGCTTTCCAGGCCCACCATGAGCAAACCCCCATTTCATCCACAGTTGAAAGTTTCCTTCATATAATTGTTTTCCTGAATGGATGACTCCAAAGTCTACTGTAGTCCCTTCCTTCTTTCTGGTAAGTTGAAAGAATTACACAAGAGTATAGCCTTTCCCTCTTTATCTTGCTTATACAGCCAAGCTTGAGACTTGCTTTTTAAAATCAGGCCCACCTTATTTATCAATACAACATTTTTACTAGAAATTGCACTCATAATAACCATTACATAAAAAGTCTTCTCAAGCATACTATGACCATATAATTTTGCACTTCCATTTATAAAATTTCTAACAAAATCAATTAAAAAACATGAATTAATCTAACAATACCACTTCACAATCCTTTACTTATGATTAAAACAAGTTTTTAATACTCAAGACTCTTGGTTGCAAGTGACAAAAACCCAATTCAAATTTGTCAAGGCAAAAAAACAAAATAAAAAACAATTTATTGGATCAGATAATTCAGATAGCTTGGGATGTTATGCTTTCAAACTTGAGTATATCAGTGGATCAAACCTCCCACCTGCCCTATCTTTTAGCTTTGCTTTCTGTCTGTGTTGGCCTCATTTTCAAGTAGGTTTTCCTACATATCTACCAAGAAATGGCTTACCTCATGCTTATAGTCAGTCCTCTAATCCCAAAAGAGATATTTCTAAGAGAAGTTCTGTGAAGAAATGTAACTGACAAATTTGGGCCAAATGTTCACTCCTGAAATAGTCTCTCTGATCTTGTCATCATCAAAGGATGAGCTGGGCTCAGAACAAACATGGGTCCCTCCAAGAGACAAAGACAACGAGTGGGAAAAGGGTGGGTCCCCAAATGGGTGTCGGGCAAAGTAATTACATTCGTCTAACATCTGTGGGAGCAAGAGGTTCTCTTGGAGAAGCTACACCACTATAGGCTATAATTCCTTTGTTGTCCGCTGAGGAAGGCAGAGGTGTTCAATGTTTTAGACTTTTTTAACATCTTGTGACCTCTCAGCTAACTTTTAACTAGTCCCTTCAGGTTCTGATTTTGTTCTATCAGCAATCAAAATGCTTTTTGCCAAGGTGCAGTAAACCATTTTCCAGAGAATTATTATTATTTGCAATTGGGGTTGATGCATTTTTTTTGTAAACATTTAAGAACAGGTTTGCTGCTGCATCTGATACAGGGGATCAAGGGGCACTAAAACTGGCCAAGGACAATGCCCAAGTAGTTTACAGTCACTGAGTTCTTCACCCCCATGCACAAGTGCAAGACTATTCAGGTTCAGAGAACAGCAATAATGGGATTTATTTAGCAAACAAAGGAAAACAAAAAGTCACTGAGGCCACAAATGGCTGTTTACCTCACCCAAAGCAGTGTCCAGTGTTTTGAATCCTAAATACAAAGTTAACCACGGTGGTGTCTTCCTGCCACTGAGGGCCTGGAGCTCATGGCAGCCAGACAATAGGCCAGGATCAAACTCAGAAAGACAACAGATGACACAACAGGAGATGCTTACCAGAGCTGCTGAGCTGTGCCAGCATAGCACCATATAAGCAACACTCAAAGCAGCAGCCACAGCAGCCAAATAACCCAACAAATGGCCTGTACTCGTGAAGCTCAATAAAGTGCACAGCTCCAGGTCTTCACCTTCCCTTCCAGGTTGTAACAATAGCAAAGCTGAGAACAGTTTAAGTCATTGGCCATCTGCAAAACTTACGAACTTTTCTTCTCTAAGGCGCACAACAGCTTTTTGGAAGATCCACATGGTGGGGGCATAAATGGCTGACTCTGGAATGGCTAAAGATCTGAAAATGCGTAAATCCCCAATGCTGAGTCCCTGGGGCCACTTCTGCAGTTCCTTATATTTAATTTATTTATTTGTTTGTGGTTTGTTTATTCTTTTTAAAAAATTATTTATTTTTCACATTATTGCTCATTTTTACACAATATTTGATTCCCCACCATGTGTAGTCCCCATAGAATTTTCTTCACCAATACACCCACACACCATCCCCACAGTCCCCTGTGCTTCTTCCTCCCTCTCTCTCAATCCTCTCCTTCCTCCTCCCCTGCAGGATGTCTCTGGTTTATAATTGTCTGTTTTTGTTTTGTTGTGTTTTGCATTGCTATTATTTTTTTACACTGATGTCTTATTTGGTTCCCCTATATTCCTCCTATAAGTAAAACCATCCAGTATTTTTCTTTTTCCTTCCGGCTTATTTCACTGAGCATAATTCCTTCCAGCTCCATCCACATTGCTGTGAATGGCATGAGTTTATCTTTTTTGATTGCTAAGTAATATTGCATATGTACCCATTTTCTTGATCCAGTCATCTATTTTTGGGCATTTGGGTTGTTTCCAGGTTTTACTTATTATAACTAGTGCTGCAATAAACACAGGGGTACAGGTGGTCTTTCGAATCAATGTTTTTGTGTGCTTTGGGTAGATCCCCAGGAGTGAAATTGCTGGGCCATATGTTAGTTCCATTTTTAGTAAGCTGAGGAAACTCCAGACAGCTTTCCAAAGTGGTTGGACCAGTTTGCACTCCCACCAGCAGTGCAGGAGAGTTCCTTTTTCACCACATCCTCGCCAACATTTGTTGTTATTAGTTTTTTTGATATGTGCCATTCTTTCTGGTGTAAGTTGGTATCTCAATAAGGGACTGATCACAAAAATATACAAAGAACTCACATGACTCAACAAAGTAAACAATCCAGTCAAAAAATGGGCAGAAGAACTTAAAAGATGTTTCTCCAAAGAGGAAATGCAAATGGCCAACAGGCATATGAAAACAAGTTCAACATCCCTTATAACCAGGGAAATGCAAGTCAAAACCTTTATATTTCTTATCAGAGTCTCCACCTCCACAGATACATTGTTCATACTTCAGCTGGGGCTATTCATCCTTACCAGCAATCCCCTCCAGGGGGCGCCACCTGTAACAGTTTTTTGGCATCAGCACAGCATTGCACATTTTCCCGCTAAACATTACCCAATGAAGTGGGAAAAGCCCTGGCTCTCATGCCACAGACCTGGTTCTGATTTAGGTCTCCATTTTCATTGGTTGGTAACCAAGGTTTAGTCATTTCACCTTGCCGTCCCAATTGGTGTAATGGTGATAACATCATTTTCATTTACCTTAGAGGATTTTGTGGGGATCATTGAGATTATGCATGGTAGGGTGCTTTCATAAAATGCAAATAGTTATATGAGTAAATGTCATGTTTAATAATTTAGACTAACAAACACTATGCTTTCAGATGTTTGCATGAGTGAATGAATTGGTTGTGTTCAATATTTTGTCCACTTTAAAGGCTTCATGTTTGTTTAGTCAAAACATCACTACTATTTATTTTTTTTTGCTACCATATATGATTCTAAGCAAGTTATAGGGGGCCCAGTCATGAAAGGAAGTTCCCAGTGATGACTGTGGACTTCACTGGTTTCTCATCTGGGGAAATCGGGTATATAAAGACACTTGGTTCTAGGCATCCAGCAAGATCTGCTGTGTGACAGGCCACAAAGTCTCTGGCCCTTGATCCCTTCCCTCATGGGTTGGGGCAGTCCTGAGTGGTGACACCGTTTCTGAAGGGGAGATGACTATCCCAGTTACCTCAGTCAGCTCTCAGTTTTAAAGGACTACTTAAAAACTGCTTGCTAGAAGCAAAAGCAGTTCTTGGATTAACAGCTTATCCTCCAAAGAACTCTAGTGATCCCACAGCACTAGACTGGCATAGGGTGGGGTAGGGGTGGTAAAATAAGAGGTTGCCTGTGATTCTGGGACATTCCTGGGACAGGGATAGTCAAGAGGCACAGATTATACCTGTGCCAATGAGGGCATAGTCAGTATTTCTTAACCTGAAATGAAAAGGGCAGCTTTAGAATTCTTACCTTTCATCTTTCATTTTATATTTACTAAAAAGGATTTTTGTTAGAAATCATCTAAATTTTACAATTGTATTTAGAAAGAAATCATTTATCTACCCTTTAGCTCAATAGCCAATTTCAGGAAAATCAATGTTCCTTAAAAGAGAAGCTGAGAGCAGGTGCTGCTGGTTTCTGACTATGTATTTCTGTGTCCTTATACTCTCACAAGTTCTACACTAGGGAAGCTATTAACCTTCCTGGAACATGTTTGCTACCTAAACAATGTAGCCACAGAACCATGAGAATCCAGTACCCCAGGCCTTAGACCGAGTCCAGCACCTCATGGCTCTCCTCCAATCAGCAGAGATGGGTCTTTTGGGCCACAGTATTAAAGAGAGTTTGAATTGGGTACAGACACTTAAACATCAGAACACTGCACACCAAAATTTGTGTTTCTGGCTTCCCTTGAAAAAAACTAGAAGGCAAAGCAGCTGGGACAGGTATGTTCACACAGGGAGAAATGCTCTTGGTGGGCGATAGCTGCTGACCTGGTTGTTGGATCCTTTTACGTCTCTTAACTGGCCCTGCATTACTTGAACTTGTGACCCTTGCAGCTAAGATCTTCCCAGGAACAAGGAAGGATAAAATAGGTCGTCACAGATGTTTAAACTGGAACTTTCCTGGTGGACAGCCCATCCCAGTCTGTTGTCTATATATGTTGACTATTACAGAGCCCCAAACCTAAACTTTGCAAATTTGATTTCTCTTTGTCAATTCCCCGCTTTTACTTATATTAAATATCAGGTTTTTTTTTTTTTTTTTTTTTTTTTTTTTGGTTTGTTTGTTTTTGTTTTCAGATGGGCCATTTTGGAGGGACAGCTTCCCTTCAGTGTGGCTCAGGAGGGAGTGGTTTGGGGAAAATTCAAAAATCCTCTAGGTGGCGCCACACAAAACTGCCTTGCTCTTGTCACCAGACAAGTGAGGGTCTTGTGCTCTATTTCATGGTTAGTTTTACTTTATTCACATTTGGCAGATTCATTGGTTGACAGAGGCAGGGAGAGAGGGATTTAAAAACAAAAGAAAACTCTAAGGATGAAATGAAAACTCAGAAAACTGGAAACAGGAAGTACCTTTTTTCTTATTTTTAAGAGGATTTTGAAATTTGGGGGGGGGGAGGGTTGCTAATGTATATAAAATCCTAAGAGAAAGAAAAGGATGCACAATGTGGTTTGGTTATTCACCTCTCACTTTAATAGCTGTTTCTCCCATTTCAGGGTAATAGCTGTAATGATTTTATAGTTTGCAATTGGGCTTAACCCTGGGTGGGTACTTAGTGAACACTGATTTTACAGCTTACCACTCAAATCAGCTAGCTGCATGCTAGTGTCCCCTCACTCAGAGGAGCCCCACATCACTCCCTCAGGCACCTCCACCTGCCACCTGCTGCCCACTCTCAAGTCAGACTTGGTTTGGTCTTACTCCTGAAAAATAAGCACATAGGTTCAATTCTGCTACTATGGCCCATGATGAAGTTTTGAGGAGAAATGAAGGGGTTGTATCACTTTCCACCACCTTTTCTCTCTTTTGCTCTTTCTTAAATCCCTGTCACATCTCTTTCTTCTAGGTCTTCTTCTCCCTGAAGTCCTTCCAAACTCACTCACTTTTCATTCACATCTCACTTCCAAAATCTCTGAAATTTTTTTTTTTCAGGGAAAAATATTAGAAATTCTGCTTACGTCACCTTACCTGTTCTCTTCAGTGGAGGCCTGGCATTTGGAGTTAGAAGGGCTTGCTTCTCCATAGTCTGAGGGTGTCACGATTAATACTTGACGAGTGGTGATTTGATGGCTGGCTTTCAAGTGCTCTCCTGAGACATGGGAACCCAGTGGAGAGATTTACTTTTTGAATAAAAATTAAGCCCACTCCTGTATTTCCTGTACAACCAGAAGTAAAAAAAATCAAGTAATAATAATAAAAAAAGGCTTTAAAGGCCTTATTTGTGATGTGTGACCATAGGTGCCACCTATGGAGGGAGGACTCGGCGGGTCTCACATGGAGGAATTTGGGTTTGGGTGGGTTCTTAGAACAAAGTGACGTCCTTTAGGTTTTCCATTAAGGTAATTGGTGTTTCACATTCCTAGTGGAATAACTGGTTAAGTCCTCACTGCTGCGTTTGTGCAAATTACTTCTTCTGGGGAAAGATGGAAAGAAAATGACACTTCATGATTGAGTTGAAGGGGTAGGAAGGGTGTGGGGTTCTGACAGTGGGGCTTTGGAGACTTACAAATGCCTTTCAGTTGCTCTTAATCTTCAGTGTTTGAAAGATAAATAATGTGGGCAGGTTGTCAGAACATGGACAAGAGCAGAGTGTGCAGGAACCCAGGATCTGCACCACTCATGTCCTGATGTCTAAAGCCCAGAGGCAACACAAGTGTTTAAAGAGACTCTTCTCCACTGTTTAAAGGGTAGTGCAGCCATTGTGACTCTGCCAAGGGTGGGCAGGAAGTGCCCTGTGCTCTTAGCCTTGGAGTTCTGTGCTTCCAGGGCCGCCTTCCCTGTGAGCAGATGGGAAGCAGTGGCAGGCTCCCTCTACTGTGCAGGGTTGTTGTGAGCAGCAAATGAGGTAATAGGCAGAAGGTGCCACTTCCAAGAGAGTCCTAAGTGGACATGAAAGCCAAGCATAATAGGAGCCATGTGAAGTGATATGCAGAATGTGGCTTTGGGGTATGATGAGGTTCCCATACCTACCCTAACTTAGATCTCCTTGATTTTACCCTGAATAGCTTCACTGATTCCATCCTGCCTCATATTCCACGTGGTCTCCCACATGATGGCCCGAATGACATCTGAGCATACACGTCGTATCCCTCACACCCAGGCCCCTATTTCAGTGGTAACCTGCTCTCTTCCCCAGGATAAAGTGAGAACTCTGGTCCCAGAGTTAGCTCCTGACTGCCTCTGGGTCCTTGCTCCCCACCGGACTGTGAACGCCAGGGAGAGCATTTCATTTCTTCACATTCATAAGCCCATCCTGGCAGATGTACCGCTGCCCCTAAACCTTTGCACATGCTCTTCCCACATTTTGGAAGACTTTTTCACTTCATCCAAGTTAGAACCTCTTCCCTGTGCTACCATCTCTAGCAGGAACATTAAAAAAAATTAATCTGCATCTTTAAGTCCTGGGGGAAACAGTGTTAAATTGGGGTTATAAAAACTTCTTTGCTCCCACTCAGATAAAGAGGTGTGCACTTATGATATTTCCTGTCCCCTTTACCTTTGGCCAGAGTCCAGCCCACATCACCTGCAGGCCTCTTACCTCAAGGCAGTCCCTCTTCTGGGTGCATTCATCAAGTATGCCCATCTGGTTCTGTTTTGTCAGCTTTGGGATTATGGGTCAATGATGCCCCAGTGAGTCAGAGCAGCCCAGGCCACGGCCAGTGGGTCTGAAAAGGCTCCTGCGATTGTTTTGTCTGGTGTGATGGGTATTCCTGTGCCTACTGAAGGCACTCAGGTCACAAATCTGCCACCCCTCTCTTTTGCTCAACCAAGTTAAAGCAGCATGTTTGAGCAGGTTTCTGCTTCAGTTTCCCCCATCTAGCATCACAGGCCTCTGCTGGCACAGGCGCAGCGTCCTGTTAGTCCAGGACACTGACCCCTCTCTCAGCAGGAACACACGGGGCCTTCTTCTGGAGTCCTGCCATGGATTGACAGTTTCTGGAACTGTAATGCTGCTACCCCTGCAGCTTCCCAAAGCTGCATTCTCAAAACCTTCATGCAAACTTAGCAGCAAACCACTTTCAACATGTACAAATGTGAATTTTCCAGAGTCTGAGCTTGCTTGTAGACTGAGATGGATAAGTGTGCTAGCCCAGGCCAGCACATCAGTCTGCAGGTGCTGACATGTGCACAGACATGCTTCCTTTGCCTCTTCCAGGCAAACTGGTGAAGTGACATGACCATTTTGTGCTGGAGCCTGCACAGTGCTTGGCAGTGAAACCTCCCTGAGGAGGGACATCCCCTTACATTTTAACCAGTCCAAACCTATATTTTAACAGCATGGGAGGCTAACATCTTGAAATGTTCAGAGTTTTATAAAAATTTACTTAAAAAGTTGGTGATTTCAGAAATCATCAGAAAAAATAAGCAGATCACCTGATTTTCGAGGGTGTGACTGACCACCTACCAGTCAGAGGGTCCTCATCACATACTTTGGCAGAGAGCATTTATGTCAGTCAAGAAGGTTGGGGAGGGCCTCCCCTGGTGGTGCAGTGGTTGAGAGCTGGCCTGCGAGGTTGCCCACAGCCTCTGCAGAGCAGGTTCCTTCCCTGGCCACTGGCAAGGGTCGTGTCCCCCCCCCGCCCCTCCCCCCCTACATCCCCCATTCACACACACAAAAGAAAGTTGGGGAATACGTATCGTTAATTACTTTCAAGTCTTGGTCTTTGGCCATTATAAGACATGGTGAGCCAGAATATTAACGAAAACAGCTTTTTGAAAACTCTACAAACTAAATAACTATATTTACCGACATCTCAATCACTTTCTCTAACCAGACAGATGTATGAAATAACTTAATTCTAATGTAAAAGGGATCCTTGGGTGGGGAAGGCAATGAGTTTACTCAGCCCACTTTGGTGCTGAAATTCCCTTCACAGTGTTTCACCCCGGGGCTGTCCTGCCCTTGTCCCAACACCTCTGGTGCGGAAGGACTTTTTCACCTCGGAAAGATGAGCTGCATTGCGTGGCTCTGTTAGCAGGTGCTTATGGAGTCAAATGTATCTTCCCCTATCCCTGCTGCCTTTCTTCTGTTAAAAATTTTTTTAAAAGTCTTTCTTTGGCTTTCTTCACTTTCCTATAGCAACATTCTGAGAGTAAATCCTGGCTTTGGCCTGGGTTCCCTAGGAATCTATGCCCAAGGCAGGGGAAGAGGGCCGGGGTTCAAGAGGAGACCCGGCCGGCTTCCACACCTGGCCTGGCTGCTCCGGAGCTGCTGACCCTCCAACCCAGCACTGAGCCTCCCGCCGTCCCTTCTGCAGGGAGAAACTGGGCAGTCACGCGCAGGCAGGCTGGGGACACCAGGTGATGTCACCACCTACCTTTCCTGGGAGGGAGGGACGCAGCACGCAGACGGCACTCAGGCTGTGCCTGCATCCAACTGGTCAGCAGTTGATCTGGGGATCACGGTGCTTAAAGTTCATGCCAGAACACTTTTGAGAGTGAGAGGGTGTCATGCCAAAAACTGTGGTAAAAAAGGGGGCTACCCCCCCGAAGTTCGGGAGGTACTTCATCCTCCTGAGAGTTCCTGAGGAGCTGAGTCAACCCTCAGGGATCCTTCCAGCTCTGAAAGCCCCATAAGAGAGTTCTCTACAACTCACTGAGGGGCCATTTATGTTTTCAACATTTATCGAGGGCCTGCTCATGCCGGCTCCCACGGAGGCCCCAGGAGGCAATGTATGGAAAGCGATGGCCGCTGCTGTCGTGCAGTTTTGGAAAGCAGACGATTACATAATAGCCCAGTCCCAACACTGCGACACTGTGGATCCCAGAGGACAGCACTTAAAAGACATAACCCCTTGTGGGGGTGGCAGTGATCAGGAGAATATCCCTGCAGGAGTGATATTAAAGGTGAGACTCTCAAGTTTTAGCAAAATTGCTCAGGCTTGGGTAGAAGAGCAGTGTAAAAGGAAAGGGGAAGGTGGCAGGCAGACAAAGGTGTAGGAAGGCCTCTGGCAGCAGTGCTGGCATAGCAACCCCGAGAGAGGCGGGATGGAGGCCAGCCTGCAGAGAGGCTCTCATCAGGCCTCATCAGCCCCATCCAGGGTGAGGGCCACATTGCTCAGCGATTTGAGAGTTTGAAGCAGTGCTCTTCCTACTGGTTTCTGTGCGTAATGACAAATATAGGGTGGGTCGGGGAGAAATCTTTACAATGCTTTTGGAAGTGTCACACAGTGGAAATTATAGGTGCTTTGGAGGGAGAAGAGATGGGGGAAAGCGGATGAGTTGTGATTACTTTCAGGAAACAGGATGAGCACAGCTCAGCATCCCATTGGAAGCAAGTGGGCAGGGGTCAAGGATGAGTTCCAATCTTAAGCACGAAGGTCTTCCTCCATGGGGGTCCATTTGGCAAGATAAGTACATTGGAGAAGGAGGAGCTATTTGTGCACTGGGAAGAGACATATTGTGTTGGTTTGTATCTGCTGAGATGGAAGTGATTGAATTTCCCATGAAAGGTGGAGTAAACGATTGATCTTACTGGAACTTGAGGCATAGATTTGACCTGGAGATAGGAAATTGGGTGTTATAAGCCTATGTGAAGCCATTGGAGTGGGTAAGACCCCTGAGGGAGAGCTCAGAGAGAAGGGGGTCTAGCCATAATCTTGGTAAACTTTAAGGTTTGGAGGAGGGGGTGCTCTCAAAGGAAACTTAGAAAAGAGGGCCTGGAAAATCAGAAGGCAAACCAAAAATGGATACAGGGCAAGCTCGGGGGATAGTGTTTCAAGAAGGAACACAATGGTTAACTATTTGCAAAGCTTCTGAGAGATCTGAGGTCAAAAAAGATCAAGATCACAGTCTGCAGACTAATTAACATGCAGCTCATTGTCAATCTAAAGATCATGTTATTGGAGCACAGACATATTGGAGGATTGAATTATGAGTGGGAGCTGAGGAAAGACAGCATGGAGGAATCAAAGCAAGGCCAAGAGGTGGGAGAGAGGTTCTGAGCTGGAGAGGGAGGCACTGGGGAGTGGCGGGGGTTGGGGAGAAGCATGATGTAGGAATGCTGTTGGGAAGAGTCCCGTAAGGAGAGCTGAGTTTATGCCAGAGAGTGGGTAATGGAGTCAAGTGCATGAGAGGGCAGGAAGGATGGGGCTCTAAGGCATCTAGAGAAGTTTGCCATTTGTTTGTTGGGAGGAAATATCACTATCTTAATATTAAGAAGGAAGAATGAATGGAAATGGCTGTTCGTAGGTTCCGATAAAATGGCATCAGTTTTTTTCAGATTTCCTGACTGGTGGTGTTAGGGGGAAGTGATGTCCTGAGTTAATCCCATACAGGCTTTGTGGACTCCACCCCCACTCCAGACTAAAGCCATCAAGACTCTGGGAAAGACAAATCCCATCACCACCAAGGGAGGGTGGCTGGGACCTGAGGGTGGAGTTGGGCAGCCAGGTTGGATATAAAAAAACCAAACACGTGGGCCTTGGGCTCTCTGGCTCGCGATCGCTCGCCTCCTGGCTTCACCGCTCCTGGCTGGCGGCCAGCTCTCAGAGAGCCATTTTGGGATTCCTAATCGGCGGAACGGGTAGGACTCATTTAAAACTTTGTCTCCCACTTTTCTCCCAGAGCTGTACATTTCCTCATTTCCCCTTCCCTTTGTAAATAAACCTTTTATTAACCTTTCACGTGTGCCTGCAGTAGAGCATTGATAAGTCCTTTTAAGCGCGCGGGTGAGGACCCACGGTCAGGCACCCCATTTTGTATCGGGGTTGCTCTACAACAGTGGCTCTGTACTTTCTTTGAAACATTTGAGATATGTTCACCTGCCATAGTGCAACAGAGAAAGTTCTAGGTTTAAGGAAAATGGAGACTGAAATTGTCATTGTGGGAGCATTAGAAAGCGTTTATTGTTTCACAACATGAAGATGAACCAGGAGCGTTAACCAGCAAATAAATATTTATAATAAAACCTCTCCAAGAAGTTGGTCATCTTGTTAGGGGGAAGTGATGTCCTAAGTTAATCCCATACAGGCTTTGTGAACTCCACCCCCACTCCAGACTAAAGCCATCAAGACTCTGGGAAAGACAAATCCCATCACCACCAAAGGAGGGTAGCTGGGACCTGAGGGTGGAGTTGGGCAGCCAGGTTGGATATAAAAAACCAAACACGTGGGCCTTGGGGGCTCTCTGGCTCGCGATCGCTCGTCTCCTGGCTTCACCGCTCCTGGCTGGCGGCCAACTCTGAGAACGCCATTTTGGGATTCCTGATCGGCGGATCGGGTAGGACTCATTTAAAACTTTGTCTCCCACTTTTCTCCCAGAGCTGCTCATTTCCTCATTTCCCCTTTCCTTGTAAATAAACCTTTTATTAACCTTTCGCGTGTGCCTGCAGTAAAACATTAATAAGTCCTTTTAAACGCGCGGGTGAGGACCCACAGTCAGGCACCCCGTTTTGTATTGGGGTTGCTCTACAACAAGCTGAATGGCTGGTTGAGAGGCTGGTCACTTCTTTGAGTGTTGTGCTTGGTGCTGCACCTCCCCCTGCAGTGACCTTTAGGGTTAACCGTCCCTAGGTCCGGCTGGGCAACCAGCACTCAGGGGGAGAACAGCAAAACCCTACATACCAGCTGCACCTCCCCCTGCAGTGACCTTTAGGAATGGCTTTCACCAAGGTCCCTAGGTCTGGCTGGGCAACCAACGTGCAGGGGGAGAACAGCATAACACCCTGAAGCAGAGGAAGTACAGCAGAAGTTCTCTGAAAAGACAAAAGCTTATCAAAAGATAACGACCACCAGGAACCACTACAAGAATGCTAAAAATCTTATCCTGTCTTTCTAGAACTACAAACTTTAATCCCTTATTTGTCTTTCTAAACTTCCTTCTTTCTTTAAAAGTCATTGCTTGTTATGTAGATCACCTCCTTGATGGTGATAGACTGAGCCCATGAGCAAGCTGATTTCATTGATATTCATTGTCCCTGTGCTTTTGGAAAACATATATATATATTGGTCACAAACTCAAAGAAAATTACACTCAGATTTTCACTCTTGAAGTGTGTCTGTTTGTCATTTCTTTCACCGACGCCCTGACCACCCTGCACGCTTCTCTCAACCCTGAGGTGGCCTCATCGTCTACTGCTGTGCTGGTCCGCGGCAGCTTGGCATTTGAAGCCCACTGCATTCTAGACTCAATCTGTCCACGAATATCAGAGATGCTGTCCCCAACTTTTTATCTTATCCATTCAAAATAGTTTCAGAAACTATTTCTCTGCTCCTTATTTAGAGATCTGAAATTTGTCTTAAAAAATAAAAGCCATTTCTGGGAATGTCTCTGTCTTCATAGTTGAAGTAATAAAGCCTGCACACTTTAGAACAAATGACATTTTGGTGGTTCTCATTTTTGTGGTTGTTCATAGAGCTTGGGCATGGCAGGATGGGTAGTAGAGGCTGATTTCACTGGCACAGAGAGATTTCAAATGAATGCAAGTCAGAGATAACAACTGTTCTTTGTCCAGCCTGGATGGTCCTTGCCCAGCATTACCCTTGTGTTCCTTTTCTAGAAGTGACAGCCATGTCCCGAGGGCACATCTGGAGACCTGAGTTTGCTAAATGTGTTGCACACCTGGATGAATCACCACTACTTTTAAAGAGAAGCTACTTAAAGAATACTATTCCCTATGGGGATGCTATAGAGACTCAAGGGATTGAAAATTTGAAATAAAGTTTGTTACAAACCATTATATTGGTGAATGGCCTAATTTTGACTGTGTCTACCTAAGATGCCCCAACACTGGGCCTGAACCCCTTGTGGCAGGGAGACAGTGACAGGCCAATTGTGGTGGGGGCGTGTGTTGACTTGGAGCACCTGATTGTTTCAGTGGTCTAAGACTTTCAATGAACTCTTTCTCTTATGGGGACAAGAAACTTTGCACCCTGAAGTTAAAAGGCCATCTGGAAAGACAATAGCTATTCATAAATATAAACACTGCTGCACACGCATTTTTTGCTTCCATGAACCACAGTCTGGCCAATTTATCTCTAATTCCTCACAAGGATCATCCATTCCAGCCATCATTGATTAGATAAAGATGAAATCCTCCTAAAGACCAGGATTTGAATTTGCTATTAAAATTTATAAAGCTGGGCCTTTCTTCCCTTTTGCTGGGATGTTATAAGATTTCATTCCCTATCTATATTTAGTAGGCAGTGTTGGTATTCTCCTGTTGTTCATGTCCAGAAGATCTGTTGTCCAGACTCTGGTTTCCTCTCTATCACCTCTCTGTTACTGAATCAATAAGGTTAATTGCACCAGGAAGTGTAAACCCTTTGAAAGATAGGTGTTTGGTATGAACTAAAGAAGATATTGAAAGTGTTATTTTTCAGATATGAATTTCATTTCAAACAATAAATGGAGTTGGGAGTATAATGGTGTAGACTGCTGGTGTCATTCAGAGACTTATAGGCAACCATGGCTCATCCTCTCTGTGTCACATTTGCTTTGTGCAGATCTAGAAATGCAGCCTCTTGAAAATCCATGGACATGGCATTCCCATGTCTCTTGAACCTCCTTCCTTGCAACAGTGCACTTTGTTTTAGAAAATTGCTTAGTGTCACTTGGGAGAGGTTGTGTTGTCTTAAAAATCAAATGACATTTCGCTTCTATTTTTAACAAATCTGGTTACTCAGTGGAGTACCTTTAGAAATTCATACCTACTCTAGAAGCCATTTCTAAAGGAGCTGTCCTTTAGAAATTCATACCTACTCTAGAAGCCAATGCAGAGGCTATGTGCTGTGTGGACAGGGGTGATCCTGTGCCTGGGGAGGGGAAAGGGTGGAAGCATGAATCTAACCCGGGGAGGGCTATGTTTGATTCTTGGCTTCTTTGCATGTTGTGTTGTTCCTTGTGAAAAATAGGTTTGTTGACTATTTCCAGCTATGTCTATCTCAGGCAACACCATCTCTGCTTTCCAAGAACTTATCATCCAGGTGGCATGTTTACCTGAGCTGCCAGACATCAGTGCGGTGAAGCATGTGACCTGGTGTGATTATGTGGTTTGTAACTTGAAAAGATCTCTCTTTCTCTCTCTTTCTTGCTCTTTCACACACACACACACACACACACACACACACACACACACACACACACCTGTTTCCTTTTAGGTCTTGATAAATCCCACTTTGTTGAATCACTTGGGCATCTAGCATGCCTTGGCTGTTCTTGCATGTGTCCCTATTCAGCTTTCACTTCCTCTGAGAACAGAAGCACTTTTAAATCTCCAAAAGGAGCACTTTATCAGAATAAAAGGAGGATGGAATATGATGGAAGGCCACCCACCTGCCTGGCCTTTAAGACAAGAGAGACATCAAAAAGACCCAAAAGGCCCAAAGGCCAAAAACCAAGCCAAAACCAAGGGCTATAGCAATACAATATCTATGTATAAAGGCCTGCGGGCTACAGCTGACCAAAGGACAGCGCCCAATAAGAGGACAGGTCAGTCTGTGGGTTCTCACCCACATGCACAGTTGCAAGAGACCTCAGGCTCCAGGAACAACCACCATGGGGTTTATTTTACAAATGGGGGAAACAAAGAGCATACTGTAGCCATAAGTAGTTGGCTCTCTCACCCAGATAGT
This sequence comes from Talpa europaea, assembly GCF_964194135.1. Lineage (NCBI taxonomy): Eukaryota > Metazoa > Chordata > Mammalia > Eulipotyphla > Talpidae > Talpa > Talpa europaea. The sequence goes on from NC_140080.1 coordinate 48,959,379, forward strand.
GTCCACCAGGAGTCCAAGCAGAGTACTGGTCACCTGTCAACATAGCTTGACCACACTGGCCATAGAAGCAATGGTCACTACTGGTCCTCCAGAGCAGTGTCAGTGACACCAAGTGTTAACAGCTTTTTGTGAGTTGTTGGACCATACCAATAACAAATAGCTCTTTGAGACACCAGACCTGGAGAGTCTGGTGATTCTTTCAGGTGATGTCAGAGACAGACTGGAGGCACAGTCTCTCACATAGGTCTTGGGCTTCTCTTCCCTCCCTTAGAGGTCAGCTGCTAGATACTTCTTTTGTCCTTTCTTCTTTCAGCTTCTGATCCTTCTTCTTTCTTCAGAGGCCAGGAACAGAGTCTTCCCTTTCTTTTTTCAGAGGCTAAACTACCTGTCTTCAGCTCCCTCCAACCCTGGCTTATATCCTCTATCAGGGTGCTATACCCACAAGTCTGATTGGAACGTTTTTCAATCCTGCAGCTGATTGGACTATTTAGCGCCAATCAGCTCATAGCTCGCACCTGATTGGTCCACTCCACAATCCAAGAAGTACACATAAAAGGGTGGTTGCTGGGCTCTGAGGAGCCACAGCCAGAGTTGGCTTGTGGTGGGGCAGTAGGGTGAGAGACCACTACTGCTGCTGCCGGCCTCTGCCACTAAAGTGGCTACCCAGCAGCAGTGGCTTGGTTCTGGTAGTGTTAACTCTCTCAGTCTTTTGATTCTCCCACTTTTTATGACACTCCTAGCAGGTGACTTTACCTCCCTCCTGCTTCACCAAGAAAGAAGCTATAAGAAAATAACTCACCTGAACTCAGCCAAACTCAGCTTTTCCCTCATGGCTGGGTGGTTGCCCATCCCTCAAGAAGCTTCTCCCTTGATGCCACACCCACATTCTGTGTCTTCCATGTCCACCTTTTCACAGGCAAATTTCTTGAAAGCAGTGTCTACATTCATTAACTTGCTCACCTTACTCCCCACTCACCCTCTACCCTACTCCACCTGCCTTTTCCTCAACTTCACTTTGCTGAAACTGTCACCATTGACCTTGTCTTTCCCAAACCAGTGGATCATGGGCAGTGCTTGTCTTCTCAGAGCTGGGCTATTCCCCACTGTTCCTCCTTAAGCCTTTCTCTCTTATTGACTTATAGTTGCATTGCGTGCTTCTGGTGTCTTACCTCTTTTAGGTTCCTCATTTCTATTGTTAAGGATTCTGTTGTCTCTTTTTCCCTTTGGGTTTTGTCCTAGATGCCTCTCTGTTTTCCTCCATTCCCCACCCACTAACTTTCCCTGTCCCAACCCATCCACAGAGGACAGGGAACAGAAGGCAGGGAAACAAGATGTTTCAGGTAGGTGTACTAAAATGTCAGAAGTAGAGGGCCTTTGGTTCTGCTTTTCCTTACAAGTTGTCAGAGAAGGATAGGAAGGGCCTTCCTTTGATTGCAGATGGAAATGTGAAGTGTGTAGGCATAGAGAAAGCATGGGTTTAGCAATCCTGAGTCACATCAACTCCTGCATGGCAGGGAGGGATTCAGGCATGAGCACTCACAAGATGTGTGCAGGGAAAAAGTCTGAGAATATTGTGGGCACTTTGTTCAAGGAAATTACAAAGATAGGGCAGTGAAGGGACCTTACATCTGAGGGGGGCCAGGTAAGCTTCTGGGATCAGGGATTCAGGCTGGGGTTGTACTAGAGTTGTACTATAATTGTGAGCCCAAGAGGCTCATCTCCCCAGAAGGAGCAGAGGTTTGGGGTATATTGACAAGGGAAGGTGGTCAAGCTCTTTGCGGAGAATGCCCAGGTGGAAGGAAAGTCTCATTTTCCAGCTTGGTCCTTGGGGCAGGACCAGAAGAACTGGGTAAATAAAAACAGGCAATGCACAGCCAAAGCCCAATCCAAAGTGGCGATGAGCAGAATGGCAGATCCCTTCTCGGAGAAGGGCAGGGAAATAGGAAAACGTGGGAAATCTTATTTGCTCTCCAAAAGTCATTCAAATGAGTTCACTTAATTGAGCAGGTGCTACAGTAACATAAATTATCAAGTTGAAAGTTTACTCATAGCTCGTTTTCAGGGAGATGGTTTTATGATAATTATTCAAGTAGTTACAGGGGATAAAGAATCCATGTTTTCTTTACACATGGGGTATAAAGTGAGAAATTTATATTTTTTTCAAGAAACTTGAAGTAACCTTTTAAATGTTTTAAATATGCACCAGTAACAATGATAACCATAAAGTCTGTGGATCAACAGGAAAAACCTGTAAGATGTAATAGTAAACGAGTAAGACATACAACTTATATGTTTGATTTTAACCATATAAAACGATATGCATTTTAGTAAAAACCTGGAGAAAAGCTTGAGGAAACAAAACCACCTCCATCACTATGGTAGGCACAGGGATGGTTTTAAAAATATTTTCATATAAAATAGAATTAATAAATTCATTTTATTTATTATGGTATGTTGTAAAAATAATCAATGAAATAATCAATGAAACCATGTTTTCTTTATTTTCCTGGTATGTAGACCATTCCAAACTTCTTTTTCCCATCATTGGAAGTAGTGTTTTCATTGGAAAACCATCCAAAACATAATTTTCTTTTTTTTTTCTTTTTTTTAATTAATAAATTTTATTTTTATATTCCCCATACAATTGCAATCTCCCCATTCTGACCCCAATCCCTCCCCTCCCGCCCCCCACCCCCCAAAAAGTGTCTCTGGTTCATAGTTTTTGTTGATTTTGATTTTCACTTTCTTATAGTTATTCATTTTCCTGGTCCCTTATTTAAGTATTCTAGATTCCTGCTATGAGTGAGACCATCCGGTATTTTTCTTTTTCTTTTTGGCTAATTTCACTGAGCATGATCCCTTCCAGCGCCATCCATGTTGCTGCAAATTGCATGTGTTTATCTTTTTTGAATGCTGAGTAATATTCCATGGTATATATGGACCACATCTTGTTGATCCAGTCATCTATTTTTGGGCATTTGGTCTGTTTCCAAAGCTTAGCTATTGTAAACAGTGCTGCTATAAACATAGGGGTGCAGGTGCTCTTTGGAATTGATGTTTCTGTGTCCTTTGGGTAAATACCTAGGAGAGGAATTGCTGGATCCTGTGGAAGCTCTATGTTTAGTAGGTCCAGAAATCTCCACACAGCTCTCCATAGTGGTTGGACCAGTTTGCACTCCCACCAACAGTGCAGAAGAGTTCCTTTTTCTCCACTCCCTCGCCAACATTTGTTGTTGCTAGTTTTTTTAATATGTGCCATTCTCACTGGTGTAAGATGGTATCTCATGGTAGTTTTGATTTGCATTTCCCTGATTACAAGTGATGTTGAACATTTTTTCATATGTCTGTTGGCCATTCGCATTTCCTCTTCAGAGAAGTTTCTTTTTAGCTCCTCTGTCCATTTTTTGACTGGATTATTTTCTTTGTTGTTGTTGAGTCTCATCAGCTCTTTGCAGATTTTTGTGATCAGTCCTTTATCATTAGTGTTGTGGGCAAAAATTTTGTCCCAGTTGGTGGGGTTTCTCTTTGTTTTTGTTATTGTCTCTTTTGCTGTGCAGAAGCTCTTTAATTTGATGTAGTCCCAGCTGTTTATCTTTGTCTTCACTATCACTGCTTTGGGTGATGTGTCTGTAAAGATGTCTTTGATATGCAAATCACGTAGTGTTTCGCCTATATTTCCTTCTATGTATTTTATGGTTTCAGGTCTCATGTCTAGTTCTTTAATCCATTTTGAGTTGATTTTTGTATATGGTGTGAGGTAGTGGTCAAGCTTCATTCTTTTGCATGTAGCAACCCAGTTTTCCCAGCACCATTTATTGAACAAACTTTCTTTGCTCCAATGCATAGTCTTTGCTCCTTTGTCAAAGATTAGTTGACCATAAATCTGTGGGTTTATTTCTGGATTTTCTATTCGATTCCATTGGTCTGTATGTCTGTTCTTGTTCCAATACCATGCTGTTTTGATGATTATGGCTTTGTAGTAGAGTTTGAAGTCTGGGAGTTTGATGCCTCCATTGCCTTCTTTTTTTTTCAGGAGAGCTTTGGCTATTCGGGGTTTTTTGTGATTCCATATGAATTTCATCAATAATTGTTCTATTTCTTTGAAGAATGACATTGAAATTTTGATTGGAATAGCATTGAATCTGTATATTGCTTTTGGTAGGATGGCCATTTTAATATGTTTATTCTCCCAATCCATGAGCAGGGGATGTCTTTCCATTTCTTTGTGTCTTCTTCTATTTCTTTTAACAGTGTTTTATAGTTTTCTTTGTATAGGTCCTTTACCTCTTTTGTTAGATTTATTCCCAAATATTTGATTTTTTTTGTTTCAATAATAAAAGGGATGGTTTTTTTTTATTTCTTCTTCTTCAGATTTATTGTTTGTATATAGGAAGGCTACTGACTTTTGGTGTTGATTTTGTATCCTGCCACTTTACTAAACTGATTGATGAGTTGAATTAGTTTTTCTGTGGAGTTTTTGGGGTTCTCTATGTATATTATCATATCATCTGCAAAGAGTGATAGTTTGACTTCTTCTTTTCCTATTTGGATTCCTTGGATGTCTTTCTCTTTTCTTATTGCTCTGGCTAGGACTTCCAGTATTATATTGAAAAGCAGTGGTGAGAGTGGACATCCTTGTCTTGTTCCAGATCTTAATGGAATTGCTTTCAGCTTTTCACCATTGAGAATGATACTGGCTGTTGGCTTGTCATATATGGCCTTTATGATGTTGAGGTACGTTCCTTGTATCCCAAGAATTTCAAGGGCTTTTATCATGAATGGGTGTTGCACTTTGTTGAAAGCTTTCTCAGCATCTATTGATATTATCATATGGTTTTTATATTTCTTTTTGTTGCTGTGTTGGATAACATTGATTGATTTTCGGATGTTAAACCATCCTTGTGTCCCTGGAATGAATCCTACTTGGTCGTGGTGAATTACCTTATGGATACACTGTTGGATTCTGATAGCTAAAATTTTATTGAGGATTTTTGCATCCGTGTTCATTAGGGAGATTGGCCTATAGTTTTCTTTTTTTGTGTTGTCCTTGTTCAGTTTTGGTATTAGTGTAATGTTGGCTTCATAGAATGTGTTAGGTATTATACCTTCCTTCTCAATTTTTTGGAAGAGTTTGTGAAGGATAGGCACCAGTTCGTCTCTGAATGTTTGGTAGAATTCATTTGTAAATCCATCAGGTCCTGGGCTTTTGTTTTTGGGGAGGTTTTTGATTACCATTTCAATTTCGCTGCTTGTAATTGGTCTGTTTCGGTGTTCTATTTCTTCTTTATCTAGCTTTGGGTGATTGTAGAGTTGTAGGAATTTGTCCATCTCCTCTAGATTGTTGAACTTGTTTCCATATAACTGTTCATAGTAGTTATTAATTATTCTTTTGATTTCTGCTGTGTCCGTTGTGATTTCTCCTCTTTCATTTATTATCCTATTTATTTGTGCTTTCTCCCTTTTTGCCCTTGTGAGCCTGGCTAGGGGTTTATCTATTTTATTTATTTTTTCGAAGAACCAGCTCTTGGTTTCATTGATCTTTTGGATTGTTTTTTTAGTTTCGATTTCATTTATTTCTGCTTTGGTTTTTATTATTTCTTTTCTTCTACTGGTTTTGGGGTTTTTTTGTTGTTCTTTTTCTAGATCTTTGAGCTTCAAGATTAGGTTATTTCTTTGAGTTCTTTCTTGTTTCTTGATGTGAACATCTATTGCTATATATTTTCCTCTTATTACTGCTTTTGCTGCATCCCATACATTTAGGAAATTGGTATCCTCCTTGTCATTCAATTCAAAGAATTTTTTAATTTCTTCTTTTATCTCCTCATTAGTCCAGTGGACTTCCAGTAGTGTGGGTTTCAATCGCCACGAGGTAGGAGAGTACCTTGCCTTCTTTTTATGGTTTATTTCTAGTTTGATGCCTTCATGGTCAGAAAAGATGGTTGATATGATTTCAATCTTGGTGTATCTGTTGATGTTTGTCTTGTGCCCCAGTATATGATCGATCCTAGAGAATGATCCGTGTGCGCTTGAGAAAAATGTATACTCAGATTTTTTTGGGTTTAGTGTTCTATATATGTCTGTTAAGCCCAAGCACTCTAGATCCTTATTTAGAGCTTTAGTGTCTTTACTTATTTTTTGTCTTGTTGATCTATCCATTGTTGATAGTGGTGTGTTGAAGTCTCCCACTACATATGTGTTTTCTCTGATGTCTGTTTTCAGAGATGCCAATAGTTGTCTGATATATTTTGGTGCTCCTTCGTTTGGTGAATATATGTTAATGAGTGTTATTTCTTCTTGAAGTATTGTCCCCTTGATCATAATGTAATGACCACTGGGGTCTCCTTTTATCTTTTTAAGTTTGAAATCTGTTTTATCTGATATGAGTATAGCTGTTCCTGCCTTCTTTTTTGGTCCATTTGCTTGTAGAATTGTTTTCAATCTTTTAACTTTGAGTCTATTTTTATCTTTTGCAGCTAATTGTGTTTCCTGGAGACAGCAAAAGGTTGGGTTTTGTTTTTTAATCCAGCCTGCAACTCTGTGTCTTTTTATTGGAGAGTTTAGTCCATTTACATTTAGAGTTAGTATTTATATGTTAGCATCTGTATTTGCCATTGTGTTTGTCTTTCCTTTGATTTTATTTATTTATTCTTTTAATAACTTTCTTTGGCCTTATTTTGTTGTTATTCGTCCCTCTGAGGTTCTGGCTTTAGGACTCCTTGTAGTATTTTTTGGAGTGGGGGTTTAGTTTTAATGAAATTCCGGAGTTTCTGTTTGTCTGGGAAGGTCCATATTCTTTCTTCAAAGAGGAAGGAGAGCTTTGCGGGATAGAGTATTCTCGGTTGGCATCTGTTTTCTTGGAGTCTGTTGACTATGTCCCTCCACTCTCTCCTTGCCCGTAGTGTTTCTTCAGAGAAGTCTGATGTCAGTCTGTTTGGTTTCCCTTTGATTGTTATCTGTTTCTTCCCTCTTGTTAGTTTCATTATTTTTTCCTTGTCTTGGATTCTTGGGAGCTTTACTATTATGTGTCTTGCTGTATTTTTCCTTTCGTCATGGAAGTTTGGTGTTCTTCTTGCTTCTTGTATATCAATTTTCAGATCCTTCTTCGCGTTTGGGAACAAAACATAATTTTCAATAGCAATTACTTAAATATTTCTTTTAAAAAAGGAAGCTTAAATATAATTTCCTTTTGCAATGAAAAATTAAACACATTTTAAGTGTAAGACAGATTATGGAATAATAATGATTCCATTTATGTGAAACAGTTTTTTCTATTTGCTATAAATTCCTTAATATCAACATTATGTATGTTATAAATTCCCTAGTTATGTTTTACATTTCCCTTGTGCATCAGTAAACTTGTTTCTGTTATAGAATTTTTATTATGAAATAAATTAGTTTAGAGTACTGCTGCATAAAAATATCCCTCTGACACACAGTGGCTTTAAGGAACAATTATTTTTAAAATATATTTATTTTAATTTATTTTAGTCATTTTTTACATCATTTTTCATTTTTGCACAAGTATGCATTTTCCTCTTGGTTATAGTCCCCATATAATTCCCACCCACCCTTGTTTTGATCATATTCCCCCCACTCCCCCCCATTCTGTGTCTCTGGTTTATAGTTGCTTGTTGATTTTGATTTTTACTTTATTATAATTAGTCGTTTTCCTGATTACTTATTTAGGTTTTCTAAATTTCTGCTATGAGTAAGACCATCCAGTATTTTTCTTTTTCTTTCTGGCATATTTCGCTGAGTATGATCCCTTTCAGCTCCATCCATGTTGCTGCAAATTGCATGAGTTTATCTTTTTTGATTGCTGAGTAATATTCCATTGTGTATATGTACCATATCTTCTTGATCCAGTCATCTATTTTTGGCCATTTGGGTTGTTTCCATAGCTTAGCTATTGTTAATAGTCCTGCTATAAACATAGGGATACAGGTGACCTTTTCAATTAATATTTCTGTGTCCTTTGGGTAAATACCTAGGAGTAGAATTGCTAGATGATATGGAAACTCCATATTTAGCAGGTTGAGGAATCTCCACACAGCTTTCCATAGTGTTTGGACCAGTTTTCACTCTCTCTAGCAGTGCAGGAGAGTTCCTTTTTCTCCACATCCTTGCCAACATTTGTTGCTAGTTTTTTTTTTTTTAATATGTGCCATTCTCACTGGTGTAAGATGGTATCTCATTGTAGTTTTGATTTGCATTTCCCTGATTGCAAGTGATGTTGAACATTTTTTCATATGCCTGTTGGCCATTTGCATTTCCTCATTGGAGAAGTGTCTTTTTAGCTCTTCTGCCCATTTTTTTGACTGTGTGGGTTATTATAAAAATCATTTATTTACTTCGTTTTTGTTGAGTCTCATGAGCTCTTTGTAGATTTTTGTGACCAGTCCTTTATCATTAGTGTTGCGTGCAAAAATTTTCTCCCACTTTGTGGGGTGTCTCTTTGTTTTGTTTAGTGTCTTTTTTGCTGTGCAGAAGCTCTTTAATGTAGTCCCAGCTGTTTATATTTGCCTTCACTATCACTGCTTTGGGTGATGTATCTTTAGATGTTACTGAAGTGTATGTCATGTAGTGTTTTGCTTATATTTCTTTAAGGAACAATTATTATCCTCTCACACTTATTCAGTGGACCAGGAGTTGGAGGGTGGTTTAGTTTTAAGTCAGTGAGGTTGTATTCAAGACTTCAGGTGACTGTAGTCATCTGAGATCTTTGTAGTGGGAGCTAAACTGGAGGTTGGCCAGCACATGAAATGTGTGAACAAAAGAATATATAATAACCCACACAGATACCACACACACACACACACACACACACCCCAATGAAAAACCACCCAAGACAAAGGAATACATACAAGCACTCACACACAAACATGTAGAGTGAAATAATAATAAAGTGAAACATAGTGTCAGCTACACAGGAGAAATAGTGTATTACTAATAACTTTAACTTTTAAACTTATGTTTCCCACAACTCAGGCTTTTACTGAAATGGAAAGGAATTGAATTTTGTGGTTACACAGTCAAGTGTTCCTTAATGATGGGGATATGTTTTTTGAGAAATGCATTGTTAGGTAATTTTGTCACTGTGCTAACCTCGTAGAATGCAATTACACAAACCTAGATGTTATAGTTACTTCAAGCCTGGGCTATATGGTGTAGCATGTTGGGATCACCAGGGATATACAGTCTGCTGTTGACTGAAGTATTGTTAGGTGCTATAAAAACTGTACCACTTCAGACTTCAAAAAGGATTTTATTCAGTGGCAACATTCAAATATTTAGTAACAAGAATGATGGGGGTATTGACCATGAGGTTGATGTAAACACTCAGCATAGCCACACTAGTATGTGATTACTAATATCATGCTTGGTATTCATGTCTCTAAATAATTGGTTGTTCAGTTTTGAGTGTTTTTAAATTTTGCTTTTTTCATTTTTATATTTCTGAGAGTTATTCATGCTGAAGCATGTAGCTGCAGTTCATTTTCACTGCTGCGTAGTGTTCTGTTGGGTGCTACTTTTTTTCATGTGCTAAAGTAATGCTAGTATGAAATTATTTGTGCATTTCTCCTGGTATACTTGTGCAATAATTACTCTAGATACACACCTGGCAGAGAAATTCTTGGATCTCATGGTATGTATGCTCAATTTTAAAGGTAATACAGAAGGAAATATAGGCGAAACACTATGGGATTTGCACATCAAAGACATCTTTACAGACACATCACCCAAAGCAGTGATAGTGAAGACAAAGATAAACAGCTGGGACTACATCAAATTAAAGAGCTTCTGCACAGCAAAAGAGACAATAACAAAAACAAAGAGAAACCCCACCAACTGGGAGAACATTTTTGCACCCAACACTAATGATAAAGGACTGATCACAAAAATCTGCAAAGAGCTGATGAGACTCAGCAACAACAAAGAAAATAATCCAGTCAAAAAATGGGCAGAAGAGCTAAAAAGAAACTTCTCTGAAGAGGAAATGCAAATGGCCAACAGACATATGAAAAAATGTTCAACATCACTTGTCATCAGGGAAATGCAAATCAAAACTACCATGAGATACCATCTCACACCAGTGAGAATGGCACATATTAAAAAAACTAGCAACAACAAATGTTGGCGAGGGTGTGGAGAAAAAGGAACTCTTCTGCACTGTTGGTGGGAGTGCAAACTGGTCCAACCATTGTGGAAAGCTGTGTGGAGATTTCTGGACCTACTAAACATAGAGCTTCCATATGATCCAGCAATTCCACTCCTAGGTATTTACCCAAAGGACACAGAAACATCAATTCCAAAGAGCACCTGCACCCCTATGTTTATAGCAGCACTGTTTACAATAGCTAAGCTTTGGAAACAGCCCAAATGCCCAAAAATAGATGACTGGATCAAGAAGATGTGGTACATATATACCATGGAATATTACTCAGCATTCAAAAAAGATAAACACATGCAATTTGCAGCAACTTGGATGGCGCTGGAAGGGATCATGCTCAGCGAAATAAGCCAAAAAGAAAAAGAAAAATACCGGATGGTCTCACTCATAGCAGGAATCTAGAAAACTTAAATAAGGGACCAGGAAATGAATATAAGAAAGTGAAAATCAAAATCAACAAAAAACTATGAACCAGAGACACTTTTTGGGGGGTGGGGGGCGGGAGGGGAAGGATTGGGGTCAGAATGGGGCGTTTGCAATTGTATGGGGGAATATAAAAATAAAATTTAATATTAAAAAAAAATAAAGGTAATACAAACAACTTTCCAAAGTAGACATTTAAGAATTTTCTTTTTCAACCTCTTCATACTGTTAACTTTATTTTTGGTCTTATGGATATAAAATGGTATCTTAGGTTTTCTTTAATTTTCGTTTCTTGATTAATAATAAGGGTGACTTTCTTTTGGTAGTTTGGGTTTGATAATTCCTGGCTCTTCTTTTTTTGGAAGTCAGTTAATGTCCTTTGCTTATTTGTCATTGAGTTGTGTCTGACTTCAAATCCCTGCCCTTCAGCCCCCACATCCCATCCCAATGTATTTGTTTTATTGGCTCAGATAAGTGGCATTCCAATTCAATGACTCAGTGATGTCACTAAAGACACCGAGACCAAGGCTGGTATGGCCTGTCTGTCATCTGTGCAGTATTAGTGCACCAAAGTTGCAGCATTTCTGAGCCTGGTGTTCTTCCTGATCCCAAAGCTACAGAATATCATTTACCGTGCACTTGAAAGAGGGGACTCTCTGAGGTCAGGGATCAGCACCTGTTTGCTCAAAGATGTTTCCTGCACTTCACACCCCTGGCATCTTGTGGGCATCCAGGAAGCATATGCTGTGGGAATGAATAAAAATTGTTTTCCCAGGAAAGCCTGCTGAACCTGCCCACTTGCCTCACTGACCATAGGTGAACCCAGCACAGCTCCCTGAGCATTCATCTGCCAGGAATACCAGGTGCAGATGTGCAGGCTTTGATGAATTGGATGGATGTAATTTCACTCCAGAGCTATTGAGACATTCACATTCTGTAAAAGAGAGAGGTGGGTCGCTGCCAAATCATTTCCAGGGAGAAAGCCATATTCTCCCCAGAGAGAAGTCATGCATTCTATTTACAACAGACAATAGAATGGGGAGTTCTCTGGGGCAACCCCAACTTCTGCATTGTTTCCTCTTTATTCTGTTCAGTCTGCAGCAGGCGCTTGATCCAGAGGAGGTGCTGGTGATGGTGAGTGTGGTGGATGGCAGGAGAGCAGATGCGGGCGGAGCACTGTACTGTTGTGCTTGACATTGTGTAAGATTCTCCTGACTGACCGGCCTTACTCATTATTGCATGTATTGAAAATTTATTCCTTTTTATTGCCTTCAGCAGAATGCTTCTTCCTCTGTCTAGTGGTTTCCAGTTCTCTGCTCTTTCCTCTGTATGAGGATTAATTTCCTTCCCATCCTTGGAAGTCCAATATCTTTTCACAAGATCCACAACTTGTCTCAGACTGTCTTCTGTATTTCTCTTACACAACAGGGGAACCGCAAGTTCTTTTAAGTATCTGCAGGAGCAGGCCCTCCTCAGACACACCAGGAATCTCAAATACCAGAGGAAGTAAGTTCTATTTCACAGAGGAGATTCTTCAAGAGTGCACCTAGGGTGTGCTTTGCTTTTGCCATTGTGACCTCTAAAGATGGACAGTAATTGTATTATTAAAAAATGTGCAGAATGAATTAGAATAGGGAACATTTTTCCTGGAGGAACCACACAATTCTGGATGTGATGTGACATGATTAAAGAAATAATTATGGTGACTGTACACCTAAAGATGATCCATATAGTAAGGCAGTCAAATCTTTTTTTGTTCATTTCCCAGCTTTATTGAAGAACAATATATACACTATAATTGATATAACTATATGAATACATAAGTACATATATATACATATATACATATCAATATCAGTGTAATTTGGTGAGTTTTAACAATTTGGTGAGTTTAACCCATGATGCTATCCCCTCAATAAAAATAATTTATACATCACTACCAAAAGTTTCTTCATGTCTTTGTAATAATCCATTCTCAGACATCCCCTAATCTGTTTTCCTTCACTATAGATTATTTTGCATTGTCCCGAATTTGTGCCACAGAATTCTTATTTGTGTTTACCTTCCTTAGCATAATTATTTTGAGATTCATTCATTATTGCATATATTGAAAATTTGTTCCTTTTTATTGCTGAATAGTAATCCCTCTTGTGAATAACTTATTGATTCACCTGGTCATAGACATTTGGTTATTTTCCAATTTTTTGGCAATAACAAAACTGCCATAAACATTCACATCACAGTCTTTGTTTGGATACATGATTTCATTCTCTTGGTTAAATACTTAGGAGCAGTAAGACTGGTCACATGGTAAATAGTGCTGCAATAAACATAGGGCTGCAGGTGTCCTTTTGAATATTTTTATGTCATTTGGGTGTGTTCATTTTGTATCCAACTACCTTACTGAACTGGTTCATTATTTTGATTAGTTTTTTCTGTGGACTTTTTGGGGTTTTCTATGTATATTATCATGTCATCTGAGAATAATGATAGTTTTACATTTTTTTCCCCCTATTTGGATTCATTGTATGTCTTTCTTGTCTAATTACTCTGGCTAGGACTTCCAGTATTATATTGAAAAGCAGTGGTGAGAGTGGACATCCTTGTCTTGTTCCAGACCTTAAGGGAAAGACTTTCAGCTTTTCACCATTGAGGATGATAATTGGTTATGGGCTTGTCATATACGGCCTTTATTATATTACAATATGCTCCTTCTATCCTGAGAATTTTGAGGGCCTTTATCATAAATGGATGTTGAACTTTGTTGAGTGCTTTCTCAGCATCAATTGATATGATTGTATTGTTTTTACTTTTATTTTTGTTGATGGGTTGGATTGTATTAATTGATTTTCAGATGTTGAATCAGGCTTGTGTCCCTGGAATAAATCCTGCTTGATCATGGTGAATTATCTTATTGATGCATTGTTAAATTCAGTTAGCTAGGATTTTATTGAGGATTTTTGCTTCAGTGTTCATTAGAGAGAGTGGCCTATAGTTTTCTTTTTTTGTGTTGCCCTTGTTCGATTTTGGTATTAGTGTAATGTTGGCTTCATAAAATGTGTTTGGTATTATCCCTTCCTTCTCAATTTTTTGAAAGATTTTGTGCAGAATAAGCACTAGTTCATTTCTGAACGTTTGGTATAATTGATTTGTAAACCCATCTGGTCCTGGACTTTTGTTTTTGGGGAGGGTTTTGATTACTGTTTTGATTTCACTGCTTGTAATTGGTCTATTTAGGTGTTCTATTTCTTCTTTACCTAACTTTGGATGATTATAAAGTGTAGAAATTTGTCCCTCTCTTCTAAGTTGTTGAACTTGTTTGCATATGGCTGTTCATAGTAATCTCTAATTATTCTTTTGATTTCTGCTGCATGTGTTGTGATTTCTCCTCTTTCATTTGATCCTGTTTTTTGTGCTTTCTCCTGTTTTTTCTTTGCGAGCCTGACAGGAGTTTTGTCTATTTTGATTATTTTTTTGAAGAGCCTACTTTTGGATTGCTTTCTTAACTTCTATTTCATTTATTTCTGCTTTAATTTTTATTATTTCCTTTCTTCTGATGACTTTTGGATTTTTTGTTGTTGTTGTTGTTGTTGTTCTTTCCCCAGTTCTTTAAGGTGGGAGATTAGGTTGTTTCTTTGAGTTCTTTCTTGTTTTATGATGTGAGCCTGTATTGCTATACATTTTCCTCTTATAACTGTTTTTGCTGTGTCCCATACATTCTGGGGAGTTGTGTCTTCATTATCATTCTTCTCAAGGCATTTTTTAATTGCTCATTTGATCTCCTAATTGATCCAATGGTCTTCCAGTAGTGTGGGTTTCAATTTCCATGAGGTAGGAGAGTTCCTTGCCATCTTTTTATGGTTTATTTCTTGTTTGATGCCTTCATTGTCAGAGAAGATAGTTGGCATGATTTCAGTCTTAGTGTATCTGTTGATGTTTGTCTTGTGTCATAGTATGTGTGATCAATCCTTGGAGAATGATCTGTGTGCATTTGAGAAAAATGTATACTCAGATTTTTTTTTTTTTTTTTGGGTGCAGTGTTGTTTAGCTATCTGTTAAGCCCATGAGGTCTAGGTCCTTGTTTAGAGCTTTAGTGTCCTTGCTTATTTTTTGTCTCATTGATCTATCCATTGTTGATAGTGGTGTAATGAAGTCTCCTGCTACATATGTATTTTCTCTAATGTCTGTTTTCAGAGATGATAATAATTGTCTGATATATTTTGGCACTTCTTCATGTGGGGAGTATATGTTGATGAGTGTTATGTCTTCTTGATATATTGTCCACTTAATCATAATGTAGTGTTCATCTATGTCTCTTTTTACCATTTTTAGTTTGAAGTCTATTTTATCTGATATAAGTATACCTGTTCCTGCCTTATTTTTTTGGTCCATTTGCTTGGAGGATTTTTCTCCATCCTTTTACTTTCAGACTATTTTTAGCTTTTGTAGTTAAATGTGTTTCCTGAAGACAGCAAAAGGTTGGATTTTGTTTTTTAATCCAACCTGCAACTCTGTGCCTTTTTAAATATTTTTTTATTTTATTTTTTTATTTTTAAACAATATTTGCTTCTGCCACCCCCTCAGATTTAGTCCCCATAGAATTTCCTTCCCGAAGGCACCCATGCAGCATCACCACAATCCTCTGTGCTTCTCCCTCCCTCCCTCTGATCCATCTCCCTCCTCCTTCCCTGCAGTATGTCTCTGGTTTATAATTGTCTGGTTTTGCTTTGTTGTGTTTTGTACTGTTATTATTTTTTTTTACACTGATGTCTTATTTGGTTCCCCTATATTCCTGTTATAAGTGAAACTATCCAATATTTTTCTTTTTCCTTCCGGCTTATTTCACTGAGCATAATTCCTTCTAGCTCCATCCACATTGCTGAGAATGGCATGAGTTTATCTTTTTTGATTGTTGAATAATATTCCATTGTATATATATATATATATATATATATATATATATATATATATATATATATATATCTCACATCTTCTTGATCCAGTCATCTATTTTTGGGCATTTGGGTTGCTTCCAGGTTTTACCTATTGTAAATAGTGCTGCAATAATCATAGGTGTACAGGTGTTCTTTTGAATCAATGTTTTTGTGTCCTTTGGGTAGATCCCTAGTAGTGGAATTGCTGGGTCATATGGTAGCTCCATTTTCAGTAGACTGAGGAACATCCACACAGCTTTCCATAGTGGTTGGACCAGTTTGACTCCCACCAGCAATGTAGGAGAGTTCCATTTTCACCATATCCTTGCCAACATTTGTTGTTGCTTGTTTTTTTGATATGTGCCATTCTTACTGGTGTAAGGTGGTATCTCAGTGTGGTTTTGATTTGAATTTCCCTGGTTATAAGGGACGTTGAATATTTTTTCATATGCCTGTTGGCCATTTGCATTTCCTCTTTGGAGTAATGTCTTTTAGTTCTTCTGCCCATTTCTTGACTGGATTGTTTAATTTGTTTTTGTTGAGCCATGTGTGTTCTTTGTAAATCTTTTTTTTTATTTTTTAAGATTTTATTTATTTGTACAAGAACTGAGGTACAGTCAGAGGCATGGGAGGGTGAGAGAATTCACCAGAGACAGAGTGGGGAGCAGAACAGGCAGACGGACTGAAGACACTGCTGAGGGGAGCAGCGGGCGAGACAGGAGAGGTCTGCTGCGCCATGTAGGAATCGCTCTGGCTGGCTGGGAATTGAACCTGCACTGCAGAGGCTGCAGGCAGCTTCATAGTGCGGTGCTCAACCCACTGTACCACTCGGGAGGCCCATCTTTGTAAATTATTTTTTAATATTTTATCTTATATAATTCTTACATCATTTTTCATTTTTGCACAATGTATGCATTTTCATTTTGGTTGTATTCCCCATGCAATTGCACCCTCCCCTTATTTTGACCATAGTCCTTCCTCTCACTGCCCCTCCTACCCCCAGTAGTGTGTCTCTGGTTTATAGTTGCTTGTTGATTTTGATTTTGATTTTGTATTAATTACTCTTTTTCCTGGTCTGTCCCTTATTTAGGTTTTCTAAATTCCTGCTATGAGTGAGACCATTCAGTATTTTTCTTTTTCTTTCTGACGTATTTCACTGTGTATGATCCCGTCTAGCTCCATCCATGTTGCTGCAAACTGCATGTGTTTATCTTTTTTGATCACTGAGTAATATTCCATTGTGTATATGTACCACATCTTGATCTAGTCATCTACTTTTGGGCATTTGGGTTGTTTCCATAGATTAGCTAATGTAAATAGTGTTGCTATAAAAATAGGGGTGCAGGTACCCTTTGGAATTAATGTTTCTGTGTCCTTTGGGTAAATACCTAGGAGTGGAATTGCTGGATCATATGGAAGCTCTATTTTTAGTATGTTGAGGAATCTCCATACAGCTCTCCATAGTGGTTGGACCAGTTTGCACTCCCATCAGCAGTGCAGGAGAGTTCCTTTTACTCCACAACCTCACCAACATTTGTTGTTGCTAGTGTTTTAAATGTGCCATTCTCACTGGTGTAAGATGGTATCCCATTGTAGTTTTGATTTGCATTTCCCTGATCACAAGTGATGTTGAACATTTTTTCATATGCCTGTTGGCCATTTGCATTTCCTCTTTGGAGAAGTTTTTTTTTTAGCTCTTCTGCCCATTTTTTGACTGGATTATTTTCTTTGTTTTTGTTGAGTCTTATCAGCTCTTTGTAGGTTTTTGTGATCAGTCCTTTATCATTAGTGTTGTGTGCAAAAATATTGTCCCAGTTGGTAGGTTTCTCTTTGTTTTTGTTATTGTCTCTTTTGCTGTGCAGAAGCTCTTTAATTTGATGTAGTCCCAGCTGTTTTATCTTTGTCTTCACTATCACTGCTTTGGGTGATGTGTCTGTAAAGATGTCTTTGAGGTGCATGTCATGTAGTGTTTTGCCTATATTTCCTTCTACATACTTTATGTTTTCAGGTCTTATGTCTAGTTCTTTAATCCAGTTTGAGTTGGTTTTTGTGCATGGTGTGAGGTAGTAGTCAAGCTTCATTCTTTTGCATGCAGTGACCCAGTTTTCCCAGCACCATTTATTGAACAAACTTTCTTTGCTCCAGTGCATATTCTTTGCTCCTGTGTCAAAGATTAGTTGACCATAAATCTGTGGGTTTCTTTCTGGATTTTCTCTTTGGTTCCATTGGTCCATGTGTCTGTTCTTGTTCTAATACCATGCAGTTTTGATGATTATGGCTTGGTAGTGTAGTTTGAAGTCTGGGAGTGTGATCAGTCCCTTATCAGTTGAATAGAGTGCAAAGATTTTTTTCCCCAATCAGTGGGGTGTCTCCCTCTTTTGGTTAATGTCTCTTTGGCTGTACAGAAGCTTTTCAGTTTGATGTAATGTCAGGTATTTATCTTTGCCTCCACTATCACTGCTTGGGGTGATGAGTCTTTAAAGATGTTTCTGAGATGTATGTCTTGTAGTGTTTTATCTATATTTTCTTTTATATATTTTATGGTTTCAGGTCTTATGTCCAGTTCTTTTATCCATTTTGAGTTTTTGTCCATGGTGAGAGGTAGTGGTCTAGTTTCTTTTTTTTTTTTTTTTCTTTTTGCATGTTGAGGTCCAGTATTCCCAGCACCATTTATTGAACAAACTTTCTTTGCTCCAGTGCATATTCTTTGCTCCTGTGTCAAAGATTAGTTGACCATAAATCTGTGGGTTTCTTTCTGGATTTTCTCTTTGGTTCCATTGGTCCATGTGTCTGTTCTTGTTCTAATACCATGCAGTTTTGATGATTATGGCTTGGTAGTGTAGTTTGAAGTCTGGGAGTGTGATCAGTCCCTTATCAGTTGAATAGAGTGCAAAGATTTTTTTCCCCAATCAGTGGGGTGTCTCCCTCTTTTGGTTAATGTCTCTTTGGCTGTACAGAAGCTTTTCAGTTTGATGTAATGTCAGGTATTTATCTTTGCCTCCACTATCACTGCTTGGGGTGATGAGTCTTTAAAGATGTTTCTGAGATGTATGTCTTGTAGTGTTTTATCTATATTTTCTTTTATATATTTTATGGTTTCAGGTCTTATGTCCAGTTCTTTTATCCATTTTGAGTTTTTGTCCATGGTGAGAGGTAGTGGTCTAGTTTCTTTTTTTTTTTTTTTTCTTTTTGCATGTTGAGGTCCAGTATTCCCAGCACCATTTATTGAACATACTTTCTTTGCTCCAGTGCATATTCTTTGCTCCTGTGTCAAAGATTAGTTGACCATAAATCTGTGGGTTTCTTTCTGGATTTTCTCTTTGGTTCCATTGGTCCATGTGTCTGTTCTTGTTCTAATACCATGCAGTTTTGATGATTATGGCTTGGTAGTGTAGTTTGAAGTCTGGGAGTGTGATCAGTCCCTTATCAGTTGAATAGAGTGCAAAGATTTTTTTCCCCAATCAGTGGGGTGTCTCCCTCTTTTGGTTAATGTCTCTTTGGCTGTACAGAAGCTTTTCAGTTTGATGTAATGTCAGGTATTTATCTTTGCCTCCACTATCACTGCTTGGGGTGATGAGTCTTTAAAGATGTTTCTGAGATGTATGTCTTGTAGTGTTTTATCTATATTTTCTTTTATATATTTTATGGTTTCAGGTCTTATGTCCAGTTCTTTTATCCATTTTGAGTTTTTGTCCATGGTGAGAGGTAGTGGTCTAGTTTCTTTTTTTTTTTTTTTTTCTTTTTGCATGTTGAGGTCCAGTATTCCCAGCACCATTTATTGAACAAATTGTCCCATGTTGCATTGCATATTCTTTGCTCCTTTGTCAAAGATTACTTGTTCATATAAATGTGGCTTTATTTCTGGGCTCTCTATTCAGTTCCATTGGTCTGTGTGTCTGTTTTTGTTCCAATTACAAACTGTTTTAACTATTATGGCTTTGTAGTATAGCTTGAAGTTTGAAAGTGTGGTACCCCCTTTCTCCTTTTTTTCCATCAGTAGGGCTTTGGATATTCATGTTTTTTTTTGTGGTTCCATATGAATTTCATCAGTATTTGTTCTATTTCTTTGAAGAATGTCATTGAGATTTTTATTGGAATAGCACTGGATCTGTATTTTGCTTTTGGGAGGATGGCCATTTTAATAATGTTAATTCTTCCAATCCATGAGCAGGGGATGTCTTTCCATTTCTTTGTGTCTTCTTCAATTTCTTTTAACAGTGTTTTATAATTTTCTTTATAGGTCTTTCACCTCTTTTGTTAGGTTTATTCCCAAGTATTTGATTTTTTTGGTTTCAATTATAAATGGAATGGTTTTCTTGATTTCTTCTTCTTCAGATTGATTGTTTGTTTACAGGAAGGCTACCAATTTTTGAGTGTTGATTTTGTATCCTGCTACTTTACTGAACTGGTTGATTATTTTGAGTAGTTTTTCTGTGGAGTTTTTAGGGTTCGCTATGTATATTATCATATTGTCTGCAAATAGTGACAGTTTTACTTCTTTCCCTATTTGAATTCCTTGTATGTCTTTTTTTTGTTTGTTTATTGCCCTGGCTAGGACCTCCAGTATTGTATTGAAGAGCAGTGGTGAAAGAGGACATCCTTGTCTTGTTCCTGATCTTGTAAGAAAGGCCTTCATCTTTTTGCCATTGAATAATATTGGGAGTGGGTTTGTCGTACATGGCTTTTATCATGTTAAGGTATGTTCCTTCTATCCTGAGAATTTAAAGGGCATTCATCATAAATCGATGTTGGACTTTGTTGAATTCTTTCTCAGCATCTATTGATATGATAATATGGTTTTTATTTTCTTTTTGTTGATGTGTTGGATTACACTGATTAATTTTCATATGTTGAACCATCCTTGTGCAACTGGGATGAATCCCACTTGACCATGGTGTACTATCCCTTTGATACATTGTTGGATTTTGTTGGCAAAGATTTTGTTGAGGATTTTTGCATCAGTGTTCATTAGGGAGATTGGCCTGTAATTTTCTTTTTCATGTGTCTTTTTTGGTTTTGGTATTGACATTGGCTTCATAGAATGTATTTGGTTGTATTCCTTCTTTTTCAATTTTTTGAAAGAGTTTGTGTAGGATAGGCACTAATTCACTGCTGAACATTTGGTAGAATTCATTTGTGAAGCCATCTGGGCCTGGGCTTTTGTTTTTGGGGAGTGCGTTGATTACTGCCTCAATTTCACTGCTTGTAATTGGTCTGTTTAGTTCTTCTATTTCTTCTTTGCCCAGCATTGGATGATTATATTATTCTAGAAGTTTGTTCATCTCTTCTAGGTTGTTGAATTTGTTTCCATACAAGTGTTCATAGTAATCTCTGATTATTCATTTGATTTCTTCTATGTCTGTTGTGATTTCTCTTCTTTCATTTATAATCCTATTTATGTGTGTTTTCTTCTTCTTCTTCTTTTTTTCTTTTTTTTTCTTTTCTTTTTTTTTTTTTGTGAACCTGGCTAGAGGTTTATCTACTTTGTTTATTTTTTCAAAGAACCAACTTTTGGTTTCATTGATCCTTTGGATTTTTTTTTTTTAATTTCCATTTTGTTTATTTCTGCTTTGGTTTTTATTATTTCCTTTCTTCTACTGGCTTTAGGGGTTTTTCATTGTTCTTTTTCTAGCTCTTTGAGAGATGTGAGATTAGGTTGTTTCTATGAGTTCTTTCTTGTTTCATGATGTGAGCCTGTATTGTTATATATTTTCCTCTTATTACTGTTTTTCTGCATCCCATACATTCTAGAAAGTGGTGTCCTCCTTGTCATTCAATTCAAAGTATTTTTTAGTTTCTTCTTTGATCTCATTAATCCAGTGGTCTTCCAGTTGTGTGGATTTCACTGTCCATGAAGTGGGAGGGTTCCTTGTTTTCTTTTCTTGATTAATTTCTATCTTGATGCCTTTATGATCGGAGAAGATAGTTGGAATGATTTTGATCTTCATGTATCTGTTGATATTTGTCTTGTGGTCCAGTATGTGATTGATTCTGGAGAATGATCCACGTGCACTTGAGAAAAATGTGTACTCGAAATTTTTTTGGGTGCAGTGTCCTATAGATGTCTGTTAAGTCCATGATTTCTATGGTCTTTATTTAGAGCTCTAGTGTCTTTGTTTATTTTTTGTCTTGTTGATCTGTCCATTGGTGAGAGTGGGGTGATGAAGTCTCCCACTATATATGTATTTTCTTTGATGTCTGTTTTCAGAGCTGATAATAATTGCCTAATATATTTTGGTGCCCCTTCATTTGGTGAGTGTATGTTGATGAGTGTTATATCTTCCTGATGTATTGTCCCCTTGATCATAATGTAGTGTCCATCTATGTCTCTTTTTACCTTTTTAATTTGAAGTCTATTTCATCTGATATAAGGATGACTGTTCCTTCCTTCTTTTTTGGTCCATTTCTTTGTAAGATTGTTTTCCAACCTTTACTTTCAGTCTATGTTTATCTTTTGTGGTTAAATGTGTTTCCTGCAGACAGCAGAAGATTGGATTTTGTTTTTTAATCCAGCCTGCTACTCTGTGTCTTTTTATTGATGAGTTTAATCCATTTACATGGATTAATATTCGAGTTAATATTGATATGTTGGCATCTGTATTTGCCATTTTTTTTGTCTTTTTGGTGATTTTATTCCTTGCTTTATTCTGTTCTTTTTGTTCATTCCTCTCTTGGTTTTGGCTTTAGGACTTCTTGTAGAAATTTTTGGAGTGGGGGGTTTAGTTGTAATGAATTTCTGGAGTTTTCTGTTTGTCTGAGAAGGTCTATTTTTTTCTTCATAGAGGAAGGAGAGCTTTGCAGGGTAAAGTATTCTTGGTTGGCATTTGCTATGTTGAAGTTTGCTGAATATATTACTCCATTCTCTTCTTGCCTGTAATGTTTCTTTGGAGAAGTCTGAAGTTAAACTGATTGGTTTCCCCTTATAAGTTTTCTGTTTCTTTCCCCTTTCCAGTTTTCATTATTTTTTCCTTGTGTTGGACTCTTTCAAGCTTTACTATTAGGTGTCTTGCTGTAGTTTTCTTTTCATTGTGGCAGTTGGGAGTTCTTCTCACTTCTTGTATGTCTATATTCGTCTCCTTTTTCATGCTTGGGAAGTTTTCTTCAATTATCTCCTTGACCAATTTCTCAGTTCCTTTGTCTCTCTCCTCACCTTCTGGAATGCCTATAACTCTTACATTTCTTCTCTTCATGGAGTCTGATAATTTCTCAGAGTATCTTCATTCTTCTTCATTTGCACTTCTCTCTCCTTTTCTCTTTTGGCTTTTTTTATTTCTGTATCTTCGATAGTACGGATCTGTTCTTCCATTTCATCAATTCTGTTTTCATTGTTTTTCCCAGAGTTCTTTATCTCCTCTAGTAATCTTTTAATCTCTTGCATTTCTTTTCTTTCCTTTCTTAAGGTCTCAATTTCATTCTTCAGCTCAGTGATTATTTGTCTCAAACCATTTTTTTTCTTTTCATTTCTTTCTGCTTTTTAATCATGATGATCATTAATTCTCTATCTGATAGGCCAAGAAGTTCTTCTATGTCATTGTTGAGCTCTGGTGACTGTATTTCTTTTTGTGGTGTGTCCTTCTCCTGCAGGCTTGCTTGGTTATTTATATTTTTTCTTCTCCCTGTTGTTTGCTTTCTAATTAGTTCTATGCGTTGGGACGTTGTGCCACTGGTGTTGGCGGGCATCTCTTTGGAGTGTTCCTTTAGGGGTATCGGAAACTGTTTACCAGACTGAGACCCACACTGTATGCCAAAACTCTACCATGGTGTTGATGCTGTGTTGCTGGGCACTGTCCCTTACAGTTCCCTCCCTCTGCATTTACTCAGTTCCAACAGGGAATCAGCTAGTTGGTGATTTTGTTCTGGTCATGAGGTGGTGCCAGAGACCTGTACTTGCTGACTTGTGATTTTTCCCAGTGGTTCTCAGAAACAAAGGGGGGCGAAGGGGAGTACCTCAACACAAGGGCTCTTATTCAAGCTGGGTGCTGTGTCTGCTCTGTGTTCACCCGGTGCTGTGACCACAGCTGTATGGATCCCGCGTCCTGACTTCTGCACTCTAGGTCTCAGTTCCAAGGCTATCAGATCCAAAACGCTGGCTGTCACTCTGTGCAGTGCCCACTGATATGGCGCATCCCACACCCCGGATCCTGCGCCTGGCTCTCAGTTCCAGAATGGGATCTCGTTCCATGCCTTCTTTCCCTTCTTACCCCGGTTCGTGCAGCCCACCCTCTCTCAGAGCCTGAGGGTGTTTTGGGATCCCTGGTTTCCAACTGTCAGGATGTTAGTGATTTTGTTCTGGTCACTAGGTGGTGCCAGAGATCTTTCCTAGTGTCCTTCCAGTACTGTTTTTTTCCCAGTGGGTCTGGGAACAGCGTGGGGGTGGCATGGAGCACCTCAACGGCAGGGGGGTGCTGTGTCTGCCCTGTGTCCCGCCATTGTGGGGATCCCATGCCCCAAATATCATGCCCTGGGTTTCAGTTCTGAAGCCCTCAGATACAGGACACAGGCTGTAGTCCAGTTCAGTGTCTGCAAAAATGGCACCTTTTGCACCCTGCTCCCATGTCCGGGCGCCTAGTTTCTGATTACTCAGTGAGGGACATTTCACCTCAGTGAGGGCTCCCGCGTGTCTTCCCACAAACCCAGGTCATGGGTGCTGGGACCTGGGCAGCTGTGATCCGAGTATGCTTTTCCATACAAATTTACCGGCTAGCCTTGGGCTACTTGTAGGTCTCCGGGGAGTCCTTATCTTCCTCTAATGGTGCCTGGAGCTGTTTGCTCACCTCCACGGGGATTCCCGCATGGTTCTTCACAGTTTTCCTTCATGGGGTGCGGTGCCTGAAATAGTTCCTTTGTGCTCACTATCCCACTTGATCTGTAGTTTGTTCTTGTTGGTTGTTTTTTTTTTTTTTTTTTTTCCTCCTTTCTGTTGGTTGGAGAGTGCTGAATTTGTGGGTGGGGGAGGTTAGCAGGGTTCCGAGCTTTCCTCTCTTCTCAGTCCTTTTGTGGCAACTTTCCTCTTCTGGCAGTTTGCCAGAGTCCGTTTATCGTCCACGTCCCAGTTCTCGCAGGGACCTGCTGCTTTTCCTCCCTATTAACCTCCATGTTGATCCCAACTGCTGTGTCTTTTTATTGATGAGTTTAGTCCATGTACATTGAGAGTTGATATGTTGGTGGCTGTATTTGCCATTTTGTTTGTATTTTTGTGATTTTACTCCTAGTCTTGTTCTGTTCGTATTCATTCCCCTGTTGGCTCTGGCTTTAGGACTTCTTGTAGTATTTTTTGGAGTGGGGACTTTGTAGTAATGATTTTCTGGAGTTTCTGTTCCTTTGAGAAGGGCCTTATTTTTGATTCATAGAGGATGGAAAGTCTTGCAGGATGAAGTATTCTTGCTTGGCATTTCTTTTCTTGGAGTTTGTTGACTATGTCCCTCCACTCTCTCTTTGCTCATAGTCTTCCTTTCTTTTTATTTTTAAGATTTTTATTTATTTATTTATTTATACAAGCACTGGGTACGGTCAGAAGGCGGGAGGGTGAGAGAATTCACCAGAGCCAGAGCAGGGAGCAGAGCAGGCAGAAGGACCGAAGTACACTGCTGAGGGGAGCAGCGGGCGGCAGGAGAGGTCTGCGCGCCATGTGGGACCCTCACCCGGTGGCCAGGGATCGAACTGGCGATGCGGGCAGCTTCTCAACCCAGCACTCAACTGCTGTACCACCTGGGAGGCCCCCGTAGTGTTTCTTCAGAAAAGTCCGATGTCAGCCTGATTGGTTTTCCTTTGAATTTTATCTGTTTCTTCCCTCTTGTCAGCTTCATTATTTTTTTCTTGTCTTGGATTCTTGTGAGCTTTACTATTATGTATCTTTCTGTATTTTTCCTTTCATCATGGAAGTTTGGTGTTCTTCTCACTTCTTGTATGTCTATCCTCAGCTCCTTCTTCATGCTTGGAAAGTTCTCTGTGATTATCTCCTTGAATAGTTTCTCTGTTCCTGTGTCTCTCTCCTCTCCCTCTGGGATTCCTATAATGCTAATATTTCCTTTCCTCATGGAGTCAGTTCTAGAAGTGTTTCTTCATTTTTTTCCTTCATATTTCTCTTTCCTTTTCTGTTTTGGTTATTTTTATTTCTGTGTCTTCGAGAGTTACTTATTTGTTCTTCCATTTCATCTATTCTGCTTTCATTGCTTACCCCAGAGTTCTTTAGCTCCTCCACTAATCACTGATCTGCATTTCTTTCATTTCTTTCTTTAGAGACTCAATTTCATTTTTCTGATCGTTGATTATTTTTCTGATATCATTCTTTTCCTTTTCGCCTTCTTTCAGTTTTTTAATCATGGCAATTTTAAATTCTCTATCTTGCAGGCTGAGAATTTCTTCCAGGTCATTGTTGTTGGGTTCTGGTGGGTGGTTTTCTTTTTTGTGGTGTGTCCGTCCCTTGAGGTCCTGCTTGGTTGGTTGGAATTTTTCTCCTCCTTGCTGTTTGTTTTCTAATGTGTTCTATGCATTGGGACACTGTCCTGCTGGTGCTGGCTGGCATCTTCAGGGTGCTCTTTCTGAGTTGTTGGGAGCTGGTAGTCATACCGAGTCTTGTACTATTGTGCTAAAACTCCACAAGGGTAGTTATGTTGTGAGTATTTTGATGGGCATTGTCCCTGATGATCCCCTCCCTCTGTATTGACTCAGTTCCAGGGTGGGATGGCACAGGGACTGAGCCCCCCAGTGTACTTCCTGTACACTCCAGATTTCTGCGGTGCCAGCGTATCTTGCCCAGCTGGCTCAGTTCCAGATTCCAGGCTTGGGGTCTGCAGAAGCTCTGCTCCACTCTGCAAGTGCTGTCCTGCTGTCCCCGCTTGATGGTGTAGCACTCCCCCTCTCAGTTCCAAAGGTGTAGGGAGGTGTGGTCCTCAGCTTCCGATTATGGCTGCAAGCCCGGGCTATGTACTCCTACTGCCAGCAGGACAACCCGCCAGCAGATCTTGCCCCCATCATTGCCTTAAGCAAAGTTCGTCTAGAGTTTTTCCTACTGCTTTCTGATGCTCCCAGTATGTTGGCTGATATTCAGTTTTTTGGCCTTGTTTTTTCTTGATATCTGTATTGTGTGTATCTGGAGGCGATGAGCCCAGTGTATTCACAGTGCTGACATCTTCCTCAACTCCTCTTCATTAAAATTTTAACCATCGGGCCTCCCCTGGTGGCACAGGTGGTAAAGCGCCGCACTGTGAAGTTATCCACAGCCTCTGCAGCACCAGTTTGATCCCCACTGGCCGGCGAGGGTCCCACATGGCATGGTAGACCTCTCCTGCCGCGCCTGCTGCTCCCCTCAGCAGTGTATCTTGTCAGTCTGCCTTTTCTGTTCCCCGCTCTGTTTCTGGTGAATCCTCTCACCCTCCTGTGCATCTGGCTTGTACCCTGGTTCTTGTATAAATAAATAAATAAATCTTTAAAAAAATTTTTTGACCATCATAGGGTAGGTGTGTAGAGGCAATTCTTCAGTGTTTTTATGTGCATTTCCTTAATGATGTAATCATTTTGAGAGTTTTTTTGTGTGCTGTTGTCCATTTGTTTTTTTAAGGACGTATCTCATGAAGTATTTTGGCAGTTTAAAAAAAATAGGTTGTCTTACCATTTAGCAGTAAGAGTTCTTGATATATTCAAGATACAAGTTCTTTGTTGGTTTGGAAATATTTTCTCCCAGTCATTGACTTGTCTTCATTCCTCTAAGAACATATTTTGAAGATCAAAAGGTTTGAATTATGATGAAGTCCATAATTTTTTCTGTTGCTGCTTTTGATTCTCTAAGAGTCCTGTCTCTACAGGTTAGTATTTCTTCTGTACTCTGGAAATTTTTATGGTTTTTACATTAAGATTTTCATCCAATTTGAACAAAATTTTATGTATGGTATGAAGTGAGGGTTGAGATTAATTTCACTTACTTATTTTTATATATAGCTTTCCAATTAATCCAACACTATTTATTGGGAAGATTATTCTTTATGCCATTGTTTTGATCCATGTTTCTATTTTGAGTCTGTGTTTCTTTGTTTTATATACTTGTCTTCATGCCATTTCCATTTTTTTTTTTAAAGATTTATTTATTTATACAAGCACTGGGTACAGTTGGAGGGCGGGAGGGTGAGAGAATTCACCAGAACCAGAGCAGGGAACAGAACAGGCAGACTGATGAAATACACTGCTGAGGGGAGCAGCGGATGCTGCAGGAGAGGTCTGCATGCCATGTGGGACCCTCGCTGGTGGCCGCGGTTGAACTGGCACTGCAGAGGCTGCAGGCAGCTTTGCAGTCCAGCGCTCAACTGCTGCGCCACCGGGGAGGCCCATGCCAATTCCACTCTAATCTTTTCATGATTTCTGCTCATCAGTTCTTTTCTTATTATGTTTTGATTTAATTGGCTCTTGCTTCTTCTGATGGAGGTTTAGGCCACTGATTTGATAGCTAATTTTTTCTTAGTAGTGTATATTTATAGTTAATTTCCCATTATGTATTGCTTCAGTTGAATTCCAAAATTTTGCTATGGTGCATTTTCATTCTACTTAGACTACCTAAAAATACTTTCTTTTGATGTATTCTTTACATGTATTTATATTTTGAATATTTGGGGATTTTATACATACCTTTCTGTTCATGATTTCTAATTTAACCTCACCATGGTTAGAAACATTCTTTTCTTGATTTTTTTTTTCTAAATTGAGTCTTATTTTACTGAGTTTTATTTCATCCAGAACATGGTCCTTCTTTGCTAATATTCCATGTATACTTGAAAAGGTAAGTATTTCTTTTCCTAGAGTTGTCATTTTTTTAAAATCTATATGTTCATGTCAATACTGCACTGTCTTTTCATTGATTTTTCTTTACTGCTGCTTTTAGAATATTTATGTTTGAATCTAGTTTTCTCTTGTTCTGACTTATTTTTCTCTTGCAGCTTCAATTATTGGGTGGATTGGTCTTTAAATGTCAATTCTCATGGCTTAATGGTGTTGTATAAGCATTTTGTACCCTTGTTTTCTCCCACTTATTCTTTTGATTATTGAGTGTTAGAAATCTCCAAATATAATAGTGAATTTGTATATTTCTCCTTTCAGTTCTCTTAATTGTTACTCCATGTATTTTTAGACTCTGTTATCAGCATTTAGAATTATGTCAGTTCAGTGAATTGACACATTTATTATTATGAAACAATTCTTTTTATTCTTGGTAAATACTCTTTAATATTAAATGTAATTGAATAGTAATAAAGTCTTTCCATTTTTTGTGTAACTAGAGTATATATTTTAAGTGTTTTTCTTTTAACATATTTATGTTTTTATATTTAAATTGAATTTCCTGTAACAAAGTCCATTTTATTATTCATATGATAATATTTGACTTTTAATTGGGATGTTTATGCTATTTACATTTTAATGTGATTAATGTTATTTGGACTTAAATCTGTTATCTTGTTTTTGGTTTTCTATTTAACAGTATCTGTTCATTGTCTCTGGCTCTCCATTTCTTGGATGTTGTAACTAATAAAATTTTGCCTAAGCCATTGATTATAATGTATCCGGTGGTTGACCTTTTTGAGTATCTCACTGAGTTTTGTTGAACTTCTTGAATGTGTGAATTCATGTTTTTCACTAAGTCTAGCCATTAGTTGCTCAATTTTCTCTGTTTTTAGTTTTTAATTAATCTGGTGTTGTTATGCTTGATTACTGTCTTATAAGACTCTGAAGATCTTCTTTTTTGTGTACTTTCTTTTTTCTTGTTCCTCAGGCCAGATAATCTCAATTAACCTCTCTTGGATCACTAACTCTTCCTTCTACCTGTTCAAATCTTTTGTTGATAATTTTTAGTGTATTTTTTGTGTCAGTTATACTTTTCACATCTAGAATTTATATATGTGAAATTTCTACTTGGTTATTTTAGTGGTCAGCTAATGATTCCACAATTATAACCTTAAATTCCTGTTATCAATAAATCATCCAGCTTTTTTCTTGTGTGTATATACTGGAATATTCTTTCAACAGAGAGACAATTCCCAACTCTGCCTTACCCTTCACTATCTGTTGGCACAAGGACTTATTTTTTGCTAGGTATGAAAGCTTGGAGCCATGTGGGACTTAACTGAGTATCCACACAGTCCTATGCAAAATGTGATTTTTCCATATTCCCAGGAATATGTCAGGCTTTTTCATGGTCTAATGGGCATCTCATCCTTTTGTTTATTTGTTTGTTTGTTTGCTTTACTGGGCAATCTGTTGTTCCCTTAATTATCCCTTTTCTCAGCAAATGTGAATTTAAAACACACCTGTAAATACTTTTAATAAGTGCACTTTGAGAAGAAGACTTTAGTACTTGACAAGCACTGGATTAGGCCAAATGAATATTTCTGTGCGGCCTGTAGGGAACAACTAGACAGGATAAATAGTGACAGTTCTCTTAGAATGAATCTTTAAAAGAACTCTAGCACCATTTTGCTACCTATGATACTGGAATGTGGCCTTCCATTTTTCAAGGCAACGTCTGAACTGGAGAGTGGATGATGAGACTAGAGCACATTAAAGCACCACAAAAATTGTGTTCTTACCAACATTGAGGTGTTTTGGTGGCTTTTGATGAAGCCTATAGCATGGAAAACTTCATGAAATCTTTCATGAAATCTTTTGTGGATTCTTTCAAGTATCTATAAGTAAGATGCATATTCTAATTATATTCAGTGACTTTAAGACCACAACTTTAGCCAGATCCACTATTTTGTAACAAAGACTCCGTTATAAGAATTAGGACTAAACTCTAAGAACTTTCATTCTCTCCCATACCCCGTCCTCGTGATTAACCTTTTAACCTGAAACTAATGCATTTCTCTTCAACTGCTTTCTTGGTAACTTGGAAAATTGGTTGTGTTACATCTCTAACAAAAATTTTTTGTGCTTCTTTGAGGCTGATAGTAACATAAAAAAGAAACATCTGCTGAATTTTGCAGGTAACGACCCTGAGGATACCACCTCTTGCTCAAAAACAAAATATTATGAATCATTATGCTTAGACTACCCTGCACACCCTTGGACCTGGAAATGCAAAACCCGCCACTCCTTTCACATCCTGCATAATCATAGCACTTCCACCACACAGAGAGGAGGTTTTTCGAATGGCAATCCTGTCACCTTACTTGTTGGTCACTTCCAATAAACTTTGTGAAATACATGCTCAAGGTTCAGAGTTCAACTTTCTGGGTGGTGAGCAAAATACCTGGTTTGGTTACTAAACACAACTATTGATAGATTTATTTTGTTTTCCAGTAGAGTTTGAGTTTGTACAAATGTATATTCTTGAAGAAGTAATTTTCTCTCCTCCTCTCCTGATGGTTAAATTTCAGTGTGTTCAAATATTTGGTCACATCAGTAAGAATGCAGCCACTGTGAACCACTGGGGTGAGAACTGTAATTGTAAAAGATCTTTGATCTGGGAAAGTAAATCACTCTCCCTGTAAAGTTTCCCTTATTTAACCACATTAAGAATGTTAAATATCTTTATTAGATAGAACTTCAAAATCTTCCATATATTCCTCAACTCAGTAAGAGTTAAGTCTATAGTTTCCTGTTACATCATTCAATAAACCTGACTTAAACTTCACAGCACAAAGTTATGGTACATGATGCAATGGAATAAAAATATAGGGATGTTATGACCATTGACACCTCCCCTGACTCATTGAAGGTAGTGTTACCTGGCGTGTTAACTCAAATTTTCCATGGTTTGACTGAATTTCTCAAATTCTTTCCTGGTTAAGAGTTCACAAGTTCATGTTAATTAGGTGAAAACATTTTTCTAAATTACAGATGGTGAGAAACCTGAGTATTCAGGTCACAATTGATCTGTAGACTACTTTCTGTGTGCCTCTTGGTTGTTGGAACTTTAAAGCATAAAGCATCCCAGAAGGATTTCTTTTTAACTTTTTACTTTCTAGTGGACTTGGTAGAAAGAAAGGAGGTTTCTTCATGTCCTTGAAAACCTTTCTCACCAACATAGTACAATGACCTTCTAGTTAAAAAACTGGACCCAAAAAACAGACAAGCTAAGAAGAAATATATGGCCTGGTGTAGTTAGGAGACACCTAGAAAAGACTACCTAATAGGTGCAAATACAAATCAAGGTTTTTTTAATAAACAAGTAAACGTAAATTCCCTCGAATAGAAAAAAGGTCAGGAGAGGAGTGAACAGAGCAATATAGAACCCAAAAATTTGAGTAACATAAAAAAGGTATTTTCTTGATTCATGTCTTAGAAATAACATGTAAGATTGCCTTAATTAGAAATATGTTCAAAAATTGACAATAACTTACTGTCATTTCATCTTGGGCCACCCTCTTCTGTTCCAGTATAATTTCTGAAACTTTCTTATTAACACCACTCCTCCTCCACTAAGAGACTTTCAGACCACTGTCTCTTCTATCTGACATTTTCTTGCCCATATTCTTTGTATTGTTTAGTTCATTCTCAACTATTTGACAGCAGATAGAGAAGTTTCACTGGTGTGGATGAAATTCTTCTGAATACTTAACTCAGTGGAAGGTGGAGGCCTAGTTGAGACATCTCAGTTTTCACTTCCTCTATAGCTAATGAGAGGTCAGCTTGCATTGTTCATCTGTACATGCTTTAGGTGCCTACCATTGATGCTTCTTTAAGCCCTTTCCCTATGTTCTTCTGCATCATAGTGGTTCAGATTACTCAACTGTGACTTGGTCTGTCCTGGACCCTTAGGAGCAGCCAGGTTTCCTGTGGAGGGTAAGGGGGTAGACCCTAAATGTCATGAGACAGAAGAAAGACCTTCCATAGTCTGATCTTTGCCAAACCTCTCTTCTGTGTTCTTTGATCATGAGGGCATCTTTAAAAATCTTTGGTGGACAATTTAATATAAAATTATTGCAAGTTTCCATTTGTAAAGTTCTCTAGCATTACCAGGAAGTTAATGCAATAGTGAGATTATTCTCATGCCAGATCATTACCAATATCTTTTTTTAATAAATATTTTATTTTATATAATTCTTACATCATTTTTCATTTTTTTCACAATGTATGCATTTTCATTTTGGTTATATTCTCCATACAATTGCACACCCTCCTTATTTTGACCCTAGTCCTTTCCTCTCCCTGCTCCACCCCCGCATTGTGTGTCTCTGGTTTATAGTTGCTTGTTGATTTTGATTTTTACTTTGTATTAATTAGTCTTTTTCCTGGTCCCTTATTTAGGTTTTCTAGATTCCTGCTATGAGTGAGACCATCCAGTATTTTTCTTTTTCTTTCTGACTTATTTCATTGAGCATGGTCCCTTTTAGCTCCATCCATGTTGCTGCAAACTGCATGTGTTTATCTTTTTTGATTGCGGAGTAATATTCCATTGTGTATATATACCACATCTTCTTGATAGATGACTGGACCAATTATATGATAGTGTCTTTGATTGTCTCCAAGAATTTTCCATATGTATTCCAGAAGGCCTTGATTTGAATGAGGGCTACCCACTTGAAAGAGTGGTCAGTGCATTTGTTTTAGTATTCTTTTTGTGAATATCTGCTTTTGTAATAACATTCTTTTTAGGGAGCATCAAGATACTTATGAATTCCTTAATCTGATGATCATTTTTTCTTTGACTGCTTGTTAATCTGTCCCCAAGGCACTCCCAAATTATGTCATCAGTGTGTATATTTTTTTTTCAGCACTTACCTCTTTTTTTTTTAGATTTATTTATTATTTATACAAGAACTGGGGTACAGGCCAGATGTGCGGAACAGTAAGAGGATTCACCAGAGACAGAGTAGGGAACAGAACAGGCAGACTGAAGAGATACCCTGCTGAGGGGAGCAGCGGGCTGCAGGAGAGGTCTACGTGCCATGTGGGACCCTTGCCAGTGGCCGGGGATCCAACCAGCACTGCAGAGGCTGCTTGAGGACAGCTTCACGGGGCTATGCTCAACCGCCTGCACCACCAGGGGAGGTCCTCAGTGTGTATATTTTAATCCTTTTATCCTGACCCTTTGACAAGCTTTAATGAGTGCATTGAGCTCTGCCACTTGAATTAATTTTGCCTCTGTTCAAAGATAATAATTTAAGAGATGAGTTTTGGCCTGCTATGCCATATCCAACCTTGGGATCCTGAGCAAATTGATACATTCATTGGTTTCTTAAAACTGAAAATACTATTAAGATGTGATCCATCAATAACTGATATTAAATATAAATTTTTTTCTGTGAGGTTCCCTAACAAATTTATTTAAGTCATGGAAAATTTTTAAGAAGATGTTAGCAGTTGTGAGATTTTCCTTGCTAAGGTTGAAGTGAAGCAGGTTTTCAGGTATTATGAGGGTGGACAGGAATGCAAATGTTGAAAATAGCAAGAGCTTCTAAGAGTGATTCTACTAATTCAGAACTGTTGTTGTTATTGTTGTTTTTTCTACTAAGCTGCAAGGGCTATGAAGTTTGAGGGACAATTAAACTCAAAGGAGACCTTAGGTCTAAGTTTGTAGACACTTCCATATGCTTAGCTTGTGTTGTTTTAGCTGAATCATGGCAGATAGGCTTTGCTACCAGCAAAAAATTGTGATAAGTTGTTGGCTTCTACAGTTTCCATGAAACTAAGTCACAGCTCTGAGGACTTATCTAGGATATTTGTGTACCAAAAAGTGGACAAATTATAGCAATTAGATGGACTGATTATTGTAGGTTGTTTAAATCAAAGTTAATTTTATAAGTTACAAAATACTTGCTCATACTTAGGTTTCCAATGACAGGGTTCTGATACGAAAGCCTTAGTTAAATCATGTAGAAATGTGACAAAACATTGTTGGCAGTAAATTATTTGAGAAATTTAAGGTCTTTAAAACTTAAGTAAGGATTTATAGAAAGTAATGAAAGACTTCTGTAAAAAACAACATCTAGAGATGTTAGTTTTTCCAGGAAAAAAATTAAAGGTATTGACTATCCAGAATTAGAGGGATTCTGGAGAAAGTACAGTGATGTACAACTATGAAATACGATCACTCAGGTGGTACCCAGGATAGAATGATACTGAGGTTTGGTACCATGGAAAAAGAGGGAAAGTTATTTTATTTACACCCCTGGTATCCAGGATAAATCAATATCTTTTACTGGAAATATCAAAATTATGAGGGAATGTGTGTTACAAGGCTTAGTACAAAGTATAGTAATATATTTTTCTATCACATCTTTATGTTTGTTTAAAACCAAAATTTTGGTTTTAAGGGATTCTGTGAGAGTTTGGGAGAGTTATAGGGTTCAATATGAACCACAGTGGGTTTGATTTCATTGCTTCTATTCCTCAGTGGAACTCTGCTCACAAGAAGTCTAATTCCTTAGGACTTGTACAATTTGGGCTTGATTTAAATATGAGGATACTGGTAACTTAATATCCACATTAGTTATGACTAGTGTCTTCAAGAATCTCAGGGAAGAGCCCTTTAGAAGTGTAAGACTTCTGGCCTCCCATTGTCATAATAAGTCACTGTAAATAGCAGGTGTCGTGTCATTAAAAAAGGTAAACAAATGTCCAAGAGTGAAAAAGAGACTGATATCTGGGAAATGTTTGGGAATTCTGGAAGATGCCCACCACAGAAGCACTCCTAGGGCAGAACAGTATCCTGTTCTGCTTGGGGCACTGGTGTGGTGTGGGCATCATACTTTCCTATTTCAGTTTTTAATCCTTCAAATTCAATCGTTTTTCCAGTGCCCCTTTTGTTTGTCTTATCTGTAAGAGTTCTCATGTGGAAAACCCTCCTCTGTGGGTTCCTTTGTGTTGGGGTGTGTAATTGTTTAATGTGAAGATTTGAATGTTTTCCCTGAGTTTTAGTTTATCTTCTGTTACCCAATGAGCATATTCTTTCAGATACTGCAGTTGAAGAAAAGGAATTAGCTACCATTTTAACTTATCTAGATGAGTCAACAATTTAAAATTTTGATTTTCCATTGACTAACAGCAAAGTGTGTGCTTCAGTCACATTGGCATCAGCCTGTGGTGAGTGCCCACCAATTATGCTTAATATTCTGGTTTTGAATTGTGCAGTGGCTTATTCAGTTCCCTGCTTATAAGTCTGAAGACTTTCTTCATTAACTACAAGTTCGACATCTTGCAGTTAATAAAAAAAGCTGGTCTTATTTTGAGAGAACTCATGGAACAACTAACCATGATTTCATCTACAGTGTGATCCCATTTTGTTTCTGAAGGGCCTGCAAGCATGTAGGCTGCTTGATGTGGCTGGAAGTCTGGTTTCAACTCCACATCCGTTCTCAGTGCATTTTTGTTCCAGCTTCTTTAGAGGTAGGAAAGTCTTGCATGATACCTCTTAATTTTGATCTAGCCCATGGATTAAAGTCTACTATTAAGGATTTGTTGTCAAGCTGTTTAGCTTTTAGAGACAGTTGAAGTTCTGGTGACTCAGATAAATGGACAGTGGGGTAAGGGGTATGGAGAGCTGCAAATAGAGGAAGAGTGGGAGGAGCTAGAAAGAGGTATGAGCAGATGGAGTGAGCATGGGTTGGTGTCTTACTTAAGCAAGGAGTTTCTTGAAGATTCAATTTTTGAATCTGAATTTCTTTTTGAAGCTTCTTCATGCCAATCTATGTGTGTTGACTCTTGGATGTTAGAGATTCTGTTCCTTCTTTGTTTAAAAGATTTCAAATATGGAAGCAACCCAAATGCCCAAAAATAGATGACTGGATTGAGAAGATGTGGAATACATACACAATGGAATGGCGCAGCGGTTGAGCGCTGGGTTGCGAAGCTGCCTGCAGCCTCTGCAGCACTGGTTCAATCCCTGGCCACTCGGTGAGGGTCCCACATGGCACGCAGACCTCTCCTGCAGTGCCCGCTGCTCCCCTCAGCTGTATTTCGTCAATCTGTCTGTTCTGCTCCCTGCTCTGGCTCTGATGAATTCTCTCATCCTCCCGTGCTTCTGACTGTACCCAGCACTTGTATAAATAAATAAATAAATCTTTAATAATTAAAAAAGATAAACTCATGCTATTTTCAGAATCATGGATGGAGCTGGGAGTATGCGTAGTGAGATAAGCCAGAAAAAAAAAAAAAGAAAAAATATTGGATGGTTTCACTTATAGGAGGAATGTAGGGGAACCAAATAAGGTATCAGGAAAAAATAATTATAATAAATTAAAAAACATAATTAACATGCAGCTATAAATCAGAGACATTCTGTGGGGAGTGGGGGAAGAGGGATCAAAATGGGAGGGAAGAGCACAAGGGACTATGGTGGTGGTGCACGGATGAATTAATGGTGGGAATTATATGGGGACTACCTGAGAGGAGAAAGCATACATTTTGCAAATGGAGAATGATGTAAAATATAAATAAAACAAAAATTAAAAAAAAATTCAGTTCACATTCTCAGCTTTAGCTCCCTCCTCTTTGAAGTCTCCTTGCCATGAGAGCCACTTGGAGGAAAAGCCAATACACAGGATGAAGTGGAAAAGAAGAAAGATGAGGCAGAGGGCCAGGTAAATTGTGGCAGCCACAGGATCGGGAGCTGAGCCCAGGGATGCTGGGGCAGCTTATTGGACTGGATGCTTAGAACTTTGTCTCAGTGAGTCTAGAACATTCATTACCAGCTGATCGCTGTGACCACCTTTGAGAAACCCACCTTGCTTGTACCAAAACCGTCCCATTTGGTCCTTTGTCCTGGGCCTGTGACCTTCTGGACTAATTCTGTCCTCAGTTGGCTGAGTGCAATGTGCACAATAAATCACTCCTTTTGCTATCTTAGTAGAGGAAAAACATTTGAGACAAAAGAAATAAAAGGGAGCACACAACAAATGAGTACTTGATACCAACAGCATTCCCATAGACGAAAGCAGCCATAG
This sequence comes from Talpa europaea, assembly GCF_964194135.1. NCBI lineage: Eukaryota > Metazoa > Chordata > Mammalia > Eulipotyphla > Talpidae > Talpa > Talpa europaea. The sequence goes on from NC_140080.1 coordinate 48,996,776, forward strand.
ACAAACCCATAGACAAAAGACATCACAGTAAGGAGGAAGGTGTGGCCTCTGAAGAAAACTCCAAAATTTGAGGTTAAAATAATATTTGGATTAATTTATAGATGTGTCATGTTTATGGATGGAATAACCGAATCTTATTTTTATGCCAATTTTTAGTATAAAAATTGATTGCAATTTCTAATATATTTTTTTAAAGATTTATTTATTTATACAAGCACTGGGTACAGTCAGAAGTGCGGGAGGGTGAGAGAATTCACCAGGGCCAGAGGGGAGAGCAGAGCAGGCAGACTGATGAAATACACTGCTGAGGGGAGCAGTGGGCATGGCAGGAGAGGTCTGTCACACCATGTGGGACCCTCGCTGGTAGCCGGGGATCAAACCGGCGCTGAAGAGGCTGTGGGCAGCTTCGCAGCCCAGTGCTCAACTGCTGCACTACCAGGGAGGCCCTGCAATTTCTACTTTTATAAGTTCAATAAAATAAAAATTCAGTGAATAACTAAGTTAAGAGCCAAGACTACAAAATTCTTTGAGGAAAACATAGCAGAAAATCTTTATGACACTGGATGGTTATGAGTTTTTGAACGGAAACCAAAGTACATGTAACAATAGGATAATAGATAAATTGGACTTCATCAAAATTGAAAATTTTCATGTATCATAGAACACTATTGAAAGACAACCCACAGAATGGGAGAAAATATTTGTGCAACATGTATCTGAAAAGGGGTTAGGGCCAGAATATAGGAAGAAACCCTACAACTCACAAAAAAACACCAAACAATCAAAAAATGGGCAAAGGACTTGAACAGGCTGTTCTCTAAAGACATACAAATGGCCAGTAAGCACACAAGAAGATGCTCAACATCACTTGTAACTAGGGAACTGCAAATCAAAACCACAATAAGATACTACCTCATACTAACTAGAGTTGCTATTACCAAAAAATGGAAGATAAGTTTTGAAAGGGTTTGGAGAAAACGGAGCCCTTGTGCACTGCTGGTGGGAATGGAAAATGACTTTGTTGCTGTGGAAAAAACAGTCTGGCAGTTTCAAAAAAAAATGAACATGATTGGTATATATACACAATGGAATATTGCTCAGCAATCAAAAAAAAGAGAAACTCATGCAATTTGCAGCAACATGGATGGAGGTGGAAGGGATCATGCTCAGCAAAATAAGTCAGAAAGAAAAAGAAAAATACAGGATAGTCTCATCTCACTCATAGCAGGAATTTAGAAAACCTAAATAAGGGACCAGGAAAAAGACTAGCTGTAACAAAGAAAAAATCAAAATCAACAAGCAACTATAAACCAGAGACACACTACTGGGGATGCCGGGGAGAGGAAGGATTAGGGTCAGAATAAGGGGGGTGCAATTTTATGGGGAATATAACCAAAATGAAAATGCATACATTATGTAAAAATGAAAAATGATGTAAGAATTATATAAAATAAAATATTAAAAAAGTGTACATGATTAAAAAAGTGGTAATTTTTATGTTATTTACTATATATTTTACCATAATAAAGGGTTCAATGGAATCTGAAAAAATTTGACTCAAAATGATCAATACTGAGGCTTTTTTTTAATATAAACACACTGGACTTTAAAGGAAAAGAAAAATCCCTTAGACATTTAGGAAAAATAAGTAAGAGAAAGAACAGGAGATTCTCATCAGATTTTTAAAGCAATTACTTATGAAAGAAGAAATTGGAGTAACATCTTTAAATATATTCTAGGGCGAAAATGTGGGTTAAGAATTTTATGTCCAGCAAAACTGACTTTCCAATATAAAGAATATGACTGTCATCAGGGAGTGAGAACTAAGGGAATCAGTTTCCATGAGATTTTATTAAGGGTTCTACTTCAGACAAATAATCACAAAGACATGAATGCAGACAGTGAGAAGCATACAGTTGCTTGTAAAACTAAGTGGCGTGGGCATGAAAAATATGCCTACTGTATGTAATGGCTAAATGTCTCCCAACATAGGCTTAATACAACTATTTAAAAAGATGATAAATGGGGAAAATATATGCACGGAAGACACTTTGAACAGTTTTTAGCAACATTCTAGTGGTAGTATTAGCATTGTCATTCTGAGACTGTTGTGTGAGTAGTGTTGATTAAGGCAAATGAGTAATTGTGAGATATTCTGATTCCATCTTTTGTGTTTTTAAGAACCAGGATGTTAATGAAAGAAAAGAGAAACAGAAAAAAAAAAAAGATTTCAAATAAATGATTTCAAAACTTTCTCAAGTAACCAATGAAATTCTAAGATATTCTCTGTGAAACTATGCTATAAGAAAAGAAAGCATAAGAATCAGAATTATAATAGTAACTTGCCTGGAACCAGGCTGCTACACAGCGTGGCAAACATTTACCCTCAATGAATGAGTCACCAGCAGGCCAGAGATGCTCCCTGTCTCTCCTGGGGTCCTAAGTCTAGGGTGTTTAGTCCTCTGCTATCACTTACTTGATGCCAATGACTCAGGTGGCCATCAGTATGGGGAGCAGATTTCTGTGGCACCTCACTGTGAAGTTTTTAATAGGGGACCTGAGTTTGCCTTTGGAAATGCATTGATTTCATTGGTACTTTTGCTTGTGGGTCAGTTTGGATATGGACTTATTGGATGTGTCTTTTACTGTAGGAAACTGTTGAAAATTGTCGTTGCCTGTGATGTGAAAAGGTAGAAAGGAAAATTAATAAAATCATAAAATAATGATGTTTGCTTATTTTCACCAAGCAATACAAACACAAACTTGATAAAATTAATTATATTCATGATAGTAAAACCAGTTCCCTAAAAGGGTCCAAATTCAAAATAAATTTGGTGAGGTTGCTCAGTGAGATAATTCCTGCCATTTGTTACTATAGGAATAGACCCAGAGGGTGTTATGCTTAGTGAAATAAGTCAGATAAAGAGAGACAAACACTAAAGTAAACAAAAATAAACTTTAAAACCCTAAGACCAAACGAGTGGTTACCAGAGGGGAAGGGGTTGAGGGGAAGTCAAGCAGGGCAGAGGGGTCGCTTGTACTGTGAGAGATAGAACTGGATGTTTCCTGGTAAACTAAATGTATTGATAGTGCATGTAGATGTTGATTTATAATACTACACATCTGAAACTTTAATGTGTTATAGTACAATGTTACTTTAGTAAAAAATTAAATTAAGTAAATAAAATGGTGTGAGGACCTGGTGTAGGGGCTTCACTGCTGAGATTAACTAGGATTTCCTATCAACTGATGCCATTTATTTTCCCTTATCTTTTTTTTTCTTCTTTTTTTTTTTTTTTGAGGCGTGATTCTCCATTCTAGATCAAGACTTGATTTTTGCAACTTAAGATCTATTTTTTTTTTCATTGTTAGAACCAAATTGGAAAATCCAATATTTGATATAAGGAAAGAAAGTGTCTTTTTTTTTTTTTTTGGCATGCACATGGGTTCACTTCTTCCATCAGAAATGTGTGATGCTGTCTTTGGTGTAATATCTAAAAGAGGAGGCTCTGAAGCTAGCAGGAGATGTTTGAGAAATATCTTTAAACTAACACAACCCCAAAGCTGTATCTGGGTCTGTCATTCCCAGACTTCGTCTATAATGCTGGGAGATACTAAAATTACACACGGGGCACTGGGGAGCCTGCAGAAATTCTAAGAATTAGCAGATGGTTCTATTTAGGGAAGATATAAATATTCTGGGAGGTGGCTTGCTGGTACATCACAGGAAACTGTTAGCCCTTTAAATTATTCCCTCTCCTCTCCTGCATTTTTAGATTCCTCTCAGGGCATTCTATGGGTTGTTTCTTGACCTTTTACTATTTTTTAGTCTGTTCACTTTCATAGACTCTATAACCAAATATTTCAAAGAAAAACACAAAGAATTTCATTGTATTTCATTTTGATCCCCAATGCAGAAATAGGCCTTTGGATACCAATTCCTACCTGATAGATTAGGACATAAAAGTGTACTGACAGTAAGAGGAAGAGAAGTTGAGAAACTTAGCAGCGTGACCTTCACATTTGGAATCAGATGCCTCCTGGTAGCTCTTCCTGCGATCTGCTTCCATTCTCCTCTTTCCCTTTTAATTTATAAGTGATTTTGCTATTATTATAGTGAGAGACTGAAGCAATGACTTACCACTGGTTAATGTCCTTTCAAGATAATAACTGCTAAAGAGACTTTAAAAATAGTACCAGATGCCTAAGGTGTGTGTACATGTATGTGCATAATAAAGCTATTTCTGACCATACATGAGTAAAATTAAATATTAAAAAAAATCAGTTTTAGGGGCCTCCCTGGTGGCGCAGGTGGTTGAGCACCACTCTGTGAAGCTGTTCGTAGCCTTTGCTGGTTCGATCCCGGCCGGCTGCGAGAATCCCTCATGGCGCGGCAGACCTCTCTTGTCTTGCCCGCTGCTCCCCTCAGCAGTGTGTTTCTTCAGTCTGTCTGTTCTGTTCCCTGCTCTGTCTCTGGTGAATCCTCTCACCCTCCTGTGCATCTGGCCTGTACCCCAGCACTTGTATAAATAAAAACAAAAATTCTTTAAAAAAAAAAAATCAGTTTTGTTCCAAAAACATGACAGCACTTAATATTTCTAGAATCAGTTGAGCAGTATGGATAATGGTGAAGACAACAGGCCTAGGCATTTAACAGAAACATGTATCCATGTCCTACTTGTATGGTCAAAGATTACACAATTTTCTTTAACTTCATTAGTAAAATGGGGTATCACATCATACTTAGGTCTCACTGTTATTGTTTATTAGACTAGGGGAAATGGTGCAAATTGACAAGGAGAGTACCTGCTGCATTGTTGGTGCTCATTATTTGGGGAATCCTGACCTAGGCATGGAATAGGAGGGTCATGTGCTCTCAGAGTGAGCCAGCAGAGGACACAGGCTAAAGGGAAAGGTGAGAGGCTGGGGACTCTTTAGACAGTTTAGAGTATTAGTTAGGTGGCACATAAGCCACCTAGTAGTTAATAGTTGTATTAGTAGATTTCAAATAGGGTGACCCACATCAAGAAGTGGAATTTATGTGCCCTCCATTCCCAATCAGATCTAGGTTGCCCATAGTAAGCGATGCTATGGAAACTCTGTTATATAACTAAGAAGCCTAGACCTCAAAGTTTTGCAATTTTCTGCTTTCAACTTCCCATGGCTCTCCACTCTGACCTTCCCCAGCAGCCCCCTCACTGGGGATGTCAAAGGGCAGAATCTGGCTCCTTTTCTAGGGATGGGGGTATGAACTGGGGCACACAGTTCCACCCAGTCAGGGAGGCTGAGCTGCCTGCCAGGTGCAGGGTTTAGCCTCACCAGTCTGCTCCAACAAAAAGAAAATAGAACTTCCTGAATGGAGGACACATGCTACAGGGGAAAGTAGTTAATAGATATCATTCTTTTTAAATGATGTCTAAGAAATTTTTGTCTCTCATAAGGTTACAAATATTCTTTTTTTTTTTTTTTATAAATTTTATTGTTATATTCCCCATACAATTGCAGCCCCCCATTCTGACCCCAATCCCTCCCCTCCCGCCCCCGCCCCCCTAAAAGTGTCTCTGGTTCATAGTTTTTTGTTGATTTTGATTTTCACTTTCTTATAGTTATTCATTTTCCTGGTCCCTTATTTAAGTTTTCTAGATTCCTGCTATGAGTGAGACCATCCGGTATTTTTCTTTTTCTTTTTGGCTTATTTCGCTGAGCATGATCCCTTCCAGCGCCATCCATGTTGCTGCAAATTGCATGTGTTTATCTTTTTTGAATGCTGAGTAATATTCCATGGTATATATGTACCACATCTTCTTGATCCAGTCATCTATTTTTGGGCATTTGGGTTGTTTCCAAAGCTTAGCTATTGTAAACAGTGCTGCTATAAACATAGGGGTGCAGGTGTTCTTTGGAATTGATGTTTCTGTGTCCTTTGGGTAAATACCTAGGAGTGGAATTGCTGGATCATATGGAAGCTCTATGTTTAGTAGGTCCAGAAATCTCCACACAGCTTTCCACAGTGGTTGGACCAGTTTGCACTCCCACCAACAGTGCAGAAGAGTTCCTTTTTCTCCACACCCTCGCCAACATTTGTTGTTGCTAGTTTTTTTAATATGTGCCATTCTCACTGGTGTAAGATGGTATCTCATGGTAGTTTTGATTTGCATTTCCCTGATGACAAGTGATGTTGAACATGTTTTCATATGCCTGTTGGCCATTTGCATTTCCTCTTCAGAGAAGTTTCTTTTAAGCTCTTCTGCCCATTTTTTGACTGGATTATTTTCTTTGTTGTTGTTGAGTCTCATCAGCTCTTTGCAGATTTTTGTGATCAGTCCTTTATCATTAGTGTTGGGTGCAAAAATGTTCTCCCAGTTGGTGGGGTTTCTCTTTGTTTTTGTTATTGTCTCTTTTGCTGTGCAAAAGCTCTTTAATTTGATGTAGTCCCAGCTGTTTATCTTTGCCTTCACTATCACTGCTTTGGGTGATGTGTCTGTAAAGATATCTTTGATGTGCAAATCACGTAGTGTTTCGCCTATATTTCCTTCTATATATTTTATGGTTTCAGGTCTTATGTCTAGTTCTTTAATCCATTTTGAGTTGATTTTTGTGTATGGTGTGAGGTGGTGGTCAAGCTTCATTCTTTTGCATGTAGCGACCCAGTTTTCCCAGCACCATTTATTGAACAAACTTTCTTTGCTCCAATGCATAGTCTTTGCTCCTTTGTCAAAGATTAGTTGACCATAAATCTGTGGGTTTATTTCTGGATTTTCTATTCGATTCCATTGGTCTGTATGTCTGTTCTTGTTCCAATACCATGCAGTTTTGATGATTATGGCTTTGTAGTATAGTTTGAAGTCTGGGAGTCTGATGCCTCCATTCCCTTCTTTTTTTTTCAGGAGAGCTTTGGCTATTCGGGGTTTTTTGTGATTCCATATGAATTTCATCAATAATTGTTCTATTTCTTTGAAGAATGACATTGAAATTTTGATTGGAATAGCATTGAATCTGTATATTGCTTTTGGAAGGATGGCCATTTTAATAATGTTTATTCTTCCAATCCATGAGCAGGGGATGTCTCTCCATTTCTTTGTGTCTTCTTCTATTTCTTTTAACAGTGTTTTATAGTTTTCTTTGTATAGGTCCTTTACCTCTTTTGTTAGATTTATTCCCAAATATTTGATTTTTTTTGTTTCAATAACAAAAGGGATGGTCTTTTTGATTTCTTCTTCTTCAGATTTATTGTTTGTGTATAGGAAGGCTACTGACTTTTGCGTGTTGATTTTGTATCCTGCCACTTTACTGAACTGATTGATGAGTTGAATTAGCTTTTCTGTGGAGTTTTTGGGGTTCTCTATGTATAATATCATATCGTCTGCAAATAGTGATAGTTTGACTTCTTCTTTTCCTATTTGGATTCCTTGGATGTCTTTCTCTTGTCTTATTGCCCTGGCTAGGACTTCCAGTATTATATTGAAAAGCAATGGTGAGAGTGGACATCCTTGTCTTGTTCCAGATCTTAATGGAATTGCTTTCAGCTTTTCACCATTGAGAATGATACTGGCTGTTGGCTTGTCATAGATGGCCTTTATGATGTTGAGGTATGTTCCTTGTATCCCAAGAATTTCAAGGGCTTTTATCATGAATGGGTGTTGCACTTTGTCGAAAGCTTTCTCAGCATCTATTGATATTATCATATGGTTTTTATATTTCTTTTTGTTGATGTGTTGGATAACGTTGATTGATTTTCGGATGTTAAACCATCCTTGTGCCCCTGGAATGAATCCAACTTGGTCGTGGTGAATTATCTTATGGATACATTGTTGGATTCTGATAGCTAAAATTTTATTGAGGATTTTTGCATCAGTGTTCATTAGGGAGATTGGCCTGTAGTTTTCCTTTTTTGTGTTGTCCTTGTTCGGTTTTGGTATTAGTGCAATGTTGGCTTCATAGAACGTGTTTGGTATTGTCCCTTCCTTCTCAATTTTTTGGAAGAGTTTGTGAAGGATAGGCACTAATTCGTCTCTGAATGTTTGGTAGAATTCATTTGTAAATCCATCAGGTCCTGGGCTTTTGTTTTTGGGGAGGTTTTTGATTACCATTTCAATTTCGCTAATTGTAATTGGTCTGTTTAGGTGTTCTATTTCTTCTTTATCTAGCTTTGGGTGATTGTAGAGTTGTAGGAATTTGTCCATCTCCTCTAGATTGTTAAACTTGTTTCCATATAACTGTTCATAGTAGTTACTGATTATTCTTTTGATTTCTGCTGTGTCCGTTGTGATTTCTCCTCTTTCATTGATGATCCTGTTTATTTGTGCTTTCTCCCTTTTTTCCTTTGTGAGCCTGGCTAGGGGTTTGTCTATTTTATTGATTTTTTCAAAGAACCAGCTCTTGGTTTCATTGATCTTTTGGATTGTTTTTTTAGTTTCAATTTCATTTATTTCTGCTTTGCTTTTTATTATTTCTTTTCTTCTACTGGTTTTGGGGTTTTTTTGTTGTTCTTTTTCTAGATCTTTGAGCTTCGAGATTAGCTTGTTTCTTTGTGTTCTTTCTTGTTTCTTGATGTGAGCTTCTATTGCTATATATTTTCCTCTTATTACTGCTTTTGCTGCATCCCATACATTTAGGATATTGGTGTCCTCCTTGTCGTTCAATTCAAAAAATTTTTTAATTTCTTCTTTGATCTCCTCATTAGTCCAATGGTCTTCCAGTAGTGTGGTTTTTAATCTCCATGAGGTAGGAAAGTTCCTTGCCTTCTTTTTATGGTTTATTTCTAGTTTGATGCCTTCATGGTCAGAAAAGATGGTTGATATGATTTCAATCTTGGTGTATCTGTTGATGTTTGTCTTGTGCCCCAGTATGTGATCGATCCTGGAGAATGATCCGTGTGCGCTTGAGAAAAATGTGTACTCCGTTTTTTTGGGGTTTAGTGTTCTATAGATGTCTGTTAAGCCCAATTGCTCTAGGTCTTTATTTAGAGCTTTGGTTTCTTTACTTATTTTTTGTCTTGTTGATCTATCCATTGTTGATAGTGGTGTGTTGAAGTCTCCCACTACGTATGTGTTTTCTCTGATGTCTGTTTTCAGAGAGGACAACAGTTGTCTGATATATTTTGGTGCTCCTTCGTTTGGTGAGTATATGTTAATGAGTGTTATTTCTTCTTGAAGTATTGTCCCCTTGATCATAATGTAGTGACCATTAGGGTCTCTTTTTATCTTTTTGAGTTTGAAATCTGTTTTATCTGATATAAGTATAGCTGTTCCTGCTTTCTTTTTTGGTCCATTTGCTTGTAGGATTGTTTTCCATCCTTTAACTTTGAGCCTATTTTTATCTTTTGTAGCTAAATGTGTTTCCTGGAGACAGCAAAAGGTTGGGTTTTGTTTCTTAATCCAGGCTGCAACTCTGTGTCTTTTTATTGAACAGTTTAGTCCATTTACATTTAGAGTTAATATTGATATGTTAACATCTGTATTTGCCATTGTGTTTGTCTTTCCTTTGATTTTATTTATTTATTCTTTTAATAACTTTTTTTTTTTTTTTGGCCTTCTTTCATTGTTATTCGTCGCTCTGAGGTTCTGGCTTTAGGACTCCTTGTAGTATTTTTTGGAGTGGGGGTTTAGTTGCAATGAAATTCCGGAGTTTCTGTTTGTCTGGGAAGGTCCATATTCTTTCTTCAAAGAGGAAGGAGAGCTTTGCGGGATAGAGTATTCTTGGTTGGCATCTGTTTTCTTGGAGTCTGTTGACTATGTCCCTCCACTCTCTCCTTGCCCGTAGTGTTTCTTCGGAGAAGTCTGATGTCAGCCTGATTGGTTTTCCTTTGAATGTTATCTGTTTCTTCCCTCTTGCCAGCTTCATTATTTTTTCCTTGTCCTGGATTCTTGGGAGCTTTACTATTATGTGTCTTGCTGTATTTTTCCTTTTGTCGTGGAAGTTTGGTGTTCTTCTTGCTTCTTGTATATCAATTTTCAGCTCCTTCTTCACATTTGGGAAGTTCTCTTCAATTATCTCTTTGAATATTTTCTCTGTTCCTACATCTCTCTCCTCTCCTTCTGGTATTCCTATAACTCTTATATTTCCTTTCCTCATGGAGTCAGATAGTTCCCGAAGTCTTTCTTCGTTCTTTTTCCTTCGTACTTCTCTTTCCTTTTCTGTTTTGGTTCTTTTTATTTCTGTGTCTTCAAGATTACTTATTCGTTCTTCCATTTCATCTATTCTGCTTTCATTGCTTTTCCCAGAATTCTTTAGTTCTTCCATTAATTCTTTGATCTCCTGCATTTCTTTTACTTCCCTCTTTAGGGACTCAATTTCTTTCTTCTGACCATTGTTTTCCCTCTCTAGGGACTCAATTGCATTCTTCTGATCGTTGATTATTTTTCCCTTATCATTGTTTTCCTTTATGACTTCTGTCAGTTTTTTAATCACGGCAATTTTAAATTCTCTTTCTGGAAGGCTCAGAAATTCTTCCAAGTTATTGTCGTTGCAATCTGGGGGCTGGCTTTCTTTTTGTGGTGTGCTTTTTCTCTGGAGAGTTGCTAGGTTGCGTGTGGTTCTTCTCCTCCCTACTGTCTGTTTTCTAATTTGCCGTATGCGTTGGGACACTGTGTTGTTGGGACTGGCCGGCATCTTGGGTGGGCTTCTCTGTTCCCCTCTGGTTCTTCCAGGAGTCATCTGTCAGTTTCAAGCAGCCTTTACTGGAGAAAGGTCCCTGTTCTATAATGCCGATGTGGGGACACACTCCCCTGTGCGCCTGGTCTGCCCCGGCGGTGGGTTCCTGCTCCCCTCTGGGCTTGGACTGCAGGCCAGAGGGGGTCTGGCGTGGGCGAACTTCCCCCGCTCACCTCTGGCTCCTGAGGAAGCCTTCTGCAGGTAGTCTTTACTGAAGAAATGTCCCTGTTCTAAAATGGTGATGTGGGACACACTCCCTGCGCTTCTGGTCTCAGGCACACTCTTCTGCGCGCCTGGTCTGCCCCGGCTGTGGGTGCTCGCTCTCCCTGTGGGCTCAGACTACTTGTTCGGAAGGGGCCCGGTGTGGGCTAACTCCCCAGCTGGCCACTAGCTCCTTCAGTAGCCTGTGCTGGGGTCAAGTCGCTAGGTGGCGCCAGAGATCTCTCCTAGAGCCCTTGGGGAGCTGATTTTCCACCCCGTGGGACAGGGAGCAGAGCGGGGATGGTAGGGTACACCTCAACGGCTTTGGGGTGCTGTGTCTGCCTTGTGCCCCACCGTCGTGGGGAATCCACGCCCCTAATTTCGTGCCCCAGGTCTCAGTTCCAAAGCCCTCAGTTCCAGGACGCGGGCTGTAGCCCAGATCAGTGGCGCGGGAATGTCGCCTTTTGAATCCCGCTCCCCTGCCTGGGCGCCTTGTTCCTGCTCACTCAGGGAGGGCCTCCGCCCGGGTCTCAGTTCCAAAGCCCTCAGTTCCAGGACGCGGGCTGTAGCCCAGATCAGTGGCGCGGGAATGGCGCCTTTTGAATCCCGCTCCCCTGCCTGGGCACCTTGTTCCTGCTCACTCAGGGAGGGCCTCCGCTGTCTCCCCGCAAGCCTAGGTCGCAGGCGCGGGGACCTGGGCAGCTGCGATCCGGTCCGGATCCGCGCCACTTCCCGCGCAAGCTTACCGGGCGGCCGGGGCTGTGTGCTGGTGCTGGTCTCCTCCTGGGGGCGGGGCTCTCTTTAATGGCGCCTGGAGCTCACCTCCGTGGCGGATCCTGCAGGGTTCGCCTCAGCTCCCGTTCACGGGGTGTGGTGGCTGCAATAGTTCCTTTCCACTCACAGTCCCACTTGCTGCGTCCGTTTTTCTTGTTGGGCGTTTTGGTTTGTTGTTTTCCTCCTCTCTGCCGGTCGGAGAGTGCCGCCTCTGTGGGCGGGGGAGGGGAGCAGGGTTCTGCGCTTCCCTCCCTTCTCGTCCTCTTTTATGGCAACTTTCTTCTTCGGGCAGTTTGCTGGAGTAGTCCGTTTATCTTCCGTGTCCCAGTTCTCACTGGGACCTGCCGCTTTTCCTCCCTATTAACTTTTTTTAATGGGAGATCTTACTCGCAGTGTCTCCTCGCCGCCATGTTGCTCCGCCTACAAATATTCTTTATCCTATGATCTCCCTTAAGAGGTTTATAATTACTGCTTTTTTTTTTTAAGATTTATTTATTTATACAAGCACTGGGTACAGTCAGAGCATGGGAGGGTGAGAGAATTCACCAGAGCAGAGCAGAACAGGCAGACTGACAAAGTACACTGTTGAGGGGAGCAGCGGGTGTGGCAGAAGAGGTCTACATGCCATGTGAGACCCTCGCCAGCGGCTAGGGATTGAACTGGCGCTGCAGAAGCTGCGGGCAGCTTCGTAACCCAGCACTCAACTGCTGTGCCACCGGGGGAGACCCTATAATTACTACTTTTAAATTCAGATTTATGACCCATTTCTAGTAAATGTATGTGTGACTGTTAATTTTTTTCAATTTGGGTAGATTACAGTAATCAGATATTTGTCAAGCACCAGTATGGATGTTTCTGTGAAGATTTTTCAGATGAGATTAACATTTAAATTAGTTGACGCTGATAATGCAGATTACCCTCCATAATGTGGGTGGGTAGGTCTCATCCATTGAGTTGACGACCTTAAAAGAAAAAGACTAATCACCCCAGAAGAAGAAATTCTGGTAGCAGGCTGCCCTTGAGCTTTGAGCTAGAGCACGAACTCCTCCTTGGGGCTCTACTCTGCGGATTCAGGATGCCAGCCATCACAACTCTGGGAGAGCAGATGTCTTAACAATCACGTCTTCCAAGTCATAAAAATGACATTGCTCTCTGTTTAGGTTTTTTGAACTTTCTCTAAACAATGTTCTCTAATTTTCAGTGAAGGTGTCCCTCATTTTATTTCCCAAATATCTATATATTTAGATATAATACATATTATATATACACATACATACATATCTACAGCTATATGGCTCCAGAAAATAAGTCTATTACACTTTTTTAAGATTTCATTTCTAATTCTTTAGTGCTGTTGTATAAAAATACAACCAATTTTTGTGTAAAATCAATGCATTCTGAGGCAGCCCTTCCACCTGCCTGTGATTACCAGGTATTTCTTCTCTCAAAACTTTTCCCTTCTGAAAGCAGCAGTGGAAGGTCTTTGCCTATCTGTGTCTGTCTTTTCCTTTCTTCTTTTCCTAATAAACATTTCCCTTTAAAATTAGAAAATAAAATAAACCATGCATTCTGAGACTTCCTTAATTCACTTATTAGTAGTTTTATGGAATTCTCAGAATTTTTCTATGTAAACTGCCATGACATTCCTAAATTGACAATCTTATTTCTTTATTTCTGATCTTTATTTTTTAATTTTCCTTTCTTTTATTTAAATTGAAATGGCTAGGACAGTCACGACTGAGTAGATGTGGTGGGAGTGGAAATAATATATTTTAAGCCTTAGGAGGAAAGTATTAAAAATTTCACCATAAATTATAATGCTGGCTATAGATTTAGATTTAGTCATTACTTTTAATATTACTTTGTCAAATATTATGAGTGAGTGTTGAATTTTGGCAAATGTCTTTTCTGTATGTGTTAAATGATCTCATTTTTCTCCTTTATTCTTTTAACATTGTGAATTGCCTTTAGAGAGTTTAACCTCCCTTGCTTTCCTGGGAAATCCTTACTTAGTAATGTATTATGTAGTTTGTTAAATTTGATTAGCTAATATTTTGTTAAAATTTGTATCACTGTTAATGAGCTATAGTATCTATCATGGTTTATTTTTATTTTTATTTTTTTAAAGTGACATTGGGGCCTTCCTGGTGGCACAAGGGGTTAAGATGCAACCTACCAAGCTATCAGCAGCCACTGCAGCATGAGTTCATCCCTGGCCAGGGAGCAACCCACATGGTGCAGCAGACCTCTCCTGACTCGGCGGCTGCTCCCCTCAGCCGTGTATTTCCATCCATCTGCCTGTTCTGTTCCCCACTCTGTCTCTGGCGAATCATCTCACCCCCCGCACCTCTGGCCTGTACCCCAGTTCTGGTATGCATAAATAAATCAATCGTTTTCAAAAAATAAAAATGACATTGTACTAGCTTAATGAAACACACTTGGAAGTAATCCTTCCTCTATTTTATTTCTTTTTTTTTTTAAGATTTATTTATTTATATATTTATTTATTTCCTCTATTTTCTAAAAGTTCTTGTATCATTTATTCTTTCAGAGTTTCATCGACTTCTCTGATTAATCTGTCTGGGGCTTGAGTTTTCTTGGTGGGAAGGTTTTTGATAACATGGTGGGAAGGTTTTTAATACTTACAAAGCTGTTCAGAATTCCTTCTTTTAAAAAATCTTCTGCCAATTTTATTTATTTTTTTTGTGGAGCTATAGTTTTCAAAGAATTTTGTTCCAATGGAGAAACTCTTGTACACTGGTTTCTGGTTCTTCTTGCTGTGATGCTGCCTTTCACTTCCCCAGCTCCTTTCTAGATGTGTTTGCATACTCTGGGCACTTATATTTCATATTCTTGGGGGGAACAATGGCTCAAAGATCCTGTCTGTCAACCATCTTCTACTCCTTCACAAATTCTTAACCCCATCCATTAATTTTTGCTTGTATCTTTCTTCCTATTTGAGTCCTCTCCAGTGAGTTTTTTTTTTTAAGGTTTATTTTTTTTATTTACACAATAGCTGAGGTACAGGCCAGAAACACGGGATGTTGAGCAAATTCACCAGAGACAGAATGGGGAGCAGAACAGACAGACCGAAAGCATTGCTGAGGGGAGTGGCGGACGCGACAGGAGAGGTCTGCCACACAATGTGGGAATCTTCCTGGCCTGCGGGAAATTGAACCCACGCTGCAGAGGCTGTGGTCAGCTTCATAGCTCTGCGCTCAACCTGCTTCACCACTGGGGTGAAAAACTCCAATGAGTTTTTAAGCCAATATTGTGGAGTGTTTTGTCTATATTTTATTCTGTTTTTAATGACTTTGGTTTTACAGCCAAGACTTTCATCCGTTTTGAGTTAATTTTTGTGTGTTCTGTGAGAGAGTGATCTAGTTTCATTTTTCTGCATGCTGTCCAGTTTCCACAGCACAATTGCTGAAGAGACATTCCTTTCTCCATTGTGTTCTCTTGCTTTCTTTGTTGTAAATTAACTGTCTGGGTTTATTACTGGGATCTCATTGCTGTTTTA
The DNA here is from genome assembly GCF_964194135.1 of Talpa europaea. Classification (NCBI taxonomy): domain Eukaryota; kingdom Metazoa; phylum Chordata; class Mammalia; order Eulipotyphla; family Talpidae; genus Talpa; species Talpa europaea. Next base: position 49,011,924 of record NC_140080.1, read on the forward strand.
TTGATCTGTATCTGTATGTCTCTTTTTAGTCCAGTACCATGCAGTTCTGATTACTATAGCCTTATAATATAGTTTGAAGTATGGGAATATGATCCCTCCATTCTTATTTTTATTTATCTATTTAAAAAAAAGATTTATTTATTTATTTATACAGGCACTGGGTACAGTCACAAGCGTGGGAGGATGAGAGAATTCACCAGAGCCAGAGCAGGATGCAGAACAGGCAGAAGGACCGAAGTACACTGCTGAGGGGAGAAGCGGGCATGGCAAGAGAGGTCTGCGTGCCATGTGGGACCCGCACCAGCGTCCAGGGATCGAACCAGCGCTGCAGAGGCTGTGGGCAGCTTTGCAGCCCAGTGCTCAACCGCTGTGCCACCAGGGGAGGCCCTATTCTTCTTTTTAGTAGAGATTGCTTTGGGTATTCTAGGTCTCTTGTGGTTCTATATGTAGTTCGATAACATTTGTTCTGTTTCTTTGAATAATTCTTTTGAAATGTTGATAGGAATTACATTGAATCAATACATTTCTTTCATAAAATGGACATTTTAACAATGTTATTTTTCCCAATCCATTTACATGGAATAGCTTTCCATTTCCTTGTCTCTTCTGTTTCTTTTAACAATGTTTTATAGTTTTCATTTTATAATTCTTTTTGTTCCTTTGTTATTCCTTTTAATACTTTTTGATGCTACTTTAAATGGGATTGTTTTCTTGATTTATTTCTCTTGTGTTCATTATTTGCATATAGCAATGCAACAGACTTTTTGTTGATTTTGTATCCTGCCACTTTACTATATGGATTTATTGTTTCTAATCATTTTTTAATTTTTTTTAAAGATTTATTTATTTTATTTTTATATAAGCACTGGGTACAGTCAGAAGCGCGGGAGGGTGAGAGAATTCACCAGAGCCAGAGCAGGGAGCAGAGCAGGCAGAAGGACTGAAGTACACTGCTGAGGGGAGCAGCGGGCAGCAGGAGCGGTCTGTGCTCCATGTGGGACCCTTCTCCGGTGGCAGGGGAGCAGCTGGGGATCAGCTGGGGATCAAACCGGTGCTGCAGAGGCTGCGGGCAGTTTCTCAATAATGGAGTCTTTAAGTTTTCTCTGTATAGTGTCATGTCATCTGCAAATATTAATAGTTTTACCTCTTTTCCAATTTGGATATCTTTTATATCTTTCTCTTTTGTAATTGCTCCAGCTAGGACTTTTAATATATGTTTAACAATAAAGGTGCATATGGACATCCTTGTTGTACACCTTATCTTAGAGGAAAAAAAATAGTTACCTATTTTTTTTTCTGTTCCTATTTTACTACTAGTTTTATTTATAAATAGATGCTTAGTCTTGTCAAATACTTTTTCTGCATTAATTGAAATGATGTGTGATTTTTTTTTATCTTTCCTTTTGTTGATGTGGTGAATTACTTGGTCATTCAGCATATTCAACCAGTCACACATTCCTGGAATAAACCTCATTTAGTCTTGATGTATGATTCTTTTAATGCATGGTTGGATTTATTGTGTTCAGCTTTTGTGAGAATTTTTCTGCAACCAGGTTCATCAGGGATATCGTTCACTAGTTTTCTTTATTTGTGATATCCTTATCTGCTTATGGTATCAGGGTAATGTTGACCTCAAAAAATGTATTTGGGAACAATCCCTCTTCTTCAAAATTTTGCAAGAGTTTGAGAAGGATAGCAATGAGTTCTTTAAAAATTTGATAGAACTCACTAGTAAAACCATCTTGTCGTAGGGTTTTATTTCTGGGAATACTTTTGACTACTGTTCAATTTCCTTGTTGTAATCAGTCTATTTAAGTTGTCTGATCGTGATTCAGTTTTAGAAGGTTGTATGCACCTAAGAACTTATGATTTTCTTCCAGATTTTCCAAGGTGTTGGCAGAAAGACAATTGTAGTCCTTTACTGTATCTCTGTAATGTCTATAGTACTTCTCTTTCATTTTTGATTCTATTTATGAGATTTTATATTATTGAGTTTAGTAAAAGTTTTTATATTTTGCTTGTTTTTCAAAGAAACATCTTTTGGTTTCATTGATCTTTGGAACTGTCTTTGTGATTTTCATTACAATTATTTACACTCTAATTTTTATTATTCTTTCCTTTCACTGAATTTTTGTTTTCATTTGTTCCCCTTTTTCTAGTTCCTAAAGGTTTAATGTTAGGTTATTTATTTGAGCTCTTCCCGTTTCCAGCAGTGCTGTTCAACGTGGTCACCAGGGGCTGGTGTCAGAGACACCAGTGCTACAGCTTTTTGTGAGCTATTGATATAAACCTTTAGCCAATAGCTCTTTGAGACACCAGACTGAGGCTGATGGTTCTCATTACAGGTGATATCTGAGAGGCAGGGCCAAAGGCAGGTGTAGTGGCTAGGTATCTGTAAATATCTTTGGAGGTCTACTGAATCCTAAGGAAGTCATCTGCTGAATATGTCTTTTTTCTTTGGGGCCTGGCTGCTGAGTGCTTCTCCTTTTTTCAGAGGCTGACTGCTGACTCCCTCAAGCTAGCTCTTGCCCTGACTTATATCCTCTTCATGGGTCCCCACCCTACAAGCCTGATTGGACCATTTTCGAAGGTAAGCATCTGATTGGTCTGGTTAGCACCAATCAGCTTACTTCCATTTTCAGTCTGCTTAATAAGCACAAGCCCCTGACTGACAACTGGAAACCTTGAACTTGATTGGTCCATATAGTTTGAATCTGATTTGTCCATTTACAATCCTGGTTCCAGATACAAAATGGAAAGAACCCTTCCCTACCTAGACTGACCTGCACTGAAATCAGGGCAGGCTCATGGGCCAAAGGTTCTGAGGAACCATGGCCAGAGTTGGCTTTAGTAAGGCTGGACGCACCACCTGACATCCCTCAACAGGCTGGGTTTGACAATTTGGGGGTCCCTGCAATAGTGCTGGGACATGGGTCCCAGCAATTGAAGCACAGGCTACTGCTGAGAGCCTGGTTTCAATTTAATTCATGTAGGATATAAAGAAACAAAGGAACAGATAAAATGAAACCAAAATAAACCCTAGAAATCTGACTGCAGAATTGAGGATACCATGGGGATGTGGGGGTAGATAAGAAGCAAAAGAGGGGAGGGGTACAATGGATTATGGTGGAGGGTTATAGGTGTTTTGGTGGTATGGGTGATATGGTAACATATATATAAAGAACTGTAAACTTAGACCTCTAAATCATATATAGTGTTATAAACCAATGTTCCCTGAATAAAAAATACAATTAAAAAATGACTGTCATTCACTTTCTGATATTTATACCTCATATTTTTTTCTTATTTATTTAATTGGCTAGGACCATCAACACAAAGTTGAACAGTAGCACAGAAAGCAGGTGCTCTTGTCTTCTTTCAGATTTTAAAGGAAATGCTTTTGACATTTCAACACTGAGATTTGGTGTATGCCAAAATTGCTCTCTACTTTTAGCTTTCCAAGCATTTATTTAAAAAAAAAATTATGAATGCTTTTGAATTATCCTTTTTGTCAAAAACGAGAGGGATTTTTCTCTTTTTTATCTGAAAGGTTTTATTTAAATTGTTAATCATTTGTATCTTACACATTTTGTAGATCTTCTCCTTTTTTGGACTCAGACTTTTCTTTGTGTGCAGATTTTTAACTCTTCAACACTGAAACTGTGAGTAACATAGAGTTTGTTAATTGAAGAGAAACTGCAGATCACTATGAGATTTCTTTGAAGCTGAGAATTAAAAGAAACCCTCACAGGAAATTCACAAGGAACACTGAGAAGATATATGTTAATACATAACATTTTTGTAGCAATGCAACTATGAATTTCATACTTTTTTTTAAATCTTGAAATGATATTTTATTTTATTTATTTTTTTATAGAGGCATATTTTATTTATTTGTTTATTTGTTTGTTTGTTTTGTTTATACAAGCACTGGGTACAGTCAGAAGCACGGGAGGGTGAGAGAATTCACCAGAGCCAGAGCGGGGAGCAGAGCAGGCAGAAGGGCCAAAGTACACTGCTGAGGGGAGCAGCGGGTGGCAGGAGAGGTCTGCGCGCCATGTGGGACCCTCCTCCGGTGGCTGGGAGCAGCCGGGGATCGAACCGGCTCAGCAGAGGCCGCGGGCATCTTTGCAACCCAGCGCTCAACCGCTGCGCCACGGGGGAGGCCCTTGAAATGATATTTTATAAATGTCAAGGCCATTGTATAAAATTTGTATCTTAAAGGTATTGTTATAGGAACCTACCTTAAAATGACTCATGAATGTATTTAGATATGAAAGTCTCTGATAATTAAAACTGCAGAATGTAGGAAATCCTTAGGGGAGTAGATAGATTATATATCCTCCAAAGAATCCTTTGTAAGTATATTTTCTCTTATTTAGGATTTTGACAGGTTAAAGGTAGTATGCAATTCTCCTTTATGGTGGGATCTCAGATCATATTCTGTAGTAAAGGTTAGGAAGAATTTTAATTGATGGAAATTTAATAGTCTGCCCAAGTAAACCTCACTGGAAGGACAATAAAAACAAATAAATGGAAAAAAAAGAAAAAGGAGCATATTTATAATGAGTGTCATGAGTTTTCTGTTCTGTAAATTGATCAATGTTTGGGCTCCCAGGAATTTTTCTCTAGCTTTACTTTTTAGTTTAAATACCCATCAACTGAAAGCATTATCAGTAATCTGACTTTAACATGACCTTTAAGAATAGCTGAGTATATATGATAAAGACTAGAAAATGGATGATCTACTTTTAATTCTTGTATCTAAAAAGACACTTCAAGTTTAGGAAACCATTCATTGCCATTACATATAACATTTCATTCCTGTGCCATATCTTTGAACAGTAACAGAACTGAGAAACTAAAGAGATGAAAAGATTTGTAATTTCACTCATAACAGCTTGAAATAAGAGAATACAATATGGGAGGGGAGAGTAGTCATACTACAAGTCTGTGATTCTGTGTTCTGGAGGTTTTTTTTTTTTTTTTTTTTTTTTTATCGGTTTTATGCCAGGGAAGATTTTGAAGAGGTAAAGCAAGAAACAGAAAATCTTGAATTTAGGGGACAGCAGAGACAAAGTATTCACTTTGAGTATCTACAGGGGAAAATTGCTAGACTCCATTACTGAAGGAACAGTGAGATGAAAAAGAGGGCCACAACTGCAAGGCTTAGTGTAAAGGGCTGAAGAGCTAGGGAATCAAGAATGAGGGAAACAATCACTACCTTCAAGGCACTCAAAGATTTCTGCAGCCGGGTCCAAGAGAAGAAGAATGTGAACCTCATATATAATTTAAATTTTTAGTAGCCACATTAAAAATATTAAAATCGGTGCACTTGATTTTAGTAATATGTTCTATTTAACCTAAGAATATCACTTAAACATAACCAGTATAACCAGTATAAAATTATGAATGCAGTATTTTACATTAAATAATAGCATTCTTTGAAATTCAGGATGGAATTTACATTTTTGGCATATCTCAGTACAGACTAACTACAATACAGAGGCAAGAGTGTTAACTCACTGGGGGTGGATCTCAGGTGATTTGTGTGAGGGGACAACAATTAAACCAGATTCTGAACAATAGTGCCTCATTACTAACAAGGCAAGTGAATGAGTAGCCTGATTAAAGATGACTCCACTCATTCAACCATTGTTTCAACGTTCCTTTAATGTTTCCAGGTTCCCGGAATACCTAGGGATGTCCTATGATGCAGAGAGGGATGCCTCTCCACTCCTAGACACAGTCTGGTCTGACTTCTTTTAGGGGCTCCAGAATCTTCCCTCACAGCATCCTGCGGCAGCCAGACTTCGCTTCAGACCACTCTTTTTGAAGTGCGGGAAATAGCTATGTATGACTTCGCTCAGTCCTCCAGTAACCCAGAGCAATTCGTTAATGAATTTTACACTATGGCTACTGAAGCTGGGAGAAGAGAACGTGCCCAGGGTCACATGATAGTACACGGACCAGGAGCACTGGACACCAGCGCAGCACCTCCAGTTAGCTGCTGCTGCCCTGGGGATGGGGCTCAACCTATCCTTTTTTTTTTTTTTTAAGATTCATTTATTTATTCATACAAGAACTGGTATACAGGCCAGAGGTGGAGGGGTAGGTGAGAGGATTCACTAGAGACAGAGTGGGGAACAGAACAGGCAGATTAAGTGAAATACACTGCTGAGGGGAGCAGCAGGCGAGTCAGGAGAGGTCTGCTGCGCCATGTGGACTCATGCCCGGCCTGGGATCGAACTCGTGCTGCAGTAGCTGTGGACAGATTCATAGGTTGCGTCTCAATCCCCTGCACCCCCAGAGAGGCCCTCTGCCTATCTTTTTTAACAGGTTGGAAAGTTATGAAATCACTGATTGAGATATCTTCCTGAATATTTTTTCCTAATATTTCCTTTCTGAGGATATTCAATGATTTCCTATTTCTGTCACATGGCCTGCACTTCAAGACGTGCCATGATCTAGCCCCACATTATGAGTCACTTGCTAATGCCCACTGTCTCTGTCTATGCTTATCAGGGACCTCTCCTGAGGGAACATTGAGGAGGTGGAAATGCCTAATGTTGTTAGGCATGTTATGTCCTATTTGTAGCATAAGAGGGCGCTGTTGGCTAAAGAAAGGTTATTTTGATTTAATTAATTTTTTCAACTGTTAATGATGCCTGAAACGGAGAGTGTTTTATGATGTTTGCTTTTGTGGAGTTGTTGATGTTCTTACCACACATCATTTTGTAATTCAAAGTTAGCAACTGAGACATTTATAAATTATTTGTTGAGAATTACATTGTTTTCTTTCTGAATAATTACACACATTTTCATTCTTCAGTAACAACTGTATGTGTATTTCAGAGCAACTTATTTAACATTTTATGCCATATAATATAATATGTGCATACACATGTATGTAACACTTTATATATATATATTGTTTGAATTGTCTTCTAGAAATGTGTCTAATGAAGTGAAAATCCCATTCCTTTCACTTGCCCTTTTATAGAGCTGTTAAAAAGGCCCAATTGTGGAAAAGCTGTTTTTCCATGATGGTGGCTCCAGTGACCGGGACCTCACTCTTTGGCTTGGATTCACCGCAGGCCTGGGAGGGACTGCAACCCAAGAAGGTGTCCCTTCTTGGGGGTGGGTGTTTGTGGGAGGGGCAGGAGTGCACTGAGGACAGCCTAGAAGAAGAAGGCAGAAATCAGAACTAGTTTACCACCAGGTGCTTTGAGGACACAAAACTAAACAGGCATTCACAGAGGCATGGCAGCCAGGTGATCCCAGAAACAGGAAACTTCTTGAGGCGCACTCTGGCCCCATCAGACTGAAGGGAGTGAAGGGCCTGCAGTGAAGGATACAGCTGGGTCGCAGGTTCTCCCTCCTGCTGGACCCTGCCTTTCCCCTGCCTCTCCCCTGCCCCCCACAGCACACCTTCCGGGGGATGCTTCCCTCCCATCCTGGCCTTAGCGGCTCATGCTTGTGCTGGTTCCCACAGCCCTTCCTCTCTATCTTTTCCTCAGATCTGCCGTTTCTTCCTGAAAGCAGCTCATGCCCTTCCATGTCCGTCTAACTCCTTGTACAGGGTGACCAGTGTACCTGACAAGTGGGAGTACCTTAGCGAGGATCTGACCGCAACCACCTGGAGGTGGGGGGGAGTGACTGAGTGGCCGTGGGGCTGCATGCCTGGTACTCAGGGGCTGTGACGCCCTGACCAGCATTCACAAGGTCTCCTGGGACACCATGCAGGGGCCTTCCTCAGTGTTTCACGTCTGTATACTAGCCTCCATGTATTTGTGTGTGTGTGTGTGTATTATTAATATATATCCAAATATATTTTAAGATATATATTTAAGCCTATGTAGGAATATGTATGTGTGTGTATCGTGTTTGTATATTTGGGTATACATGTGCAGGCATGTGTATAAATATATATGGTATGTGTATTTGTGTATATGTGTGTGCACATGAACATATGGTGTGAAAATAGGCAAATGTGGTATATATACATGTGTGTATGATGTGTGTGAATTGCATATATAGCATGCAGTTTTATATGTGTTTGTATATATGGTGTCTGTGAATGTGTTATATGTACACTGTGTGTATTTGAGCATATGTAAATGCAGTGTGTATATATGTGTGTAGACATGTATATGGTATATATGTTTTGTGTTTTGAAATTAGGTCCCTGGCCAGAGCCTGCATTGACCCTCATAGTCCACCAAAGTGCACATGCCACTTTCATCTCTGAAGCCCCAGCATGTTATCCAGTTCTTCTGTACCTCAGTGTCCCGGCATGCAGTGTAGATGTGTGGAGTTGCACTGTACAATAGTGATACTACTAGGACCAAACTCATTAGACTTTTGTGAGGAGAAAATGAGTCAATGTGTGCTGTACATGCCTTCACATACTATGTCTCAACATACGTTGGGTATATAGACAGTTCCTTAAGCTGGCAGTCAAACTTGATCTTCCTCTATTGCTTTATAAATGTATCATCCTTCCTGGTTCCCAAGGCGCCTTGCCATCTCCACTTCTCACTTTTCTCTCCCCCACTTGTCTGCCTCTTCCGTTCTTGCTCTTTCAAGCTTTCCCCCATGCCACCTTACTCAAGGCCGGCTCTGCTTCCCCTGGTTAAGAAGGTGCCTCTGCTTTCACTGCTCCTATTGTCTGGAATATTCTTTTTTTTTTTTTTTAAGATTTATTTATTTATACAAGCACTGGGTACAGTCAGAAGCACGGGAGGGTGAGAGAATTCACCAGAGCCAGAGCGGGGAACAGAGCAGGCAGACTGACGAAACACATTGCTGAGGGGAGCAGCGGGTGAGACAGGAGAGGTCGGCTCGCCATGTAGGACCCTCACCCGGTGGCCGGGGATAGATCCAGTGCTGCAGAGGCTGCGGGCAGCTTTGCAGCCCAGCGCTCAACTTCTGCACCACCAGGGGAGGCCCTGTCTGGAATATTCTTGAGACAGTTGCCATATTGTATCTTTTACCATGTTTTTTGGGAGGTATTCTATTTTCCGTCATAGGTTGCTCATTTCCTTACTAGGTGTTCTCCAAATATTTGAGGTTTATATCACTAAGCAAGACCAGGAAAATATGGTGTGGTGCTTACACAAATCTGCTTAAGGTTTGAAGATGGTTCTCATGGTTTTTGATATTCAAAATCTTCCAAGTTCTAGATAGGCCTGAATTGGTCAGAGGCACACCTGACAGTTCTGAGATTCCACTTTATTTTTGAATTTTTTTTTCCGAAGGTAGATTTTTTTTTTTAAGATTTTTATTTATTTATTTAGGCAAGAACCTGGGTACAGGCCAGATCCGCAGGAGGGTGAGAGGATTCACCAGAGACAGAGCGGGGAACAGAACAGGGAGACTGCAGCTGGCGCGGCAGAAGAGATCTGCTGCACCATGTGGGATTCTCCTGGCAGGCTGGGATCGAATCCATGCTGCAGAGGCTGTGGACAGCTTCAACCGCCTGCACCACCAGGGCGGCCCAGATCCCTCTTTACTTCAGCGTAGGCAGGCTCTGTCTGTTCATGGTTCCCAATCTGACCTTTCCTCACAATTCCATCGTGTCTCCCCCAGGCACAAGAAGACCCCAGGGTTTCTCTCCTTCTCATACTGATTTAGTTGTTAAAGATTAAGACATAGATCCACATGAATAAATAAATCTAACAAAGTAGTTATTATGTCTTTTAATTTCAACCAAGTTACAGAGGCTGTAAACTTACTACATACAGCTCACATATAAATACACACACATATCTATATTTTTATTCATATTCATATCCAGGTTTATTTCTATCATTTCTACCTATATCCTCTATATCTATATATTTAATTTCCTCTTAATTAAAAATATTCCTGGATTATCGTTGCTAAAAACATATAAACTTGAATAAAATAGCTCAACATATCCAAGAGTCTCAAAAGGTTAGAAAAGGAAACATATTCCTCCCCTTTTTTTCAAAATCTGTGATTAATCCTAGGAAATGCCTGGATACTTCTTACTTCCTGGGATGACTCTGGAAATTAGCAAAGTGACTTTTTTCTGAAACAGTGCAGTTACTTCTTGGGGTCTCGGAGCTTATTTTCTGAAAACTGTTGCTGTTTGAAAGGCGTATTCATATTTGAGACTTGAAAACTCATCTTGATATTGGGCTTCCTGCCTTCTCTGAGCCACTTTGGATCTCCCCATCTCCGTAAAAGGTGTCACTATTAAATAGTCACATACTTTGGACCCTCAACCTTGTTACCTTCTGTTACCAGGCTCTCCAACCCTCCAACCCCACCAGCACATGCTTACACATTTGCAATACTCTAACTCCCAGCTACAGAAATTGATGTAAGTCCTGCCCAAGTGCTCTGACTCTTGGCAGAGAATCCACACTGGATATTTAACCCTAGAATCTGCTTTAACTTCAGCACATCTCTGCTTAGCTCCTGGATGTGGCCTCTCCTACCATATCCTAACAGTGTTTGATTTTCAAAATCTTCCTAGTTGTAATTAGACCTGGGTTGGCCAGAGGCACACCTGACTGCTCTCAGAGGGTCCACTTCAGTTTAGGAGGCAACATCTGCAGAACACAAGAAAGGGAGAAACATTTAATATCACACATCTTTATTACTAAAACCATGCCCCCAAATTAGAATTACTAAAAGATTCTACCCCATCTAGCATGCACATAAGCCAGCCTTTCTTTTTCACAAGGGCTTCCTGCCAATCATGGCTAAGCTACAGCAATAATTTGGTTTGAATGATTTAATTTTTCCAAAAGAGATCTCATATTTAAGTCTTTAGATTTTCTTTTTTGAACTGGTTGTATCTCTGGAAATAATTGTGCTGCTCTAGGTGCTCCTGCTTTGAAGCTCTCCAATGCCAGCAACCTGTCTTTATCTCCAATATTCCATATTTATGTCCTTTGGAATAAATTATTGCTGTTATTGGTTTAATAAAATTGTTTGGAAGCATTAAAGTCTTAGATGCTGAATTCCCTTTGTATTACATATCTAACAATTGATTTTAATACGATAGTAGATTCTATTCCTCTTTGAATTTTTAATTGTGAGAGATTTCAGATAGTATTGCCATATTTAATGGCACTACAGAAGTGAGTGTGTGCACTGTGACTGCTGTTGGGGCCCATTTTATCTTACTCCTATAGTTATAAGAGACTGATTCTTCAAACAGTATCAAAAGTGCAGCCCAAAAGTGAATAAAAGAATGCAATTAAGATGTTGATAGATCAGTGACACGCACATGAAACATTTTTCAAATCACATTCCAAAAGTATGTGCATGTTGGTTTCAAAAGGTTGAGTCAATTAGGACTTGAGTTTAGTTGCCAGTAACTGAAAATCTGAGAGCACAGAGGCTTAAATCAAATCAGGGATTCATTCCCTCTCATGTAGCTAGTCTGTGCTGATATTACACTTCATAATATCATAATAAATCCAAGTTTGTTATAATTTTCCCCTTTGCTTATCTGTTTCCTCATGTTCATCAGAGAAGAAAGGGAAGCTCAAAAGTCAAAAATGATGTTAATTGTTCCATGAATGAATTCCCTCTACACATTTTGACCAGAACTCTGTCAAATTACTACACTAGCTGCAAACAAGGCTGCCCATGTAAATTTTAGCCAGTTGCATGGCACCCCATCTGAATAGTGGGCCCCTGTTGGTATGGATGGAGGGAGGGGACAAGGGATTTGGGGCAGGCAAATTGTTATTTGCCATCAAGACTTCTCAGAATAGGGCCTCACCGGTGGCGCAATGGGTTAAGTATAGGGCTGTGAAGCTGTCTGCAGCCTCTGCAGCAGGAGTTTGATCCTGGCTGGCCAGAGAGATACCCACATAGTGTGGCAGACCTCTCCTGTCTTGCCTGTGGCTCCCCTCAGCAGTGTATTTCAGTCCGTCTGCCTGTTCGGCTCCCCGCTCTGTCTCTGGTGAATCCCCTCGCCCTTCTGCGCCTCTGGCCTATACCCCAGTTCTTGTATAAATAAATACATATTTTTTAAAAAAAGACTTCTTGTGCCTCCCTGGTGGTGCAAGAGGTTAAGACACAACCTATGAAGCTAGCCGCAGCCACTGCAGCACTAGTTCAATCTGTGGCCAGGGAGGTACCCACATGGCTCAACAGTGTATTTCAGTCAATCTGCCTGTTTTGTTCCCCACTCTGTTTCTGGTGAATCTTCTCCCCCCCACAACTCTGGCTTGAACTCAGTTCTTATATGCATAAATAATTTTTTTTTTTAAAAAAAGACTTCTCAGAATAGTGAATATAATGATGTGCAGTATTCCTCTATCTTCACAGGGAGCTCAGCAGGCAATGTGTCTCCAGGTGATTTAACTTTGCTGTCCTTTATCAGTGGCTTCACATAGAATGAGTCTTCTCTGGAACAAATTACAGAAAATTCTGCTTCAGCCATATCTTCTTATTATAGAAGCACATGTATATTTCTGTGTCTACTCCAGGCTATAAGGACTATTCAGAATCCAGCCAATATTTAAGTTTTTGAGTAGAAAAACTGAAGCAACAAAAGTTGAAAGGTAACTTGGCAAGCTGGTTACTGAGAATAACCCTCTATTTTTTGGATTGAGATGATCCTGTTAACGATAGTTGTCCCAAATAATCTCTCCCCTGCTCTCTGTACCTCTTGATCCAGGGCTGGCCTTGTTCCTATAGTCCAACCTGACCCCACCCTGTCACAGATCAAACTCTTTGGGTGAGAGTGTAAGGAGAGTGCAGCTGGAATCTGCCAAAGGAGGGACTCCTTTATTGTTTATTGCCCTGTGTAAACTCAGTCTCCTCCCCATGACCTCTGAAAGGGTTACCCAGCCCTGTAATTAGCCTTTACTCACATTTCATAAACAAAACAGGCTAATTTTTTATTACATTCATTGATATAGAAGAAGAACACTTTTATGATTGTGAAATGTCCTTTATAGTTGTCTGATCCTGGCCACTGTATACAATGGTAGTTCTCTGTAAAGGTTGGTAGCTGAAAGCTGCATTCTCAGATTTCATGATCTACATGTCTGAGTGACAACTTCTCCATCACACAATGGTTGATGCGCTGGATGGTCTCACTGTGAGAGGAGATTAGGAGGACACTCCAGCTACTTGGAGTCCCCATGTTTGGCAGATTTCATGGTTATGTGGCCATGAGGTAGCAGTGCTGGTCAGAGTTGTACAGCATTCCTGGACCCAATTGCAAAGTGGGTGTGTAGAGGCTTCCCACATCACCAGGGTGTCAGAATTCAATTCAATCCTGACACTACCCAGAGATATTGTTAGGGGAGAAAGGATGTCCTAAAGCTAATTCCATACAGGCTTTGTGGACTCCACCCCCACTCCAGACTAAAGCCATCAAGACATTGAGAAAGACAAATCCCATCACCACCAAAGGGAAGGTGGCTGGAACCTGAGGGTGGGGTTAAGCAGCCAGGTGTGGAATAAAACCACACACGTGGGCTTTGGGGATGTTCCCTTTTTAGCTCTCCGCCAGCTGGCAGTGCTTGGCCAGCTCTGAGAGTGCCATTGGGTTTCCAGGTTGGCGGATCGGGTAGGACGCATTAAAGACTTTATTTCCCTATTTTCTCCCTGAGTTGTAAATTTCCTCATTTCACTTTCCCTTGTAAATAAACCTTTTATTAACCTTTTGTGTGTGCCTGTAGTGGAGTATTAATAAGTCCCTTTTAAGTGCGCGGGTGTGGACCCAAAGTCAGGTAACCCGTTTTATATCGGGGCTGCTTTATATCGGGGTTGCTCTGTAACAATATCATCAGATTCCACAGGTTAAAGGCTCAGCCTCCCAGGGTGCTGGTCTCAAACCTAGGTTGTCATCTGTGCTTCTGGCCAACCAACTACTGATTGATTTGCACAGACCCCCTCCTTAGACTTGAGGTGACGGTTCCAAGTTTGGGTTATTACTGTCTTTTTTATTTCTAGTTCATTTATTTCTGCTCTGATTTTTATTATTTCCTTTTAAAAATTTTATTATTTCCAAAGGAAACAGCTTTTGTTTTCACATTTTTTTCTGACCTACTGATAGAAAGCAGAGATTCCCAAGACCCACCTTCAGATTAGATTAATTTGTTAGAACTCAGGAAAACTGCTTACTCACTAGATCACCGACTTATTGCAAAGGCTATAACTGAAGAACAGCCAAATGGAAAAATGCACAGGGCAAGGTGTAAGGAAGTCCTTACCTTTCTAGGGACTCCACTCTTCCTCAAATTCGCTACATGTTCAGTCTCCCAAATTCCCTCCTTTTGGACTCTTATGGAAGCTTCATAAGCACGATTGATCAAATCACTGGTTATTGGCAGTTGATTCTACCTCTAGTCCTTTGCCACTCCCTAGAGTGGTCTGGGGATAGGACTGGAAATTCCAACCCTCTAATTATCTGGTTGGTTTCCCTGGAAACCAGCCCAGGTATCTAGGTGCTTCCCATAAGTTGTATTCATTAACATAACAAAAGACAACTTTAATACTTTCCCAGTTAGGAAATTCCAAGACTTAGGGGCTGTGAGTCAGGAAATGTTGACAAATTCCAAATACACATAAAAAATAATTATTTTCCATTTATCTCCAGTTTTTCAAAGATTTTCATCTTTGAAATCTTATCAAATGCTTTCTCAGTCTCTTTTGATGTGATCATAGGGTTTTCACTTTTTGTTGATGTGGTGAGTCACATTGATTGATTTTCTAATGTTGAACCATCCTTGTGTCCCTAGTTTAAATCCCACTTGACCATGATGTATAATCCTTTTAATGCATTGCTGGATTCGGTTTGCTAAGATTTTTATTGAGGATTTTTGCATCTGTGTTCATTAGGGAGATTGGTCTGTAATTTTCTTTCTTTGTGTTGTCTTCATTTGGTATTGCATTAATGTAATGTTGACCTCATAAAATGTATTTGGAAGTATTTCTTCTTTTTCCATTTTTGAAAGAATCTGGGCATGTTAAGAATTAGTTTGTCTTTGAAAGTTTGGTATAACTCACTTGTGAAGCCATCTGGCCCTGGATTTTTGTTTTTTTTTTTTTTTGGAGAGTTTTGATTACTGTTTCAATTTCCTTCCTTGTAATTGCTTCTCTATTCAGTCATGGATGATTGTATAACTAAGAATCTGACCATTCTTAGGTTGTTGAACTGGTTTGCATATAAATGTTCATTGTAATCTCTGATTATTCTCTGCATTCTTAGCCTAGCTAGAGGTTTGTATACTTTATTTTTTTCAAAGAACCTGCTTTTGTTTTCATTGATCTTTTGAACTGTCCTTTTTTATTTCTATTTAATTTATTTTTGCTCTGATTTTTATTATTTCCTTTTTTATATTATTATTTTCAAAAGAACCAGCTTTTGTTTTCATTGGTCTTTTGAACTGTCCTTTTTATTTCTATTTCATTTATTTCTGCTCTGATTTTTATTATTTTCTTCCTTTTACTGACTTTTGGAGTTCTTGTTCTTTTTTCAAGTTTGTTAACCTCTTCACTAAATGATGTTTAACAAACTGGACTGCCACGTGCAAAAGAATAACATCAGACCACTATCTCACATAATCAATTTAAAGTGGATAAAAGACTTGGATATAAGTCCTAAAACCATAACATATATAGAAGAAAACATAGGCAAAAAACTCCATGACATAAACTTCAGAAACATCTTTGAGGACTCATCTTAAGCAGCAAAGAAAACAAAGGAGAATATAAAAAACTGGACCAACATCACACTAGAAAGCTTCTGTATAACCACAGAGACAGTAATCAAAACAAAAAAAACACCCTACTGAATGGGAGAAAACAATTGCCCACCATACATCCAATGAAGGACTGATATTGAAGATCTACAAAGAGCTTATATAACTCAACACAAATGAGACAAACAACTAATGAAAAAATAGGCAGAAGAGCTAACTAGCACTTCTTCAAAGAAGACATGCAGATGGTCACAAGCATGTGAAAAAATTTTCATCAAATTTATCATCAAGGAAATGCAAATCAAACCACGATGAGATACCACCTCATGCCTGTGAGAATGGCCCATATTAAAATAACTAAAACCATGTGATGGCAAGGGTGTGGATAAAATGAAACCCTCTTACACTGTTGGTGGGAATATAGACTGGTCTGGCCCCTAAGGAAAGCTGGGTGGATGTTCCTCAAAACACTAAAAATGGATGAGCCATGTGACCCAGTAATCCCACTTTTAGATAACTACTCAAAGACTACAAAAACATTAATTCAAAAGGAAACCTATACTCCTATGTTTATTGCAGCACTATTTACAATAGCCAAGATATGGAAACAACCTAAATGCTCCTAAACATATGAGTGAGTTAAGAAGATGTGGTATATATGCACAATGGAATACAACACAAAGATCAACAAAGATAAACTCATGCCATTTGTAGCGACATGACATGGGTGGAGCTGGAAGAGATTATGCTAAGCAAAATAAGTCAGAAGGATAAAGATTAATATCAGATGGTTTCATTTACATGTGGGATATGGAGAAAACAAACACAAGAACAGACAAAGACAAACATTGAAAGCTGACTATTTATCTGAGGCTTCTAGGAGTGGAAGGGGAGTGCGGGGAAGGTAAAGGTAAAGGGGAGAGGGTGAAAATAGGAGTGGCAAGAGTTTGTTGAATTATGACTTAGGTTTCCCCAGGGGGATGTGGTGGGATGGGAGCAAAGGGGAGAAGGGGCTCCAGTGGAGGATTGCTGGGGCTTTTGTGGTGGGTGTGGTGACCTGACATACAATTGTAGAGGTGTAAACGTATACCCCTAAGACATACTGTGATGTAAATCAACATTACCTCAATAAACATAAACTTTACAAAAAAGAGAAGTAATTATGGTGATCTGAATGACCAAATATATGCTTTTTATAAGTCAGAAAGTCACAGTTAATGGAGATGAACAGAATGTTTAAATTGAGACTTTATGTATATGAAACACACAGTACTACAGTGTCAATTCAACACAGTAGGGATCAGAATAATCCTGCATCAAAATTTATGTCATTTGTTGGAGATGACATAACTATTTCAGGCTGTATAAGCTCAAAATGTTGTTAGGGAAAATAGCCACTTCTAATGAGATTGTTATTACTAAATATTTCAAAGTGGATCATATTGTAGATAATGTGTTTCTCTAAAAACTTTCCTCTGAGACCTGGAACAGGAAATTGTTCTGAACATTTATAACTGATCAGTAGATTGGAAACTATTTATCAGTTTTGTCTATTTAATATGAGTATGCTAATTCTATTTACATCTAAAGGATCATTAATTGCTAGAGCCTGTATCTAAAATTGCATTATCCTATATCTATTCATTCATTTATTTATTTAGTTAAAGATTTGTTTATTTGTTCATTCATTTATTTATTTATTTATTTATTTATTCATTCATTTATTTATTTATATAAGCACTGGGTACAGTAAGAAGTGCAGGAGGGTGAGAGGATTCACCAGAGACAGAGTGGGGAGCAGAACAGGCAGACTGATAAAACACACTGCTGAGGGGAGCAGCGGGCGGCAGGAGAGGTCTGCGTGCCATGTGGGATCCTCGCCCTGTGGCTGGGGATCGAAACGGCTGGGGATCGAAACGGCTGGGGATCGAAACGGCTGGGGATCGAACCGGCGCTGCAGAGTCTGAGGGCGGCTTTGCAGCCCAGCACTCAACTGCTGCGCCACCAGGGGAGGCCCTATCCTATATTTAACAAGTGAAATTACTTCCTAATGTCAACTCAGTGCTTGAACTCCTCTAAAGCAGAACTGTTGTGAGAGGGGTCATCGACATAGTGAAGAATTATTGTCTGTAGAAGATCTTTTAGGGATGTTAAAATAATGGACAGTGCAAAATAATGGACAATCCAGTAAAATTTTATGAGGTTCCTGTGACAGCTGTGATAAATTGTCATAAACTTGGTGTCTTCAAACAACAGTTTTAAAAATTATGGAGGTCAGAACTCCAAAATCAATATTACTGGCCCAAAATTAAGGAGTTGGTAGAATTAGGCTTTGTCTGGAGGTTCTAGAACAAAATTCATTCCTTGCTTCTCCAGCTTTTGGTGGCTGCTTGTGTTCCCTGACTCATGCCACATCACTCTAATCTCTGCCTGAATTTTCACTTGGTCTCCAATTCTGTCTGTATCAAATCTTCCCCTGCCTCTCTGTTAGAAGGATACTGTGCTTGCACTGAGGGCCTCCTTGGATAATTAAGGAAAATCTCGCCATCTCAAGATCCTCAATTAATTAATTAATTAATTAATTATTAAAAGATTTATTTATTAATGCATACAAGAGCTGGGGTACAGGCCATAGATGTGGGGGGGTGAGAGGATTCACCAGAGACAGAGTGGGGAACAGAACAGGCAGACTGACTGAAATACACTGCTGAGGGGAGCAGTGGGTGAGTCAAGAGCGCCATGTGGGTTGCTCCCTGGCAGGCCGGGGATTGAACTCATGCTGCAGAGGCTGTGGATTGCTTCATAGGGCTGGGCTTAACCCCTTGTGCCACCAGGGAGGGCCAAGATCCTCAATTTAATCACAACTACAATGATCATTTCTTTCCATTTCAGCTCCTAGGGGTCAGAGTGTTCAAATATTTTGGGAATGGGGTGGGATCATTTTTAGCCTTCTACAAAAGCAAAACTTGGTAAAATTTGGTTATAAAGAGTGGAAAGGAAGATGAAATCCATAGCTTTAGGAGCTCTGAAGTCTTTATGTAGGAATCCCTATAGAATTTCAAGTTCGTATTATAACAGATTCTTAGTTAACCCACTGTACTTGGAATGGAATCTTGCCCCATGTTGGGAATTGATATGTCCTTTCAAAGGATGATTCTGATGGAAATATTTTACTGGTGTCATTAAGATGTCATCAAATCCTGGGTGAAACTTCCTTGGGTGATTTTATGTTGGATCAAGTATCATTTTTCAAAGTAGAGATTCCTGGCAAATTTTAGGACTCTGAGAATCCCTGAAGCCATTCCATGATTCATAGGTATGTCTTCAGGGACCACAGTGTTTTATGATGACCTGAAGGTTATTGGAACTGAGAAAAAAAAGAAAAAAAAATTCTATCTTGCTTATAAGAAAATGCTAATTCACTTTCAGTATAATGACTACTTTTGGTTATGGAAGATAATTTGAGTGATTTAAGCTATTACAATACTTTACAATTACCATATGATCAGTATATATGACTAAAACTATTATTTTTCTCCATTTAATTATTTAAATAGTCACTTCTGGTGAATTTGTTATTGCTAAGTCCATTGAAATGGGATTTCTCAATTATTTAATTAGTCTTTTTTGTTTGTTATACCAGCTTGTATAGTTTGTGAAACATTTTATGAAAGTATGGATATACACTTAATGATACATTTTCTCTGATAAGTGTTATTTTTATTATGTCTTTAAGAAAGATAAAGAGTATAAAGAGGGGATGATTATGTATACATATATCATTATTATATGATGATGCATTTATAGCAAAAGATGTGTTATCTGGCTCTTTACCAACATTTCTGTGAAAGAATTGTTATTATGGCTGGGTCTCATTCTCCAATTTTATAGTTAAGATATCCTTTTCTCTGCTAGTAGCTTAAATACAAATTGATGACAGAACTGGCTGTTAGTATAGAGTAGAAAAAAAACCCATCTAATTTATTTATGAAATTGTTCTCCATGTAGGAACTATCTTCATGTCGAGCCTAAGGGCAACATCATTCAGGGAACTGCTGTGGTCCTTGTTTAAGAACCAGGGAATTTTAGAGCAGAAGCTGCATAAGAGTGTGTCTTCCAAATATTTGTAATGAGTAAACAGAGGGCTGTTTTTCCAACCTAGCATGCCTTTTTAGTGGAGGGACACATTTCTAGAATCCAGAGTTCTTAAAAACCCATTCAGCGTTCTCTGTCCTCATTATATCATTTTATTATGGTGGGATAGTGTTTCTCAAACTCTGTACCATGGGTTTTGGTTCATCTCAGATTTTCACAGGATTATTGCTTAATTTAGAAAATGTAAATGAATGAAAGATAATCTTAACTAGTATCTGTCAGGGCCATGTTGAACCCAAATGTGGAATGACGTGATGTAGGGGTGACTTGTATGAGTAAGTAGCATGTTTTCAGCTAATACTATGGGAGGCTTGTGTGTTAGTTGGAGGCAAACTGGAATGAAACAGAAATAACTTACATTGTAGCACAGAACTGAAGTTGACAGTGTTAAAACTGTTGTTGAATTGTTTGTTATTGTGATTTGTTTGAAGCTTTTGAGTAAGCCATCAAAACCTTTGGTATTTGAAAATATGATGAGAAGAGAAGAACATGGAGAACTATGAATGAGGCATGCGTATTTTGAAGACAGTTCAGGCACCTTCCAACTCTGAAGTCCATGAGGCTAGAATTTTTAGGCATGATGGTATGGCATGTTGGCAATGTAAATGAGAAAACACAACCACAGAGATTTATTATGCAACTAACTCTAATTCACTCCTATTGGAAAACAAAGCCTTTCATACTGTGTGTATAATTTCATTGCACAACATCAGTGACAGTTAATATTTTCTTACATTATTTCAGTAAACCAGTTTGGATTATTGTTTCTTTTTTTCTTTTAAAGATTTATTACATTTATTTTTGCATACAAGAACTGGGGTGTAGGCCAGAGGTGTGGGGGTGGGTGGGTGGTAGGAGTCACCAGAGACAGAGAGGGGAGCAGATCAGGCAGATCTACTGAAATACACTGCTGAGGGTAGCAGCAGGCAAGTCAGGAGAGGTCTGCTGCACCATGTGGGTCAGCTGCCTGGCAGGGGTTCGAACTTTTGCTACAGTGGCTGCTGATGGCTTCATAGTGCTGAGACTTAACCCCTTGTGCCACCAGGGAGACCCTCTATTGTTTCTTTTTTAATGAATAAGTTGAGACCTAGAAAATTAGTGACTTGGAAATGATAGAATTGCATAATAGATTCTACTTCCAGACTGGTTTTCTTAGCCCTACTCCTTACTACCTTGCACTTGATAACATTTTAGGAGAAAATGTTTGCAACACTCTCTACTGTTCAATTTGAATGTGTCACTCCCTGATTTCAGATACCCTGAAGTAAAAGCTACTCATTGCAACGCATGTTGAATTGGCAAGAATATTTTGTGCAAGTTTGTGCTGATAAAACTCTAACATTGGAATATAAGGCATTGCCACAATATAATAAAGGCCATATATTATAAGCCCACAGCCAGTATAACACTTAAAGGTGAAAAATTGAAAGCTTTCCCTTTAGGATCAGAAACAGGACAAGGATGCCCACTGTAATCACTTCCATTTAATCTAATATTGGACATTTTGTCAGAAGTACTAAACAAAAACAGGAAACAAAGGGACTCCAAGTTGGAGAAGTAAAACTATCACAATTCACAAGCAATATATTATTACAGATAACTGCAAAATATTTGAAAAAAATAGATGAATACAACAAAGTGGCAGATTACAAAATTAACGTACAAAAATCAGCAACATTTTTAAAAATTACACTCATGTTTAATAGTGGTAATCACAGGAGAGGAACATTTGCACTTACATCAATAAATTTAGGGGAAATGAATTATATTAATATCTTTTATGTATTTCTAAAATATCCCTTTGAAATATTCATTTTATTATTAATTAATTAATTTATTTTTAATGGCATGTTATTTTGCATTCCTCATTTGCTTTTTCACAATATAGGATTTTCCCCCCAGGTGTCATCACCATAGCTTTCCCATAGTCCTCCACCATAGTCCATTTAACTCTAGATCCATTTTCTCCTTTCCCTCTTTTCTACTCTCCCCTCTTCGTTGCCTCAGATGTATGGTAAGATTTCAAGGGTTGGTTTTAAAGTTTGACTTTCTCTGGCCTTCTGTTTGATTTCTCTTTAGTCAACCTAAAGGTAAAATCATGTGGCATTTATCTTTTTCCTTCTGGCTTACTTAGGATAATCTCTTCCAGTCCCATCCATGTTGCCACAAATGGTATGAATTTATCAAATGACTGTTAAATAGTATTCTATTATGTATCTATGCTACATTTTCTGGATCCACTCATCTGTTCTGTGGCCAGTTAGGTTGTTTTTATCTTAGCTACTATAAATAGTGCTGCACAAACACATGAGTATAGTTTCCTTTCAAATTAGAGATTTTAGTTATTTTGGTAGATACCTAGGAGTGAAATTGCTGGATCATATGGCAGATACATTTTTAGTTTTTTGAAGAATCACTTCTTTCCACAGGGGCTAGGCTAGTATACATTCACAGCAATAGGGTAAGAGCGTTCCTTTTTCTCCACACCGTCACCAGGACTTGTTTTTATTTGTTTGTTTGTTTGTTTATTTATTTTTTATATGGAGCATTCTCATGGATGTGAGGTAGTATCTCATTGTGGTTTTGATTTGCATTTCCTGAATGATAAGTGATACATCTGTTGGCCGTCTGTATGTCTTCCCTTTAGAAGTGCCTATTTAATTCTTCTGTCCATTTTTTGATTGGCTTGCCTTTTTTGTTGCTGTTGTTGTTGAGTTGTATAAGCTATTTGTAGATCTTTTATATCAGTCCCTTGTCAGAAATATGGTATGCAAATATTTTCTCCCATTCAGTAGGATGCCTCTGTGTTAAAAATCATTTACATGTGGGGAGGGAGGAGCATATGTGAAGATTAAAAAAAGACATCCTACTGATTGGGAGAAAATATACACATAAAATATAACTGACAAGGAGTTAATATCTGAGATATATAAAAAAGTTAGTTAATTCAGCAATAGAAAAACAAAGAACTCAATTAACAAATTGGCAGCAGATATGAACAGACACTTCAAAGAGGGTAACCAGAAGGCCAGTAGATGAATGAAAAAAAATGCTTATCATTGCTTCTGATAAGATAGATGCAAGTTAAAGATCACAAGGAAATTCCATTATCATACCTTTAAGAATGTCAAATAAAAGATAGATGTCCCCAACAACAAGTGCTGGAGAGGATGTGGAAAAAGAGGAACGCTATTACATTGTTGATGGGAGTGTAAATTGGTAGAGCCATTATGAAAAGTGATGTGTATTTACCTAAAAAAATAAAAATGGAAATACTATGACTCAACAATCCTACTCTAGGAGACAACTATCCAAAGGAAATGAAATAATCAGTGCAAAATATAGAGGCTCCACAATGCTTATTGCAGCACTACGTATAATAGATAAGACATGGAAGTAGGTTAACTGCCCAACAGAAGACTGGGTAAAGATGTGGTATATCCATACTACAGAATACTATTCAGCCATAAGGACAGATGAAATACAGTCCTTTTCAGCAAAATGGAGGCAGTTCAAAGGAATTTCTTATAGTAAAGCAAATCAGAATGACAAAAACAAATACTGAAATTTACATAGTAGATGATAAAATAAAATACAAAAACTAGTCAATATAAATAAATGAAGTAAGGACTGATATTGGGAAGGAAGTAGGAGGAAGGAAGGGATGGGGGTATAACAGATGGTGGTTGGGAATTAAAGATGAAAACAAAAAAAATAAAGATTTTTAGAAAATCTACAAATGGTGTATTCTATGTTTCCTTGTATTCAACATTATTTAGGGAGAAGTCTGTGTTGGGGCAAGGTCTGGGCCCAGTCCTACATGTGCTTGTACAGGGATGAAGAAGGATGAGTTTCCTTAGTGAGCACGGTAGATATCAATGTTGACTACTTTATATTATGCTGAAGCAATGTGGATAGAAATGTTGAACTTGCTTTTATGTAGAAGCAGATAAAGGAGTGTATATAACACATACGATGTTTAAGAAGAAAAGAGTTGAAGAGCTCATTTGGTAAAGCATTTTGAAGCTTGGAGTTTCCTCCTTTTTGTCTCTGGAAGCCCCCACTTTTGAGAGTAACACAAAAAGTTTGACTTGCATATTTACTACTTTGTATATTCCTATGTGTACTGACAACCAGCTTAGGAGCTTTGTTCTGAACCACAGGAAACCCAATGTCAGTCTGAGTGTGGTCACACAGGCAGGCTGTGTTAAGTTCAGATGTTTATAGAAGATTCCAAATTCTGCATTGATGTGTTCATGGAGGTAGGATGTGTGAGCTTGTTTGTTGTGATGGTGTGACCACAAGAGGCTAATCAGCAGATCTCTCTTGGACCAACAGGCCATCATGTTAACAACTTGGTGAAGAACAATGGGCTCATTGTAATGGAGTTCTTAGGGAAGCACTCCAGAAAAAGGCTCATTTGCCAACACATTGAATTTATTCTGTCTGAGAGTCTCTTCACTAATTAGCTAAGTGAACTTGGGAACTGCATCCAACTTTCCTCATTTGGAAAATAAGACTTTTGGCAGAGTTGCCTCCTAAGGTAACTTTTGGCTCTAACATGATGTTGTTCTAAGAGATCATGGTGGTTTCATGGGAAATATTTTCTTCAGCCTAAACAGACAGTTCCTGAAAAGAAGCAAATTGAGTTTTTCCGTTTCGTATCCTGAACAACTAATTCTTTCATTCTTTCAACCTTAGAAAAGAAATGAAACTACATGTCACAGAATGTTCACACTTTAGCTAAAATAGTATTTATTGCATTCAGCCCAGAGAAAGCCTTACTATCAACAAATTTATTATCATAAAGTTGTACCTATTTTATAAAACTCTTCCTATCTATGTAATATTTGCTCTTTCTCATTCTGAATCTGGGTTATTTACAATTTCTCTCAGTGGTCCCACCCTTCAACTATTTTGGAATCCCCAATTTGACTTACAGGATTGGATTTCTTTGAACTTGAAACTTATGTTAATGGTTTCTTATGCTGTTACTCTGTCTTTGGGCTTCATTGTTATGCATTCAGTGATTTGAATATTTAATTAGGAATAACTTCCCTAGACTTTAATTGCATACCTTAAGCCCCAATTCCATCTAAGGATGATGTCAATACAGTGTTATAAAGAAAGAGATGAAGACAAAAAAGCCTTATATTTTTCTTTTTGTAAGGCCCCATAAGGTGGACCTTTACACTCTGACAATGCTTCCATGTGGAGACATACTCAACATTCAGTGTTGTTGCTAAAGTTCTGTCTATTACTGCCCTGGAACCAAGCCTGGAGGAGCTGAGACTGTTGCAATGTTATTTGGACATGTGGCAGTAAGGATCAAGGTGTTTTCCCTGTTGACTCAGGTCACTTTGATAGCTTCTTGACCATAAATTAAACCTAGATGACATAAAAATCATGGATATGGCAAACTTCCACGTTTCCTCAAAAGTATGTTTGCAAACCTTTCTGGCTGAGGATAAGGGTGAGAAGACACCAGCACCAAGAACAGACATTCCATAAGACCTCTTCCCACAGTACCTAGTATAACTACCCAGCACTGTCCCCTTCCTTCGAAAGCATTAGATTTGTTGTCTCTTTTTCTTATTACAAGGAAATAAATACTTGTCATTCCAACACTCTACTCAGCAGCATTTTTTTTTTTTTTTTGCACAGATACCCAATAAGAGAACCAATCCACTGAGCTCAGTTATGCTCTTGGATGTGAGGCCTTTTCTGCCAATTGCTGCTGTGGGAGGTCCAGAAATTGTAGTCCCTGCTTTGTACCCTGCTTTTTGTACCTCCTGTCTGTGTCACCTCTTCATTTAATTTTTGTGAGCTTCATTTTCCTCCCCTAGAAAATGGTGTTACTTATATTTCATATCTCAACAGAATTGTTATGAGGATGAAATTTGTCAAACACGGAGCCCAGGGCTAAGAACATAGTAAGTTCTCAACTAGTGCTAGCTCTTATTATTACTGAATTTCTGTCCTTTGGGGTTTGAAGTCTCTCCAGGTGAAATGAATTTGAATTCCCAAATGTCTCTAGCACTGGGGCACTGGCAATGGGTAACCAAAGGAAAAAACCCAAGCTGTAAATCTGTCACATTTTCTGTTGATGTGATCGTTTTAGATATTTAAATATTCATGTGTTTGGCAAACGCATTAGAGCCAGAGTGATAAGTCTGAAACATATAGATGGTTATCAGAGACATTAAAGGGAGACGGATGGTCTTTTGGGCATCAGAGATCGACCAAGTTTGCATTAGGAATTCAGACTGTTACATGTCATTAAGTTTTGAGCCACTTTTCTTTTCCCTCTCCCTATGCAGCAACAGTAGGTCTACTGTATTGACTAGAGCAAAGTATAATGCAGATCAATATGATCAGCTTGAAAGGGAACTGGAAGTACAGAGAATGTATACCTTTAAAAATTGGATTTTTCTTTCAACGGGAAAAGCTTTATCAATTTACGTATAGGTCAGCAGATATAGTTTCTATTTTCTTAAAACACAGTTAAAATTATACAATTTTTGTGGAAAAATCTTTGGAGTATAGAGAAGAAAAAGAACTTTCTAGTCCTTTCACTGCAAAAGACCATCTTAAATATATTTTTGCTTTTTTCCTACCTAAAGTTTCTTCCATACATTGGATTTTTCTGGTCTATTGTTATGGTGATATTATATGTGTTATTTTCCAATTCCCTTCCTTTTCACCCATAATTATTATGTCTTAAGTTACTATAGTTAATAATAACAATGGTAGCAGAGATTTATTGAGTGCTTTTTATATATCAGGCACTATTTAACTAATTACATGAATTAATCCATTTACTCCTCACGGTTCAGCAACTCACCCAAATCATGGACAGATGCCAGGGGAAGAGTCAGGACTTGTACCCAGGCATTTTGTAAACAGGGCCAGTTCTTAATAACTGCTCTAAATCATTCTCAAGTATTAATAACTTTAGAAGGTGATATTTATTTTAAGCAGAGCCATTGCTACTTTTCACATGTCTAGTCAGTCATATTGGTGTTTATATATCCATCACCTTGTACAGAAACTCAGTACATTTTTTTTGAATGAATGAATGAATGACTTTTTAATTTGGATGCATGGCATCGATAAAATCCCATAGTAGATAAATACAAACATTGAGTCAATGAAGTTGTGTAGAAGATAATCCAAAAATATTTCCCATTCTACTTGCTTTATACCAGACCTTGCCACTCTCCCATCAAAGGTGGAGTCTAGCCACTGTCCTTGATTCCTTATAGTCATTTAGGACAGGCTCAGCTAGTGGAGTAGAGGAGAGATTGATGCCATATGACTTGGGGGACTGGATAGTAAAGGTGGAACATCTTCAGTCTTGCTCTCCTGAGATTGGCTTTAAGAACTCAGCCACAGATGCACAGATGTCAAGCAGCAGCAGGGAGGGTTTTGGGGACAGCAGGAATCAGCCTGCAGACAGGTGAACTAGTGAGACTTTAGATTATGTCAGCCCACAGTGGATGAGCCATGGAATAGAAAAAAGACAACCCCTGTAAGCCACCTCCATACAGCCTTGTGAGCAACATGGAGCTTGTTTTTTTTTTTTTTTTTTTTTACCCCACAGAGTTGGGGGTTAGGATAGCCCCCCTAAGATGTTCAGATATCCTTTCCCAAGATTTAGACAGGCCGTCCCACTATTTTAATAATAGGCTTTCCAATGCCATGTCCCTTTGACATGTAGATTATTTTGAATTAAGGTAATTGGAGGCTTTTTACAAGATAACTTTACCCCTCCCTTAACTACCTAAATGAATGAAAATTGGGAGTCACCCAGAATTAGGGATATTTCCAGGAACAACTTTCTATTGGAGATAGCTATCTATATGGCAAGGCAAACAGGTAATTCAAGAACATTTGACCTTCAACATACCTGTTACCCTCTGCTCAAGTTCCTTTCTCATTCCTTGAAGATCCAGACTTCTATTCCATTCCTTAGCTCAGGATTAAAAACCCTCATTTTGCTGCATTTGCTTTTGGACCTGCATCCATGTAGATTCTTCCTATACAAATAATTATTTTTTACTTTTTTTCTGATGTTGATTTGAGTGCTCATCCAGCCAGAGAAGAAACCAGAGCGGTAGAGAAAGTTTCCTCTTTACCCCTGCACTTGTTAAACAGCAACAGATAACTATGATATCAGGTTCACTTAGTAATTTAAACATTTTCCTCATGATTTTAAGAATCATGTTAACAACTTGGTGAAGAACCAACTTCTGGAAACCAACTTCTGGTTTAAAATAGCATCAACTTATTTGAAAAATTTCTAGCATTCTCCTGTAGAGGAATTAGCTGAACACCCTTTTTCAGAAGTCACTGAATTTTTCAAATAGGTAATTATTAATGTTTTAATATCTAGGAATTTTTATCTTCACTTTGAAAACAGAAATTTATACTTTGTGGATAAGTTTTCCAATAGCTAATTATCATGATAATCTCATGTCTTCTCTTCTGCTAAAAAGATCAAATTTACTCTCGCTCCTTCCCTCCGCCATCGCACTGTGTGGCTTGCCTCTTCCTCGGCTTGTCTTCTCACAAGATTTCCAGAATCAAGCGATTCCAACCCAAGAAACAAAAACAGAATCGTCCCATTCCCCAGTGGATTTGGATGAAAACTGATAATAAAATCAGGTACAATTCCAAGAGGAGGCACTGGAGAAGAAGCAAGCTGGGTCTGTAAGGAATCACACAGAGATGGCGTGCATATTTATGCTGTATCAAGATCAGTAGCATCTACCATGTCACTGAAAACAAATACATAAAAAGGAGGATAATAATGGGAAAGCAGTTTGATAACACAGTTGTTTGTAAGTCAATTCTCGTTTCAGCTTTGGTCCTACAAACTACCAGTCAATCAGAGAGGGTGCAGAGTTCAGACTGAGGGGGCCAGGACCTACTAGAGGCCAAGGACATATGATCAGGCACATGGGAGGCACCAAAGTGCATCTGAGAAATCCAGAACAAAGCAGTATTTTACAGCCCAATACACAAGTGGGATTCAAATAATTACTGTCCTCTCCCAGAGGTGAGGGCAGCTCAGGAAGAGAGATGAGAGGTGAGAGGCAAGTCATGAAGAGGCACTTCTAATAAGACTTGGCCTAACCTGAGAACAAGTTCCAACAGCCTAAAGAGTCATTGGGCACCTTTCATGAGCAAGACACTGATTCAGAGGGTGGGTGTCAAAAGGAGGAATGAAATAAGACCCTGCTTGCACAGCGAATGTGTGACCCAAGGCTCTGAGTATGCCACAGCATGGAGCAGGTACCCTGAGAAATTGTCTTAGGCTGATCACTCTTTCTCTTTTTTTTTAAAAAAGATTTATTTATTTTTACCAAAACCGGGGTACAGGCCAGATGTGCGGGAGGTGAGAGGATTCACCAGAGACAGAGCGGGGAACAGAACAGGCAGACTGATTAAATACACTGCTGAGGGGAGCAGTGGGTGAGACAGGAGAGGTCTGCTGTGGCATGTGGGTTGCTCCCCAGTCAGCTGGGATCGAACCCGCATTGCAGAGGCTGTGGACAGCTTCACAGTGTGGCACTCAACCTGCCTGCTCCACCCAGGGAGGCCCATGATCACTCTTTCTATGACATGTCAGAAGCTTCAGGCTGCTTTCTGCTCCCAGGACACAACCTGTCCCTCACCTTCATTCCCTCCACCAATGGGCTTTTCCTATTTGTTTGTCTGCAAAAAACAGGTATATATTTCACAACCACTTTGGAAATTGTCTCCTTGAGGGAGAGTCTCCTCCACTTCAAAGAATGTTGAAACTTCTACCATCCCTTTGGTTGCTTTGCATTGTGAGGTCTCTTATTTGATTATCTCTCCCATCAGAAAGTATGGTCCTAAAAACTAAGTTATAGCTCTGTTTGTCCTAGGGCTTGGCATTTATTAATTACTTTTATCGACCAGATACAGGGTTGGGTGCTTTAGTTATGCAATCTATTTCCCAACTCACAAATGAAGAAACCAAGGCTCAGAGAGGTTAAGTAACTACCAAAGACACACGGTCTTTCAGAAGATCTGACGCTTTCTACTAAATGATCCCAATTCATATACAATGAGTCAACAGCCAACAAATGTTTATTGAAAGACTGAATGATTGACAACAAGTAAATTGGCTGGGTCTAACTAGAAAGGGGAAGCAAAGGGTGGCTGTTAAAGCAATCCTAGAAAGTATTCACAGGCAATGGAAGTTTATGTTCCAGCAAAACCTACCTTTTGGAATTGAAGAGTTAGTTGTGTTTTTTATGTTTGCCCATGCTTTGCAGCCACTTTTTTCTTCTCTTTGTCTTTAACTCTTACTCTTTCTTTTTCATCTTTATTCATTCATTCACTAACTCACTCACTCATCCAAAAGATACATAGTCTGCTTTGTATCAGCTATTGTTCTAAATGCTGGGAATTCAGCAATAAGGAAAGTTAATCTCTATCTTGTGTCTGTGTGTCCATGTTTGTGTGAGTAAAAGATAGAAATAAAGGCAGAGTTCACAAGTAAAAATGTTAGCATCCTAAGCTGAAACACAAAATGCATTTCCTTACAAACTTACTGAAAGTTATCCATCTAGGCAGAGAATATCAGTATAGCGCATGTATTTGGCCTAAAACACGCCCAACTTTGTGACCAGCTCATTTAACTGAAGACATGAAAAGTAGCTAAAGATAACTGAGTGGTTTAAAATAATTGGATTGGACAAGTGTTTTGTGTTCAAGCAATATTTTATGGAGGAGCCTTATTAGGTAATCTAAATCTCATAATTTCAGCAGCTTAAAGAGATCATTCAAGTAGTATATTTTCCAAGTTGGTGTTTCATTTACAAGTCTGAAAGACCATCCCTTAGTCCACCCAGGGCGGCAGCTGCTGGGTGGCACTATACATGACAAGGCCAGTGTGTCCCACAATCATACCTGCTCTTTCACCTCCTTTGCTGTGAATTGGGTACCTCTGTCCGATGCATGATCTGTGTGGTTTTGTGTCAGAGGGTCAAGCCTTCAGGAGTCATGAGATATTGTTTTGAGTAAGGTCATGTGGATGGGAGAAAGGCAGTGCCACGCTTGGAATATATATTCATTTCAGTCAATATGAGTTGTTGGCCCTTCTGTGGCAGAAATATTCAGTATAATCAACTTTCCACCAAGTGACTGTTTTGTCTCCAAGTTGGAGACAAAAGTGTTGGGCTCAGGCATCTTCACCCTTGTCCTCCCCCACACTTTGGTGACTTGGTTTATGTGTCCACTATGCCACATGGGGTGGCTTTTGCTAGAAACTGGCTGACAGCTGCCTCAGTTTACTTGTTCTTTAGTGTTTCTTCCATGGTGGATGCTTTATGGTGGGTGTTCTCAAGCTTTACAAGGAGCATCATTTTTTTTTTTTTTTGGTGGGACCCTCGCCGGCAGCCTGGAAACGAACCAGCGCTGCAGAGGCTGCAGGCAGCCTTGCAGCCCAGCGCTCAACTGCTACGCCACCAGGGGAGGCCCAAGGAGTGTCATTCTGATCTCCCATAAAACATGCATATGACTCTTCCCCAGAAGACCTTTCCCTTGAGAGTCAATCTTTGTCCTGATAGGTCCCTCACTAACCAGCCAGGCTATTTGCCACTATTCACGAGTCTATGTCTTCTCTGACCTTGATTTCCCTTTTTTTCATCCCAAGTGGATGACAAGACACACCACCCAGTTGGCAGAATTTTCCTTATTACTGCTGGAATCCACACCCATGGAGGAACCTGCAGTGGAACAGCTATTCAGTTCTGGATTTGTTATATGCTGAGCACAACCAGTTATGACAAATGTTGCTCTCTTCTTGTCTCTGTCAGGAGATCATAAGCAATACTCACCTATAATGTTGTAGCAGGTGCGAGCTCCTGAGTCAGGCTGTACATGCACACTTTGTCCATGCCCAATAAGGCAAGTTGCTTCTGATCTTCATGACAGATGGAAAAATACTGCACTTTCCAGATGAATGACTGCAAGCCATGTACCTGACACCATGTTAATTTGCTCTAAGAAAGAACACATTATCACACTGGTTTGACTGGGGATATGCTTGCTTCAGCTGCCATAGTCCACTGCTATCTGTTAATCTTCTGTTTTTTGTGGGGCCTGAGTGATGGAGTAAATTGGGGTTTTATCAGGTTGCCACCCCTACCATTTTAGGATATTCAGAGTGGCACTGATTACTGTCATTCCCTTTAGGATATAACTTTGATTCACATGTGACTCTGTGTGTGTGTGTGTGTGTGTGTATGTGTTGATTTTAGCAGCTTCTGCTTTGCCTTCTCCGATTGCCAAAAACAATAAACCAAGGTAGGTGGTGTGTTTACTATTAAGTATGTTAATTCTAATTATAAATTGGGGGCCCATTGAAATGATCAAGGACAGAATAGATCTGTTTTAAGTTGGCTCTGGGTCAGGACTCTATTACTTGGACTCAGACATCCCCATTCTAACAGGGATGCTGTGATGACATTTTGGGCTCCTACATTTCAAAGCCAATTCAGAGCTTTGTCTAATGATGCTGGAAGTGTGTGGGTATGGTCTTTACTCAAGTGAACAATTATCTATGAAAATAGCCCTGGACTTCTTTGAGGAAAGCCTGGAAAATCTTTGTTATATACAAACATGCTTCATTTGGTATTCTTCATTTGGGAGATAAAACCTTTCCTTCAAAGGGTTCCTGATGGGAAAACTGGCTCAAATTTGGAAGTTACACTAGGAATTGTGAATTTATTTGGGCAGCTACTTTTTATTATTTAAATTATTGCATGTTTTGAATGAGACTCATATTGGATTCCATCCATCTTGCCCAATACTTCTGTTTTATGTCAACCATCTCCATAGTTCTCCCAGCTTCCGTTCCAATCTTGCTTCTCATTACGGTAGTTGCAGCCACCCTGCCTCTGGTAGCTGAAACTTGAGTTGTAGTGTGTCTGATTCCTGTCATCCCCAATACTCTGTAACAGCATCTCCTGTGATCAGCCTGGACTACATACCAGCTCTGAGTTTTCAGTGATCCTAGTGTTGCTTTTACCAACATGTTCCTTATCACTGGCAAACAGAGTGTCCTCTGGGGCCTCTTTTGGAACAAGGTAGTGGTGGTGGTGCTGGTTTGCGGCCTCATACAGAATATCTGCACTAGTAGACCCACATAAGAAGTAGACCTTATGGTTACTTTTTCTAGTTTCTGCTGTAGCATTTTTTTATAATTCTACTTCATTTAACATGGGCCATTGTTATCAAATATTCTAAGAACCATCCTACAAAATTCCTTGTTGGATGCTTATGTATTAGAGGAAAGTTTTCTCATTTCATTGAACTCTCCCATTTCCAACTTCATGTTACACCTTTTCAGATTCAGTATCTTCAGTTTTCCATCCCACATATGTGTTCCTGGTTCTTACTGTACAACTATGTTTCACAACAACTTTAACACATAGTCCTCAAACTTTGTGGTTTAAAGCAAATCTGTTTTATTATATCTCACAGCTTTCTGGGTTAGAAATACAGACAGGACCCAGCTAGGTAATTTTATTCTACAAGTGACAATGGAAGTCACTTGATGGTATTTAGCTGGACCATAGGCTGGTCTGAGGACATAGTCTGCTCATGTGTCCCTGTGCAAACGGGAATGGTTGCAAGGCCATACATGACCTCCCTAGCATGACAGTCACAAGGTAGTCAGAACTCTTACGTGCAGCTTAGGGTTCCAAGACAGGGTTACAGGAGACCCAGGTAGAAGCTGCAAGGCTTTGTGTCATAGTTTCGGTGCCTCTACATTCTATTGCTTTGTAAGGTCACTAGGTTCAGCTCAGATTCAAGTTCTTCTCAATTCAACTTCAGTTCATAATGGGCAGAGTAGCAAAGTCTTTGTTGCTATCTTTAATCTCCCAAAGTAGCACTTATCTGGCTAAGTTTTGTTTTGACTTGATTCTTGCAACTGATCTGTTGGCTGGGACAATAATTGGGGATGAATTTTGTGGGTGGTACGTATATCTTGCAAGGCAAAGATCCCCTTTAAACAACTGGGAGCACACACCATTCACAGGAAGAGGTGACTACTTCGGAAGGGCCCAAGGGCTCAGAAACAAACGAGGGGTCAAAATCTTCCTAGATTGATTTTGCCCCAACTCATGATTTCCCTGCTTCCCACTTTGGGCTTGCTTTAATACCATGCATGCCAAACGTTGAACATTCAACCATTCTACAGGTCTGCATACTTTGTAATTAAGCCCTGACCTGCATCTTCCACCTTTCTTGTCCTCTGGTGGGAGGAGATGAACAGCTCTCTCTCTGCGTCCCTGTCATGGCCTATTGGCTTTCATATTTCACTTTAAGTAGAAGGTTAATTTAATGAAACCTTGTTTCTTTCTGTAATGGACTGACAGCTTCCAGAAGAGTCCTTTCATTTTGTAGCCCTTATAACTACTACTTCAGCAACCCTTCTCCAATACCTGTGAATTAATCCCCATTACCCTTTATGATAATCTTTTCTTAGTTTCCCCAGTTGCCTATTATAACCTGTCAGTGCTTGCTTCACCTGCCACCAGGCAGCATCTTAGGACCCCTCGGAGAGCAAGAATGAGTTCCCAGTGACCTGGATGACCAACCACCCAGATCCAAATGCCTTAGTTTCAGTTCTCCTGAGAAATGACTCTGAACCAGATGTTTGTATGCAGGATTTTTTGGGGATATCTTGGCCATGATAATACTTGTGAGAGGTGAGGTGAGCAGGACTGCCTAGAAAAAGTTGAACTGTCCTTATCCAGCCCCTCAGGGACCTCTGGAGCTGCCATGTGCTAGAATGAGCAAGGACCTCTGGCCTGTGTGCCCGTGTATGCAGGGCCCAGAAAGGAGATTTGACCTTGGGCAAGTGTAATGCCTTGGGAGGACTGTGATTCATCAATAGCTAACATGCTGGCAAAAGAAGAAAGAAATCCTCAGTTTCCAAGGAAAGTTGACTGTGTCCAGTAGAATCTACTACACATCCATCAATTGGGTTAATGGAGCCACTTTGGTGACAAAAATAAGCGGTCTGCTGGGACAGTGCACAGGTGAGGGGCTGAGAGGTCTGAGATTACAGCTTGGAGTCAGGCTTGTGAGCACTGATGGCAACCAGGGCAATGGCAGCAGCAGAGCTGTGAACACATTCTCGGGACTAGGAATTTAATGAATGAAATATTTGAGTGACTCCAAATATTGAGTGACTCAAGTCTCTCAGTTAAGTTTAGGGTAAGAATTATAGCAGGTCCTTCCTGGGGGGATGAGGTGGGATGGACAGGGTGGGATGGGCAGGATGAGGTGGGATGCGACTTGTAATCACATTTACTTCAGCACGCTATGACTAAAAGGTCATTTATAGACTCATATGACAAGCGATGACGTCTGTATTTCTATGGGGTAATGTGATTGATGTTCTAAATAATTCATTAAAAATATTTTTTTTTGAATAAGCTTACTGATATTCAGTCAGAAGCTATTTGCTCTCTACTTCTTGAGGTAGGGAAGAGAAGTCATTCTAGAGAGATTTCCAGCATCACAGACTGAAGCACTAAGGGGTTCTGGTAAATGGAATGGCTCAGCCAAATATCCATAGCAAATAGAAATAGGGACATAAAATTAAATTCTGTATGTTGGAAAAAATGTTTATTTGCTCCCTTGTCAGAGATGATATTTGGAGAAAGTCTCAGTAGAGCAAGTATTAAAAATAGTGACAGAGCAAAAGACCTATAAGTAGATACTTTTCCAAAGAAGACATTCAGATGGACTATAGGCACATGGAATATGATTCAACATGACTTACTATAAGGGAAATGCAAATCAAAACCACAATGAGATATAACCTCACCACTGTGAGAAGAGCCTATAAAGAAGGAAGAAACAAGAAATGTTGGTGAGGATGAGGAGAACTGGGAACACTCACACACTGTTGGTGGGAATGCCATTTGGTTCAATCTCTGTGGAAAACGGTATGGAAATAACTTAAAGACATAAAAATGGAATTCCATATCATCCAGCACTACTACTGCTAATTATTTACCCAATGACTATAAAAACACTAATACAGAAAGGTGTGTGTACTTTCTTTTTCATAGCAGCATTATTCACGATAGCCAAGTCATGGAGTCAACCTAAGTGCCCAATGGTAGGTGGGTGAATAGAGAAATTGTGCAATATATATTTAATGAAATACTATTCAGCTATTAAAAAAGATGAGATTGTGCCTTTTGTGGAATGTAAATAACCAAAAAACATATACTGGTAGGGCACAGAGAAAAACAATTCTTAGACTCTGGGAAAAATATACTGGTTACCAGGGAGAACAGGTGGCAGGAGATGTTGGAGTGAGAAGGGGATAGGGCACTGGCAGGGGAGGTTGGGTGAAGAGTGAGTGAAGCATATGCACATGTGGAGGTGTGAAAATGTACCCCAAGCTTATACAGACATATAAATAACTGAAAAATCAGTAAAAAAAATTAGTGAACATATTTGGGCATATATCCCAGGTCATGCAGTTATAAAAGCTATTGATCCCATGACAGTCATAGTTAATGATGGGGCTTTGAACTTGGCTGCAGAAAATGGTGCTTGTCTAAGTCAGGATGCAGAGGGAGTGTGGTGAGCCTCTGCCTAGGCCCATATCTTTTATAGAAACCTTGGCTTCTCTTGGGCCTCCCTGGTGGCTCAAGGGGTTAAGACACAATCTATGAAGCAATATGCAGCCACTGCAGCATGAGTTCGATCCCCAGCCAGGGAGCTACCCACATGGCACAGAAGACCTCTCCTTACCCTCCCGCTGCTCCCCTCAGCAGTGTATTTCAGTGTATTTCAGTCAATCTGCTTGTTCTATTCCCCACTCTGTCTCTGGCGAATCCTCTCACACCCAACACCTTTGGCCTGTACCCCAGTTCTTGTATGCATAAATAAATAAATCTTAAAAAAATAAAATCTTGGCTTCTAATATTTTTAATAAGGTGTTTCATTTTTTAGACTTGAATACATGATTTGAAATTAGTCTTTTTGTACTTAGTTCCAAATTGAGAGCAAATCGCCAAGTGAGCAATCTAGAAAGCTGAAAAATAAATGATGATGATTTGCAGAGTTATGGCGGAGCCAGTTCCCCCACCCTGGAAGATGCCAGCCAGGTTTTCCTGGTAAATAATTGGTCTGCTTAAGTTGTTTTTCTGGGCATGATGAGGGACTCTTTCCTTCTTCTCATGGTAAATATTTATTGAAAACACACATTAAGAGATGCAACACATTGGACTATTAAAAACAGTGTTTAGGGGGATTTGGTTAGCAGTATGAAATATAAATTTCCATACAATTTGCCACAGTTTGGGTTCGCTGTTGCTCTGGAGGGAATACTGGAAGTCCAGCAGGTGGTCCGATTAAGGGTCACTGTGAGCTTTGCCATTTCACCAGCTGGGTGAGCTTCAGCAGCTTATACACCTTCAAGCTTCCTTTCTCCTTTCCCCTACTTGTCAAACAGAGAATTCCCGCCCTGGGGTGACTGTGACAGCTGTGGTAACAGAGGTAATAGTGCAGTCTCTCGGCCTGGAGTACTAATCGAAGTCCCCAAACGTTAGTGTATCCTGAATGTATTCAGTGAGATTGTGGGTGGTTAACACTTAGCATGTCACATAGAAAGCTTGACCTTTTGTAAAGATCAATACTTTTTCCTGAAAATTCCAAATAATTTTTCTCTTTGGTCTAGTGTATTTATAAAATAAATTAATAACACCATCTCCTTATTCTGCCCTCATCAGCAAAGCAATTTCTTTTCTGAGATCTATACACTTTGCTCATGCAAATTTTTCTAGAAATATTGATCATGCAACAGTAAGTTCTAGCCTCTTTAGGTGGTAAGGATCAGTGGTGAGCAAAAAGACTCAGTGCCTCTCTTAGGACCTACAGTCAAATGGAGGAAAAGCTATCAACCTATCCAGTCAATCAGTTTCTCAGTTGAAATTGACCAGTTGGGACAAATGACAAGCTCCACACCAGGCCTTGTAAATTCCTAGAAGGGCTGAAGGAAGAATATTTATATGGAAGAATATTTATAAGGACGAATGGTTCTTGAGCTGAAATCTGATAGATGAGCTGCAGTTAATGAGAAATCAAGTGGGGACAAGAGAGGGTCTGGTGGGAAAGGGGGAGGGATGTCCAGGTTGGGTGAGGTTTTCAACATAATGGCACTGGGGCTTCAGGTGCACGCAGCGTGGAGGACATGCAGGTTCAGCATGGACAACAGTTAGGAAAGGCAAGAGTGAGTTTGGGCAGGCTTAAGGGGTTGTCTTGAGGCCCCATTGTATAGCAGTGGTAGCTTGAACTGAAAGGTTGCTGTGGAGAAGGAGAAAGTGAAGATTCTGTGGATGTTTAGGAATTTAAACTTATGGGATCTGGTAATTCACTGACTATGTCAGATGAGTTCCTTTTGCACATGTGGACTTGGAGGTGCTTTTGAGACACCCAGATGCTGAACAGTAGGCATCAGAATCCTTGTAAAGGTCTGACTAGAGTTGGGAATTTGGGAGTAAAAATTCCACGTGGTGTGTGCATCACAAGGACCAAAGGACCAAAGAAGTCCATCAGCAAGGACCAAAGAGGCTCAGAGTTGGACCTTGAGGGACTTCGATGTTGGTGGGCTGCTTGGGCAGAAGCCCCGGAATGTGATTAGGAATGTATTGGACAATTCACCTGTTGGCTCCTTGGGCTATGCAATGTCTAAGAAATTAGATACCATTTATTGACAGATTACTGCTTGCCTAGAGTCAAGAAGGGATTAGAGGATAGAATTCTCTCCCTCACATTTCTCAGGGGTGTGGTGTAGGTATGTCCGGGGCATGTCTGGGAATGGAAGGTGAGAATCAGAATAAAATACAAATGTAAATGCATTTCAATAGTCTTTCTCTTCATTGCTGGTCCTGTGTAGGGAAAACATTTGTTGCCTATGGAAGTAAAGAAAAACATTAATTGTATCAATTTAAATGTGTCATCAATGTCTTCAGAAGGTTTCTTGCAAATACACACACACTATTACACACATGCACACACACACACACGAAACTAAAAGGATGCCTATTTCAGTTTATATACATTTGAAAAACTCAGGAAAATGGGTCAATTATTATTGTTAAGCTTCAAAATAGATCTCAAGCTGCTTGCTTGTGAGTCTCCTCATGAACTTAAAAAACAGAATGTTCTCTGGTCAGGAATTGTTGAGTCATATGCATCATGGCTGCTAGAGATGTGAGCAATCTGAAAATGTTCACAATATCAGGGTAAAGTGCTCTGATTGGAAAGTGCCATTTAGCAGTCATCGTTCAGATGGGCTCCTCCTGACTTTATCTCAAGGGATGTCGTTTGAATTATTTTTTTAAAGAAAGCCACTTAACAAATCCATACTCTCCTATTAAAATAAAAAAATAATTTATGATAATCAATAGATATTATAGGAATGCTTTTTGAGGTATACATATATAGATGCATCATAGTATTTGTAACTAAAAAAGAATTGTACAGGAATTAACGTTAAACAGTATAAGAGAAGTGGAAAAATGAAAGAAGTTGTACAGCAGTTAAGGAGAATTAGAGAACTATAAAAATTAGGGTCTTCCAATTTTTTTAATTCCCTCTTCCAAGCCACCTATGCCAGTACCCCATCTGCCTCTTTGCCCCATTCCCTCCACCCTTTCCCTTATTCCTTCTGGTAACGCTATCTGTTCAAATTTTTATTTCTTCTGTTTGCATATAATTTTTTCTTTTTTGTATTTACACAGTCTACTGATGAGTGAAACCATCTGATATCTGTCTTTTACTTTTTGGCTGGTTTCATTCAGCATAATCACCTCAAGTTTCATTCATTTTGTGCCAAAAGCCACCACTTTATCTTCCTTCACAGCTGTGTAATATTCCATTGAATATATGCTCCACAGTTTCTCTATTCATCTGTTGAAGGGCACTTGGGTTGGTTCCATGAGTGGGCAATTATCAACAGTGCTGCTATGTACGTAGGTGTAGATAGATCTTTCATGTTAAATTTTTCATGTTGTTTGGACAGAAACCTAATAGTGATATTGCTGGATCAAATGGGATTTCCATTCTTATTTTCTTGAAGCATCTCCATGCTGTTCTTCACAGGGGCGGTGCCAGCTTCCACTCTGACCAACAGTGGATGAGAGTTCATTTTTTACTGTTACCTCACCTGTATTTGTTAATTCTGTTCTTTCTCATATGGGTCATTCTCACAGGGGGGAGATGGTATCTCAGTGTGGTTTTATTTATTTATTTATTTATTTATTTTTGCAAAGAAGAACTGGGGTGTAGGCCAGAAGTGCAGGGGGTGAGAGGATTCACCAGAGGCAGAGTGGGAAGCAGAACAGGTGGATCTCCTGAAACACACTGCTAAGGGGAACAGGAGGCGAGACAGAAGTCTGCTAGTCTATATGTGGGTTAGCTCTCTGACTGGAGATCAAACTCAGGCCTAAGCAGTGATAGCACTGAGATTTAACCTCTAGGCCACCAGGGAGGACCTCAGTGTGTTTGTTTGTTTTTTTTTTTTTTAAGATTTATTTATTTATTTATTTATACAAGCACTGGGTACTGTCAGAAGCGCGGGAGGGTGAGAGAATTCACCAGAGCCAGAGCGGGGAGCAGAGCAGGCAGAAGGACCGAAGTACACTGCTGAGGGGAGCAGCGGGCGGCAGGAGAGGTCTGCGTGCCATGTGGGGCCCTCCTCTGGTGGCCGGGGAGCAGCCGGGGATCGAACTGCTGCTGCAGAGGTTGCAGGCAGCTTCGCAACCCAGCGCTCAACCGCTGCGCTACCGGGGAGGCCCCTCAGTGTGGTTTTAATTTGCATTTTTCTTGTAATAAATTATGTACATTTTTCATGTATCTACAGGTATTCTTTAAGGAAGTCTTTTGAGGTTCTTTGCCCAGTTTTTTAACTGAGTGATTTGTTTCTTTGTTGTTGGTTGTGTAAGTACTTTGTAAATTTTGGAGATTAACCTCTTATCACATGTATGCTGTGCAAATATTTTTATCCCATTCTGTAGGTTGCCTTTTTGTTTTTTGTTAAGGTTTCTTTTGAGGTACAAAATCTTTTAAGTTTGATATAGCCCAACTTGTTTATTTTTGCTTTTGTTTCCCTTTGCTGCTGTGGTTGTAGTCCCAAATACCTCTCTATGGTAGATGTCCTGTAGTGTATCCCCTAAGTTTTCTTTCAAGTACTTTATGGTTTTGGTTTTTAATTTCTTAATATTTATTTAATCCATTTATTTAATCCATTTGCATGTATAGTATTAAATATGGGTTTCTCTATTTTTTTTTATATGTGGTTATCTGTGTTGCTTTGCACCATGTATTAAAAAGCTGTCCTTTCTCCACTGTGTGGTCTTAATGCCTTTGTCAAAACTTGGCCATCCATATTTATATGGATTTATATCTGGACTTTCCATTTTGTTCCATTGGTCTGTTTCTGTTTTTGTTCCAGTACCGCACTGTTTTCTTCTTTTCTCTCAAGATTGTTTTAGCTGTACTGTGCTTCCATATACACTCAATAATTGTTGGTGTTTTGTTAGGTATTGCATTAAATCTCTAAATTGCTTTGGGTAGTATGGTTATTTTAATGATATTAGTTCTTCCTACCCATGAGCATTGGGTATTTTTTCATTTCTTTGTGTCTTCTTTCCTTTAATAGTTTTATAGTTTTCATGATATAAGCCCTTCACCTCTTTCATTAAGTTTATTCCCAGGAATTTCAATTTTTTTTGGTCTGATTGTAAATGGAATTGTGTTCCTTATTTCCCTTTCTTCTGATACATGGTTCACATATAGACGTGTACTGATTTTTGTATATTGATTTTGTATGTTGTCACCTTACTGTATTCATTTATTTTTCCTAGAATTTTGTTTGTTTCTTTTTTTGGTAGAATCTTTTGGTTTCTCTAGGTATTAGCACATCATCTGCAAATTGTGACACTTTCACTTCTTTTATGGTTTTTCTCACTTAATTTTTTTAGCTAGGACTTCCAGGAGTACTTTGAATAACTGTGGTGACAGTGGGCACCAGGGTACAGCTGGTATTGATCCTGCCCTGTCCAGGATAGTTGCCTGGACCACAAAGCTTCTAGCCTCCATGGGGAGGTCATTCTTGTTCCTTCCAGCCATGGTCTCATGCCAGGTGTCCTTCACAGGTGCTTTCCTCATGTTGAAGCCCATGGTGTCACTGGGCAGGGCCTTGGCCAAGGCCTTGTGGTACATCTCGTGGTATAGACTCGAACTCTGTGGTGAGATTGGTGGGAGAAAAGTTCACCACCATCCTGAATTTCAGGGAGCCACACTCCACTCAGCTTTCAGGCGCCCTGCCTTGCCGCCAATCTTGTACTCCTCTTGCAGGGGCAGCCTCAGGGGCTTGTTGACAGGGTGGGTAGGAGGGCACTGGAGAACAGAGCGTCTAGCCGGGTCACCCAGTGGCCTAGCGCTCCTGTCTCTACCTGCCAGTCCTTGAACAGGGTGTATTAGTACTGGACTCCAGCATGTTGTCACCATGCCAGCTGGAGATGGGGACAAAGGCCATGATGAATGGGTTGTAGCCAATCTTCTTCATGTAGGAGCCCACCTCATTGGTGACCTGCTGGAAGTGGTGACACTGTAAAAAATGTAATTTGAGTCCTCTACAGCTGAAATTCTTTCTTCTGCCATTTTGATTCTATTTAAAGCATGGTCTAGGTAATTCTGCTTTTTACTCAGCATCTTTTTTTGTGATCTTTTTATACATTCATTCTCCTTAGTGAAGAACTCTCCTTTTTCCTAGATCTCCTGAGTTCCCGTGTCTACCTGTCTGTCTTTGACTGGCCTTCCAGCATCTCATTTGACACTTAATTTTGTTGTTTGACATCATTGTCAGATAGTTTTTCTATTTCTGTCTCCTTTACACTTGTCCCAGGACTTCTGTCCTTCTTATTTTGCTTTTCCATCTTGTGTTGAGATGTTCCTTGCTTGCTAGGCATGTATACTGCTTATTTATTACTGTTTATGTGTGTATTTGTGGTTGGGGTGGTGGAGATCTATCTTTGTTCTCTTTGTTTACCTTGGTATGAAGGGGAGGAAGGAAAGCATCTAGGGCTTTAATACTTGAACTTGGATGAGGAGTGAGGTTAGTCACCTCTGTCACCTGTTTTGTTGCACAGCAAGCTGCATTCCGTGCTTGGTTTGTTTTCACTTCCCTCCCCAGCTCCCTGTTGTTCTTTTGGGCTTCCTAAACTGTAAAGCTTGAACCTTCCAGGGGTTGCCAATATCCAGCTCTGCGGATGATTGCCAATATACACTGCGGATGATTTTCACTGGCTCAGAGGTGGTGCTTTGTGTGTTCAGGGTGCACGTGTGTGCCCACATCTCACTGTGGCACCCACAATGGCTGTGCTGCCCCACCGTTGTGTCAGCTACAGCTTCAGCAGGGCTGAGACATTTAGGCCCCTTGGTTTGCCTTCCCAGAGGATTTGTGAGTTCACTCTAGAGTCCTTCTTTTTGGTGTCAAACTTTTTATGGAGTCCCGCCTGGCTCCACCTGGATTTTCTTTGCTTTCTTCCAGGCAGGAGCTTTCAGTGGCCACGCCACTCTAATGGCAGGCTTCCCAATTTCCCAGGTCCTAGTCTGCTGAGCTCCCACTGCCCTCCTCGGAAATTTTTTTCCGATGTCCTCTGTTTCCTTTGGTTTGACTTAACATTGACATGTTCCCTCCCCCTGGGGCCTCCTCCTAGCCTTCTTTCCCCTCAGCAGCCACCAACTTTTTTCTTGAATCCCCTGGGGATGTCCTGAATCTGTAAAGCTGGTTCCAAGTGTTTGGGTTTTTCTAGGAGCACATATCAGTGTTTTTTTCAAGTTGTTTTCAAGGAAGAAGGTGATTCCGTTCTCTCCATTATGCCATGTTGAGGTGTGAAAACTTACATTTAAACTTTGCATAAATAAATTACAGCAAACTGTGAACACAGCAGTTTGAATGGAAGATTGAAAATAATTTTTAAGCTAAAAAACTGAAATTACCTTTATAAAAATAAATGCAATTTTTTAGACTATGGTAAATTTAAAAACTAGTGGGAAGGAAATAAGGTATTTGCTAAAATGAAAGGCATATATTTGTTGATGAAAACATGTTTGCTACTGATATATTAGGTGACTTAAGCCCACTTGATTTTTTTTTTTTCCTTTGCACAAGCAGTGACACTGTCAAGCATCTTTAAATCTAGTGTCATTTAAGCTATTCTGTTGGTCAATCACCAGATTACTTGCTCAACCCCATGGTGAGCAGGTTTTCTTTCAAGGACTTGCTTACATATTTTTTCCTTTCATAAATTTCTTTATTTGCAAATTTGCTGTAAAACTGTGCATTTTTTAGTAGTGTAGTAGTGGGGGAAGAGATCCATAGTTTTCATATTCTTTTTTTTTTTTTTATAAATTTTATTGTTATATTCCCCATACAATTGCAGCCCCCCATTCTGACCCCAATCCCTCCCCTCCCGCCCCCGCCCCCCCTAAAAGTGTCTCTGGTTCATAGTTTTTTGTTGATTTTGATTTTCACTTTCTTATAGTTATTCATTTTCCTGGTCCCTTATTTAAGTTTTCTAGATTCCTGCTATGAGTGAGACCATCCGGTATTTTTCTTTTTCTTTTTGGCTTATTTCGCTGAGCATGATCCCTTCCAGCGCCATCCATGTTGCAGCAAATTGCATGTGTTTATCTTTTTTGAATGCTGAGTAATATTCCATGGTATATATGTACCACATCTTCTTGATCCAGTCATCTATTTTTGGGCATTTGGGTTGTTTCCAAAGCTTAGCTATTGTAAACAGTGCTGCTATAAACATAGGGGTGCAGGTGTTCTTTGGAATTGATGTTTCTGTGTCCTTTGGGTAAATACCTAGGAGTG
This sequence comes from Talpa europaea, assembly GCF_964194135.1. NCBI lineage: Eukaryota > Metazoa > Chordata > Mammalia > Eulipotyphla > Talpidae > Talpa > Talpa europaea. The sequence continues at coordinate 49,056,747 of NC_140080.1, forward strand.
GAATTGCTGGATCATATGGAAGCTCTATGTTTAGTAGGTCCAGAAATCTCCACACAGCTTTCCACAGTGGTTGGACCAGTTTGCACTCCCACCAACAGTGCAGAAGAGTTCCTTTTTCTCCACACCCTCGCCAACATTTGTTGTTGCTAGTTTTTTTAATATGTGCCATTCTCACTGGTGTAAGATGGTATCTCATGGTAGTTTTGATTTGCATTTCCTGATGACAAGTGATGTTGAACATTTTTTTCATATGCCTGTTGGCCATTTGCATTTCCTCTTCAGAGAAGTTTCTTTTAAGCTCTTCTGCCCATTTTTTGACTGGATTATTTTCTTTGTTGTTGTTGAGTCTCATCAGCTCTTTGCAGATTTTTGTGATCAGTCCTTTATCATTAGTGTTGGGTGCAAAAATGTTCTCCCAGTTGGTGGGGTTTCTCTTTGTTTTTGTTATTGTCTCTTTTGCTGTGCAAAAGCTCTTTAATTTGATGTAGTCCCAGCTGTTTATCTTTGTCTTCACTATCACTGCTTTGGGTGATGTGTCTGTAAAGATGTCTTTGATGTGCAAATCACGTAGTGTTTCGCCTATATTTCCTTCTATATATTTTATGGTTTCAGGTCTTATGTCTAGTTCTTTAATCCATTTTGAGTTGATTTTTGTGTATGGTGTGAGGTGGTGGTCAAGCTTCATTCTTTTGCATGTAGCGACCCAGTTTTCCCAGCACCATTTATTGAACAAACTTTCTTTGCTCCAATGCATATTCTTTGCTCCTTTGTCAAAGATTAGTTGACCATAAATCTGTGGGTTTATTTCTGGATTTTCTATTCGATTCCATTGGTCTGTATGTCTGTTCTTGTTCCAATACCATGAGTTTTGATGATTATGGCTTTGTAGTATAGTTTGAAGTCTGGGAGTCTGATGCCTCCATTCCCTTCTTTTTTTTTCAGGAGAGCTTTGGCTATTCGGTTTTCATATTCTTAATGGGTGTATGAGCTCCCAAACATTAAACACCACTAGAGGACGCCATCAGACAGCAGTGGGAGCAAGTGATAGTCCTCAAGTGATACTCCTACAGCAATGCCCCCAGCTGCCTGAGCTCTGCTCCCCAAGGAGGAACCCAGCAGGCCTTTGAAGTAGTTAAATAGTTAATTTCTTTTTTCTAGTATTCCTTCACATAGTGTATTCTCAGGTATTAATAATTAATTTGTGGGCCTCCCTGGTGGTGCAAGGGGTTAAGCACAGCGCTGTGAAGCTGTTGGTAGCTTCTCCAGCACAAGTTCGATCCCCGGCCAGGGAGCTACCCACATGACGCAGCAGACCTCTCCTGACTTGCCTGCTGTTCCCCGTAGCAGTGTATTTCAGTCAGTCTGCCTGGTTTGCTCCCCACTCTGTCTCTGGTGAATCCTCTCCCCCTCCACACCTCTGGCCTGTACCCCAGTTCTTGTATGGATAAATAAACAAATCTTTAAAAAAATTAATTTGTAACAGAGGCAAACTTAGTTTTTGACTGATGGTTTATGTTGATGCATGCAATCTTTATAATTATGTATTGGGAAATATTAACAGAGAGAAGAAAAACACATTAAATCTAAAAATCCTATTTGTACATTGCATATCTGGATTTTCTTCATGTCAAGATTTTATAAAAGTTATTTTGAATGAGTGTGTTTAGTGGGAGGACTAGTAGTACATATATGATCTTGGGCAATTTTAATGAATGTTTTTTCTCATCTGTAAAATGGGTTAATAGTAACTTTCACATGGGTTCTGTGATGATTGTGAAGAAATTGCTGCAGAAGAATTGATAAATAATTCATTAAATCAGAATTAAACTCTTTTTATCCTTTAAAAGCTTTCCTTTATTTAGATATTTTATAGCTTGAATGTCTTGGTTAAATCACTTATACAGGATCCTGGTCTTTTAAAATATTATCTAATACTTTTATTTGAAAATAATACTAGCTTATTATAAATTGAGGGCTTTCTAAAGATGAAAATAAAAATTACAATTCCACATCCTGTATAATAACCTACAAGATTTTAATGGTCATACTTTCAGTCTCTTTAAATTCTGATTATTTGAAATTTTCTTTCTATAAAAATGTGATCATAGTTTGCCTACATTTTCTAACTGCATTAAACACTGGATTAAAATATCATTAGTATACTCTCCATGATAGCCTTTTAAAATAAGATTTTAATTGTTGTATAGTATCTCATAGTACATATGTGAAAGAATTTATCTACTTTTTCACTATTTTTTGCTTAATGAATAATACTTTCATGAGTAAATTTGGTCTTATTTACTTGATTTCCTATATGTCTTTTTGGGTCCATTTCCTCTTTCCCATTTCTATTGTTACAGCTCTCAAAATTTCATTTTCCCTGAATTTGTTTTCCTACATAAGATAACTTTCTGTTGAGCTATTCTCCACATTGTTGTCAGAGTGACTTGCTTAAAACACCAATATTTTAAGATCACCATTCTAATTTAAGTGTTACAGGGCTCTTCCTTGACTACAGAGGAAAATGCAATCATTTGCAGATCCTTTATACTCCACAACACTTACACTGCCCTTAGCCCTGTAAGTTGGCATGTGCTGTCTCTTTGTTCTGAAATGCCCTTCCGGTCTCTTTCTACCAACCCCGCCCCCCCATCTTACCAAATCAATACCTAGGAAGAGCAGAGACACCTTCCTTGGTGCCCCTAGGTGTCAGGAACTCCCTCTGCTCCAGCCTCTAGAGTTTCTAGCCCTCAACACAGCACATTATCATAAAGTGATTATCATTGTCATAAATTTCCATGCCTGTTTCTCAAATGGAGTGAGTACTCAGGGAGCAGAGCCAGACTTCTTCAGCTAAGAATTCCTAAAGTCTTGTGATGTACAGATTACATGTAAAGTCTTCAAGTTTGCTGAGTGAATGATTGCATTTTGAATATGCCTGCAATGATCCATAAGAAAGATGATTGATTTCTTTTCCTAAAAAGTTTTATAAATTTTTTGCTGATCAATAACCAAGTTCTTATCCAGCCTTCTATTTCCAATGAAAGTAAATGTAAGGCACAAAGCAGAATATATTTTCCACTTTAATGTGTGTATAACTTTGATTTAAGGCCAATAATTGACTGAAAAGAGCTCTGAACAGTGTAAAGTATGTGTTCCTTTCCAGGGAAGTAGTTTGGGATCAGTTTTACCAGTCAAGAAAAACATTGTATTAATTGTGATCATCTTAAATCATAAACACCCTCCTTTATGAACAAGAAAACACTTCTTTCTTCTCTAGTTTTGAAGATAATCACTAGCATGGAGTCAGGGGGTCCTGGGGTTCATGAAGGGTTGGAGACTCTCCTGTAATCCCCAACACTGCAGCAGTTTTGGAAGTCCTGAACCCTGTGCTGTCACACCACCAATGTCACTTTATTACACACACAATGGTTTCATTTGGATACTTCACTTGGAGGGTCAAGGAATGTAAACAAATTAGGTTTTGCCTCCTTGAATAGTCATGCGTGGACACATAATAGGATCCTGTTGCTGAGCAGAGTGTGCTTTAGATTTGGCTCAAATGAGCATGTGAAGTGCGTGCCACAGGTCAGGGTAGAGTGAATCCTTCCAGGATGCTGTGCCTGGGTGGAGAATTGTGTTTGGGAGTAGTAATTGCTGTTGAAATCCTGCATAACTTGTATGTGCATACATTTTCTTTCAAGAGGTAAACTCTGCCTTGTAGCTGTTTTGATAATCTTAATTTTCCCTTTTTGAATTCTAAATAATGTGACCTCTAAAATGAAAAGCAACAATTTTTTCTTTTGATAATGTCAATATTGTTTCCTCCTTTTTGGGGGAACAATTTGCTTATGATAAGTTAGAGTTTCTATGAGCAACCAGTAATTAAGACCATGGTCATTTCTTCTTCATTAAAATAGTAGTACTTGTTGTTTTTCAATCCCCCTATTTACTTAATCCAAAGTTTTGTTTTCTTTTGCCTATTTTACCACATTTTTTAGTATATGACTAGAGCTTTTTGATTCTTCAGCTAGTTAATTCTCCAGTCTTAATCATTTTCAATGAAATAGGATTCACTTCTTTGTCCATTTATCTTCTCCCACATCTTCCTCCTTCACAACTCTTCTCCATTCCCCTCCTCTTTCCTTCAAGCAGTTAAAAAATGCACACAGGAGGAAAAGAAATTTCCTGCCCCCTTGGGCCTCCCCCGTGGCACAGCGGTTGAACGCTGGGTTGCGAAGCTGCCCGCAGCCTCTGCAGCATCGGTTTGATTCCCTGGCTGCTCCCCGGCCACCAGAGGAGGGTCCCACATGGTGCGCAGACCTCTCCTGGTGCCTGCTGCTCCCCTCAGCAGTGTACTTTGGTCCTTCTGCCTGCTCTGCTCCCCGCTCTGGCTCTGGTGAATTCTCTCACCCTCCCATGCTTCTGACTGTACCCAGTACTTGTATAAATAAATAAATAAATAAATAAATAAATAAATAAACCTTTAAAAAAAAAAAGAAATTTCCTGCCCCCACCGAGATTCCCATTACCCTTCCTCTGAGCAACAGCAATGAATAGTTTGCCACATATCCTCTAAAACTTTCCCTGGGTGTGCAAACACACAGGCTCTGTCACTTGTGAAAAAATCATTATGTGGTCTGCAGTCAGTATTTTACATTTTATGCTTCTCACTCAACCCTATGTCTTGATGATTTTCTCGTAACATCATATGTAGGTCAACTGCCAACTATCCTATGGCTCAGAGGGGGTTTCCAGAGTTCTCCATTCCCAGCACCACCCTTCCTAGAGACCTTAGTCCTCACTGGCTTCAGTGTCCCTGAGGCTAGTCAGGTTGGTTTCTCCCCAACCTCAAGGATGTCTCCAATCCCGTGCTGGTCACCTGTTCACGTTTGCCCCCCACTGTGGAATGCTCTAGTCTCTGGGCCTTTCTGTGCTTAGGTCGCCCACCTTAAGTTAGGGCACCTTGAGTACTGATGTATTTAGTTCACTTTGTGACATCTCACTTCTCTTTAATAGAGCCCATAGTTCTTTCAGGCATTTATTTCAACCATCCTGTTCCTTCAGAGTGCAGAGCACAGTGCTAAGAACTAATTTTATTTGTTTCTTCCTCAAAGGGATGGTTGCAGTCTTCCAGGTTTGGGACTGTGAATGCAGGGACTCAGATCCTCCCAGAGTCCTGATGCTTACCTGAAATGGGTAAGCTGGGCCTGAGATGCTTTCTTTTACAATTGTTTTTCTGAATTTATTTACTTATTGTCATTTTAAGGTGGGCCCTATTTGTGGTTTTATTTTACTCTCTCTATTATGATTTTCCCAGTTTGGTTATAACTACAACACTTATGTAATGCTTGATTTAGGAAACATTGCACGAGATATATGCATTTCCATTACCACTGGAAAATATACCATATATGACATGATTTCAGAAAAAGAAGAAAACATTATTGTATGCAGTCTTGTCATTGTTATTTTTTAATATTAAGTTTTTATAAGATTTATTTATTTATGCATACAAGAGCTGGGATACGGGCCAGAGGTGCGGGGTGGGGGGTGAGAGGATTCACCAGAGATAGAGTGGGGAGCAGAACAGGTAGATCTACTGGAATACACTGCTGACGGGAGTAGTGGGCAAGTCAGGAGAGGTCTGCTTCACCATGTGGGTTGCTCCCTGGCTGTCTGGGGATCAAATTTGTGCTTCAGGGGCTGTGATTGCTTCATAGTGCTGTGCTTAGCCCCTTGCACCACCAGGGAGGCCCAGTCTTGTAATCTTAATGTTAAGGAGTAGCTGAGACTTAGGTGACATTAGAATTCAGGACTTGCCTCTAGGGTATGTGTTCTCTTTAGTACTTTTTGGTGGACACTAGAGTGACCCATTCAGTTTCTTTTTATTTATTTTTTAATTTTCTGTTATATATATATATATATACATATATATATATATATATATATATGCATACAAGAACTGGGGTGTAGGACAGAGGTGCAGGGGGTGAGAGGATTTACCCAAGACAGAGTGGGGAGCAGAACAAGTGAATCTATTGAAATATACTGCTGAGGGGAGCAGCAGGTGAGACAGGAGAGGGCCGGGGTTCAGCTTGATAGTGCTGAGATTTAACCCCTGCACCACCAGGGAGGTCCCAACCTACTCAGTTTTAAATTCTAAGTTAGTTCATGTTAGTAAACAAACAAACAAACAAAAACCCCACAACTGTACAGGTCACTGGGGTTACAGGAAGGCCACAACAAAAAGCTTTCCTGCAACCTTGGGATTGCCAGTTTGGTCATATAAAGCTCAGCTATCAATCTTCCCTAGTTTTAGAAATTTGATTTTAAATTTTCCATGGAAAGAATTCTTTTGAAAATCAATATGCACATGAATTGTATGACTGCAAGCTTTCTCTTTTGTATCTAATAATTTTAGATGTTGCGGTTAGAAATGATGAGCTTAGAACTGGCTCAGACGTTAGAAACCTCATGGTACTTCAAGACCCCAAACAGACAGTGCCAACAACCTGGACAATGGGACAGGGAGCTTGTCCAAAAGGCTGCACCTGTGAGTGTGGGGCAAGAGGAACTGGCGATGCTCGGGCAGACAGTTCTGTTTCATATTTGTACTACAGGAGCTTGCAAGGAAAAGACTTGAGCTGAGGTCTCAGGACCTCAGAGGCTGATCTGAGCGCTCACTGGTGTCTCAGATGACTCTTATCTGATCCAGAGCAATTCATGCAACTCCTGAGAGAGGGTTTCCTGTGGTTGGGCTCCCTTTGCTGCCTGCAGCAAGGGCTGTGACCTGTTGCCACACTAAACTCAGGCCTCCACCAAGTATGGCCACTCCAGCAGGCTGTGTTCACATTGAATTCTGTGATTGCAGCCCAGAATCCAGACATCTGACTTTCATCACTATAGAAATTGTGACTAGAATTGAGAGTGGGGAACTGTAGGAGGAGCTCCATGGAGCCTGTTAGGTGGTGCAGCAGAGCCAGCTGACATGGCGCAGGTCAGATTTCATGTGCCATGGAGAGTGGGTTTTAAAACAGGAGCTGATTTTGAAAATGTTCCAATCAAGTTTGCAATTTGCATCCTGAAAGCCATGAAAGGCCAGTGAACAGAGAGATCCAGATGCACTCAGCGTGCCGATTTGACTGCCACAGGCCGGTGCCTGATCCTCCACACCATGCTCTGACTGGTGCTGCTGGCCCGTGCCTGGGCCTGGTTCTCTAAGAACTGTCTGGCCCATGCCTGTGCTACCTCAGGAGATGTTTCCTGTTACTGTTGCTTCCAGCGCTGCCCAGTCCAGCCTCCAGACTGCACTTCTGGCTGCCATGTGGCTGCCTCAGTAATGCTCCCTGTGTGACTACCTCCACCTGCCACCATGAGTAGGGTCCTGGTCCATCATTTGTCAGTGTGCCACCAGCTCTGGGATCTCATTGGAAAGACAATGCCATCATTCAAAAACAGTTTTTGGTTTGGACTATGGTCATTGCAGACACTATCTGGGTTAGGACAGATGACCAGTTGTGGCCTTAGAAACCTATGTCTTTTTCATTGCTCCCAATTTCCCTCTTATAAATAAACTTTGTTGTTGTTCCACCTTGTGTTTGAGTTGTATCTTGCAATTATAAGCACATGGATGAGGACCCATAAACTGTGACATTCCCCACATTTGCAGTTTCAATATAATGAAATAACTTCCATACTATTCCTTAAGGACAATAGCAAGAACTGTGTATCCTCTATGTACATGATAGGAATTCAGCAAGTTCATGTGGATCCCATTATAGAATCAGTGCAACTAACCTCCTAGATGTAAAAATCAGATATCTTTTTCATCAATATTCCCATGGTTTTACTAATTTTTACAATGTGATGTCTCATGTACTATAAAAAGAATCTATAACACAAACTCAAATAACAGATATTGATATCACAAAATCAGTTTTATTTTTTGATAGCTTGAAAGATTATTCTAAATTTCTATCTAGAAATCTAATGAATAAGAAAATGGCACCATCTTAGTGTATCTAGGTAAGTATAGTCTATAGAGGGTTGGAGAAAGAATACTCATATATTGGGCCTCCCTGGTGGCACAGCGGTTGAGGGCTGGGTTGCAAAGCTGCCCACAGCCTCTGCAACGCCAGTTCGATCCCCGGCTGCTCCCTGGCCACCGGAGGAGGGTCCCACATGGTACGCAGATCTCTCCTGCCGCCCGCTGCTCCCCTCAGCCATGTACTTCGGTCCTTCTGCCTGCTCTGCTCCCCACTCTGGCTCTGGTGAATTCTCTCACCCTCCCGTGCTTCTGACTGTACCCAGTGCTTGTATAAATAAATAAATAAATCGTTTTTTAAAAAAAAGAATACTCATATATTTTCTTCTTTAGAAATGTAGTTTGCAAGAAGTTTGTGTCTTTATAGTATACTTATATTTAAGACACCTCATATTGTTGGAGGAACACCCTCCAAGCCAGTCCCATGGGGCTGTAGCAGCCACTGCACACTGGCTGCCCTGCTCTGAGGCTCCCTGTCTGACATTGCTGCTGGGGCTCCAGAGGCCCTCTCCCCACCTCCCCCAAGTGGGCCAAGCCCGGCTGCCAGGCACCCACTGGTGCTAGTGGCCAGCTGGATGGGAAAGGCAGAGTTTTCTGCTCTACCCCTGACTTCCTGAAAGGTGAGGAGATGCGTTTAAGGGGCTGAGGGAGCTGAGACATAAACTCTGAAGCCCAGCACAGGCAGGACTCTTTCCAGCTGGCTTCCTGTTGCATGGCTGACAGAGGCATCTGCCTTGCTGCTCCTGCTTCTGCTCAGCAGCCAGATAGCCACGTTCTCCACTTAACCTCCTGTCTCTCTGCCTGCTTTTCATCACAGCTACCAGTCCTGCTCTGGTCTCGGCAGCCGCTATCTTGTCACATGGGGCTTGGGCCTGGACTCCCGTTTCTGCTCAGGTGGACACTACATGGAACAGGACAGTTGGCACCTGGTCACTTGCTGGCCAGTACATTTTTTCTCTTTCTGTTCTTATTCCTCAATCCTCATGTGAATAAACCTTGTGTTTCTTTTTGTGTGTCTGCCTTTGGGTTTCTGAAGCTCTTGGGTGACCACTCAACAGTTGGATCATCCCAGGTCCCCCAGGTTTACCCTTTTTCAAAATCAACCTTTGCCATCAGGTTTTGTGGAGTCTGTATTAGGGAAGCCATTTACCTCATCTCTTCACGGAATTTGACTTAAGTCATTTGCATATAATAGAGGTCTAATATTCTAAATGTTGCTGCTTATGATTTTAGAGAGTAGATTCAGTTGGAATTAGTGCTGTTTTTTGTGATTATGACTGAAAATATAACTCCCCCAAATTGGATTAGTTTGCTATAACAATGTAATGGCTCCCAATCCCTGGTAGGTCTTGAGTGAACTCTGATCATCACTATTGAGTCATAAACAACAATAAATCCTTGACTTCCAGATGGCAGAATCCTACCTCTTCTCTTCTGCAGTGATTATTCTCTCTCCATCTCTAATTTTGTTCATTGAAGTGCAGAGACGGTACCTTTTCAAGAAGTTGAGGAGACTTATCTTCTGTAAGGAGTAAAGACAGTTCAGTGTACATGCTGATTGTAGTTCAGCAGTAGCTTGACATAGGCTTGGAATATTAAATAAACCTTTTGAATCAGTACCTCTCATACCTGAATGTACTGTTTTTACCAGGTGGTAGTTCCATTATGGGAACAGGTAAAACTGAACATTCATGGATAGGAGAAGAGCTTGGTGACCTCACATAGTGTGATAGTCACATAACTCGGTCTAAAACAATCCTATTTGTGACAAAAGGGAGTTTTGTTGCAATGCGTTTTTCATGGTAGGCCTGTCTGGAATTATAGGAATATGATACATTATCTTCTCATTTCCTGTAGACAAAATGGTCAGCTAGGAAGGGAGGATGCACCATGCCAGGAATTATCTAAGTGAAACCAAATGCAACTGTTAGAAACTTGGGCTTGGTTGTTTCCAAAACCTGTTTTTTTTTTGGAGTGAAATCAGCCCCTACTGCTGTCTGAAATGTAATAAGGATTGGGAGGGTGCTTTGTGTTTAACAATGTGTTAGGAGAAAGTACATGGCAGCATTTGTACTTGTAATGTGATATGATGAGTTTTATAAGTTTGGTTCCTTTCTTGGGAAAGGAAAACTGATAAAAGAAAACTATACCTTGATGGCCTGGCCATGAGGTGCCTTTGGGCTGTTTCTATTTACACAGCCTGGCTCTGGCCTGGAACGAGAGCTATAGGTCTCTGGTCATTGCATTGCCCAGTCCACTTCTCAACTGATTTTGTAATATTATATAGGCCCAGAAAAAAGAGTAAGTAAAGCCATGCATTCTACAGTCTAGTTAGAAAGATCTTCCTACTAGATCTAGAAATTTGAGATCAGAAAAAAGAGGGTGTTTTCCTACTTAAAAATATTTTAATAAAATAGAAAATTTAGATGTAATAGAGATGTAAGATGTAATAGAGTGGATTTTTAATAATGCCTCACTTTTCTAGTGTTGAAGTGTATAAATTAAGAAGTGAAATGCTTATTTTCCCCCCTCTGACCCCTAAAAAATTCACAGCTAGCAATCACTAATGTCCCACCAGACTGCAGGTCTCTCTCTGACCACACACATCCGAACACACAGAGTTTATGCTCTTTTGCTATATTGGATCATCTCATGCATATTGTTTGACATCTTCTCTTTATTTTTTTACATGGATTTTTTTTTTCCAAATAAGTTCATATAAAGCTACATTACTTTAAAAGTTGCTGCTAAGTTCTATAGTACATATATTATTACATACCAAGTCAACCCAATTTTTATTGACTGACAGCTGACTTTTGAGAAAAGTGAACTACAAATAGCAAATATTTCAATGCTCAAGATCATCTGGCATAAATTTCTTTTTTTTAATAAATGAGGAAATTGGAACCCAGAAGGCTGAGTGACTAGCATAATTAATGGAGAACCATGAATAGAACACATATGTTGTGGATTCTTCCTGTCATCTGAGGATTTTTAGGCACAAGGGCTATTTTATATTAAGAAAAGAGAACTCATGAAAGCTCACGGGAGGCCAGAGAGACAAAAAATGTTCTCATTCATCCACCCAAACATTCATTCAATTTCTTTTCTAGTCTCTAGGGACACAACACTAAAGAAAACAGAGAACAACCCTGACTATGGAAGCTCAAGAATTATGGGATGGGTGGGAAAAGAAAGAGTATAAAGCAAAAGTAACTAAGTAAACTTTTTTTTTTTTAAAGATTTATTTATTTATATACAAGCAGTCAGAAGCACAGGAGGGTGAGAGAATTCACTAGAGCCAGAGTGGGGAACAGAGCAGGCAGACAAATGAAGTACACTGCTGAGGGGAGCAGCGGGAGGCAGGAGAGGTCTGTGCACCATGTGGGATCCTCACCTGGTGGCCAGAAATCGAACTGGTGCTGCAGAGGCTGCGGGCAGCTTCGCAGCCCAGTGCTCAACCGCTGTGCCGCCGGGAAGCCCAGTAAGTCAACTTTATGCTCTATTGAAAAGTGGTAAAATCTGTGGAGGGCCAGGGTCAGAAAAAATCTCACTGAGCAGGGAACTTTAATAAGAAAAAAATCTTTTTTTTTTTTTAATAGAGGCATTTATTTGTTTGTTTGTTTGTTTGTTTATACATGCACTGGGTACAGTCAGAAGCGCGGGAGGGTGAGAGAATTCACCAGAGCCAGAGCGGGGAGCAGAGCAGGCAGAAGGACCGAAGTACACTGCTGAGGGGAGCAGCGGGCTGCAGGAGAGGTCTGCGCGCCATGTGGGACCCTCCTCCAGTGGCCAGGGAGCAGCCGGGGATCGAACTGGCGCCACAGAGGCTGCGGGCAGCTTCACAACCCAGAGCTCAACCGCTGTGCCACTGGGGAGGCCCAAGAAAAAAATCTTTATTGAGATATAATTAACATATAATAACAACACATATTTAAAGTGAACAATTTGAAAAGTTTTGACATATACAGTATAGACCCAAGAGGCACAGAGACACTGTGGATGAGCACAGAGACCAGTCTGAATGTCACCTCATGTCCTTTTGTGAGCCATTCCTTCTGCTCCTTCCTGTGACCCAACAAACATTATAATGTCCCTCGTCATTATGCATTAGTTAGAATTTTCTTGATATTGATATAAATGGTATTAAATGGCATGCAATTTTTTTATTTTCAATTTATTTATTTTTAATTTTAAATACACTTAATATATGCACATGCTTTGAAATGCAAAAGATAGAGGATTTGAACAAAATGTTCAACTCATACCTACCTTCTAGTGATCCAGTATCTTCTAGTCAATGTGTTCTTTCTTTTTTTTATTTTTTGAAATGATTTTTTTATTTTATATAATTCTTACATCATTTTTAATTTATGCACAATGTATGCATTTTCATTTTGGTTATATTCCCCATACAATTGCACCCCCCCTTATTTTGACCCTAATCCTTCCTCTACCTGCCCCTCCCCCGGCCCCTGCCCCACAGTGTGTCTCTGTGAGCATGATGCCTTCTAGCTCCATCCATGTTGGTGCAAACTGCATGTATTTATCTTTCTTGATCACTGAGTAATAGTCCATGGTGTATATGTACCACATCTTCTTGATCCAGTCATCTATTTTTGGGCATTTGGGTTGTTTCCATAGCTTAGCTATTGTAAACAGTGCTGCTATAAACATAGGGGTGCAGGTGCACTTTGGAATTAATGTTTCTGTGTCCTTTGGGTAAATACCTAGGAGTGGAATTGCTGGATCATATGGAAGCTCTATGTTTAGTAGTTCAAGAAATCTCCACACAGCTCTCCATAGTGGTTGGACCAGTTTGCACTCCCACCAGCAGTGCAGGAGAGTTCCTTTTTCTCCACAACCTCGCCAACATTTGTTGTTGCTATTTTTTTTTTTAGTATGTGCCATTCTCACTGGTGTAAGATGGTATCTCATTGTAGATTTGATTTGCATTTCCCTGATTACAAGTGATATTGAACATTTTTTCATATGCAGGTTGGCCATTTGCATTTCCTCTTTGGAGAAGTTTCTTTTTAGCTTTTCTGCCCATTTTTTGACTGGATTATTTTCTTTGTTGTTGCTGAGTCTCATCAGCTCTTTGTAGATTTTAGTGATCAGTCCTTTATCATTAGTGTTGTGTGCAAAAATGTTCTCCCAGTCAGTGGGGTTTCTCTTTGTTTTTGTTATTGTCTCTTTTGCTGTGCAGAAGCTCTTTAATTTGATGTAGTCCCAGCTGTTTATCTTTGCCTTCACTATCACTGCTTTGGGTGATGTGTCTGTAAAGATGTCTTTGATGTGCATATCATGTAGTGTTTCGCCTTTATTTCCTGCTATATATTTTATGGTTTCAGGTCTTATGTCTAGTTCTTTAATCCATTTTGAGTTGGTTTTTTTTGCATGGTGTGAGGTAGTAGTCAAGCTTCATTATTTTGCATGTAGTGACCCATTTTTCGTAGCACCATTTATTGAACAAACTTTCTTTGCTCCAATGCATATTCTTTGCTCCTTTGTCAAAGATTAGTTGACCATAAATCTGTGGGTTTATTTCTGGATTTTCTATTTGAGTCCATTGGTCTGTGTGTCTGTTCTTGTTCCAATAGCATGCAGTTTTGATGATTATGGCTTTGTAGTATAGTTTGAAGTCTGGGAGTGTGATGCCTCCATTCCCTTCTTTTTTTTTTAGGAGAGCTTTGGCTATTCGGGGTTTTTGGTGATTCCATATGAATTACATCAATAATTGTTCTATTTCTTTGAAGAATGTCATGATATTTTTATTGGAATAGCATTGAATCTGTATATTGCTTTTGGTAGGATGGCCATTTTAATAATGTTTATTCTTCCAATCCATGAGCAGGGGATGCCTTTCCATTTCTTTGTGTCTTCTTCTATTTCCTTTAACAGTATTTTATAGTTTTCTTTGAATAGGTCCTTTACCTCTTTTGTTAGGTTTATTCCCAAGTATTTGATTTTTTTTTTTTTTTTGGTTTCAATGATAAAAGGGATGGTTTTCTTGATTTCTTCTTCTTCAGATTTGTTGTTTGTGTCTAGGAAGGCTACTGATTTTTGTGTGTTGATTTTGTGTTTTTGCCACTTTACTAAACTTATTGATTAATTAGTTTTCCTGTGGAGTTTTTGGGGTTCTCTCTGTATATTATCAGATCATCTGTGAATAGTGATAGCTTAATTTCTTCCCTCCCTATTTGGATTCCTTGTATGTCTCTCTCTTGTCTTATTGCTCTGGCTAGGACTTCCAGAGCAGTGGTGAGAGTGGACATCCTTGTCTTGTTCCAGATCTTAATGGAAATGCCATTAAGTATGATACTGGCTGTTGGCTTGTCATATATGGCCTTTATGATGTTGAGGTATGTTCCTTGTATCCCAAGAATTTCAAGGCCCTTTATCATAAATGGGTGTTATACTTTGTCAAAAGCTTTCTCAGCATCTATTGATATTATCATATGGTTTTTATATTTCTTTTTGTTGATGTGTTGGATAACACTGATTGATTTTCAGATGTTGAACCATCCTTGTGTCCCCAGAATGAATACTACTTGGTCGTGGGGAACTATCTTATGGATATATTGTTGCATTCTGATAGCTAAAATTTTATTGAGGATTTTTGCATCCATGTTCATTAGAGAGATTGGCCTGTAGTTTTCTTTTTTTGTTTTGTCCTTGTTTGGTTTTGGTATTAGTGTAATGCTGGCTTCATAGAACTTGTTTGGTATTATCCCTTCCTTCTCAACTTTTTGAAAGAGTTTGTGAAGGATAGGCACTAATTCGTCTCTGGATGTTTGTTAGAATTCATTTGTAAATCCATCAGGTCCTGGGGTTTTGTTTTTGGGGAGGTTTTTGATTACCATTTCAATTTTATTATTTTATTTATTTATTTATTTATTTATTTTTGCGCACCGAATAGGCCATTTTCAGAACTTTTATTTTTTTATTTTTTTTAATCCTTTATTTTTTATTTATTTTTTTTATTAGATAATAAATTTTATTGTTATATTCCCCATACAATTGCATTCCCCCCATTCTGACCCCAATCCCTCCCCTGCCGCCCCCGCCCCCCTAAAAGTGTCTCTGGTTCATAGTTTTTTGTTGATTTTGATTTTCACTTTCTTATAGTTATTCATTTTCCTGGTCCCTTATTTAAGTTTTCTAGATTCCTGCTATGAGTGAGACCATCCGGTATTTTTCTTTTTCTTTTTGGCTTATTTTGCTGAGCATGATCCCTTCCAGCGCCATCCATGTTGCTGCAAATTGCATGTGTTTATCTTTTTTGAATGCTGAGTAATATTCCATGGTATATATGTACCACATCTTCTTGATCCAGTCATCTATTTTTGGGCATTTGGGTTGTTTCCAAAGCTTAGCTATTGTAAACAGTGCTGCTATAAACATAGGGGTGCAGGTGTTCTTTGGAATTGATGTTTCTGTGTCCTTTGGGTAAATACCTAGGAGTGGAATTGCTAGATCATATGGAAGCTCTATGTTTAGTAGGTCCAGAAATCTCCACACAGCTCTCCATAGTGGTTGGACCAGTTTGCACTCCCACCAACAGTGCAGAAGAGTTCCTTTTTCTCCACAACCTCGCCAACATTTGTTGTTGCTAGTTTTTTTAACATATGCCATTCTCACTGGTGTAAGGTGGTATCTCATGGTAGTTTTGATTTGCATTTCCCTGATGACAAGTGATGTTGAACATTTTTTCATATGCCTGTTGGCCATTTGCATTTCCTCTTCAGAGAAGTTTCTTTTTAGCTCTTCTGCCCATTTTTTGACTGGATTATTTTCTTTGTTTTTGTTGAGTCTCATCAGCTCTTTGCAGATTTTTGTGATCAGTCCTTTATCATTAGTGTTGGGTGCAAAAATGTTCTCCCAGTTGGTGGGGTTTCTCTTTGTTTTTGTTATTGTCTCTTTTGCTGTGCAGAAGCTCTTTAATTTGATGTAGTCCCAGCTGTTTATCTTCGCCTTCACTATCACTGCTTTGGGTGATGTGTCTGTAAAGATGTCTTTGATGTGCAAATCACGTAGTGTTTTGCCTATATTTCCTTCTATATATTTTATGGTTTCATGTCTTTATGTCTAGTTCTTTAATCCATTTTGAGTTGGTTTTTGTGTATGGTGTGAGGTAGTGGTCAAGCTTCATTCTTTTGCATGTAGCGACCCAGTTTTCCCAGCACCATTTATTGAACAAACTTTCTTTGCTCTAATACATAGTCTTTGCTCCTTTGTCAAAGATTAGTTGACCATAAATCTGTGGGTTTATTTATGGATTTTCTATTCAATTCCATTGGTCTGTATGTCTGTTCTTGTTCCAATACCATGCAGTTTTGATGATTATGGCTTTGTAGTATAGTTTGAAGTCTGGGAGTGTGATGCCTCCATTCCCTTCTTTTTTTTTCAGGAGAGCTTTGGCTATTCGGGGTTTTTGGTGATTCCATATGAATTTCATCAATAATTGTTCTATTTCTTTGAAGAATGACATTGAAATTTTGATTGGAATAGCATTGAATCTGTATATTGCTTTTGGAAGGATGGCCATTTTAATAATGTTTATTCTTCCAATCCATGAGCAGGGGATGTCTCTCCATTTCTTTGTGTCTTCTTCTATTTCTTTTAACAGTGTTTTATAGTTTTCTTTGAATAGGTCCTTTACCTCTTTTGTTAGATTTATTCCCAAATATTTGATTTTTTTTGTTTCAATAACGAAAGGGATGGTTTTTTTGATTTCTTCTTCAGATTTATTGTTTGTGTATATGAAGGCTACTGACTTTTGCGTGTTGATTTTGTATCCTGACACTTTACTGAACTGATAGATGAGTTGAATTAGCTTTTCTGTGGAGTTTTTGGGGTTCTCTATGTATAATATCATATCGTCTGCAAATAGTGATAGTTTGACTTCTTCTTTTCCTATTTGGATTCCTTGGATGTCTTTCTCTTGTCTTATTGCCCTGGCTAGGACTTCCAGTATTATATTGAAAAGCAGTGGTGAGAGTGGACATCCTTGTTTTGTTCCAGATCTTAATGGAATTGCTTTCAGCATTTCAACATTGGGAATGATACTGGCTGTTGGCTTGTCATAGATGGCCTTTATGATGTTAAGGTATGTTCCTTGTATCCCAAGAATTTCAAGGGCTTTTATCATGAATGGGCGTTGCACTTTGTCAAAAGCTTTCTCAGCATCTATTGATATTATCATATGGTTTTTATATTTCTTTTTGTTGATGTGTTGGATAACGTTGATTGATTTTCGGATGTTAAACCATCCTTGTGTCCCTGGAATGAATCCTACTTGGTCGTGGTGAATTATCTTATGGATACATTGTTGGATTCTGATAGCTAAAATTTTATTGAGGATTTTTGCATCAGTGTTCATTAGGGAGATTGGCCTGTAGTTTTCCTTTTTTGTGTTGTCCTTGTTCGGTTTTGGTATTAGTGTAATGTTGGCTTCATAAAACGTGTTTGGTATTGTCCCTTCCTTCTCAATTTTTTGGAAGAGTTTGTGAAGGATAGGCACTAATTCGTCTCTGAATGTTTGGTAGAATTCATTTGTAAATCCATCAGGTCCTGGGCTTTTGTTTTTGGGGAGGTTTTTGATTACCATTTCAATTTCGCTAATTGTAATTGGTCTGTTTAGGTGTTCTATTTCTTCTTTATCTAGCTTTGGGTGATTGTAGAGTTGTAGGAATTTGTCCATCTCCTCTAGATTGTTAAACTTGTTTCCATATAACTGTTCATAGTAGTTACTGATTATTCTTTTGATTTCTGCTGTGTCTGTTGTGATTTCTCCTCTTTCATTGATGATCCTGTTTATTTGTGCTTTCTCCCTTTTTTCCTTTGTGAGCCTGGCTAGGGGTTTGTCTATTTTATTGATTTTTTCAAAGAACCAGCTCTTGGTTTCATTGATCTTTTGGATTGTTTTTTTAGTTTCAATTTCATTTATTTCTGCTTTGGTTTTTATTATTTCTTTTCTCTACTGGTTTTGGGTTTTTTTTGTTGTTCTTTTTCTAGATCTTTGAGCTTCGAGATTAGGTTGTTTCTTTGAGTTCTTTCTTGTTTCTTGATGTGAGCTTCTATTGCTATATATTTTCCTCTTATTATTGCTTTTGCTGCATCCCATACATTTAGGATATTGTTGTCCTCCTTGTCGTTCAATTCAAAAAATTTTTTAATTTCTTCTTTGATCTCCTCATTAGTCCAGTGGTCTTCCAGTAGTGTGGTTTTTAATCACCATGAGGTAGGAAAGTTCCTTGCCTTCTTTTTATGGTTTATTTCTAGTTTGATGCCTTCATGGTCAGAAAAGATGTTGATATGATTTAAATCTTGGTGTATCTGTTGATGTTTGTCTTGTGCCCCAGTATGTGATCGATCCTGGAGAATGATCCGTGTGCGCTTGAGAATAATGTGTACTCCGTTTTTTTGGGGTTTAGTGTTCTATAGATGTCTGTTAAGCCCAATTGCATAGGTCCTTATTTGGAGCTTTGGTTTCTTTACTTATTTTTTGTCTTGTTGATCTATCCATTTTTGATAGTGGTGTGTTGAAGTCTCCCACTACGTATGTGTTTTCTCTGATGTCTGTTTTCAGAGAGGACAACAGTTGTCTGATATATTTTGGTGCTCCTTCGTTTGGTGAGTATATGTTAATGAGTGTTATTTCTTCTTGAAGTATTGTCCCCTTGATCATAATGTAGTGACCATTGGGGTCTCTTTTTATCTTTTTGAGTTTGAAATCTGTTTTATCTGATATAATTATAGCTGTTCCTGCTTTTTTTTTGGTCCATTTGCTTGTAGGATTGTTTTCCATCCTTTAACTTTGAGCCTATTTTTATCTTTTGTAGCTAAATGTGTTTCCTGGAGACAGCAAAAGGTTGGGTTTTGTTTCTTAATCCAGGCTGCATCTCTGTGTCTTTTTATTGAAGAGTTTAGTCCATTTACATTTAGAGTTAATATTGATATGTTAACATCTGTATTTGCCATTGTGTTTGTCTTTCCTTTGATTTTATTTATTTATTCTTTTAATAACTTTTTTTTTTTTTTGGCCTTCTTTCATTGTTATTCGTCCCTCTGAGGTTCTGGCTTTAGGACTCCTTGTAGAATTTTTTGGAGTGGGGGTTTAGTTACAATGAAATTCCGGAGTTTCTGTTTGTCTGGGAAGGTCCATATTCTTTCTTCAAAGAGGAAGGAGAGCTTTGTGGGATAGAGTATTCTTGGTTGGCATCTGTTTTCTTGGAGTCTGTTGACTATGTCCCTCCACTCTCTCCTTGCCCGTAGTGTTTCTTCGGAGAAGTCTGATGTCAGCCTGATTGGCTTTCCTTTGAATGTTATCTGTTTCTTCCCTCTTGCCAGCTTCATTATTTTTTCCTTGTCCTGGATTTTTCGGAGCTTTACTATTATGTGTCTTGCTGTATTTTTCCTTTCGTCGTGGAAGTTTGGTGTTCTTCTTGCTTCTTGTATATCAATTTTCAGCTCCTTCTTCACATTTGGGAAGTTCTCTTCAATTATCTCTTTGAATATTTTCTCTGTTCCTACTTCTCTCTCCTCTCCTTCTGGTATTCATATAACTCTTATATTTCCTTTCCTCATGGAGTCAGATACTTCCCAAAGTCTTTCTTCATTCTTTTTCCTTCGTACTTCTCTTTCCTTTACTGTTTTGGTTCTTTTTATTTCTGTGTCTTCAAGATTACTTATTCGTTCTTCCATTTCATCAATTCTGCTTTCATTGCTTTTCCCAGAATTCTTTAGTTCTTCCATTAATTCTTTGATCTCCTGCATTTCTTTTACTTCCCTCTTTAGGGACTCAATTTCATTCTTCTGATCGTTGATTATTTTTCCCTTATAATTGTTTTCCTTTAATACTTCTGTCAGTTTTTTAATCACGGCAATTTTAAATTCTCTTTCTGGAAGGCTCAGAAGTTCTTCCAAGTTACTGTCGTTGCAATCTGGGGGCTGGTTTTCTTTTTGTGGTGTGCTTTTTCTCTGGAGAGTTGCTAGGTTGCGTGTGGTTCTTCTCCTCCCTACTGTCTGTTTTCTAATTTGCCGTATGCATTGGGACACTGTGTTGTTGGGACTGGCCAGCATCTTGGGTGGGCTTATCTGCTCCCCTCTGGTTCCTCCAGGAGTCATCTGTCAGTTTCAAGCAGTCTTTACTGGAGAAAGGTCCCTGTTCTAAAATGCCGATGTGGGGACACACTCCCCTGTGCGCCTGGTCTGCCCCGGCGGTGGGTTCCTGCTCCCCCTCTGGGCTTGGACTGCAGGCCAGAGGGGGTCTGGCGTGGGCGAACTTCCCCCGCTCACCTCTGGCTCCTGAGGAAGCCTTCTGCAGGTAGTCTTTACTGAAGAAATGTCCCTGTTCTATAATGGTGATGTGGGACACACTCCCTGCGCATCCGGTCTCAGGCACACTCTTCTGCGTGCCTGGTCTGCCCCGGCTGTGGGTGCTCGCTCTCCCTGTGGGCTCAGACTACTTGTTCGGAAGGGGCCCGGTGTGGGCTAACTCCCCAGCTGGCCACTAGCTCCTTCAGGAGCCTGTGCTGGCTTCAAGTCGCTAGGTGGCGCCAGAGATCTCTCCTAGAGCCCTTGGGGAGCTGATTTTCCACCCCGTGGGAAAGGGAGCAGAGCGGGGATGGTAGGGTACACCTCAACGGCTTTGGGGTGCTGTGTCTGCCTTGTGCCCCACCGTCGTGGGGAACCCACACCCCTAATTTCGTGCCCCGGGTCTCAGTTCCAAAGCCCTCAGTTCCAAGACGCGGGCTGTAGCCTAGATCAGTGGCGCGGGAATGGCGCCTTTTGAATCCCGCTCCCCTGCCTGGGCGCCTTGTTCCTGCTCACTCAGGGAGGGCCTCCGCGTGTCTCCCCGCAAGCCTAGGTCGCAGGCGCGGGGACCTGGGCAGCTGCAATCCGATCTGGATCCGCGTTTGCTTTTCAACCGCACTGCTTTTCAGTGCGATCCGCGCCGCTTTTCCGTGCAATCCCGATCCGCGTCTGCTTTTCCAGCGTGCTGCTTTCAGCGCAAGCTTACCGGGCAGCCGGGGCTGTGTGCTGGTGCTGGTCTCCTCCTGGGGGGCGGGGCTCTCTTTAATGGCGCCTGGAGCTCACCTCCGCGGCGGATCCTGCAGGGTTCTCCACAGCTCCCGTTCACGGGGTGTGGTGGCTGAAATAGTTCCTTTCCACTCACAGTCCCGCTTGCTGTGTAGTTTGTTCTTGTTGGTCGTTTTCGTTTGTTGTTTCCCTCCTCTCTGCTGGTGGGAGAGTGCCGCCTCTGTGGGCTGGGGAGGGGAGCAGGGTTCTGCGCTTTCCTCCCTTCTGGTCCTCTTTTATGGCCACTTTCTTCTTCGGGCAGTTTGCTGGCGTCACCCGTTTATCTTCCGTGTCCCGGTTCTCACTGGGACCTGCTGCTTTTCCTCCCTATTAACTTTTTTTAATGGGAGATCTTACTCGCAGCGTCTCCTCGCCGCCATGTTGCTCCGCCCCCTCCTAACATTTCAATTTTAATTGGTCTGTTTAGGTGTTCTATTTCTTCTTTATCTAGCTTTAGGTGATTGTAGAGTTGTAGGGATTAGTCCATCTGTTCTAGATTGTTGAACTTGTTTGCATATAACTGTTCATAGTAGTTTCTGATTATTTTTTGATTTCTGCTTTGTCCGTTGTGATTTCTCCTCTGTCATTTGTGATCCTATTTATTGGTGCTTTCTCCCATTTTTCCCTTGTGAGCCTGGCTAGGGGCTTGTACATTATATTTATATTTTTCAAAGAAACATCTTTTGGTTTCCATTGATCTTTTGGATTTTTTTTTTAAGTTTTGATTTCATTTATTTCTGCTTTGATTTTTATTATTTCTTTTCTTCTACTGGTTTTGGGGTTTTTGTTGTTCTTATTATAGTTCTTTGAGCTGTGAGATTAGGTTTTTTTTTGAGTTCTTTCTTGTTTCTTGATGTGAGCCTCTATTGCTATATATTTTCCTCTTATTAGTGCTTTTGCTGAGTCCCATACATTTAGAAAATTGGTGTCCTTCTTGTCATTCAACTCAAAGTATGTTTTAATATCTTCTTTGATCTCCCATTAGTCCAGTGTTCTTCCATTAGTGTGGGTTTCAATCTCCATGAGGTAGGAGAGTTCCTTGTCTTCTTTTTATGTTTTATTTCTAGTTTGATGCCTTCATGGTCAGAGAAGATGGTTGGTATGATTTAAATCTTGGTGTATCTGTTGATGTTTGTCTTGTGTCCCAGCATGTGATCGATCCTGGAGAATGATCCGTGTGCACTTGAGAAAAATGTGTACTCAGATTTTTTTGGGTTTAGTGTTCTTTAGATTTCTGTTAAGACCATGAGGTCTACATCCTTAATTACAGCTTTAGTTTCCTTACTTTTTTTTTTGTCTCGTTGAGCTATCCATTGTTGATAGTGGTGTGTTAAAGTCTCTTTTAACATAAGTGTTTTCTCTGATGTCTGTTTTCAGAGATGATAATAGTTGTCTGATATATTTTGGTGCTCCTTCATTTGGTGAGTATATGTTAATGAGTGTTATTTCTTCTTGAAATATTTTCCCCTTGATCATAACATAGTGACCATTGGGGTCTCTTTTTACCTTTTTGAGTTTGAAATCTGTTTTTTTTCTGATATAAGTATAGCTTTTCCTGCCTTCTTTTTTGGTCCATTTGCTTGTAGGATTGTTTTCCATCCTTTTGAGTCTATTTTTATCTTTTGTCGTTAAATGTGTTTCCTAGAGACAAAAAAAGGTTGGGTTTTTTTTTCTTAATCCAGCCTGCGACTCTGTGTCTTTTTATTGAAGAGTTCAGTCCATTTACATTAGATTTAATATTGGTATGTTAGAGTCTGTATTTGCCATTGTGTTTGTCTTTCCTCTGATTTTATTTATTTATTCTTTTAATAACTTTTTTTTTTGGCCTTGTTTTGCTGTTATTCATCCTTCTGTTGGTTCTGGCTTTAGGACTCCTTGCTCCTTGTAGTATTTCTTTGGAGTGGGGGTTTACTCGTAATGAAATTTCAGAATTTCTGTTTGTCTGGGAAGGTCCTTATTCTTTCTTCATAGAGGAAGGAGAGATTTGTGGGATAGAGTATTCTTGGTTGGCATTTGCTGTCTTGGAGTCTGTTGACTATGTCCCTCCACTCTCTCCTTGCCCGTAGTGTTTCTTTGGAGAATTCTGATTTCAGTCTGATTGGTTTTCCTTTGCATGCTATCTGTTTCTTCCCTCTTGTCATCTTTATTATTTTTATCTTGTCTTGGATTCTTGGGAGCTTTGCTATTATGTGTCTTACTGTATTTTTCCTTTCATCATGGAAGTTTCATGTTCTTCTTGCTTCTTGTATATCTATTTTCAGCTCCTTCTTCACATTTGGGAAGTTCTCTTCAATTATTTCCTTGAATATTTTCTCTGTTCCTTGGTCTCTCTCCTTTCCTTCTGGGATTCCTATAACTCTTATATTTCCTTTCCTCATGGAGTCAGATAGCTTCCAAAGTATTTCTTCAGTCTTTTTCATTCACACTTCTTTTTCCTTTTCTGTTTTAGTTCTTTTTATTGCTGTGTCTTCGAGAGTGCTTATTCATTCTTCCATTTTATCTATTTTGTTATCACTGCTTTTCTCAGCGTTCTTTAGCTCTTCTGTTAATTCTTGGATCTCCTGCCCTTCCCTCACTTCCTTCTTTAGGGACTCAATTTCTTTCTTCTGAGCGTTGTTTTCCTTAATGACTTCTGTCAGTTTTTCATCACGGCAATTTTAAATTCTCTTTCTGGAAGGCTCAGAAGTTCTTCCAACTCACTATCATTGCAATCTGGTGGGTGGTTTTCTTTTTGTGGTGTGTCTTTTTCCTGAGGAGTTGCTAGGTTGCATGCAGTTTTTCTTTTTCCTGCTGCCTGTTTTCTAATTTTCCCTATGTGTTGGTACACTGTGTCACTGGTACCGGCTGGCATTTTTTTGGTGTGATATTCTGGGATTTTGGAAACTGGTGGTCCAATCGAGTCAAATTCTGTTATGCCAGAAGTCCGGTGAGGCAGTGGTACTTTGAGTGTGTTAATCATCACTGTCACAGAATATCTCTTCGTTCAGTGTTGTTTAATTCCAAAGGTGTGTCTTGAAGTCCCACAGACTTCCCTGGAGGTGGGGCGGCTGGATTGCATTTTGGGTCCAAGTCGCTGGATCCCCCTCTGGTATCCAACTCCCTGACAGGTGGGACCAGTCTTGTGGGGGCCTTCAGCTCACCTCTGGCTATGCAGGGAGTCTTCTCCTGGTTTCAAGCAGTCATTATTGAATGAAGGTCCCTGTTCTGAAATGGTGAGTCGGAGATGCAATTTCCTGCACATGAGGTCTGCCCCAGTCATGGATGCCCACTCCCCCTCTGGGCTTGGACTGCTGGCCAGATGGGGCCTGGCATGGGGGTGCTTCCCAACTCACCTCTGGCTGCGTGGGGATTCTTCTCCCAGTTTCAAGAAGTCATTGGTGAAAGAAGTCCCTATTCTAAATTGGTGAGTCGGAGACGGCATGCAATTTTTTATGACTTCTTTCACTCAGCTTCATTATTTTAAGATTTGGCTATTACTGAGTGTATTGATAGTTCTTTCTTTTTATTGTTGAGTACTATTCTACTGTTTATTCATCTAGTATTTGATGGATATGTAGATTATTTACAGTTTTCAGTATTATAAACAAAGGAGCTGTGAACATTCATGTACATGTCTGTGTTGTAATATGCTTCTTTTCTCTTGGGTAAATATCTAGGAATGAAATGGTTGTGAGATATGGTAGGTATAAAATTAGTTTTTAAGAAACTGCCAAATTCTTTTCTAAAGTGATTATAGTATTGTCGATTCCCTCAGAGGTATATACACATTCCAGGTGCTTAAGATCCCCAGCAACACTTGTGATGGTTAATCTTTATAGTTTTAGACATTCTTAAAGCTGAGTGGTATGATACCAATAAGGTTTTTTTTTTTTTTAAATATTTATTTATTTATTTGTACAAGCACTGGGTACAGTCAGAAGCATGGGAGGGTGAGAGAATTCACCAGAGTCAGAGTGGAGAGCAGAGCAGGCAGAGTGACGAAGTACACTGCTGAGGGGAGCAGTGGGCATGGCAGGAGAGGTCTGAGCAACATGTGGGACCCTTGCTGGCAGCAGGGGATCGAACTGGCACTGCAGAGGCTGCGGGCAGCTTCACAGCCCAGCGCTCAACCGCTGCGCTACCAGGGGAGGCCCCCCCAATAAGGTTTTAATTTGTATTTCTTTCATGAATGTTGATAGTGATAAACTTTTCATATGCAGATTTGTTTTTTCTATTACTTCTATGGTCAACTGTCCACTAACATTTTTTGGCAAAAAATATTTTTTTTTCTTTGTTTCAAGAGTCTTTTAAATATTCACAATATAGTTCTTTAAAAATAAAGTATAGAATTCACAAGTATTTTCATTCTCTTAACTGTCTTTTGATGAGAAGTTTTGAATTTTGATGACATTCAATCACTTTATTTTTCCTCCTTTAGGTTTTGGAGTTGTACATAAGAAATTTTTGTCTAGTTGTGAGTGCTAATCCTTAGCAGCTAATCCTTGTCTACCATTTTTTACCTACAGTTCTAAATCCTAAGCAAGGTCAGAATGGCCTGGTCAATTAAGTACAGGAGTCCAACCCTGCAAGGTGCCTTTCAAATCAATCAAGAGTACAAAGCTGGATCATTTTGGGAAGACTATGCATCAGGAAGTATGACCAGGAACGCCCGGGGGGCCGAGGACTGACGTGTAACAAGGACCCCAGAAACTGATCAGTGGAACCCCTTGTTGATAAGATTGAAACCATGGCTGGGGAACTAGGGCTTGATCTTAATTATAATACTGAGTCATCAAGCAGATGAGAAGTGCCTAGAGGACAGTCTCATAATCCCTGATAATATAAAAATCAGCACATTTTCTAGTTACATTCTTCCCCTTTTCCTTTTTACCTTCCCCTTTCTTTATTCTTCTTC
Organism: Talpa europaea; assembly: GCF_964194135.1. Classification (NCBI taxonomy): domain Eukaryota; kingdom Metazoa; phylum Chordata; class Mammalia; order Eulipotyphla; family Talpidae; genus Talpa; species Talpa europaea. Next base: position 49,082,774 of record NC_140080.1, read on the forward strand.
TTCCCCTTACAACTGATGCTGTATGATTATTATATCAATAAAAAGGCCAGGATCTTGCTCTTCAGCAGCATCCTGCATTGTGCAGATTGCTCCATGACTCCCATTTCTTTATCAGTGTGGTGCTGCTGACACAACATCTAGGCCCAAACCACAAAGGTTTTCTCTGAGAAACATTGTAATTTTATGTTTTACAATTAAATTTATGACACTTTTAATGTTAATTTTTGCATATATGGTGGGGTATGAATTGATACTTTAAAAATGTTCATATTAGTATTCAGTTTTTCCATTATCATTTGTTAAAACATCATTCTTTCTCCATTGATTTGACTTTGTAACTGTGGAATGTAAATAGATGGTATATGGGTTTATTTTGGACCTCTCTAGTCTGCTGTATTTATCTGTATGTCTATCAATACCATAAAGCAAGATTATCCTGAAAATTATAGCTTATAATAAAAAGTGATGACATTAGATAATGTAAGCCCTCCAATTTTAATCATCTTTTTCAAAGTCATTTTTGGAAGTAGCTATTTTAAGTTATTTACATTGCCATGTTCATTTTTTAAATCAGTTTTTGGATTTCTATAAAAATGTCTCATAAAATTTTGACTTTTCTATAGATCAGTTTGCAGAGAATTGATGCTTTCATAATGTAGAGTCTTTTGAACTAGGATGATGATGTGTGTCTCTATTTATTTAGCTCTTACATTTCCTCTCAGTAATAGTTTCTAGTTTTCAGTGTAAAAGTCTTTCACATGGTTTGTCAGCTTTATTCCTAAGTATTTTATATTTCCTGATGTTATTGTGAATATTAGTTTTTTGATTTAAATGTCCAGCTGTTCATTGCTAACATATAGAAAATTGAATATTTAGCTCTATTGCTCTATTCTCCTATTAGTTCTTGTACTTTTTTTGAGATTCCATAGGATTTCTACATAGAAATCATATTGTATGTTAACAAAGAGTGTTTTCCTTTTTAGTGTAGTGAATTTTGCCACTTTGTCTTACCTTATTGCAAAAATTAGAGGTTGCAATACAAACTGAATAGATGTGGTAGAATGGACATTCTTCTCTTACTCCTGGTCTTAGTGGGGAATCAGAAAGTTTTTCACTGTTAAATATCATGTCTAAAGATTTTGTTAGCCCTAGGGTTTTCTTAGCTGTTTTAGATTCACAGATTCAAAGATTTTCCATATACCCTTAGTCTCACCCCACTCCCCACATCCTCCCCTGTTATCAACATACTCCACTAGATCAGTATATTTGTTAATAACTGATGAACCTATGCTGATGCAACATAATTACCTGGAGTCCATACTTTACATTATGATTTCATTCTTGGTTTTGTACTTTCTGCGGGTTTGATGAATGTGTAATATATGTTTTAACAGTATCCATTATAATGCAGAATATTTAACTGCACTATCAGTTTTTTTAATAGATGTTCTTTCTCAAGTTAAGAACATTCTCTTTTGTTTATAATTTAATGAGAGTTTTTAGGAATAACAGAGTTTGGATTTTTTTTAAAGTAATTTTTCTGAATCTATTGACATAACAAAAGAGTTTTTCTATTTCAATCTGTTAATATCGTGAATTTTTTAAATGTTAAAAGTGATCTTGCAATTCTAGGATAAATCTGACTTGGTAATGATGTCCTTTGCCTTTTGTGTAGTGTTAAGCTTGATTTGCTGAAATTTGACATATGATTCTTGCTCTATATTTATGAGGATTATTGGTCCATAGTTTTATTGTAAGGTCTTTGGTTTTGACATTGATGATTTAATGCTGGTCTCATAGGATGAGCTGGGAAGTATTGTCTCCTGTTCAATTTTCTGAAGGAGTTTGTGTCCAGTTGATATTACTTCCTTAAATGTTTAGGAGCCTATGTGGGAAGATTTAGAAGGACAGTTCATTTTTTTTAAGTAGACAGAGGAATATTCAAGTTATCTAGTACATTTCCAGGAGTTTTGGTAGTTTTGTTTCTGCACAAATATATCTAATTTCATCTTAGTTACCAGGGCCATCAGCATAAATTTTTATTCTTTTAATACTTGTGGAATCTGAATTGCTAGCATTTTTGGTATCAGTGATTTGTTTCACCTTTATTTTATCCTCCAGGTCAATAGTGCTAAAGGGTCATCAATTTTATTAATCTTCTTTGGGTGCATTGATTATATCTCTTATTTCAGTAATAATGATTTCAATGGTTGTCACTCTTATTTTTTTAGTTCCCCTTATTCCATCACTTTAAATTTAATTTTCTCTTTTTTCAAAACATTGTTATGCTGGGCTGTGAGATAATTAACTTGGGACCTTTATTTTTTTCATATGTATTTGTTTAGTGCTATAAATTTCCCTCTATATGCTGCTTTAGCAATATTCCACAAAGTTTGATTTATAACACTTTCATCTTTTGTAGTTTAAATAATATTCTGGGCCTCCCTGGTGCCATAGGGGTTAAGACTCAGTGCTATCACGCTATCATTGTGACAGCCTGAGTTCAATCCCTGCCCAGGGAGCTAACCCACATGGTACAGCTATCTCACTTGTTGCTCCTCTCAGCAGTGTATCTCAGTAAATCTGCCTGTTCTGCTCCTAACTCTGTCTCTGGCGAATCCCCTCACCTCCTGCACCTCTGGCCTACACCCCAGTTCTTCTATGCAAAAATAAATAAATAAATCTTTAAAAATATATATTCTAACTTAATATCTGATTTTTAATTCAGGATTTATTTAGAAATGTGTTACTTAGGGGCCTCCCTGGTGGCGCAATGGTTGAGCGCTGGGTTGCGAAGCTGCCCACAGCCTCTGCAGCGCCAGTTGGATCCCCGGCCACCCGGCCACCGGGCAAGGGTCCCACATGGTGCGCAGACCTCACCTGTTGCCCGCTACTCCCCTCAGCAGTGTACTTCGTCAGTCTGCTTGTTCTCTTCTACTCCATGGCTCTGGTGAATTCTCTCACCCTCCCATGCTTCTGACTGTACCCAGTGCTTGTATAAATAAAAATAAATAAATGAATATTAAAAAAAAGAAATGTGTTACTTAATTTCTTATTTATTTATTTATTTATCTATCTATCTATCTATCTATTTATTTATTTTACACAAGAACTTGGGTACAGGCCAGATGTGTGGGAGGGTGAGAGGATTCACCAGAGACAGAGTGGGGAACAGAACAGGCAGACTGACGAAATATACTGCTGAGGGGAGCAGCAGGCGAGACAGGAGAGGTCTGCCACACCATGTGGGATCCTTGCCCGCCAACCAGGATTGAACTGGCACTGCAGAGGTGGCGGACAGCTTCATAGCACTGCGCTCAACCACCTGTGCCACCAGGGGAGGCCCGTGCGTTACTTAATTTCTAAATATTTGGACTATTTCTATATATATTTCTATTATCAATGTTTAGATTTACATTGTACTGAGAGAATACATTTTATGTGAGTTAAAAACTTTGAAGTTAAGTGATATTTAAAAACACGAGTCAGAATGTGGTTTATCTGGTAAATATATTTTGGTTACTTCAAAAGTGTATGTATTCTGCTATTGTTGGGTGGAATATTCTATAAATGCTAATTAGATTAGTTGTGGAAGTGTTCTTCAAGTCTTCTATATTATTTTTACTGCTCTTTGTCTACTTTTAAAATTAACTATTTAGAAGTGATGAAAAATCAGATAATTGTGAATTTTTCTATTTCTACTGTAAATTCTTTCAAATTTTGCTCCGTTTTTTTAAAACTTTGTTATTGATTGCACACACATTAATGGCTATGTAATCTTAAAGATTTGACTCCCTCATTATGAAATAGCCATCTTTATTGTTGGTACTGTTATTTATTTCTAAAATATATATTGTCTGATATTAATTTAACTACTGCACCTTTCTTTTGTAAAGTGCTAGAATGTGAAATCACTTTAGATTCTCCCTCTGTGAATTCATTTGTGTCTTTATATTTACATTGTATTTCTTGCGGTATCATATACAGGAGGTTTTGTTTTCAAGGTCCCAACTGGGCCATTTTCTGTTTTTAATTGGGGAGCTAGACAATTCATATTTAATGTAATTATTAATATTGATGGCTTTAAATCTATAATCTTGATTTCTAAAAATTGTTCTGCTTTTTGTTTCCTTTTCTCTTTCCCTTTCTGTTTTATTTTGGATTTTTTTGAGTATATTTTATTATTCCATTTTATATATTTTGTTGATTTGTTTTATATATCCCTATCTTATGTTACTTTAGTTGTTGCTTTAGGATTCATAGTATATATTTTCAACTTTTCACTGTTTATCTTCAAATGATAATGTAGTTCTTTCTATTTTCTAGCAATTTCTTTATGATGTACCTTGAGATACTTTTTGTTATGCCTCTTTGGTTAATATCTTAAAATAATTTTTTGTCTTTCTTAACGTGTTTAATCTTCCCCCTAACTTCTTGGATATGTGGAATATCATTATAAAACATTTGTTGTCTGATGCCCAGTGTCTTAAGGAACATTGCACCATAGTGTCAGTTGCTGCTGTTTCAGTAAGTAGGGTGGATTGCTTTGTATTCATGGGAAGTCCCTCCTTGTTCTGATTCTTCAGAGGGGATCTTTGTGGTTAGTGTTTGGAGGCTTTTGTAAGATGACTTTTGGAAAAGAACTATTCCAGGCAGAAGAAATAGTGGCAGGCCCTGCAGCAGCAATGTGTCTGGCATCTTAAAGAACATTCAGCAAAGCAGGATGGCTGAAGTGAACAAAGAAAAACAGGATGAATTCAGAGGAATAATGGGGGTTATTTTGTGTGTGTCTTGTTGTGCCTTTTAAAGGACCTCAGGTGTTTTTGAGGGAAGGTTTAGAGAGTTTTATCATGTCATGATCAAACAAATTATCTGATATACCGATTTGAAAAAATTATTCTGACTATGGATGAAATACCCTCTTGCACTGAGTTGCTGACATCAGCATAGCTAAATTCTTGTGATCTGAGTGGTCTCGAATGTCTTCTGAACTGGATGAGAAGCAGAACTAAGGAAAGAATTGGGGTGCCCCTCCATGGAGCAGCAAGGGCTTCTCTTCCGCACCTGCAGACATCATGTCTATATATCCTGACCTAACTAAGTGGCCAACAATGGGTCCGAATAGTTTGTTGTTGTTAGTTATTTAGTGGTAACACATTTCTCTTTGAGTTTTATTTTTTGAGGTTTGAATTTTTGTCTTTTTTATTTACTTTTTAAAAATTTATTTATATATATAGTTTAAAGATTTATTTATTTATTTATACAAGCACTGGGTACAGTCAGAAGCGTGGGAGGCTGAGAGAATACACCAGAGCCAGAGCGGGGAACGGAACAGGCAGACTGATGAAATACACTGCTGAGGGGAGAAGTGGCGTGACAGGAGAGGTCTGCAGCTCCATGTGGGACCCCCGCCAGCGGCCGGGGATTGAACCAGTGCTGCAGAGGCTGCAGACAGCTTCACAGTGCAGTGCTCAACTGCCTGCATCACCAGGGGAGGCCCCATTTTTATATACTTTATATCATTGTTCATTTTTAAACAATGTTTGCTCTTTTTCCTCCTCAGGTGTAGTCTTCATAGAATTTTCTCCACCAATTCACCCACGCACCATCACCACAGTCCCTTCTTCTGATCCCTCTCCCTCCCCTTCCCCTGCAGGATGTGTCTGGTTTATAATTGTTGTGTTTTATAGTTATCATTTTTCCCCCGATGTCTTATTTGGTCCCCTTCTATCCCTCCTATAGGTGAAACCATCCTATATTTTTCTTTTTACTTCTGATTTATTTCACTGAGCATAATTCTTTCTAGCTCCATCCATGTTGCTGTGAATGACATTAGTTTATCTTTTTTGATTGCTGAATAGTATTCCATTGTGTATATGTACCACATCTTCTTGATCCAGTTGTCTATTTTTGGGCATTTGGTTTGTTTCCAGGTTTTTCCTATTGTAGATAGTGCTGCAATAACCATAGGGGTACAGGTCTTCTTTTGAATCAATATTTTTGTGTCCTTTGGGTAGATCTCTAGGAATGGAATTGCTGGGTCATATGGTAGCTCCATTTTTAATTGGTTGAGGAACCTCCATAGTGGCTGGACCAGTATCCACTCCCACCAGTAATGTAGGAGAGTTTCTTTTTCACCACATCCTCGCCAACATTTGTTGTTGTCTGTTTTCTTTTTTAATATTTATTTATGTATGTATGTATACAAGAAATGGGGTACACGCCAGAGGTGTGTGGGGGGGTGAGAGGATTCACCAGAGACAGAGTCGGGAACAGAACAGGCAGATTGAAATACACTGCTGAGGGGAGCATCGGGTGAGTCAGGAGAGGTCTGCTGAGCCATGTGGGTAGCTCCCTGGCCAGGGTTTGAACTTGTGCTGCAGTAGCTTCATAGATTGCATCTTAACCCCTTGTGCCACAGGGAAGCCCATTGCCTGTTTATTTGATATGTGCCTTTCTTACTGGTGTAAGGTGGTATTTCATTGTGGTTTTAATTTGCCTTTCTCTGATTATAAGGGATGTGAAACATTTTTTTCATATGCCTTTTGACCATTTGCATTTTCTCTTTGGATAAGTGTCTTTTAAGCTTTTCTGCCCTTATCTTGACTGAATTGTTTACTTTGTTTTTGTTGAGTCATGTGAGTTCTGTGTATATCTTTGTGATCAGTCCTTTATCAGTTATATGGACTGCAAAATTTTTTCCAATTCAGTGGGGTGTCTCTTTGTTTTGCTTAATGTCTCTTTTGCTGTACAGAAACTTTTCAGTTTATTGTAATCCCAGGTATTTATCTTTTCCTTGACTTTCTTTGCTTTGGGTGATAAGTCTCTAAAGGTCTTACTGAGATGTATGTCTTGTAATGTTTTACCTATATTTTCTTCTATATATTTTATAGTTTCAGGTCTTACATCCACATCTTTTATCCATTTTGAGATGATTTTTGTGCATGGTGAGAGGTAGTGGTCTAGTTTCATTCTTTCTTTGTGTTGTCTTTGTTTGGTTTTGGTATTACTGTAATATTGACTTCGTAGAATGTATTTGGTAGTATTCCTTCTTTTTCATTTTTTTGAGAGAGTTTGTGTAGGATAGGCACTAATTCATTGCTGAATGTTTGGTAGAAGTCATTTGTGAAACTGTCTGGGCCTGGGCTTTTGTTTTTGGGGAGTGTTTTGATTTCTACTTCAATTTTGATGCTTTAATTGGTCTTTTTAGGTGTTCTATTTCTTCTTTATCTAGCTTTGGATGATTATATCATTCTAGAAATCTGTCCATCTTTTCTAGATTGTTGAATTTGTTTGCATATAAGTGTTCATAGTAATCTCTGATTATTCTTTTGATGTCAACGGGGTCTGTTTGATTTCTCTTCTTTTGTTTATGATCCTATTTATGTGTTTTCTCCCTTTTTTTTCTTTGTGAGCCTGCCTAGAGATTTATCTATTTTGTTTATTTTTTCAAAGAACCAACTTTTGGTTTCATTGATCTTTTGGACTGTTTTTTTTTTCTTTAATTTCTATTTCATTTATTTCTGTTTTAATTTTTATTATCCTTTCTTCTATTGGTTTTAAGTTTTTTTGTTCTTTTTCTAGTTCTTTGAGAGGTGAGATTAGATTCTTTCTTAGAGTTCTTTCTTGTTTCTTGATGTCAGCCTGTGTTGCTATATATTTTTCTCTTATTACTGCTTTTACTGTGCCCCATACATTCTGGAAATTGGAGTTCTCCTTGTCATTCAACTCAAAGTATTTTTAAATTTCTTCTTTGATCTTCTCTTTAGTACAGTGGTCTTTCAGTTGTAGGGATTTCAATCTCCATGATGTGGGAGGATTCCTTGGTTTCTTTTGATGATTTATTTCTAGTTTGATGCTTTTATGATTAGAGAAGATAGTTGGAATGATTTTGATCCTAACGTTTTGTTGATGTTTGTCTTGTGGCCCAGTGTGTGATCAATTCTGGAGAATGATCTGTGTGTGCTTGACAAAAATGTGTACTCACATTTTTTGGGGGTGCAGTGTCCTATAGATATCTGTTAAACCCATGAGTTCTATGTCTTTATTTAGGGTTCTAATGTCTTTGCTTATTTTTTGACTCGTTGATCTGTCCATTGGTGAGAATGGGGTGTTGAAGTATCCTACTATATATGTATTTTCTTTAATGTCTGTTTTCAGAGCTGATATTGTCTAATATATTTTGGTGCTCCTTCATTTGGTGAGTATATGTTGATAAGTGTAATTTCTTCCTGATGTACTGTACCCTTGATCATGATGTAGTGTCCTTCTATGTTTCTCTTTACTTTTTTTTAATTTGAAGTCTATTTCATTGGATATAAGTATAGCTGTTCCTGCCATCTTTTTTGGTCCATTTGCTTGTAGGATTGTTTTCCAACCTTTAATTTCAGTCTATGTTTATCTTTTGTACTTAAATATATTTCCTGGGACAGCAAATGGTTCAATTTTGTTTTTTAATCCAGCCTGCTGCTCTGTGTGCTTTTATTGATGAATTTAGTCCATTTATATTTAGAATTAACATTGATACATTGGCATCTGTATTTGCCATTTTGTATTTTTGCGATTTTAGTCCTTGCTTTATTCTGTTCTTCTTATTCATTCCTCTGTTGTTTTTGGCCTTAAGACTTCTTGTAGAATTTTTTGGAGTGGGGATTTAGTTGTAATGAATTTCTGGAGTTTCTGTTTGTCTGAGAAAGTCCTTATTTTTTCTTCATAAAGAAAGGACAGCTTGCCAGGGTGAAGTATTCATGGTTGAAGTATTCATGGTTGGCATTTGCTGCCTTGAAGTTTGATGTATATGTTACTCTATTCTCTTCTTTCCTGTAGTGTTTCTTCAGGGAGGTCTGATGTCAGCCGGATTGGTTTTCCTTTATAGGTTATCTGTTTCTGCCCCCTTGTCAGTTTCATTATATTTTCCTTGTCTTGATCTTGCAAGCTTTATTGTTATGTGTCTTTCTGTAGTTTTCTTTTCATTGTGGTAATTTGATATTCTTGCTTCTTGTATGTCTACATTCATCTCTTTTTTCATACTTGGGAAATTCTCTTTGACTATTTCCTTGAGTATTTTCTTGTTTCTTGTCTCTCTCCTCAGCTTCTGGAATTTCTATAACTCTTATGTTTCCTTTCCTCATGGTGTCTGATAATTGTCGAAGTGTTTCCTCATTCTTTTTACTTCATACTTCTCTTTCCTTTTCTCTTCGTTCTTTTTATTTCTGTATCTTTGAGAGGACTGATCCATTCTTCCATTTCATCTATTCTGTTTTTGTTGCTTTCCCCAGAGTTCTTTAGCTCCTCCATTGATCTTTTGATCTCCTGCATTTCTTTCATTTCCTTCTATAGGGACTCAATTTCATTCTTCAGTTTATTAATTATTTTTCTCATTTCATTCTTTTCCTTTTCATCTTTTTCATATTTTTTAATCATGAAGATTTTAAATTATCTATCTGGCAGGCAGAGAAGTTCTTCCATGCCATTGTTGTTGAGTTCTAGTGACTGATTTTCTTTTTGTGGTGTATCCTTCCCCTGCGGGCTTGCTTGGTTATTTTTCCTTCTCCCTGCTGTTTGCTTTCTAATTAGTTCTATGCATTGGGATGTTGTGTGGCTCATGTTGGCAGACATCTCTTTGGGGTGTTCCTTCAGGGATGTCAGAAACTATTTACCAGACCAAATTCATTACTATTAGGCCAAAACTCCACCAGGGTATTGATGTTGTTGTTATGTTGCTGGGTGCTATCCCTTAAGTTTCTCTCCTGTATTTACTCAGTTCCAGAAGGGAGTCTTAGAGTCCCTGCCTACCAACTATCAGGTAATTGGTGATTTTGTTCTGATCACTAGGTGGCACCAGAGACTTTTTCTAGTAGACTTTGAGACCTGTCCTTTTTCCCAGTAGTTCTCTGTGAAACAGAGGGTATAGGGGAACACCTCAACACAGGGGGTCATGCTCACACTGGGTGCTGTGTCTGCCCTTTGCTCTCCTGGTGTTATGCCCACAGCTGTGCAGATTCAGGGCCTGAATTCTGTGCCCTGGCTTTTAGTTCTAGGGCTCTCAGATCCAAAATGCTGTCTGTCACCATGTGCGGTGCCCACTGTTATGGTGGGTCCCACATCCTGGATCCTGTGCCCAGCTCTCAGTTCTAAACTGTGGGCTGTCATGTGGTAGTCTTGCTCTGTACCTTGTTTCCCTTCTCACTCCTGTTTGTGTGGTCCACCCCCTCTCAGAACATGAGGGTTCTCTTGGAGACCCTGACTTCCAGCTATCAGGTCGTTGGTGATTTTGTTCTGATCACTAGGTGGTGCTGGAGACCTCTCCTAGTATCCTTTAAGAACTGTGTTTTTTCCCCTGTAGGTTTCCAGGAAACGGGAGTGGGGGGAGTCGGGTAAGGGAGTGGAGTGGAGCTGGGTGCTGTGTCTTCCCAATGCTCTTCGAGTGCAATGCTTGTAGTTGTGTGGATTCCATGCCCTGAATTTTATGCCCTGGTTCTTAGTTCCAAAGCTCTCAGATCCAGAACATGGGTGGTAGCCTGGCTCAGTGTCCTCAGTTTTTGTGCCTTCTGCACCCTCATCCCATGCCTGGGCGCTGGGTTTTTGATTACTTAGTACAGGTCATTAACCTTGGTGACAGCTCCTGAACATCTCCCCACAGTCCTAGGTTATGGGTGCAGGAATCTGAGCAGCTACGATCTACTTGTGCTTTTCGTTGTGTGCTTATCCACACATGCTTACTGGCTGGCCTTTGGTTATTTGTGGGTCCCTCCCTTCCTCTGCTCCAGGTATGGCCTGTGTTGTCCCTAAATTTCTCTAATGGCACCTCATTTGCAATTACCAGATGCCCAGTCGCTCACATTGGTGGTGGTTCCCATGTGGTTCCCCACAGTTCCAGGTCGCAGAGTGTGCGACCTACTCTATCCTGCTTCATCTTTAGTGTGTTCTTTTTTTTTTTTTTTTTTTTCTGTTGGTTGAAGTGTGCAGGCTTTGTGGGTGGGGGAGGTACCAGAGTACTGATACTTTTCTCTCTCTCTCTCTCTCTCTCTCTTTTTTTTAAAGATTTATTTATTTATTTATTTATACAAGAACTGGCATGTAGGCCAGATCCACGGGAGGATTCACCAGAGGCCGAGTGGGGAACAGAACAGGCAGAGAGACCGAAAGCACTGCTGAGGGGAACAGCGGGCATGACTGGAGAGGTCTGCTGCGCCATGTGGGAATCTCCCTGGCCAGCTAGAAATTGAACCTATGCTGCAGAGGCTGCGGACAGCTTCACAGCGCTGTGCTCACCTGCCTGCGCCACCAGGGAAGGCCCTTTTCTCTCTTCTTGTTCTCCATGTGGTTGCAACTTTCTTCTTCAGGCAGATTGTCAGCATTGCCCAGTTTATCTTATGTGCCCTGGTTCTCACTTTTTCTCCCTATCAGTTGTTTATATGGGAGAACTTACCTGCAGCACTTCTTTGCTGCCATATTGATCAGCTGACCATTGTCCTCTATTAGTTTTAAAATGTCCCCTTAACCTATACTAGATTTAGAGTATTTTTATAAAGGAGAGTCAAACATCAAAGTAAGTGTTTCAATAATTCTGTTTCTCCTAAGTAATTGAAAATATTTATGGGTTTCTTTACTTCTCTTGGGACTACTGGCTACCTCTGTCTCTGTTCTCATGGCACACAATTCATTGGATCTCATGTAACTGATTCTCTAAACAAATGCCTTATTTGTCCTGTGAAACCTAAACTCTCTCAGTGGATGCTTATGGACCTCCAGGAAAACTAGAAAATGACACAGTTGTCCTGGAGCCAGCTGTGATATGTATTATTTGTTTTTGGGGAGTGAATGTTACTCCTTTCTGTCCCTTTTCTTCTGTGGTGATGTCACCTTTCATTCTCAGGTCTGGTTCCTCAGGAGTGGGCTTGTGTGTGTCAATTTCTGGTAATTAATCCATTTACTACTCTTTTCTATCTATCTCAAATTGTGGAGTGAAGCTTCTTTTCTTCAAATCATTTCTCACATAGGGAACAGAGTGAAAGAGTGAGATCATGAGGTCCTTTGTGTTGCCCCCAAACAATGATGCGGACTTCATTTTCTTTTTCTAAATTGTGCTACATCAGCACTTAGTGTTGTGCAGGCTGAAAATGCAGATGTCCTCCAGCAGCTGCACAGAGTCTTGACACACTTGGCAGGGATTATTGATGACCACAGCTCCCATCCCTGAGACTTCTGCTTTTATCACTTTAGGTTCTTTGGAGAAGAGCTCCTAATAAACCTCGCCCCGCCCCATATGGGTGATGACTGGCTGTGCGGATCTGAGAATGGGAATGGCCCTACTAAAGTATTTTTCCAGTTAAAGCAATTGCACTAGAATGGATCTATCTCTGCCAGCACAAGTGTCACATTAATATAGTCATTCTCCTGACTTATTCACCATTAGGACTACTAGCAGCATAACATTGATCAGCTATATTGCTGTGTTAAATCTACTCTCTTTCAAATTTAAAATATGTCCAATTCTGCTTGTGTGTGTGTGGTGACTCTGCTGTTATTTATTAGGTTTTATCCATTGACAATAGAAACATATGAAAGTTCCAATAGCAAATGAAGGGAGATATCCTATATTGTGAAAAAGTAAACAAAGATATTTAAAAAACAAAAAATTAAATAGAAAAAAATGAAAAAAATAATTTGTAATTAGTGACATTTTAAGAAAACAATGTTCTTAAAGGTATTTTGCATTATTAAAAAATATATTTCAAGGGGGGCGGAGCAACATGGCGGCGAGGAGACGCTGCGAGTAAGATCTCCCATTAAAAAAAGTTAATAGGGAGGAAAAGCGGCAGGTCCCAGTGAGAACTGGGACACGGAAGATAAACGGACTACTCCAGCAAACTGCCCGAAGAAGAAAGTTGCCATAAAAGAGGACGAGAAGGGAGGGAAGCGCAGAACCCTGCTCCCCTCCCCCGCCCACAGAGGCGGCACTCTCCGACCGGCAGAAAGGAGGGAAACAACAAACCAAAACGGCCAACAAGAAAAACGGACGCAGCAAGTGGGACTGTGAGTGGAAAGGAACTATTGCAGCCACCACACCCCGTGAACGGGAGAGGCGAACGCTGCAGGATCCGCCGCGGAGGTGAGCTCCAGGCGCCATTAAAGAGAGACACGCCCCCCAGGAGGAGACCAGCACCAGCACACAGCCCCGGCCGCCCGGTAAGGTTGCGTGCGGAAAGCGGCGCGGATCCGGACCGGATCGCAGCTGCCCAGGTCCCCGCGCCTGCGACCTAGGCTTGCGGGGAGACGGCGGAGGCCCTCCCTGAGTGAGCAGGAACAAGGCGCCCAGGCAGGGGAGCGGGATTCAAAAGGCGCCATTCCCGCCCCACTGATCTGGGCTACAGCCCGCGTCCTGGAACTGAGGGCTTTGGAACTGAGACCCGGGGCACGAAATTAGGGGGAGACTGCGGAGGCCCTCCCTGAGTGAGCAGGAACAAGGCGCCCAGGCAAGGGAGCTGGATTCAAAAGGCGCCATTCCCGCGCCACTGATCCGGGCTACAGCCCGCGTCCTGGAACTGAGGGCTTTGGAACTGAGACCTGGGGCACGAAATTAGGGGAAGACTGCGGAGGCCCTCCCTGAGTGAGCAGGAACAAGGCGCCCAGGCAAGGGAGCTGGACTCAAAAGGCGCCATTCCCGCGCCACTGATCTGGGCTACAGCCCGCATCCTGGAACTGAGGGCTTTGGAACTGAGACCCGGGCACGAAATTAGGGGGAGACGGCGGAGGCCCATCCTGAGTGAGCAGGAACAAGGCGCCCAGGCAGGGGAGCAGGATTCAAAAGGCGCCATTCCCGCCCCACTGATCTGGGCTACAGCCCGCGTCCTGGAACTGAGGGCTTTGGAACTGAGACCCGGGGCACGAAATTAGGGGGAGACTGCGGAGGCCCTCCCTGAGTGAGCAGGAACAAGGCGCCCAGGCAAGGGAGCTGGATTCAAAAGGCGCCATTCCCGCGCCACTGATCCGGGCTACAGCCCGCGTCCTGGAACTGAGGGCTTTGGAACTGAGACCTGGGGCACGAAATTAGGGGAAGACTGCGGAGGCCCTCCCTGAGTGAGCAGGAACAAGGCGCCCAGGCAAGGGAGCTGGACTCAAAAGGCGCCATTCCCGCGCCACTGATCTGGGCTACAGCCCGCATCCTGGAACTGAGGGCTTTGGAACTGAGACCCGGGCACGAAATTAGGGGGAGACGGCGGAGGCCCATCCTGAGTGAGCAGGAACAAGGCGCCCAGGCAGGGGAGCAGGATTCAAAAGGCGCCATTCCCGCCCCACTGATCTGGGCTACAGCCCGCGTCCTGGAACTGAGGGCTTTGGAACAGAGACCCGGGGCACGAAATTAGGGGCGTGGGTTCCCCACGACGGTGGGGCACAAGGCAGACACAGCACCCCAAAGCCGTTGAGGTGTACCCTACCATCCCCGCTCTGCTCCCGTTCCCACGGGGTGGAAAATCAGCTCCCCAAGGGCTCTAGGAGAGATCTCTGGCACCACCTAGCGACTTGAAGCCAGCAGAGGCTCCTGAAGGAGCTAGTGGCCAGCTGGGGAGTTTGCCCACACCGGGCCCCTTCCGAACAAGTAGTCTGAGCCCACAGGGAGAGCGAGCACCCACAGCCGGGGCAGACCAGGTGCGCAGAAGAGTGTGCCTGAAACCAGACACGCAGGGAGTGTGTCCCACATCACCATTTTAGAACAGGGACATTTCTTCAGTAAAGACTACCTGCAGAAGGCTTCCTCAGGAGCCAGAGGTGAGCGGGGAAAGTTCGCCCACGCCAGACCCCCTCTGGCCTGCAGTCCAAGCCCAGAGGGGAGCAGGAACCCACCGCCGGGGCAGACCAGGCGCACAGGGGAGTGTGTCCCTACATCGGCATTTTAGAACAAGGACCTTTCTCCAGTAAAGACTGCTTGAAACTGACAGATGACTCCTGGAAGAACCAGAGGGGAACAGAGAAGCCCACCCAAGATGCCGGCCAGTCCCAACTACACAGTGTCCCAACGCATACGGCAAATTAGAAAACAGACAGTAGGGAAGAGAAGAACCACACGCAACCTAGCAACTCTCCAGAGAAAAAGCACACCACAAAAAGAAAGCCAGCCCCCAGATTGCAAAGACAATAACTTGGAAGAATTTCTGAGCCTTCCAGAAAGAGAATTTAAAATTGCCGTGATTAAAAAACTAACAGAAGTCATAAAGGAAAACAATGATAAGGGAAAAATAATCAATGATCAGAAGAATGCAATTGAGTCCCTAGAGAGGGAAAACAATGGTCAGAAGAAAGAAATTGAGTCCCTAAAGAGGGAAGTAAAAGAAATGCAGGAGATCAAAGAATTAATGGAAGAACTAAAGAATTCTGGGAAAAGCAATGAAAGCAGAATAGATGAAATGGAAGAACGAATAAGTAATCTTGAAGACATAGAAATAAAAAGAACCAAAACAGAAAAGGAAAGAGAAGTACGAAGGAAAAAGAACGAAGAAAGACTTCGGGAACTATCTGACTCCATGAGGAAAGGAAATATAAGAGTTATAGGAATACCAGAAGGAGAGGAGAGAGATGTAGGAACAGAGAAAATATTCAAAGAGATAATTGAAGAGAACTTCCCAAATGTGAAGAAGGAGCTGAAAATTGATATACAAGAAGCAAGAAGAACACCAAACTTCCACGACGAAAGGAAAAATACAGCAAGACACATAATAGTAAAGCTCCCAAGAATCCAGGACAAGGAAAAAATAATGAAGCTGGCAAGAGGGAAGAAACAGATAACATTCAAAGGAAAACCAATCAGGCTGACATCAGACTTCTCCGAAGAAACACTACGGGCAAGGAGAGAGTGGAGGGACATAGTCAACAGACTCCAAGAAAACAGATGCCAACCAAGAATACTCTATCCCGCAAAGCTCTCCTTCCTCTTTGAAGAAAGAATATGGACCTTTCCAGACAAACAGAAACTCCGGAATTTCATTGCAACTAAACCCCCACTCCAAAAAATACTACAAGGAGTCCTAAAGCCAGAACCTCAGAGGGACGAATAACAATGAAAGAAGGCCAAAAAAAAAAGTTATTAAAAGAATAAATAAATAAAATCAAAGGAAAGACAAACACAATGGCAAATACAGATGTTAACATATCAATAATAACTCTAAATGTAAATGGACTAAACTCTTCAATAAAAAGACACAGAGTTGCAGCCTGGATTAAGAAACAAAACCCAACCTTTTGCTGTCTCCAGGAAACACATTTAGCTACAAAAGATAAAAATAGGCTCAAAGTTAAAGGATGGAAAACAATCCTACAAGCAAATGGACCAAAAAAGAAAGCAGGAACAGCTATACTTATATCAGATAAAACAGATTTCAAACTCAAAAAGATAAAAAGAGACCCCAAGGGTCACTACATTATGATCAAGGGGACAATACTTCAAGAAGAAATAACACTCATTAACATATACTCACCAAACGAAGGAGCACCAAAATATATCAGACAACTGTTGTCCTCTCTGAAAACAGACATCAGAGAAAACACATACGTAGTGGGAGACTTCAACACACCACTATCAACAATGGATAGATCAACAAGACAAAAAATAAGTAAAGAAACTAAAGCTCTAAATAAGGACCTAGAGCAATTGGGCTTAACAGACATCTATAGAACACTAAACCCCAAAAAAACGGAGTACACATTTTTCTCAAGCGCACACGGATCATTCTCCAGGATCGATCACATACTGGGGCACAAGACAAACATCAACAGATACACCAAGATTGAAATCATATCAACCATCTTTTCTGACCATGAAGGCATCAAACTAGAAATAAACCATAAAAAGAAGGCAAGGAACTTTCCTACCTCATGGAGATTAAAAACCACACTACTGGAAGACCATTGGACTAATGAGGAGATCAAAGAAGAAATTAAAAAATTTTTTGAATTGAACGACAAGGAGGACACCAATATCCTAAATGTATGGGATGCAGCAAAAGCAGTAATAAGAGGAAAATATATAGCAATAGAAGCTCACATCAAGAAACAAGAAAGAACGCAAAGAAACAACCTAATCTCGAAGCTCAAAGATCTAGAAAAAGAACAACAAGAAAACCCCAAAACCAGTAGAAGAAAAGAAATAATAAAAACCAAAGCAGAAATAAATGAAATTGAAACTAAAAAAACAATCCAAAAGATCAATGAAACCAAGAGCTGGTTCTTTGAAAAAATCAATAAAATAGACAAACCCCTAGCCAGGCTCACAAAGGAAAAAAGGGAGAAAGCACAAATAAACAGGATCATCAATGAAAGAGGAGAAATCACAACGGACACAGCAGAAATCAAAAGAATAATCAGTAACTACTATGAACAGTTATATGGAAACAAGTTTAACAATCTAGAGGAGATGGACAAATTCCTACAACTCTACAATCACCCAAAGCTAGATAAAGAAGAAATAGAACACCTAAACAGACCAATTACAATTAGCGAAATTGAAATGGCAATAAAAAACCTCCCCAAAAACAAAAGCCCAGGACCTGATGGATTTACAAATGAATTCTACCAAACATTCAGAGAAGAATTAGTGCCTATCCTTCACAAACTCTTCCAAAAAATTGAGAAGGAAGGGACAATACCAAACACGTTTTATGAAGCCAACATTACACTAATACCAAAAGCGAACAAGGACAACACAAAAAAGGAAAACTACAGGCCAATCTCCCTAATGAACACTGATGCAAAAATCCTCAATAAAATTTTAGCTATCAGAATCCAACAATGTATCCATAAGATAATTCACCACGACCAAGTTGGATTCATTCCAGGGGCACAAGGATGGTTTAACATCCGAAAATCAATCAATGTTATCCAACACATCAACAAAAAGAAATATAAAAACCATATGATAATATCAATAGATGCTGAGAAAGCTTTCGACAAAGTGCAACACCCATTCATGATAAAAGCCCTTGAAATTCTTGGGATACAAGGAACATACCTCAACATCATAAAGGCCATCTATGACAAGCCAACAGCCAGTATCATTCTCAATGGTGAAAAGCTGAAAGCAATTCCATTAAGATCTGGAACAAGACAAGGATGTCCACTCTCACCATTGCTTTTCAATATAATACTGGAAGTCCTAGCCAGGGCAATAAGACAAGAGAAAGACATCCAAGGAATCCAAATAGGAAAAGAAGAAGTCAAACTATCACTATTTGCAGACGATATGATATTATATATAGAGAACCCCAAAAACTCCACAGAAAAGCTAATTCAACTCATCAATCAGTTCAGTAAAGTGGCAGGATACAAAATCAACACGCAAAAGTCAGTAGCCTTCCTATACACAAACAATAAATCTGAAGATGAAGAAATCAAAAAGACCATCCCTTTTGTTATTGAAACAAAAAAAATCAAATATTTGGGAATAAATCTAACAAAAGAGGTAAAGGACCTATACAAAGAAAACTATAAAACACTGTTAAAAGAAATAGAAGAAGACACAAAGAAATGGAGAGACATCCCCTGCTCATGGATTGGAAGAATAAACATTATTAAAATGGCCATCCTTCCAAAAGCAATATACAGATTCAATGCTATTCCAATCAAAATTTCAATGTCATTCTTCAAAGAAATAGAACAATTATTGATGAAATTCATATGGAATCACAAAAAACCCCGAATAGCCAAAGCTCTCCTGAAAAAAAAAGAAGGGAATGGAGGCATCAGACTCCCAGACTTCAAACTATACTACAAAGCCATAATCATCAAAACTGCATGGTATTGGAACAAGAACAGACATACAGACCAATGGAATCGAATAGAAAATCCAGAAATAAACCCACAGATTTATGGTCAACTAATCTTTGACAAAGGAGCAAAGACTATGCATTGGAGCAAAGAAAGTTTGTTCAATAAATGGTGCTGGGAAAACTGGGTCGCTACATGCAAAAGAATGAAGCTTGACCACCACCTCACACCATACACAAAAATCAACTCAAAATGGATTAAAGAACTAGACATAAGACCTGAAACCATAAAATATATAGAAGGAAATATAGGCGAAACACTACGTGATTTGCACATCAAAGACATCTTTACAGACACATCACCCAAAGCAGTGATAGTGAAGGCAAAGATAAACAGCTGGGACTACATCAAATTAAAGAGCTTTTGCACAGCAAAAGAGACAATAACAAAAACAAAGAGAAACCCCACCAACTGGGAGAACATTTTTGCACCCAACACTAATGATAAAGGACTGATCACAAAAATCTGCAAAGAGCTGATGAGACTCAACAACAACAAAGAAAATAATCCAGTCAAAAAATGGGCAGAAGAGCTTAAAAGAAACTTCTCTGAAGAGGAAATGCAAATGGCCAACAGGCATGTGAAAAAATGTTCAACATCACTTGTCATCAGGGAAATGCAAATCAAAACTACCATGAGATACCATCTTACACCAGTGAGAATGGCACATATTAAAAAAACTAGCAACAACAAATGTTGGCGAGGGTGTGGAGAAAAAGGAACTCTTCTGCACTGTTGGTGGGAGTGCAAACTGGTCCAACCACTGTGGAAAGCTGTGTGGAGATTTCTGGACCTACTAAACATAGAGCTTCCATATGATCCAGCAATTCCACTCCTAGGTATTTACCCAAAGGACACAGAAACATCAATTCCAAAGAACACCTGCACTCCTATGTTTATAGCAGCACTGTTTACAATAGCTAAGCTTTGGAAACAACCCAAATGCCCAAAAATAGATGACTGGATCAAGAAGATGTGGTACATATATACCATGGAATATTACTCAGCATTCAAAAAAGATAAACACATGCAATTTGCAGCAACATGGATGGCGCTGGAAGGGATCATGCTCAGCGAAATAAGCCAAAAAGAAAAAGAAAAATACCGGATGGTCTCACTCATAGCTGGAATCTAGAAAACTTAAATAAGGGACCAGGAAAATGAATAACTATAAGATAGTGAAAATCAAAATCAACAAAAAACTATGAACCAGAGACACTTTTAGGGGGGCGGGAGGGGAGGGATTGGGGTCAGAATGGGGGGGCTGCAATTGTATGGGGAATATAACAATAAAATTTACTTAAAAAAAAAAATGAGGAAAGCACCTTTTCTTCTGTAATAGAAAATAATGGGAGAGAGGAAACATTTTAAAGATATTAGAGATTTTGGTAACAGCTGAAAGCTGAGACCATGAAGTTTATATTTCGTAATATTGGTCTTCTTTGTAAATTAAAACATTTTGATTACTTTTGAGCATAAGAGAAATGGTGCATTTATTTAAAGTCTATAGTAAAGTTTCAGAAGAACTGCTTTGGGAATAAATAATGGTGTTATCAAGAGATGAATAAAGGGCTAGAACAGTGAGAATACAATTTAATTTTAACAAATGACAACATATCTATTTAGTCATGTTTAAAATTTTGGAAACTCTTGAATGGGAGTAGGAGACCAATTGCTGAAAGTTGACCTGAATGAAGAGAATAGTGAGATTTAAACAAAATGATTAATTTTCTTGAAATGTGATAATTTACTGTGCTGAAATGATTGAACCATAGGTTTCAGACAAACTGGAGCAACACTTGAATGCTAAGTGCCTACAAATTTAAGGAGGGAGAGTGCAAAGGTTTGGAGAACCGAAAGAGACAAAAAGACAAAATTTCATAGTTGTGAAAAATTCAGAATAAAACTATTGTAATGACTATATTGTGTTTTTACATTGCATTTATGTTATAATGTTATAATGTTTGTAAAACATTATAACATAACCATTGTCTGTGTTTATGCCCATCACAATGTGACTCTTCTCTACCTCCCATGGAGAAGTTGAGTCTCTTACTCTACAATGTATTTGAGTTGGCATTGTGATTTACATAGGCCAATAAAATGCAATAAAAACGGTATGCCAGTTTTAAAAAAAAAAAAAATATATTTCAAGTTTGCTGTTATATTCGTTCACCAAGACTCAGTCAGTCAGGAATCAGATAATTTATTATTTTAATTATACAGGGATTATCAGAATAGATATGAGATAGTAGTTTCCAGGAGCCTACAGCTGATAGCCTATCTGGGGAGGTAGGTTAGTAAGTGGGGAAGATTTACCCATACCAACAAGCAATTCTTGGACAATTCATGTCTGACACTACCAGAAGTTAACATTGGATTCCACAGCCTAAAGACCTAGTCTGTCAAGACCACCCTCTATTTCAGGTGCACATCATGAGCCCAGGCTGTTACCTCTGCTTCTGACTGATTTGCTATAGGTCAAGGGTTCCTAAAACACCTACCTTCTAGAGCAGCTCACAGAACTCAGGAAGTCCATTTAATCACTAGATCACTGATTTATTACAAGGGCTACTAAAGTATATATATCAATGGCCAAGTGAAGAGATACATAGGGTGAGGTTTGGAACAAAGGGAGTCCTATCCTCATGGAACTTGGAGCTCAGGACAGTAGCCCATGGAAGTACTGTGGTTCTCCAGTCCAGAAGCCTGGAAGGTCTTGGAAATCCTTTCTCTGGGTTTTTACTTTTTTTTTTTTTTTTTGAGGTTTCATTGTATAAGTATGATTGAATAAATCACCTGTCATTGGCAAGTTTGATGGGAAATTCCAACCCTTTGATCAGATGGTTGGTTCTCAGCACCACCAACTCCAAGTGTTAAGTGCTTCAAAACCTGCCTCATTCACATAACAATAAATTTATCATTCTCAGCACATAGGAAATTCTAAGTGTTTTGGGAACTGTGGAAGAAGACCAAATATATATGTTTTCATTTGAATCTCTCTCTGTCTCTCTCTTTCTCTCTCTCTCTCTCTCTCTCTCGCTCTCTCTCTCATAGCAATATCACAGTAAGTAAATAGAAAAATACAATATCAGGAACTTCTTTCATGATTGGTGTCCTATCCCAGGATGGGAGACAACCTGAAATTCTTTGAAGATACTATTTGTTTCTCGTTGTTCAGTTCCATTTATTTCATTTATCAGTGATGAAAATGTTTTTAGCAGTAAATATTGGTAGGATTTAAGGAAAAAAAAAACATAGTATTTATTTTTCAGATCTCCTTTCAGGTTTGAGCACAAAGTTGACTTCAGTAATGCAGCCTAACTCTCATAGTTTTTTCTTTTGAAACTCTTTGTGGTGAGATATGCCAAAAAGTTGTAGATCTCTGCTTGAAATGGTGACTTTTATTTTTCAGGCATAATTTTCATTTTCAGAATGATAGAAACTTCTTACTGATTATCTTATTTTTTTCTCTGTGTTAGAGGATGACATGATTCTCAATAACTATTCTTCCTTTTTATCAGGGAACAATACTTTGATTTTTAGCTTGGCATAGGACCAGTTAACAGCCTATGTTCCATCAAGCCTGTAGTCACACTGCTGGGCAAGGGCAGCTGCTGTTTCCAGTCCAGCGCATGGGTGTGGGTCAGGCCTGTGCGCCCCAAGGTGGGCCTCATGCATTGTGGTGCTGAAATGAGCCACCAGGAGGAATCCCTACCTAGTCTCCACCATCTTCCTGATAACATCCCCTTCCCTTCCCTTAGGAGAATCTACATTTTGGCCAAACATTAGGAATTTAATATTTAATGTTAAAAGAGAAACTGTTTAGAAAATCTAGGAACCTCTCATGTGCCTCTTGGCAATATGAGATCCCTGGGCCCCCCTTAAACAAAGAGCTGTGCTCTTTTAAAGCAATTACCAGAAGTAAAAAAGCAATAATGCCAGTAAAACTTTTAAAAGGCACATCTGCTGAGAGAAGATTTGAGTTCAGGTTGTTTGTCTATGGCAGCTGGATAGGTAGCTATGGCCCCAAAGGGCCTGTTGTAGGGAGCCTCTGCATTCCTAGACCCTGTCCTTCAAAGCCTGCCTGAGGATGGTGAGATACTAGCACAGTTGCTGGCAACTACCTGAGTAGGCTGGAGGACAATGTATTAGTAACAGCACAAGGATGGAGTAAATGCACTTGAAGTTATTTGTCTGCCAGTTTTCCAGTATCTTTAGTAGGCACCTAAAATTAATCAAGTAATTGACTTTACTAAATGTGGCTAAGCACTGAGAAATAATTTTGCTTATGAATCGCCCTTTGTTTATTGAAAAGAAAGCTTAGTCCTGGTGTTCATGTTCACAGCTGTATGGGCTGGTCCTGTGCTGCCTTTCCAGCTTCCCTCCACTAGTTCCTCCAGGGGCCACACCCACCAAAGCTCCACCCTCCTAGCACAACTGCCTTTCCCATCATGACTGTGTGTCTGCACTGCCACTCTTTCCCAGATTTGTACAAGTCCAATGTGGAAGAAAAGGGCTGAAGAGAGGCACAGGCTGAAGGGAGGTCAGTGGAATGCAGATTCTACTCTCTAGACACTGTCTGCTCTCCTGACTCCTCTCAAGGAAAGCTGCTCTCCAGGACTTGGTTTCCTCCCTGCAGCTTCTTCTCTGCAAGACTTCTGTTTGATTTACTTTTATACCTCTGAATGACTCATTTACCTAAGTTTAAAAGCAAGATACTACCTTACTTATATTTCTACATTTTGCTATCTTCAAATAACTTTGAATTTAAAGACATCTCCATGATAGTGTTAGAGGACCCCTTTGGCCTGCGACTTGCTTGCCTAACCTTCTTGTCATTGAGCTTCCAGGTTAATAGACCTGGCCAGCCAATCACCAGCGAGAACAACTTCTCTGTCTTGTGGAGACTTCCTGTGCTCAGGCAGTGGCTCCAGCACCAGCTGAAATTGATGGCTGCAAAGACTTAGATGGAAGTGATTAGCCTGCCAAGCTCTCCTAGTGGCGCTTCTGAACGTGCCCTCATAGAGCCTGCTATGCTCCCCTGACATCAGTTCATGAGATCCCCACCACCTTCTGGTGAGAATGTAGCCCAGGACACTTCCCACGCATCTCCTATTGTGTGACCCATAATAAACATCTCAAGGGAAACCTTAATATGTTCGGGGGATTAATTGGTGAAAGCCAGACAAACACCCTGGGGAAACTCTAACATTAGTACATATATAATAAATTAACTTAGTTCTTTTCAATTTTTTCATATAATGCAAATGAATTTATTGCTGATTAGAATAATTTCTCTACCAATGGAATATTAGGGTAGAAGTATACATTTCTGTCAAGAATATTTTCTTTCTTTTTTTTAAATAAATTTTACTTTTATATTCCAAATACAATTGCAACCCCCTTATTTTGACCCCAATCCCTCCCCTCCCTGCCTCCCACCCTCCATAGAGTGTCTCTGGTTCATAGTATTTTGTTGATTTTGATTTTCACTTTCTTATAGTTATTCATTTTCCTGGTCCCTTATATAAGTTTTCTAGATTCCTGCTATGAATGAGACCATCCAGTATTTTTCTTTTTCTTTTTGGCTTATTTTGCTGAGCATGATCCCTTCCAGTGCCATCCATGTTGCTGCAAATTGCATGTGTTTATCTTTTTTGAATGCTGAGTAGTATTCCATGGTGTATGTGTACCACATCTTCTTGATCCAGTCATCTATTTTTGGGCATTTGGGTTGTTTCCAAAGCTTAGCTATTATAAACAGTGCTGCTATAAACATACGGGTGCAGGTGCGCTTTGGAATTAATGTTTCTGTGTCCTTTGGGTAAATACCTAGGAGTGGAATTGCTGGATCATATGGAAGCTCTATGTTTAGTAGGCCCAGAAATCTCCACACAGCTCTCCATAGTGGTTGGACCAGTTTGCACTCCCACCAGCAGTGCAGGAGAGTTCCTTTTTCTCCACATCCTCACCAACATTTGTTGTTGCTAGTTTTTTTAATATGTGCCATTCTCACTGGTGTAAGATGGTATCTCATGGTAGTTTTGATTTGCATTTCCCTGATTACAAGTGATGTTGAATATTTTTTCATATGCCTGTTGGCCATTTGCATTTCCTCTTCGGAGAAGTTTCTTTTTAGCTCTTTAGCCAATTTTTTTGACAGGATTATTTTCTTTGTTGTTGTTTGTCTGGGCCAGCCGGGCAGATCAACTTGGTACTCAGGGGAGGAAGCAGGGGCTAGGTATAGGACAGGGGTATGCATGGAGTGGAGACAAAGCCAGGATCATCGCCAGTCTCATTTACTCAGGAATGTGCACAATGTTATATAGGGTTCAGAGAGGGGAGGTCTCTCTTATCTCCAATAAGGAGAGACCACCAATGCAAACAAGCCACAATGAGCAAGCAGGGGGCAGGGTTCAGTCCTCACAATAGGAAACTTGAAACCTTCACTCATCTAACATTCAGTACCTGCTTCAGGCAAGAACCCTGATGTTCAGGTCTGGACCCTGACAGTTGTT
The DNA here is from genome assembly GCF_964194135.1 of Talpa europaea. Taxonomy (NCBI): domain Eukaryota; kingdom Metazoa; phylum Chordata; class Mammalia; order Eulipotyphla; family Talpidae; genus Talpa; species Talpa europaea. The sequence goes on from NC_140080.1 coordinate 49,108,114, forward strand.
GAGTCTCATCAGCTCTTGGCAGATTTTTGTGATCAGTCCTTTATCATTACTGTTGTGTGCAAAAATGTTCTCCCAGTTGGTGGGGTTTCTCTTTGTTTTTGTTATTGTCTCTTTTGCTGTGCAGAAGCTCTTTAATTTGATGTAGTCCCAGCTGTTTATCTTTGCCTTCACTATCACTGCTTTGGGTGATGTGTCTGTAAAGATGTCTTTGATGTGCATATCACGTAGTGTTTTGCCTATATTTCCTTCTATGTATTTTATGGTTTCAGGTCTTATGTCTAGTTCTTTAATCCATTTTGAGTTGATTTTTGTGTATGGTGTGAGGTAGTGGTCAAGCTTCATTCTTTTGCATGTAGCGACCCAGTTTTCCCAGCACCATTTATTGAACACACTTTCTTTGCTCCAGTGCACATTCTTTGCTCCTTGGTCAAAGATTAGTTGGCCATAAATCTGTGGTTTTATTTCTGGATTTTCTATTCGAGTCCATTGGTCAGTGTGTCTGTTCTTGTTCCAATAGCATGCAGTTTTGATGATTATGGCTTTGTAGTATAGTTTGAATTCTGGGAGTGTGATGCCTCCATTCCCTTCTTTTTTTTTTTCAGGAGAGCTTTGGCTATTCGGGTTTTTTTTGTGATTCCATATGAATTTCATTAATAACTATTCTATTTCTTTGAAGAATGTCATTGAAATTTTGATTGGAATAGCATTGAATCTGTATATTGTTTTTGGTAGGATGGCCATTTTAATAATGTTTATTCTTCCAATCCATGAGCAGGGGATGTCTTTCCAATTCTTTGTGTCTTCTTCTATTTCTTTTAACAGTGTTTTATAGTTTTCTTTGTATAGGTCCTTTACCTCTTTTGTTAGATTTATTCCCAAGTATTTGATTTTTTTTTTGTTTCTATATTAAAAGGGATGGTTTTCTTTATTTCTTCTTCTTCAGATTTATTGTTTATGTATAGGAAAGCTACTGACTTTTGCGTGTTGATTTTGTATCCTGCCACTTTACTGAACTGATTGATGAGTTGAATTAGTTTTTCTGTGGAGTTTTTGGGGTTCTCTATGTATATTATCATATCATCTGCAAATAGTGATAGTTTGACTTCTTCTTTTCCTATTTGGATTCCTTGTATGTCTTTCTCTTGTCTTATTGCTCTGGCTAGGACTTCCAGTATTATATTGAAAAGCAGTGGTGAGAGTGGACATCCTTGTCTTGTTCCAGATCTTAATGGAAATGCTGTCAGCTTTTCACCATTGAGAATGATACTGGCTGTTGGCTTGTCATATATGGCCTTTATGATGTTGAGGTATGTTCCTTGTATACCAAGAATTTCAGGGGCTTTTATCATGAATGGTTGTTGCACTTTGTTGAAAGCTTTCTGAGCATTTATTGATATTATCATATGGTTTTTATATTTCTTTTTGTTGATGTGTTAGATAACGTTGATTGATTTTTGGATGTTGAACCATCCTTGTCAAGAATGTTTTCATTATTTAAGAAGACTTTTACAGTTATACAGAAAGTACTTTCTGGAGAAAGCCAACATATTATTATTTAAAAAGTCTACCATTTGAAAGATATGTTAATTCCAGGAAGATATGGAATAGTTTTGTTTTGTAAAATACCTGAGTCTCATTTGATGTGTCTTTTAGAATTAGATTTCAGTTGAAAGAAATCTCTACTAAGCACTGTGCCAGGCTTTAGGGGCACACAGAGATAAATGAATCTTTGTTTGGAGCAGCCTCATACAAATATAGATACTTGTTAATGGAGATGAAGAAAACAGTTGTTTTTTCTAAAACAGGGACAGTTGGTTTAGACAGGGGACCAGATGTGGGGTAGGAGTGGTCTGAAGGACTATCTGTGGGGTGGTGATGACATCTGAGACCTGTCCACCCAGTCCCAGCTTGGAGGCCACTGCCCTACTAGACAGAGCTGCCTTCCTCTGCCATAGATATTTTCTTTTTTTTTATTTGAGTTTATTTTTTATTTTTAATTATTTTTAATATTTTATTTTCTATAATTCTTACATCATTTTTCATTTTTGCACAATATATGCATTTTTATTTTGGTTATATTCCCCATACAATTGCAACCCCCCCTTATTTTGACCCTAGTCCTTCCTCTCCCTCCCCCTCACCCCCAGTAGTGTGTCTCTGGTTTATAGTTGCTTGTTGATTTTGATTTTTACTTTGTATTAATTAGTCTTTTTCCTGGTCCCTTATTTAGGTTTTCTAAATTCCTGCTATGAGTGAGACCATCTGGTATTTTTCTTTTTCTTTCTGGCTTATTTTGCTGAGAATGATCCCTTCCAGCTCCATTCATGTTGCTGCAAACTGCATGTGTTTATCTTTTTTGATTGCTGAATAATATTCCATTGTGTATATGAACCACATCTTCTTGATCCAGTCATCTATTTTTGGGCATTTGGGTTGTTTCCATAGCTTAGCTATTGTAAATAGTGCTGCTATAAACGTAGAGGTGCAGGTGCTCTTTGGAATTAATGTTTCTGTGTCCTTTGGGTAAATACCTAGGAGTGGAATTGCTGGATCATATGGAAGCTCTATCTTTAGTAGGTCAAGAAATCTCCACACAGCTCTCACCAGTTTGCACTCCCACCAGCAGTGCAGGAGAGTTCCTTTTTTTCCACATCCTCGCCAACATTTGTTGTTGCTAGTTTTTTTAATATGTGCCATTCTCACTGGTATCTCATTGTAGTTTCGATTTGCATTTCCCTGATTACAAGTGATGTTGAACATTTTTTCATATGCCTGTTGGCCATTTTCATTTCTTCTTTGGAGAAGTTTCTTTTTAGCTTTTCTGCCCATTTGTTGACTACAAATTTTCTTTGTTTTTGTTGAGTCTCATCAGTTCTTTGTAGATTTTTGTGATCAGTCCTTTATTATTACTGTTGTGTGCAAAAATTTTCTCCCAGTCAGTAGGGTTTCTCTTTGTTTTGGTTATTGTCTCTTTTTCCGTGCAGAAGCTCTTTAATTTGTTATAGACCCAGCTGTTTTAACTTTGCCTTCACTATCACTGCTTTTGGTGATGTGTCTGTAAAGATGTCTTTGATGTGCATATCATGTAGTGTTTCACCTATATTTCCTCTATATATTTTATGGTTTCAGGTCTTATGGCTAGTTCTTTAATCCTTTTTGAGTTGGTTTTTGTGCATGGTGTGAGGTAGTAGTCAAGCTTTATTCTGTTGCATATAGAGACCCAATTTTCCCAGCACCATTTATTGAACAAACTTTCTTTGCTCCAGTGCATATTCTTTGCTCCTTTGTCAAAGATTAGTTGACCATAAATCTGTGGGTTTATTTCTGGGTTTTCTATTTGGTTCCATTGGTCAGTGTGTCTGTTCTTGTTCCAATAGCATGCAGTTTTGATGATTATGGCTTTGTAGTATAATTTGAAGTCTGGCAGTGTGTTGCATCCTTTCCCTTCTTTTTTTTTTTTTTCAGGAGTGCTTTGGCTATTCAGGATTTTGGGTGATTCCATATGAATTTCATCAATAATCGTTCTATTTCTTTGAAGAATGTCATTGAAATTTTTATTGGAATAGCATTGAATCTGTATATTGCTTTTGGTAGGATGGCCATTTTAATAATCTTTATTCTTCCAACTCATGAGCAGGGGATATCTTTCCAATTCTTTGTGTCTTCTTCTATTTCCTTTAACAGTCTTTTATAGTTTTCTTTGTGTAGTTCCTTTACCTCTTTTTTTAGGTTTATTCCCAAATATTTGATTTTTTTTTGTTTCAATAATAAAAGGGATTTTTTTTTTTTGCTTTCTTCTTCAGATTTGTTGTTTTTGTCTAGGAAGGCTACTGATTTTTGCGTGTTGATTTTGTATCCTGCCACTTTACTAAACTGATTGATTAGTTTAATTAGTTTTTCTGGTTCTCAATATTATCATATCATCTGCGAATAGTGATAGTTTAACTTCTTCCTTCTCTATTTGGATTTCTTGTATGTCTTTCTCTTGTCTTATTGCTCTGGCTAGGACTTCCAGTATATTATTGAAAAGCAGTGGTGAGAGTGGACATCCTTGTCTTGTTCCAGATCTTAATGGAAATGCTTTCAGCTTTTTGCCATTGAGAATGATACTGGCTATGGGTTTGTCATATATGGCCTTTATGATGTTGAGGTATGTTCCTTATATCCCAAGAATTTCAAGGCCCTTTATCATAAATGGGTGCTATACTTTGTTGAAAGCTTTCTGAGCATCTATTGATATTATCATATGGCTTTTATATTTCTTTTTGTTGATGTGTTGGATAACACTGTTTGATTTTCGGTTGTTGAACCATCCTTGTGTCCCTGGAATGAATCCTACTTGGTTGTGGTGTATTATTTTATGGATATATTGTCGGATTCTGATAGCTAAAATTTTATTGAGGAATTTTGCAGTAGACATTTTCAAGGAAGAAGATAAGGAGGTATCAAGTTCTCAGAATTGTTGAGGACTGTGACCTAAGTTAGAAATGTAATATTCCCTTCAAAAGGTATGGAAAATGTGTTGAGACCAGTGGTCATCTAGTTTTTGTGCATGCCACTGAAGGACAGATCTCTCCCCCAAAGTCCAGATGTGTATTTCCCCAAATGTCCACAGCAGGCTTTTCCTAATATGTCACCTTAGCATGTGGAGCTAAGCTCAGCTGAGCACCTGTGGGCTTCAAGAGAAATTTACCTTAATGAATGAAGATGACCCAGATTTAAGATCATCTCCAGAAATAACATTTTTTAGGGGAAATCACCCTTCTGGTGGGGTACACATGGACAGCATCTGGTTGTCATACACAGTAATCCTCTTATTAGCAAGAGACCCCTCCTCTTTCTCTAATGTCCCAGACCTTTTTCCATTCCTTAACTCAGCATGTAAATCCCTACCAGAAAATCCTGACCTAATATGTAGCAACCCAGTTTTCTCAGCACCATTTATTGAACACACTTTCTTTGCTAACAAACTAACTTTTTGGTGACTTCATTTTATGTGATGATGCTGTAAAGACTGGTGGTTCCTCAACCACTCTGTGTTGTGGGCAATGAGGGCAAAGGGCCCTTAGTGAAGAATACTATTTTTCTCTTTCTTCTTGCCTTCTCTCCCTTCAAACATGAGATGACTGGATTTATGAAGTGATGGAGAAAAAAGGCCCACAATGCTATTTTGATAACACACAGTTCTTGAGCATGTTTTGTGTTCTTTGAACAGAGATTGCTAACGCTTCAGGGCATGTTTTATTGATACCGATGAGTGTTTATTTTCCAATATGTAAATAGAGCTGAGTTTAGTACAAATCAGAGAAAAGGGGATCATATTTGTAGCACATTAGAAAGCTGTTTCCTGGTCTGACATCTTCAGTGCTGTTTCTTGGTTTCAAAATTGAACCACAGAGAGAGTCAAAGAATCCCCTTTAAGACTTCAAGGTGCGGGCCTCCCTGGTGGCGCAGCGGTTGAGCGCTGGCTTGCGAAGCTGCCCGCGGCCTCTGCGGCGCTGGTTCGATCCCCGGCTGCTCCCCGGCCACCAGAGGAGGGTCCCACATGGTGCGCAGACCTCTCCTGCCGCCCGCTGCTCCCCTCAGCAGTGTACTTCGGTCCTTCTGCCTGCTCTGCTCCCCGCTCTGGCTCTGGTGAATTCTCTCGCCCTCCCGCGCTTCTGACTGTATCCAGTGCTTGTATAAACAAATAAATAAGTAAATAAATCTTAAAAAAAAAAAAAAGACTTCAAGGTGCATAACTGTCTTATAATATGGAATGACTCTACTGCTTTCTTCTATTGTCAAATTACTTGGTCATTTAAAAAGAGCTATATACCAAAATACTAGAAAAAACAATTTTTTACTTGATATCTTTTGGTTGCTTCTTAGAATGTTCACATACACTGCATTCATGTTCCTGGAAGGTAACAACAACCTGACAAAAGGGAGCTCCCTGCCCAGATGGTAGAAGATAATGTGGTATTGGAATAGTGACTCTTTGGCTTTGGTTTCTAGGTCCATTCCCAAAAGCAATATGGTGAAAATAAAGTTGTACGCTTTACTTCTCCAGAAAGCACCAGGTATATGTTGTATAAAATATAGTCTGTGGCTTAAAATCCTCATGTTTCAAGAAGTGTCTTGGCTCTGTCCTTATAATAGCATCAACTCATTTCGCAGATCAGCTGTTTGATAGGTGGGGCTTACAGATATTCTGGCATGGGAATGGAAAAAAGAAAAATTATAGTCAGGCTTAAGACACACAATTCTGAAAGGGGTTCCGGCCTTCTCTGCTCATGCAGGAGACTGGATTTTGAAACTATGTGACTGAGTGATACCCAGGATCCTATACTGTAAGGAGGAAAAACCCATTATGGCCTTTCTACAAGGGTCCAATCATATGTGCACACAAAGGCGAAGAAAGCAGACTGCCAGTGTGCTCAAAGATCTGTATCTCTAAGTGGGGTGGGGGTAGGGAGGGAGAAAGAGGGAGAAAGAGAAGGATGGAGGGGGGAGGGAAGGAGGAGTAGGAGTAGGGGAAGAGAAGAAAGAGAATTTTAAATAACAGACTTCTAATCAAACTCCAAAAATCAGTCATTCCCTTATTGGCAAATGGCCATATAGGCTCAACCTAAATTGAGGCAGGTGAGGTCCCCAAACACCAGAACAAGTCCAGGACATACTTGCAGGAGTCATTAGAAAGGAGTTAGGTAGGTCCCAGAGAGCTGGGACAGGAGAGACCTGAAATTCAACATGTACCACATGATGCACTCTGAGGTCAGGATAATGACTGCCATTGTCTCTGCCAAAATGCTGAAATTACCAGGACTAAGGACCAGGGGCAGCCTCCCCACATATCTCTCACTCACTTGTCCTCTCTTCTCTTTTGTTCCACCCTCAGTTTATAAATCTACTTTTCTCCTCCTTCCTTTCCAGTTGCCCCACATTTAGGAGGTATTGGAATATGTGGATGGCCTGCCTGGAGTTGTGGTCCAAGGTGGCTGTGTGTGAGTGGGGGCGGGGAAAATGATGCACATTCCTGTGGCCACACTGCTGTGCTGCTCCTCACCTACCCCAGGGATGCATTCGGTAACTGTTCTGTCTTTCTAGGACGAGTGCCAAGTCTTTGAGGCACATAAATGAAGGTCATGATAACCCCATCCATGGCATGCTCACAGGAGACTAAAAATTAAAATTGTTATCATGGAAATGATAATGACTTAGAAAAGCATATAAGTGTCAGAAAACTGTAATTCTTTTAAGTTAATGTTGATTAAATGTCGTACTTAGGAAGGTGCTAGATTGAAGTAGCACTTGAAGCACCTCTGGAAAATCGCAGGAATAAAAATCAAAAATAAGGGAGGACTAAAGCATTTGTTTACTGGTGAGGTGATGCAGGCTTCAGGATTAGGTTTGTCTAGCTGCACAAATAGCCATTTTCAAAACACCTACAGTGCTGGTTAAAATGCATATTCCTAGGTTCTTGTCTGCATCTAGTAAGTTGGGATCTCTGGAGGGGATCCTAGATAACTTAATTTTTGACAAGCTGTCCAGGTGACTTTTAAACACAGCTAAATCTTTTGAAAATGTACTGTACGCTGTTTAAATATTTTACATGCATTATCTCACTTAGGATACAATACATCTCAATGAGCTCTGTACTACCATCCCCCTTTCATAGGCAAGGAAGCTGAAACCTAGCGTGTCATTGAACTTGCCCCCTGTCACACAGTGATTGATGAAGATGTGACATGTTATTTGTTGAATCTCTGCTCTTAATTGCCACTCAACTTTCTATGTCCTTTATACTTTGAAAACTACTAAACAACCGGTTCTCTGAGTGAGGAATTAATTTCCTTATCTGTAAAATGGGTATACAATTATCTACAATGTAAAGTATATAATATTAAATCCCAAAGAGAAATCTTTACTTTCTTAGAATTGAAAAACATCTATGTTAAATGCAATGTTCTAAATTTGTTGTTTGCATTTATAGACAAACTTCAAATATGAAAGTTATTTATTTTTTTACTTATATTTCTTCTATCTATTCCCTTTAGACTTTATGCTTTTGCTTTTATTTTAGTTTTACTTTTTAGAAACTTTACAGAGAAATTCTTGGGGCCTCCCTTGTGGCACAAGGGGTTAAGTGTCAGCACTATGAAGTCCACAGCCACTGCAGCACAATATTGATCCTCAGCCAAGGAGCTCATCCACATGGCACAGCAGACCTCTCCTATCTCACCCGCTGCTCCCCTCAGCAGTGTGTTTCAGTAGATCCACCTGTTCTGCTCCCCACTCTGTCTCTGGTAAATCCTCTCACTTCTGCACCTCTGGTCTGCACCCCAGTTCTTGTATGCATAAATAAATAAATCTTTTTTAAAAAGAAGTTCTTTATTCTTCCCACTATATCCATCCCTCTGGTCTCTTTGACCCTTTCTTCCTCCCTCCTTTCTCTTAGCCCCAGGAGTCTCACTTCATTTCTAAGTACTTTGCTTGTCTGCTCTATAAATGTCCAGTGTATGTCTTTGTCATTTCGACTTGCTTTATTATATGTAATTGCTTTGAATGCCTTCCTCCTTACGTAAATGACAGTATTTCTTCTTTCCTTATGACTGGATGATATTCCATTTTGCGGATATACCACATGATCTTGATTCAATCCTGTAACAAAGGTGACTTAGGTTGTTCCCTGCATTAGGCATTGCAAATAATGCTCCAGTAAAACACTGGAGAGCAGAATATTTTTTGAGTGGGTGTTTCATGTTCTTCAGATAGGTGCCCAGGAATGGGATTGCTGGGTTATATAATATTTTTATTTTTAGGTTTTCAAAGTGAATCCAGATTTTTTTCCCATAGTGCCTGTACCAGTTTACATTCCCACCAACTGAGTAATAGATTTCTTCTTTCCCCACATGCTCCCCAGAACTTACTGTTGGGGGACTTTTTAATATGTGCCATTTTCAAAGCTGTGGTTTTGATATGCATCTGCCTTATTAATGTTATTTTATATTTTTATACAGCATGCTTTCTTTTTATAGGCTTATTGAGGTAAAATTGGCAAGTCAGATAGTACTATTTTGAGGTATAATACATGATTTATATATATTGTGAAATGATTACCACAATGAAGTTAGTTAACACCTCCATCATCTTACAAAATTCCTGTTTAATATCTACTTCTTAGCAAATTTCAGGTATACAATACACTACAATACACTAGTACTGTATATTACATCTCCAGTACTTATACATCTTCTAACTAAAAGCTTGTGCTTTTTACCCAAGATCTCCCCATTTCCTCAGCCTCTGGTCCCTGGTGACCACCAATCTACTTTATGTGTCGATGAGTTCAACATTTTTAGATTTCACATATTAGTGAGATCATCTAACATTTGTTTGTCTCTGACTTATCTCACTTAGAATTAGACCCTTAATTTCATCCATATTGTTACAAATGGCAAGATTTTCTCTTCATTGCAGCACTGGTCACAATACCCAAGACGTGAAGACAACCTAAGTGTCCTTTGATGCACATAGTCACACTGCCATATTATTCAGCCATAAATAAGCAAATTCTGCCACTTGCAACAATACAAGTGAAGCTTGAGGGCATGATTCTCAGTGAAATAAGTTAGATAGAGAAGGAGAAATTCCATGCTGCATACTTTCTGAGATAGATCCTGTGTAGAGTGATTTAACTGTGGCTAAAAGGTCTGGATCTTCTTCTTATCTGAAATTTTCTGTTTTCCTTCGAAACTTTTTTTTTCTCCTTAACATTTATTTTTAGCCTGATAAAGATGAAATGTTCTTTTTCTGAGGTCGAGGATTTAAAGGTCATCCAGCTTAAACACAAACATCTGTATAACCAGTAATAAATAAATCATCCTTTTGTCTGTATTGGGGGAACTCTGACTAGTGACCTACTCCCCTTTGGAAAGTCCATGTCTTGTATAGGTCTGCTTCTCCTTGTTGTCCTGGCAATTAAAACTTACCAGAAGTCTGGTTTCTTGATTTTTCCTTTTCCAGAGGATAAAGAGAATTTGTTTTTAAAAATATAATCTTTTTTTTTTAAGGTGACTAAGCTATCCTTTCAAATTTAAGAGCAGGAAGTTAATTCAAAAGTACACTTAAAAATTTATTGCCTGTTTCAGAGGCTAAATATGACAATGTGACCTTTTATTCTTTTATTAGTTATTTGGTCCAAGAATTTGAATCCCTGTCAAGCCTGTTCTTTCCAGCATCAGGGGTGACTCATGTGTGGCTGAGCAGAGGTAGCTTTGGGTATGACTGCCTGGGGCACAGCTGTGACCTATATTTTAGGTTATTGGTCTTGGAAACTTATTTTTACTAATCTATTCTCATGCAGCTTCACGGTGATGCGAACTGATACAATCCACAACTGATATTTATTAGGCATTTCAGTATCTTTTCCTAGAAAAATGGTTTTTTCATGACTGTTAAGTAGACAGGATAATCAGTCCTACATTTCTCTCTAGAAAATGAGTGTCTGATAGAAGAAATGGCAACAATTAATGAGTTATTGAGGTCTGTCTGGCTGGAGACGCAGGGGCTAGGAAAGAGAATCTACTAACCTGGTAACTTAAGAATTATCCATTCCTGAATACTTCAATTCAAATCATGAAGTCTGCATGACAAAGTATTAAAACATGGATTAAAATTTACTCAACAAATATTTATCAAGTCTCTTTTATGGGACAGGCCTTGTGATAAACACTGTAGCACTGCATATTGAGTACAGAAAACCAGTAAAACTAATGGTTCCTACTTCCATGGAACTTAAAATCCAAAGACATACAATCAAAAAATCACAGAAAAGATGTGACTGTACAGCTGTGGCAAGTACTGCAAGGGAAGGACCAGTGGAGATGTGAAAGCACAGTGTGAACACACCTGGCCTAAAAAGGGTTTCAGGAAAGACTGGCTTGTGGGAGTCAAGTCTCAGCTAATAGCTCAAGGAGAAAAAGGATTTAACTTGTCAAGGAGGTGGATGCCTTCTAGGCAGAGGGATGTGTATTCAGGGCCTCTGTGGTAGTGGTGGGGGCTGGGAGAAGACCACTGTGTTTGAAGAGGTGAAAGTACATGTAGCTGGTGCTTGGATATCGGGGGTGTGGCTGGTGTTTGGACACTGGAGGAATGTGGCCAGCACTTGGTCTATCTGGGGTTTGGATGGTGCTTTTATATCCAGGGGTGTGACAAGTGCTCCAGCTTCCCGGGCGGGGGGGTGTAGTGCAGTTGATATCAGTGACATTGATAGGGACAGATCATGAAGAACCTCATGGGTAAATTACTGAGGGTTTGAAGAAGTGGACTGAAGTAAATTACTGAGGGGACTGAGGTAAATTACTGAGGGTTTGAAGAAGAGGGTAAAAGAATATAAGGAAACTTCTATCTACCACTTGAAGAATAAAATGTGAGGGCAAGCTAAGGAGATGGTGTCATAGGTAGACAATAGGATGGAGGCTGTGGTGATGGTGGAGGTTGAGAGTCACCTAGGAAGGAAAATTCTCCTTGACTTGGAGGTGGGTCCCTCTTGGAGAGCGCGTGAGAGGGATGCTATAGAGTGACTTCAAGGGTTTGTGCTTCTCCAGGTGGATGCATGGTGACTTTGGTCACTCATTTAAAAGAGGACGAGATTGTTTTTAAAAATATTGATATTCAGGTTCATAATATATGTATGCATACATAATGTTGAATTTAATGTATGTGTCTCTGATATCTCAATGGAAATTTCAGAAGGGAAGTGATATAGACAGGGATCTCAGAAGTGCAATTGAAATTCAGGAGCCATTGCATGACTGTGGGTATTGAGGGTGTGAGATGAATGAACTATAAATGAACTTTGAGAAAGTGCAGCATTTAGTGACCGGGCAGTGGAGGATGATCCAGCAAAGAAGATCGAGAGGGAAATGTAGGAGGAAAACCAAAAGAATATAGTTTTCCTGGAAACCAAAAGAAGGCGGTGTTTCAAGAAGGAAGGAACAATACTCGATGGTGCCAAATGCTACAGATGGTCAAGTAAGATGAGGCCTGATCAGATTCCACTGAATTTAGCAACACGGGGATTCTTAGTAACCTCAGGAAGATTGACTTCAGAAATTAAAGTGAAATCCAAGTACAGGAAAACTTTTTACCCAATACAAAATAAAAAATCATCTTTAGAGCACTATTTGTAAGTGAAAATCACAAGTAAATACTGACCTTTTACTTGGCTGATTTCACAAAGACAGATGCCTTATGAACACTTTTTGGAAAAGCTTTCTAGACAAATAATGGTGTAGAGAAGAAAGACAAGCTCAAATGTGGAGGAAAAAGTGTAATCAGAAACCTGAACGATAATCTTCAGTCTTCATTTGGCTGATTGTAATTGACTCACATTTATTTGTCTGAGTCGTGGTTCTGCCACATCCTGCAGGATGAGAAATTTTTCTGAAAGCCTATGGAGTACTGTGCGGAGGGTGCTGCTCCAGGAGGGAGAAGGACATGGACAACAGTCCCACTCAGCTGCTGGTTCCAGTCTCTCCTGGGGGACTTTATGCCAGTTCATGGATTCCATTTTTCACTTAACCATGATTTTTCTCTAATTTTTATTTTTACCCCTGACGGCCATTTTCAGTTTTGAAATTGCAATAATTAGGTTCATCAAAGTCAATGTTGAATTTTGTTTGCTCAGTTAGGCAAATTATACATTCTCTATCATACCCTCATCATTGGATGTGGTGATTCTTTGGAATTTTTTCTAGAAATCAACATTTTGTCTTTCCACTTGCCTTTTAATTCTCTGAGTATGTGCTAGTGCTCACTATTTCTCTCCAGTGGGTGAGATCATGGTTATTCTCTTGAGGCTTCTCTGTGGAATCACAATCTCTCTGTAATACTAAGACCCAAATTTTCAGGAATAAAAGCATTTGGGAATGCATAATTCCCTGGTTTCATAAAACATCTAAGGAACATTAGATAGCAAAATTCAATTATCCTTTGTGCCAGTAGTTTTTATGTCTCTTAAGAGATGCTACTAGAGGGATCACTGGTTATTTTATTTTATTAAAGTTTTATTTATTTATGCGTACAAGAACTGGGGTACAGGTGACAGGTGTGGGGGGTGAGAGGATTCACCAGAGACAGAGTGGGGAACAAAACAGGGAGATTGACTGAAGTGCACTGCTGAGGGGAGCAGCAGGAGTACCAGGAGAGGTCTGCTGCGCCATGTGGGTAGCTCCCTGGCCAGGGATTGAACTCATGCTGCAGAGGCTGTGGATAGTTTCACTTGCACCACCAGAGTAGCCCCTGAATGTTCTTTAATCACTCTCACAACACTTTAATATACAAAATAGTGCTTTTAAAATTTTCAATCAAAGGACCTTCATTGTCTGAGAGCAATAGCAATGGGAACCCTGGATTTCTATAGACATCATCCAAATCTGCAGGAAGCTAGGGAGAGGGTCCTTCATTATTTTTGTTCTCTTAAAAATGTACTAAATGTACTTGATTTTCATGTCTTAAGTTGCAATTTATCAATTTGTTATGGGAAGACTATCATACAGAAAAAGGACAAGAAAATGTGATGCTATTTGTATACCACATTTGGAGAATTGATTTAAGCAATCCTGGCACATCTCTGTTCTTTAGAAACAAAGCCAGGGAATAAAATGACTTCACTTTTTCCCATAAAGCAGAGATGGTCAGTTACAGTCTCTTGAAAGATTGCAAGGGGGTCTGTAAGCCAAAATATTATGTTCTTCTGCTGAAGCTGAAGAACTAAGTGTAAGAACACTGTTGTGAACTAAGTGTAAGAACAAGAACTGAATTTCTATATACAATCCATATGCGTGCAGCCCTCCCATTACATTCTTTTAATTGAAGTAACTTTAATTCATAACATTATGTAGATTTCTGGTATAATACACTGTAAATTGACAGCTATATGTATCACATCATGTTCACCACCAGAAGTCCTAGTTTCCATTCCTCACTGTGCAATTGACCCCTTTCACCTGATTTGCCCAACCCCTTGATCTTCCCCTCTGGTAATCATTATTGTGTTCTAATACTTTAAGAGTTTACTTTTGGAGCCTACCCTGGTGATGCAGTGGTTGAGTGCTGGGCTGCGAAGCTTCCTGCAGCCTCTGCAGCACTGGTTTGATCCCCGGCCACCGGTGAGGGTCCCACATGACACGCAGACCTCTCTTGCCGCGCCCGCTGCTCCCCTCAGCAGTGTATTTTGTCAAGTCTGCCTGTTCTGTTCCCTGCTCTGGCTCTGGTGAATTCTCTCACCCTCCCGCACTTCTGACTGTACCCAGTGCTTGTGTAAATAAATAAATAAATTTAAAAAAAAGAGTTTTCTTTTGTTCTGTTCGTTTGTTCAATGGCTTTTTTTTTGATTCTTCCGCATATGAGTAAATTTATAGTGTCTGTCTTTCTTTCTCTCTTTTATACAAGAACTGGGGTACAGGCCAGATGTGCAGGAGGGTGAGAGGGTTCACCAGAGACAGAACGAGGAACAGAACAGGCAGACTGATGAAATACACTGCTGAGGGGAGCAGGGGGTGAGACAAGAGATGTCTGCCCTGCCATAAGGGACCCTCGCCGGCCCGTGGGGATCGAACTGGCGCTGCAGAGGCTGCAGACAGCTTCATAGCACGGCGCTCAACCGTCTGCACCACCCGTGTTTATCTTTCTTTACCGGACTTATCTCACTTAGCAAAACACCTTCTAGGTTCATCCATGTTTTTGCAAATGGCAAGAGTTCATCTTTTAAAAAAATAACTGCATTATATTCCATTTTGTATATATGTCGAATCTTCTTTATCCAATAATCTGCAAATGAGCACTTGAGAGTTGTTTTCATATCTTGGTTATTGGGTTATTGTGAACAGTGCTGTGATAAACATGGGGATATATATATATATATATGTCTCAATATATATGTATGAGTATATGTATGAGCATATATATGTATGAGCATATATATGTATATGTATATATAAATAAGAAAACACTTAGATATGTCCGTGTATACACACATATGCACACACATCAGTGTTTTCTTATTCTTAGGATATCCCACCCAAAAGTGGGATAACCAGATTGTATAGAATCATCTATCTATCTATCTATCTATCTATCTATCTATCTATCTATTTATTTATTTATTTATTTATACAAGCACTGGGTACAGTCAGAAGCAAAGGAGGGTGAGAGGATTCACCAGAGCCAGAGCGGGGAGCAGAACAGGCAGACGGATGAAGGACACTGCTGAGGGGAGCAGCGGGCGCAACAGGAGAGGTCTGCACATCAGGTGGGATTCTCGCTGGTGGCCAGGGATCAAACTGGCACTGCAGAGGCTGCGGGCAGCTTCACAGACTAGCGCTCAACCGCTGCACCACCAGGGGAGGCCTAAGAATTTTTATTTTATGTTTTTAGGAATCTCCATACTGTTTTCCATAATGTTAGCACTAATATACATTCCCACCAATAGTGCATAAGAAGCCCCCCTATTTTTATGAAAGCACCTTTTAAGATAAAATTTTATTGACTTACCATTGGTTCACAAAAATTTTAAATTTCAGCATTATAGCTTCATGCTTCTGTATATGTATGTGTCTTACCGCACAAAGCACAAATCATGAAATGTGCTATAAAGCCCTGCCTCCCACTTCCCTCCCCCTTCCCCTCTGGTCACCACCGTGGTTTTCACAGTCTAAGAGTTATTTTCTTGCATTTTGTTAGTTTGTTTGCTTTGGTTGTTTATATTCCATGTATGAGAGATAGATCCAGTCTTTGTGCTGCATCCCTGTGCTGCACTTAGATTTATTTCATTTAACACAATCACCTCAGGCTTCTATGTTGTCACAAAACACAAGACTTCATCTTTTTAAATAGCTGAATAGTATTTTATTTAGTATATACTCTATATAACTTCTTTACCCAGTCACACACCAATGGGCATTTGGGTTGTTTCCATGTGTTGGTTATAGTCAATATTGCTCTTATAAACATAAGGATGTACATATATATTTGAAATAATGTTTTCATATTCTTTGGATAAATCTCTAAGTGTGATACTGCCCGGTGATATCATATTTCTATATTCAGTTTAAGGAATTTCCATAATATTTTATAGAACAATTCATTAATCATTCATTGGAGTTCTCTCTAAATCCACTGGTCTGAATTATCCATGATTTTTCTCTGCTTTCATTATTTTTGGGGGCGGTTCATTGTTTTCATCTTTGAGTTAAGACAAAATAGGTCTATGGGTGCTTTGGTGGAGGGAGTACTACAGTGACTACAACTGGGGTGGGGGGTCCTATGCTGTCAAAACACAAGCCAGCGTGTAAAATAATGTTACTTCTGTAGCAATAAAAATACATGAAAAACAGAACTTTGTAATATCTACAGTTTTCAAAAGCCACCAGTCATTAACATTTACTTAGAAATGATTAGAAACATATGGTATTTCAATAAATATTGGGAAATAAAAACAATTTTTAAATTAAGAAAACACATCTGTATCAGTAATGTATTCACAAGGATAGTGGTAAAAACTATAACTTTTAAACATTTTGAAAAACTAAGAATTGCCATTGCAAGTTTTTTTTTTTTTTTTTTTTTTTTGGCTGGGGGCACAGGTCTGGTTGACTGCCAGCTTTTCTTTATGAGAGGTATATGCAAACTTGGGACAGAGCAGAATTGTTTAGAGTGCAAAAGAGAAGCTTAGCACTTTTATCAGCTGCCTTCCTCCCTTCCACATACATATTGAACAGATATATTAAACAAAATGACTTTGGAGGGATGCTTGTTATGAGGCGTCCCTCTAAGGTCATCATTTCTTTGCCTGGCTTTGTTTCTAATGGCACCTATGATGATTAAAAAATATTATTTTTTCCCCACCATCATCCCTCATATCCCTTTGTCCTGTTTCTTCTGTGCTCCCCAATTAACCTCAGAGGTCTCAAAATATTTATTGATCTCCACTGGTTTTTGAAAATGTTTTTTTCTTACTAAATTGCTACATAAATGTCCAGCATTTACTTTTTTTTTCTGTGATATTAGTTTTATTTATCAAAGGGTTTTTTTTTAATTTAAATTTTATTTTCATATTCCCCATACAATTGCAACCCCCTTATTTTGACCCCAAGCCCTCCTTTTCCCACCCCCCCACCCCTCATAGAGTGTCTCTGGTTCATAGTTGTTTGTTGATTTTGATTTTTACTTTCTTATAGTTATTCTTTTTCCTGGTCTCTTATTTAAGTTTTCTAGATTCCTGCTATGAGTGAGACCATCCAGTATTTTTCTTTTTCTTTCTGGCTTATTTCGCTGAGCATGACCCCTTCCAGTACTTACTTTAAAAAAAAAAAGATTTATTTTTTATTTATACAAGAATTGGGGTACAGGCTAGAGGCATGGGAGGGTGAGAGGATTCACCAGAGACAGAGTGGGGAGCAGAATAGGCAGACGAACCGAAGGCATTGCTGAGGGTAGCAGTGGGCGAGGCAGGAGAGGTCTGCCTCACAATGTGGGTATCTCTCTGGGTGGCTGGGAATCAAACCCGCATTTCAGAGGCTGCGGACAGCTTCACAGTGCTGCCCTCGACCTGCTGCACCACCGGGGAGGCCCTCCAGTATTTACTTTTATCACTCTGACTTACTTTGCTACACAGAATTCTCACAAATTCTCTCCATTTGTTGAAAATGGCTGCCTTTCAGTTGTTTAGAGTTGTTTACTTTGAGATAAGGTGTCCAGACTTCTCTGTGTCCCACTTCCTGTAATTGGAAGGGAGCAGAAACTTGGGTGAAGTGGCTTTCTTTATTTCAGAAGGATTCAACTCCCAACACTTACAGCAGCTGGGATATTGATGTTTGCGACCTTGAAAGGCACACTGGACAATTGAAGAAAGGAGTACAATTGATTTAGAATCTGTCTGTTGTTCTGTGAAATAATCTTTGGAAGATGAGCAGCTGAAATCACATTGAGAAAATGAAAGTTGGGGTAATTGTGAGCTACTATTGTTGTTATTATCATTATTATTATGAGTAAAAGAGCTAATAAGATTGAAGGTGGAGAGATGAGCTATAATTTGAATACATCTTTTCTTTTTCACAGAAAGGTGATGCATAGTCTTTTGCCAGAAAGGATATGTGTAAATGGCACACAGCAGTCACTTATTCCTCCTTGGCTATCTGGAGCTGTGGTAGTGAAGCCAAGACAGGCAATGATTGCAAATCAGTGGCTACATCAAAAATTTTTTGTTAAAAATTAGCTTTTCAAGCAGGAGTTTGGAAATGGGCCCATCTTTCTACTCATTTACCAAATGCCTGGAAGATGAGAATTACAGATAGTGATATAAGTCAAAAAACCTAGACAATGACATGTGGAAGTCTGGGAAGACAGCAACAGGTGCTTTCAGATAAAATATTTCCTGTGTACTTCCTGTATCACAATGTTAATGTTATGGTAAATGTTTTTAGGAGTTTGATCCAGCCTGAGTGTGGAGTAGAGAAATTAAGAAACACATAAAAAAATTGAAAGAGATTATTGGTAGATTTAGGAAGGGAAAGAGTTTAAAATATCAACTCTGAAAATTAAAATAAAACTTCAATGCTCCTCTTTTTTGGGAAATAGTGTTTCTTTTCTATGCAAGTCATAATTATATGATGTGATTAAAGATATTAATGACATACATGAATAGTCTTGGGTTACCTTGGGTTACCAAGTGTTGATGGTCATAATACTGTGCTATATATAGATTAATTGAAAAACAAAACAAGGTGATTAGTTTAGAGCACTCCTAACAAGAGGACTGATGATGGCTTATGGCATGAAATTCTGACATGTAGGAAAGGAGAGAGACTGATACGGTTTTGTGCTTGAAAAAAAGAATGGGGATCAATAGCAGACATAGACTTAACCTAAGAAGTGACCTCTGATATCAAGACTCACACTCCCACCCCCTTGCTCAACTGACTTGGAATCCTGCAGAGTTTGGTTTGAATTCCTGCTTTATACTGCATCTAGTTTGTTACTTCATCCAATTATTCACCTTAAAATTACTCTTGGACTGGTAGGTAAGAGAAATTTCTTCTTCCCTTCTTCTCTCCCTCTCTCTCTCTCTCCTCCCTCCTTCCCTTTCTTCATTTTTGACCAGGTCCTCAATTTTATTTATTAAAAAAAATTCTAAAGTTTTACTGATTTACATCATTTTAATGGCCTAAATATTACATATTATAATTAGTGCTATATATGCAGAAGCTTTCTCTTTGAGGAACACACTTATTTTACTAAACAATGAATTATAAAAGAGTGTGTCTTATGTACTTAGCAATTTGAAAATATATAAAATTATAAATATCTCATTTTCTTAAGATTTCAGGACAGAGAAAGCACTGTTTCCTAGTCCTGGTAGGATTTGGAAAATAAAATGAAATTTATTTTGCTTCAGGTTTTCTTTTTAGGTTACATTGGTTTACAATACCATAAATGACTTTGTTGATATGGTGAATTATATTAATTGAATTGTGTGTATTGAACCATCCTTGCATCCCTGTAATAAATCCACTTGATAATGATCTATGGCCCTTCAATATATATTGAATTTGGAAACTGACTGAGGATTTTTACCTCTGTTTTCATTAGGGACATTGGTTTGTAACTTTTTTTTTTTTTTTGTAATGTACTTGTTTACTTTGGTATCAGAGTATTTTTGGCCTCATAAAAAGTGCTTAGAGGCATTCCTTCATCCTCAAATTTTTGGAAGCGTTAAAGAAGAATAGGTACACATGGTGCAAAAATGAAAAATGATGTGAGAAATATATATAAAAATAAATAATAAAAAAAGGAAAAAGAAGAAGAATAGGATAAGTTACTCTTTGAATGTTTGGTAGAACTCACTAATGAAATTATATAGTACGGAGCTTTAGTTATTTGGGAGACTTTTGATTACTATTTCAATTTTCTTGCTTGTAACATGTCTGTTTATGTTTTCAGTTTCTTCCTGATTTAGTCTTGGAAGTTTGTATGCTTTGAAGAATTTGCCCATTTCTAAGAGCCTATCCAATTTGTTGCTATAAAATGTTCATAGTAGTTTCTTTTGATCAATAGAAATCTTTCTAAGTGCCTCTTTTGGTATCCAGCCCAATGTAGGTACCCAGAAATATGCATTTTTCTTTCTACAGAAAATCTGAGTCCATATGGTAAAGCACCTGATATTTATCATCACACTCAACATCTAATTCATTCTGGTTCTCTCTAAGTTATCTCTTTTGTCCCTTACTCCTCTTGATATAGGGCAGCAAGGGGCACTTAAACTTGCCAAAGGACATTGCCCAAATAGCTTACCAGTCAGTGTCTGCGTTCTTCACCCACATGCACAATTGCAAGATTGCTCAGACTCAGGGAAAAACAATGGGATTTATTTAATAAACCAGGGAAAAACAAAGAGTTCTTGGGGCCAAAAATAGCCATTTATCTCACCTGAAGCAGTGTCCAGTGTTTTTGTTTTCCAGTCCTAAACAAAAGCAACTAAGGTGGTGTCTTCCCACCACTGAGGATGCAGAACTCCTCTCCCAAACAATAGGCCATGTGTCCAAGATGGCATCTTCTTGCCTCTGCGGACGTGGAGTACATGGCAGCCAGACTCCAGGCAAGGTTCCAGCACACAAAACAACAGAAGACACAACTGGAGACACTCCTGGAACTTCAGGGACACCCCAGCACAGCACCATTCAAATAACACTCAAGATAGCAGATGCAGCCACTGAATGACCTGACAAATGGCCACACTCACACAGCTCAGTGAGGTGCCCAGCTCCTGGTCTTTGCCTTCCCTGCCAAGTTGTAACGGCAGCAAAACCAGGAACAGTTTCAGTCGCTTGGCTAATTACAAAGCCTCCAAACTTTTCCTCTCTGAGTCTGGCTGCTGGAGGCCTCCACCTTCAGAGGCCCACAACAGCCTTCTGGAAGATTGGTGCTGTGGGGGTGGGGTGGATAATCTGCTGACCCCAAAAGCTGAAGAATTGAAAACGCTGAATTACGAAGACTGAATGAATCTGTGCCCCCTTCTGCATCCCTTATATTTCTTCTCGGTTGCCCCACACTCAAATGCAATACTTTTTAGCACTTTCCTGGGGGCTATCTATTCTCACCAGCAACAGCCTCCAGGGCCACCACCTGTAATGGTCTTTTGGCTTCAGCCACTGGTTACACTCTCATAGCACTTTCATATCAGTACCTACGAGATCAGAAGCTTGTATAGAGGGGATGGAGGAATTAAGAAGACTGTAGCTCTCATAACCATTCCTGTTGACTAATTTATTTGGTAACAAAGTGTATTTCTTGGTTAGTAAAATAATCAGCAACCTCTGTCCTTTGGGATAATTTTACTTTTGCTCGTTTTCCTTCATATACAGGAATGGTTTCAGGAACGATTTCTCCGTGGAGGTGGAAGAGGTAGGCCTTAGCCTATTTTCAACCATTACTGACTTCATTTGTACTTAGGCTTGAATATTTAGGGTTATGTTTGAATAATTTTTCTGCAGTACCATTCTTGTAAAACCTTAGTCAGCTGTCTGGAAGTTTCATTTTTGAGAACTATATTTGCAAGCACTAATGTAAACAATATTGCTGAGACATGCTTTTTGAATCAATTCCTGGGCCAACTCATACCTGTGGGGCTACTGATTTTTAGTGGACATTCTGGGATGCCAAATATATTCATGTATTTTCTTTGCAACCTCAGAGCATGAGTCAGATATGATGAATTGGAAATTAGGCGTAGGTTGCAGGGAGCATTTCTTCTTAAATTTTCTTTGGGGTGTTTCCATCATATTGAATGATAGTTAAATGAGTATTACAAAGGAAGGAATTTTTTTGAAAGGGAGAAGATTCATTGTGAAAAGTTTGCTAAAATTTCTGGCTCCTTTTATGTATGCTCATTCTAAGTGCTAGTAATCTTTAGTTTCTCAATATGTGCATAAACACACACACACACACACACATACACACACACACTGACACAGACACATAAGGGAATCTAGACACTGTAATGTGACCAAATTAATGAACTTTGTGATCCAGAGCCCTGTAATCTCCTTAAGTGTCTCCTATTCTCTATTTTCCATTCATTTCCACTCAACATCTCTAGTCTGGAGTTTGCTTTTCCTCTTGCCTTTATCGAAAGCCCGGAGGAACCACTAACAATCTAGTATTCTGGCTTTTTAAAAACTGAATTCCTGTAAGTTTCACTTACAATGTAAGATATCTGAGTACTAAGAAACAAGGTGTATTTTTACAATTAAACATGGATTGCTAACTCTCCAACTTAAGGCAGAATTTTTGCTGTACACAATCCTCCTTGATCTAGTCAGTTATGGAGAACATAACTTCATTCCCAATACCAAATTTCTTCTTAATTTGATTGTTTGTCAGCAAGTGATAGAAATCTTTGCAACCGATGGCCTCCCTGGTGGCACAGCGGTTGAGCACTGGGTTGCGAAGCTGCCCGCGGCCTCTGCAGCGCTGGTTCGATCCCTGGCTGCTCCCCGGCCACCAGAGGAGGGTCCCACATGGTGCGCAGACCTCTCCTGCCGCCCGCTGCTCCTGCTCCCCTCAGCAGTGTACTGCGGTCCTTCTGTCTGCTCTGCTCCCCGCTCTGGCTCTGGTGAATTCTCTCACCCTCCCGTGCTTCTGACTGTACCCAGTGCTTGTATAAATAAATAAAAAACAAACAAATAAATAAATAAATCTTTAAAAAAAAAAGAAATCTTTGCAACCTAGAGAGGACTAAAACAGGATACAATAGCATTTTCTGAAACTCTGGGGTAGGAATAAAACTAACCCTCTATTATAACTACTGTTTCTAGGAAACCAACAACCCCAAAACATGTAGCACAAACAACCGTTTCCTCTGGTTATGGACTTCATAGCTGATGACTCCAGAGTGGACAGAGTAAGGGTGGCTCATTTCTGTCCCATGTTGCCTAAAGCATCTAAAGCCTAGAGTCTTTGAGATATTGTCATTTGTTTGTCACATGGTTGAGACTTGTCATTGGGAGCTCATTCAGGATTGTTGCTGGAACATCAGTATGACTTCTACATTTGACTTGTGCTTTTTCACAGTGTGGTGGCCTCAGAGTACTCATAATTCTTATGTAGTGGCTCAGACTCCAAAGGAGAATGTCCCACCTTAGAAGGCAGAAGCTGAACTGCCTTTTGTGAATAGTTTCTGCTGTGTTCTATTGCTAATAAGTAATTTATATGTCTCATCAGACCAAGATGGAGTAACTGAATTCCATGGTTTGATGAAGTAAATGGTTGAGCTTCAGGAGAGTATATAGAATGTGTGATAATGTTTTGGCATCTTTGGAAAACACAATCTTTAGCTTTCAATGGAACTAAAGTCAGTACTTGCAAAATGATCAGGTATCTGAACAGTTTATTTATATTTATTACACTCTCTTTTTGCATTTGGGTTCTGCTTTTCAGTCTACTTGTGGGGCAGTGGAGAAGGGTATGTTATCTATGGCTCTCAATATCATATTTTAAGATGGGGACCATAATCTCTAACAATTTTTTGAGATTTAATAAAATACCATAGATAAAACAGACTAGTCCTTACTAAATTAGAAGTGTATAGCTCCAATTGCAAATATATGAAACAGATAATTTGATTTCCAAACTTTGATGTAGTACTCTTTCTGTTTCAGTCAGCTGTGAGTGGAACACCATGGTATGAACTTGGCATAAACTTAGAGAGCTGCTTTGTAATCTAGGCAGACACTCTGAAGAGACTTACTACATTTTATCTACCATTTTATCTCCCCCAATTTATTTTAAAACCCTATGTCATACTCAGAATTTCTATTCACCCATTAAAAGTATGCACCATCTTAGAATTCCCCAAGTGCCCTTTGCAATTAGCAGAACCTATGTAAATAGTTAATGAAACTCATCAGACTTACTATAGAGATGGCAAAGCACTTTGTGGGCATCCGCTTATGTTTGTTTCTCTTGCCATTTTTATTTGAGCCATGTCTAGGATGAATCTTGAGGTTGGCAAACTTGCCTCAATTTTTTTGTGTGTGTGTGAATGCTTTCAATATTTCATCCAAATATGACTCTTACATGTGCATGTGTGCATGCACACACACCCACACCCATACCCACACCCACACACACACACATACCAATTGGCTCAGTGCCCAGGGTTGGTAGACTTCATACTTACCTGACACTTATAAAGACTCTTTCTGGGCTGCTTTACCTGTTCATCACCTTCTATACATTTTTTTAAAAAAAATCCTATTCTACTTATTCTAAGTGTGTTCCAACATCAAACTAACATCAGAGACTTTTAAACTATTGAAACTTATGATAGAATACTAACTCTATGAGTGCAGGGATTTCTATTTAGTTCTGTAACACCTAACATATAACGGTCACTCAGTGAGTATTTACTCAGTATGGGGTATGTAGGCAGTTTAATCTATACCAAGTAATTTTGACATATTTGGTTTTGTACTTAAAAACTTACAAGAATGATGAACTGATTGCTAATCACAAACTGTAGAGATAATGCTGGATCCATATCCCTGTCAACATCCCCGATACAGCAATGAGAAAGCCCCTCACTCTCAGCCCCAAATCCCTGTCTTTGCATATACCAAGCCTACTTTCTTCTATTTATAAGCTTCAAATTCAGTAAAAGGAAGTGAGATTCATATTTTATCAGTTTGTACAATTTGTGGATCATTGACTCATCTGGGTACTTACTTTGGTTTGTACATGATATGGTTTCTTGAGTTAGAGATGGATTTGTTTCTGTAATCAAGGGTGGTTTAGCATTCACTCTCCCCCTAAATTTTTGTCTTTTTCTTCATTGGAGACAGGAGTTAGAAGCAGAAGCTGAAGGATACGATTTGATGAGACTTTGTGAGACAATGGATATACAAAATGTTGGTCTTGAGTTTAAGCAATAAAATTCTGTACAGAATTGGGGAGGAGTCAGTGCATTTCTGCCCAGTCCTAGTTCTGCTCTGACCCTCACCAGTGACCTCTTTTAAAGGTGGAATTCCTCCTTTTTTTTTAAGATTTATTTATGCAGACAAGAGCTGGGGTACAGGCCAGAGGCGTGGGGGCGGTGAGAGGACTCACCAGAGACAGAGTGGGGAACAGAACAGGCAGATGGATGGAAATACACTGCTGATGGGAGCAGCAGGTGAGTCAGGAGAGGTCTGCTGCGCCATGTGGGCTGTTCCCTGGCTGGCCAGGAATCAAACTCGTGCTACAATGGCTGTGGATAGCTTCATAGGTTGTGTCTTAACTCTTGCGCCACCAGGGAGGTGAATTCCTACTTTTTTGACTGAATTGATAATATCGCCAAACTCCAGGCTGTGCTCATCACAAATTCTGAAACAACAACTGGCACAACTCATGGCTCTCTCAGGACCAGGGGTGTGTGAACTTTAGATGATACAAATAAAAAGTCAGTAAGAAACTTGCAGAGTTGCTGATGTTATTAATTAAATAATCAAATAATAATTCTGTTGTGTTTTATGTTAACATTTACTGAATTTTCCATTTGCATTGTCAAATTATTTTTTAAATTTTTTAAAGATTTATTTATTTATGCATACAAGAACTGGAGTACAGGCCAGAGGTGCCTGGGGTTGGGGTGGTGTATGAGAGGATTCACCAGAGACAGAGTGGGGAACAGAACAGGCGGATTGACTAAAATACACTGCTGAGGGGAGCAGCGGCTGAGAGAGGAGAGGTCTACTGTATCATGTGGGCAGCTCCCTGGCTGGGGATTGAACTTGTGCTGCAGTGGCTGTAGATAGCTTCATAGTACTGCAACGTAACCCCTTGTGCCACCAGGGAGGCCCTCAAATTATTTTTTTATGATTACTTGTGTCTATAGAGAAATGATTTCTATTTCCCCCCCATAAATTGTTAGTCCTATGTGATGGTCTCTCAAAAATAATTCTTCCATTGAGTGTTTTTGAGGTGTACTTCATACTATAGTACCCCTTGGAGATTTTCAATGTGTACTAGCATATTAAACTGAAAAGAAATCTTTAGTAGGAAAATATTATTTTTTGTTTAGTTATGATACCCAGAACTTAGGTTACTAGATGAACACTGTTTTCTTCCCAGAAATCATTAACATCAGGGGGAACTAATAGACTCAAAGTTCTCTTTCTTTAGGGAAAACTACATCTTATAGAATCTAATAATTTTTATACTTCAAAAGTAAGCCCTGAATCTCTGTCTTTGTGGTTAGAAAAGAACTTCTCTAACCATAAAAAAGTGCTCCTCTTCCTATGGTCACTGCTGTTGTTGATTTTTATTCATCGAGTCATTACTGTGGATCAATTGGTGGGTTAGGTCTTACAAATATTCTCTGAAATCCTTAGAATATCCCATACTAGGAGAATATAAAAAATAGATTTCAGCAATGAGGAAACTGACTTTCATGAAAGTTAAATAATTTGCCCAAAACCCAAGTGAACTTAAGTCTGGTTATCTAAATATACTTTGGCCATGCGAAGTTGCCTTTCAAACAATAGTTATTTTCCCCAGGCTTCAGGAAGTCCTGCAATAAATACAAGGAGTCCTTTGTCATTGTTTAAGATGGATACCTTTTCTTTTTCCTGGTCTCTTAATGCAACTCTTTGTTTTGTATTGCTTGCATGTGCAGTGGTAATGTGAACAAGAAGGTGATGGATTATGCATAGGTTCCTTAAATAATACATTACAGACAGGGCATTAAAAGGCTATGTGTTCACTTGCTGATGTAGCATGAGAAAAATGGATACGTTGGATCAGGAAAGGAGGGGAACTAACAAATGCTTCTTTCTGTGAATTTGCTGGGCAGCAAATCTGACATAGTTACCTCTTTAGTTCTCGTGACTAATTTTCCAACTTCACCCTAGCCTCAAATCTACCTTTCCAACCACCTGAGGGAGCTGAAGTTCCTGTTGTTGGCTTTGGGAAGGCAACTTTTTCAATGCTGCATTACAATAAAATGTTGGGTTGTTGGAGGCTATTGATGGCTTCTGAAATGTTTCTTAGTTTCCAGAATACTGAAAAATCCAATTTAAGTAATTGTACTTCACATGCCTAAGTGTGAAGCACCTTATTCGTTTATTTTGAAAAAAGTCCATGACTTTTTATTATTTTTATTATTTTAATTTTTAAAAAAATATTTATTTATTTATTTATACAAGCACTGGGTACAGTCAGAAGCGCGGGAGGGTGAGAGAATTCACCAGAGCCAGAGCGGGGAGCAGAGCAGGCAGAAGGACCAAAGTACACTGCTGAGGGGAGCAGCGGGCGGCAGGAGAGGTCTGCGCGCCATGTGGGGCCCTCCTCTGGTGGCCAGGGAGCAGCCAGGGAATCAAACTGGTGCTGCAGAGGCTGCGGGCAGCTTTGCAACCCAGCATTCAACCGCTGAGCCACTGTGGAGGTCCCAAGTCCATGTGTTTTTAGAATGAAGATTTATACTGTCTTTAGAACAATTATGTATAAATTTAGTCAATTTTCTTTTTTTAAATTTATTTATTTATGCATACAAGAGCTGGGGTACAGGCCAGAGTTGCATAGGGTGAGAGGATTCACCAGAGACAGAGTGGGGAACAGAACAGGCAGATTGACTGAACTACACTGCTGAGGGTAGCAGTGGCTGAGTCAGGAGAGGTCTGCTGCACCATGTGGATTGCTCCCTGGCTGGCCAGGAATCTAACTTGTGCTGCAGAGGCTGCAGATTGCTTCATAGTGCGGTGCTTAACCCCTATTTATACAATAGCTGGGGTATAGGCCAGATGCGCAGGAGGGTGAGTGGATTCACCAGAGACAGAGCAGGGAACAAACAGGTAGATTGACTTAAATACACTGCTGAGGGGAACAGAGGGTACGACAGGAGAGGTCTTCTACACCATGTGGGATTCTTGCTGGCAGGCTGAGATCGAACCCAACGCTGCAGAGGCTGCAGACAGCTTCACCGCTCTGCGCTCACCTGCTTGCACCACCAGGGGAGGCCTTGTTTAATAATTCTTATTGGTTAGAAATCCTATGGCACATATTAAAAAAACTAGCAACAGCAAATGTTGGCGAGGTTGTGGAGAAAAAGGAACTCTTCTGCACTGTTGGTGGGAGTGCAAACTGGTCCAACCACTATGGAGAGCTGTGTGGAGATTTCTGGCTACTAAACATAGAGCTTCCATAGGATCCAGCAATTCCACTCCTAGGTATTTACCCAAAGGACACAGAAACATCAGTTCCAAAGAGCACCTGCACCCCTATGTTTATAGCAGCACTATTTACAATAGCTAAGCTTTGGAAACAGCTCAAATGCCCAAAAATAGATGACTGGATCAAGAAGATGTGGTACATATATACCATGGACTATTACTCAGCATTCAAAAAAGATAAACACATGCAATTTGCAGCAACATGGATGGCGCTGGAAGGGATCATGCTCAGTGAAATAAGCCAAAAAGAAAAATAATAGATGGTCTCACTCATAGCAGGAATCTAGAAAACTTAAATAAGGGACCAGGAAAATGAATAACTATAAGAAAGTGAAAATCAAAATCAACAAAAAACTATGAACCAGAGACATTTTTTGGGGGGTGGGGGGCAGGAGGGAGGGATTGGGGTCAGAATGGGGGGGTTGCAATTGTATGGGGAATATAAAAATAAAATTTATTATTTAAAAAAATAAAACAATGTAAAAATAAATTAATTAATTAATTAATAAATTAAAAAAAAAAGAAATCCTATGGCTTGGATGATAGTTGATGATTGGAAAGGGAGCACTAATGTTAATACATAGAGGTTTTCTTCTTCCTGAACATCTTATGAGTTGTGGCTCTAATTGCTTATATAAACTTGTGGGTGACACTCAAAGAGCAAGTGATGTCTGACAAATTAGTCTAAAGAATGTAAACATAGAATATGTTTTTCATATCATCTCTAAGTAATGTCAGTTAGTTCACTGATAAAGATGTTAGATTAAAAACATATAATCTCAAAAATACCTTAAAAGAGAAAATTGAGGTGCTGTCTTTAGCATTTATGAAGTTAAAAATGCCAAAAGATGCTTTAATTTCTCAGATACCACAATTATATTCAACTTCAGTAAAAACATAATAAACAGAGAAACTGAGAATTAGACTAAACTAATCTAAAATACATCTTGACCTTAAAATTGGTTATTGCCTTTCATCCCACCTGACTAATATATATCACAAATTTTAATCTTGGAAAGAGTAGTAAATCAAGAGGTAGGGCCTGCACTGATGGAAGACTTCCAGAAACTTGAAGTAATTCTAAACTTAATAATGAAAAAGTAATACTCTGAGCTTGTCTTTTATTTTGATTACCTTCTGAAACCCTTTTTTTAACAATTTATTTATTTATTTATACAAGCACTGGGTACAGTCAGAAGTGCGGAAGGGTGAGAGAATTCACCAGAGCCAGAGGGGAGAGCAGAACAGGCAGACTGACGAAATACACTGCTGAGGGAAGCAGTGGGCAGCAGGAGAGGTCTGCGTGCCATGTGGGACCCTCGCCTGTTGGCGGGGGATTGAACCGGTGCTGCAGAGTCTGCAGGCAGCTTCACAATCCAGCTCTCAACAGCTGCACCACCGGGGAGGCCTTGGATATTCTCCCTTTACCTTTCCCAGCACAGGTTGTCATTTCAGGATGTGGGGATGCTACTATGAAGCTTGGCATAATTCCAGTCCATAATGTGAGCAGAATAAAATGTGCTATAAGCTATTTGAGTTACCCAACTTGAAATGAACAAAAATAGCAATAGGAAACGTTACTTGAAGCACGTTTCTTTTTTAAAATTTGATATTTTTTTGGGCCTCCCCGGTGGCGCAGCAGTTGAGCGCTGGGCTGCGAAGCTGCCTGCAGCCTCTGCAGTGCCAGTTCGATCCCCGGCCACTGGGGGAAGGTCCCACATGGCGTGCAGACCTCTCCTGCTGTGCCCACTGCTCCCCTCAGCAGTGTATTTCGTCTGTCTGCCTGCTCTGCTCCCCGCTCTGGCTCTGGTGAATTCTCTCACCCTCCCACGCTTCTGACTGTACCCAGTGGTTGTATAAATAAATAAATAAATCTTAAAAAATTTTTTGATATATTTTTTACATCATTCTTCATTTTTGTTCATTTCTTTATTCCAATCCTGAACTACCAATCTATAAACTATTTTAGGCACGTGACTGAAAACAAGAGAGGAAAGGATGTGTGCTTCCTGTTTTGGAGGAATCAAGCCAAATCAAAATTTCTCATTTCTCAGAAAACTAGACTTATCTGACTGTTTACTACCTACATTTAGAAGAATGGTTGCCTCTTGAATTGCTGAATAAGAGTTTTCCAACTTAGCTTAGAATCCAGTGTTACACCAGCATTTCCATTCCAATTCTGGAATGGTGCTGGGATTCATAAAGTTAAAATGAAAAAGTAAAATGTCTGTTAAGAGACAGAGGACAAAAAATTTAGAAAATATAGTTAGAAAGGAGTTTTTTGGGTAGCTTTTGCAGGTAGATATGGGTATTCTCTACTCAACAAGTAGTATTTTTTTAAAACTTTTTTCCTAGGTTGTTTTATTTATTTATTTAAAAAATATCATTTTAATTGTGGTAACATTAAGATCCCCCCATCAGGTATCACCTATTTGCTTGAAGACTAGCAATATATAATCTGAAAACACACTGGTGAATATTTCATTTTTGATTACATTAAAATCCATTAGTCTATCTTGCACTGTGAATGGAAATTTTGTCCTATATGATTTTGTAGCATTATGCATGGTTTACTGAATTACATAGATCATTCAAATGTTGATACATTTTTTACATGATAATACAAACTATTTTACATACATACACAAAATATACAATATGCAGATGTATGCAAAGAAATCCTTACATTTATTAGTATTGTCACTGATTTCATCTAAAAGACTTTAAGTGTTGGGAAGATATGAAGATCACTATGATACAGTTTTGAAATTTTCTAATTTTTCTTCAAAAGCACATTTTTTTCCCTTCTCCCTGCTCCCCGTGCCCCCCATAGTGTGTCTCTGGTTTATATTTGCTTGTTCATTTTGAATTTTACTTTATTAGTCTTTTTCCTGGTCCCTTATATAGGTTTTCTAAATTCCTGCTTTTTTCTTTTTCTTTTTCTTTTTCGTTCTGGCTTATATCACAAGATGAAAATGCATACATTGTGCAAAAAATGAAAAATAATGTAAAAATATAAAATAAAAAAGCAAAGAAATACAAATAAAGTGTGCAATAAAAAAGCACATTTTTTTCATTGAAAACAATACTTTCTGCTGTTTTCCTTAAAGTTGCTTTCCTCATTTTCAAGAAAATGTCCACTAGATATCCATTTGAATAATCAGAATCCATCTGTCAGTCATATTTTCAAGAACTATTAAAAATGGTACTGTGAGAAAATTGTGGTTGGGTCAGCTCACAATTCAGACAACTGCAAGTTCTTTTCCTGTGAGACAACTGTCATCTTCTATATACAGCAGAAGTGCTATGTCTTGCAGAACATTAAAACAGTGTGTGCTTAGGGTAGACATTTAATATAAAATTAAAGTTCATATTCCTTTATAAAAAAAAACCCTTAAATTGAATTGTGTTTTTTTTTTAAATTTAATATTTGGTAGTGAAGAATACAGTGACAATTCTAAACAGTTTGGTGCCACTGCAGAGATTTGTACCCAGGGGCCAAAAATTTCATCTGATCCCCCATCCTCCCCTTTCATTGCTTTGAAACTATCAGTTCAAATGATGCATTAATAGTGTCATGAAAATTATAAAACATTATTAAAATAGATAAGCTATTATAAAATGTTAGAATAATAAAAATATCAGGATTCAAGAACCACACTTTAGAACCCTTCTTACTGTAACCATGTTATAATGCATGTAGCACAATGGGTATAAAGGATTCAGAGGGGCCCTGGATTATTATTACTAACTATTTCAGTGCCATTGGTGCACCAAAAATGTCTCAAGCTCACAGATGTGTCTGGATCCTCATTCAGGGGTTTTATTTAGATTCCTCAGGGAGAGTACAACATAAGAATTACATTGAAAGGAAAGTATAATCAATTAGATTGAAGCTCAGGGTCTTAAGTATCCAATTTATTTCATTCTAGTATTTACTGTCACAGTGGATACCAGTCAGGGCAGAATATATCTTAAGAGTATCTTGTTGCCCAATGGGGTATAGAGATCTAAATTGCTCACTGGACTTGGCTCTGAACATTTGTTTGCTCACTCATTTAAGAGGTGGTCAGAATCTGAGAAACCAGTCACATATACTCAAAAAACTGATTTGTGGCAAACAGCAAATTGCACTTCATGTAGGTAGTAATTAAACTTTCTTCTGGGAAGACCAAGAATGATCATATTTCTGTTAAGGGCACTGAAGATTTGTTTTCTTTGAGTGGAGAGTAAGTTATGTTGAGTAATGATATGTTCACACTAACAACTCCATAGAATGGGGCTTATTTTAAAAGATTCCTTTGAATTTGAACAGCTTGTTTGAGACATGGATTAAGTCTGTCTCTGTGTGTGTAGTTTGTAGGAATTCCATTATTTATCCTCATAACCTTTGGGAAGAAATGAAAAAGAATTTGTGTTCTGCTCACGTACATTATGTTTGCACAAAGGAGAATAAGACAGTCTGTGCCCTTACTAATGTGTACTTAGTCTGTTTCTTCTCCGGGATGTCAGCAGTTTCTTTCCTTTCCTGAGGGAGCTAAGGAGCACTTGCAAATAATTTGATCCAGAAAAGGCTTATGCTTTTAAAGTAACATTTTTTATCTTGCTAGTCATCTCTCTGACTTCATATATACAAGCAATATTAGATCATCTCTTAAAGTGAAGGCTTTTGTTATTTCAAGTTTGGGAAAACACTGAAATACTGCGTAATATTAAATATGTTGACAAAATTATCTTAAAAATATGGGTTAGTATAAGAGTATAGTTTAATGAGATGTTATTTTAGAATAACACATATATGCATGAGAAGCACAGCTTAAACTTTACCTCTTAATGTATGGGCCATTTCCAAGCATAGTTAAATGCTTCATTTGCAAAATGTAAATGTATTCATTTGATAGTTACTAAGATTCTCTGCTCCTCAACATTTCTAAGGTTGCTTTAGTTCTCCTGCTAGCCTGTGATTGAGTAGATGACTCTCCTTTACATCCTCCTTTGCCTAATAAACCTAACCTCTTAAAATGTTAAAAAAAAATTAAGGTTGCTTTAATTTCCATCATAGCTCATAAGTGGCTTTGGGACAATGACAATGATAATTTCTTCTCTATGTACTTTTCCAGCATATAGTGTCCATCTGATTTTGAAGGTGAGCTGGCTCTTATATCTGTGATCCTAATGGAGTTCCCAGAACATGTGCTATGGCCTCTTTCAGTGCTCTTGTCCCACCAACCATCTCACCAAGTCATCCACATGGTCTTCATAGTCATGGAAAGTTCTTTTATTTTTAGGATTTATTTTTATTTATGCATACAAGAACTGGGGTGTAGTCCATAGGTGGGGGGCGTGAGAGGGTTCACCAGAGACAGAGTGGGGAGCAAAACAGGTGGATCTGCTGAAATATACTGCTGAGGGCAGCAGTGGGCGAGATAGGAGAGGTCTGCTGCACCATGTGGGTGACTTCCCTGGCCTGGAATCATACTCATGCTAGCTTGATAGCACTGACTTTAACCCCTGTGCCATGAGGGAGGCCCAGTCATGGCAAGTTCTGAGGAGAAAGAATGAACCAACTTAGCTGCCCCCTAGGTTTGGCTGTGGTCAGGATTCAAGGACTCATTTGAACTATTGTCAGCTTCCCCAACTTTTTCTATTAATTCCTTTATGGATATCATGGAAAATGTTTCCAATATGATGCATTTTGTTTTTCAATTCTATACTCTCTGGGAAACATGGAAGAATTCTTTGTAAAATTAACTTGTTAGTTTGCTAAATATCAGAATTCTATAATCCTTATTTAATGAGCTTTATTTTTCTTTTAGAATAGGTTACCTAAGGAATTCTGAGAAATATCTGCAGTATTCATTTTATAACAAAATACAGTAAATATTTCCATCCTTCATGCTATACCCTAAAAAACAGTCTAGCTATGATTTTGGTCTGTGACATATAGATACTCAATACAAAATCTCTTAATTAATTGAAATAACAGTATGACTTATATGTATTGCCCATATAAAATATTTCTCCTGTAATTATCAAGCATTTTGTTTGTTGTGAAGTAATTTGAGAAAGGTAAATGAAGATGAAATATTTATTTATCTATCTATCTATCTATCTATCTATCTATCTATCTATCTATTTATTTATTTTCTTTCCAAAAGATTTATTTATTTATTTATACAAGAACCAGGGTATAGTCAGAAGCACGGGAGGGCGAGAGAATCCACCAGAGCCAGAACGGGGAGCAGAACAGGCAGACTGATGAAATTCACTGCTGAGGGGAGCAGCAGGCGAGGCAGGAGAGGCCTGCACTCCATGTGGGAACTCCCCAGTGGCTGGGGATTGAACCGGCTCCGCAGAGTCCACAGACAGCCTCGCAGCCCAGCACCCAACTGCTGCGCCACCCAGGAGGTCCTGAAGATGAAAGATTTAGTGTGTGTGTGAGTTTAATATTGAACATTTAAATGGCAATGTTCATCCAACTGAAAATGTATTCATTATGTGAAAGAATAAAAACTTCTTTGATCATAGATTATAGGTTTTAAAACCTAAACAAAAAAGTTCAAAAGATTTCAGAAATGTTTCCTTTTACTCAAGCCCCTGCTTTGTCATTGATCATCAATGTATTTGAAATGGTTACTTCACTTCCTTGAGTCTCAGTTTCTTCCTCTGTAAAATAAAGATTTGGTTTAGATTCATAATTGTGTCTGTCTTTCTTAGAAAGTCTGTCTATTAAAAATCAAATTAAATTTTCTTCCACCACAATTTTATTGAGATCAAACTGGAATCAGAGCAGGTTTCTTGCTTTACTTCTGAAAATACCATATAAGTTAACCATTCAGGCAACACCCAGAGAGTTCCATTGTTTGGAATGAAGATGGAACACCTCTTGGACATCAGACACTAGCACACATTTTATCAAAAGGGATATGGAGGAGATTCATGCAACATTGAACAAGAGGTACATGTAGAGAAATGCCTGGAGGTTGTGATCACAGGCAGAAGTCATACATAGCCAGGGGCTGTGGGAAGTGAAGAGCCAAATTGCATGGAAGCACACATTTGACTGAGGGGAATTACATGCAAAGGAGCTGGGGTCCTCCAGATAAGCTCAGTAAGAAAGATCCAGAGTAAAAACAAGAACATGTGCTGTGCTGTGCTTCTGCTACCCCACCACACAGTACTGGTACTGATTTCATGAAGCACATGTGCATACTGCACAGACTTGAGTCTGAAAACCCAGAAAGGAAGGATATCACCAGTGCCAAAGGCATGAACAAGTCTCCTCACAGCAAACACCACATTCTCACCAGTGAATGGAGCCCTCCAAATCACCTTTCCATGACTCAACTGCTGCAAAACCAGGTCTCTGGATCTACAGGAGCTGGGAAAAGACAAACATTTAAAACTATATAAAAACACAGTGTGGAAAAGTAGAAGTTCAAGTCTCTAAGTTACTCTGTAAATACTTAGACAATCAGGGAAATCTAAAGCATAAATAACACTCATAAGCACATATGCATCAAAGGATGGTTCTCTCTCTTTTTCTCTCTGGAATCTAGTAACAAATCTAAAACATACATTGGCAGCAACACAATAGTAGTAGAAGACTTCAATACCCCTCTTCCATCAAAGGACAGATCAACCAGACAGAAAATCAACAAGGAAACATTTTCTCTAAAGAAGGAATTAGACCATATGGGTTTAACAGATTGTTTTAAAAGATTTATCTACTTATGCATACAAGAACTGGCATATAGGCCAGAGGTATGGGAATGAGAGGATTCACCAGAGACAGAATAAGGAGCAGAACAGGCAGACTGACTGAAATACACTGCTGAGGGGAGCAGTGGTTGAGACAAGAGAGGTCTGTCTCACCATGTGGGTAGCTCCCTGGCCAGCCAGGGATCAAACTTGTGCTGCAGAGGCTGCGGATAGCTTCACAGTGCTGTGTTTAACCTCTTGCTCCACCAGGGAGGCCTAGATTGAATAGATTTTTCAGGTCCAATACATCACAAAAAAGCTGAGTACACATTCTTCTAAAGTGCACATCGAAAATATGGGGACTGCAATTATTTAACAAAAATTTTGTTTAATAAAATATTAATAAAAAATTAAAAATCTATGTGTAGACCTTCAAAAAATAAATTTAACAATGGGGAGAAGTTCTGAAGAATTAAATTAAAAATAATAAAGTGTACATTGAACATTCTTGACCACATGTTGTGTCATAAAACAGGTGTCAATAAATTTATGGAGATAGAAATCATACCCTACATCTTCTCTGATCACAATGGTATCAAAATAGGAATCAACCATAGAAAGAAAGCAAAATAAGCCTCTGAGATGTAGGGTGAACAGCATATCACCAAATGAGTCTTGAGTTCATGAGAAAATCAAAGGAGAAATTAAAAACATCTAGAGACAAATGAAAATGAAGACACAAGTTACTATAATACCAGCATTACTTCAATAAAAAAGTAATATCATTTATAATAGCCCATATTTCCAAAAATTTGTGTAACCTCTATATTAGAGATATTAGGTATTTTATTATTTCTCTCTAACATCAAAATCTTTACATACTCTGTTTTATTATTTAATATGTGAGTCTACTGCTTTTTTTATCTATTAATTTGAATGGATCAAGAAAGCATCCTCAATGATACAATATCTCACAGTATTGTGATTTGAGCACTAAACAAAATGTATGCATGCATGTAAACATTTTTATTTATTTGCTCTTTGTTTACAAAAATAGATGTTTGGGAGCACAACTTCACACCTTACCATGTGTACCGCTTCAGTTTCCTCCACCAAAGCTCCAGAGCTAATACACCATCACCTTACCCCTCCTGTGGCCTCCTCCCTCCCCCATCCCTGCTGGTAACCACCAGAGTTTTCACAGAGTCTAAGAGTTATAAAAGTTTATTTCAAAATGGATAATAGGATCCATATAAGCCACAGGCAGAAAGAATAGGGAAACCTCCTGGTCTGGGCCTCCTAGTATAACTCCTGTTCAGTTCCCTCCCTCTGAATATAAGCAGAATCTTGCTTCTAATAAACAAAATATGCTGCTGGGATGCCAATTCCTTGATTAGATCAAACTGCACTGGTGGGCACGCCCATGGTTATATTATGCTGTTATGCCTCCATCTCAGTAGACTACAGGTCAACTCCTCTGCTGACCTGGAAGAAGTTGGGTTGCCTTTTTGTGACAGAGCCACACAAATAGGAGTTCTGGATAGCTCTGGTAGTTGAGAGCTACCTCTAGTCAACAACAGTCTTCAGAAAACTGGGCCATTTTATTTATTTATTTTTGCTGTGGTTACTTTAAAAAAAATATTTTAAATGATCCTTGTTTATCAGTGGGGAGTAGGAGGCCATGGTAGTGAACTGTGGGCATCTTGGTGGTGGAAATCTATGGGCACTGCTCCTGAGTGGAGAAATCCTGCATTGTGAAAATGGGGGTACTTTCATCCTATAACATCATTGAACTGAATTCTTTTGGCATTCACATGTACTTGATAGAAGAATCTATGTTCAAAGAAAGGAATGCACCTTGACTGAGCAAGAGATCAGCTAAGCCATGCTGATGCCTGGCCACCTGAAGTTGTGAACAAGTAAATGGAGAGGACTAACTATATACAGCTCACCTAGCTTCATGTCCTGT
Organism: Talpa europaea; assembly: GCF_964194135.1. NCBI lineage: Eukaryota > Metazoa > Chordata > Mammalia > Eulipotyphla > Talpidae > Talpa > Talpa europaea. The sequence goes on from NC_140080.1 coordinate 49,146,031, forward strand.
AATGTTATCAACTTGCATATGGTCTATTTATCAAAACTAAGGAATCAACACTGGTGTACTGCAATTAACTAAACTCTAGTCTTAATTCAATTTCACCATTTTTCTATAATGCCTCTTCATTACTCCCAGATCCCATCCGACAGTTAGTTAAGATGATGTTTCTTTACTCTCCTGCAGTTTGGCATGGTTTCTCATACTTTTCTTGTTTTTCATGTCTTGACACTTGTGGTTATGTCTTTTGTGTAATCTACGTCAATTTGGGATTGTATGATATTTCTCTAATATTTAGATTTGGGTTATGGATTTATGAAATTAATGAGGGAACATTTTGGAATGAGGAAAATGTTCTATTTTTTATTGTGCTGGTAGTTATGTGGAATTTGCCAAAAGTAATAACACTGGCATAAAAAAAGTGTACTTAAAAACGAGTGTAACTCATCTCTCACTGATACTTTTGGAAAGAGATAGTTCATACATCTGTACATACATACACAAATATGCACATGGTTATCAATCAATCGATCAATCAATCAATCTTGGTTAAATAATATTCAATTGGTTCTTTACTGCATGATTGCCCCAAATATTTATGATTTTAAATGTACTAATATTTCTTGTGAGTCTGTAAGCATCAGACATAATGTGCAACATTTCCAAACTTCTTAGAATATGAGACCCTTTGCCTAGCACCTCATGGAATATGAAATACAGATTGAGAAATGCTAGTTTTAATGAATTATATTTAGGTTTGTAAGAAAAATAATTAAAGCAGGGGGAGTTCTACTTTTCTACTGTGGCTAGCCAAATATTGTGAAAATATTTTTGCTGTGGAAATATTCTTTTGGGTTGAAGGCATAGGATTCAAGGGAATTCTTGAGAGATACCGTGTCCTGCAGCTTCTCATCTTCAGCTTTGTTTCTCAGCTTCCCAGACTGCATGCTTAATGTCTTCCTTGCTCAAATGGCCCTTGTCATTAATGATGGTGATCTTGTTCCCTTTTTCTGTACTCTTATCCACAGCAGAAACATGGAGGATGTCACTGGAATCAATATAAAAAGTGACCTCAATATGAGGAACACTATGGGTTAAGAAGTATCCCTATGAGTTCAAACTTGCAAAGCACGTTGCTATTTTTTGCCATGGCACACTCATTTTAACAAATATGAATGAGGGGCTTCCCCGGTGGCGCAGCGGTTGAGCGCTGGGTTGCGAAGCTGGCCGCGACCTCTGCAGCGCCGGTTTGATCCCCGGCTTCTCCCCTGCCACTGGAGGAGGGTCCCACATGGCGCGCAGACCTCTCCTGCCGCCTGCTGCTCCCCTCAGCAGTGTACTTCAGTCCTTCTGCCTGCTCTGCTCCTTGCTCTGGCTCTGGTGAATTCTCTTACCCCCCCCCCCCCGCTCTTCTGACTGTACCCAGTGCATGTATAAACAAAATAAACAAACAAACAAACAAACAAATAAATAAAACATGCCTCTATTAAAAAGAAAAACTTAAAAAAAAACAAATATGAATGAGAAGACCAGATTTGTTGTCAGAATAGGTAATGAAGGTTCATGTCTGCTTGGTCAGAATGGTAGTTTTGCACTTAATGAGGATGATTATGATGCACCAGCAGTTGCATTGTTGAGGCAAAGAGGAGTAACACCCATGAGCAACAAATCTTGAACATTTTCAGGCTTGTCTCTAGATAGGACGGCTGTCTGGAGACAGCTGTACTGTAAATAATGGTTTTATCAGGGTTGATACTATTATTCAGTTCTTTTCCATTGGAGAAGTCCTGTTGAAGTTTCTGAATATTGAGGATTTAGGTAGAGTCACCTACTGGGACAATATTATGGATCTGGGACTTGTCTAGGTTGGCATTTCAAACAACTTTCTCTATTGGGTCAAAGGTGTCATGGAACAAATCTGCATTCAGTTCTTCAAATTTGGAATGGGTGATGGAGGTATAGAAGATAATTTTTTCTAACAGTGAATCATTCTCAATACTGCCTTGGGGGCTGGAAGACAGTGTTGGCTTAGCATGATTTCAAGCAGTATGGAAGCGATGGCAATCCTTTTGTTCTCACTGATGTCCTTCTAATGCTTGCACTTGAACTCTGCAATAAAATGGTTGACAATTCTGTTGGTCTTCTTCACCTAAGTGCATGTCTCCAGCTGTAGATTTGACCTCAAATATTACATCTTCAACACTGAGGATTGACACGTCAAAAGTGCCACCTTCTAGGTCAAAGATCAACCACTTTTTCTGCTCTTTTTTGTCTAAGCCATAGGCAGAAGCTGCATCAGTTGGCTCACTAATGATTTTAAGTACATTAAGCTTAGCAATAGTTCCAGCATCTTTGGTAGCTTGATGCTGAGTGTCATTAAAGAGTGAACCATGATAACAGCATTGGTAAGTATTCCCAAGGTAGGTTTCTGCAATTTTCTTCATCTTTGTGAAAACTATAGATGACACCTCCTCTGGATAGAAACTTTTTGTTTCTCTCTTAAATTTTGTTAGTACAGGGCTCACCAGCAGAGGTACCTGGGGTAGTGGTTGCTTCCGCTCAAGCATGATTCGGCAAAAGCTGATGCAATAATAACCGGATGTTATAAGATCCACGTAAAGCGCATGTGCAGGCCACGTAAAGCGCATGTGCAGGCCACGTAAAGCGCATGTGCAGACTTTCCTATATATATCCCTGCCCCTCGGTAATAAAGAGAGTTCCTGCTTCCTGCGAAGAACAGTGTACGTGTCTTTCATCCACAGCCCCTCTGCCGTGTTCCTGAACCCCATCGGAACTGCGGGACGGACCGACAAATTTTACTTAGCTTTGCACATGCTTGCATCACTCTTCACCATGAAGGGCCAATGCTTCATATCAGACTGGAAAAGAGCATCAAAAAAATCTTAGCCCAATCAGGCACTTGGCATTTAAACCCTGCTGGTGGGGGTTCATTATTTGGTGATTCTTTGTAGCATCACCAATTGATTATTTGATATCAGTAAAGGCAACATAACTAGGGGTGGCTCATTGATAATTATTTCCATTTTCCATACTGGAAGTTACACACAGTAAATGGTGCCAAGATCAGTGCCAACTGTAGGTACTTTGGCATGGTTGTTTGCATGTAGGCCAGGCTTGACTAGCAAAAAACCCAGCAGTTTGTAGAGTTTTTGCTACCACGTTCAATGAGTAGTAGTAGTATTTTAGAGATGGAACATGTTTTTCACTCTATCTTATAATCTGCATATATATAATATTGTTATAGGTTATTTTAGAGCATATATGAAAATAGGCAGGATGAAGGACTTAAGTGAATGGATAGATGAATCCAGCCCCTCTTTCAGCCTGATATTGCATATTAGTAGCTGTTCAAGAATTTGAGGCTCATTTTTACCTTTGTCACTTCTGAATATTCATGCCCCAGATCTGGATGGACTTTTGACAGGTCTGAAAATGCCGGGGTGAGTTGCTGAGGGTCTAAAGTGATGGCCCTTACTTTGACAGTAGAAAGCAGAAAGTGGTGTGATGGGTGGTAAACTCTAGAGGCTCTAATCTAGAACAGCCCTCCATCGTGGGTTATGTTTTAATGTGTTTTCATTGCTTACCACAGTTACCATTAAAGATGGCTACCTTTGTGTGCCGTACAATTCCCTGTTTGGAGACTGAGTTCATAGGTAACACATATTAGTTGCTTTAGGTTTATAGTTTGATATCTTGACAAGGAATATTAGTAGGCTGTGATTTATGGCTTGTTTCACATGATTCATGGGTCATATTTGCAATTATATTGATAAAACAAAACTTCATTGTATATGCAGTTCCATTATGCACTTAAATATTGAGTCAGTACCGAATGCTTTCAACTTCTCACGGGCCTCAGACCCAAAGTCTGCAATAATAACGATTTATAATGTTTAGAGAGGTTGTAAATGTAGTTAAAAGTATTAAACCATTACAAGTGTGTTTGCTGTTTCCTGGCCAATATTGTCTCTTGAGATACAGCCAGGCATTAGGTAACCATGGCGATGGTCTAGGTAAACATGGTGTAGTAAGGTAGATCAAGGGATCAGCGCTTGGAATTGAAGTTGCAGACATGGATGGGACAGGTTTGGAACTCAGAGCTAGCCTTAGGCACTGTGCAAAAGTCTAGTATAGTGGTCTGGATTGCTATCTTAAAGGGATGGTGCATTGGGAGAGGTTGGCCCTGTGAAGATCAGGTATCCAGACTTCTAAGCTGAAGTTGCATGTTTCAGGTTGAAAAGAACAAGCTACAAGTCATCTCTGAGGAAGTTTAGATGTTATAGGCAGGTCTCCTCAGCAGTGCAGGGAGCAAGTTAGCTTATTCTTGGTTTTCTGGACTCAGAATGCAATTGTCAGTGTTTCAGAAGTAATTAAGCTAGAGGACTGACTTAAACCAAATCACCAGGGATCAATGTTTAGAACCAAAATAAAATTTTATAACAAGACATTTATAACAAGAAGTTGAAACAGATATTAAATCTGTTCCCCTAGCTTATTTTATTTTATTTTTTTTAAAAGATTTATTTATTTATTTATTAAAACAGGCACTGGGTATAGTCAGAAGCGTGGGAGGGTGAGAGAATTCACCAGAGCCAGAGCGGGGAGCAGAGCAGGCAGAAGGACCGACGCACACTGCTGAAGGGAGCAGCGGGCGGCAGGAGACGTCTGCGTGCCATGTGGGACCCTCCTCTGGTGGCTGGGGAGCATCCGTGTATTGAACCGGCACTGCAGAGGCTGCGGGCAGCTTCGCAACCCAGTGCTCAACCGCTGCACCACCGGGGAGGCCCCAGCTTATTTTATTTTTATAGACATAGGAGGCAAATGGTAATCACAGGTGTTTGTGGAGCATGGGCTCCTAGCAAATGGAGGTGTCTGGGTACCTCAGTACCCTGACTTCACTCCTGTCAGGGAGATATTCTTCCTCAAGGACAGCTTCCTGTTCTCTGTGGTAGAGCATCACCTCCCTGGCACAGAACAGGAGACTCAGTGTCAAAATATGCCCCTCGGCTGCCTTTTTCTGTCTACATTATTGTTCATTCCCCTCCTTTTTGGCACAATATTTTTTTAGGTAGGCCAGTATCCTAGTCAGGAACTGATGGTCTGAGAGCCATTCTGTCTTTGGATAATGAGTCAGAATACCTCTGTTCTGATCCATTAAATGTTTGTTTTGAGGTTTAGCTTTCAGAGATTATCCAATTACTCAAGTTCCTTCAGGGGGGACGTTGTAGGAGAAAAGTCCCTCACTGTTGCACACAAGTACCTACAGTGAATAGTGAAACAAAGTATGTAAAATCCGATCTCATTCATTGAAACATTACTTTTTGTGTTCCAAATACCTAGGCACAGCCCTAACTATGATTAGGGTAGGAACTACAGATAGCCAGGAGCAAAATGATTTGTTCCTCTGTCTCTGCCTCATATCACCCTTCCCTCCCTTCTTTCCAACAAATTAAAGGTTTAATGACTTTCATAGACAGTGAAAAATTCTGTACATAATTATTAATTCTTACTAATAACACTTTGTATTCTGTCTCTGAAACCTTCCAAGTTTACTTGAGGTTGTTGTTGTTTGTTTGGTATTCTCATCCTCTATGTTGTGCTCATTTTTCAGGTGACTTTCAGGTGGTAGGGGAAGTTATATCCACTTATCCATTGACTCTACCTTGATTTGCTCTTTTAGAGAATTTTTTTCCCAATTGTTTACCTTCTTTTGGTTTCATTATTTCCTCCCAATGGGATGATGGTGGATGGATGCTCATTTTCTTGATAGATTGCCGCACTGAAACATTTGCTTCAATTAGAGGAATTGGCAAATCTAAAAGGCTCTTAAATATTTCATAAGTATAAATGGCAGATAAATTTCCTAATTAGTTAACTGTTGAGACTTCTACTTCTGGGAAGATGGATTGGGGATACTTTTCCCTATTCCTACCACTAAATACAGCTAAAACTCTGAACATTATATATAAAATAAATGTCAGAATATTCTGAAAGATAGAAAGAAGAAAGTAGACTGTCTAGGAATGTGAGTACCCAAGAAATAACAGTTGGAGGTTTTTCTGGGCTTCCTTTTGTCTCATATATTCCAGACTTGGAACTTAAAAAGTTATCAATCTGGAAACATGATGAACAGAGACAATGAAAATCCAATAAAAGCCTTATTTCTCTAGTCAAAGGACCAGGAAAGCTGCAGCCTAGCAAGACAGAACACTTCTTGACAGTAACTGCCCTTATTGCAGCCCAACACCAGAGACAAAAAAACCTATGTTGCCAGCTCCACCAACGTAGGTTTAATGGGGAGCCTCGGCTTCCATTTCTGTCAGGCTATAGTGACGAACCCTAATCTCCCCCATGGCAGGGGTGTGGGTGCATATCAGCAGAGGTGGTGTAGAGAGCTTGGACTTCTAGCCTAGCCAGCCAGGTAGCCACGATGTTAGTGGAGACCACGTGGGATGCTTGTAATCCCCTTCACCTGTAGAAGTGAGGTTGGTCTCCAAGGGTGGGAAGAGACTGAGTACTTTTGCATTGTCCAGAAGTAATGAGGCTCATGTGTCAATAAGTCTCTTGGGGAGCAGTGATAAAGAGCACCTGTTACTCCTAGTTAGACTAGTGTTAGTGTTACAGGGAAACTGAAGCCCAACCCCCCAAAACTCATACTTAATATCATTGATTGGTCTTCCTGATCTCTATGTTTCCACAGAGTCTAAGTAAAAACCTGGACTTCTACTTTCATCTGGTGCTTACAAGACAACACAATCCCTTGTCCTGTTAGAGTGATGTCAGCTGTTATTTAAACAAGATCTAGAGTTTCATAAGAATATATCCAAAATATCCAGCTTTCAAAATAAATTTTCAGACTAAGAACCAGGAAAATCTCAACTAGAATGAAAAAAATATAATCAATAGATATAACACTAAGATGATGGAGATGTTAGATATCTGACAAAGTTAAGGCTTTAAAAAATTAGAATTATTGAGGTACTGGTTTATAAAACTGTATCTTTTAGGCATATAGGTTCACACGCTAAAAATATATGTTATCACAACATGTCCCCCACCAAAGCACCAATAATTTTCCACAACAGTCCACTAGGCCCTCTCCCCACTTTGCTCCACCTTACCCAACTTCCTTTTGGATACCCTCAGTTCTGCACTCAGATTTCAAGGGTTTGCTTTTTTCTGTTCCTTTGCTTTAGTTTTTTTTTTTTTAAGATTTATTTATTTATGCATACTAGAACTGTGGGGCTTCCCTGGTGGCACAAGGGGTTAAGACGCAACTATGAAGCTATCTGCAGCCATTGCAGCACGAGTTCAATCTCTGGCCAGGGAGCTACACACATGGTGCAGCAGACCTCTCCTGTCTCACCCACTGCTCCCCCCCAGCAGTGTATTTCAGTCAATCTCCCTGTTCTGTTCCCCACTCTGTCTCTGGTGAATCCTCTCACCCCCCCAACACACCTCTGGCCTGTACCCCAGTTCTTGTATGTATAAATCTTTTAAAAAAGGAACTGGGGTACAGGCCAGAGGTGTGTTGGGGGGGGGTGAGAGGATTCACCAGTGAGAGTGGGGAGCAGAACAGACAGATCTACTGAATTACTCTGAGGGGAGCAGCGGACCTCTCCTATCTCGCAGGAGAGGTCTGCTGCACCATGTGGGTTGCTCCCTGGCTGGCCAGGGATTGAACTCATGCTGCAGTGGCTGCTGATAGCTTGATAGTGCTGTCTTTCACCCCTGTGCCACCAGGGAGGCCCTGCTTTAGTTTTTGTTTGCTCCATTACTATGCTGATGAGTGAAACAATAGTGTATTTGTCTTTCTTCTTCTGACTTATTTCACTTAGTGTGATTCCCCCTCTTAATCCATCCATGTTGGTATGAATGGTAATATTTCATATTTTTTAAATACATGAGTAGTATTTCATTGTGTATATGTACCACATCTTTATCTTCTATATCCATTCTTTTACCATTGGGCATTTTCTATAACTTGACTATTGCAAATAGTGCTACAATGAACTTGGAATGCATACATCCCTTCCAAATAGTTTCATTTCTTGTACTTTTTCAGGTAGATGCCTAAGAGGATTACTAGATCATATGGTAGATTTATTTTTAATGTATTAAGAAACCTCCATATTAAAACCCATAGGGACAATGGTGTATGAGTGTTACGTTTCTCCACATCATTATCAGCGCATATCTCTGGTCTTTTGATATGGGCTGTTCTCACAGATGTGAGGTTATGTATTATTTTTTGTTTTGATTTGCATTTTACAGATGATAAATGAAGATGAGGATTTTTTTCATGAATCTGTTGGCTATCTGTATGTCTTTTTAATAGAAGTGTCTATTTAGGTGTTTTGCCCATTTCTCGATTTTTTTTGGAGGTATTTGCTTTCTTTTTGTTGACTTGTACGTTTTCTTTGTAATCTTGAATGTTGGCCTTTATTCAGATGTATGATGTGCAAATATTTTCTCCATTCAATAGGGTGTCTTCATTTTAGTGATAGTGTCTTCCTTTTCACTGTGCAGAAGATTTTAGTTTGATTTAGTTACATTTGTTTATTCTTGCTTTTGTTTTTTTTTTTTGTCATTGCAGTTTAGTTCCTGAATACATCTCTGAAACCAATATTGTGGAGTGTTTTACCCTTATGTATTTTATGTTCAGGTTTTGCATCCTAGTCTTTGATCCATTGTGAATTAATTTTTGTGTACTGTGTGTGTGAGCTAGTGATCTACTTGCATTATTTTTTATATGGCTTTCAGTTTCCAGCACCATTTATTGAAGAGAGTTTCCTTTTCCATTTTATGTTCTTGGCTTCTTTTTTGTAAATTAACTGTCCATATAAATGTGAATTTATTTCTATTTATTTTATCTTTTTAAAAATCCAAATCCAATACTTTTTTTTTTTAACTGTTGTTTTGTAGAATAGCTTTAAGTCTGGGATCCTAATATCTATGTTCTTTTGTGTCAGAATTGCTTTGGCTTTTAAGGGTCTTTTGTGGTGTTGTACAAATTGCAGTTATTTGTTTTATTTCCTTTAAGAAAGCTATTGGAATTTTCACAGGAATTGCATTAAATGTATATATTAATTTGAGTAAGATGGTAATTTTTTTTAAGATTTATTTATTTACTTGTACAAGAACTGGGGTATAGGCCAGATACAGGTGAGAGGATTCACCAGAGACAGAGTGGGGAGCAGAACAGGCAGACTGCTAAGGGGAAATACACTGCTAAGGGGAGCAGCGGGCAAGACAGGAGAGGTCTGCTTCACCTTGTGGGACCTTCGCCTGCCAGCTGGGGTAGAACTGGTGCTGCAGAAGCTGTGGACAGCTTCCCAGCACTGCACTCAACCACCTGTGCCACCAGGGGAGGCCCAGTAAGATGGCAATTTAACGAAGTTGATCTTTCTAATCTACAATTGTGAAAAAGCTTTCATTTCCTTTATCTTATTTTAGCAGTTCTTACAGATTTTGTTATACAGTTTTTCACTTCCTTGGTCAATTTAATCCTTGATACTTAGTTCTTACTGATTTAATTGTATATGTGATGATTTCTAGTTTTTTCTTTTTTTTTTCTTTTCTAGTTTATTGTTTTTGTATAGAGTCACAACTGACATTTGTATAATGATTTTTAGCTTACTCCTTTAACATTTCTAATAGCTGTTTCTAACAGTTTCCTAGTGATGTCTTTAGAGTTTTTTACATGTTGACAATATTGATTCCAATCTATGAGCAGGGATTATTTTTCCATTTCTTTGTGTCTATTTCTGTTTGTTTCAACAATGTGTTATGGGTTTCTTTGTATGGGTCTTTTACCACTTATGTTAGGTTTACTCTAAGGTATTTTGTGTGTGTGTGTGGGTGTGTGTGTATGTGTGTCTGTGTGTAATTATAAATAGGATCACTCTCTTAATTTCTTCCTCTTTCATCTCATTGCTTGTATATTGGGAGAAAACCAATACATGTATATTGATTTTATACCCTGCTGCTTTGTTAAACTGCATGTTTTGATTAGTTTTTCCATGGAATCTTGAGGGTTCTCTCTACATATTATCAAATCATTTGAAATATTGATGGCTTTTCTTCTTTCTCAATTTGGATTCCTTGTGTATCTTTCTATTTCTCTTGTCTAATTACTCTAGTTAGAACTTCAAATACTATGTTGAATAGTAGTGGTGAGAGTGGAAATCTTTATTGTGTACCAGATTTTATTGGAAAAACTCAGTTTTTCACCATTGAGAATTATATTATCTGTCGGTTTGTTGTAAATGGCTTTTTTATGTTAAGGTATGTTCTGTTTCTTCCATTTTTTCAAGGACTTTCATCATAAGTGTATATTAGTTCTTATCAGATGCTTTTCCAACATCTAATGATATGATCCTATGGTTTTTATCTTTCTTTTTGTGGATGTGGTGAATTACATTGATTAATTTCAGATATCAAACTATCCTTGTATCCCTTATATGAATCCCATTTAGTTATGGTGTATGATCCTTTTAATGCATTGTTGAATTTGGTTTGCCAGAACTTTATTAAGAATTTTTGCATTGTGTTCACTAGGAAAATTGGTCTATAACTTTCTTTTTAAAAAATAAATTTATTTTTAATTTGGGAACTGTCATCATGTATTACCACCATAGTGAACCCACCACAAACTCACCCATATTCCACTACTATAGACCATTGTGCTTCCTTCCCTCTTTGTTCTTGCCCCTCCCCTCCTCCCTCTTTTTTTGGTGTTTCAGTTCTGTAGTCAGGTAGGAAGTGTAATTTTCTTTCATTTTTGCTGTCTTTGCTTAGTTTTGGTATTAATGTAATGTTCACATAAAAATATTTGGAGAAATTCCTTCTATTTCAATTTTTTTTGAAGAGTTTGAGAAAGATAGGCATTAGTTCATCTTTGAGGGTTCAGTAGAATTCACTTGTGAAGCCATCTGGTACTGAATTATTGTTTGTTGGGAAAGTTTCAATTCTTGTTTCAATGTTTTTACTTGTGATTGATTTGTTCAGTGTTTCTATTTCTCTCCTATTCAGTCTCAGATGACTGCATAATCTATGAATTTTTCTACCTCTTCTAGTTTATTGCATTTGTTACTCTATAGGTGTTCATAATAAACTCTACCTTTTGTTTTCTGCACTACCTGTTATGATTTCTCCTCTTTTGTTTTTGATGGTATTTAATTGTGTTTTATCTCTTATTTTACTGGTGAGTCTAGCTAGAGGTTTGTCTATTTTGTTTATTTATTCAAAGAACCAGTTTTAGGATTCATTGAGGTTTGGTCTGTCTTTTAAATTTCATGTCATTTACTTCTCCTTTGCTTTTTTATTATTTATTTTATTCTACTGGCTTTTGGATTTTTGGTTCTTTTTTTAAATTTCTCAAATTGAGAAAGTTGTTTATTTGACCTTTTTTTCATCATGTAGGCCTTTATTGCTATATATTTCTCTCTTAGGATTGCTTTTGCTGTGTCCTATAAGTTTTGGATAGTTGTGTGTTTGTTCTCAGTTTTCTTGAGGTATTTTTTAAATTTCTTCTTTAATTTTCTCATTAGCCCAGTAGTGTTTTAGTAGCGTGTTGTTCAATCTCCATATATTAAGGGATTTTCATTCATACATTTAATAGTTGACTTCTAATTGGGTAGCTTTATTATTTCAGAATATGTTAGATATGATTTCAAACCTTGTTAGTAGTTGATATTTGTTTTGTGTCCTGACCCGCGGGATTTGTAGGCACGAAAAGAGAAGGGCTGAGGATTGAAATGAGGGGCTTGAGACAACTTGACACTAGCATTTGCTTCTTTATTTCTCCTTTACCTTTCTTTTACTTTTCCCTGTCTTTCTACCTTCCCTGACCTTCTCTCTGCTCCTCTCATGGTAACCTCTTGCAATGACCTCTTGACCTTCTTGTGGTTCTCTTCTTATATCCTGGTAGCTCCTCCCATCGTACCTCCCAGTCTCATTTGATTAACAGGAAACACCTGTGGTTTCTCAGCAGGCGAAACGGTAAAGCAAAACTTAATTGATGGCACGAGTGTTGCGCAACACGACGCATGCACCAGGCGGCTCCAGACAGTTTTGTGTCCCAGAATGTGGTCTACTCTGAAGAAAGTCCCATGTGAACTTGAGAAAAATATGTTTTTTGTTTTTTTGAGCATGTATGCACTGTAAATATCTATAAACTCCATGAGATATAATAGTTTATTTAAGCCTATTTCATACCTGTTTATTTCATGTCAGTTGATCTGCCCACTGGTGAGAGTAGTGTGTTGAAGTCTTCTACCACAAATGTGTTTTTTCTAATGTCTGTTTTCTTTTTTTTTTTTTTTAAAGATTTATTTATTTATTTATACAAGCACTAGGTACAGTCAGAAGCGAAGGAGGGTGAGAGAATTCACCAGAGCCAGAGCGGGGAACAGAACAGGCAGACTGACAAAGTACACTGCTGAAGGGAGCAGCGGGCGGCAGGAGAGGTCTGCTCGCCATGTGGGACCCTCGCTGGCGGCCAGGGATCAAACCAGTGCTGCAGAGGCTGCAGGCAGCTTCGCAGCCCAGCGCTCAACCACTGCACCACCAGGGGAGGCCCAAATGTCTGTTTTCTTTATTGATGATAGTTGCCTAACATATTTTGGTGTTCCATCATTTGGCGCATATACGTTATGTCTTCTTGGTGTATCATTCCCTTAATCATAATAGAGGCCTTCTCTATCTCTTTTCACCTTTTTAAACTGGAAATCTATTTTGTCCCATAAGTATCCAATCCCTACTTTCTTTTGAGTCCATTCACTTTTAGGATTTTTTTCCCAACACTTACTTTGTGGCTATGTTTGTCTTTGGAGTTTAGATGTGTCTCCTGGAGTCAGCAGATGTTTGGATTCTGTTCCTGATCCAACTAGATATTCTGTGTCTTTTTTTTTTTAATTGGTGAGTTCAGTCCATTTATGTTTAAAATAGTTATTAATATGTGATAGTATTTTGCTGCCAATTTATTCTTAATCCTTGTGCATCATTCTAATTCCTTATTCAGTTTTTTGTGTATGGTCCTCTCTTTGGGTTAGATGTGCTAGCTCCTTTCATTGAGGAGTGGTTTAGTGCTTGCAAACTACTTGAATTTTTCTTTGTTGGGAAATGATTTTATTCCTCCCTCATATCTAACAGAGAGTATTGAGGATAGAGTATTCTTGGCTGACAGTTTTTATCTTTAAATGTTTGGAACATATGTCATTATTTCCTCATTCACAGTCTTTCTTCAGAGAAGTCTGATGTTAGCCTGATCAGGGTAACTTTATAGATTATCTGCTTCTTTACTCTTGTCAACTTTAATAAGCTTCCTTTTTCCTGAATGCTTGGAAGTTTCACTACTATATGTCTTGGTGTCAGTCTCACTGTATTTCAGTATACCAGGGTTCTTTAAGCTTCCTGTATCTGTACATTTACTCCCATCTCCAGGTTTAGGAATTTTTCCTCCATTATTTCTTGATATACATTTTTCCATTCCTTTCTCTCTCTCTCCCCTCTCTGGTATTCCCATTATCCTTATGTTGGATAATCCTTTGAGTGTTTCTTAATTTTTTTTAAAGATTTATTTATTTATGCATACAAGAGCTAGGGTACAGGCCAGAGATGGGGGTGATGAAAGGATTCATCAGAGACAGAGTGGGGAGCAGAACAGGCAGACTGACTGAAATACACTGCTGAGGGGAGCAGCGGGCGAGGCAGGAGAGGTCTGCGCACCATGTGGGACCCTCGCCAGCTGCTGGGGATCGACCGTCGCTGCAGAGGCTAGGGGCAGCTTTGCAGCCCAGCGCTCAACCGCTGCGCCACCGGGAATGCCCATTTCTTCATTTTTTAAACTTCCTTGCTCTTCTTTGTACATATTCATCTTCAGTTATTCTGACTTTTTCTTCCGCTTGACCTATTCTACTTCCATGAATTTCTCCTGAACTTTTCATGTCCTGTATATCTCTTTTTTAAATCTTGATACTTCATTTTTTACTTTATTTAGAGCTTTATTTTCTGTCTTACTTCATTTATTTTTTTTGAAGGACATTCATTAGTTTTTTTCCTGATTTTTCTTCAATTTCTTTATCATTGCATTTCTAAATTCTATATCAGATAGGGAGAACATAGCTCCTGTGTCTTTGAAGTTAGTCCTGAAGATTTGTTTTCTCTCTGTGTTTTCCTACCCCCTTGTGGACTCATTTTGCAATTTATTAGTTTTTTTCCTTTTTCTCATTATTAACTTTGGGACCCAGCTACTGTATGAGGGGCTTCCCCTGCATGTGGCTCCCCCTCACTGATCAGGTTTCTCACCTGTCTGGGTGAGCAGCTGGAGGGGTCACATGGAAGATCACAAGGATTCTGGCCTACTTGAAACTTCCCCAGCACAGGTCCAGAGTCTCACATGTCTGGCCAGCCACTGACAAGTTCTCATGGAAGGTGGCAGTATCTCATGGAAGGAAGAGGCCTCTGCTGGTTTGGGCAAGTCCCAGGAGGTCACAAGGTTCCTCTGCCTCTGGGTCTTCTATTTGGACCTTTTTCAAACTTTTCCTTTCTTTGACATATTTCTCAAATATTTTCAGTTTTTAATCATAGAGAATAATAGCTGTAGGTTTATTACATATAGTTTTACCATGTTAAGATATGCTCCACTTATCCCCAATTTTTTAGGGATTTCATCATTAATAGATATTTAATCTTACAAAATGCTTTCTTAGCATCTGTCTATATTATGGTTTTTGTTTTCCTTTTTTATGATGTGGTTACTTACATTGAATGATTTTTAGATGTTGAACCATCCTTTTATTTCTGGTAAAAATCCCCCATGGTCATGATGTATAATCCTTTTAATGCATTGTTTGATTTGGTTTGATAATATTTTATTCAGGATATTTATATCTGTATTCATTAGAAAGATTGGTCTGTAGTTTTTATCTTTGTGTTTTCTTTGGTTTTGGTAATAGCATAATGTTGGCCTCATAAAGTATATTTAGGATTATTTCTTCTTTCTCAAATTTTTAAAATATTTGTTTTATTTATGCATATAAGAGCTGGGGTATAGACCAGAGGTGCGGGGGTTGAGAGACAGAGTGGGGTGCAGAACAGGCAGACTGACCGAAACACTCTGCTGAGGGGAGCAGCAGGCGAGACAGAAGAGGTCCGCTTCACTATGTGGGTTGCTCCCTGCCTGGCTGGGGATAGAACTCATGCTGCAGAGGCTGTGACTGGTTCATAGTATGGTACTCAACCCCTTGCACCACCAGGAGGCCATTTTCTCAATTTTTTGATACAGTCTGTGCATGATAGGAATTATTTCATCTTTGAAAGTTTGGTAGACCTTGCTTGTGAAGCCATCTGTTCCTGGACTTTATTTTTTGGCAGAGTTTAGATTATTATTTCAATTTTATTGCTTGTGATGTTTATTTAGGGTTTCTATTTCTTCTTTAGTTAGTCATAGAAGATTGTGTACTTCTAAGAATCTGTTGATCGTGTCTAAGTTGAACTTATTTTCATATAAAATGTTGATCATAATCTCTGATTATCCTCTGTATTTTTGAAGAGACTGTTGTAATTGCTCCTCTTTCATTTTTGATCCTATTTATTTTTATTTTCTCTCACTATTTCTTAGTTAGCTTAGCTAGAGATTTGTCTATTTTGTCCCCTAAGTACCAGATTTTGGCTTTGTTGATCTTTTGTACTTTTTGATTTTTGTTTCATTTAATTTTGCTCTGATTTTTATTATTTCCTTCCTTCTGACTTTTTGATTTTTTTTTGTTCTTCTTGTTCACATTCCTTGAGATGAGAAACAAGGGTGTTAATTTGGACTGTTTTTGCTTTTTACATCGGCCTATATTGTTATGTACTTCTTAGTACTTCTTTTCTATGTATATATTTTAGAAAATTGTATCCTCATTATCATCTCTCTCAAGGTATTTTTTTATTTCTTCTTTGATTTTTTCCATTAACCCAGTGGTCTTTGAGGAGTATGTTGTTCAGTGTTCATGTATTTAGAGGAATTCCTTGTTTCCCTTTTGTAGTTGATTTCTAGTTTGATACCTTTATAGTCAGAGGATGTCCTTGGTATGATTTCAGTCTTCACAGATTTGTTGGTGATTGTCTTGTGATGTAGCATGTATTCAATCTTGGAGAATGACCTATGTGTACTTGAGAAAAATGTGCATTCAGTTTTTTGAGGGTATAGTGCCCTATATATGTCTATTAAATCCATACAATCTAGTTCTTTTTTTTTTAGGACAATTGTGTCCTTATTTATTTACTGTCTAATTAATCTGTCAATTTGTGAAACTGGGTTGTTGAAGTCTCCTACCACAAATGTATTTTCTCTAATGTCTGTTTTCAAATATAGGAGAAATTGTCTGATACATTTTGGTGCTCTTCATTTGGTGAGTATATATTGATTAGTATTATGTCTTCCTGTTGTATGATTATCTTAATTATTACTTCATGTACATCTCTGTCTCTTGTTACCATTTTAAGTTGGAAGACTATTTTATTTGATGTAAGTATGGCTGTCTCTGCCTTTCTTTGGGTGGCATTTGCTTGTAAAATTCTTTTTTATTGCTTTACTTTCAGTCTATGTTGTGCTTGCAACATAGAAGAGTTTCCTGGAAACAGGAGAAACTTGCATTCTTTTTCTTGATCCAATTCAATAGTTGTGTCTTTTTTGGTGTGTTCAATCCATTTACATTTACAGTGATTACTTGTATGTGTTTGCTCTTGCCATTTTGTTCTTAGTTTGTTGATTTTATTTAATTGCTTGTACAGTTTTTTTTTGTGTGTGTTTATTCCTCTTTTGTATAAATACTAAAGCTCCTTTTAATATTTCTTGGAGGGAGTTTCAGTGGTAGCAAACCCCATAGCATTCTGTTTGCTTGAGAAAGTCTTTATTTCCTTCTCATTATGAAGGACAGCTTTGCAGGATAGAGCATTCTTATTTGGCAATTTTTATCTTCAAATATTTTGAATATGTTGCTCCATTTTCTTCTTTCTGTATTGTTTCTTCAGGGATTTCTTTATAGGTTCTCTGTTTCCTCACCTTTGTCAGCTTCATTTTTTTTTCCTTTTTCTTGGATTCTTCAAAGTTTTACTATTGTGTATCTTTCGTAGTTTTTTTTTTTTGTTTAGGTAGCTTGGTGTTCTGTTGTCTTCCTGTATTTGTAAGTTCATTTCCTTCTTCGAGTTTGGGAAATTTTCTTCCATTATTTCTTAAAATAGTTTTTTCAGTTCCCTTTCCTTTCTCTTCTTTCTGGATGCCTATTGTTTTAATACTTCTTCTCTTCATGGGTCAGATAATTCTCAAAATGTTTCTTCATTTTTTTTCCCTTTAGTAGCTCTCATTTTCTATCTTGATTCTCTTCAGATTTGCATCTTTGAGCTCATTGAATCATTCTTCTGTTTAATTTATTTTTCTTCCTTGTTACTCCAGAATTTCTTTGTCTCTTCCATTGATATTTCTACTTTTTGCATTTTTATTATTTTTTAAATTAGAGTTTCAATTTCAATCTTCTGTTTCCATTTCCTGTTCTGGGTTTTCTTGCACATCTGAACTGTTACTTTGAATTTTCTTTGCATTGTTTCAATTCTTTGATTTTTAAAATTATGACAGTTTGGAATTCTATATCTGATAGGAAGAAAAACTCTTCAATTTCTTTGCACTTTGTTTTGGTGATTTGCTTTCTGGTTGTGGTGTTTGTTCTTCTGGGGACTTGCCTGGCCATTTGTATTTTTCTTTCTCTCCGCGGTTTATTTTGGTTTGTTCTGTTCTAGTTGGGGCTTTTGCTGAATGAGTGTTCCCATCTTCCACTGTTCTGTGTATTTGTCAGTTGATGGGCACAACAGCTACAGCCTTGTGGATTTTTACATGGTGCTGGTAGTTCACCCTAAGGGACTGAGATTCAGGTGTTGGGCTGTGTGGGGCTGTCTGGTGTCTGGGGCCATCCCAGGCTAGGGGTTAGTCATGCAGCTCACCTGAGGTTAGTTAAGGCTGGGATAGCTCTGTGTTATTAGAGCAACATGTGAGTAGAAATGAAAGGTTGAAGAGTTAATTATTATGAACAAAAAAGATGATTCTGATAAAAAAATTTCGCTGTATACTGGGGACAATTTGTCTCCCATTCATCTAACTTCTAGTTGTGAATTGTGGGGATTTTCATTTGAAAGTTCCTGGATTTACTTTTATGCTTAATTAATTTATCCACTTTTCCAGACCTAACTCTTTTTAGTAAGGATTATTGAACAATTTTACTTAGTAAAATAAAAATTATAAAACTTGGTAAGTTAGACTTTGACAGTTGATTACCATTAGAATGTTATGTTTTTCCCAAAGACATGGATTTCAGATTCTAATATTTGTTAGGTTTCCATTTTGTTTTTTCCAACGTTATATGGCAGCTTTATTATTTTTATTGTATTATTTTTTATTAAGGAAACAGGCAAAACCCTATGTAACATTGGCTTCAGAGATGTCGTAGAGGGACTCCACTACATGGAAAGAGAAACAAAACCAAAAATAATCAAATGGGACTACATCAAGCTAATAAACTTTTGCACAGTGATAGAACTATCACTAATATGTGGAATAGGAATATGGAAAATCAAACTAAAAAAAAAAAAGAAAGACAACTTTAAAATCTAACTCTTGAAAACTGACTATAGAACTGAAGTATACAAAGGGATTGGGGAAGAGTAGGAACAGTGTGGGAAGGAAGCACAAAGGACAGTAGTTATGGACTATAGGTGTTTGATGATGGGTACCCTATTGTGGTAATTCCTGATGGGAAGGATCTTAATGTCGCCATAAGTAAAAAAAAAAAAAAAAAGTACATAATTATTTAAAAATGTGGAAAGACACCCTAGGGGAATGGGAGAAAAATATTTGTGCATAATCTGTCCTTCATGGCACTAATATCCAAGATCATCTACAAAGAACTCATGCAACTAAGCAAAAAAGAAAACAAACAATCAAGAAATTGAGAGAAGGACCTCCTTGGTGGCGCAGTGGGTGGAGTGCAGCGCTGTGAAGCTGTCCGCAGTCTCTGCAGTGCAGGTTCAATTCCCAGCCAGCCAGGGAGATTCCACATGGCATGGCAGACCTCTCCTGTTGTGCCCGCTGCTCCCCTCAGCAGTGTGTTTCTGTCGTCTGCCTGTCCTGCTCCCCACTCTGTCTCTGATGAATCCTCTCATCGGCCCATGTCTCTGGCCTGTATCTCAGCTATTGTATAAATAAAAAATAAATCTAAAAAAAAAAAAGAGTCATTTACGGCATCCCTTGGTGGTGCAGCAGTTGAGAGCTGGGCTGCGAAGCTGTCTGCAGCCTCTGCAGCACTGGTTTGATCCCCAGCCACTGGCGAGGGTCCCATATGGTGCGACAGATCTCTCCTGCCGTGCCCGCTGCTCCCCCTCAGCAGTGTGTTTTGTCAGTCTGCCTGTTCTGTTCCCCACTCTGGCTCTGGTGAATTCTCTCACCCTTCCGCGTTTCTGACCGTACCCAGTGCTTGTATAAATAAATAAATAAATAAACAAACAAACAAATAAACAAACAAACAAATAAATAAAGCTTTAAAAAAAGTCATTTAAAAATAAAGAAATTGGGAGAAGAGTTAAATAGGCTATCCTCCAAAGAAGACATGCACAAGGCTAAAAGGGACATAAAAAAAGTCTCATCATCAGCTATCATCAGGGAAATGCAAATGAGATAACATCTCACACCTATGAGAATAACCCACACCTATTTTGTGTCTTAAGATAATGAGTACAGTTTATTTTACACATATTCCATCTAGAGACAAAAAAATCTGACATTGTAAAGGAGTAGCAAGAAGTTTTATTTTTTTTTTATTTTTATTTTTTTTTATAAATTTTATTGTTATATTCCCCATACAATTGCAGCCCTCCATTCTGACCCCAATCCCTCCCCTCCCGCCCCCGCCCCCCTAAAAGTGTCTCTGGTTCATAGTTTTTTGTTGATTTTGATTTTCACTTTCTTATAGTTATTCATTTTCCTGGTCCATTATTTAAGTTTTCTAGATTCCTGCTATGAGTGAGACCATCCGGTATTTTTCTTTTTCTTTTTGGCTTATTTCGCTGAGCATGATCCCTTCCAGCGCCATCCATGTTGCAGCAAATTGCATGTGTTTATCTTTTTTGAATGCTGAGTAATATTCCATGGTATATATGTACCACATCTTCTTGATCCAGTCATCTATTTTTGGGCATTTGGGTTGTTTCCAAAGCTTAGCTATTGTAAACAGTGCTGCTATAAACATAGGGGTGCAGGTGTTCTTTGGAATTGATGTTTCTGTGTCCTTTGGGTAAATACCTAGGAGTGGAATTGCTGGATCATATGGAAGCTCTATGTTTAGTAGGTCCAGAAATCTCCACACAGCTTTCCACAGTGGTTGGACCAGTTTGCACTCCCACCAACAGTGCAGAAGAGTTCCTTTTTCTCCACACCCTCGCCAACATTTGTTGTTGCTAGTTTTTTTAATATG
Source organism: Talpa europaea (assembly GCF_964194135.1). Lineage (NCBI taxonomy): Eukaryota > Metazoa > Chordata > Mammalia > Eulipotyphla > Talpidae > Talpa > Talpa europaea. The sequence goes on from NC_140080.1 coordinate 49,166,550, forward strand.
TGCCATTCTCACTGGTGTAAGATGGTATCTCATGGTAGTTTTGATTTGCATTTCCCTGATGACAAGTGATGTTGAACATTTTTTCATATGCCTGTTGGCCATTTGCATTTCCTCTTCAGAGAAGTTTCTTTTAAGCTCTTCTGCCCATTTTTTGACTGGATTATTTTCTTTGTTGTTGTTGAGTCTCATCAGCTCTTTGCAGATTTTTGTGATCAGTCCTTTATCATTAGTGTTGGGTGCAAAAATGTTCTCCCAGTTGGTGGGGTTTCTCTTTGTTTTTGTTATTGTCTCTTTTGCTGTGCAAAAGCTCTTTAATTTGATATAGTCCCCGCTGTTTATCTTTGCCTTCACTATCACTGCTTTGGGTGATGTGTCTGTAAAGATGTCTTTGATGTGCAAATCACGTAGTGTTTTGCCTATATTTCCTTCTATATATTTTATGGTTTCAGGTCTTATGTCTAGTTCTTTAATCCATTTTGAGTTGATTTTTGTGTATGGTGTGAGGTGGTGGTCAAGCTTCATTCTTTTGCATGTAGCGACCCAGTTTTCCCAGCACCATTTATTGAACAAACTTTCTTTGCTCCAATGCATAGTCTTTGCTCCTTTGTCAAAGATTAGTTGGCCATAAATCTGTGGGTTTATTTCTGGATTTTCTATTCGATTCCATTGGTCTGTATGTCTGTTCTTGTTCCAATACCATGCAGTTTTGATGATTATGGCTTTGTAGTATAGTTTGAAGTCTGGGAGTCTGATGCCTCCATTCCCTTCTTTTTTTTTCAGGAGAGCTTTGGCTATTCGGGGTTTTTTGTGATTCCATATGAATTTCATCAATAATTGTTCTATTTCTTTGAAGAATGACATTGAAATTTTGATTGGAATAGCATTGAATCTGTATATTGCTTTTGGAAGGATGGCCATTTTAATAATGTTTATTCTTCCAATCCATGAGCAGGGGATGTCTCTCCATTTCTTTGTGTCTTCTTCTATTTCTTTTAACAGTGTTTTATAGTTTTCTTTGTATAGGTCCTTTACCTCTTTTGTTAGATTTATTCCCAAATATTTGATTTTTTTTGTTTCAATAACAAAAGGGATGGTCTTTTTGATTTCTTCTTCTTCAGATTTATTGTTTGTGTATAGGAAGGCTACTGACTTTTGCGTGTTGATTTTGTATCCTGCCACTTTACTGAACTGATTGATGAGTTGAATTAGCTTTTCTGTGGAGTTTTTGGGGTTCTCTATGTATAATATCATATCGTCTGCAAATAGTGATAGTTTGACTTCTTCTTTTCCTATTTGGATTCCTTGGATGTCTTTCTCTTGTCTTATTGCCCTGGCTAGGACTTCCAGTATTATATTGAAAAGCAATGGTGAGAGTGGATATCCTTGTCTTGTTCCAGATCTTAATGGAATTGCTTTCAGCTTTTCACCATTGAGAATGATACTGGCTGTTGGCTTGTCATAGATGGCCTTTATGATGTTGAGGTATGTTCCTTGTATCCCAAGAACTTCAAGGGCTTTTATCATGAATGGGTGTTGCACTTTGTCGAAAGCTTTCTCAGCATCTATTGATATTATCATATGGTTTTTATATTTCTTTTTGTTGATGTGTTGGATAACGTTGATTGATTTTCGGATGTTAAACCATCCTTGTGCCCCTGGAATGAATCCAACTTGGTCGTGGTGAATTATCTTATGGATACATTGTTGGATTCTGATGGCTAAAATTTTATTGAGGATTTTTGCATCAGTGTTCATTAGGGAGATTGGCCTGTAGTTTTCCTTTTTTGTGTTGTCCTTGTTCGGTTTTGGTATTAGTGTAATGTTGGCTTCATAGAACGTGTTTGGTATTGTCCCTTCCTTCTCAATTTTTTGGAAGAGTTTGTGAAGGATAGGCACTAATTCGTCTCTGAATGTTTGGTAGAATTCATTTGTAAATCCATCAGGTCCTGGGCTTTTGTTTTTGGGGAGGTTTTTGATTACCATTTCAATTTCGCTAATTGTAATTGGTCTGTTTAGGTGTTCTATTTCTTCTTTATCTAGCTTTGGGTGATTGTAGAGTTGTAGGAATTTGTCCATCTCCTCTAGATTGTTAAACTTGTTTCCATATAACTGTTCATAGTAGTTACTGATTATTCTTTTGATTTCTGCTGTGTCCGTTGTGATTTCTCCTCTTTCATTGATGATCCTGTTTATTTGTGCTTTCTCCCTTTTTTCCTTTGTGAGCCTGGCTAGGGGTTTGTCTATTTTATTGATTTTTTCAAAGAACCAGCTCTTGGTTTCATTGATCTTTTGGATTGTTTTTTTAGTTTCAATTTCATTTATTTCTGCTTTGGTTTTTATTATTTCTTTTCTTCTACTGGTTTTGGGGTTTTCTTGTTGTTCTTTTTCTAGATCTTTGAGCTTCGAGATTAGGTTGTTTCTTTGCGTTCTTTCTTGTTTCTTGATGTGAGCTTCTATTGCTATATATTTTCCTCTTATTACTGCTTTTGCTGCATCCCATACATTTAGGATATTGGTGTCCTCCTTGTCGTTCAATTCAAAAAATTTTTTAATTTCTTCTTTGATCTCCTCATTAGTCCAATGGTCTTCCAGTAGTGTGGTTTTTAATCTCCATGAGGTAGGAAAGTTCCTTGCCTTCTTTTTATGGTTTATTTCTAGTTTGATGCCTTCATGGTCAGAAAAGATGGTTGATATGATTTCAATCTTGGTGTATCTGTTGATGTTTGTCTTGTGCCCCAGTATGTGATCGATCCTGGAGAATGATCCGTGTGCGCTTGAGAAAAATGTGTACTCCGTTTTTTTGGGGTTTAGTGTTCTATAGATGTCTGTTAAGCCCAATTGCTCTAGGTCTTTATTTAGAGCTTTGGTTTCTTTACTTATTTTTTGTCTTGTTGATCTATCCATTGTTGATAGTGGTGTGTTGAAGTCTCCCACTACGTATGTGTTTTCTCTGATGTCTGTTTTCAGAGAGGACAAAAGTTGACTGATATATTTTGGTGCTCCTTCGTTTGGTGAGTATATGTTAATGAGTGTTATTTCTTCTTGAAGTATTGTCCCCTTGATCATAATGTAGTGACCATTGGGGTCTCTTTTTATCTTTTTGAGTTTGAAATCTGTTTTATCTGATATAAGTATAGCTGTTCCTGCTTTCTTTTTTGGCCCATTTGCTTGTAGGAATGTTTTCCATCCTTTGACTTTGAGCCTATTTTTATCTTTTGTAGCTAAATGTGTTTCCTGGAGACAGCAAAAGGTTGGGTTTTGTTTCTTAATCCAGGCTGCAACTCTGTGTCTTTTTATTGAAGAGTTCAGTCCATTTACATTTAGAGTTAATATTGATATGTTAACATCTGTATTTGCCATTGTGTTTGTCTTTCCTTTGATTTTATTTAATTCTTTTAATAACTTTTTTTTTTTTTTGGCCTTCTTTCATTGTTATTCGTCGCTCTGAGGTTCTGGCTTTAGGACTCCTTGTAGTATTTTTTGGAGTGGGGGTTTAGTTGCAATGAAATTCCGGAGTTTCTGTTTGTCTGGGAAGGTCCATATTCTTTCTTCAAAGAGGAAGGAGAGCTTTGCGGGATAGAGTATTCTTGGTTGGCATCTGTTTTCTTGGAGTCTGTTGACTATGTCCCTCCACTCTCTCCTTGCCCGTAGTGTTTCTTCGGAGAAGTCTGATGTCAGCCTGATTGGTTTTCCTTTGAATGTTATCTGTTTCTTCCCTCTTGCCAGCTTCATTATTTTTTCCTTGTCCTGGATTCTTGGGAGCTTTACTATTATGTGTCTTGCTGTATTTTTCCTTTTGTCGTGGAAGTTTGGTGTTCTTCTTGCTTCTTGTATATCAATTTTCAGCTCCTTCTTCACATTTGGGAAGTTCTCTTCAATTATCTCTTTGAATATTTTCTCTGTTCCTACATCTCTCTCCTCTCCTTCTGGTATTCCTATAACTCTTATATTTCCTTTCCTCATGGAGTCAGATAGTTCCCGAAGTCTTTCTTCGTTCTTTTTCCTTCGTACTTCTCTTTCCTTCTCTGTTTTGGTTCTTTTTATTTCTGTGTCTTCAAGATTACTTATTCGTTCTTCCATTTCATCTATTCTGCTTTCATTGCTTTTCCCAGAATTCTTTAGTTCTTCCATTAATTCTTTGATCTCCTGCATTTCTTTTACTTCCCTCTTTAGGGACTCAATTTCTTTCTTCTGACCATTGTTTTCCCTCTCTAGGGACTCAATTGCATTCTTCTGATCGTTGATTATTTTTCCCTTATCATTGTTTTCCTTTATGACTTCTGTCAGTTTTTTAATCACGGCAATTTTAAATTCTCTTTCTGGAAGGCTCAGAAATTCTTCCAAGTTATTGTCGTTGCAATCTGGGGGCTGGCTTTCTTTTTGTGGTGTGCTTTTTCTCTGGAGAGTTGCTAGGTTGCGTGTGGTTCTTCTCCTCCCTACTGTCTGTTTTCTAATTTGCTGTATGCGTTGGGACACTGTGTTGTTGGGACTTGCCGGCATCTTGGGTGGGCTTCTCTGTTCCCCTCTGGTTCTTCCAGGAGTCATCTGTCAGTTTCAAGCAGCCTTTACTGGAGAAAGGTCCCTGTTCTAAAATGCCGATGTGGGGACACACTCCCCTGTGCGCCTGGTCTGCCCCGGCGGTGGGTTCCTGCTCCCCTCTGGGCTTGGACTGCAGGCCAGAGGGGGTCTGGCGTGGGCGAACTTCCCCCGCTCACCTCTGGCTCCTGGGGAAGCCTTCTGCAGGTAGTCTTTACTGAAGAAATGTCCCTGTTCTAAAATGGTGATGTGGGACACACTCCCTGCGCTTCTGGTCTCAGGCACACTATTCTGCGCGCCTGGTCTGCCCCGGCTGTGGGTGCTCGCTCTCCCTGTGGGCTCAGACTACTTGTTCAGAAGGGGCCCGGTGTGGGCTAACTCCCCAGCTGGCCACTAGCTCCTTCAGTAGCCTGTGCTGGGGTCAAGTCGCTAGGTGGCACCAGAGATCTCTCCTAGAGCCCTTGGGGAGCTGATTTTCCACCCCGTGGGACAGGGAGCAGAGCGGGGATGGTAGGGTACACCTCAACGGCTTTGGGGTGCTGTGTCTGCCTTGTGCCCCACCGTCGTGGGGAACCCACGCCCCTAATTTCGTGCCCCGGGTCTCAGTTCCAAAGCCCTCAGTTCCAGGACGCGGGCTGTAGCCCAGATCAGTGGCAAGGGAATGGCGCCCTTTGAATCCCGCTCCCCTGCCTGGGCACCTTGTTCCTGCTCACTCAGGGAGGGCCTCCGCCATCTCCCCGCAAGCCTTGGTCGCAGGCGCAGGGCCCTGGGCAGCTGCAATCCGAGCGCCGCTTTCGCGCAAGCTTACCGGGCGGCCGGGGCTGTGTGCTGGTGCTGGTCTCCTCCTGGTGGGCGGGGCTCTCTTTAATGGGCCTGGAGCTCACCTCCGCGGCGGATCCTGCAGGGTTCGCCTCAGCTCCCGTTCACGGGGTGTGGTGGCTGAAATAGTTCCTTTCCACTCACAGTCCCGCTTGCTGTGTAGTTTGTTCTTGTTGGTTGTTTTCGTTTGTTGTTTCCCTCCTCTCTGCTGGTGGGAGAGTGCCGCCTCTGTGGGCGGGGGAGGGGAGCAGGGTTCTGCGCTTCCCTCCCTTCTCGTCCTCTTTTATGGCCACTTTCTTCTTCGGGTAGTTTGCTGGAGTCACCCGTTTATCTTCCGTGTCCCAGTTCTCACTGGGACCTGCCGCTTTTCCTCCCTATTAACTTTTTTTAATGGGAGATCTTACTCGCAGCATCTCCTCGCCGCCATGTTGCTCTGCCCCCTTCCAGCAAGAAGTTTTAACAGCTAGTAGGAAGTGGCATAGTTTAAGAGAAATTTCACTTGACTCTGAGACTTTGTTTATTTACTAAAAGAGCAAATAAATTACTCTTTTGAAGACTGCTTCTTAATATATAAGATTTGTAATATGATATCTGTTTTCTTGGACTTGGAGGGATAGTTCATGTAAAAGTCTTAAAGAATTCTGAAGTGCTCTGCAAATATTTGATAAAAGTGAGATGAAGTTAAGAGAAAAAATCCTTTATGCACAAAAGGTTATGGAAAATGTAATATTTACCTACATTGTAGAGGAGAAACAGAAAGGCATTCTTTAGTGAAACGTAAGATATTTGGTATCTTGATATGTTGAGTTTTTGTTTGTTTGTTTGTTTGTTTTTTGTTTTTTGCTATAGGAATCTTGGAAGTGGAGGCAAAATATTTCCCCAATGAATACTGATTCATTGTTAACATTTTTTTTTCTTTTGAGTAATTGCTGGTAGGTTGTTCCCCCAGCAAAATTTGCATTTAAGTCAAGAGTTCATTCTAAATTTTCTCAGTTCTTGATCAATTGTAGTGATTGGGGTCAGCATAAATTCAAAAATATTAATTTCATTCAATAACTTCACCATTGCCTCCACAAACCTCTACAAATTTTGACTAAAAATCAAATGAATTGATATACCTACTGTAATTTTCTGCTGGTGCAGCTGCAATCATCACCTTTTATTACAAGAGAAAGCACACATAATTTATCTTCAGAAACAACAGTAAGAGTTGGTTGTGGTTCTGGGATGAGCAACTCACGGCACTTATAGAAGTGAGTTACACTGACTATGATCACTTTGACATGTAAATAAAACTGAACCCTAACACATTAGTGATAAAATGTACATAATACTTTAGGGGAAGGGTTGTAGTAAGAAATCTATCACTCATTTCTTCTCTCAGAATGTTATATGGCAAGTAACGTTAAATCTACCTATTTAACATAGTCATGGATTTTGATTCCTACACAGCTGATTCAGCTGATTTTTACTATTGTTTTTCTTGTGTGGGGAAAAGATAGGATTTTAAAAAATGACTTCAGGGCCTCCCCGGTGGCGCAGCGGTTGAGCGCTGGGTTGCGAAGCTGCCCGCGGCCTCTGCGGTGCCGGTTCGATCCCCGGCTGCTCCCCGGCCACCGGAGGAGGGTCCCACATGGCGCGCAGACCTCTCCTGCCGCCCGCTGCTCCCCTCAGCAGTGTCCTTCGGTCCTTCTGCCTGCTCTGCTCCCCGCTCTGGCTCTGGTGAATCCTCTCACCCTCCCGCGCTTCTGACTGTACCCAGTGCATGTATAAACAAAAAACCAGCAACCAAATAAATAAAGCATGCCTCTATAAAAAAAAAAAAAAAATGACTTCATAAACCTTCTGTTATTTATAAAAAAGAAAAGGCCATCTCTCTGGTCCTCTATTTTTTTTTTGTGCATGTGTATTTTAAAATCTCCTCTCAACGATTTTCACAAGTTGACAAGAACTGGGTTTTAACTGGATTTCAGGATAAGTAATTTGAGATCATATTGGGATGTTTCATTAATTTTACACTTATTTTTTGTACTTATTTTATTGTGTGGTCTAGTGTTATTAGCATTCTTATTTTTTTAAAGATTTATTTATTTGTACATACAAGAACTGGGGTGTAGGCCAGAGGTGCAGGTAGTGAGAGGATTCACCAGAGACAGAAGATGGAACAGAACAGGCAGACTGACTGAAATAAACTACAGAGGGGAGCAGTGGGTGAGACAAGAGAGGTCTGCTGTGCCATGTGGGTCACCTCCCTGGTCAGCTTGGGATCAAACTCCTGCTGCAGTGGCTGGGGATAGCTTGATAGTGCTGTATTTTTAACCCCTGCACCACCAGGGAGCCCCTGTTATTAGCATTCTTATTAAATTTTTTCTCTATCGTATGAAAGGAACATTCAAATGATGTCATCATTGCTTAACACCAATACTTAGGTTCCTATACTTAGGTTAGGTGGAACCAGTGGGGACTGGTGGTTAAGGAGCTAGAATGCATGTGATTAGAATGGTTAGAAAACTGCTTGGATGCACTGAGATTGTTTATTTAACAACATGATCCCTAACTAAATGGCTAAAGGGGATATGAGTGCACATACACACTTCTCTTTGAGGGCAGAGGTGGGACAAAGGGCAAAGAATAGAGTAAATAATATGACATGTCTAGAACATAGTATCATTAAATATTTTTAAAGATTGTCATATTCTAGAGGTTTCTCTAGAAACTGTATTCTGATTGAAATAACCAAGAAAGTTAAAAATCATTAATCATTAATCATAGAAATCATGAAAGGAAAATAAAGATGGATACCTCATTAGTAACACAGTGAATTGCTTCTCTTTTCTGATGTATTTTACTATCTTTGCTGGAGGCACTGATGAATGGCCCAGTCAGGAGTCCTCACAAAGGCATGGGCACTTAGACAATAAAACAAAATTCTTTGGCAGAGAAGAGATTGTTTATGCTTTTCTTTTATTGCTTACTAAAGGCCAACAACATTCTACTTTAGAGAGATCAATATTCCTGAACTGCAAACATTTTAGAAGCCTAAGGAAATGGATCCACATCAAGTTTAAAAGTTAACCTCCTCTAAACTGTGGTAGAGAAAGCTGCTTTTCTCTGTACAATTTAATTTTGCTTTGCTCTGGTCAAAAAGAAGTGGAACTCTCCCAGGGATCCATGACTGGTTAGCTTTAGCTTTAGTAGTCTAGCCAACCTCACTTTCCCCCTTAAAAATTATAAGCTGATGTTGGACTCCTGAGAACATTGTGCAGAATGGTATTATTTTCTGAGGCCATGCTAACTTCTCTTCTTACTGTTTTATTCTCAAAGTTTTAAATAACACCTTCTTAGGGAAGCCTTCTTCGAATCTGAGAGCAGTTGGCCCTCCTGATATGTGTTCTCAACACTCTCTGATTTTCTTTTCTAATATCATTTTCCTTATTTTATCATTACTAGTTCCTTAATTTTCTGTCTTATCTGTTATACTATAAACTCAATGATCATGGAGTCTCTTTTGTTTTCAAGACCAGTGTTTGGTTCAGGAAAGGACACCTAATAGGTATGTATATTGCAGGACTGAGTGAATGACATAAACCACCATGTCTGATGTTGTTGGAGAATGAGTGGGCATCATTATTTTCATCTCAAAATCAGAGTATCAGAATTGACACAATTTATCCTGGGTTCACAGTGAGGTAATTCTGGTAGTTTCAAACACAAGACTATGAATTGCCCTAGTCCATGCTCTTAAAATACCTCCTTTAGCATTTCCTGAACTAGCTACTCCTGGTGTCAGGAAGCAGGCTAGAAAAACCTATGCTTCCCTATTCTAAGAGCTCATTGCAAACACTGCCTGGGAGTCAGTCCTCCTTGCCACATTGTCAACTCAAATTATGACAACATGTAGTAGACTAAAGATAGCTACGTCATCCTCTAGCTAATTCACAATGTGGGGTAGAGAAGAAGAAAGTAGGTAACTGGACAGCTGGGTAAACTTGCTTGGGGTGGAAGCCTTAAAATCTGAATTAATAATTGAGGCCTCATTTTGCCATGATCTGGGGTTCACTAGGAAAACAGATAGCCAACATGGACACTATCCTGGAACATGCTAGCGTTTCAGAGTCTAAGAGAAAAACAGATCTGCTCTAGCCCATCTCAAAACCTCAGAGACAGAAAACTTAACCAGGACAATCTGCACCATAGCTTAAAGCATGCTCTAGATCAGGAGCTGGAGAACTACGGATCAGGAAGTCAAATCTGTTCACTGTCTATTTTATTTTGCCCATGAGATTAGAATGACATTCAAATACTTTTTAAAAAAAACAAAAATATTCTATGCTACTTGAAATGATATGAAATCCAAACTCCTGTGTTCATAACTAAAGTTCTAATGGAACATTTCAGTGTCCATTTATTTATTTATTGTCTTAAGACTGATTTTGCACTAAAAACACTTTAGTAAAATTCCTGCAATGAAATATCTACGGTGCAAAATCTAAAATATTTATTTGTCTGGCTTTTTAGAGGAAAGATTTAGGTCTTCAAGAACACAGTGACCAAATAAACCAATGGGATTTTTCTCATGGAGTGCATTCAGGTATCATTTAACCATTTATTCATCCATCTAACAAAAAATTATTTAGCAACTACTATGTACACAGGAACTGAGGCTAAGAAGATGAAACATCATTGTTGCTATCAATAGCTTATGGAGGAGACAGACAATAAAACGAATGAACACATTATTTAAAGAATATAACAGTCGCACAGTACAGAGTAACCTAAATCATACTGGGGTGATGGCAGAAATGATGCTTGAACTGAGTTTTGCAGGATGAATGAATTGTAAGTTAGCTAAAGAAGACAGTCCAGGAATAGTAAATAATGTATAGAATACATATAGGTACATTGCATAGGTAAAGCATAGAGGCTTGAAAAATTTGATCATTCAGGAAGCTTTAAATAGACTTTTTTAAATTGTATTGGAAGTTAAAATGAAGAAACTGATGGAAATTAGAATGAGTGGGTTTTTTTTATGTGCTGGGGTAAGAAATTTAAAAATCTCCTATAAACTGAGAAAAGTTACAAAAACTATTTTAATTAGAGAAGGGGCATAATAAGAGGCTTTATAGGGCACATTCTTCAACACGTATCTTTTCTTTTTTTTATAATAAATTATATTTTTATATTCCCCATACAATTTCAACCCACCCATTTTGACCCCAATCGATCCCCTCCCTCCACCCCCCCCAAAAGTGTCTCTGGTTCATAGATTTTTGTTGATTTTGATTTTCACTTTCTTATAGTTATTCATTTTCCTGGTCCCTTATTTAAGTTTTCTAGATACTTGCTATGAGTGAGACCATCCGGTATTTTTCTTTTTCTTTCTGGCTTATTTCACTGAGCATGATCCCTTCCAGTGCCATCCATGTTGCTGCAAATTGCATGTGTTTATCTTTTTTGAATGCTGAGTAATATTCCATGGTATATATGTACCACATCTTCTTGATCCAGTCATCTATTTTTGGGCTGTTTCCAAAGCTTAGCTATTGTAAATAGTGCTGCTATAAACATAGGGGTGCAGGTGTTCTTTGGAATTGATGTTTCTGTGTCCTTTGGGTAAATACCTAGGAGTGGAATTGCTGGATCATATGGAAGCTCTATGTTTAGTAGGTCCAGAAATCTCCACACAGCTCTCCATAGTGGTTGGACCAGTTTGCACTCCCACCAACAGTGCAGAAGAGTTCCTTTTTCTCCACACCCTCGCCAACATTTGTTGTTGCTAGTTTTTTTAACATATGCCATTCTCACTGGTGTAAGGTGGTATCTCATGGTAGTTTTGATTTGCATTTCCCTGATGACAAGTGATGTTGAACATTTTTTCATATGCCTGTTGGCCATTTGCATTTCCTCTTCAGAGAAGTTTCTTTTAAGCTCTTCTGCCCATTTTTTGACTGGATTATTTTCTTTGCTGTTGTTGAGTCTCATCAGCTCTTTGCAGATTTTTGTGATCAATCCTTTATCATTAGTGTTGTGTGCAAAAATGTTCTCCCAGTTGGTGGGGTTTCTCTTTGTTCTTGTTATTGTCTCTTTTGCTGTGCAGAAGCTCTTTAATTTGATGTAGTCCCAGCTGTTTATCATTGCCTTCACTATCACTGCTTTGGGTGATGTGTCTGTAAAGATGTCTTTGTTGTGCAAATCACGTAGTGTTTCGCCTATATTTCCCTCTATGTATTTTATGGTTTCAGGTTTTATGTCTAGTTCTTTAATCCATTTTGAGTTGGTTTTTGTGTATGGTGTGAGATAGTGGTCAAGCTTCATTCTTTTGCATGTAGCGACCCAGTTTTCCCAGCACCATTTATTGAACAGACTTTCTTTGCTCCAATGCATATTCTTTGCTCCTTTGTCAAATATTAGTTGACCATAAATCTGTGGGTTTATTTCTGGATTTTCTATTCGATTCCATTGGTCTGTGTGTCTGTTCTTGTTCCAATACCATGCAGTTTTGATGATTATGGCTTTGTAGTATAGCCTGAAATCTGGGATTGTGATGCCTCCATTCCCTTCTTTTTTTTTTTTTTCAGGAGAGCTTTGGCTATTCGGGGTTTTTGGTGATTCCATATGAATTTCATCAATAATTGTTCTATTTCTTTGAAAAATAACATTGAAAATTTTATTGGAATAGCATTTAATGGGTATATTGCTTTTGGTAGGATGGCCATTTTAATAATGTTTATTCTTCCAATCCATGAGCAGGGAATGTCTTTCCATTTCTTTGTATCTTCTTCTATTTCTTTTAACAGTGTTTTATAGTTTCCTTTGTAAAGGTCCTTTACCTCTTTTGTTAGATTTATTCCCACGTATTTAATTTTTTTTGTTTCGATAATAAAGGGGATGGTTTTTTTCATTTCTTCTTCTTCAGATTTATTGTTAGTGTATAGAAAGGCTTCTGACTTTTGCATGTTCATTTTGTATCCTGCCACTTTGCTGAACTGATTGATGAGTTCAATTATTTTTTCTATGGAGTTTTTGGGGTTCTCTATGTATATTATCATATCATCTGCAAGTAGTGATAGTTTGACTTCTTCTTTTCCTATTTGGATTCCTTGTATGTCTTTCTCTTGTCTTATTGCTCTGGCTAGGACTTCCAATATTATATTGAAAAGCAGTGGTGAGAGTGGACATCCTTGTCTTGTTCCAGATCTTAATGGAAATGCTTTCAGCTTTTCACCATTGAGAATGATACTGGCTGTTGGCTTGTCGTATATGGCCTTTATGATGTTGAGGTATGTTCCTTGTATTCCAAGAATTTCAAGGGCTTTTATCATGAATGGGTGTTGCACTTTGTCGAAAGCTTTCTCAGCATCTATTGATATTATCATATGGTTTTTATATTTCTTTTTGTTGATGTGTTGGATAACGTTGATTGATTTTCGGATGTTGAACCATCCTTGTGTCCCTGGAATGAATCCTACTTGGTTGTGGTGAATTACCTTATGGATACATTGTTGGATTCTGATAGCTAAAATTTTATTGAGGATTTTTGCATCAGTGTTCATTAGGGAGATTGGCCTATAGTTTTCTTTTTTTGTGTTGTCCTTGTTCGGTTTTGGTATTAGTGTAATGTTGGCTTCATAGAACGTGTTAGGTATTACACCTTCCTTCTCAATTTTTTGGAAGAGTTTGTGAAGGATAGGCACCGATTCCTCTGTATGTTTGGTAGAATTCATTTGTAAATCCATCAGGTCCTGGGCTTTTGTTTTTGGGGAGGTTTTTGATTACCATTTCAATTTCGCTGCTTGTAATTGGTCTGTTTAGGTGTTCTATTTCTTCTTTATCTAGCTTTGGGTGATTGTAGAGTTGTAGGAATTTGTCCATCTCCTCTAGATTGTTGAACTTGTTTCCATATAACTGTTCATAGTAGTTATTAATTATTCTTTTGATTTCTGCTGTGTCCGTTGTGATTTCTCCTCTTTCATTTTTTATCCTATTTATTTGTGCTTTCTCCCTTTTTGCCCTTGTGAGCCTGGCTAGGGGTTTATCTATTTTGTTTATTTTTTCAAAGAACCAGCTCTTGGTTTCATTGATCTTTTGGATTGTTTTTTTAGTTTTGATTTCATTTATTTCTGCTTTGGTTTTTATTATTTCTTTTCTTCTACTGGTTTTGGGGTTTTTTGTTGTTCTTTTTCTAGATCTTTGAGCTTCGAGATTAGGTTGTTTCTTTGAGTTCTTTCTTGTTTCTTGATGTGAGCATCTATTGCTATATATTTTCCTCTTATTACTGCTTTTGCTGCATGCCATACATTTAGGAAATTGGTGTCCTTGTCATTCAATTCAAAGAATTTTTTAATTTCTTCTTTTATCTCCTCATTAGTCCAGTGGACTTCCAGTAGTGTGGGTTTCAATCTCCACGAGGTAGGAGAGTAACTTGCCTTCTTTTTATGGTTTATTTCTAGTTTGATGCCTTCATGGTCAGAAAAGATGGTTGGTATGATTTCAATATTGGTGTATCTGTTGATATTTGTCTTGTGCCCCAGTATATGATCGATACTAGAGAATGATCCGTGTGCGCTTGAGAAAAATGTATACTCAGATTTTTTTGGGTTTAGTGTTCTATAGATGTCTGTTAAGCCCAAATGTTCTAGGTCCTTATTTAGAGCTTTAGTTTCTTTACTTATTTTTTGTCTTGTTGATCTATCCATTGTTGATAGTGGTGTGTTGAAGTCTCCCACTACGTATGTGTTTTCTCTGATGTCTGTTTTCAGAGATGCCAATAGTTGTCTGATATATTTTGGTGCTCCTTCGTTTGGTGAATATATGTTAATGAGTGTTATTTCTTCTTGAAGTATTGTCCCCTTGATCATAATGTAATGACCACTGGGGTCTCTTTTTATCTTTTTAAGTTTGAAATCTGTTTTATCTGATATAAGTATAGCTGTTCCTGCCTTCCTTTTTGGTCCATTTGCTTGTAGAATTGTTTTCCATCCCTTAACTTTGAGTCTATTTTTATCTTTTGCAGCTAAATGTGTTTCCTGGAGACAGCAAAAGTTTGGGTTTTGTTTCTTAATCCAGGCTGCAACTCTGTGTCTTTTTATTGAAGTGTTTAGTCCATTTACATTTAGAGTTAGTATTGATATGTTAGCATCTGTATTTGCCATTGTGTTTGTCTTTCCTTTGATTTTATTTATTTATTCTTTTAATAACTTTCTTTGGCCTTCTTTTGCTGTTATTCGTCCCTCTGAGGTTCTGGCTTTAGGACTCCTTGTAGTATTTTTTGGAGTGGGGGTTTAGTCGTAATAAATTTCCAGAGTTTCTGTTTGCCTGGTAAGGTCCTTATTCTTTCTTCAAAGAGGAAGGAGAGCTTTGCTGGATAGAGTATTCTTGGTTGGCATCTGTTTTCTTGGAGTCTGTTGACTATGTCCCTCCACTCTCTCCTTGCCCGTAGTGTTTCTTCAGAGAAGTCTGATGTCAGTCTGATTGGTTTCCCTTTGAATGTTATCTGTTTCTTCCCTCTTGTTAGTTTCATTATTTTTTTCCTTGTCTTGGATTCTTGGGAGCTTTACTATTATGTGTCTTGCTGTATTTTTCCTTTTGTCATGGAAGTTTGGTGTTCTTCTTGCTTCTTGTATATCAATTTTCAGCTCCTTCTTTGCGTTTGGGAAGTTCTTTTATATATATAAGTTCTTTTATATATATAAGTTTGGGAAGTTCAATTATATC
Source organism: Talpa europaea (assembly GCF_964194135.1). Taxonomy (NCBI): domain Eukaryota; kingdom Metazoa; phylum Chordata; class Mammalia; order Eulipotyphla; family Talpidae; genus Talpa; species Talpa europaea. The sequence goes on from NC_140080.1 coordinate 49,181,619, forward strand.
CATGAATATTTTCTCTGTTCCTACATCTCTCTCCTCTCCTTCTGGGATTCCTATAACTCTTATATTTCCTTTCCTCATGGAGTCAGATAGTTCCCGAAGTCTTTCTTCAGTCTTTTTCCTTCGTACTTCTCCTTCCTTTTCTGTTTTAGTTCTTTTTATTTTCTGTGTCTTCAAGAGTACTTATTCGTTCTTCCATTTTGTCTATTCTGCTTTCATTGCTTTTCCCAGAGTTCTTTAGCGTCTCCATTAATTATTTGATCTCCTGCATTTCTTTTACTTCCCTCTTTAGGGACTGAATTTCATTCTTCTGGTCATTAATTATTTCCCCCTTATCATTGTTTTCCTTTATGACTTCTGTTAGTTTTTTAATCACAGCAATTTTAAATTCTCTATCTGGAAGGCTCAGAAGTTCTTCCAAGTTACTGTCGTTGCAATCTGGTAGATGGTTTTCTTTTTGCGGTGTGCTTTTTTGCTGAGGAGTTGCTGGGTTGCATGTGGTTTTTCTACTCCCTACTGCCTGTTTTCTAATTTGCCATATTCCTTGTGACACTGTGTTGCTGGTACTGGCCGGCATCTTGGGCGACCTTCCCAGCTCACTACTGGCTCCTCTGGGGAACTTCTGCTGGGTTCACAAGTCTCCAGCAAAGAAAGGTCCCTGGTGCAAAATGCCGGTGCAGGGGACGTGCTCCCCTGCACATCCGGTCTGCCCCAGCGGTGGGTGCTGTTCCCCTCTGGGCTGGAACTGCAGGCTAGAAGGCGCCCCGCCTGGGCAAGCCTCCCAGCTTACCTCCGTCTCCTAGGTGAGCCTTCTGCTGGGTTCACACAGTCTCCAGCAAAGAAAGGTCCCTGGTGCAAAATGGCGATGCGGGAACGCGCTCCAACTCTTATCTTTTCATTGAACCTTCATGGAGCAGCATTTGTGTCTGATTCATAGTCTTTGACAGTGGTAGAGAATAGCTCTGTCTCAGATACACAGAGGACACAGCTTTCCTTTGCAGGGACCTCCACTCAAAACTAGCACAGTGGCAGCCTGTTACTAAATCAACACTCAGATTGAATCTCCTTTAATAATCCTTTAGTCATATCAGATTTTCTTTATTTAGCAGGGCCACTTTGGCTTGATTGGAAGATGTGCTCCTGAATGTCATATTTTCCTTTCTTCTTTCCTAGCTTATATCGAGATACATTTGTCAAACACCAGGTTGTTCTAAGAGCAGACACTGTAAGGTATAGGGCCTTAGTGGCTAAAAATGAGAAGTTCTAAGTTCTTTAGATTTTATATTCTAGTGGATAAACTAGCAAAAAGAATACCTATATCCACAAAGGTCATTTCAGATATGAACTGATGATATGAGGGGATTAGTTTGGATAGTATGACAGAAGTTAACCATGATGATGGAACATGAGGTACATGAAATTTCAGAGGAGTTTTCTTTAGGATGTTGACATTTGAACTAAGATGTGATGGGTAAAATGAGTAAGGTGCAGAGCTGCTAAGGAATTTGGCAGAGATGGAAGAGTATATGATGAGTCTCTGAAAGGAACTGAGCTTACTTTATTTGAAGTTTTGTGTGGTTAGTGTGTATTCAGTAATGAGATGAGTGATGCAAGCTGAGACTCGAGAGATATGTGTGATTCTAATCATGCTGAACCTTATGACCCATGGTAAGAATTAGAATATTTTACTATAAACAATGTGACACCACTGCTTTAAGTTTGATAGTGACATAATATGATCTCTATATAAGAAGTTGGGCTGCATGCAGAAGAAATGTCAGAGAGGAGTAGAATAGGGAGGTCAATGGGAAGCAGTGCAATAATCCAAAGAACACATGCAGGGGACTGATGCTACCATGATGGGATAAGGAGATAAATGGGAATATGTAAGCTGCATCTTGGAGGTAGCATTGAAAATACTTGAAAACTGTGTGAATGATAATGTTTCTGGAACATAGAAGTCTGGGGGAAAGAGAAAAGCATTGAAAAAAAAGAAACAGGAGCTCTATTTTAGGTATATAATATTTGAAGTTCCTATTGGATATCTAAATGGTATATTAAGTAAGTAGTGTGACCTGAAAGTATACCAAAAAGAAATTGGAAAACAAACATGAGCAGCTAGTCCAATGGCTGCCCTTGCAGGAGTTACTGGAATAAATAACAAAAGGGACTGGGTTTTATGGCTGCACAGGAGCAGACATTTAGATATGTCATGTAAATTAAGGCTAATTCCTGAATATGCAATCCTTATATGAACCTTGGACTTTGGAACATATCTGACTTAGTGAGATGACAGATTGTCTATTTCAGTCTAGATTCTGGGTACAAATAGCTATATCTGACAATTTGTAACCATAGACTTATCCTCTGTGGTTTGTAGATTGAATATCTATATTGCTTCCATGATCTGATAAACCATAACTAGAATTTAAGCACTATCTTATTAGGATGAATTGTCAGAAGATGGAGCTTAGAGTTGCCTGAGAGGATGGAAATTGGGGAATATTCTGAAAAGAAGCGAAGCACAGAGGGAGGAGTCTATGTATTTCATAGATCTGTGTACCTGCTTATACTTGTTTTACCCATGAAGTCTGTAGGGGATGAATCCGAGAGCCTAGAAGAAAACAACAAAATAAAGTTTGAAAAATCTAAGCAGAACTCTTAGTTACTTCCCATCATAGGGCAAGCAGAAATTAAAATTTTAATCTCATCAATTTAGAAATATTTGGTCTTTCCATCAAAATCCCAGAAGAACTGTGATCTTGGAAATATGTTACAACAAGGGTGAGATCTAAGATAAAATGAAAATCTGAATTTTTTTCTATCAAATTATAAGAAATAGCCTCCACATGTACAAAGTCATAATTTGGTAATAAAATTGTATGCCAGAACAAATGTAACACTATTCTGAGTAGAGTAATAGAATCCAGACACTTCATCACTGAGAATGTCAAGCATATACAAGGTAAAATTACTACACATGGAAATAATTAGGAAAGATAGAACAGTCAAGAGAAGAAGTAGCCATTAGAAAGATTGCAAAATTCCATCATATGTTGGAAATAACAGACATTAAGGTAAAAAATTAAAATATGGTAATATGAACTTAAAGAAAAAGCTACTCACAGTGAGTAAATGTGGTATAGTGTGAAGACATGGGATCAATGCAAATGATCAAATGGAAGTAGAATAAAATAATGATACACTCTTTTAAATTTTAAACAATTGATAGGATTTAACAGAATATTAGAGATGGCAAAAGAAAAATTCAATCCATTTAAAGAGGAATTAACTGAAACCACTTAATTTGAAGACCAAACAGAATCTCAGTGACCTCTGGGACAATATCAGACAATATCCAATATCCTATCATTTATGTAATTGCTCCCAGGAATGGAGGAAAGACTTGGGAAGAAAATAATTTGAAGGAAAAATAACCCCAAATTTTCCAAGTTTGGTAATGATTACCTTACAAATCCAGGATGTAAAGAGAAATCCAAGTACAATAAATAAAAAAAAATAAAACACAACAACTCCACATGGCCATACAACATGGCCACACTGCTGAACACCGGATAAGAGAAACAATCTTGAAAGTTAAATTTACTGTAATGAATGAGAATCTCTGAAGGGAAAAAATAAAACTTATTAACACAGAAATTATATTCAGCAAAAAAAAAAAAATCCTTTAATCAGAATTAGCAATCAAAAAAGATAAACTCATGCCATCAGTAGCAATGGGTGGAGCTAGTGAAATAAGCCAGAAGGGAAAAATAAAAATATTGGATGGTTTCACTTATAGAAGGAATATAGGGGAACCAAATCAGGGGTCAGGAAGAAAATAACAAAAAAATAATTAGCAAGCAACTATAAATCAGAGACATTCTGCAAGGGAGGGGGAGGTAGAGGAATCAAAACAGGGGAGAGAAGAGCACAAGGGAATATGGTGATGGTGAATGGGTGTATTGCTGGTGGGAATTTTATGGGAACTACACCTGAAAGGAGAAAATATACATTGTGCAAAAATGGACAATGATATGTGTGAGATATATATATATATAAACATATTACATATATATTTATATATATACATTTTAAGGAAGAAGGTGAAATAAATTTTCAGATAAGCAAAAGGTAAGAGATTCATCATCAACAGAACTGAAATAAAAGTGATGGTAGGGCCTCCCTGGTGGTGCGGCGGTTGAGTTCCGCGCTGTGAAGCTGTCCACAGCCTCTGCAGTGCAGTTCCTGCCCAGCGGGCCGGGGCGAAACCCACATAGCGCGGCAGACCTCTCCTGTCTCACCAGCTGCTCCCTCAGCAGTGTATTTCATAAGTCTGCCTGTTCTGTTGCCCCCTCTGTCTCTGGTGAATCCTTTCACCCTCCCGTGCATCTGGCCTGTACCCTGGTTCTTGTATAAATAATTAAATCTTAAAAAAATAAGTGATGGTAAAGTCACTTGACAATACCGTATGTTGATAATATTGGAACAACTGGTAATCCCAACACTGCACTAAAGTAGTACAATGAATTTTAAAACTATGTAAATCTATATAATTGTTGTGATTCCCACAATTTCATTCCTACTATTTATCCAAGGATGAAAAAAATATATTTTAGCAAAAAATCTTTCACAGGAATACACATAGAAGCTCAAACATAGTAACTCTGAATTAAAATAACTCAAATGACAATGGAGAATGGAAAAGTAAAAGCGGTTTATATTCATGAAATGATTCTATTAATGTATAAGTGAAATTTATAAATTATATTATATTAAATAGCATGGATATATCTCAAAGCATTATACTGAATAAAATGAAAAAGACAAAGTAGGAAAAACTGTATGATATTTGTATGAAGTCCTATTAATATAATGATAGAAATAATTGTAGTTATTGCCTAAGTAGAAATTGAATGGAAGAGGGCATGAGGTTAATTCTAAGATGATAAAAAGCTCAATTACAACATATTTAGAGGTATATATCTTCAACCAGCTGAAAAAAGCTCCACAAAGAAAGTCACACCAAGAGTGATATCAAGTACAGATTATAGAAAAATTGAGAAAATAATCTATTAGCAAGTGTTATCTGACAATAAATACTTCAGATTTTCAGTTCTCATGTGTTAGTCAATTAAATATGTTAAATGTGATTAAGAACAAAATAAAATAAGAAAACCACAAGGGAAAACTAAAGTTCATTAAAGAGTAAAAGACTTGTTATAAATAAATAAAACATCTATAAATAAAAAATATAGCTTAAATTAAAACTCAATTGTGCATGCAGGGATGATAGAGTGGAGAATTTGTAAAGGAAGCTGAGAAAATTTGCCAAACACAGTATAAGATTTCAAATGATTGAAAATATGTAACTGACCTAAAAATATTAGAAAAATAGAATAAAAGGCCCGGAATACACAACATGCAATGGAATACTACCTAGCTATTAAAAAAATGAAATATCATTTATTTATTTTTCTTTTTTATATATTTTTTACATCATTTTTCATTTTTGCACAATGCATGCATTTTCATCTTGGTTATAGTCCCCATACAATTCCCAACCCCCTTGCTTTGATCCTACTCCCTCCTCCCCCCCTGTAGTGTGAAGATTCTTCAATCTGCTAAAGATGGAGCTTCCATATGATCCAGCAATTTCACTCCTAGGTATTTACCCAAAGGACAAAGAAACATTAATTCAAAAGGGCACCTGCACCCCTATGTTTATAGTGACACTAATTATAATAGGTAAGCTATGGAAGCAACCCAAATGCCCAAAAATAGATGATTGGCTCAAGAAAATGTGGTACATATATACAGTAGAATATTACTCAGCAATCAAAAAAGATAAACTCATGCAATTTGCAGCAACATGGATGGAGTTGGAAGGGATCATGCTCCGTGAAATAAGCCAGAAAGAAAAAGAAAAATAGCAGAACCATTGTACAGGCCAGATGTGCAGGAGGGTGAGAGAATTCACCAGAGACAGTGTGGGGAATAGAATAGGCAGACTGACTGAAATACACTGCTGAAGGGAGCAGCTGGTGAGACAGGAGAGGTCTGCTGTGCCATGCGGCTTACTCCATGGCTGGCAGGGATCAAACTGGCAGGGGCAGGCTCCAACAGTTTCACTGTGCTGTGCTCAACCACCTGCGCCACCAGGGAGGCCCCCCCCAAAAGATGAAATATTGCCATTTGCAACAACCTGAACTGCAGGGTGTTATATAAGTAAAATAAATCAGAAGTGGAAAGGCAAGTAATGATTATGTTCATGTGTGAAATATATTGATAGATAAACAAAGGAATAGAAAAACTAAACCAAAACAAACTCTAGAATTCTGAGCATAGAAATGAAACTATCTGAGGGCAAGTGTGGGAGTAGGTGAGAAGGGGGTAGAGGACACAATGGAATATGGTAGAGGATTATAGATGCTTCAGTGTTGGAGGTGATTTTGTAACATAAATTTGAAGGGGTCTGAACTTATAACCCAAGTTATGTACAATGTTGTAAACCATTGTTACTTAAATAAAAGTAATATAATAAAGAATAAAAAATATATTGTTTTGCATTGAGGGAAGGGAGGAGAGGCAATATATATATATTTTTTATTTATTTTTTTTTTAATTTTTTATTTTTTTTTAGATTTATTTATTTATATTATACAAGCACTGTGTACAGTCAGAAGCGCGGGAGGGTGAGAGAATTCACCAGAGCCAGAGTGGGGAACAGAACAGGCAGACTGACGAAATACACTGCTGAGGGGAGCAGCGGGCAGCAGGAGAGGTCTACGCGCCATGTGGGACCCTCCTCTGGTGGCCGGGGAGCAGCTGGGGATCGAACCGGCGCTAAAGAGGTCGCGGGCAGCTTCGCAACCCAGCGCTCAACCACTACACCACCAGGGGAGGCCCTATATATATTTTTTAATTGGTACTTTTCCAACATCAAAGATACCAATTATTCAGGAAGCATGGAATTTAAGAATGATTGTAAAAAAATGAAAATTTCACCCATAGAAATATGTATAAGAACAACAAAAATGTATAAGACCAACAAAGACAAAGATCTTAAAAGTAACCAAAGAGAAAAGAAATTCCCTAGGAACAAGCAGACTGATAGTCAATTTTTTAACTATAGAAGCTGCAATCCATGTTCCCAGAGAAAACAGCTACAAACTATAAGCCTATATATCTAAATGATATTTTAAGACTTATATGAAATGAAGATATTTTTAGACTATGAATGAGAATAGTTGACCACCTCCCCACACAAAGCAGTATTAATTCAGTAGAAACCATACTTTGAATTTTAAATTTGATATTTTCCAAGACTAGTGATAAGCTATAAGATACTCGCACCTGATGCTGGGCAGCAGCAGGGAGCTTCAGCTGTCAGTTGGCACATCATCATGGGGGCAAACCACCTTCCAACAGCTGGTGTGGACCTTTGTCAGGAGAGGAGAAATTGATCAGCATGTCATTGTACATCTCCATCACCACACAAGTAATTTAGTGAAATGCTTAAAATATTCCTCAGGCCTAATGTGCTTATAAATCTGTTAATGTTGAAACCCCACATAACCTTCAGGACAGAACCCTATAAAATTACATGAAATATTCAATACTTTATCCTAAAATAGTCTTTGTGTTAGATGATTTTCTCAATTATAATATGCATAGAATAAGAATATAATAATGACAATATGTGGAGGAATAAAAAGTAGAAGGGAGACCATTAGATAAAAAGCAAATTAAGTTTTTTATACTATTTGGCAGGAGGGTGAGTATATTTAATAATTTTACAGAAAATTAATAAAATAGACAGTAAAATTTAAGGATAGGCACTTAGGTAATGAGATTTTTAAATGTAATTTTCTCAATAAGAAGTAGTTCAAACACAAAATAAATAAGTATGAAAAGCATTTGGAAAACCAGTGTGACTGAATATATATATTCACTCAAGATTTAAACAACATTCTTTTCAAGCACTCCAGGAATATTTATAAAAATAGACCATGTAGGAGACCATAAAGTAAATATCAAAGACAGCAAAAATCTAGTATTATGCAGAACATCTTATCTGACCACAGTGCCATTAAGCTAGAAATCAATAACAAAACATAATTAATTCCATATTTCCGAAATAAAAAATTAACTCATGGATCAAAAGTAATCAGCAAAAATTTAAAAATATATAAAACTAAATGGACAGAATAAATGGTTGTTTTAAGTGTTAAATGATTTGCCCCACACACAACTATAAAAACTGAGCAAAAATTGGAAAATAACCAAAGCAGGAGAAAATTTGAGACTCATTTACTCATGAAAGATTATTACTACATGAAGTAAAAACTATGAATTTATGACTTTTCTGCCTGGGACCACCCCACAAACTCCTTCCCTCAGCAGACACTGACATTAGTGATTCACAGGGACCCATGATAGTTTAGCTGAGCAGTTGAAACTTTTAAGGGAATGTTTGAAAGCAATAGTACCACAGAAAAATTAAATCCAAAATCTGAGCATAAAACGTCCAAATACACGTATAAGTATGGAATTCTGCATACACATTAGATTTCAGAGAGTTATAAGAAGCAGCAGACACTTTAGGGGAGTCTGCTCTTGAAAGCAGAAATGCTGATAAGATTTTTGAGTTTTAAATGGATAAGAGAACTTTACATAAGACCTGAAACCATAAAATATATGGAAGAAAATATAGGTAAAATTCTACAAGATATAGATTGCAATAACATCTTTAAAGACTCATCACCCAAAGTGAAGAAAGTAAAGGCAGAGATAAACACCTGGGATTACATCAAACTGAAAAGATTCTGTACAACAAAAGAGACATTAACCAAAACAGAGAAACACCCCACTGATTGGGAAAAAAAAAATCTTTGCACTCCATTCAACTGATAAGGGACTGATCACAAAGATATACAAAGAACTCACACGGCTCAACAAAACAAAATAAACGGTCCAGTCAAGAAATGGGCAGAAGAACTCAAAAGACATTTCTCCAAAGAGGAAATGCAAATGGCAAACAGGCATATGAAAAAATGTTCAACATCCCTTATCATCAGGGAAATGCAAATCAAAACCACATTGAGATACCACCTTACATCAGTAAGAATGGCACATATCAAAAAAACAAGCAACAACAAATGTTGGCGAGGATGCGGTGAAAAAGCAACTCTCCTACATTGCTGGTGGGAGTGCAAACTGGTCCAACCACTATAGAAATCTGTCTGGAGGTTCTCAGTCTACTAAAAATGGAGCTACCATATGACCTGGCAATTCCACTATTAGGGATCTACCCAAAGGACACAAAAACAGTGATTCAAAAGACCACCTGTACACCTACGTTTATTGTAGCACTATTTACAATAGGTAAAACCTGGAAGCAACCCAAATGCCAAAAAATAGATGACTGGATCCAGAAGATGTGGTATATATATACACAATGAAATATTATTCAGCAATCAAAAATATGAACTCTATTTCTGGGCTCTCTATTTGGTTCCATATGTCTGTGTGTCTGCTTTTGTTCCAATACCAAAATAGTATAGCTTGAAGTGTGGAAGTGTGATGCCTCCTTTCTCCTTTGTTTTCAGCAGTAGGGCTTTGGCTATTCGTGGTTTTTTTGTGGTTCCATATGAATTTCATCAGTATTTGTTCTATTTCTTTGAAGAATGTCATTGGGATTTTTATTGGAATAGCATTGAATCTGTATATTGCTTTTGGGAGGATGGCCATTTTAATAATGTTGATTCTTCCAATCCATGAGTGGGGCATGTCTTTCCATTTCTTTGTGCAACTAATCTTTAACCAAAGAGCAAAAAATATGCAATGGAACACGGACAGTTTGTTAAATAAATGGAGCTGGGAAAACTGGACCTCCACATGCAAAAAAAATGAAACTAGACCACTACCTCTCACCATGTACAAAAATCAACTCAAAATGGATAAAAGAACTGGACAAAAGACCTGAAACCATAAAATATGTAGAAGAAAATATAGGTAAAACACTATAAAACATACATCTCAGAAACACCTTTAAAGACTCATCACCCAAAGCAGTGATAGTGAAGGCAAAGATAATTATTCAGTAATCAAAGAATATTATTCAGCAATCAAAAAAGATAAACTCATGCCATTCGCAGCAATGTGAATGGAGCTATAAAGAATTATGCTCAGTGAAATAAGCTAGAAGGAAAAAAGAAAACTATCGGATGGTTTCACTTATAGCAGGGATATAGGGGAACCAAATAAGACATCAGTGTAAAAAAATAATAACAGTACGAAACACAACAAAGCAAAAACAGACAATTATAAATCAGAGACATTCTGCAGGGGAGGAGGCAGGAGAGGGATCAGGGTGGAGGAGGGAAGAGCACAGGGGGCTGTGGTGATGGTGCACAGGTGCATTGGTGAAGCAAACTCTATGGGGACTACACCTGAGAGGGTGGGGGGAAGTAAACATTGTTTAAAAATGAACAATGAGGGGGCCTCCCTGGTGGCTCAAGGGGTTAAGACACACAGCACTATGAGGCTGCCTGCAGCCACTGCAGTACAAGTTAGATCCCTGGCCAGGGAGGTGACCCACAGGGCACAGCAGACCTCTCCTGTCTTGCCTGCTGCTCCCCTCAGCAGTCTGCCTGTTCTGTTTCCCACTCTGTCTCTGGTGAAAGCTCTCACCCCCACCCAAATCTCTGGCCTGTACCGCAGTTCTTGTATGCATAAATAAATAAATAAATAAATCTTTAAAAAATGAACAATGATGTAAAAACTAAAAAAAATTAATAAAAAAACAAAAAAAGGTTTTTGAGTTTTCAATGACTTTGAGCATATTTCTCAACACATGTATATTACAAGCTTCAGAAAGAAACAATGGAAGGCAGTAGTTGTTGATATGACACTTCGAAAGAAAGGAAGGAAAAAACGTTTTTAACCAATAGTACTATGCCTGTCAAACTACCTTTCAAAATGGAAATCAAATTACAGTTAAATGAAAACATTTTCAAATGAATAAAAATGGAATCCATTGCTAATAGACTTGTACTCAACATACACTAGAAAAACATTCTTTCAAACTGAAGACTGGGGATTGAACTGGCGCTGCAGAGTCTGCGGGCAGCTTCACAGCCCAGCCCTCAACCGCTGTGCCACCAGGGGAGGCCCTCAGATAAAAGACCTTAAAGACAAAAATTGTTACAGAAACAGAGTAATATTTTATAATAAATAATATTTATTATAAATGAGTATAATAAACATTAAATAGGAAATTCAGAAGTAAAAAATAACATACAAACATATGTGTGTCTTGCAACAAAGCCTAAAAAATCTTAAAAATATAATTTAACAAAATGGGGCCTCCCGGTGGCACAGTGGTTGAGCGCTGGGTTGCGAAGCTGCCCACAGCCTCTGCAACACCGGTTTGATCCCCGGCCACCGGGTGAGGGTCCCACATGGTGTGCAGACCTCTCCTGCCGTACCCGCTGCTCCCCTCAGCAGTGTATTTCATCAGTCTGCCTGCTCTGCTCTCCGCTCTGGCTCTGGTGAATTCTCTCACCCTCCGGCGCTTCTGACTGTGCCCAGTGCTTGTATAAATAATAAATAAATCTTTAATATATATATATATATAAAATTTAACAAAAAATACAATGGAATAAAATATGAGAAAACAGAAACACTGGCATAACTTGAAAAAGTAAATAGAGAAAAATATAGCAAAATGGAAATAAATACTTACATATCAATAATTTTCCTATAGGTCAATGCCTGACCTCACTAATCAAAAAGCAAAGTGATTTGTTGTAACAGAAAATAAAACTCACTTTCTCCTCTCTCCAGGATACAAATCTGAGCTCATATTCTCAAATTAGAAGGATGGAAAACAATCTTGCAAGCAAATGATGCCATGTAAAATGCAGGGGCAGTCATACTTAGATAAAATAGAGCTCCAGCTAAAAAATTAACAGAGATTGGAACAGACATTATGTAATGATTAAGGAAGTAATAAATCCTCGAATAGGTTGAGACTAAACAACATGCTGTAGAGTAGCTATTGGTTAATGAGGATATTAAAGTTGAAATTAAAAATATCTGGAGAAAAGCTAAAAGACACAAACTATCAGATCCTATGGGATTCATCAAAAGAAGTGCTATGGGTAAAGTTTATAGCTTACAGGCATATATCAAGAAACAATAAATATCTCAAATAAATATCTAATTTTACACAATAAGGATCTGGAAAAACAAGAGGAAGTGAAACCAAAAGCCAGAGTTCCAGTGTCGATTTCAGCTGACCTACTCTGACAGTCTCTGGAGATACACCATCCCTCATGCCCAGTATGTACACTCTGTGACCTTAACCCATATGGTAGTCACCCCACTCTCTCTTGGGTTATGCAGCTCTGCCAAATGGAGATTTCAGTTTTTCCTGCCCTCTCTACCAAGTAGACCCTCTTTGTGCATGCAGTCGTTATCTGGTCATCCTCCAGTGACTTGTTTTTATTTCTGTATAATTCAGTTGTAAGTATGTAAAAGAGGCAATCCCAGCATCTTCACTTTCCTGCCATCTTGTTGGACTCATCAAACAAAAAATTACATTCACTTGTGGTGGCTGATGTTAAGTACACATATTGTGATCATTTCATAATATGTACATATAATAATAACTATGTTGTACACCCAAAATTAATATGTGATATGTCAATTATATCTCAATTAAAAATAAGTAATAATACTAGTTCTAATTAAAAAAAAATCCTTTTGACCCTAGACCTCCTTGCAACTGGGTTTCAGGTGTAAATTATAATCTACTGATGAGAAGCACTTGCAGAAACACAATTAGATGAAATAAAGACAAAGCACAGTTGTCTATTGTGATGCAAATCATGGTGACAGCAGTGGGAACCAGGTTCTATGCTGGCAGCTCTCTCAGCAGCTTCCTGATCATGGCTTAAGTGCCTGAAGTCAGGGCTCTGAAGTTCTGAAGTTATATTTGTAGGAGTAACTTGTCAATTTAGCAAGGGATTTCCTGGTTCTACAACTTGCAGAGTTTAGTGAGTCTGTTCTGTGATGTGACCCTCGATTCTACTTGTTAGTCCTCCCAGTGATTCTGTATGTCATTTATACCAATTATCTATTGCACTAATAGTGCAGTTTCACAGACATTTCCATTTCACATAGCAGCCATTTATTATTACTTCCACATACTTACAACTGAATTATACAGAAATAAAAACAAGTCACTGGAGGATGACCAGATAACCACTGCATGCACAAAGAGGGTCTACTTGGAAGAGAGGGTAGGAAAAACTACCCTCCAAACACAGTTTGGATATTTGTGATAAAAAAGCTGCATAACCTAAACTTTGCATTAACTTGTTAGTTCTTCTGGTCTAGGTTGAGCTTGAGTGATCATTGAGGAAAAACAACAACAAAGGAAAAAATTCCCCAAGTATTTATTAAGAGTCTATATATAGGTAGTTATATATAGAAAAAAATAGGTATATATATATATATATATATATATATACATATATACATATATATATGTATATATATATATGAAAAAATGTATATATATCAATTTCTGCCCTTGTGTTCTTATATATATTAGTGAATATGCCATATTTTGGTTTGAGAATGATGATGTGCTTTAAATTTTTCAAATTTTTTTTTCATTTTTTCTTTTTATAATTTATTTATTTATACAAGAACTGGGGTACAAGTCAGAGGTGCGGGAGGGTGAGAGAATTCACCAGAGACAGAGTGGGGTGCAGAATAAGCAGATAGACCAAAGACACTGCTGAGGGGAGCAGTGGGTGAGGCAGGAGAGGTCTGCAGTGTCATGTGGGTTGTTCCCTGGCCAGCCAGGAATAGAAACCGCGCTGCAGAGTCTTTGGACAGCTTCATAGCGCAGCGCTCAATCTGCTGTGCCACCAGGGAGGCCCTAAACTTTTCAAATATTTTGAGTAGTTGAATTATTTTATGTAGTAAAAAATTAAGGGTTCTTTTTGGTTCACAAAATATTTCAATGATAGATTGAATCTCTAAGTTGTTTAGAACGTAAGAACATACATGTTTATAATCTCTGAAGGGACGTGGAAGAGAATGTGAGTGGTGTTAGGACATTCATCCCCTTTCTTACCACCAATATCATTTATACCTCCATAAAGCATTTCTATTTGAACTATTCAGAGGACAGAAACATAGACTTTTAGAACTGAGAACTTCACTTTGTGCAGACGAAATCCATTTTCCAGTGTGAAGTGTCTTCCCTTGGTTCCCTCACCAAATTTTCAGGTAGATAATTGGCTTAAAATAGCCCTCACACTTGGCCAAGGGGAGTTCAATGAGCTGTGGGACTCTTCTGCTCACATTCAATCTGAAGAGCTTGAAATGCGCTTGGCACATGGTAAACACTTAATACATACTCTGTTGAATGGGTGGATGAATCTTTTCTTTCCCCCTCTGAGTCCACTATGAATAATTATCCTTAATTGACCGAAATGAACTGAAGACTTTTCTTATCTGCTGGTATGCAGTTTAGAGGTACAAGTAAATAAACCCGTGCTTCAATTAAAAAAGAAACCTTTCTAAATGACTTAGAGAAATACATATAGCTGAAATAATCTTTGATTAATCATATTTCTGTCAGGATATTAAATCTATTCTACTTGTGACTTGTCAGAATAGAGTAACAAAGGTGTAGAACCACTGTCATGAGGATATGACATTTTCCTGAAACGATAGATTCTCCCAGTTTAAAACTATTCAAACTTAAATCTAAATTGTACATTTGCATTTGTTGTATTTACATGTTTGAAAGTTTTCAATCCGGCAGAGTTCATCGCAATATTATACTTCACTGCTCTTTTAAGAACTAATACTCTACTGTTTTGGGGATCTAAATTGAATCAACTTGCATATCTAAATAAAATCTCTGCATATTTTGCCATAGAAATCCCATAAGGCATTTTATTTCCTATGTTTGTAAGACAGTTGTAAAATAAAAAAAAAAATTAAAGATTTCTTCTGGGTGCATTTTTATTCAATGGAATACCTTCTTAAAATTTACTTCACATTATCGAATTGAATAATAGGATTAAAATCCAACTATTCTCTGAAAGTAACAACAGGGGGGATCACAGTCACCCTCTCTCACCACTTGTACCCTCTTTGGAAATTTACAAAATCTCCAAATATCCAATAACATTGTCCAAAAGAAATTAATGACCAAAAACAAACACCCCCAAACCAATAAAACCATCAAAACCAGGGAGAAGTAGGACCAACTGTATGTCCAAAAGTAATTGCATGCACGTAAACAAAGAGTAAATACAAATTACCTTACACTGCATTCTTAACTCTGCTCCAGGCCACATGAAAGGCTTTGTCTTTATCAGAAGAATAATGGGTAGTTGAAGGCTACCATGTGACAAAACCAAATAAATAGGGATAGCAGCATTATGTGATCTCTTCTTCATCTTTGTTCCTCTTAAGGTAATCTGATGTTGTTTGTGCAATAAGAATAAAGTGGATGAGACAGTTTTGTCCACTATTGTCCATTTACTATCTAGCACGGGGTTTGATATTCAAAAGTAAGTGGGTCAATAAATATTTGTTGGTTGAATGATTTAAAAAAATGTTTAAAAACCACTGTAAACTTATAAGAGAATAAATTAATCTGATTTGTGTGTAACATCTTCATTAAGAGGTTCTAACTGTGGGTCACTGTGGCCAAACAGTGTCCTGGAACCCCAGAAACGTGGTCTTCTGGAGAGTCTTAGTGTAGGCACAGTTTGAGCATGGAGAGCATATGTTGTTTTAGAATTTCAGTAGATTAGTTCTGAAAATGGATATTTTTTTGGAAATCACATCTAGATGGAAATTCTAATACTTCTTTAGATGAGGTGAGTCAAGTTTTATTGTTTTCACACAAGTGCAGAAGTGTGCATTTTAAGTGATAATGATACTGCTATAATTATAAGAAATGTGAATAGACAGGCAGGTCATTTTTCTGATTTTTAGTGAAGTGGGTGTTGCTCTAATGGAGGTATTTGTCACAGACTTAAGGCTTTTGGATAACAGCTATGTGAGCTACAGTCAACCAGAGGCAGCTGACAGCTGCTTTAGATTAGTTGGGAACGGTTCCTCTTTAAACCTCTAGACAGTCAACAGAAAGCTATTTCAGGCTTCAGATATATTCATTTATTTTAGAACTCCTTTAGAACAATGAACAATGTTTTCAGCTTGTTGGCACAGACTTTTTATAATTTTTCTTAAATTACTCAAATCAAATCAGGGCTGAGTTGGTTGCCTGCACAATTTTGGAAGACTATGGCAAGAATAGCATTCTGTTGTTGTAGTTTTAGGGGATATTGCTACCAGGGGATTATTGCTTGTCAGAGCTAACTTCTGTGATGGCTTCCTGTGAGACTGAGTTGGTTTTAGTTTTGGCAGTAGGATTGGTTTTTTAGAGTGGCAAAAAGAGAAGGAATATTTCAGAGTGGAAAAGGTAGGTCAACACCAGCATTTGGTGGCGTGACCAAGGTGGTGCTTTGGAAGTGGTTTTGCCATTGTCTTTCAGTCCTTAAAAATGGCAGCTTTAAAAATTCTGCTGAAGCCCTCCCTAGTGGCTCAAGGGGTTAAGTCTCAGCACTATGAAGCTATCAGCAGCCACTGCAGCACCAGTTCGATCCCTGGCCAGGGAGCTAACACAAATGGCGCAGTGTATTCCAGTCAATCTGCCTATTCTGTTCTCCACTCTGTCTCTGGTGAATCCCGTAACCTGCCCCCCCCCCGCAACCCCTGCCCCTCCCCTGCACCTCTGGCATGCAACCCAGCTCTTGTATGCATAAAAAAATAAAAAATACATAAAAATGCTGTTGATGGCCTCCACATGCATTCTATGAATAGCAGATGCTCCCATGACCACACATCTCCTTGCTCAACACTTCCGTACACTGTCTGACTTATTGCCCACACCTACATTTTTTTTTTTTTTTATTCCTATGGGCTTTCTTTGGCCACCAAATTTCATTTAGCTGCCCCAGAATAGAACAGAAAAGTAGGTAATTGGGAGAATTAACACTTCCTGGGGAGTGGTCCTCAACCAATAATCAGAGTTGGAGTGTAACTACCTTCATTCACTCTTGGATGAGATCCCTCTCCACATATCTCTACACCAGCTCTCAGGATTCCCATGTGGAACACAGTGGTCACTGGCTTGGAAATGCACCATTTGTTGTTTTCATTCATTGCCTTGTTTCACCTTCCTACTCCCACAGTGGTATTTTCCTTACCTCTCCAATAAATAAATTCCTGTCTCAAGGTCCATTCCTGAGAAAATCCAAACTAAAACATTATACATATCAAATAATGTTAATGGAAAACTTTTTGTAGCATGGACATTCAGGAGAAGTCCAGATACACCATAGACTTTTTCTTGATGCTGTCAGTGTTTTCAGCTCTTTGTGCCTTCAGGATAGTGGCAGTAACAGTAACAAAATGAAAACGGTTTTCTTTTTTTTCATTTTTTAAAATTTTTTTTTAGGTTTATTTATTTATTTTATACAAGAACCGAGGTAGAGGCCAGATGCGCGGGAGGGTGAGAGGATTCACCAGAGACAGAGAGGGGAACAGAACAGGCAGACTGATGAAATACACTGCTGAGGGGAGCAGCAGACACAACAGGAGAGGTCTGCTGTGCCATGTGGGACCCTCACTGGCCGCCGGGATCGAATGGGCACTGCAGAGGCTGCAGACAGCTTCACAGTGCTCAACCATCTGTGCCACCAGGGGAGGCCCAAAAATGTTTTTTTAAAAATCCAACTTGATGATTTAGTCAATATTTACTCTCTTTGCATACAGTTTTTTCAATAATCAAGAAGTTCCAATGACATGACCTTGTAGTAGTGGCTTCATTTTTTCCCTACAGAGTATAAATAATATTCTCTATAAAATAGAAACCAAATTCATATTAACTTTCAGCTAATTTTACTCCTAATAGTTAAACTTGGTCATGATGAAACTTACTTGCTACTTTTATATACATTTACTGTTCACTTGGAGCATCTTGGATTTAGTTTTCATCATGTAGGCACTTCATTATCTAGAGAAGCAAAACAAAACAAGACAAATGAATATCTTCCTTCTAGAGATTTTTCTTCTGGTCTATTAATAAGGGAGTAAGGTGAACTTCTCCTTTGGATTTGTATATGGATAAATGGCTTCTAGGTTTCTTCTTATTTTATTTTATTTCATTTATTTATTTATCTATCTATCTATTTATTTTTTTAAAGATTTGTCTGTTTATTTATACAAGCACAGGGTACAGTCAGAAGTGCAGGAGGGTGAGAGAATTCACCAGGGCCAGAGCAGAGAGCAGAGCAGGCAGAGGACTGAAGTACACTGCTGAGGGGAGCAGCGGGTGGCAGGAGAGGTCTGCGCGCCATGAGGGACCCTCCTCAGGTGGCCGGGGAGCAGCCGGGGATCGAACGGCGCTGCAGAGACTGCGGGCAGCTTCGCAACCCAGCGCTCAACCGCTGCACCACCTGGGAGGCCCTTTTTAAAATAAAGATTTATTTATTTATGCATACAAGAACTGGGGTACAGGCCAGAGGTGTGGGGGTGAGGTGAGAGGATTCACCAGAGACAGAGTAGGGAACAGAACAGGCAGATCTACTGAAATACACTGCTGAGGGGAACAGTGGGTAAGACAGGAGAGGTCTGCTGCACCACGTGGGTAGCTCCTTGGAAGGTTGGGGATCAAATTTGTGCTGCAGAGGCTGCAGATAGCTTCACAGTGCTGTGCTTAACCCCCTGTGCCACCAGGGACACCCCTTCTAGGTTTTTTCTCGTGTTAAGATTCTGTAAATAATTTAGTAGGGGAAACACTTGCTTATCCAGTGGACTGAGCAAGACCACTGGAAGAGAAGACCCTTCCTTTGCTATTATGTGCACATCCCATCTTGCTTATGTTATCTAAGTGGTCATAAAAAGCATTTCCATATGATAAGTGCATCTAGAAAATTCCACTAAAACCTTAACGTCATTGCCACTGCAGAGTTTAACTGTTCACGTTCCAAGATATATGTTGAAAATTCACAGCTAGCAGGATTATTATTGTACCTTAATTTAGGAATACTTTTAACTGAATGTGCAAGACCACATGACTTTCTAATTTATTTGTCTTTCTTGAGGCATTTGTGAGCTCAAATTAAGTGTAGCTAGTTTGGTCACTGCTGAAGGCAGGACAGTGTCTGAAGTGAATGCTAAAGGAATATGAAATGTGAATTATTTTCATTATTATCTATTCTATGATGTCTTATCACACATTGATGTCTGGATTAATGTAAAAGAGAGCCATTCTCATAAAGATAAGGAAATTATTGGAGCTGAGATTGTTAAATATTCATGAGAACTGGTATTAAACTTCTTATATCAAGTAAAATTGTACAAACGTAGGGGGAATACAGATACAGAAGGAGAAAGACAACTAGAAGTTGAAAAGTATGGAATATATTTTATGTTTTAGGCTGTGCTGAATACTTCCACATTATATTTTCATTTGATCTTTGTGAAATTTTTGCAAGGGAGTATTATTTCCAGGTATACTGCTGAGGTTGAAGAAAGATAGGATTATCTTGTTGGAGGGTCATATGGTTCATAAATGAAAAAGATGGTGTCATATTCCAGTCTGACTCTGAAGCCCTTGATTATAATAAAGGGAAGGAGGGGAGGGGAGGGTGAGAGGGAGGGAAGAAGAAAATGGGGAGGGAAGGAGAGAGATACAGTGAGTGGTGGGGAAGAAAGGAAGGACAGATAGATGATACATAGGATGCAAGATAATGATAGTAAATAGGGAGGACACAGAAGACAGATGTAACTCCAGCAGGTGCTCACGTGGGCTCTGTGCCAAGGTGGGGACTGGAGCAACATGTGCAGATATGATTGAGGACACTGGTTCTTTTTTCCTAAAATTATTCTAGTGGAACCTAAACAAGAGAATATTGTTTAGAATCCACTACTGGGGGGAAAGGGGACAGAAAATAATTAGGATTTTATTGAATTAGTAGGCCATAGGAAAGAACAACTTTCATTTGCTGTGAATATTTTAACTATTGGTAAATATATTGGGTGATTTACTTGGCAACATTCATTTTCCATGGTTGCCATATAATCAAATTCTGAAGATAATTATTAAAAGAATTATTCTTCCTTTAAAAAAGGCAAAATGATTCTTAGACCCAAGATTTGGGTCTCTGTGGGGGCAGATGGGGGACCACGTACTGCGTGTGCCTGGGTGAGGCATTGGGAAGCTGGATCCCTGCTGATTTTATCTCCATGGATGCACACCGGAGTCTGTGGAGGCCTCAGTGGTTAATGTGAAATTTGTAAATGCACTTGCATTTATGAACAGGACCTCAGGATGCATTATTAATGCTCTACTGAGAAGGATAACAAAAGGTTTTTGTGGTTTGTGCAGTAAATGGTATTTTCACTTACAAGTGGGATATAGTAAATACAAATTGATGATACAGGAACTAGAAATCTTAAAACCACAGCAAGGCAGGCTGACAACAGAGGTCAGTGCTAATGTGCTGTTAATTCAGTGGTAAACATTTCACTTTAAAACATTTCCATGAAAAGTAGATGGTAATTAGCAAATTCTTATGTCACTTCAGAAAGCTTTGTACACATAAAGATCATGAAATTCCCATGGTTAGAAAAGTTCACTAACTCTTCAGATATAATTTGGCTTATGGATTTATGTAATAGTTGCTATTTTGAGAAGGCAGATTTTTTATTTTTTACATAATGAAGTTTAAAATGAGAGTTGAACTTTTTTGAAAAAAATATTTCCAAATATAGAAAGATACTGGTCTTTATGGAGACAATGTTTTGTTATCCATTATTGTTCTGAGAGAACTCGGTGTTTATGAAAAGTTAAGGGCTTTCTGCAACTAAAGAATAAGCATGCTAACAATGAAGAAGCATGGACTGGTAAGTCTCTGATTATAAATGCCTGATTTATGAGCCACCAGACAGCATGGAAAGATTTCTCTGGCCGCTGCCCTGCCACTGCTGAAGCCACAGCAGTAGGCACCATGACCCTGGTCACAACGATTTTAGTGGCAGTTTAGACAAAATGGGCTTCTATGGGTGGGCCAGGTGGTCTACCTGGTTACTGGGTTATGTGGTTACCTGGGATAGAATCTCATGGCAAACAATCAAGTCAGAAAAGATGCTAGACTTGTCTTTAGGTCTGGAGCTGCCCTTAATGCAATGTATTCCTGTCAATCCAGTCAGCTGTACTTAGGCTGACATTGAAAATGCCGTATCAGAATATTTCCTCACAAAGTCATTAAAAAAAGATTCAAGGTCATTATACAGAAATCCAAGCAGCCAGACCCATGTGGTTATTCCAAAAAAAAAAAAAAAAAGGGAAATAAAAAATCTACTGAGTCTGGTGTATCCTAGAACTTCAGTTTTTTTTAAAAGATTTATTTATTTATGCATACAGGAACTGAGGTGTAGGCCAGAGGTTGGGGGAAGTGAGAGATTCACCAGAGAGAGTGGGGAGCAGAAAAGGCAGATCTGCTGACATACACTGCTGGGGAGAGCAGCAGGCAAGACAGGAGAGGTCTGCTGCGCCTTGTGGGTCGGCTCCCTGACTGGCTGGGATGAACTCATGCTGCAGTGGCTGGCAATAGCTTGATAGTACTGAGATTTTAACCCTGGGCCACCAGGGAAGCCCCTAGAATTTCAGTTTTTGTCTAAAAATTACAACATTATGAATGTCAAATTTATAAGTTATTTTCCTCCTCATACTTACCATAGTCTTCTATGCTAAGCTTTTTGTGGGAAAAAGGAAAAAAGAGAGAGAGAAGAAAGAGGAGGGGGGAGGCAGGGGTAAGAAAGGAAAGAAGAGGGAAGGGGGTTGAAGAGAGGGGGAGAGAGAGAGAGAGGAAGAAAGAGAGAGAGAGAGAGAAAAACGAAAGAATGGATGCACATCCAAAAAGAAAATTCCATCTTCATGGCACTCAGCAATAAAAAACCAGTTTAGAACTGAGGAAAAGACCGCATGTGTATGAAAGGGAAGGAGGTTGGCTGATGGTGTGTTGATTTCAAGTACAATGTGGTATATTTTAAAGTATAGTTCTACTTTCAGAGAAAACAAAAAGCTCTAGAGATGTTAGTTTGTTTTTTTATGACTTATTTTATTAGGCATTGCTTTTATTTCTTTAAAAGCAGAAGATTTTCTAAATGATCAAAGAAAGAATTGGGCAATATCTTTGGAGAAATTTCTTCACAAGTAGTGTAAAACACATTTTGCAAACAGATTAAACAAATGCAGGGCCAGCTGGCTCCAGAGATGGTCTTCCTGATTTGTTCCAAGTCTTTCCAGAATACTCACCTCTCTCTCTGTTTGGGGGCTTTCTTCATAAGCGCTTTCCAATGTAAATATTTATGATTCTTTTCACAGGCAATGGAAAGTGGAAGAAGCCTTGATAATTATGATTTTCCATGTTTAGAAATTGTGGAGGGAATTGGATACAGTGGCTGCATTACTGATCTCTGAGGATAAGTGGCTAAACTATTTAGAAGTGAAAAATATGTGCTTTAATGGTAGGTTATGGTTTTGCATTTTTCAATTTGTTATAAAATTTATTGCACTACAGAATGATTACATGATGTTTTCAGATTAGGCCCAGATGTATATCCAGAACGTAAAATTACAGAGCTAGAAATATGTAACATATGGCTTGGCTATCTTATGAAACCTTTGGGTTTAAAGAACTGTTATGGCCTAGATCTCATAGGAAAAGGTCATTTTTAAGACTTTTGTTCTTTTTCATTATACTTATATAATTCATGATATTTCACGATATTATATCATCATGTTTGGCGCAAAAATATTCAGTGACATTAAGTTTTTGCCCTATGAAGTGTTAACTCTGTCCCACCCAAGTGCCAGAAAATCTGGTAAAGCATCTTCATGGTGGAAAGAGAAACACATCCCCACTGTCTTCATGGGTCGGGTGTCCAGGCCCTCTAGGAGGGCTGTGGAGTCCTGGATTATTTCCCTTCTTGGGGTTTGTAGTCTGCATTTTTAGTACAAGTTTAAGCACATAGTTGCCATGGACAGTGTTTCTCCACAAATTGTGTGTTGAAGCCCCAACCCCCAAAGTGACAGTGTTTAGAGAAGAGGTCATTGGGAGGTAGTTAACTTTAAGTGAGGTTGGAGGGTCAGGTCCTTCTCCTGAGAGAAGATACCAGAGAACACCCTGCTTTTGTCCTCAGGAGCACTCAGAGAAGAGGCCACTTGAACACATAGCAAGAAGATGGACAGCCACAAGTTAGTAAAAGGGACTTTATCAGAACCTGACCACTCTGGCTTCTTTGTGACAACTTCAGGCCTTCAGAACAATGAGAAAATACAATTCTGTTGTTCAAACTCCTCAGTTTATGAGTCTGAGCAGACTGATATGATGAGAGGATTTTTTTTTTAATATTTTATTTTGTATAATTCTTACATCATTTTTCAATTTGCAAATGTAAACATTTTCATTTTGGTTATATTCCCCATACAATTGCACCCCCCCCCTTATTTTGACCCTAATCCTTCCTCTCCGCCCCCCCTTCCCCGTAGTGTGTCTCTGGTTTATAGTTGCCTGTTGATTTTGATTTTTTCTTTATTATAGTTAGAATGAAGCTTGACTACTACCTCACACCATGCACAAAAACAACTCAAAATGGATTAAAGAACTAAACATAAAACCTGAAAACATAAAATATATGGCAGGAAATATAGGCAAAACACTACATGGCATGCAACTCAAAGATGTCTTTACAGACACATCACCCAAAGCAGTGATTGTGAAGGCAAAGATCAACAGCTGGGACTACATCAAATTAAAGAGCTTCTGCACAGCAAAAGAGACAGTAACCAAAACAAAGAGAAACCCCACCGACTGGGAGAAAATTTTTGCACACAACACTAATGATAGAGGACTGATCGCAAAAATCTACAAAGAGTTGATGAGACTCAACAAAAGTAAAGAAAATAACCCAGTCAAGAAATAGGCAGAAGAGCTAAAAAGAAACTTCTCCAAAGAGGAAATGCAAATGGCCAGCTGGCCAACATCACTTGTAATCAGGGAAATGCAAATCAAAACTACAATGAGATTCCATCTTATACCAGTGAGAATGGCACATATTAAAAAACTAGCAACAAAGGTTGGCGAGGATATGGAGAAAAAGGAACTCTCCTACACTGCTGTTGGGAGTGCAAACTGGTCTAATCACTATGGAGATCTGTGTGGAGATTCCTCAACCTACTAAAGTTAGAGCTTCCACATGATCCACCAATTCCACTCCTAGGTGGGTGGAATTCCACCCAACTGACACAAAAATTAATTCAAAAGGGCACCTGCACCCCTTTGTTTATAGCAGCACTATTTACAATAACTAAGCTTTGGAAACAACCCAAATGCCCAACAATATATGACTGGATCAAGAAGATCTGTTATATATACACAATAGAATATTATTCAGCAATCAAAAAAGATAAACTCATACAATTTTCAGCAACATGGATGGAGCTGGAAGGGATCATGCTCAGCGAAATAAGCCAGAAAGAAAAAGAAAAATACTGGATGGTCTCACTCATAGCAGGAATCTAGAAAACCTAAATAAGGGACCAGGAAAAAGACTAACAAGAGGATTTTTAATTAAAGAAAGACGACTCTCTTCTTACCCTGTGAGCAGGCTGAATAATGGCCACCCAAAAATCAGGTATAAACTCCCAGAGTCAATAAATATTACCCAAAAAGGAAAAAGTTTCAAGTTCTACATCTTAACATAGGGATATTAGCCTGGATTATTTGGAAAGGATCTAAATCTCATCCAAAATGTCCTTGTAAAAGAGAGCGATGGAGACCCCGTGCAGGCCAAGGAGGCAGGGGTGTGGCTGCAGCATGTCAGGGGATATGGCCCCTCTGCTGATGGAAGCTGGGAGAGGAAAGCCATGAAATCTCTCCTGGAGCCTCTCAGGGGAGCATTGCATACATTTTATTTTGGCCTCCGGTACTGAGAGAATGAGTTTCTCCTGTTTTTAGCATCTATATAGTGGTAATTTTTTTCACCGAATCCCTTCCAACAGTGTTTTTTTCTGAATACAGTGTTTATTAACAAGAGTTGCAAGGCCCTGATCTTGATGTTTGGGTTTCGGGTTGCTCTTTGCTATCCACATTTCAGCAGTACCAGTGGCCCAGACAGTAGAGGAGTAGGATTCAGATATTAAGCCTGACTGTCCTATGGAATTGGAGCAAGGCTGAGAGAAGGTCTTCTAACCTCTGGGATATTGCTGTCAAGACCAACCTCCTATCAGTCTTGAGGGCAAACTCTGATGGTATTTGGGAGATAGCCTTGCACTCTTTCTAAAGGCTAGTCCATTAGCTGTGTTGGGAGCATAAGGCAGAAAAGAAATAAAATGACATTCAGAAAATTGCACTACTGAACAATCAACCTTAAATCTTTAAAAAGGATATATAAATTTTCTTCTTAGTATTTCTATTCTGTCTTATTTTTATGACAAAGAAAAGTTGGATGATATTTCTGGAGGATGATCTCTTTTATATGATGCCATAGAGAAAAAATGGGAGCAATAACACCATGATCCTTTTTCTACTAATTCTTCTAATGCTTGGCTTAGAAAAAACCCATTTACTTGCTGGAAAGGCCTACTGTTCTCAAGGGAGCAAGAGAAGGGGTGCTTGAACTCTTTTAATAAAAAGGATGGACTGTCTCTAAAACCAGGCCATAATTAATGGTTTGAAAGCTTAATTTTTCATCCCTGTAGGGGATTTGGCTGAAGATCAGCCTAATAACGGATAGCACATGCAGAAACTCTCTTGCTACCTCTACCTTCCCTTCTGGATTATCTTTTTAAGACTTTTTATTTCTACATCTAGTGCTTTCTTGAGTTTCTAAACTTGTTGTTTGTATTTAACCCCCTCGCCCCCCACCCCCGCCCCGGAAAAAAATAGTGTTGCCTTGTTTCCTGTCAGTTTCTTCTGGTGAATGTTATGGATAGCTGGGCCAATTGCCCAGTTCATTTCTTTTCACTTTTTTCCCCCTAAAATGATCAAATGCAAAGCATAAATGCTAACAAATCTCATCTGTGTCATCTTTCTAAAATCTCTGGTAATCTAAAAGGTAATCTTAAATGCTCTGAAGAAAAAAAAAAAACATAAAGAAAAGCTCTGCAAATCTTTGCCTTCCTGTTTATGATTGAAAAACTCAGAACAAATAAATAGTTTTCAGAGTAAATTCTTGAGAAGTTATGCCAGTAAGGCCAAGAGATTGTATAAAAAAAATACTGCACACAAGGGATTCAACTATGCACTAGAGAGACTATTTGTTGAATTATTTCCTTTCCTCCATCTTTGACCTTTCTGGAGGTTACCCACAATCTGGTTAAATAATCACTTGCATTTTTATTCATTTAGCATTTGAAACATTCATACCTTTGTAATGAGAGTGAGCACCTCCCACACATGTGGACATGGAGTGTCCAGGGAACGAAAGCACCAATGGGTCCTGGGCACCCTTTCCTTAGATGCAGGTCTGGTTTTGGCCAAATCTAGGATGTGTGGATGTACATGGAGCTGTGCTGGCAGCAAACTCCATTGGGGAGATTTGAGTCTTCTTAGAATTTCTCTATATTTGGAGCTTGGTCATTCCAGGATGAGCCATACAAGGTACTGAAAGCGCTATCCATTTGGGAAAAACTGTCTCAATTCAGAAATGTCAACAATACCCTTTTTCTTCCATAGATAAATCTACCTTAATTTATCATGGCCCTAACTTTTTATTATTTGAAACAAGAAGAGAAATATAAAAAAAATTTCATTATAACAATTTTACTGACTCAGCCACAAACTTTTGTTGCCTTACCTATGATAAACATACAAGCAATTCGGAGACTCACAATATACTTAAAAACTAAAATATGTCAGGTCTTTGCATTTCCCACATTTAGAGCATTTCACTTGAAAAGTTCAATACATTATTCAGGTAATACATCACTTAAAGTTACAACATGATTGGACTCAGTGCTGGAGAAATTTAGAGATGATTAAGGTTCAAATATTATACTTTCCTTACACTGGTGACTTGTTCACCCAGTGTGCAAATGACTCTAAGTGGTTGAAATAGCAGATGAATTAGCTATTGGCTAATGATGTGGTTATCAGATTGTTGAATTTACCATACCAGAGATGGTTGTAATGCATGTCCCTGGGCTAACATTGTCCACATGAGTCATGGTTGCAATGCCACGTTCTAGGTTAACCTTTACAACACCGGGGACAGTCATGATGCGGTGCTCCATGCTTTCTGAGTGGAAGCTCTCTGATTAAGAACTAAATGCCAACTTTAATTTGTCGGGGACATTGAGGGAGTTTAATGCATAGAAATTCCATTGTCTTTATCTAAAAATTAGGGGGATTAGAAAAGTTTGATGTTAATCTAGTATCCTTAAGAAATTTCTACTAGATATAGGTGACTAAAACACGTAAAACTTATCTGGGGGAAAGGAGAAAATGAAAGATATCTCTGTAATATGTGCTACATAATACAATGCAGTTATACACAGAAGCAATAGAAATGGAGCTCATTGGTACTAGACTCATCCTAAGGAGACCAGGAAAGATGAAGCCTAACTTGAGTCTTAAAGTATGAATATGATATCCACAAATGCAGTTGAAAAGGACAATTCAAAAAGAGAACAGCACAAGCAAGGCAGAGAGGCATAAAAATGTATATAGGCATTACAGTTTGGAATTCTAGGAGCAAAACACAATATAGAAACTGGTAAGAAAGCAAACTGAGAGATATGGGTCCAATCATAGGGGACATATGTGCCATACTGAGAATATTGGGACTTGTCTGATGTATATTAGAAAGGTGCTTCTAGAATGTGACCAGCAGTGGTTCAGGAAAGAAAAGGTAAAGAATTGAACAAAGGAAGTCTGGCAAAGTAGGGTAGAGGATGGATTTAAATTTCCATTTTTTTAAATGAAAAAATGTTTTTGGATACACATAAAGCTATGTGTAACTAATGTAAACAGCTTGATTTTGGAGATAATGACACGTTGTAAAACCAGCCCCAGTCTATGTCATAAACCTGTCCATCATATACACAAGTTTTCTCTCACCCTCTTATTTGTGCATGTATAATTTATTTATTCATTGTTTCATTCATTTATGCTAAGAATACTTAATTTAAGATCAAGCTCTTAGCAAAATTTTAAATATATAATATAGTATTGTTAACCATGTTGTAAATCTCTAAGGTTTGTGCAACCTATACAGGTGCATATTTGTAGTTGACTAATACCTTCCTGTTTTCCTTTCACCAACCCTGACCACCGCCACTCTGCTTCTTATGAGTTTGGTTATTTTATTCAACATATTAGTGGTATCATGTAGAGTTTGTCCTTCTGTGTCTGACTTAATTCATTCTGCATAATGTCCTCCAGGCTCATCTTATTTTTGCAAATAACAGGCTGTCTTTTTTTAAGGTGAAATAATATTTCATTATCTGTATATATGTATAAAGATATATGTATAAAGATAAAATTTTAAAAAGCAACATATGAAAAAAACTATGTCTAATTCATCAAAAAAAATCCAGGTAAGGGTTTGAAAATATTTTCCCATTTTATAGGTTATTGCTTCATTTTATTGATTGTTTTCTACGCTGCCTGTATCAAGAAATCATCTTTAAGGTTGAAGTTTCCCCCCTATAATTTCTTCTAGAAATTAAATTCTTACACTTACTAGGAGTTCAGGTTTAGGTCTTATTTTGAAATGATTTTTTTTATTGAATAAGATAAAGATCCAATATCATTTTTATTTTTAGCATATACAGTTTTCCCAACATCATTTATTGAAGAACTTCTTTTCCTATTGCATGTTATTGGCCCCCTTATTTGAAAGTCAGTTGATGTATGAGTTTATTTTTGAGATCACCTCCATTGGTAAGTATGCCCTTTTTATGCCAGTACCTATTGTTTTGATTACTTTAGCTTTGTATTATATTTTGAAATCATAAAATGTGATGCCTCCAGAGTTGTTCTCCTTGCTTAAAATTTATTTGGGTCTTCATTTTTTTAAACTTTCCATGCAAATTTTAGGATTATTTTTTCTATTTCCCTAATAAATGTCATTGGGTTTTGGACAGAGATTGCATTGTGTATATAAATTGTTTAGGGGAGTATGTGCATTTTAACAATATTAATTCTTCCAGTCCATGAACACAGGATATCTTTCCATTTATTTATATCTAATTTATTTTGTCATCATTGTTTTATAGTTTTTATTATACAAATCTTTTACCTCTTTGTTTAAAGTATTTTTTCCTTCTTAATGTTATTGTAAATCATCTATTGAGATGACCATGCTTGTTTTTTCCTTCATTCCATTAATGTGGTGTATCACATTGAGTGATTTGTTTATATCAAATTACACAGGCATCCCAGGGATAAGTTCCACTTAGTCATGTTGTATGATCCTTTTAAAATGCTGTCGAATTCAGTTTGCTAATAAATTGTTGAGGATATTTGCATCTATTTTTATGAGTTTCCATTACTTGTATCTTTATCTGGCTCTGACAGCAGGGTAATGCTGTACTCACAGAAAGAGGTTGGAATGGCAGCCCTGGTGGTGCAGGGATTAAAAAGAACTAGACCTAGGACCTGAAACCATAAAATATATAGAAGGAAATATAGGCAAAACACTAAATGACATGCACCTCAGTAACATGTTTAAAGACTTATCACCCAAAGCAGTGATAGTGAAGGAAAAGATAAACAGCTGGGACTACATCAAATTAAAGAGATTCTGTATAGAAAAAGAGACAGTAACCAGGGACACTCCACTGATTGGGAGAAAATTTTTGCACACAACACTAATGATAAAGGACTGATCACAAAAATCTACAAAGAGCTGATGAAATTCCTCTTTATTTTTAGGGGGAGAGGTTAAGGAAAATTGAAATTAATTCTTCTTTAACTGGTAGAATTCATTCATGGAGCTATATGGTCTTTTCTTTTTTTTTAATTTATTAAATAAATTTTATTTTTATATTCCCCATACAATTGCAACACCCTTATTTTGACCCCAAACCCTCCCCTCCCCGCACCCCACCCCCCATAGAGTGTCTCTGGTTCATAGTTGTTGATTTTGATTTTCACTTTCTTATAGTTATTCATTTTCTTTGTTTTCTTTTGCTTAAATGATCTGGCTTCTTGTAGATCTTCAATATCATTACCTTGTCATACCTATGTTGTGCAATATGTTCTTCCATTCAGTAATGTCTCTTTGTTTTGGTTACTGTCTCTTTCACTTGAACTTTTTTTTTTAATAATAAATTTTATTTTTATATTCCCCCATACAATTGCAAACGCCCCATTCTGACCCTAATCCCTCCACTCCCGCCCCCCACCCCCCAAAAAGTGTCTCTGGTTCATAGTTTTTTGTTGATTTTGATTTTCACTTTCTTATATTCATTTTCCTGGTCCCTTATTTAAGTTCTCTAGATTCCTGCTATGAGTGAGACCATCCGGTATTTTTCTTTTTCTTCTTGGCTTATTTTGCTGAGCATGATCCCTTCCAACGCCATCCATGTTGCTGCAAATTGCATGTGTTTATCTTTTTTGAATGCTGAGTAATATTCCATGGTGTATCTGTACCACATCTTCTTGATCCAGTCATCTATTTTTGGGCATTTGTGCTGTTTCCAAAGCTTAGCTATTGTAAATAGTGCTGCTATAAACATAGGGGTGCAGGTGTTCTTTGGAATTGATGTTTCTGTGTCCTTTGGGTAAATACCTAGGATTGGAATTGCTGGATCATATGGAAGATCTATGTTTAGTAGGTCCAGAAATCTCCACACAGCTCTCCATAGTGGTTGGACCAGTTTGCACTCCCACCAACAGTGCAGAAGAGTTCCTTTTTCTCCACACCCTCGCCAACATTTGTTGTTACTAGTTTTTTTTAATATGTGCCATTCTCACTGGTGTAAGATGGTATCTCATGGCAGTTTTGATTTGCATTTCCCTGATTACAAGTGATGTTGAACATTTTTTCATATGTCTGTTGGCCATTTGCATTTCCTCTTCAGAGAAGTTTCTTTTTAGCTCTTCTGCCCATTTTTTCACTGGATTATTTTCTTTGTTATTGTTGAGTCTCATCAGCTCTTTGCAGATTTTTGTGATCAGTCCTTTATCATTAGTGTTGTGTGCAAAAATGTTCTCCCAGTTGGTAGGGTTTCTCTTTGTTTTTGTTATTGTCTCTTTTGCTGTGCAGAAGCTCTTTAATTTGATGTAGTCCCAGCTGTTTATCTTTGTCTTCACTATCACTGCTTTGGGTGATGTGTCTGTAAAGATGTCTTTGATGTGCAAATCCCATAGTGTTTCGCCTATATTTCCTTGTATGTATTTTATGGTTTCAGGTCTTATGTCTAGTTCTTTAATCCATTTTGAGTTGGTTTTTGTGTATGGTGTGAGGTAGTGGTCAAGCTTCATTATTTTGCATGTAGTGACCCAGTTTTCCCAGCACCATTTATTGAACAAACTTTCTTTGCTCCAATGCATATTCTTTGCTCCTTTGTCAAAGATTAGTTGACCATAAATCTGTGGGTTTATTTCTGGATTTTCTATTCGATTCCATTGGTCTGTATGTCTGTTCTTGTTCCAATAGCATGCAGTTTTGATGATTATGGCTTTGTAGTATAGTTTGAAGTCTGGGAGTGTGATGCCTCCATTTCCTTCATTTTTTTTTCAGTAGAGCTTTGGCTATTCGGGGTTTTGGTGATTCCATATGAATTTCATCAATAATTGTTCTATTTCTTTGAAGAATGACATTGAAATTTTGATTGGAATAGCATTGAATCTGTATATTGCTTTTGGTAGGATGGCCATTTTAATAATGTTTATTCTTCCAATCCATGAGCAGGGGATGTCTTTCCTTTTCTATGTGTCTTCTTCTATTTCTTTTAACAGTGTTTTATAGTTTTTTTTTGTATAGGTCCTTTACCTCTTTTGTTAGATTTATTCCCAAATATTTGATTTTTTTGGTTTGATAATAAAAGGGATTTTTTTTTTATTACTTCTTCTTCAGATTTATTGTTTGTGTATAGGAAGGCTACTGACTTTTGTGTGTTGATTTTGTATCCTGTCACTTTACAAAATTGATGGATGAATTGAATTAGTTTTTCTGTGGAGATTTTGGGGTTCTCTATGTATATTATCATGTCATCTGCAAATAGTGATAGTTTGACTTCTTCTTTTCCTATTTGGATTCCTTGTATGTCTTTCTCTTGTCTTATTGCTCTGGCTAGGACTTCCAGTATTATATTGAAAAGCAGTGGTGAGAGTGGACATCCTTGTCTTGTTCCAGATCTTAATGGAATTGCTTTCAGCTTTTCACCATTGAGAATGATACTGGCTGTTGGCTTGTCATAGATGACCTTTATGATATTGAGGTATGTTCCTTGTATCCCAAGAATTTCAAGGGCTTTTATCATGAATGGGTGTTGCACTTTGTTGAAAGCTTTCTCAGCATCTATTGATATTATCATATGGTTTTTATATTTCTTTTTGTTGATGTGTTGGATAATGTTGATTGATTTTCGGATGTTAAACCATCCTTGTGTCCCTGGAATGAATCCAACTTGGTCATGGTGAATTATCTTATGGATACATTGTTGGATTCTGATAGCTAAAATTTTATTGAGGATTTTTGCATCAGTGTTCATTAGGGAGATTGGCCTGTAGTTTTCCTTTTTTGTGTTGTCCTTATTCGGTTTTGGTATTTGTGTAATATTGCCTTCATAGAACGTGTTTGGTATTGTCCCTTCCTTCTCAATTTTTTGGAAGATTTTGTGAAGGATAGGCACTAATTCGTCTCTGAATGTTTGGTAGAATTCATTTGTAAATCCATCAGGTCCTGGGCTTTTGTTTTTGGGGAGGTTTTTGATTACCATTTCAATTTCGCTGCTTGTAATTGGTCTGTTTAGGTATTCTATTTCTTCTTTATCTAGCTTTGGGTGATTGTAGAGTTGTAGGAATTTGTCCATCTCCTCTAGATTGTTGAACTTTTTTCCATATAACTGTTCATAGTAGTTACTGATTATTCTTTTGATTTCTGCTGTGTCCATTGTGATTTCTCCTCTTTCGTTTATGATCCTGTTTATTTGTGTTTTCTCCCTTTTTTCCTTTGTGAGCCTGGCTAGGGGTTTGTCTATTTTATTGATTTTTTCAAAGAACCAGCTCTTGGTTTCATTGATCTTTTGGATTGTTTTTTTAGTTTCAATTTCATTTATTCCTGCTTTGGTTTTTATTATTTCTTTTCTTCTACTAGTTTTGGGTTTTTTTTGTTGTTCTTTTTCTAGCTCTCTGAGCTTCGAGATTAGGTTGTTTCTTTGAGTTCTTTCTTGTTTTTTGATGTGAGCTTCTATGGCTATATATTTTCCTCTTATTACTGCTTTTGCTGCATCCCATACATTTAGGATATTGGTGTCCTCCTTGTCATTCAATTCAAAGAATTTTTTAATTTCTTCTTTGATCTCCTCGTTAGTCCAGTGGTCTTCCAGTAGTGTGGTTTTTAATCTCCATGAGGTAGTATAGTTCCTTGCCTTCTTTTTATGGTTTATTTCTAGTTTGATGCCTTCGTGGTCAGAAAAGATGGTTGGCATGATTTCAATCTTGGTGTATCTGTTGATGTTTGTCTTGTGCCCCAGTATGTGATCGATCCTGGAGAATGATCCGTGTGTGCTTGAGAAAAATGTGTACTCCGTTTTTTTTGGGTTTAGTGTTCTATAGATGTCTGTTAAGCCCAAACGCTCTAGGTCCTTATTTAGAGCTTTAGTTTCTTTACTTATTTTTTGTCTTGTTGATCTATCCATTGTTGATAGTGGTGTGTTGAAGTCTCCCACTACGTTTGTGTATTCTCTGATGTCTGTTTTCAGAGATGCCAATAGTTGTCTGATATATTTTGGTGCTCCTTCGTTTGGTGAATATATGTTAATGAGTGTTATTTCTTCTTGAAGTATTGTCCCCTTGATCATAATGTAGTGACCATTGGGGTCTCTTTTTATCTTTTTGAGTTTGAAATCTGTTTTATCTGATATAAGTATAGCTGTTCCTGCTTTCTTTTTTGGTCCATTTGCTTGTAGGATTGTTTTCCATCCTTTAACTTTGAGCCTATTTTTACCTTTTGTAGCTAAATGTGTTTCCTGGAGACAGCAAAAGGTTGGGTTTTGTTTCTTAATCCAGGCTGCAACTCTGTGTCTTTTTATTGAAGAGTTTAGTCCATTTACATTTAGAGTTAATATTGATATGTTAGCATCTGTATTTGCCATTGTGTTTGTCTTTCCTTTGATTTTATTTATTTATTCTTTTAATAACTTTTTTTTTTTTGGTCTTCTTTCGTTGTTATTCGTCCCTCTGAGGTTCTGGCTTTAGGATTCCTTGTAGTATTTTTTGGAGTGGGGGTTTAGTCGTAATGAAATTCCGGAGTTTCTCTTTGTCTGGGAAGGTCCATATTCTTTCTTCATAGAGGAAGGAGAGCTTTGTGGGATAGAGTATTCTTGGTTGGCATCTGTTTTCTTGGAGTCTGTTGACTATGTCCCTCCACTCTCTCCTTGCCCGTAGTGTTTCTTCAGAGAAGTCTGATGTCAGCCTGATTGGTTTTCCTTTGAATGTTATCTGTTTTTTTCCCTCTTGTCAGCTTCATTATTTTTTCCTTGTCCTGGATTCTTGGGAGCTTTACTATTATGTGTCTTGCTGTGTTTTTCCTTTCGTCATGGAAGACTGGTGTTCTTCTTGCTTCTTGTATATCAATTTTCAGCTCCTTCTTCGCATTTGGGAAGTTATCTTCAATTATCTCCTGGAATATTTTCTCTGTTCCTATATCTCTTTCCTCTCCTTCTGGAATTCCTATAACTCTTATATTTCCTTTCCTCATGGAGTCAGATAGTTCCCGAAGTCTTTCTTCATTCTTTTTCCTTCGTACTTCTCTTTCCTTTTCTGTTTTGGTTCTTTTTATTTCTGTGTCTTCAAGAGTACTTATTCGTTCTTCCATTTCCTCTATTCTGCTTTCATTGCTTTTCCCAGAGTTCTTTAGTTCCTCCAATAATTCTTTGATCTCTTGCATTTCTTTTACTTCCCTCTTTAGGGACTCAATTTCATTCTTCTGACCATTGTTTTCCCTCTTTAGGGACTCAATTTCCTTCTTCTGATCATTGTTTTCCTTTATGACTTCTGCCACTTTTTTAATCAGGGCAATTTTAAATTCTCTTTCTGGAAGGCTCAGAAGTTCTTCCAAGTTAGTGTTGTTGCAATCTGGGGGCTGGTTTTCTTTTTGTGGTGTGCTTCTTTCCTGAGGTGTTGTTAGGTTGTGTGTGGTTCTTCTCCTCCCTACTGTCTGTTTTCTAATTTGTCATATGCATTGGGACACTGTGTTGCTCGGACTGGCCGTCATCTTGGGTGAACTTCTCCGCTCCCCTCTGGCTCCTCCAGGAACCATCTCTGGCTTCTGGGGGAGCTTTCTGCTGGTTTTAGGCAGTCTTTACTGAAGAAATGTCCCTGTTCTAAACTGGCGAATCGGACGCAGTCCCTGCGCATCCGGTCTCAGGCACACTCTTCTGCGTGCCCGGTCTGCCCCGGACGTGGGTGCCTGCTCCCTCTGTGGGCTCAGACTGCTGGTTGGAAGGGGCCTGGCGTGGGCTAACTTCCCACCTGGCCACTGGGTCCTCCAGAAGCCTTCTGCCCTTTTCAAGATGTCTTAAGAAATTTCCCTGTTCTATGGGGTGTTAGTGACTTTTTTTCTGGTCGCTAGGTGGCGCCAGAGATCTCCTCTATTGTCCTTGGGGGGCTGTTTTTCAACCCCCCCACCCCCGTGGGACAGGGAACAGAGAGCGAGAATGGTAGGGTAAACCTCAACGGCTTTGGGGTGCTGTGTCTGCCTTGTGCCCCACCGTCGTGGAGAACCCACTCCCAGAATTTCGTGCCCCGGGTCTCAGTTCAAAGCCCTCAGGTCCAGGACGCGGGCTGTAGCCCAGTTCAGTGGCGCGGGAATGGCGCCTTTTGCACCCAGCTCCAGTGCCTGGGCGCCTGGTTCCTGCTTACTCAGTGAGGGACTTTCACCCCCGTGAGGGCCTCCGCGCATCTCCCCGCAAGCCTAGGTCGCAGGCGCAGGGACCTGGGCAGCCGCGATCATGGTCCGCGTTTGGTTTTCAAGCGTGCCAAGCGTGCCGCTTTTCTGTGCAAGCTTACTGGCAGCCCGGGCTGTGTGAGGGTCTCCCGGGGTCTTTGTTCTTCTCTAATGGCGCCCAGAGCCGTTCGCTCGCCGCCGCGGCGAATCCTGCAGGGTTCTCCACAGCTCCTGTTCACGGAGTGTGGTGGCTGCAATAGTTCCTTTCCACTCGCAGTCCCGCTTGCTGCGTAGTTTGTTCTTGTTGGTCTTTTAGTTTGTTGTTTTCCTCCTCTCTGCCGGTTGGAAAGTGCCAACTCTGTGGGTGGGGGAGGGGAGCAGGGTTCTGCGCTTTCCTCCCTTCTGGTCCTCTTTTATGGCAACTTTCTTCTTCGGGCAGTTTGCTGGCGTCACCCGTTTATCTTCCGTGTCCCACTTCTCACTGGGACCTGCCGTTTTTCCTCCCTATTAACTTTTTTTAATGGGAGATCTTACTCGCAGCATCTCCTCGCTGCCATGTTGCTCCGCCCCCTCTGCTCTATATGGTCTTTTCTATGTTGGGAGGTGTTTGATTACTGACTTAATCTTATTTGTTGGTACTTATTTGTTACTGCTCTCTTAGGGCTTTCTATTTCTTCATGATTTAGTCTTGTTGGGCTGTGTGTTTTCTAGGAATTTATCCATCTATTCTACATTGTCCAATTTGTTGGTATATAATTGTTCATCATAGCTCCTATTTCACTTCTGTGGTATTGGTTGTGATGTCTCCTTATCCATTTCAATTTTATTCACTTGAGTTTTTTCATCTTAGTCTAGTTAAAAATTTATCTTTGCTTGTATTGCAAAGAAATGACTGTTTCATCATTTTTTATTGCTTTTCTGTTCTTTTCTCATTTATTAGTTTGAATCTTTACTATTTCCTCACTTCTGTTAACTTAGCTTATAAACAATATATGCTCATTTCAGAAAAATAAGTGTTGTCATTAATCTCTTATATTTGTGAACCTCTTGGCATTGGCTAATTCAAGCATAAAATAAGGACATTTAACTAGGTGTGTTTTGAAGAAATTTCTGGCTTAAAAACTCAGGATGCTATGAATAAAACATATTTTTAATCTAAACTTAGATTACAGTTCTTCTATCCCTCTGAAAGTATTGCCTGGCTTAGAAAGTTGTTCTTTCTCCATCACTTTTTCTTTGCCTTTTATTTTTCATATGGTCTAAGATATATTTGCCCTCCACAACATGCAAAGATTTTTCATCTGTATTTTATTCTCAAAGTTTTGTAGTTTAGCTTTTCTGTTTAGGTCTCTGGTGTGTGTGTCTGGGGGGGTGTTTATTTTATTTTATGAATAAACAGGCTTTGTTATTTGCTTCTCATTGAATTTTCTTGGCAAAATTGATAACAATTTATTGACCATATATGTGGCATTATTTCTGGATTTCATGTTTTCTTGTCTAGATATTTATCTTTATAATAACAATATACTGGATTTTATTTATAAAACTTTAAGGCTATATTTTCATTTATGTTCATGAAAGATGTTAGTTTCTAGTTTTCTTTTCTTTTACTGTCTTTGTTTCAGTGTAATGCTCTGCCCTATAAGAAATGTTCTCTATTCACCTGTTTTCTGAAAGAAGTTCATAAAAAATGTTACCATTTTTTCATTATGTGTTTAAATACACTGGTGAAGGTATTTGGGACTAAAGATGTCTTGAGAAGATTTTCAAATACAAATTTAATATTTATAATAGATTTTGCATTTGTATCCATTTAGAAACACACCTATAAGTTATTTTCACCTACTTTATCTAAATGTTTAAGCTTAACAATGTAAAATTATTATTTGTAATGATTATCCCTTGAATATTCGTAGGATCAATAGTAATATCTCCTTTTCATCTTCTGAGTAATAATTTGTTTCTTCTCTATTTCCCTCAATGAGCAATCTTGTTAGAGATTTGTCATTTTCATCGTTCTTTTAAAAGACATCAGATACATGTATTCTCTCTTTTTACATTTTCACTTCATTGATTTATTTGTTTTTACATGTTTATTCATCCTACATTGAGTTAAATACGTTCTTTTCTAATTTCTTAAGGTGAGAAAAAAGATTTAGTTCTTTTTTTCCGGCATCAGGATGAAATTTCTCTTTAAGTACTATTTTGCCTGCATTTGACAGATTTTTTCTATTTTCATGATTATTTTGCTTAATCACTGAGTGATATCACTTGTGATTTCTTGATTGGCTCATTAATTTTTTGGGTGGGGTTTACGTGCTTCATCCATTTTTAATGTTCTATTTGTTGAGTTAATGCTGACTTACATCACAGATATATATTAAGTTTACACATCTAAAATTGTATGTTATTTCACCACATCTACCACCATAGCCACAGTAATCCTCCATAAGATCCCTCTTTGCTCCTACCCCACCACCATCCCCTTCTAGTCGCCTCAGTCATAGTTCAATGTGCTCTTTTTTTTACCTCCTTTTTCACCCTTCCTTATGACCCTTTATCTCTCCTGTCTCTCCCAGATGCCTCAGATTTATGGTCACCTTTCTTTTTTTTTTTTTCCAAGATTTTTAAGATTTATTTATGCATACAAGAACTGGGGTGTAGGCCACAGGTGCGGGGGTGGGATATGAGGGTTCACCAGAGAGGGAGTGGGAAGCAGAACAGGCAGATCTACTAAAATACACTGCTGAGGGGAGCAGTGGGAGAGATAGGAGAGGTCTGCTATGCCCTGTATTTTAGCTCCCTGGCCGGGGATCAACCTCATGCTACAGTGGCTGCCAATAGCTTGATAGTGCTGAGACTTTACCCCCTATGCCAACCAGGAGGTTCCTATGGTCACCTTTTAAAGTTTGTCTTTGACCTTTAGTTTGGTTTCTCTATATTCCACATATAAGTAAAACTATGCGGTATTTATCTTTCTTCTTCTGACTTATTTTGTTTAGCTCCATTCATGTTGCAGCAAATAACCTGAATTTATCTCTTGTGAGCACTGAGTAGTATTCTATTCACATGTTTTGGGGTATTTAGGTTGATTCCATATCTTGGCTATTGTAAATAGTGCTGCAATAAACATAGGAAACATGAATGTCTGCATGGGCAAATGTTTTTATTTTTCTTGAGTGGGTCAAAAGATGGGGATAGCTGATTCTCATGATGTTATCTTTAATTTTATAAGATGCTTTTTTTTTTTACTGCCTTTTTTTAAAAGATTTTTTTATTTATTTACGCAAGCACCAGGTACAGTCAGAAGCGCAGGAGGGTGAGAGAATTCACCAGAGCCAGAGCGGGGAGCAGAACAGACAAATTGATGAGGGGCACAGCGGGCATGGCAGGAGAGGTCTGTGCGCCATGTGGGACCCTCGCTGGTGGCCGGAACGGGCACTGCAGTGGCTGCGGGCAGCTTTGCAGCCCAGTGCTCAACATCTGCGCCACCAGGGGAGGCCCAAGATGCTTAAAATTTTTCTAATGGGTGTGCAACATTTCTCATCTCTGCAAAAACAATGTATGACAATTTCAGTTACTTCCTTACTAGTTTTGATATTGCCAGTTTTCAACTTTTAGTCATTTAAGTGACCTTGTAGCAATATCTCATTGTGGGTTTTAATTTACATTGTCATGATCATTACCTGTATTGAGCAACTTTTTGTGTTCTGATTGACTTTTGATATATTTTCTTTTGTAAGGATCTTTTGAAATTTTTTTATCTTATAAAAATAAAAGAAAAATAAGCCCACATTTATTGGGTGGCTTTCTGACTTAGTCTTAAGATGTAAGACTTTCCTTTATAGTCTAGGCACATGTCTTTGTCAAATATATACCATAGAGATGTACTTTTCTTTTATAAAATATTGGTTTTGTATTAATTTTAAGAAATCCTTGAATAACCCATGTTACATTGATGTTCTCCAATGTTTTCTTATAGAAATTTTAGAATTTCAGATCTTATATTTTAGATCTTATACTGTTTTGGAGACAATAGTTGAGGTTAATCTTTTCCCCCAAAACTGATATCAAGTTACAATAACAGCCATTATTTGAAATGATTTTAATCACTTTTCTTTCTCCCTGGATTATCTTGGAAACTGTGCCCAAAATCAATTGACTAAACATGATTGCATGTTTTAGATAATTTGATCTGTTCCCTTACTGTATGTACTTATTATGTAAAACTGTACTGTTTGGATTATTTTGGTTTTCATTTCAAATGTATGACTTAAATGAACAAATTACTTATTTAGAATAAAAGAGAAAATCAAGATAAAAGAAATATGAGGGAACTATTAAAAAAGGAAGAATCAATTAGAAGAAGACACAAGAATAGTTGGAATCCCAGAAGGTGAAGAGATAAAAATGGGAGCATAAACCCTATTTGAAACCCTATTCAACACTAAAGAATGAATTAATATGGCTATGCAGAAGCAGAGAGAATAACAAAATTTAAATCCAAAAAAAACTACACTTAGATACATCACTGTCAAACATAAAGAAAAAAACTTGCATGAAACAAATGCAAAATAACTTACAAAGTTTCCCCAATTAGGAGTTCCTTGGACTTTAGTCCAGAAACTCTCTGAGAGTGGGAAAGAAAAGTGTTCACAATCCTGAAGGACAAGATCTACCATCCAGGAATTCTATAGACTTCAAAATTATCATTCAAGTACAAGAGTAAAATAAAAGTTTTCCCATACAAACAGAAATTAATGGAGTTTAGTACCACCATATCTTTCATTCAAAAATGTTGAAAGAAGTTCTTCTACAAGAAAAGAAAAACGAAAATAATCCTGAGAAAAATGACAATACAATAAAACACCAGAATAATGAGCAAGAATAGCATGAGTCAACAACAAAACACTAAGGGGGAGTAAGAAATGGACAGAACCTATATGGTTACATGACAGAGAGCATATGTCAGCTCATAAAGGAATTAAGACATGAATTTAAGTGAAATCCCCATAGTAACCATTAACCAAAAATCAAGAATAGGGCCTCCCCTGGTGGTGCAGCGGTTGAGCACTGGGCTGCAAAGCTGCCCGCAGCCTCTGCAGCACCAGTTTCATTCCCGGCCACCGGTGAGGGTCCCACATTGCGTGACAGACCTCTCCTGCTGTGCCCACTGCTCCCCTCAGCAGTGTATTTCGTCACTTTGCCTGTTCTGTTTCCTGCTTTGGCTCTGGTGAATTCTCTCACCCTCCCATGTTTCTGACTGTACCCAGTGCTTGTATAAAAAAAAAATAAATAAAAAAAAATAAAATTAAAAAAAATCAAGAATAGAGACTCACAGATGAAGAAACAAATAATTTTATAGAAATACTAAGGAAAGTCATCCAGAAAGAGCTGAGAGACACAAATAAAAAAAAACTAAAAAACAAAACAAAACTAAACTAAAAGAAAAAGACTGAAAAAAAAAACAGTTCATATCAACAATCAAATGTAATGGTCTCATTGCACAAATAAAAAGGCAAAGACAAACAATATGGATGAAAACATTGCAACCAGTTATAATTTGTTTACAAGAAACCCATTTATAAACAAAAGATAAAACTGAAAATAATACTGTGCAATAAAGTCATACATGCTAATGACTCAAAGAGTAAAACAGGAGCTGCTGTTGTCATAGGAGATAAAACAGACTTTCAACTAAAAAAAGGTAGTAAGGGACAAAGATGGACACAATATAATGATCAAGGGAACCATTCACCAAGAAGATATAACTTATTTTAGTATTTATGCACCTAACACATGAACATCTAGTTACATAAAGCAGCATTTAACAGATCTAAACAATATATGAACAAAAATACAGTTACTGGGGGAGATCTCACCCACTCCACTGACACAAAGGGATAGATCATCCAGACAGAAAACTAACAAAGAGAAAATACCTTAAAAGAAGTATTAGAACAGATGGGTTTAAGGGATATTTATAGAGCTGGCCATGCCAAAAGAAGTTAATACGTTTTTCTAGTAGACATTGGACATTCTCAAGAATGTTCATACATTACATCATATATTAGGACATAAAATATGACTCAGAAAATGTACAGAAATAGAAATTATATAGAGCATCTCCACAGATCACAAAGTTATAAAGCTAGAAATTATTAAAAAAAAGTCTCAAACTAACAAAAATGCTGGGAGACTAAACTTCTGAACAACTCCTGGGTCAATGAAGTAATCAAAGAGCAAATCAAAACAGATGTGGAGACTACTGAAAATGGAGAGACAACTTACTAGAGCCTATGGGATGTTCTGAAAGCAATTCTACATGGGAAGTTTATAGTCTAGGGGGTCCAGTCAGTAGGTTGAAGCAACTGATGGTTCGCATCATTTTCTACTGACTGGTCCAGCTTCACCTTTTAATTTTTTTTTTTAAAGAAGGGCTTTATTGAGGATATTTTTAAGACAGAGAAATTTTTATACAAATCCATGACTTTTTAATTTTTTTATGGCTTTTTGACAAATTCATTATTAAGTCTATAAAATGAAGAGAATAAAATTAAGCATGCTTGATTACGTCGATTTGCAATAACAAATCACCTTAGATACGAGGAACTTAGTCCTTACTATTGCTGCTCCCATACTATCGAATCTTAAAGGATTCCTTAGCTAGTGGCAACATGGCTAATAATTGGTTCAGAACATGGAGACTGAATTATCTAGAAGGATGAGAAAAATATGGGTGGCCTTCTATAAAGTGCAATTTTTTGTGATCTATCTGGAAGCACTGAGGGCCTATCACATATCTAGACAATTGTATAAACAAGTAATCAATTTAATTCTTGCTGTGTCAAATGCATAAATCAAATGAGGCACATACTCTTAGAATGAATCCAGGATTTACTAATTTGAGATTTTTTTCTTTTTTTTCTTTTTTCTTATCTTATTTATTTATACAAGCACTGGGTACAGTAAGAAGCGCGGGAGGGTGAGAGAATTCACCAGAGCCAGAGCGGGGAACAGAGCAGGCAGAAGGACCGAAGTACACTGCTGAGGGGAGCAGCGGGCGGCAGGAGAGGTCTGCGCGCCATGAGGGATCCTCCTCCGGTGGCCGGGAGCAGCCGGGGATTGAACCGGCGCTGCAGAGACTGAGGGCAGCTTCGCAACCCAGCGCTCAACCGCTGTGCCACCGGGGAGGCCCAATTTGAGACATTTTTATTCAAGTTATTTATGACCTTTTTGGATAAGAAATGTTAATGGAGGGGGCAACCTGAGTTATTTTAATTATTAATGCTTTTATTATATTAGTAGAAGTCTCTGCTTCAGCTGGTGCTGAAGGAAGAACTCATGATAATGGAAAA
The DNA here is from genome assembly GCF_964194135.1 of Talpa europaea. Lineage (NCBI taxonomy): Eukaryota > Metazoa > Chordata > Mammalia > Eulipotyphla > Talpidae > Talpa > Talpa europaea. The sequence goes on from NC_140080.1 coordinate 49,225,211, forward strand.
CTTTTTTGCTGTTAACTGAAAACACTCATGCTCATCAAAGTCTTTCCTGGAGGATGCTTAATGCTATGCCTTTTCAGTTGAAAGAATACTGATCATGAATGGTTTCTGTTTTGGCTCATGTCTTTACTTTGAGTCACTGTCTGATCTTTGCATAGATATTTTCCTTACATGCTTATCTTCTCATTTAATTGATAAGTACTTAGCACCAAACCTGGATGTAGTCCCTGATAATAAAGAGGTTTCTTCTATACAACTCCAACAGATCATAAAGATAAAGGTTGCAGTTTTACTGGCTAAGGGCTCATTCAACAGGAACAAATCGAGTTGGTTTGCTTTTCTTCTGCAGCCTGTTCGCATCGGAGTTGCCCATGACAAGAATCACCCCTTCCTCTTGATTTTCTGTGCACCACAGCGCTGGCGACCCTGGCTTTCAAGCAGTTAGTGGGAATCAAAGGAGACAACAAATTGCACTTTCTGTGAAAAGTGGTAATATCTTAAAGAGCAGCTCATTAATATTTTCCTGTCTCAACCCCACTCTTCACATCTGTTCTCCACTCCCTTGACTGGATGATCCTCAGCACAGCCGTGCCCACCGACATGTGTTTTTGAATGTGAAGAATGATTAAAAAAAGGAAGGGATGGAGAGGGTGACACAAGATGTAGGACTTGCAATACTGCAATAATAATAATAATAATAATAATAAAAATAATAATACCTTGTCATAAAGGCTTTGTTTGGCTTGCCTCTGCTTATTTTGGTTCTCATTGTGCAGGTGGACAAATTTTTCTCTGGGAAAAATAGTCAGTTACCTTATAGATGTTGAAATCTCTGTGGGCATGGGCACCTCCAGCCCAACCTCTGCAGGGGCTATCACATCCTCACTTCAATATTCCAATATCCCTACAACTTTTAAATTTTTCCTTCACTTCCACTTCCTCAACTTTCCTATTTCTGAATAGATCACTATGGGTGTCACATTATTTTTTTTCCTGCGGAGAAGAGGATCATGTTGAGCAACTTAATAAAATGGGAAAGAGAGCAGAAGGCAGACTTCATATACCATCACTTGCAAATTCCTCCTTCCTTTTGCTTGTGGCATGGCTGCACTGAGAGTAACTGGTAAGTTTTTTGTGGATGGCAAAACAATGACATGTCTACTGACTTTTTTCTTAAATAAAAAAAAATCTTACAGCTTTATTGAAGTACTTGACTCCCAAATCAACATTTATATAAAAAGTACAATTTGATGAGTTTAGGATTGTCCACACTCAGGAAACCTATAATAAAATGATGAACAGATCCATTCCCCTACTTCACCCCCACATGATTTCCTCCTGTGCCCTGGAAATCCCTCATCCTATCCCACCACCAGGCAACTACATGTCTATTTTTGTCACTGTAGATACATGTTAGTTTTCTTGAATTATGTACATAATGTATACTTCCTATATGATATATATTTTTGTGGAAGCCTGACTTCTTTTACTCAGCATAAGTACACTGAGATTCACCCAAATTGTAGAATTTATGAATTATCTGCTTTTTTTATGGGGTTGCAGTATTCCATTGCATGCATATAAAATCCATTTATCTATTTTTGATAGATACTCTATTAATCTAGGATCTCATAATAAAATGCCACAGATTATGAGACCTAAACAACAGAAATTCATTTTCCTACAGTTCTGGATGTTACAAGATCAAGATGTTGGCAGGTTTGGCTTTTCCTGAGGTGTCTTTCCTTGTCTGGCACATGGCTGCCTTCCCTCTGTTGTCCTCACATGGTCTTCTATGCAGCCACATTTGGTCTGTCTGTGTGTGTCCAAATTTATTCTTATGAAAACACAATCAGTTTGAATTAAGGCAAACCCAATAGCCTTGTTTAACTCAATAATTGCTTTAAAATTCACATTTGGAGGTATTGAAGATCAGGACTTCGACATATGGAGTATGAAGGAACATCAGTCAGCCAATTGCAAAAGTTTAAATTGTTTCCAGTTTGGGGCTATTACAAATAAACCTGTTAAGAACAATTGTGAATTGTGTTTTTGTGGATGTGTGCTTTTTTTTTTCTTGGAGTAAATATCTAGGAGTGAAATTGCTGTGTCATGTGGTGATTTACATTTAATTTTTAAGAAACTGAAAGTTGTTTTCCAAAGCAGTAGGTCCATTTTACATTTTCTTTTTTTTATTTAAATATTTTATTTTATATAATTCTTACATCTTTTTTCATCTTTGTACAATGTATGCATTTGCATTTTGGTTATATTCCCCATACAATTGTACCCCCCCCCCCTTATTTTGACTCTAGTCCTTCCTTTCCCCGCCTCTCCCCCTCATCCCCATAGTGTGTCTCTGGTTTATAGTTGCTTGTTGATTTTAATTTTTACTTTATATTGATTAGTCTTTTTCCTGGTCCCTTATTTAGGTTTTCTAGATTCCTGCTATGAGTGAGACCATCCGGTATTATTCTTTTTCTTTCTGACTTATTTCGCTGAGCATGATCCCTTCTAGCTCCATCCATGTTGCTGCAAACTGCATGTGTTTATCTTTTTTGATTGCTGAGTAATATTCCATTGTGTATATGTACCACATCTTCTTGATCCAGTCATCTGTTTTTGGGCATTTGGGTTGTTTCCATATCTTAGCTATTGTAAATAGTGCTGCTATAAACATAGGAGTGCAGGTGCCCTTTGGAATTACTGTTTCTGTGTCATTTGGGTAAATACCTAGGAGTGGAATTGCTGGATCATATGGAAGCTCTATGTTTAGTAGGTCAAGAAATCTCCACACAGCTCAATTATTGATGAAATTCATATGGAATCACCAAAAACCCCAAATAGCAAAGCTCTTCTGAAAAAAAAAGAAGGGAATGGAGGCATCACACTGCCAGATTTAAAACTATACTACAAAGCCATAATCATCAAAACTGCATGATATTGGAACAAAAACAGACACACAAACCAATGGAATTGAAGAAAAAATCCAGAAATAAACCCACAGATTTATGGTCAACTAATATTTGAGGAAGGAGCAAAGAATATGCATTGGAGCAAAGAAAGTTTGTTCAATAAATGGTGCTGGGAAAACTGGGTTGCTACATGCAAAAGAATGAAGCTTGACCACTATCTCACACCATACACAAAAACCAACTCAAACTGGATTAAAGAACTAGACATAAGACCTGAAACCATAAAGTACATAAAACAAAATATAGGTGAAACACTACATGACATGCACATCAAAGACATCTTTATAGACACATTGCCCAAAGCAGTGATAGTGAAGGCAAAGATAAACAGCTGGGACTACATCAAATTAAAGAGCTTCTGCACAGCAAAAGAGACAATAACTAAAACAAAGAGAAACCCCACCAACTGGGAGAACATTTTTGCACACAACACTAATGATAAAGGACTGATCACAAAAATCTACAAAGAGCTGATGAAACTCAACAAAAACAAAGAAAACAATCCAGTCAAAAAATGGGCAGAAGAGCTAAAAAGAAACTTCTCTGAAGAAGAAGGGCAAATGGACAACAGGCATATGAAAAAATGTTCAACATCACTTGTAATCAGAAAAATGCAAATCAAAACTACAATGAGATACCATCTTACACCAGTGAGAATGGTGCATATTAAAAAAAACTAGCAGCAACAAATGTTGGCGAGGTTGTGGAGAAAAAGGAACTCTCCTGCACTGCTGATGGGAGTGCAAACTGGTCCAACCACCATTTTACATTTTCATGTGAACATCTTATATCTCACCAAATTTAACCATTTTAAATGTGTAGTATCATTATGACATCACACTGTTTTCCTGTATATTTCTATGAGACCAGTGTGGCTGACACATAGCAGTTTTGTATGTGTCAGGTGCTATCTTTATAGCTAAGTTGGTGAAGTGTCTGCACAAATATATTACCAATTTTTTAATTAACATGTTTCTTATCTTTCAGTTATAAATGTTCTTGATATAACCTGTAAACAAGTCCTTGATGAAAAATATGTTTTGCATATATTTTCTTTCAGTCTGTGGCTTACCTTTTCATCTTCCTAATAGTATCTTTTTGAAGAGAAAGTTTTTAATTCTGAAGAAATTTAGTTTGTCTGCTGTTTTCTTCTATAATCCATATATTAATGTAGTTTTTCTTGTGGTTATATTGCTTAGAGCTCATTGAGCTTCTTGATTCTAGAAATATTACTATTAAATTGGAATTTTTTCAATTATTTTATTTTTAAATGTTTTCTGATGTCCCTCTTGCTGGGACTACCCTTATAGATATATTACTTCTTTTGAAATTATTCCTACTTTTTTCTCTCTGTTTCATTTTTAATTGTTTTGCTGTATTTTCTAATTTTCTGTTGTTTTATTCTGCAATATCCGATATGCTGGTAATTTCATCAAGTGCATTTTTCATTGAAAATATTGTAATTTTTTCTCTAGATATTCAACTCATTACTTAAAATATCTGTGTCTCATTAACATGCAGATACTCTCCTATACCTCTTTGAATATATAAAGTATAGTCATAGATTGGTGGTTCCTGCCTACTAATTTATCATCTTTATCATTATTGAGATTGTTTCTCTGCATTGATTATTTTCGTAGTTATGAGTTGTATATTCCAACTTCTTTGCATACCTGGTAATTTTGAGTGTGATTTTATTTTGCTGATTCCTAAAATTTTTGGTGTTTCTTGAAACACATATGCATTACTTTCTGGAACATAAATTCCTTAGAAAGAAGCTGATTCTTTTAAAGCTTGCTCTTGAGTATTGTTAGTTGGTATCAGTACAGCATTTAAATGGATAAATTTGTTCCCATTATTGAATAAATACCCTTAATTGTGCCTTGTGTGTTGTGAGATGTATCCAAATCTGACTGATGGGGGCAAATATTCCATAGCATACACGAGCTTCATGAATTTTTTCATTTTCAATGTTTCCTTCCCAGGCCTTATTTATTCATATACATGCTTTTTCATGAATGAGAATAACTCTGGTCCCATTACATCATCATTTTCAGAAAATTGTTTTATATCTTTTTTTAAAAAAGGAAATCTTTTACACTGCCTGTGCCAGCTGATTATTATCATGTGAACAGAAAATCTGCCATGTGCCCAGCACATATGGCAAACATTCTTGGAAAAGGTTTTGTGATATCAGGGAAAACCACAGGTTAAATTGATTAAAATTATGAACAGGAGAGAAAATAAGTTCATTTCCAGATGGTCATAAAGATAGTCCAGATCCCTAAAAATGTTTAGAATGACTTTATGTCCAAAAAAGAGTGAAAGATTCACAACAATACTTGGCTCTATCCCAACTATCCTCTTTCAAGCATTGGCTTTTCTTACAGTAATTCCACTGTAGTGTTCAGAGTATGTGAGTGTATCTGAACTCTATCTTTACGATCTATAGTGAAGTTCCAAGAATAGCATTAGTAGTAAAGTCCCAGAAAATGAAGTACCAGAATTATAATATTTCAGTTACATTTCCAGTAGCAACGCAATGACAAATGTAATTGTGTTATTGGTGGAGTCTGTTGAAGACATTACGTAGAAGTTGTAGATATAGTGGATATTGTGGATATTCTCTATGTAGAAATTGTGGATATTCTCTAATATAGAGAATGCAATAAGAATAGCACAGGACCCCAACAATTAATAAAAGAATATGGAATGAAGGATTATTACTGAAACCTCTAGTGAGAGGGAGGATGTTTGCAAATAATCATCTGATAGGAATCATGACCTTGGTCAAGATATAAAGTCATCCTTGATGACTTTACTTTAAAAGAGCTAAGTAAAAAAATATTCACTTTATTCTGACTTCTGGAAATTTCCTGCAACTATTCTTCACCAGGGTCCAGTTGGCCAAACCAATCATTTGATTTCATAGATTCAGTCCCTACATTTCACCAATGACAGAAAACAGTATGGTGTAAAACAGTGACTCTTGAAAGGCAAAATAAGATATCTATCATATTCATTTTGCAAAATCATATATGATACTTAAAGAAATTTTAGAAAATTACAGATAACCCAAAGACAAAAGACCCAAATTTCTAGGGGTAGCCATTTTGGCATATCTCTCGCTTAACTTTCTTTTTCTCCCCTCTCTTTTTGTACATATGACATAAACTGATAAATGACATTTATGTATCATATCCATACATATACATATAATAACTGTATGTATATGTAAACATATCACTAACATTAATTTTACCAAATTATGTACCAATTACCTATTTTCTATATTTATATTTTACTAAAATGGGATAATGCTGTATATACTGGTTCATATATTATTTATCAACTTGGCAATATTCAGAACTTTCTTATAGAAAGAAAGAAAGCTAACTTTTCTTTAACCCTGAGACCTATGCCACTGAAAACATGGCATCATTGCTTATGATTTTGTTTACAATGAGATAACGTGTCCTCTTTTAAATATATTATCGAGATCCCGATAAAATAGCAAACTGATATTTTCCTAAAATTACATTTCTCTTCCTTTCTCATTCTGTCAAAATTTAGTTTAGAACTTTTCTTCTGATGCGGAGGTTTCTGAAACACATGCTTTTCTCAGATAAAGCCACTAACAAATATCTGAATGAAAAATTTCTAGTTCCAAATCAAGGCATGAGAGGTTATAATAGGGCAATAGTTAAGAGCTATATATAGATTTTTTTTTTTAAAAGCCATTGTTAGACACCCAACCAGAAAAGCAGTTGACAAATTCTTATTGTAGGGGGCCCTCCCTGGTGACTAAAGGGTTGAGTCTCAGTACTGTCAACACTATAGCCTGAGTTCAATCCCCAGTCAGGGAGCTAATACACATGGCGCAGCAGACCTCTCCTGTCTTTCCTGCTGTTCTTAGCATCGTATTTCAATAAATCTGTCTGTTTTGCTCCCCACTCTCTCTTTGGTGAATCCTCTCACCCCCTCACCTCTAGATTCCACCCCAGTTCTTCTATACGAAAAAAAAAAAATCTTATTTTAATCAGAAACACTTCAATCCTGGGCTGTTCGTTCCATGTGACTAAATGGCAAACAATAAAAGGCAGTGTTTTTTTTTCTTGGTAATTTTCACATTGTATACACTAAATTACTGCTTATTTCATCTTTCTCAACTTCACAGTTGACTCACAAAGATCCTTTGAGAGAAACAATGTTTACGTAGAGCAATAAATAGTCTCATAATTTGTTCCAAACAAAATTTACATGTGTGTAAAGGGAAGATCTATTCTTTTGCATTCAAGGATAATATTGTATTACTGTTCTTTTACATTTCCTTGAATCCAAATATCTATTTTATTAGGCTAAAAAAATAAAACGCTCTCTGGCTGTCTGGCGAAGGTCCCACATGGCACAGCAGACCTCTCTTGTCATGCCCGCTGCTCCCCTCAGCAGTGTATTTCATCAGTCTGCCTGTTTTGTTCCCCACGCTGTCTCTGGTGAATCCTCCCACCCTCCCGTGCCTCTGGCCTGTGCCCCAGTTCTTGTATAAATAAATAAATAAATCTTTAAAAAATGAAATAAAATGCTCTAATCATTCCTATTTTTATCCCTTAGAGTTTCTTAAGACATAAAAAAAAATAACATATATTAAGTTTAATTTTCATAGTGATATTGTCTCTTCCTCCAAATTAAAATTAAGGAAAACCATAGAATCTTCAGATACTATTTCTTTTCACCAGTCTTTCACTCAAGAGCCTGACTCTTTGAACTGACCTTGTGTGTGGCTTGGGTGTGGCTGTTCTTTATCCCACACTGGAACATTCTTTACGTTAACTAAGCATTTAACTAAGCATTCTTTAAGTTAACTAAGCATTTAACTAACTAAGCATGAAGAAGGGACCTCACAATTTAAAGGGAAATTTTGTTTTCCTGAATAACTGGAATATTTGGTTATGGATTCAGAATATCAGTCTTGGAATTTACTTATACAGCATTACAATCTGACCTGCGTTATTCCAGCTTATACATTCTCTTTCTCACTTCTGAGAGTGATGATCTCTACAACAACACAACAACCCTCTGAGCTTGGGAATACATCTCTGTATTGTCTCTTTTCTCACTGTCCAATCTCAAAGCCTGCACAGCAGGTACCTGCATTTCTTGGCTGCCATCCACACTCCTGGACATGTCTGTGGCTTCAAAGGTGCCACACTGAAGTGCTGTCCCAAGTTGTACTGCGGACACAAAGTGCAAATCCTCTCCTCAAATTCACATATTGGTGGAGACATGGAAACCCCTGCTTCTTCCACCTAAACCAGGATATATCTAACTCCTAAAAAATAGCTCCTAAGGTTAATAAACAATCTACTTATCAAAGCTGAAGGAGATTTCTGAGTGAGGAGAAAATGTTTCTTTTACTCCAGAGCCTAAATGAACTGACATTGGGTGTAGCTGCTCTTCAAATTCATCTGACTTTGGAATATTCTATAAATTAACCAAGCATTTAACTACATCAAGAGGAGGCTTCACAAGATTACTAGCAGCTTTGAAACCAGATGCAGTGAGTTTCCTGACAGACGTAGGATTTATAACATGTCTGAGTTCCTTTGTGATCTTTAATGGTAGTTCCTCAGTTTGCAGAGCTGATGACTCAAGAGAGCTTGGGAAAATGGACAAAGAGGTTTCTGTGTGCTGAGTTACAGGTTTATGTATCTAAACCCTGCCTTGCCAATGAAAGGATGTTAGAGGGCTTGTCTCCAGAATTTCCTGGCCTGTTATCACCATCTGCAAGTGTAGGGTAAATGATTTTCAGGCTTTTCTGCCCTCCAGCCTGATGGCAGACACATGCATTTTGTTACATTGTTATGTTCAGTTGTATTGTTTACTTCTGTGGCTACAGTATTGATAAATTCACCAAGAGAAGCAGAGGCAGGAGAGGGAACAGGAGAGAGGAGGAGAGAGAGAGCACCAAAGAGCCCAGTAAAGAGTGAAGTTTTCCCTGGGAGCTGAGAGGCCTGTCAGCCTCCTGACAACCCTCCCACTCCAGCACCCCTGCCTGCCGTGTACCTGGTGGCTGCACTACATGTAAAGGCTCAATAAAAGCCTGAGAAAGCCACTGAGGGCTCCAGGACTCTCCTTTAACCTGTCTGCTCGGGTCATAGAGAACCAGCTCTGTGCCTTCTTGGCGCTACGGCAAGTGAAGCTATTGCTTTGCATGCTATGTTATGTTAAGGGTTTTATCTCTATGGGAACTGCAGATGCGCAATGGCTTGCCCATGAATTTTCCCATCCTGAGCGCATCTGTGTGCCCACACAGATCTTTTAGGAGGGTCTAAGGAGAAATTTGTGCCATTTGTGGCAGCAAATAATAGCCCGCCTGGCTCATGTCCTTAGTGTCATACTGGCTGTCCTACTTGCTCGTCGCCATGGCACCACTACTATACTGTCCAACAGCAACTGTCTGTGATAGACATCCTGGCTGCCTTGTTGTTCAGAGCACAGTGAGGCACCAGGAAGCTCAGTTCTAGCCCCCTTGGTTCTGCCAATAGAATGTTTGTAGCCAGCTATGAGTGATGGCTGTGTTTGAATACAGCGACAACCTGTGGGATGCTCTGGAAATTGTAATTTGTTTCATACCTGCAGTCCTCTGGAGTGCTGGCTGTACCAGGTGAGGATATCAGGCTGCTGGAAGCTAAACTCTTTGTGCCAAGCCAACCAACCAGCTGGGTGGAGGAGCTGGCATTCAGACTCAGATTTCTAGTTTCCAAGCTGCGCTTACTGCATTACACACATTATCTCTGTACTGTTCTGGTGTCTTTCCTTGCCCAGCAGATACAATCTCTATCCTGATTCAGGTCCACTGCTCCAGGAATGCCCTTGGAGGCACTGCAGCCATAGCTTCTCTTGACTATGACTTCCCTTTCGGCTTAACCAACACAGCCCTGGTAGAAGGTGAGCAAAAGGCCCAGAATCAGCCCTGGTGTGATCTTCCCAGCTGCTCCTGGGCTGGCAGTGCCTAACTCCTGAAGGGTCCACTTCCTTCACTTCCTTTCCACCCTCCCTCTTCCCTTCCTGCTGAACAGCTCCTCCTCTCCCAGCTCAGGGCTCCATCATTAGTTCTGGGTGCTTTAAGCCCCCTTTGCTTTCTCTGTTGTTTTTCCACACCATTGTATGTAATCCCTCATTAACCTTTCCTCACCTCTTCTGTTTGTGACCTTTGTTTCCCCCTGGTGCTCAGGGCAGAAATACCTTCACTGTGTAATACTTCACTTTATAATACTTCACTTAAATAAGTAATGTCCTCAGCCTTTATGGTGTACTGACAGCACAATTGTGAACTGAGAAAAATCTCAGCAATCTTTCGAGAAGTGATCATTAAGTACATCTGGCATCATTTTTGCCAACATTCTCTTTCCAATGGACCAAAATTAACATATCCTTGATTTAAGACACCAGTGATTAATTTATGGTTTAGTTAACTTATAGGCAAAAAAAATTATTCTGAGGATGCACTTAATGACATTGTTATGTCAAAAATGTGTAATACATGCTAACCATGCTAACTGAATATGCATCGGCTTCAGGGCACAAGCAAGCACCTTATCACAGGCACCTCCTAGTGCCTTCTGCTACAATGCTCTCCTATTTCTGCCTGTTTTCTGCTTATTGCAACCTACATTCATTTTTTTTTAAGAAGGTGAAAGAAAATTCCCAAATCAATTCTTCCTAACATCCATACCACAATGATGTCTCAAGCTTTAGGACCACAAGAATCACCTGAGATACACACTTTTGGCAGACACTTCTCTTGCCTTCTCTTCCTTCCCAACAACTACCAAGGTGGGCTCTCATGTCAGGCAGGATTTTAACTGAATAGAAGTTGTTCTATATGGAATGTTTTTCTTAGACTCACTTAAGGGACTTCAAAAGACATGAAAAATCAAATCTTCCACTGAACTACTGAAAAACCAATGCTTTATACTTTCTTAAATAAGTGTTCAGTATCACACCAAAACAGTATATCAAACAATTTGGGTCACTGGATCATTTTAGATGGCAATTAGTTTTTTTTAATTTCTCAAAAATATCCTGTTTTATGGTTTTCACATTATGAGGATATGAAAAAGACAGTAGTCAAACCTTGTTCTTTAATACATGGAGCTTAATTCCTACTGAATGATCCCATAATTAACTAATATCTTTCCATATGTAATATTTTTCCCTTTGTTAGAGTTGAAAGAAAACCGATTGAGGCTCGGGAAACTCAGGTTCCAATTCTGCATCTTGACACAAAAGTCCATGTGAACAAATAGCACTTTTACTTTTACTTTTCTTGCCTTAAATGAAAAAGCCAGATGGCTTCAGTGTTTTTCCAAATATTTTGTGACAATCTTTTCTTCAAAGGAACACTCAAAGATGTTAACATATACAGTGATATATTTGGATTTGTGTTTGACAGAATTGTGTACCAAGAGTGCATGGATATTTCTGATCCACTCCCCTCTTCGGCTTTTACCACTTCATCAGATACTTGAAGTTCCTGGCCAAGAGACCAGGGCCTTCTTTGTTCTGCATCCCAAATTGTGAGATACACCTACTTTCTGTTGAAGTTGCCAATCATAAAAATATAACCAGTTTAGTAGACAAACTATATTTAATAATGTGGAATATGCAGCATATGCTGAATTGCTGAGTGATTCTGGGTGAATAATAAAAATTGCTTCTGAGTAAAACTTTTACAAGCTGTGTGCAAAGAATGCATTTACTATTGCCTGTGCTATTGCAGTTGTTTCAGCGGAACATGGTTTACTTAGAAAGCTTGGAGGAAGAAACATTTACATATCACCTCATTTCAATTTCCACAACAATCTTGTATGGATAGTATGGTTTCCTTTTTATGTGGGTAAATTGAGGCTCAGATAATTTGGCAACTTGTCCAAAATCAAATATCTGGTTAAAAGACAGTTAGGAACCCTCCCAGACTTTCTCACTCTAAACTGTATCTTGGACTGTTTTCTATAGCAGTTCTGAAAAGTGAGCCTTTTGAGGAAAATTGAATGAAACTTCCAGATTGATGAATGAACTGTGCCTTGAATAACCACCATACTGGATTTTGTGGTCTTTTCTTTAAAGGGTGTTATTGACCAGTCATTTGCTGCTAAAAGTCACTTGACTTTTAAATATAGGGCTCATATTTTTCTTTCAAATAGTTACCCAACTAGCAAGGGTCAAACTTTCACCCAAGTTATTTTTCTCATTACAACTTAAAAGGGAATAAAGGGAACTCTGTGTTCAATAAAAATATCTTCCAAAAAAAAAAAAAAAAAGCCTAGGGGAGGGTGGTCTGGTGCAATACTGTTTCTATTCTGACAGAAGAAAATATATTTTCATTGTTTGGATTTTCTCTCTAACACTTTATATCATATTTAATATTGTAAGTACTAAGGGGGAACCTATATTATAAAACAGTGAGGTGAATGATTTTAAAGAACCCATAAATATGAAATAATAGATATGTTGATTGAATGAAATCTTTCCTAGATACTGTAATGACCTAGGTGTAAATGATTCAGAACAAAACTTGTTTCTTTTCAGCATGTTTATCCAATGATATTAAAAAACACAGAATAAACTAGTGTTTTTCTCAAGAATGGTTAGACCAAACGTTTAGAGGATAATCAAAGTGAGGATCTGAACCCAGGTAGTGGCCTAAACAGATCTTATTCTGCGAACTATTATGAATAGCTCATGTTTGAATCTGTTTATCTAACTAGAAATAGTGACTCATCAATACCAAGAGCTTGACTATTCTTTTTTTTATTTTTAAGAAGGAGTCAGAAAAATATTTATTCAAGTGTAAGTAAAACTTGTTTTTTTGCAATATTGTAATTTTTAATTTTTTAATTTTTTTTTACATTATTTACATCATTTTTCATTTTTGGTCTTGATAGAGGGGTTTGTACTCCAAATTGTCCTGTTCCAAAGATATGCCGATGCAAAAGGAAGGCAATACACGATTTAATCTTCTCACCTCTAAAGACTACCCTAACAATCCCTTATTTAGGTTTTCTAAATTCCTGCTATGAGTGAGACCATCCGGTATTTTTCTTTTTCTTTCTGACTTATTTCTTTTTTTTTTTTTTAATTCTGATTCAAGTTTTTTTTTTTTTTTTTAAGATTTATTTTTATTTATTTATCCAAGCACTGAGTACAGTCAGAAGCGCGGGAGGGTGAGAGAATTCACCAGAGCCAGAGCGGGGAGCAGAGCAGGCAGAAGGACCGAAGTACACTGCTGAGGGGAGCAGCGGGCGGCAGGAGAGGTCTGCGCGCCATGTAGGACCCTCCTCTCGTGGTCTGGGAGCAGCCGGGGATGGAACCTGCACTGCAGAGGCTGCAGGCAGCTTCGCAACCCAGCGCTCAACCGCTGCACCACCGGGGAGGCCCTCTTTCTGACTTATTTCGCTGAGCATGATCCCTTCCAGCTCCATCCATGTCGCTGCGAAGTGCATATGTTTATCTTTTTTGATTGCTGAGGAAAAATACTAATACAGAGTAAAAATCAAAATCGACAAACAACTGTAAACCAGAGACACACTGGGGCGGGGTGGGGAGAGGAAAGACTATGGTCAAAATAAGGGGGGGGTGCAATTGCATGGGGAATATGACCAAAATGAAAATGTATACATTGTGCAAAAATGAAAAATGATGTAAGAATTATATGAAATATAATATTAAAAAAAAAGAATACCCTACTGAGATGTGAAGACTAGGCACCTATTATTAAATCTTTTTTTTTTAATCTACAAAAACTTAATACCTTTAGGCAGTAGTTTTTTGCATATAAGATGGAGCCTAAGAAGATGGTTTGTTAGTTTTGCCTGCCATCGTGGGAACAAGTGTGGCATTGTCTGGGATGTTGTTGTGGAGTAACAGGTGCCAATGGACAGAGGAGGGGTGTCTTTGGTGGTGTGGTAGCATACATTTGTAGAACAGTGAACATGTATCCCTAAATACTGTAATAAACAAAAAATACTTCAATAATAAATGACAATGAAATAATGATGTATTCCATATAATAAAATGATAAAATAATAAATAAAATAAGCAAATATCTAAGTGCCATGGGAATAAAGCAAAAAGGATATCAGAATTTCCCAACATAAAGTAAGCGATTCAATATAAAGCAGAATTTGAGCTTAAAGAAATTATTTTTATATTGGTATGAAGAAATAATCATTGTAGATGATTATAATAATGCAAAATCTGGTTACATTCTTTTCTTTTCTTTCCTTTCTTGTACATTATGCTTTAAATCTGAGGATCATATTGTAAATGACCAAATCGGGTCTTTCGCTCATGCCCCAAAGTCAAACTCTGAACCAGGAGAAATGTCTTTACATGGAGAAATTTATTTGAAATGACGTCAAAGGATAAGCATCCCTCTGAATGTTGGGAGTCCTGGAATTATATGAGGGTGAAGGAATGTGAAGGAAGTTCAGGGATTCACATTTCCAGTTTCAAGGAGGTACCAGGGTCGGTCAAGTTGTTTGACTTTCCCAGCATGATACATTCTCAGCTATCAGAAAATCTTTTGTTTCTTATGACAATGTCAACCCCAGAGGGACACAGAGCATCTTACCAGTTCCCAGGAATGCAGGTGAAGCCCTGGGAGCTGTTAGTTACCAGTAGGGTGTAGCAGGAAGTGAGAACAAAGGGTGGCTACAGTTTAATTACAGTTATTTCTAACTGGGGAGTTTTGTTTTTTATTTTAGTTTTTGCAAATTAGAGGGTATCCAGTTATAATATGAGGGTAGAGTGTAATATCTTTAAAAAATTAAAAAAATAGGGGCCTCCCTGGTGGCGCAAGGGGTTAAGCACCACACTATGAAGTAATCCGCAGCCTCTGCAGCATGAGTTCAATCCCTGGCCCACCAAGGAGCAACCCACATGGCACAGCAGACCTCTCCTGGCTCGCCTGCTGCTCCCCTCAAAGTGTACTTCGGTCAGTCTGCCTTTTCTGTTCCCCACTCTGTCTCTGGTGAATCCTCTAACCCACCACACCTCTGGCCTGTACCCCAGCTCTTGTATGCATAAATAAATCTTTAAAAAATAAATAAAAATTTAAAAAATGTATATGTAAACAAATCAGTTCCTTACATTAATGTATAAATGTTACTTTTTAGGTTATATGTAATATTTTCACAGTTTATAAACAGACACTGAATTTTCAAATTAAATGTTCAGGAACGTACATAAAAACTAGAAATATATTAGGATACAAAGAATTATAAAATAATAAATAAGATTTTATATTATAAAATAATAAATAAGATATTATAAAATAATAAATAAGGAAATATATATATTTCTGGGTATGCAGTAATATTATAAATAAATACAAATGATGAATGTAAAATAATAGACCCTTGCAATTTTGAAGTTATAGGAACATCTGTAATATAACTTTAATCAAAGTTGAAGTCAAACCTGAAATTGCAGCATATTTAGAAAGTAGCAATAGTAGGAAAACTCCAAATTAGGTTCTTGGATACACTCAGAGGAAAATGGAATTTATAATAAAACTTTGGTTGTTAAAAAGTAATAGAGAATAGGGGCCTCCCTGGTGGCGCAGCGGTTGAGCGCTGGGTTGCGAAGCTGCCCGCAGACTCTGCAGCGCCGGTTCAATCCCCGGCTGTTCCTCGGCCACCGGAGGAGGGTCCCACATGGCGCGCAGACCTCTCCTGCCGCCCGCTGCTCCCCTCAGCAGTGTGCTTCGGTCCTTCTGCCTGCTCTGCTCCCCACTCTGGCTCTGGTGAATTCTCTCACCCTCCCGCGCTTCTGACTATACCCAGTGCATGTATCAACAAAACAAACAAATAAATAAATAAAACATGCCTCTATTAAAAAAAAAAAAAAAAAAAAAGTAATAGAGAATAGGCTCAGCAGACCTCTCCTGTCTTGCCTGCTGCTCCCCTCAGCAGTGTATTTCAGTAGATCTACCTGTTCTGTTCCCCACTCTGTCTCTGGTGAATCCTCTCACCCCACTCTGGCCTGTACCCCAGCTCTTGTATGCATAAATAAATAAATTTAAAAAAAGTAATAGGGAATGAATTTAGGAAAAGCAGAGGGAAAATTAAAAAAGTGATGAAGCAATTATAACTCAGAAAAAAGAAAACAAACAACTTCAGTGCATAATGAGATAAAACTCAGTAGAAAGATAAATTAAGGGATGGATAAGGGGAAAGCATAGGAACACTAAATTAGACTTGAGAATGAAAAATTGTCAGTTATAGAGAAAATCAAAATCATTACAAAAGCATACTTTATGTAAACCTATTCTAAACAAGATCAATACAGGATCCAATGGAAGTATGACTGGCTATAAAACTGAGGAGGGGGGCCTCCCCGGTGGTGCAGTGGGTTGAGTGCAGCTTCTGCAGTGCTGGCCAGCCGCAGACATACCCACATGGCCGGGCAGACCTCTCCTGTCTCACCCGCTTCTTCCCTTAGCAGTGTATTTTGGTCATTCTCCCTTTTCTGCTCCCTGCTCTGTCTCTGGTGAATTCTCTAACCCTTCTATGCCTCTGGCCTGTACGTGGTTCTTGTATAAATAAATAAATCTTTAAGAACTGAGGGGGGGGGGCTCCCCAGTGGCTCAGCGGTTGAGCGCTGGGTTGCGAAGCTGCCCGCAGCCTCTGCAGTGCCGGTTCGATCCCTGGCTGCTCCCCGGCCACCGGAGGAGGGTCCCACATGGCGCGCAGACCTCTCCTGCCACCCGCTGCTCCCCTCAGCAGTGTACTTCGGCCCTTCTGCCTGCTCTGATCCCCACCCTGGCTCTGGTGAATTCTCTCACCCTCCTGTGCTTCTGACTGTACCCAGTGCTTGTATGTATAAATCAATCAATCAATCAATAAATCTAAAAAAAAAAAAAAAAAAAGAACTGAGGAGGGGGGGTATCAAAAGATCTATTGAATCTCAAAAATTGTGTAAGGAAATCTTCCAAACTCAAAAGAAACAGGTTAATTTTTTAAATTTTTTTTTATTTCTCATCCCACTTCAATTTGTTTTTGTGTTGTTTTGCTCCTGCCCTCCTACAGTAATTGCTTTATACTCAGTTAATTTTCTCTTTTCTTTTTTTTTTTAACCTTTTTTTTTAAAAGATTTATTTATTTATTTATTTACACAAGCACTGGGCACAGTCAGAAGTGCGGGAGGGTAAGAGAATTCACCAGAGACAGAGCAGGGAACAGAACAGGCAGACTGACGAAGTACACTGCTGAGGGGAGCAGCGGGTGTGGCAGAAATCTGCATGCCATGTGGGACCCTTGCCAGCAGCCTGGGATCGAACCAGCACTGTAGAGGCTGCGGGCAGCTTCACAGCCCAGGGCTCAACTGCTGCGCCACCGGGGAGGTCCTAACTTTATTTTTTCTTAAACAGATTGATTTTTCTATCATTTCAACTGCTTTAAAACTTTCTTTTTGCTCTTGCAACACCTATATAAAAGCTGTACCAAAACCGAATAAAGGTAGTGAACTATATAAAAACTGTAGATCAGGATCATGTAAATATTGAGAAAAAATAAAATACTAAGAAATAGATTTGGCAGAATAATGAAAGAAAACATAGTAAAGATAGTAACAGACTATAAATTGGGGGAAACTATAAGTTGGGGAAATTCTATGTATCCATAGAATTGAGAGAGGACAGGAAGCAAGGAGAAAAGGAGAGAAGGTTGAATGGAGGCAGAGAAGAGGCTAAGAAGAAGGGAAATTTCTTCTCTACAGTGAAATGTTAACAAATGATTGCGGAAAGGTGTGGCAGAGTTTGAAACACCATCTTGCTACCAGCATAGTAAAATTTGATTCAGAGCAATATCATCAGGGAATTCAAACATGTGGGTAGAGTTTAGATGAAGAAAAGAAAAAGTTACACAGTGTCCAGTTACTATCCAACTCCACAGACAATTTTCTAATTACAAAGGAAAATGCTATTTTAATCTGGTTGTCAATCTTATCAAAGTTCACAGGACCAAAATTGGATAGCTTGACCTCTGATGTCTCTTGCTGTGATGCCCTAAAAAGCAAAGCATTTCAATTCTGTGATATTCCTGCCTAAAATGCTGAACCTAATTATTATTACAAAAGAAAAAAAAAAATAAAAACATGTAAGGGACATTATAAAGCTATTGACCTGTGTTGTTCAAAATTTTCTTGCAATAAAAAATAAATTTTGAGGAACTTTCATCATATTAAAATATACTAAAAGAAAAGACAACTAAATCTTAATGCAAATGCTGAGATAAATTCCTGGATGAGAATAATAAAAGCTATATAGAACATTATGGGCACAATTAACAAACTTTTAATATAGAATACATCTTAGATATTAGCATTGTATCAGTGTTAAAATTTACCCAAATTTGATAACTGTACATGTGTTTGCATAATACAGTATTTTGAAATATTTAGAGGAATAGGCTAATTATATCTGCAATTTCCTATAAAGTAGTTCAGTAAATTAAATATGTGGTGGGGTGCAGATATGGCAAGAGGTTAACCACTGATGCATGTAAGTGAAGAATAAAGAAACTTTTATTATATTACTCTTATAACTCTAAGAAAATATTATTTTTTTTAAAAAATGGTAATTCTGGAGCCTCCCTGGTGGCAGAGGGCTTTAAGTCTCAGTGCTATCAAGCTATTGCCAGCCACTGTTATAAGACTTCGATCCTGGCCAGGGAGCTGATCCACATGGCACAGCAGATCTCTGCTGTCTCACCTGCTGCTCCCCTCAGCAGTTTATTTCAGTAGATCTGCCTTGTCTGTTCCCCACTCTGTCTCTGGTGAATCCTCTCACCCCCCACACCTCTGGCCTACACCCTAGGTTTTGTATGCATAAATAAATAAAAAATCTTTAAAAAATTAATACTTCTAAGTTTATAAGAAGGTTTAATGTTAGGAATGACTGAGATAATTGACAATATTAATAGTAGTAAAAACAAAATCCTGTGTTTACCCCTACACTTTCCATTATAAAATGACAAAAATTCCACATCTATTTCTAATCTGAAATATGAAAACCTTTAGAAAGGTAGGTGGATGACTTATTGAGTATCTGCCTATACTATAAGTCAGCTTCTGAACTGAGGAAAAGAACGTTATTTCACTCTCAACTAATACATAGTATTGTCTTGGAGATAAACAATTAGAATACAAAATAGAACTTATTGGCATCATATAAAATAGCATAACTGTTTGGAAAAACTCAAAAAAAGTGAGCTAAATAACTTTAGATATGCTCTTTAGTAAGATTGTTAGCTATAGGTAATATATTTCAACCATCAGATACTTAGTATTTGAGCATTGTTAATTCATTAGAAAATAAACCACTGACAATATAAAACTTCTCAAATTTATAGAAAATATTCAATAAAACTAGAAATATTTTTTGTAGCATTAGATGAAAATCACAAAATCTCACTGAAGAACATGAAGTAATTCTCAAATAAATTGATTGCAATGCCTGTTTCTTGGATAAAGAGGTACATTTATTAGCAAACATTGTTTAAAAAGGAACAATGATGTCAAATATATATAAATTAATTTAAATAAAATAAATGATAAAAAAGGAAAAAGAGGAACTTTTTTTAAACAGTTTTTTTTTAAAGGTTTATTTATTTTTTTATACAAGCACTGGGTACAGTCAGAAGCACGGGAGGCTGAGAGAATTCACCAGAGCCAGAGTGGGGAACAGAACAGGCGGACTGACGAAATACACTGCTGAGGGGAGCAGCGGGTGTGGCAGGAGAGGTCTGTCGTGCCATGTGGGACCCTCGCTGGCGACCTGGAATCGAACCAGCACTGCAGAGGCTGCGGGCAGCTTCACAGCCCAGGGCTCAACTGCTGTGCCACCAGGGGAGGCCCAGAGGAACATTTATTAAAAAGCATTTCCTCTAAAAACTTAAAACAAGATGGGTATAGAAGGAACCCAACTCAATATAATAAAGGTCATATATCACAAATTAATACTACTGAAAAACTAAAAGTTTTCCCCTTATAATTGGGAACAAGGAAAGGATGCCCATTGTCACCACTTTTGTTTATCTTAGTACTAGAGGTCTTGGCCAGAACTATTAAAAAACAAACAAACAAACAAGAAAAAGGGAAATCCAAATTGGAAAAAGAGTGAAACTTTCACTATTTGTAGATAGTGTGATATTATATATAGAATGTCCCAAAAACACATCTGAAAGTTATTGGAAGCAATAAACAAATACAGCAACATGGCATAAAAATCAACATACAAGAATCCATAGTCTTTTTTATATATGATTAACAAAAAAAGAAGCAAAATTAAGAAAATAATTAGGTTTATAATTTCTTCAAAAGAAATTAAATACATCGGAATCAACCAAAATAATGATGTAAAAAAGCTATTAATGAGCACTTCAAGATGTTACTAAAAGACTCATATAGCCATGCAAGGATACAGAAGGATGTTTACCCCATATTCACTGGTGGGAAGAAGCTACATAGTAAATATGAATATTCTGCCTAAAATGATGTATACATTTAATAAATCTCCATCAAAACACCAGTAATATAGTTCAAATAAATTGAACAAAGAATTTGAAAATTATATGCAACCACAAAAGATTTCAAATTGCAGAAGCAAGTCTGAGAAAAAAGGAGACAAAATGATGTATGACATTACCTGACTTCAAACTTTACTACAAAGCAACAGTACTAAAAACAATATGGTATTGGCACAAAAATAGATACATGGACCAATTGAATATAATTGAAGGCCCAGAAATAAACCACATGCATGCCATAATCTGTGATAAAACAACTATAACCCTAAAATAGTATAAGGACAATGTATTAAATAAATCTTGCTGGAAAATTGGAACGTCACACATAAAAGAATAAAGTTGGATCATTTGTTAAACCCTGCTCTCCCACACACATGTAAATCCAAGTGGATTAAAAATTTAGATGGAGGGCCTCCCTGGTGGTGCAGTGGGTTGAGCACAGTGCTGTGAAGCTGTCCTCAGTTGTGCTTTCAGTCTGTCTGCCTGTTCTGCTCCTGGCTCTGTCTCTGGTGAATCCTCTCACCCCTCCATGCCTCTGGCCTGTACCCCAGCTATTGTATAATAAAAAATATATCTTTAAAAAAAAGTTTAGAGGAAGGACCAAAATAAAATACACAGAAGAAAACATTGGTCATACAATCCATAATATCAGTGATAAAAGATTTTTGGTGACTCAACTCATATGGCAAGGAAATTAAAAACAAAAGTAAACTATTTTGATTACTTCAATTCCTCTCTTAGGCATATGTCCAAAGAATATGAAAACATCAGTGCAAAAACCTATGTGTACCATGATGCTCATAGCAGATAATTTGCAATGTTAGGCCATGGAAGCGGTCTCAATGTTCATTAGCAGACAATTGCATCAAGAAGCTCTGGTATAGCTACACCATGGAATATTACATAGCCAAAAGAAAGGATAAAATGCAATAATTTTCAATAAAATGGAGGGAAGTTTAGAGAACTCTGTGTAGCACTGTAAGTCAGAACATTGACCATAAATATCGAACATTTACATAGCAAAAGCTTCAATAACATAAAACACTTTTAAAAAACCAGTGGCATCAATAACATGCTCAACATTCTGAGGTTAAGAGGAAGGGATGAGGGAAAGAAAAGAGTGTATAAAAGATGGTGTGTGTGGGGGGGGAGTAAAAATAGTTATGTGTCCTCAGACAAAGATATAGCATCTCTCTGAGCCTTGTTTTCCTTATTTGTAAAGCAGGATTACAGTAATAGGATCTATCTCCCAGGTTTGTTCTGAACAACAATCAACATAAAGGATGCTGTGCATGTGGAATAGAGTAGAGAATACAATCATTATAATGATTATATTTTGTGTATCCTCAGATATTCTTCAAAAAATAGCAGATATTTTCAGTTTAAGAAATATAAAAATATTTTAAAATTAACATTTTCTTATTTATGCTATAATTTCTCAATCACCAGTAAAGAAAGCACTTTCCCTA
Organism: Talpa europaea; assembly: GCF_964194135.1. Lineage (NCBI taxonomy): Eukaryota > Metazoa > Chordata > Mammalia > Eulipotyphla > Talpidae > Talpa > Talpa europaea. Next base: position 49,247,243 of record NC_140080.1, read on the forward strand.
AAGATAATATATTTAGGAGCAAAACCAGAAATATTCTGAGGGTTTCTGATGTTATGATTATCTTAGAAAAATGAAAAAAAATCTAAAAATTATTGAAATTTATAAAAGGGAAAGCATATGATATCAAGTATTTTATTGTATTTTATTTATTTATTATTGAGTAACATTGGTTTACAACACTGTATATAATTAAGAGATACAGGTTCACACCACTTCAGATGTATATTTTCACAGCAACCTAACACCACCAAGGCGACCATGTTTGCCCATCATATTTTTTTTTAATTTATATTTATCTATTTATTTTTTTAGGACTTATTCATTTAATACAAGCACTGGGTACAGTCAGAAGCACAGAGGGTGAGAGAATTCACCAGAGCCAGAGCGGGGAGCAGAGCAGGCAGAAGGACCGAAGTACACTGCTGAGGGGAGCAGCGGGCGGCAGGAGAGGTCTGTGCGCCATGTGGGACCCTCCTCTGGTGTCCGGGGAGCAGCCGGGGATCGAACCGGCACTGCAGAGGCCGCGGGTAGCTTTGCAACCCAGCGCTCAACCGCTGCGTCACCGGGGAGGCCCTGCCCATCATATTCTATTGGCGCTGGTCTTACATTTCAATCTTTAATCCATTTGGAATTTATTTTTGTGTATCAGGTTAGAGAGTGACCCAGCTTCATTCTGTTACATACGACTTTTATTTTCTCTGTATAATCACTATCCATTCCACATTCTATGATCTTAACAACTTTATCATAGATTAGGTACTGATACGCTTGCAGATTTATTTTGGGGCTTTTGATTCTATTTTATTGACCCATGTATCTATTTTTGTGCCTAAATCACGTTGTTTTCATTACTGATGCTTTATAAAAAAGTTTGAAATCAGGGGCCTCTGATGGCCTAGTGGTTAAATCTCGGTGCTCTCATGCCATTACTCTATGACCTGAGTTTGGTGCCCAGCCAGGGAGCTAACCCACATATGGTGCAGCAGACCTCTCCTGTCTTGCCCACTGCTCCTGTCAGCAGTGTATTTCTGTAAATCTGCCCATTTTGCTCCCCACTCTGTCTCTGGTTAATCCTCTCACTGACCGCACCTTTGGTCTATGCACCAGTCTTCTACAAGAAAGAAAAAAGAGAGAGAGAGAGAGAAAAGAAAAAGAAATCAGTTAGGTAATATGATAACTCTGTTTCCTTTTTCTCAAGATTGCTTTTAGAATTTCAGGACTTTTGTGATTCCATATACATTTCAATAATTTTTGTTAAGTTTCTTTGAAAAATATTACTGGTATTTTAATGAGTGCTGCCTTAACTTTATATACCATTTTTTTAATATTGATCCTCTGCACCCATGAGCATGGAATATCCTTCTATCTCCTTATGCCATGCTCTAAGTCTTCTAATAATGTCTTCTACTTCTCACTACAGGTCCTTTACTCCTTACTTAGGTTATTTCTAAGGCATTTAATTTTATTTTGAAGGAAATTATTGAACTTCTTTTGTTTCTTGCTCAGTGTTTGAATATAAAAATGTGACAGGGTTTTGTATGTTGATTTTATAACCTACCACTTTGCTATATTTGTTCTAGTGGCTTTTTGGTGAAGTCTGCAGGATTTTGTACAAGAATCAGGGTACAGGCCAGATGCGCGGGAGGGTGAGAGGATTCACCAGAGACAGAGCAGGGAACAGAACAGGCAGACTGACGAAATACACTGCTCAGGGGAGCAGCGGGCGAGACAGGAGAGGTCTGCCATGCCATGTGGGACCCTTGCCGGCCAGCCGGGATCGACCGGCACTGCAGAAGCTGCAGACAGCTTCACAGCGCAGTTCTCAACCGCCTGTGCCACCAGGGGAGGCCCTAACCTTTATTATATTGAGGAATGTTCCTTCAATCTTAGAGTTTTGATCATAAATGAGTGCTGAAGCTTATAAAATTATTTTCTTTCTATCTAGTTGCATGATTTTTATCTTCATTTATTTATTTATTTAAAAATATTTATTTATTTATACAAGCACTGGGTACAGTCAGAAGCATGGAGGGTGAGAGAATTCACCAGAGAGAAGCGGGGAACAGAACAGGCAGACTGATGAAATACACCGCTGAGGGGAACAGTGGGCATGGCAGGAGAGGTCTCTCATGCCATGTGGGACCCTCGCTGGCGTCTGGGGATCAAACCGGTGCTGCAGAGGCCATGGGAAGCCCGGCAGCCCAGCACACAACTGCTGTGCCACCAGGGAAGGCCCTTTATCTCTATTTTTAATGTATTTATTGTGCTATATTGATTTACACATATTAAACCACTTTTGTATTCTTGGGTTAAAACCAGTTGATTATGGTGTATGATCCTTGTGATATACTGTTGAATTTGATTTGCTTGCATGTTGTTGAATATTTTTTATGTGGGTGTTAATCAGGGAAATGTACATAAGAAGAAAAAAAATTCTGGAAGATCATCCATGAAGATGAAGAAAATACCTTTGTTTTAGCAGGCAGTGATTAACTTTCCTTCTTTTACTTTCTGTATTGCTAAAGGTTTTCTTTTAATTAGAAATCAGTGCCTCCCCTGTGATACAGTGGGATGAGCACGGCGCTGTGAAGCTCTCTGCAGCCTATGCAGCACAGGTTCAATTTCTGGCCTGTCAGGGAGATACCCACATCGCATGGCAGACCTCTCCTGCCCTGTCCGCTGCCTGCCTCAGCAGTGTTTTTGGTCTGTCTGCCAGTTCTGCTCCTGGCTCTGTCTCTGGTGAATCCTCTCATGCTCCCGTGCCTCTGGCCTGTGCCCCAGTTCTTGTATAAATAAAAATAAATCTTTAAAAAAAAGAAATCAATTGATCTAAGAGTTAGCAGCTGGAAGAATCCAAGTGTCCATTGATAGATGAATGGATAAAAAAATGGCATACTGTCCAGTTTAAAATAGAATGGAAATTCTGACATATATTACAATGTGAATGAATCTTGGTGACATTATGTTTCATGAAATAGATCAATCACAGTAAGTCAAATATTGTGTGATTCCACTTATATGAGGTATATAGTATAGTCAAATTTATAGAGACAGGAAGTAGAATGGTGGTAGCTAGGGGCCACGTATGGGAGGTGAAAATGGCAAAGTCAGTGTTTATTGCTTCCAGTTCCAGTTTTGCAAGATATGAAGAGTAATGGAGCTGGAATTGGAGGGGGTTTCACAATACTATGAATGTAGTTATTACCACTGAACATCACCCTTAATGATGGTTAAGATGATAGACTTAAGTTAACTGTGTTTTACCATGACAAAATTAAAAAAAAAAAATTGATGTTCCAAAACAGAACTTTCTAAAAAAAAAATTAACTGGAAGATTTATTAGCTTGTGAAGTGAATCTGAGAGACTATGGAGCAGATGGGAAATATATGAGCAATGCCCTCTTCAGTGGAAACCTCTTACCAAAGAGTAAAAATCCAGGGAACAAATAGAGAGGTAGATATCAGTCTTCGTCTGATTATATCCAAAGAAGCCAAAGGTGGTAATGGGCAGTGATGTTGAGAGGGAGTATTTTATAACATCAAACAGTTTTCAGGAGCACAGGCAATCTTTACAAAAAGTGATATATTGAAATATTCCATGAGAGAGAAAATAAGAGGGAATAAGTATGAAGTGGGTAGAGGAAGTAATTTTGGTTAACAAGAGAGAAACTGTGGGAATTTTTTTTTTGTAGAGTAATAGAGATGATGTTTCATATGAAAAATAGTGAGGATGACATCTAACATTATTTCATGGATAGAAATATCTGCATTTCTTTGACATGTGAAAGGGCGCTTGACAAAATAGGAATGGGACAAAATTAGTAAGTTTAGGGCTTTAATTTACTCTTTAAATGTGAAAATCAAGATACGGGTGTAGAGTGTTTCTTCGCAAATTTTACTCATTCTCACTGCTGTCATGATCAAGTTCTATTTGATCACCATACAATTTTATTTTTGTTTTAATTTGACCATAATGACTATGAATAGCAGGACTTTCCATGCCTCCTGGGAATACTGTGTGTGTGAAACTCAGTGAATGCTGACTTCTTTTAAAATAGAAAGTGCTATTAGAAAGAGCATGGCTTCCACTCCCAATCTCCATGCTAAGAAGCAAAGCAAGGGATATGACTACATTGGGGGAGTAACGACTGAGAAAGTAAGTTGTGTATAAATCTTTCCTGAGACTGAAAATAACACAGATATAAAGGAGAGAAGAAAAAAAAAGGAAAAAAAAATAACAGGTACAATGAGTTGTCAACCCCCTGGTTCACTTCAAAGAGGATGACTCAGAGCCGTAAGCAGCAGTAGCAATCTGCACAGCCTTCAGAGGAAAGTGACTGATCAGAGAAGGGAAAGCTCAGTGATCCCACAGAGGATTAAGTCATATAAAAATTTGCCTCTGTTTTTCATCCCACAAAATTCTCTCTTCACCCATGAGGTTTATAGTTATTTTCACATGATCATCCACTGAAGGGAAAATAAATCTGGCCATGTCTCATCTACTAAAATTACCATTTTCTTAGCTCATTTCACTTGATCCTGGTAATAATGCCATATAAAGTGACATAAATGTAAAGATAACATAGATAAGGATTAATTAGGATAATTTTTAAAAAGATTTTATTTATTTATTTATAAAGCACAGGGCACAGTCAGAAGCGCGGGAGGGTGAGAGAGAATTCACCAGAGACAGAGCGGGGAACAGAACAGGTAGGCTGACGAAGTACACTGCTGAGGGGAGCAGCGGGCATGGCAAGAGAGGTCTGTGCGCCAAATGGGACCCTCACTGGCAGGCAGCTTCACAGCCCAGCGCTCAACCGCTGCGCCACCGGGGAGACCCAAATTAGGATAATTGTAAATTGATAATAAGCATATATGATGGGAAGATAATTGTGGCTCATGTAAGATATTGTCAAATTATGAGGTGTAAAAACTAGAAAATTGCAAGTAAAATAAAAAAAAAATATGAGAAAGTTGGTATCTTTCTCAATAAAGGGTATAAAAGGTAATAAAATTAATAAGGATGTAAGAGACTTGAACCACTCAGTAATATTGATTTAGTTGACATGTATAACAATTAGAGAATGTGATAACTTACTAATATCACTGTATTACCACTTAACACAGTTAAAATAGCAACTTTCATGTTGCTTATATTCAGCCACAATTTAAAAAAATATACACAGAACAGAAAGATACAAGCCAGACTAGGTCAACAAAAAACAACCAAACTTCTGATTAAGTTATTTGGTGATATACAATATGAAGTCCAGGCGAACAAAAATATGATGCCCAAAGTTACTTTTTGGTAAAAGTTTTATTTCTTCTCTGTATTATTTTTTACATAAAAGTACAATTGTTGACAACATTGTTATTTTTTGTTGCTTTATCTAGTGTAACAATATCTGGTTTTACTAGGTGTACTTGGATTATTTATGTCAAGTGATTATAGATACAATTGGATTAATATGTACTTTGTAACAATTTTCCTTGCGTTTGCTATTTGTGTCTTTCATTTTTTAAAAAAGATTTATTTATTTATACATACAGGAAGTGGGGTACAGGCAGAGGTGTGTGTGTGGAGGGGTGAGAGGATTCACCAGAGACAGAGTGGGGAAGAGAACAGGCAGACTGACTGAAATACACTGCTGAGGGGAGCTGCAGGTGAGTCAGGAGAGGTCTGTTGTGCCATGTGGGTTCCTCTCTGGCTGGGGATCAAACTCATGTGGCAGTGGCTGTGGACAGCCTCATAGGTTGCGTCTTAACCCCTTGCACCACCAGGGAGGCCCTGTGTCTTTCATTTATTTATTTTATTTCATTTTATTTCATTTTATTTTATATATTTTTTACTTCATTTTTCATTTTTGCACAATGTATGCATTTTCATCTTGGTTATAGTCCCCACACAATTCTCACCCCCCGTAGTGTGTCTCTGATTCATAATTGCTTGTTGATCTTGATTTTTACTTTATTATAATTGGTCTTTTTCCTGGTCCCTTATTTTTGTTTTCTCAATTCCTGCTATGAGTGAGACCATCTGGTATTTTTCTTTTTCTTTCTGGCTTATTTCACTGAGCATGATCCCTTCTAGCTCCATCCATGTTACTGCAAATTGAATGAGTTTATCTCTTTTGATTGCTGAGCAATATTCCATAGTGTATATGTTCCACATCTTCACTTGTAATCAGGGAAATGCAAATCGAAACTACAATGAGATACCATCTTACACCAGTGAGAATGGCACATATTAAAAAAACAAAAAACAAACAAACAAAAAAAACTAGCTACAGCATATGTTGGCGAGAATGTGGAGAAAAAGGAACTCTCCTGCACTGCTGGTGGGAGTGCAAACTGGTCCAGCCACTCTGGAGAGCTGTGTGGAGATTTCTGGACCTACTAAACATAGAGCTTCCATATGATCCAGCAATTCCACTCCAGGTATTTATCCAAAGGACACAGAAACATCAATTCAAAAGGGCGCCCGCACCCCTTTGTTTATAGCAACACTATTTACAATAGCTAAGCTATGGAAACAACCCAAATGCCCCAAAATAGATGGCTGGATCAAGAAGATGTGGTCTTTCATTTATTTTAAAACTTTTTCTGCCTTCTGTGGTTTTGAAACAGGGGTGGAGAGGCCTCTTTTGCGGGTTGGAGTCCTTTCACAGTCGCCTACTGAAACAGGGGCAGAGAGCCACAAAAGAGGCCACAGGGTCTCTGAGATCAGAGAGCCACCAAAAAGCCTCCAAAAGCCCAAACCAAAAGCTATAGCCTAACAAGGACAGTGCCTGATAAGAGGAGAGGTCACTGTGGGTTCTCACCCACTGCACAATTGCAGGAGACCTGAGACTTCAGGAACAACCTCCATGGGGTTCATTTGCAAACGGGAAACAAAGAACTTGCTGTATCCACAAGTGGCAGCTGCCTCACCCAGGTAGCATCAGTGATGGTCGCCACAGATTACCAGGAGTGCTGGGCAGCACTAGCCAGTAGTGATGGCCACTCTGGCTCACAGAGGTGGTGTCAGAGACACCTGGTGTTAACAGCTCTTTGTGAGTTGTTGGGCTATACCAATAATAAACAGCTCTTTGAGGCACCAGGCCCAGGGCCTTTCAGGCAATGTCAGAGACAGGACCAGGCCCAGTCATGACAGAGACCTTCGGCTTCTCCTCCCTCCTCGGAGGGCAGCTGCTGGTATTTCTTTTCTTCTTTCTTCAGAGGCTGGAACCATCTTCTTTTCTTCAGGGGTCTTGTGTCATCTCTCCTTCTTTGGGGGTCCTGGTTGTCTTCTTTTGGGCTGCGGTCATCGTCTCCTTTCCTTCGGGAGCCTCCCTTGTCCTCTTATCTTTATGGGGGCTCTGATCATTGTGTCCTTTTTTGGGGGGCTTTTTTAGTGCCCTCCAACCCTGGTTTATATCCTCCTACCCACAAGTCTGATTGGACCATTTAGCGCCAATCAGCTTACTGATTGGTCCATTGCGAATGGCAGTTACTGAGCTCTGAGGAGCAGCTGTCACAAGAGACTTGTGGTGGAGCAGCAGGTTGAAAGGACATCACTGTCCTGCCGGCTCCCACCACTGAGGTGGCTGGGTTCCGGTAACAGATTGTTTTTTTTTTTTTTTTTCTTTCTGGTTACAGTTTTTTTTTTTTTTTTTAAAGATTTATTTATTTATTTATTTATACAAGCACTGGGCACAGTCAGAAGCGCGGGAGGGTGAGAGAATTCACCAGAGCCAGAGCGGGGAGCAGAGCAGGCAGAAGGACCGAAGTACACTGCTGAGGGGAGCAGCGGGCGGCAGGAGAGGTCTGCGCGCCATGTGGGACCCTCCTCCGGTGGCCGGGGAGCAGCCAGGGATCGAACCGGCGCTGCAGAGGCCGCGGGCAGCTTCGCAACCCAGCGCTCAACCGCTGCGCCACCGGGGAGGCCTTCCGGTTACAGTTTTAATTGAGCATTTAACATTATTTCTCTCTTATATTTCTTTTGTCTATTTGTCTCTTTTGAGATTTTATATTGGTTAAAATGCAGCATACAATTCAACTAATCTGTATCCACTTTGAAATAACAGTATGCCACTTGAGTAGTGCACACTCACTCTCTCCTCTTACTTGTAACATTGCTGTCATTCACTTCTTATACTGATTTTATAATTACCTAAAAATATTTTTACTTTTACTTTTAATAAATATTTATATATTGAATTGATTAAAATAAGAATAACATTTTTTTAAAGATTTATTTATTTATACATACAAGAACTGGGGTACAGGCCAGAGGTGTGGGGGGTGGTGAGAGGATTCACCAGAGACAGAGTGGGGAACAGAACAGGCAGAGTGACTGAAATACACTGCTGACGGGAGCAGCAGGTGAGACAGGAGAGGTCTGCTGCACCATGTGGGTATCTCCCTGGTGGGGCATTGAACTCGTGCTGCAGTGGCTGCTGATAGCTTCATAGGTTGTGCCTTAACCCCTTGTGCCACCAGGGAGGCCCTAGAAGAATAAAAAAAAAATATTTAACTTTCATTTATTTATTCTCGCTCTTCCATTTTTATATAGGTCTAAGTTCCTGACAGCATTTTTTTCTCTCTGAAAATTTCTTTAACATTTTTGTTAAAGAAGGTCTACTGATAGCAATTTCCCCAGGTCTTTCATGTCTGTTTTGTTGATGTTGCTTGAGAAATTCTTTCTCTTTCCCTTCAGTAGGATAATTTTGCTATATACACAATTTAAGGTTGGTGGAATTTATCCTTTCAATCTTTTAAAATATTCACTCCAATCTCTGCTTGCTTGATTTCTAATGAGAAGCCCAATGTAATTCATATCCTTACCCCTTAAATGTAATAAGCCCACCCAGCTTTCTTTCAAGGTTTTCTATGTCTTTGATATTCTTCAGTTTAAATATAACATGCCAAGGTGTAGAGAGTTTAGTGTTTATTCTTCCTGATATTTCCTGAGCTTCCTTGTTGCATGATTTAGTGTATGTTGTTAGTTAAGGACCGCCATTAATACTTCAAATATTTTTCTGTTTTTTTCTCTTTTCTGTGGTATTCACATTTCACATTACACCTTCTTGTAATTATCCCACAATTTTTGTGTGTACCAAACACACACACACACACACACACACACACACGTTTGCTATTTCTCTTTTCACATGTCAATTTGGAAGTTTCTACTGATATTATCTTCAAACTTACTGATTCTTTCCATAGTCATGCCCAGTGCACTGAACAGCCATTAAAGGGATTCTTTATTCCTATTATATATTACATTTTACCTTAATTCTTTTTTAGAGATTTTATCTCTTTGCTTTCATTACCCATCTGTTCTCACATTCTATCTACTTTCCACTGAAGCTTTTACCATTTTAATCACAGTTATTTGAAATTCCTTATGTCGTAATTCTTAAATCTTTGTAATTATGTGAATCTGATCCTAATGCTTGCTTTGTTTCTTCAGGGTTTGTTTTTCCTCATCTTTGTCTGCCTTGTAATTTTTTTGTTGAAAGTCAGACATGATATATGGCTAAAAGAAGCTGAAATAAATAGGCACTTAGTGTGAGGCTTATTTTAATCTGGCTAGATGTTATTTTGATCATCTCATTTACATTCCATTGGTTAGGGAGGGATTCCTCCCCTTGGTTTACGGGTATGGCTTCCCACATAATATCCAACATTGGACAGGTAAAAATCACAGCTCTTGTTACTTATACTCACATCCTCGGGGGGAAGGAATACCAAATGCCATGCCACACAACCCTCTCATGGGGGTTGTGTTCAAAAGCAGAATGAACAGTAGTGACTTGGTAGGCAGGTTTTATACTTAGATGAGAGCCAATTATCCCACATTCTCACATGTCAATGGGTTGACTTGTTTGAACAAGTCCAGCTGGTAGGAAATGAAATTCACTGCTCAGGGATAAACAGGCATCCTATCAACCTGTGAAAAGGAGAACTGAGTGGCAAGAGAATCTTATCTAGAGAGTAACGGTAAGAGGAACCTGGGGTTAGGTCATCTGAGACCCTTCCTGGTGTCAAGGTATCCAATTATATTAAATCTTTATTTCAGGCTTTTTTACCACAGGAATTAGATTGTGTTTATAGTTTTCTGTAACTTCCAGAGACTGAGTTCCTATAATGTTCTTTTCCATGTATCCTCTTAGGGTTTCCTCTTAACAATTTCCTCTTAAATAGAGTCTGTATCTTATAGTTTTTCCGTATGTAATCCATTTTTATTATCTCTGAGCCCCGTTGATGTGGTGGAGAGGTTATGGAGAGGGGAGTGTAGGGTCAGGAATGGGCCACGGAGCAGGTTTTCTGATCCAGAAGACCGGGTAAAGGAGGAGTCAGAGTCCTCAGTGATTTGCAGGTTTTTAATTGGGATTACCAGGAACACGGCAGGCAGGGGCGCCAGTGGGGGCTGGTAGGCTGGCAGGCCTCCCAGCTCCCAGTAGGTCTTCACTCTGGGCTCCCTGGCCTTCTCTCGGCTTCTGCTTCTCTTGCTTCTCTCTCGGCTTCTCTTTCAGCTTCTCCCGGCATCCCCATGACACTGCCCTTAAAAGCACCGTTACAGCCCAGGTGAATCCCATCTACCTCTGCCCACACCCTATTCCGCCATCAGGCATGCATTCAGGACCTCAAGGATCCATCATCTATCCTGATGGCGGGAGGGCAGAAAAGCCTGACATTTTTCCTTACCCTATAGGGAGGTACTCTATAATCTTATGATTAAAACTACTTTTTCCTGTGGGTCTGAGTTCCTGACTGTGATTTTTGGAAGCATTTCTTTGCCCCACCCTCGTCTTAACTGAGACAGAAATATTACAGGGGAATGGATTTGGTTAATTGCTGTTCCCCTAAGTCAGATAAGAGTCTAATAAAGTTGTTTTCCTTCCAGGGCAGGTTCTTATTATGGAGAAAGCCCTGAAGTATTTAAAAATGGTTACTCTTTCTCTGGGTATTTTAAAAGAGTTGTTTTTCTTCCTTTTGCATGAAGCATAAAGTATTTTTCCCTCCTGTGCTCATCATGATAACCTGGAGGGGGTGTGCTGGAGGTAAAATTTATGAAAGCCAGCCCCCTCACCCTGCCCCTAAAGTTGTACCTCCAGGGATTTAAACTCAAGTTAGTTGACACTTGGCCTCCAGCAGTTTATCAAAATTACCATTTAATTATTCCAACCAGTTATTTGTTTTAGAAGCTCTTATTTTAAGTAGATGATTCTTGAATTGTGATTCTTTGTATTTGCACATTTCTCCAGATGTTGGAGTTGTGGTTTGTCCTATGACCTCATGTTTATTATGAATCTAATGAAATTCATTGATTTTTTTAGGATATTTAGCTTGTTTTCTTGTTATGAGAGAGTAATGACCTTCCATATCTTTATATGTTGGGAGTGAAAATGAAACTAAGAATTAAATTATAAATATTTTAGATTTTTGTGACTGACCTGGAAGGAAGTAACAGTAACAGAAGGATATACCCATTTTATCAGTCAGGATAGAATAGTGTAGGGTAAATAAAGTATCAGGCTTTTCTGCCCTCCCACCATTAGATTAAATGCATGCCTGATGGCGTACACCTGGAGTAGGGTGTGGGAATGCATAGGTGGGTACCCCTGGGCTGAGCCTGGGCCTATAAGGGGCGGTGTCATGGTACGCCAAAGGAATGGAATACCAGGAGAGAGAACGAGACCACAAGAGAATGTCAGAGAGCCCAGAAAGAGTGAAGATTCGCTGGAGGCTGGGGGGCCTGCCAGCCTCCTGGGCCCCCGGCCCCCATGACTGCAGTGTACCTGGTAAAATCCCAATAAAAGCCTGAAAAGCCACTGAGGGCTTTTCTCCTCCTTTACCCGTCTGCTGGTATAGAGATTCTGCTCCATCACTTCCTGCTGCTACAGGTAGGTAACAAATGATTCCCAAATCTCTGTGACTCAAAACAGTAGAAGTTAATGCTGAATTTCCTGTATGTTGAAGAGTTGCCAAATTTTCTCCCTAAAAAATAATGATAAAACTGGAGAAAGTTATCAAAACAACCAATGCAGGACTTTAGAAATGACCAAAGATGTACAACAATTGGGAAACTTTATTCAAGGAAGTTTTATTCAAATCTAGTGAAACTTTGATAAGAACATTGGCAGTTTATGGCATTGCAGCAAGGGCCTTAATGCTCTCCTCTCGCCTAACTCCAGATCCATTAATCATGTGTATTCTGCACCAACAGGGCAGGTCAGGCAGAGGGCTTAACTTGATTTGGTTGGGAGCAAAGAAAATTCCCATTCTTAGGTACCTTGTTTACTATAAATGGATTCTTGGTGACAATGAGGGAAGGCTTGTATCTCAGATGATCTGTGCTAAAATACTTGGTGAAGCAAGCAAACGGAAGAGTAGATTAGTCAGATATTTAGTAGAGTGGTCAGGCAATAATAATATAGTCCTAGTGGGTCTTGATACGATTCCACATAACCCAGAGATCTTTTATTTGATTTACTTATAATAACAATTCCATAAATAAAAATAAATTTAACTTTTCTAGAGAGCAAAGATTCAAAACCAATACTAAGAGAAAAAATCACCACATTCTCCCGATTGCTCTAATTTATCTACAGTAAGTTAAATTAAGGCTTAAAATGCATTTGGGCTAAAGTGCAGAAGCTGTAATGGCTTTTTGTAGAATCACAGAAGCAATTTACTGAGTGCATTTCATCTTTATGTGAAACTAGGGCTAATACTGTTAATGTATTGTGTGTTAGAAAGAAAAAGAAAAAAGCCATCACACTGCTGCTCATTTTCTTTACACAAATCCTGCTTTAAGAAAAACTTTTCTGTGATTGTTTTTCTCAAACAATCAAACACACAATCCACAGTTGTTCTACATGGGTGTGACTGGTTTACATTTTGGAACTCCAAGGTATAGGGAATGGAATGTATTCTGAATTTCCCATTTGACTTAATTGCTCCTGGGTGTGTGCATTGCCATGTGTTTCATGTTAAATACTTATGGGACTCTGCACTTCATTAAATGAAACCATGAGCCAGTTGGTGATCAGAATGAATATCAGAATGGAAGAGTTAGTGAAATAAGGGTGAGGAGATTGTTGGTGTGGTGTTATCAAACATGCAAAAGCCACAAGAATTTTAATTTCTTTCAAAACACTACAAAAACCTCTTAGAACACATGTGTAGAGGTTTATTTAGTTACATCTCTCTCGTGCAGCATTACTTAGCCAATAAGATTTCCTTGAACTAAAACCAGAACTTCATGTTTTAAAAATAGAGAAAATACTACTACAAATGATATTTCTATTGAAAATCTATTTCTAAAGGGAAGACTGCTAAATAACAGGCTGAGTGGTAATTCAAATTGTTTTTAATAGAAAGTGTCTTGCTCTTAACACAATAAATATATTTTAACTTTCCTATTTTATTATTGCTTTTAGCAGTGACAAAAAGGGAAGTCTTCCACTCCAACTGTTATAGCACAGGGTGAGGGGCACCCCAGAACCCCCAAACCTGCCCACTCTAAATAGTTTCTGCCATCTGCTGCATCAAGACAAAACATACTCTAATTTATAAGATCTTTACTGGAAAGGACTTTTAATACAAATAGTGTGAACAAAGAAAAGACAAAGAACTTAGTTTCCAAATCTAGGACCCAAAGCTACCCATTTTCCTGTGGGTAAATGCCCAGCCAAACATGGCCCAAAGCAGGACCACTGAGGCCTGAAATCTTGTCACAAGTCTAAGGCTCCTCCTGTTGGGCACCCATAGCAAAGGGGCAGAAAGGATCCAGCACATCTAGTACAAACAGAGCAAAATCAAGATAAAAGCAGCCTTTCTTAACCTCTTCATGGGTCTCTCACCCACATCTGTTTCAGCAGTCCAGGACCTTCTTCACATGTTTCTCTGCTCCATGTGCCTCCTCCAGGTCTCCTCCTGCTCTCTATACTTCTTCCTTCCTCTCCAGTCTCCTCTCCAGCTTCTTCTCCCTGCTCAGCCCCACCTTTCCTTGGGTGGGGCAGGGAACCTGAAACCTCCCCTTTCCTGGGGGGTTGTGCAGTTCCATAACTTCAGTCCTCCTTCTGGACTATATAGTTGTGTAGTACTTATGTAGTACTAAATATAATACTACAAATTTGTTAGTGTTAGTGTTAGTAGTAGTAGTATTGGTCTATAGCGCTGATAGATAAATGAGGAAAACACTGCCTTTTCTCTTCATGAGGTTTACATTTACTGAAGCAATACACAACTGAATGTATACAGAAATAATTCCAAGTTATTTACAACTTTGATGAAATATTCCTGAGGGGTTTGTGTAGAAACCAGCAAATATGGTCTTGTGAGGCAGAATTGCCAAGGACTACACACTTTCAAGAATGAGATTTCAAGAATGGATGAGCCAGGCACAGGGTATTTAGATTTCTCAATGGGAAGATAGCAGTGATCTTCCTTATTGCATGCCTTGTATTTGGTTTACTTCACATTCTGTGCATCTTCAATTATGACATATAAGATCATTTCTCAAAAACCTGTTTTTTATATATATATATATATATATATATGTCATGCATAACGTGGTTGTATTAAGGATTAACTATTACAATCTATCAGAAGAACTTGCCATACAAAATTCATTAAACTAGAGCTATAATTATGATGATTTTCACATTAGTTGTATTTTGTTTCATATCCTATTTAACTATATAATGAAAGAGATATTTATGCAGACTTATGAGCAAATTGGTATCATCCGAAACTATTTCCTGTCTTTTCAACAAATCTCAGCTTGGAGGTCATCTTGTGAATTTCTGCTCTTTTACTATTTGGGTTTCCCTCTAAATTCACCAGTCAACCTTATTTTATGTTCATTTTGATTCCACATTTATAATATAGACATCTATGCTGCTCTATGTATTTTTTCCCTTTTAAATCAACAAACCAATAAGCAAAACCAAAGTCCAGCCCACAAAAAAATCACCAGCAAACAGCATTGGGATTCAGAGCAGATTTATGTAGGACTGGTGCCAAAGTTCTTTAACTTTAAAGTAAGAGAAAGATTTTGAAGTTATAGGGTTTCCATAATAGTTTCTTTCATAAAAATTGCCAAAATTAATAGATTGGTGATAAATTGACCACAATCCAGCTTATGTTTGTATTTTAGCTTCTCCATCCCCCAGATTTATGATATAGTGCTTACCATATAAAGAGATGTTTACAGACTTTATTTCATGTATACAAAATTATAAGGTCTGTAGGTAAAGATATTACATACAAGGCAGAGTGAGTGTAATATAAATATGTTTAAAAACGTGAAGTTTTTATTACTGATTTTAAGCCATTTTATTACAGCATATGTTGGTCTAATTTTTGTTATATTTCTTATACTTGAATTTTATTGAGTTTCTTATACTTGAATTTCATTGGATTTGTAGATTTATAGTTTTCATGAAGTCTAGAAAAAATTAAGTCATTTTTTTCAAATAACTTTTATATGTTGTCCACAGAGACTCAAATTACATATATATTAGGATACCCAAAGTTGTCCCACAGTTCACTGATGCTCTACTTATATTCAGTAATTTTTCTTTCTCTGTGCTTTATCATTTATGCTTCTGTGTCTTTTCTCCTGTATTGTTTAACCTACTGTATATCTTATTCAGTGTATTTTTCACCCCAGGTATTACATATTTTTAACCTAGAATTTCAATTAGGAATATATTTTATTTCTTTTTTTTTTTTAAGAGTTATTTATTTATTTATACAAGAACTGGCCAGATGCGCGGGAGGGTGAGAGGATTCACCAGAGACAGAGCGGGGAGCAGAACAGGCAGACTGACGAAATACACTAAGGGCAGCAGTGGGCATGACAGGAGACGTCTGCCCCGCCATATGGGACCCTCGCCAGCCAGCCGGGATCAAACCTGCACTGCAAAGGCTGCAGAGAGCTTCACAGCGTGACGCTCAACCACCTGCTCCACCAGGGGAGGCCCAGGAATATATTTTATTTATATATCTCTACTTAACATGTATATATTTCTTTGATCTGTTTGTATTAAGATTGACCTATTTATTATGGTGCTTCTTGTTGTCTGGTCATTGACTGGGATGCCAGATATTGTTGGGTACTATATATTTTTATATTCTTACAAATATTCTTGAGCTTTTTGCTACAAATAATCTATTATTTTCAAGGTTCAGTTTTAAACTATGAATAAAATTCATTTCTGTGTATTTCATCCAATGTACTTATGAATTATGAGGTTTATACCATAGCTGGTGGGATCACAAACTTCTAGACCTATGTAAGTTTGAGGGACTGTTCCCTTTGCTCCTTTTGGGAGTCTCTCTCCCTGGTTGTAGGGTGAGTCCTGTCATGGGTACTCAACTGAAGATCCTCCCAACCATAGCCTGTGCAGTTCTCCGCTCTCACATCTGCCACATGAACTCTTGCAGGCTGGTCTCCCTGGATGCTGTCTCCTCAAATAAAGGTCTTTTTGGGTGTCTTTGGGGTGTTGCAGCTTCAAATTCTCAGTAGATATCAGACAGAGCACAGTGGACTTACCTCACCTCATTTCCCATCTCTCAGAGCTCAGTCCTTGCTACCTAGTTTCTGGTATAGTTATACGTCACTTAATCAGAAGAAAATTTGCAAGCAATGTGCTGTTAGGCAATATTGTCATTGTGTGACTCTCCTAGAGGGGCTTACACAGGCCTAGATGGTGGGCCTGGGTCCCGGCCCTTTTTGTGTGGTTGAATTTGGTGGGCTATATGGACTGTATGGTGTAGCCTGTTGGGACAACTGTCATGAATGCAGTCTGGTGGTGACTAAAATGTCATTAAGTGATGGACGACTGTAGAAGCCATTATGTCTTTTATTCTGATTTTTAATTATTTCAGGTATGAAAATATATCCGACACTTGGCTGAAAGTAGAAGTACTCCAAAGCAAAGTGATGTGTTTTTAAGGAAAAGTAGAAGCGTTTTACTTTTTATTTATTTTTTATTTTAAAGATATATTTATTTATACAAGCACTGGGTACAGTCAGAAGAGCGGGAGGGTGAGTGAATTCACCAGAGCCAGGATGGGGAACAGAGCAGGCAGACCGAGGAAATACACTGCTGAGGGGAGCAGTGGGCGCAGCAGGAGAGGTCTGCATGCCAATGTGGGACCCTTGCCAGTGGCCAGGATCGAAACGGGAGCTGCAGAGGCTGTGGGCAGCTTCGCAGCCCAGCGCTCAACCGCTGCGCCAACAGGGGAGACCCAAAAGTAGAAGCGTTTTAAAGAAAATGATGGGTCTTAGTTTTATAGAAAACTTTGAATTTGTATCATAAACACTTACCCTCTTCATATTCTACAATCAAATTTATTATATCTGACATTCCATGCCATAAGCTTATAGAGTGAGTTTGCAGTTTATGTCAATGACAACATTTCAGTAAAAGAATGAAACTCCATTTAAATAATGGAATTTTCAAGTTATCATAGTCCTTTGTTAACATTTGGAAAAAACAGAACAAAACATACCATCTGTGGCAACATGGATGGAGAGGAAAGCGAATTAAGCCAGAGGAGAAAGACAAATACCAGATGGGGTCATTTATATCTAGAATATAGAGAAAACAAACAAAGGGTCAAAGACAACCTTTAAAACCAACTCTTGAAAGCTGACCATGTAACTGAGACACCCAGAGGGGCAGAAGGAAGAAGAGGGAGAGGTGTGAGAACAGGTTGGAAGAGCACACAGTGGGCTGCAGTGGAGGACTATGGGCGCTTGGGTGGTGGGTGAGTTTTGGTAACCACACCTGAAGGGAGAGATCCTATACTTTGAAACTACCAACAAGAATACAAACCAATGGCGTTTCAATACATTTTATTTTAATAAAGTAGAATTCCCTACCTACTGAAAAAAAAAAAAACATTAGGAAAAAATCTGTAAGAACAAAATAATTTATACATTAATTATGGCCAGTTAGGTGACTTTAAACTGGCAGTGTTTAGAATCACCTTAGGAAAATTTATACATACCCTAAATGACTTGAATTTTTTTTTTTTTTATTTTTTGAGATGGAAAAAGGGGTTGCTGCTAACAGTACAGGAATAACTTTATTAGAAATAAAAGTATTTTTCACATTGAATTTGTTAGGGACTATGGTATATTGTGTCAATTTTATATTTTGCAGTTTGTAGGAGAGTAGTTTTGTTTTATTTTTAATCCTGATCTCCCTAAATTTCTTTTTTTTTTTAAGAGGCATGTATTATTTATTTATTTGTTTGTTTGTTTGTTTGTTTGTTTATACAAGCACTGGGTACAGTCAGAAGCACGGGAGGGTGAGAGAATTCACTAGAGCCAGAGCGGGGAGCAGAGCAGGCAGAAGGACCGAAGTACACTGCTGAGGGGAGCAGCGGGCAGCAGGAGAGGTCTGCGCACCATGTGGGACCCTCCTCCGGTGGCCGGTGAGCAGCCAGGGATCAAACCGGTGCCGCAGAGGCCACGGGCAGCTTCGCAACCCAGTGCTCAACTGCTGCACATGACCTCCCTAAATTTCTTGACATTTAATATAAGAAAAATTTAATTTTTAACCTGATATGTGTCTATCACATATATGATTGTGGTTGAACAGAGATGTTGTTCAAGAATATGTTTCTGTTTCTTTTTCTTTACAACCCAAAACTCTCATTTTTAAAATAGTTAAAGTAATGTGTGCTGGTAGACAAGATTGCTGGCAGTCTAAGACTTGTTTCAATGTTGTTTATTACCAAGGTGTTTAACAGGTTGTATTATTTTGAAAAGTTTAAGACTAAATAGTGCACTACTGTGTATTAGCTTCTGGTTCTATATGAACAAAGTGATTATTTAGTTGATTGAATTAGGTAAAGAATGCACCCACAGCATCATCCCCTCCAGTTTCATCCATGTTGTTGCAAATGGCAAGATCTCATTCTTCACTTTTTTTTTTATAGCTTGAGTAGTATTCTGTTATGTTTATACAGCAGGGATTATGCTAAGTGAAATAAACCAGAAAGAGAGAGACAGATGTTGGATTATTTCACTCAATTGCTAAATATAAAGAAATGAAACAAAGGGACAGAAAATGCTAAAACAAAACAAACCCTAGAAACCTTGCTATAAAATTGAGGTCACCATAAGGTGATAGGAGGGGAAGAGAAAGAGAGGAGCATGGCCCCTGGACTAGAGTGGAGGATTATTGGTGCTTTAGTGGTGGGTTTATTGGATAACAGAAACCTGAATAGGTGTGAACCTCTCAATCACGTACAGTGTTGTAAATCAATGTTACTGCAATAAAAAAAAAATACAACTTAAAAAAAAAGGCCATTGTCAAAAAGAAAAAAAAATCACAATTTAACAAGTAAGAATCATACTTTAAGGCAAAGAAACATTTTTCTACTTTTATTTTGTGGAAATAAATTGAGAAATGTTCTGGATCTCCTTTTAATAAATTTTATTCAGGGGCTTGTAAACTGAGGCATGCCAAAGAAATTTCATCTGTGTTTCAACATGTCATAATTTCTTAAAAAATTTATTACTGTTTGTTCTTTTGGGGAGAGATGTGGGTTATTATAGGATATAACATATTCTTAATTTTTAACATGAAAATAGCAGAAAAGTTTCTATAAGTAGTCTGCACTGCATGTTCAGGTAACTTTCTAGTTTCTAGCATAGAATCACTGAAAGACTCTAGAAATTCATTAGCATTCATTGTTCTATTTTCTTAGTAGGTCCACCAATTCCCAGCTGGTCTTTTGGGATCTGACCTTGTTGTTTGTCTGGTTGCCAAAAGGTGGGGCTGATGTGGAGAGGGGGCACATTGTCTCATAAGGAACCTGCCCATTTGGGGGTCTCTGATTAATTCTCAAACAAGAACTGAGTTAAATCTTCTAACAAGGACACGTGAGTCTCCTCTGAAATCCTAATCAGTTCAACAGAACCTGGGAATTCAAAGTCATTAACTGTATCTTCCAGATATCTCCACATCCCTAAGTTTCACTATCCTTCTTTTTCATTACTGGAGCTCTGACTACCATGAAGGGGACCTACTGGGATCCAGTACCCTTTTATTTTGTTTTTCATTTTTACTGAAGTAATATTGCATTATAATATATGTTTCACGTGTGCATCATTATAAATATCATCTGTATATACTATATTACATGCACCACAGAAACTTTTACCCTGTTGTTTCATGTAAGGATTTCATTTCATTCAGTGTCACCAAGAGGGCCTTCTGGCTTTCACAAGTTACTTCAAATTGTTTATCAATCATCTGACCATTATCTATCTTAAACAAATCAGTGCACTTCCCACATCCATGCAACTCCATATCCTCATAGTTATCATCACCCTCAACATCTCACATGTAATAGAGAGTGCACATCACCCAGTATGTCCCCTTTCATTGGAATGGTATCCCATTTCAACACCAGTGAAAGCATGAGTCAATGCCTCTCTGGAGCATGTCCAGGGTTATGCAAATTATACTGAAATCAGAGGTAATGTCCTCATTGATAGGTGATCCAATCCCAAATCCTACTTCACAGTCAGCTTTCTAGGTACTACTCCCTTCAACTGGGTTTTCTGAACAAAGGATCAGAAACTTCTGCAGTGATATCAGAAGCTCTATCTGCGAGGAAGAGAGAAAGACAGAGGGGAAAGCTGACTCAGTGCAGTTACAACTGAAATTTTGTCAACCCTAAGGAGTTCTGGAGTGTGACTGGCTCTGAAGAGTTGTACCAAATTGGGGGCGGTGGAAGGCCTTTGTAAGCTTGCATTAGTCACTGATGCAGGCCTCCCCTGAAGGGTACATTACCTTAGGGAGGGTAGTTTTTGTGGCCAAAATAGTCCCAGTTTCTTGATGTGACTATAATTGGAGGTTTCTCCAGAGGACAGGTCAGATCCACAACCAACACTTTGGAAAAAAATATGGAAGGTCATGCCAGGCAGCTTGTATATCATCTCAGGAATGACCTTGCCCACAACCTTGGTGGCATCAGTAGAACTGGGAATCAGTAGAACTGGGACTTTCAACCATCACACCACAGCTTCTCAGAGGGTCCAACCATGGTCTTCTGGGTGACAGTGATGGCACCCATCACTGGCCATGAGTCCCTCCACAATGTCACTCTTGCCATTGGCGACCTTGGCCAGGGGAGCCACATAGTTGGTGGTGAGAGAGACGTTACTGACAATCTCGAGGGAGCTGTCATATTTCTCGTGGCTCACTCCCATCACAAACATGGGAGCATCAGCAGGGTGGTGAGAAAAGATGACCCTTTCAGTCTCATCCTTCAAGTAAGGTTGGCCTTCTCAATGTGGTGAAGATACTAATGGATTCCATAGCATATTCCACATTAGCATCACCCCAATTTGATATTGGTGGGAATCTTGTTCCTGGAAGATGGAGATAGACTTTCCATTGATCATGAGCTTCCTGTTCTCAGACTTGACCATGCCATTGAACTTGTCATGGTGGAATCATGCTGGTGCAAATAGACTGTGTAATTAAGGTCAATGAAGGGATTACTGATGGCACCAGTATCCATTTTGCCAGAGTGAAAAGCAGCCCTGTTGACCAGGTGCCCAAATGAGACAACTCTGTTTGCTGACTTTCACCATGGTGTCTGAGGGACACACTGGCACTGCTCCAGAAGAGGCATCTGTCTGTAGAACTGGAAGGAGCAGAGAGCCTCACTTTTGGATAACAATATTATTTTGATATTAAAACTTAAGAGATATAAGACATCATAACTCCAGAGTAATAAACCTTACAATAAAATTTTAGAATATCAAATCCAATTATATATGAGGTAATAATATGACTCAAGATTAAAAAAAAAAGTCAAACTGAAAGAAGAAAAAAAGGTATTTATTTGCTGATGACATGATTTCATATAATATCTTAAGGGATCTATAAAGAAAGTTGCTGAAGTGAAGTAGTAAATTTAACAAGGTTGTAGAATACAACTTTAGTCTTAAAAATCAATTGTATTTAGATTAAAATGTGAAAAATAATTACATCTTTAATATCATAAAAATAAAACATTTGAAATTAAATTTAATAAAATATAACACTGATGTCATGGAGCTACACCAATGCAAAGGGATCTTATAAAAAACCTAAACTAATGAAGAGATATGCCATATGCATGGACCAGGAGACTCAATTTTTTTTAGCTCCCTCTTCTCCTGGAATGATTTACATATTCTATGCAGTGTCCCTAATTTTTTAAAGATTTTTTATTTATGCATACAAGAACTGGGGTACAGGCCAGAGGTGTGGGGGGGGGGGGTGAGAGGATCCACCAGAGACAGAACAAGAAACAGAATAGGCAGACTGATGAAATACACTGCTGAGGGGAGCAGCGGGTGAGTCAGGAGAGGTCTACTGCATCATGTAGGTATCTCCCTGGCCGGGGATCGAACTCGTGTTGCAGTGGCTGCGGACAGCTTCACAGGTTGCCTCTCAATCCCTTGCACCACCAGGGAAGCCCCCTAATTCTTTTTTTAGAAATTTAAATAATTCTGAAATCCTTTAGAAAGGAAATGAGGTAGGACATTCAAATAATCTTGAAGTTGAAATGTTCAAGAACATATTTTACCAGGCTATAAAACTTATTATGCATATAATCAAACACGATAATATAGGTAAAAAAAAGGACATCTGGAAAATAAAACAACCTAGAGAATTAAAAAAGAACAGAGCCACACTTGATTTATTATAAAGGTATGTAAATAGTTAATGGGAAAAATGTTACTCCTTTTCAATACATGGGCATCTGTAGGGAAGAAAATGAACTTCAATCTGTTTTTTTTTTAAAGATTTATTTATTCATTCATACAAGAACTGAGGTACAATCCAGAGGTGTAGGGGGTAAGATGATTCACCAGAGACAGAGCAAGAAACAGAACAGGCAGACTGACTGAAATACACTGCTGAGGGAAGCAGTGGGCGGGACATGCTGTGCCATGTGGGTTTCTCCCTGGTTGGCCAGGAATCGAACGCATGCTCCAGAGGCTGCAGACAGCTTCACGGTGCTGTGTTCAACTGCTTGTGCCACCGGGGAGGCCCATGAACTTCAATCTTTGACTCCTATCATAAATACAAATTTCATTTGAATGGACTGTTGGTCTAAATGAAAGTGCTAAAATCTATTACATTTCTGGAATAAATAGAATATCTGTGTTACTACTTGTTTAACAAAGAATTCTTAAATGGGAACAAGGAAATAACCATTAAAGAAAAAACTTTTTAGAATGATAATAAAGATAAAAATGCATTTCAAAACAAAATTAGAAATTGTTCAAAGACATAGTTGAACAAAATTTAAACCATTATACTGAAACAATATATTTGCAAAATATATGATAGAATTTGTATTAGAATGTTTTGTTATTTAATAGTAAGAAAACAATTATATAAAAAAGAGTAAAATATTTGAGTAGATAGTTCACAAAAAAACTCACAAATCATTGGTAAACTATGAAAATATGCCGAATATTTCTTGCCTTTAGGGAAACGTAAACTAAAACCACAATGAGATGCCACTATATGAACTAGAAAGACTAGAAATCAAAAAAGCTTGACAATACTAAGTATTGAAAGAATGTAGAGAAACTGGAATCTCCTTTGTCACTATTATAAAGGTGGAAATGAAAAGTAAAAGTTCAGAATTTGTTAGGATTGAAGGCTAAAATTAATCTTGAAATTCAGAAAGACCAACAAATCCACATAGAAAACAAATTATTCATTCCAAGTTACATTATAAGGTTGCTACAAAACACCAAAGGCAAATTTTAAACAACCAGAGGGTAATTTTATGTCAAAAGTACAATTAGACTAGCAGCATATTTCTCACTGACCAAAATGAAAAAGGAAAGAAGAAAGAGCAACTCAATGAGGAATAACATCATCAAAATCCTTGAAGGAAGATCACTGTCAACTTGAAATCATATCTTCAGTGAGACTATCTTAGAAGCATTTCAAATAAAGTCATTTTGAGATATACAAAAGCTTAAGGAATGTACTACCAATTTGTAAAGTATTCAAAAAAGTCAGCAAGGGAAGGAATGCAAATACAAGGATAAAACAAAACAAACTAAAAATATCCCATTTTGGGTATTAGTAAAGATCTGAAGTAGTATAGAGGTTATAGAGATAGATTGAGGAGATAGATTGGAATTACATGTCTATTATATATATGAGATCTATGTTATAAATCTAGTTATATATGAATGATCTTTACATACTTACATGATTTTTTTTTAAAGACCAGCAGTCATTTTTAAAGAAATGTACATTCTCTTTAATTATTCTAGATAAACATGACTGGTTTATACATAATTGATTTTTCTTCTTTCTTAGTTCCTGCCTTTTTAGCAGGCTGCTGCTGTAACCAAGATTTGACAGCAAGAGAGAGAGGGGACAGTCATCTCATTACCATCTTTGGCAAAAGACTGGGTTGGGGAAGGTGGCGGCATCTTAAATGTTCTCATAGAAAGTATTTTTCTTTATTCTCAACTTTTCACCTATCTGTGTTTTTGTTGGTCAAATGAACATAAATAATTTAGATTTGGCTCTAGTCAACTATCAAGATATATTAAATGAAGATTTCCCTGTCTAAAATAACCCCTGTCTAGTGTACTTCACAAAAAGTATGTTTCTACACTTAGATCCCTCCTAGTTAATTACTTAGGTACTTGAAGTATGCCTGGAGAGGTCGGCAATATATCATACAAAAAAGACCTGCCATACATTATGGCTATACTAAATATGTGTGCATTATTTGATACTCCTGGGCATATTAGGTGCATTATATTAAAATTGTTAGTAAGTACTGAAAAATGAGAACTGGTCAGCAGTTTTGTGTATTAAGATGTAAAATAGGCGCCCCCCCCCCCCATGGCACAGCAGTTGAGCACTGGGCTGCGGAGCTGCCCGCAGCCTCTGCAGTACCGGTTCTATCCCCAGCTGCCAGGCCAGGATCCCACATGGCCCGCAGACCTCTCCTGCTGCGCCCACTGCTCCCCTCAGCAGTGTACTTTGGTCCTCCTGCCTGTTCTGCTTCCGCTCTGGCTCTGGTGAATTCTCTCACCCTCCCACGCTTCTGACTGTACCGTGCTTGTATAAACAAATAAATAAATAAACAAACAAATAAATATATCTTAAAAAATAAAATAAATATAAAAATAAATAAAATTTTTAAAAATAAAAATAAAATTTCATAGTGAATTTCAAGTGTTTATGAATCATATAACCCAAATGTAAGCACCCAAATGTAAAGTATTTTATCAATACTTTAAAATAACTATAAATTTTTATAATTTTTGTATTTTCTGGCTCTATTGAACCTATTTAATACATGCTGTCATCTGACCTTTTTCCATTTACGGTCTGTGTTGTTTGATACTTCTGTAGCCATTTCAGCTCTTTTGGTTACAATAATTTGCATAAGGACTATCTTTATCAATCCTTTAACTTTTAAAAAAATATTTATGTATACAAGAGCTGGGGTACAGGCCAGAGGTGTGGGTGGTGTGAGAGGATTCACTAGAGACAAAGTGGGGAACAGAACAGGCAGATCAACTAAAGTACACTGCTGAGGGGAGCAACAAGCGAGTCAGTAGAGGTCTGCTGCGCCATGAGTGTAGCTCCCTGGCCAGGGATCGAACACTTGGTGCAGTGGCTGAGGATAGCTTCGTAAGTTGCGTCTTAATCCCTTGCACACCAGGGAGACTTAGCCTTAATATTTTAACCTATTTGTAGCTTTATATCTAAAATGAGTGTCTGCAGACATCATATAATTGGATTATTTGCCAATCTCTGTTCTTTGACTCAGAAATTTAATTCATTTACATTTAAATTATAGTCTATCATTTTGCTATTTATTTCCTATATGTCTTAACTTTTTATCCCCCATTTCCTCCATTGTGTTTAGTTGTTTTTAAGATGTGAAATGTTTTAATTCCCTTCTCATTTCCAACTGTGTATATTATATGGATATTTTATTTGTATTTAAGATGGGAGTATATTTATCATTTTAACCTTAAAACGATATACTTTAAACTCATACCATTTAACACAAAACTCTGGTCCTGCAGAGATATGTTATAACAGATTCCCTCAGCTTTTGTTATTTGAAAATGTCTTGTTCTCCCCTCGATTTTGACAGTGTTCAACTTTTTTTTTTTTAGCACTTTGAATATATCAGTCTTCTGGTCTTCAAGTTTTCTGATGATAATCTTGTAGAGGATATCATGTATATGACAAATCATTCTCTCTTGCTGCTTTGAAAATTCTTCCTAGTGTGAGTGTGGATATATTTGAATTTATTCTTCTTGGAATTTGTTAAGCATTTTTATTAGTGAATTGGTAATTTTTATCAAATCTACAAAGTTTTCAGTCATTATTTCCTCAAATATCCTTTCTTCCTCTCTTTCTGTTTTGCTTCCCCCCCTCGCCCCCGCTTCTGGTGCACAAAAATGCTTCTGTTTGTGCTCATAATGCCATCCCAGTAGACCCTTAAGCTCTACTTAATTTTTCTCTGTTTTTTTTTTCTATCTATTTCTCAGACTTGATAACTTTATTTTATTTTTTAAAATATTTATTTATCTATGTATACAAGAACTGGGGTACAGGCCAGAGGTTGTGGTGGGGTGAGAGGATTTACCAGCGACAGATTGGGGGAGCAGAACAAGCAGACCTACTGAAATACACTGCTGAGGGGAGCAGCAGGGGAGCAGGAGAGGTCTGCTGTACCACATGGGTAGCTCCCTGGCCAGCTGGGGATCCGACTTGTGCTGCAGAGGCTGCTGACAGCTTCACAGTGCTGTGTTTAACCCCTTGCACTGCCAGGGAGGCCCCGAAGGCTTGATAATTTTAACTGCCCTATTTTTAAATTTGCTGACTCTTTTTTCTGCTTTATTAAATTTGCTTTTGAACCAATATAGTCACTTAAAATTTCATTTATTCTTACTCTTCACTATAGAATTTATTTTTGGTTTCTTCTTAATTTTCTCTTTTTATTAACATTTCCGTTTTGTTCATATATCATTTCCTATTCTTGTCTATGTCTTCATTTAGCATCTGAAACTAGTGTCTTTGAGCAATTTACCATTGTTGTTTATAAAATCTTTGTCTAGGACATCTCACATATAAATCTTCCTTAAGGATGCTTCTATTGATTCATTTTGTTGCTTTCAGTTGGCCATGCTTTCCTGAATCTTTGTATAACTTGTGAATTTTTGTTGTTGCTGGAAACTGAACACTTGAATCTGACAATCACGCAGTAACTCTGGAAATCATATTCTTATTTCCCCCCAGGGTTTACTATATTTTGAACAAGGGTGTCCTTGTGCTGGGGACCAGACTGAAGTGAATGCTTACAGTCTTGTTGGGTAATTTCTGAGCTTACATCTTTCCCTGGGCATGTTCAGGGGGCTTATAAATGTCCCCCATATAGGCAGTTATTTTGGAAGTCTAAATTATCAAATGTCTAATCTCAAGAAGGGGGAAAAAAGTGTTTTCCCTCTAAGCTCCCTGGAAACTGTTTCAGCTGCTTGGATTGGAATGATTGGTAACCAGACTCTGTGCTTTCACCTTACCATTTTAAAAGCAGAAATCAGCAATCAGATCACAGAATGCTTTTATTTGGAAGAAAAAGTCCTTATTGCTCCCCCGGATACTAGCAGGTCATATCAGGAACTCACGCACAACTGCCTGCCAGGGGTTGAGTAGTTGCTACCATGATAAGGTAGAAATTGACTACAATTTGTCAGTCTTTTCCCTGGATACTCAGTTCCTTAGCTAGTAGATGGAGAAACTAACACTGTCCTTTACTTGTCTCCAGAATTAATGGACCATCACTTGTAACCCTTTGAATAGAGCCCAAAATTCCAGAATATTTTCTTCAGATACTCTCTGCCAGTACAATCATTGGGTGGAGAGATGGATTTCTGGAACTCCCTGCTCTGTCATATTCCCTGACCAGTGCAATTTCTTTTCAATTAGAATAAAACCTCCTGATTAATCATATAGGTAACAAGCACTAAGTTCTCACAAGTAGCAAAGGTTTTAGACAAAATGACAGAAGCGTACCAATGAAATGCTTTATAACTTTACAATGATAATTCTCCAATAACTCTATGACATTTGCTAAAATGCTAGGTTTAGTTTTCTGACAAAGGTTTTTCTGTATCTTTCACTTATAAACACACACATGCACACACACTTGTGTGCATACCACATGAATGATTTCTGATACCGTTTTGTTCTTACTACAGAATTGCAGGTTATTTTCTGCTTTTGATTACTTAGAAGTCTTTGGGAAAGAAAACACTGGTCACCTAACAAATTAATAATCAAAGATTACTGATTGCTTTCTTTAAGGATTTCTTAAAACCACTAAGTGTATTTGAAGAGTAACCTGCCAAGAACAATTTCATGGTAATAGATGCAAGTAAAAGTGATTTTATCTTGTTACCATCTGAAAATTTTTAGGTTAGCTTGCAACAAGTAACTGGTAAATGCATCCTTAGTTGGCATGGAGGTGGTCATGGTTGAAACTGTGACAAGCTTGGTTTGGCCTATTTAATTTTATAGCTTGCTTTGCAGTACACCACATCTGTGAGGAAAGAAAGGCAGTATTAGAGGTTTCTTTCCTTTAAACTTCCATACAAATTAAACAATAACAAAGTCCAATTCTGCTATGTATGTGGTTTCAAAATTATTCATTGCAAACATCCCATATCCTTTCCTATTTAATAAATTCCAGACACTGAACTTATTTCCATATCAATGTCAAGTTATCATTTATTCCATGAAAGACAGAAAGAATACTCTTCATAATTGTTTTTTTAAAAGTGAAGGCCATTAATTTAATTAAAGCCAAGAAAAATTTACCAGTAAAAAACCACACTGTTTGCTTAAAATGTTAACAAAAATATGGAATAACCCCGGTCGTATTTTCCCTCTGGAATCCAACTCAATATAATTGCTGCCATGGCTTCAGAAAAACCGACTACTATTGCCAATAGCCTGACTTAAGGCTAAGCTGTGAGTTATTAGGTTCTACTATTCAATGGATGAATCCATCTTCCTAATTTTACTTCAGTAGATAATCACTATACCAATATCAGCTTCAAGCTTCCTTTAAGTCAAAATATGCAGAGTTGAAACAAAACTTCTGTTACTTTTTTTTTTAAGATTTATTTTTATTTATTTATTTATACAAGCACAGGGTACAGTCAGAAGCGCACAGGAGAGTGAGAGAATTCACCAGAGCCAGAGCGGGGAGCAGAGCAGGCAGAGGGACCGAAGTACACTGCTGGGGGGAGCAGCGGGCGGCAGGAGAGGTCTGCGCACCATGTGGGCAGCTTCACAACCCAGCGCTCAACCGCTGCGCCACCAGGGAGGCCCCAACTTCTGTTACTTTTCAAAGCACTTCTGTATTATTTTGCTATTTTCGCTGCTGTAGCAAATTGCCATAAATTTAGTGGATTAAAATGTCATATTTATTATATTATAGATCTAGAGCTCAGAAATCCTAAAATCAAGATGTCACTAGGGTTGTATTTCTCCTGGAGGCTTTAGGGGGAACTCTGTTGTTTTATCTTTACCGTTTTTTTAGCTTCTAGGGGCCACTTGCATTCCTTGGCTAATTCTGTCACCTTTCAAATATAATCTCTCTCATTCTTACCCTTCTGCCTGTTCCTTATAAGTACAATTGCAATTCTTGGGTCCACCCAGACAATTCAGAAAAATATTAAAAATACTTAAGTTAACCACACCTGCACAGTCCCTTTTGTGTGGCAACTTAACATATTTATAGGTGCTGAGATCTTTTGTGGGGTCATCCTTCTGTCTGCTATGGACCACCTTTTGGTACCCCAAAGAGCCATGCTCATTCTACAAGCAAAATGTATTCACCCCAGCTCACTATCTCCAAAAATCTCAGGCCATTGATATTTCCCAGTCTTGTACTATATCCACAGTCATGTCAACTGAAGGTATTCCAAAAGCCATTTAGCAAAAAACAGCATGAATTTTTGCAATATAATAATGCCACTGAATTCCTTTTATGTAAGTTTTTCTTTCCACAAGGATATTTTCCCCACCATCACTAAAAATGACTTTATCTTTTAACACAACAGTAGTTTCTGAAGACTATCTTCCATCACAGTATTATAGTTGGCAGAGTCATCACACATTTGGCTACAACTTGCAAGTACCTCACCAATTTTGCCTGAAAGACTGCTCTGAGAAACTGAACTCAACAAGTTCGATCTATTACTAAATTAGGTCTGTGATCCAGTTGATAATCCATCTTGACAAATGTCATATATTTTTATTCCTGTCTTTCTGACGTTCTTGGTAAATGACTGAAACTACACTCATTCTTTTGTGATTATAAAAATTTATCAGATTGAAATGTGTTACATTTAAGTCCAATCTGCAAAACTTCTACTTGGACCATTACTTGTGTTTGTAATGGATCTTTCTTTGCTATTAACCATTTTGTCATTGCAATAGACCATGTACCTCTTAGGTCTCAAGTTTCATGGGAAACCACACTAGCTGAAACAGAACTACAAACCTTGGATTGGAAGTAAGTTGTTGACTTCAATGTGTAGAAAAGAATGATTCCACTCACAGTGGTATTCAGTAGCTGACAGCAGGAATTGTATCTAAGAGCACCTAAACATGGTACATGGTCAAATATAAGACTTTCTCTTTATTGCCACTTGCACATGTGGAAAGAAGGAGGAGGATGCTATGGGTAGAGGAGGAAAAGGTCATTCCCTTTACACCCAAGCATCTTAATCTCTGACTTTCCATGTCTTCCCTACTCAGTGCCTCCTTAAACTGCCATCCATAATTTTATTTTTAATGTAAAATCAGGAGTAGATTCATTGTGCCATTTAACATACATGTTCCACAAAGTTAAGCCACATCTCCAGAATCAGCATAATTGAAAATTATGGGTGGTTCTTATAGTTTACTGGGGTTCTTACATGAACCAGCCAATCACTTTGAAAGTAACAAAAGAGAAATTTGAGTTTTTAGGCAAAGACAGAAGCTTTCCCCTTGCTATCCTTGCAGCATACCTCTGTCTAAGTTTTTGCATCGAAGTTGAAATTGCTGTGGAAGCATTGTTGGCTATTTTATCCCTGCCCCATGAACATAAGTGCCTGATGTATGAATCATGAAAAATCTGGCTAAAGTTTAGAAAACTCTCATATAAGAAAAATTCTTGGCTTTCTGAAATATATTCAGCAACTTCCCAGAATTTAATACTCTTGCCAACAAAATTAATTTATGCCATTATGAATGTGAACCTGACTAATTGTGATACAGTCTTCTGGAAATAATAACAGAATAAAAATGAAATATTGGTAACATCTGATATTTGACAGAACAGTAACACAAGTCCAAATATTTTTTGTTTTAATTATGTGTCTGCATCTTTGGCTATCCGGGCAGAGGAATTGGAAGACTAATCTTTAAAGTATGATTTCTTCCTTTCAGGGTTTCTCCACTGACAACAATTGGAAACTGGGAACAATTGTAGGACTTCAGGACTTGAGGCAAATGTTTTCCTATGAACCCTGGTGACCATTATATTCCAATGTCCAATTCCTTGAGAGGCTAGAAGACCATCTTTTCTGGACTGGTCAGGGGTTTGGCACACAGGAATATTTTTGCCTATATAACTTCTTTCTCCTGTCAAGCATTACTATGGTAAGCAAAATCAAACGATCTTTAAACATCAATTAAAATAATGAAAAAGGTAGAAAGAATGAGAGTCATGATTCCTCCCTCATCTGAGATTAAAAATTAAGATATACGGAGAGTTACACTTTCATCTTAACCATCATCTCAAGGATGTCCAAGAAAGTGGCTGGGTAGAGATCATTGGCATTATACTGCAGTCACTAAAGAATTATTTGAAATGAACTTTTACACACACATAACAATAATATTGTTATTTAGTTATGATTTATATATAATAGTACACCTGGAAAAATACATAGACTATTATGTAGCATATATAATATGTAATGCAGATCAATTATTCACTTCAAAAATGGGGAAAGTGTGATTTAGAGAGGTTATATTTCTTTGCTTGTTTTTTTTTTTTTTGGTTAATAAGGTTTCATTCTATTACATTCTTATTATTTTTACAGTATAGGCTTTGCACCCTTGGGTGTGTGGTCCCCTAGCTCTCCCACCACCAGAGTATCTGTAGTCTTCCACCATAGTCCATTGTGCTCTCCCTCCTTATGTTTTCACCCCTTACCTTTTATATTCCACCCCTCTCCCCTCCTAGATGCTTCAGATCTATGGTCAGCTCTCAATGGATTGTTTTAAAGTTTGTCTTTGACCCTGGTTTGGTTTCACTATAATCAACAGATAAGGGAAACCATCTGGTATTTATTTTTCTCCATCTGCCTTATTTTGCTTAGCATAATTCTTCCCAGCTCCATACATGTTACAGCAAATGGCATGAGTTTACCTTTTTAGATTGCTGAATAGTATTCCATTGTGTGTATATGTGTGTGTGTGTGTGTGTGTGTGTGTATGTATAAAACACATCTTCT
Source organism: Talpa europaea (assembly GCF_964194135.1). Classification (NCBI taxonomy): domain Eukaryota; kingdom Metazoa; phylum Chordata; class Mammalia; order Eulipotyphla; family Talpidae; genus Talpa; species Talpa europaea. Next base: position 49,279,848 of record NC_140080.1, read on the forward strand.
CGATTCACTCATCTGTTTTGGGGCATTTAGAGTGTCCTATATTTTGGCTATTGTATATAGCAATGCAATAAACATAGGAGTACACATTTCGTTTTGAACTGAGGGGAGCAGCGGGCGGCAGGAGAGGTCTGAGCACCATGTGGGACCCTTGCCTGGCGGCCAGGAATCGAATAGGCACTGCAGAGGCTGCAGGCAGCTTTGCAACTCAGCGCTCAACTGCTGTGCCACGGGGGAGGCCCTATTCTGTACATTTTTTTTAATTGGGTTTCTTGTTTTGTTTTTGATGAGTTGTATAAACTTTTCGTAGATCTTTGCTATCAGTCCCTTAAAAGATGTATGGTGTGCAAATATTTTCCCCCATTCATAAAGTTGTCTCCTCATTTTTGTTACTGTCTATTTTGCTGTACAGAAACTCTTTGGTTTGATGTAGTCCCAGTTATTTATAGACTCCTTTCTTTTCCTTGCTATTGGAGATGAATCTGCAAAGGTGTTTGTGAAATTTATGTCATACAGTGTTTTACCTATATTTTCTAATGTATTTGTGTTTTCAGGTCATAAATACAAGTCTTTTATCCATTTTGAGTTGATTTCCATCTATTGTCTTACATGGTTGTCTAGTTTCATTCTTATACATGTGACAGTCCAATTTTCCTAACCAGCTTTCATTTTCCAATGTGTATTCCTCATAGATCAGTGAATATTTTCAAAGATTAGTTGTCCATAAGTAAGTGACATCATTTCTGGGATCACAATTCTATTGCATTGGTCTTTGTGTCTGTTTTTGTGCCAGTACCAGGATGTATTAATTATTATGGCTTTATAATATAGTTTTAAACCCAGAATTGTAATGTCACCATTTTTTTTTTCACATTTTAATCAGGAAAGATTTAGCTATGTGTGGTCTATTGTGTTTCTATATGCATTTCAGTAATATTTGTTCCACTATATTCAAGACAGCCATTGACATTTTAATTTGGATTGCATTGAATGTGTAGGTTGTTTGTGTAGGATAGCCATGTTGACAATGTTGAAATGTCCCATCCATGAGCAGGCCCTATCTTTCCATTTTTTATGCCCTATTTTTTTTTTCAATAATGTCTTATAGTTTTCTTTGTACAAATCCTTCACCCCCTGTTTAGGGTTTATTCCCAGGTACTTAAATTTTTTTGTTGTTGAGACTGTAAATGGGATGACTTTTTAAATTTCTTCATTTAGCTTATTGTTTGCTAAAGAAGCTTATTTTTGTATGTTGATTTGCTGAACTGGTTTATTGTTTTAATTAGTTTTCCATGGAGACTTTAGAGGTCTTTATGTATATTAACAAATCATCTGCAAATAGTGACAGCTTTACTTCTTTCTTTCCAATTTTCATTCATTTTATAGCTTTCTCTTGCCTGTAGGCTTCAGATCGGACTTCTAATACTATGTTGAATAGTAGAGGTGAGAGTGGACAACCTTGTCTTGTATCAGATATTAGTGGAAAGACTCAGTTTTTCATCAACAAGAAAACGGTGGGTTTGTCATATATGGCTTTTATTACATGAAGAAATGTTCCAGTATTATATTGAAAAGCAGTTGTGAGAGTGGGCATCCTTGTCTTGTTCCAGATCTTTTTTTTTTTTCCTTGAATGCCTTTTATTTATTTATTTATTTTAAATAATAGACTTTATTTTTATATTCCCCATACAATTGCAACCCCCCCATTTTGATCCCAAGCCCTTCCCTCCCACCCCCACCCCCCAAAAAGTGTCTCTGGCTCATATTTTTTTGTTGATTTTGATTTTCACTTTTTTATAGTTATTCATTTTCCTGGTCCCTTATTTAAGTTTTCTAGATCCCTGCTATGAGTGAGACCATCCGGTATTTTTCTTTTTCTTTCTGGCTTATTTCGCTGAGCATGATCCCTTCCAACACCATCCATGTTGCTGCAAATTGCTTGTGTTTATCTTTTTTGAATGCTGAGTAATATTCCATGGTGTATATGTACCACATCTTCTTGATCCAGTCATCTATTTTTGGGCATTTAGGTTGTATCCAAAGCTTAGCTATTGTAAATAGTGCTGCTATAAACATAGGGATGCTGGTGAGCTTTGGAATTAATGTTTCTGTGTCTTTGGGGTAAATACCTAGGAGTGGAATTGCTGGATCATATGGAAGCTCTATGTTTAGTAAGTCAAGAAATCTCCACACAGCTCTCCATAGTGGTTGGACCAGTTTGCACTCCCACCAGCAGTGCAGGAGAGTTCCTTTTTCTTCACACCCTCGCCAACATTCGTTGTTGCTAGTTTTTTTAATATGTGCCATTCTCACTGGTGTAAGGTGGTATCTCATGGTAGTTTTGATTTGCATTTCCCTGATTACAAGTGATGTTGAACATTTTTTCATATGCCTGTTGGCCATTTGCATTTCCTCTTCAGAGAAATTTCTTTTTAGATCTTCTGCCCATTTTTTGACTGGATTATTTTCTTTGTTGTTGTTGAGTCTCATCAGCTCTTTGCAGATTTTTGTGATCAGTCCTTTATCATTAGTGTTGGGTGCAAAAATGTTCTCCCAGTTGGTGGGGTTTCTCTTTGTTTTTGTTATTGTCTCTTTTGCTGTGCAGAAGCTCTTTAATTTGATGTAGCCCCAGCTGTTTATCTTTGCCTTCACTATCACTGCTTTGGGTGATGTGTCTGTAAAGATGTCTTTGATGTGCAAATCACGTAGTGTTTTGCCTATATTTCCTTCTATGTATTTTATGGTTTCATGTCTTATGTCTAGTTCTTTAATCCATTTTGAGTTGGTTTTTGTGTATGGTGTGAGGTAGTGGTCAAGCTTCATTCTTTTGCATGTAGCGACCCAGTTTTCCCAGCACCATTTATTGAACAAACTTTCTTTGCTCCAATGCATAGTCTTTGCTCCTTTGTCAAAGATTAGTTGACCATAAATCTGTGGGTTTATTTCTGGTTTTTCTATTCGATTCCATTGGTCTGTGTGTCTGTTCTTGTTCCAATACCATGCAGTTTTGATGATTACGGCTTTGCAGTAGAGTTTGAAGTCTGGGAGTGTGATGCCTCCATTCCCTTCTTTTTTTTTTTCAGGAGAGCTTTGGTTATTCGGGTATTTTGGTGATTCCATATGAATTTCATCAGTAATTGTTCTATTTCTTTGAAGAATGACATTGAAATTTTGATTGGAATAGCATTGAATCTGTATATTGTTTTTGGTGGGATAGCTATTTTATTTTATTTTTTTTTTAGAGGCATGTTTTATTTATTTGTTTGTTTGTTTGTTTGTTTGTTTTGTTTATACATGCACTGGGTACAGTCAGAAGCGCGGGAGGGTAAGAGAATTCACCAGAGCCAGAGCGGGGAGCAGAGCAGGCAGAAGGACCGAAGTACACTGCTGAGGGGAGCAGCGGGCGGCAGGAGAGGTCTGCGCACCATGTGGGTCCCTCCTCCGGTGGCCGGGGAGCAGCCGGGGATCGAACCGGCGCCACAGAGGCCGCGGGGAGCTTCGCAACCCAGCGCTCAACCGCTGCGCCACCGGGGAGGCCCTGGGATGGCCATTTTAATAATGGAAATGCTTTCAGCTTTTCACCATTGAGAATGATACTGGCTGTGGGCTTGCCATATATGGCCTTCATGATGTTGAGTTATGTTCCTTGTATCCCTAGAATTTCAAGGGCCTTTATCATAAAAGGGAGTTGTATTTTGTCAAAAGCTGTCTCAGCATCTATTGATATTATCATATTTTTTTATACTTCTTAGCAGCACTATTTATAATATCTAAGCTATGGAAATAACCCAAATGCCCAAAAATAGATGACTGGATCAAGAAGATATGATATATATATATATATATATATATATATATATATATATATACACACACACACACACACGCACACACACACACAATGGAATATTACTCAGCAATCAAAAAAAGATAAACTCATGCAATTTGCAGCAATATGGATGGAGCTTGAAGGGATCATGCTCAGCAAAATAAGCCAGAAAGAAAAGGAAAAATACCGGATGGTCTCACTCATAGCAGGAATTTAGAAAACCTAAATAAGGGACCAGGAAAAAGACTAACTATAATAAAGAAAAAATCAAAATCAACAAGCAACTATAAACCAGAGACACACTATGGGGGGGGCGGGGAAAGGAGGGATTAGGGTCAAAATAGGGGGGGTGCACTTGTATGGGGAATATAACCAAAAAGAAAATGCATACATTGTGCAAAAATGAAAAAAAATGATGTAAGAATTATATAAGATATAATATTAAAAAATAAAGAAGATATGTTCCATTCTGTTTTTAAAGGATTTTTATCATAAGTCTATGATGAAACTTATGAAATATTTTCTCAGCATCTATAGATATGATCACATAGTTTTTATTGTCTTCTTTTGATGTGGTGAATTACATTGATTGATTTTGGATGTTGATTCATCCTTGTGTTCCCAGTATAAATACCACTTGGTCATGATGTATAATCCTTTTAATGTATCATTGCATTCAGTTTGCATTAAAACATATGGGATTAATTGGTTCAAGATGGTGATATAGGAGGAACCTGACTTTCTTCCCTCTTATAGACACAGGAAGCATCCAACTTCATGTGGAATAATTCATTAACTGAAAACTGGACAAATATAGATCCTGTAAGAGAGGATAAAAGGACTGTACTGACATGGATTGGAAAGACATAGATCCCACATTTAAGAAGTATATTTTCTGACTACAGTTAATGAAAGCACAAATCAACCATAAGAAGAGTGTTGGAAAAAATCACTAATATGTGGAAATTAAACAACATGTTTCTGAACAACTTTTGGGTCACTGAAAAATCAAAGGTGAAATCCAAAAATAGCTTTTCAAGAAGATGATGCAAAAAGTAAAGAAGGAAGGTCCTGCCCCTCTCAAATCCAAAACCAAAGCAAAGACATTGAAGGCCAAATCAGCAGTACTGAAAGAGGTTCATAGGCACAAGAAGACCCACATTTCACCCACGCTCCATAGGCCCAAGACATTGACTGCAAGGTGACCCAGACATCTTCAGAAGAGAACACTCCCAGGAGAAACAAGCTTCACCACTGTGCCATCAAGTTCCTTCTGACCACTGACTCACCTGTAAAGAAAAGAGAAGACAACACATTTGTGTTCATTGTAGATGTCAAGGCCAGTAAGCACCAGATCACACAGGCTGTGAAGAAGCTCTATGACATTGATGTGGTCAAAGTCAACACCCTAATTGGACCTGATGGAGAGAAGAAAACATATGTGTGACTGGCTTCTGACTGTGATGCTTTGGCTGATGCCAACAAACCTTGGATTATCTAAACTGAATCCAGCTGGCTAATTCCAAATGCAATTTTTTTCACCATAAAAAAAGAAATAGAAAAATAAGTTGAGATAAATGAAGATAATTCATAACAAATTATTTGAGATGCAGCTATAGCAGTAATAGATAATATAAAGCAGCACAGTTTATGCCAAAAAACAAGAAAAAAATCAATCTAATCCTATATCTAAATCATCTAGATAAGGAGTAAATCCCCAAGTCAGAAGATAGGAAATGATAAATATTAAAATAGAAATAAATGAATAGGACCAAGAAGTTATTTCAAAAGATCAATAAAGCTAAGGGCTAGTCTTTTTTGATAAAGTAAGCAAAATTGATAAATATTTAGCTATACTGAGAAAAAAAAAAAGAAAGAACCCAAGTGAAATCAGAAATTATAGAGAATTTACAATGTGTGCGATAGAAATACAAAAAAATCATAAGACTACTGTGAACATCTATATGCTAAAAATCTGAATAGCCTGAAAGAAATAGACTTTTTCTTATAATCATATAACCTTTCAAGAATGACTTATGAAGAAAGAAAATCTAAACAGACCATCATGAGGAAATTTGAAGGGTAGTATGTCCTCCCTTCAAAAACAAATCACAAACCCGTTGGCTTCAATGGTGGATTCTACCAAACATTTAAGTGATATAATACTCATTCTTCTCAAACTCTTCCAAAATATTGAAGAGGAGGAACGCTTTCCAACTTTTTGTGAGGTCATCATTACCCTGATACCAAAACCAGCAGGGACATCACCCAAAAAAGAAAATTACACAGTAATGTCTTTTATGAACATTGGTGCTAAAGTTCTCAGCAATATATTATTTTTATCTATTTAGTTGAAGAATTTTATTTTATTGCTTTTTTTTAATCCTCCCCACCATCCCTTTTATTCCTTTGTCCCTTTTCCTCCTCTCCCCCCTCAAACTTGGCGCTCTGGGGTATTTATTGTTAGCCATGGGTTTTTACACCACATATGTTTTTATAGAATTGTCTGCTATGTAAATGTTCAGTATTTGTTTTTACTGTTCTGGGTCACTTTGCTTGTACATAATTTTTTGAAATCTCAACTTTGTTGAAATGGCTTCAATTCATTCTTTCTTATTGCTATATAACACTCCATGGTGTGGATATGCCACATCTTATTTTTTTTTCATTGAGGTCACATTAATTTACAATATTGTATGTGATAGTGTCTCACATTTCAGGTGTGTTATGACACCACACCCACATCCAAGGCACTGAAAGTCCTTCACCATCATCCATCTGTTTCCCCAAATTAAAAAACAAATACAAAAACAAAAACAACACCTCTTCCTGATCTAGTCCCATCGGTGAATCTTTAGGCTACTTCTCTGTCCTAACTATTATATAAAATGCTACTATGAACTTTGTGGAACATATGGGAATTTTAGTGTTGATGGTATCATATTCTTTAGATATACTCCTACAAGTGAGATTGCTGGCTCATGTGATATTTCCAGATTTAGTTTTTTAAAGTAAATCCTAATTTTGTATCATAGTGGTTGCACCAGGTTCACGTTCCCGCCAACAGTGTACTAAGTTTCCTTTTTCTCTGCCTACTTTCCAACAGTTGTTGGGTGAATTTATAATACATGACATTTTCACAGGTGTGAGATGTCATCCCATTGCATTTTTAATCTGAATCTCTGCTATTAGAAGTGCTGATGAGCATTTTTCATGTCTTTTGGACTTCTTTGGTGACTTGTCTTCATATCTGTTACTGATTTGTTGTTGTTGAATTGTATGAGTTTGTTGTTTGTTGTTGAATTGTATGAGTTTCTTATGTATCTTAGATATTAATCCCTTATAAGTTATATATTGTGTAAACATTTTCTACCGTTTCATAGATTGTCTATTGTCTTGTATTACCTTTTGCTGTATAGAAGTTTGGGAGTTAATCCAATTTTTAAAATTTGTTTTTAATTTCTTGCCATGGGTTTGAGTTACAGTAAATGTCTTTATTGTTGATATCATGGAATGTCCACCATTTTAATCTAAATCTTTAATTCATTTGGAATTTATTATTATGTATGGTGTTAGCAAGGAATCCGACTTCATTCTTTTGTGTGTTGTTTTCCAATACCCCAGCATCATTTATTAAAAAAACGATGTCTGTTCCCCATTTTATTGCCATAACATTTTTAGTATGGGGGCTGGTGTATATGTGCATATGTTTCTGGGTTTTTGACTCTATTCCTTTGATCAATATATCTCTTTTTATGCCAATTCAATATTGTTTTTAATACTGTAGCTTTATATTAAAGTTTGTAGTCAGGTAATGTGATATCTACACTTCTTTCCTTTTTTATCAGGGTTATTTTTGCAATTTGAAATCTTTTGTGGGTCATATTTACATTTCAACATTTTTATTCTGTTTTTGAAAAATATCACATGTATTTTGATGTGGATTATTTTAAATTTGTATATAATTTTATCAGGAGAGTCACTTTGATTACATTGATTATTCCCATCCATGAACAGGGAATAACCTTGCACTCCTTATCTTATTATCTAAATCCTTTAGCAAAATCTTGTAGCTATCACTTTGTCAATCTTTTACCTTCCTTGTTAGGCTCATACTGAGATATTTAATTTGGAAACATTTTTGAATGAGGTTATTTTCTTAATTTCATTTGTTTCTTGCTTGTATGTTAATAGGCTACAGATTTTTTTGTATGTTGATTTTTGTAACTTCCACTTTGCTGTATTCATTTATTGTTTCTAATAACTTTTGGTTTTCTGTGTATGATATATTGTCTGCAGCTAGTCATGGCTTTTCTTTTTCTTTTGAGACTTGGGATCCCTTTATTTCCTGTGTTTGACAGTTCTGGCCAAGAGCTCTGGTATGAAGTTATGCAGAAATGGTGAGAGTGGGCATCCTTGTCTTGTTCCTGATCTTAAGAGGAATTCTTTCCATTTTTCAATGTTGAGCTTTATATTCGTTGTTGGTTTGTGATATATGCTCTTCATTATACTGAGGTAGGTTCTTTACAGTCCCACCACACTTAGAGTTTTTATTACAAAGGTGTTCTTGACCTTATCATTCTTTCTCTACATCTATTGATATATAATTATAAGATTTTCATCTTTGCTTTTGATGATAAGATGCATCACTTTAATTAAATCATTTTTACATACTGGATAAATCCCACTTGATTATGGTTTATAATCCTTGTGATGTACTTTGGTATTTGACTTGCTAGTATTCTGCTACAATTTATTGCATCAATGTTCATGAGGTATATTGGTCTATGGTTTGGTTGTGCTTTTTTTCTGGTTTCAATGTTGTCATTGGGTTATCTTGGCACTGTAAAATGTATCAGGATTATTTGTTGTTTTTTATTTTATTTTTTTAAAGATTTATTTATTTATACAAGAATGGGGTACAGTCAGAGGCACGAGAGGGTGAGAGAATTCACCAGACAGAGCGGGGAGCAGAACAGGCAGACTGACCAAAGACACTGCTGAGGGGAGCAGTGGACGAGGCAGGAGAGGTCTGCCCTGCTATATGGGAATCTCCCTGGCGGGCTGGGGATCAAACCACACTGCAGAGGCTGCGGACAGCTTACAGCACCGTGCTTAACCTGCTGCACCACCGGGGAGGCAGGTGGTTGTTTTTTTAAAACCAATTTAAACAAGGAATGTATTTGTTCTTTTTCAAAATTTGATAAAATTTATTGTAATCCATCTGACCCTGGGTTTGTGTTTTTTTAGTAGGGTTTTTATTACTGTTTCAATTTCCATGTTGTGATCAGTTTGTTCAGTTTGTTCTGGGTTAATCTTGATTAACTATATTGATCTAGAAATTTATACATTTCTTCAGGGTTATCAAATTAATTGGCACATAATTGTTTATGGTAGTCATTTGTGATCTGTATTTCTGTGTTATATGAGGTTATTTCTCTCGTTTCTGATTTGGTTTACAAAGTTTCTGCTCTTCTTTGTTAGACTAGTTAGTAGTTTATCTATTTTGTTTATCTTCTAGAAGAATCAGCTTTTAGTTTCATAATTTTTTCATAATTTTTGGTATAGTCCTCTGGACCTGTATTTCATTTATTTGTGTTCTTTATTTCCTTTTTTTTAACTAACTTTAGATCTTGTTTGTTCTTCTTTTCAAGTTGTTTCGGTATGATATTTTGATGTTTACTTGAGATTTTTCTTCCTTCTCAATGTAGTCCTGTCTATAATTATCTTCCCTTTGCTTTTTTTTGCATTCCATAAATTCTGGTAGTTTGCATCATCATTATAATTTGTCTTAAGGTATATTTTAATTTTAATTTTTTTTCTTTTTCCCCAGTCTCTTTAAAGCAGCATATAACTTACTTTCCATGTATGAATTGTTTTTCCTTTTCTTCTTATAGTTGATTTCTAACTTCATTGCATGTTGTCAGAGAGAATATTAGGTGTAATTCTCATCTTGTAGTTTTATTGACTGGAGTCCCCGCATTCTTGAAAATGTTCCATGTGTACTTAAAATAATATGTATATGTTCAATTTTTAATAGAGTATTTTGTAATGTCTGTTAGACCTATTTGCTCTAGCAGCTCTTTAAGGCTATTGTTTCTTTATTTACTGTTTTATTTGTTGATGTCTACCATTGTAAATGGAGTTTTAAATCCTCTAATATTGTGGTTTTGTCAATATTTCCCTTTAGTTCTATTATTGTTTTTTGTGTCTCTTTGCACCATTTTTCAGTGCATATATGTTTATGAGTGCTCTTCTTGCATTAAGCCCTTAAGAACAATAGAGTGTCCTTTATCTTTTATTACTTTTCCTAATTAGAAGTCTATTTTATCAGATAAAAGTCTAGCAGTTTGTGATTTTCTTTCTTTCTTTTTTTTTTAGTTGCCAATTTCTTGTATAGCTGTCTTCCAGCCTTTACACCAAGTTTATGATTTTGTTTGTTGGTAAGGTGCATTTCTTTTAAAGAAGAGAAGGTATCACTTTGCTTTGAAATACATTCAATCATGTTAATCTTTTGACTAGAGAGTTCAAGCCATTTACACTTACAAATAATGTCTCATTATTTTTAAATGTCAACTTAAGCAACTGAATTGAGACATAAGTGGTCAATGCCATTTTGTATGTCTTAGGTTTGGTTTTTCTTGTATTTTTTTTTTTAATCTCTTGAGGACTTCGTATTATGTTTTATTTAAGTTCCATTTCCATTGTCTTAAATATTATTTCTATTGTTTCTTTTTGTTTGAGGGTTCTACTGAAGTTGGTATTTTATAGATGATTTGTGTGCTCCATTGGAAAGTCTGGTCTCCAACTAGTTCTGATGGCTACCTTGTTACTTTCCTCCTCCATGTTCAGCTATTTCGTTGTCTGTTGCCTCAGTATTCATTGCCCTATTGTTTTCTGAATAAACCATTTAGAATTTCTTGTGTGACTTGGTGTTGATAAATTATTTTAGTTTTTATTCTCAATGAAGCTTCTTACTCTTGCTTCTGTTTATAACATTAACCTTGTTGGATGAGGGATTCTGGACTGGAAGCATTTTTCATTGATCATTTAATCCTTTTCTAGTCCTTTTCCAATCCTTTTCCTGTGCTTCAAATTTTCCACTGAAAAGTTTGCTGACACTCTGGTGTTCTCTTATAGGTTGTGCTTATTTCCTTTGATTTTTTTAAAAAAATATATTCTGTCCTGTTGGTTTTCAGTAGCTTTATTATTATGTGTCTTGGTTTGACATGTGTGGTATTATTTTACTTGCAACTCTTTGTGGCTTCTTGGATCAAATATCTGGTTTGTTCCCCAGCTTGAGTTGTTTTTCAGTTATTATTTCTTTAAATAATTTTTATACCTTCTCTTTCTTTTCTCCTTCTGGAACCCCCATGATGCAGGTGTTATTTCTCTTTGAATTGTTCCAGAAATCTCTTATTTCATTTTTTAAAATTCTTTTTAAAGAATTTTAAATTTTAAAGAACACATGGATTTCTACATTGTTCCATTCATGTGTTCTCCAATTGTATTTTCAAGTTAGTTCGTTAATTCTCTCCATTGCTTATTTTCATCTGCTATTGAGGTCTTCAATTGTATATAACTATAACACTATAATTGCTGTATTAATATAGCTATCTTTGTTAGCTGTATTATTTCTAATGGTAGCTGCCTTATTGTTTCTGTATCTTTATTCTGTTGTTGTTTTGCATCCTCCATTTTTGTTTTTTTGAGGCCCATAGCCATTACCAGAATTGTCTTGAACTCCTGTTTTGTCATGCTCCTCAGCACCTCTAAGTCTGTGCTTCTTTCAGTGTGGTTGTTTTGATCTAACATTTGCGATGTGTTCTTTTGTCTCTTCATGTATACATTTTACGGATTTTATAAATAGGGATAGACTTTCAGATGTTGCCTTTGCATATACTGAAGTAATCTTAGCACTACTATCAATGAAGGGTAATGGTGTAAAAAGGGACTGGGAAAGTCAGGTACCCAAAACTCAGAAATTTCAACTCCCTACTGTGCTGTAGGTGCCAACATTGTGTGGCGGGGTAAAACCTGGCTGAACTTAAGCCACTGAGCAACTTAATTCCATTTCCATTCCTGATGCTTTAAAGGGGACTGTGCTTTATGAAGTAGATGTGGAAGTGTTAACAGGGTGGTCTTCAGGAAAAGGGGAGGTTTTAGGTTCTCTGCCTGACCCAAAGGAGGGTGGAGTTGAACAAGGAGGAGAAGAAGCTGGAAAGGAGACTGGGAAAGGAAGAAAGAAGGATGAAGAGCCAGAAGTAGATCTGAATGAGACGCATAGAGCAGAGAGACATGTGAAGAAGCTATGCTTGGTCCTGGACTGGTTGAAACAGACATGGGTGAGAGACCTGTGGAGAGTTTAACAATGGCAACTTTTATCTTAACTTGCTACTTCTGTCCCAGATGTACTGGCTGCTTCTGCCCCTTTCTTATTTCTTTTAAAGATTTATTTATTTATAGAGACAATAACAAAAGCAAAGAGAAACCCCACCAACTGGGAGAACATTTTTGCACACAACACCAATGATAAAGGACTGATCACAAAAATCTACAAAGAGCTGATGAGACTCAACAACAACAAAGAAAATAATCCAGTCAAAAAATGGGCAGAAGAGCTAAAAAGAAACTTCTCTGAAGAGGAAATGCAAATGGCCAACAGGCATATGAAAAACTGTTCAACATCACTTGTAATGCAAATCAAATGCAAATTTGCAAAATTTGCAAAAATCAAATGCAAAATTACAGCGAAATGCAAATCAAAATTACAATGAGATACCATTTTACACCAGTGAGAATGGCACATATTAAAAAAAAACTAGCTACAGCACATGTTGGCGAGGGTGTGGAGAAAAAGGAACTCTCCTGCACTGCTGGTGGGAGTGCAAACTGGTCCAACCACTATGGAGAGCTGTGTGGAGATTTCTTGACTTACTAAACATAGAGCTTCCATATGATCCAGCAATTCCACTCCTAGGTATTTACCCCAAAGACACAGAAACATTAATTCCAAAGCTCACCAGCATCCCTATGTTTATAGCAGCACTATTTACAATAGCTAAGCTTTGTATACAACCCAAATGCCCAAAAATAGATGACTGGATCAAGAAGATGTGGTACATATACACCATGGAATATTACTCAGCATTCAAAAAAGATAAGCACATGCAATTTGCAGCAACATGGATGGAGCTGGAAGGGATCATGCTCAGCGAAATAAGCCAGAAAGAAAAAAAAAAAAAAAACCGGATGGTCTCACTCATAGCAGGAATTTAGAAAACCTAAATAAGGGACCAGGAAAAAGACTAACTATAATAAAGAAAAGATCAAAATCAACAAACCACTATGAACCAGAGACACTCTGTGGGGGTTGGGGGGCAGGGAAAGGAGGGATTGGGGTCAAAATAAGGAGGTTGTAATTGTAAGGGGAATATAAAAATAAAATTTAAATAATAAAAAATGAAAAAATAAAAATTTATTTATTTATGCATACAAGAACTGGGGTACAGGCCAGAGGTGTGTGTGTGAGGGGGGGTGAGAGAATTCACCAGAGCCAGAGCAGGGCAGAACAGGCAGACTGACAAAGTACACTGCTGAGGGGAGCAGTGGGCACGGCTGGAGAGGTCTGCACGCCATGTGGGACCCTCCCCGGTGGCCGGGGATTGAAATGGTGCTGCAGAGGCTGTAGGCAGCTTCGCAGCCAGTGCTCAACTGCTGTGCCACCAGGGGAGGCCCATTCTGCCCATTTCTCATGGGTCCCCATTAGAAGGTGCCTTAGACTTGTGGCAGGCTTTCAGGCCTCAGTGGCCCTGCTTTGGTGCAACCCTGTCTGGCTTGGCATTTACTCATGAGGGGGCAGGTAACTTTGGGAGCTTGATTTGGAAATCATATTCTTTCCCTTCTCTTTGTTGCACACTAATTATGTTAAAGTTCTTTTTCGTTAAAGGTCTTATGCACTACAGTATGTTTTGTCTTGCTGCGGGAGATGGCAGAACCTATTTAGAGTGGGCAGGTTTGGGGGTTCTGGGGTGCTCTTCTCCCTTCCCTGTTATAGAAGTATTGTCAATATAATTACCTGACAGTTGGAAGATAATACATTATTATATATGTTAATATATTTGCCTAAGCTTGTATGGCTTCTTACATCCCAAAAGATGTATTAGGTATTTCCAGGGAATATAAAGAAGTATAAAATATTATCTAGATCCTTAAAGAGCTTGCCCTTCTCCAGGGGACAAAGGATGTCCAGTTGACCTCTGCACTGTCCATTTAACTCACAGTGCAAAGTGGAACACATCTAAGAGTGGAAAGGCATGAGTATTAATTATGCCATTATAGCAGACATCAGATGTCTGGGCAAACAATGGTGTGTGATCACTCTGAACCATATACAAAAGTTGCACCCTCCCTAGACAAGGTTGGGCTTCTTGCCATGACTTCCTTATTCTATTCTTCCATCATAACGATCATTATATAACACGGTTAATGCTGTCACATTTAACCCAAAACAAGTACTTGCTCAAGCTGTTGGCAAGAAGTAATGTGAGAATCAGGAACTGTGTTCATCTAGTTACCATTCACCCACTTCCAGGAATATAGCTGGAGTTCAATCATTATTTGTCAAATGGTTATAACTTTATTAATGTAGAATAGTAACAACAAATATCAATAATTAGGGCCTCAATGTTGTATGTCTCATTTGACTGTAAAATGTGTATTTGTGTAAGACAGAATATGTAATGTAAATAAGTATCATATAAATTCCTAAAATGCATAGATTCTGCCACTGTTTGATATGGTAGTCAGCAGTATAGGTGACTATTTCAACTAAAATTAATAAAAAATTATGAAAAATTTAGGACATTTGCATGAGTCACTTTCAAGTGCTGTCTAACACACGCAGCTCATGGCTTCCACAGATACTGAGCATGTCCATCATTGCAGTAAGTCCCACCAGGTAGCTCTGGTTGAGGTATAAGAACCTACATGAGGATAAAGTTCTTAAAAGAACTTTGCAAAGTCAATAATTACCAAACTTTTCAAAATAAAAGAAAATACCCTCACTGACATCTCAAAAAAATGCTTTCCTCAAAAATTTTATAAAGGTTTAATGATAAAGAAAGAAATCTGTTAAAATTTACAAAATAACCTAAAATCCCTCATTGCATCTTTCCTTTAAACACATGTTATTTGTCTTTTGTGCATTTCATAAAATATCTTAAATTTTGTTCACACTGCTCTTCTGTTTGAAACCTAAAATTGACTACTAATTAGCACATGTAATAATTTCCACTTTTGTTGTCACAGCATAAAATTGTTTTTTTTTTTTTTTAAAGATTTATTTATTTATTTATACAAACACTGGGTACAGTCAGAAGCACAGAACTGCAGACTGATGAAATACACTGCTGAGGGGTGCAGTGGGCGGTAGGAGAGGTCTGTTGTGCCATGTGGGACCCTCGCCAGTGGCCGGGGATCGAACCGGCGCTGCCGAGGCTGCGGGCAGCTTCGCAGCCCAGCACTCAACCGCTGCGCCACCAGGGGAGGCCCACAGCATAAAATTGTAAGGCTTGTGGTTTTTTGTTTTTTTTTTATAGAGGCATGTTATTTATTTATTTGTTTGTTTTGTTTGTTTGTTTATACATGCACTGGGTACAGTCAGAAGCGCGGGAGGGTGAGAGAATTCACCAGAGCCAGAGCGGGGTGCAGAGCAGGCAGAAGGACCGAAGTACACTGCTGAGGGGAGCAGCAGGCGGCAGGAGAGGTCTGCGCGCCATGTGGGACCCTCCTCCGGTGGCTGGGGAGCAGCCGGGGATCGAACTGGCACCACAGAGATCGCGGGCAGCTTTGCAACCCAGTGCTCAACCGCTGCGCCACCGGGGAGGCCCAAGGCTTGTGTTTCTTTTTAATAGCACCAGTCTTGTACATTCAATTCCAATCATTTTACAAAAAAAAAAAAAAAAAAAAAGAAAGAAAGGATGGGCAATTTGATAAAATATTGAAGCTATGGCACAAGCACTGCATTATAGATAAAGATAATGTTAGAAAAAAAATGAATTAGACTGTCTTAATCCAGCTGGAGAGGTTTACAGTTTGATGACAAAGTGAATAACCTATATGCTCTGGGTTATTGGTACTTAAAATTCTGTTTGGCTCAGTTGTAACAGTTCATGTGTATAATATGGTTTTGGATATTCTCAGGCTTCCTTTCTATATCTCCTGTCCCACTACCCTGCCACCCCCCACCCCATTATCTCAACTATTCCGTGGGCATTAGTTTTAATTGGTTTTGGTCAACAGGAGACATGGGGGTGCTGGAGGGACCAGCACTCTGTCCCCCAGGTCTGGGCCTATAGTGTTTCTAATGATTGAATGTGCTTTGCTGCCCCTGCAGCTGTTGTTAACCCTGATCACACACTGGTAAATGACCTTTTACTAAACTTTCCAGTCACTCACTTTGATCATGAGATACCACTGCTCTATGAATCCATTGTTTAAAGATGATTGGAATCCTTTTATAAGCAGAATAAATTTTGCCACCCCTTCCCTCTGCTATTTATTCATATGCTGCAGTGAACCCCAGGCCTCTTTGTTGGGTACTCATCTTTGTTTACATTTTATGCCATCACTTCATTTCTATTTATATACTGATGACTCCTATGTTTATATCTCTTGACCAACTTCCTACAGCATTCTAAATTTGTATAACCAATTTGGTATTTGATTTCAGTTTTTGAAATTCCTATAGGGAGCTCAAATTGAATATGTCCAAATAGCTTTCCTTACCTTCTGCACCCTGCTCTCTGATCTGTGTCACTTCACTGTCTTTATATAACTTTATATAACTCCCTTTTATTGTAGTCCCAAACAATAAAATGTCTTGTAGGAATAATGTACTTTTATTATTATTTGCTATGGTACTAACAAAGAGTTTTAACATTATTATGCAATAGTAATAGGGCATTAGATTATAAATGTGCTTTCCTATATCATGGGTTGTCTATAAGCCTGATGTTACAACTGAAGCATCCCAAATTTTTTAGTGCCTCTAGTAGCTATTTAAGTTAAAAATTCTTTCATGTAGGCCTTTAGATGAAAATGACCTCTTAATTTCACCAAAGTTTCACAATACGGAAGTATTTCTTTTGCAACCACATCCTGTCCTCAGGCTTTCTCTTTTTTACTAAAGACACATGCTTGTGTTTATTCTTTGATTCTGAATCACTACTAAATTTAAATTTCTTCCTTGTTCCTGGAGTTATAGATAAATTATTTTAGATGAGATTTGATTAATGCAATAGCTACCACCAGGGAAAAAAGATGACTTAAATCATTTTTATTCTGAAATTTTATATATATATATATATATAATTTTATATATGTGTGTGTGTATAAACATACAAAATTTTATTTATGATATATATTTTTTCCAAAAGAATTTATGAAATTCCAGGAGCTGTTAGAATTTGCTTTTAGATGTTTGCTATTTGAAGCTAGAGGGCATAGATTCTTTTCAGACTGTGCCAGTCTTCAGTTGTCAGAGAAGACCAAAGTTACAGCTGGCTTCTGGATTTATTTTAGAAAAGGAGATTTACTGCAGGTAATAACTCTTGGAAACATGGGCATAGTCAGCCTTAGATGAAGTCAGAACAGCTGGTCACCAGGTGGACGAAAGTTTCCCAGAAATGCTTGCTCTTCTAGCTTGGTAATATCCTCTTCCTGCTTGGTAAGATTAGGGAAGCCATGGTTACAGATGTGTTTTTTATAAGGTCTCTTGTCCTCTGTAAAAATACGAATCCTTAAGGAAATGTCGCATTAAGGCTTACCACTCAGTGTGTCATCCCTGTTAGTTTATTAGCTAGTTTTCCAAAGCAGGTTTTTGTAAAGTGAATAGGATAAGGAGTAGAATGGGGGGAGACAAGTTTCCATGGGAGTGAGAAGAGGATAGAAAATGCAGTTGGATTGCTGATGGTGAGAGGGGATCTATATTAATTTTTAAGGAGCACCAGGTAGACAAGGCAATAGGTAACACAAGAAATCATTAGGAATGAGAAGTGTTTTCATGTCCTCAGCTTTTAGATGGTGCTCCCTACCATCTCTTGATTATCTGTTCCTGGTGTTCTCTATTTTACTGATCACAATCCTTAGTTTTAAGATACTTATGATCTCACTGAATGTTCCTATCAGCCTGATTCCATCTTGAATCTTCCTGATCATTCCTAAGCTGGAATGTAGATGACTATGCCCATTATTGTTCCCTGGCCAACTGTTCAAGCAGCTCCTCATAAGTATATTTAAAAAAAAATGGTTTTGCTAGGTCCAGAAATCTTCACACAGCTCTCCATAGTGGTTGGACCAGTTTGCACTCCCACCAACAGTGCAGAAGAGTTCCTTTTTCTCCACACCCTCGCCAACATTTGTTGTTGCATATGATCCAGCAATTCCACTCCTAGGTATTTACCCAAAGGACACAGAAACATCAATTCCAAAGAACACCTGCACCCCTATGTTTATAGCAGCTCTATTTACAATAGCTAAGCTTTGGAAACAGCCCAAATGCCCAAAAATAGATGACTGGATCAAGAAGATGTGGTATATATATACCATGGAATATTACTCAGCATTCAAAAAAGATAAACACATGCAATTTGCAGCAACATGGATGGCGCTGGAAGGGATCATGCTCAGCGAAATAAGCCAGAAAGAAAAAGAGAAATACTGGATGGTCTCACTCATAGCAGGAATCTAGAAAACTTAAATAAGGGACCAGGAAAATGAATAACTATATGAAAGTGAAAATCAAAATCAACAAAAAACTATGAACCAGAGACAGTTTTTGGGGAATGGGGGGCGGGAGGGGAGGGACTGGGGTTAGAATGGGGGGATTGCAAATGTATGGGGAATATAAAAATAAAATTTATTATTTTAAAAAAATGGTTTTGCTTTATGATTTACCTTCTCTAATTTTATCCAATTTTGCAAATATTTAATAAAAGAGCAAAAATGTGTTTATGAGTGGGATGTGTGTTGCCATATATATTTTAGCAGAGCTTAAATTTTGTCCATATGTATCCAAGAAAAAGTGAGAATTGTTGATTCCAACTTGAAGTGGACAGAGACAGAGCATTCTAAGTCCAGGAGCTACATTCCTACAGGCCTAGGGATGAAGTAGCACGCTGTGTCCAAACACTGCCATAGTGCAGAATTGCTAACGTATAAAGTGAGAAGTGGCAAGTCATGAATTTCATGCAGGCAGATGCTCACTTTCATGTAAACTGATTTTTGAAAAGAGTGCAAAACTCATTTGTTGAAGGATAAGATAAGACTAATGTTTTTAACAAAGTTGGTGAGACACAAAACAAATGAAGTTGGTTCTCTTTCTTTTACCATAAAAATTAACCCCAAATTAATAAAACAAAATAAAATGAAGAGTTAAAACTATAAAACTCTTAAAAGGAAGGAGTTTTAAAACTCTTAAAAGGAAATAGGTTTCCATCACCTTGGACTAGCAATGGTTTCTTAGATATGACAGCAAATAAATAAATGTACTTCATCAAAATTTAAAGTTTTTGTAAATTCAATCATACTGTAAAGACTGTAAAGAGATAACTCAAAAATGCAAAGCATATATCTGATAAGGGTTCAATATTCAGAATTTATTAAAAAACTTATAGTTGAACAAAAGGTCAAATAGCCCGATGAAAAATGTGCAGAAGTTTTAACAAAGTCCAAAAACATTAGCTCAATAAGGCAGGTGTACCCCACACACACAAAAAAATGAAATGAAATATGATTCAGCTGTAATAAGATGAAATCCTGCCATTTTCAACATTGATGGCCTTAGAGGGTGGTATGCTTAGTGAGATCCCCTGGCTAGACAAGACCAATTACTGGTTACCAGAAGGAAAGGAGGAAGTGGTAACTTGGTAAATCATGAAAATGGTCAGTCCAATTCAAGGACAGAATTGGACTTTCAGTAGTGAACTTTACATAGCATATGCACCTGTTGATACTCAATGATACACACCTGAAATTTGTATCATAATGTGACATATTTCAATAAATAGTAAAATTTTAAAAAGGAAAAATGGAGTAACATCAAAATTAAAAGTTTATGTGCATCAAAAGATACAATCAATAGAATGTAAGGACAACCGACAAGATACAGAAAATCATAGTCAAGTCATAGATGAATTTAGAGGGCAATCTTGAGCATATGTGACTCAGCAATGAAAACACAATAAATCCAGTTTAAAAAGGGGGCAAAGGCTTATTTCACTAAGCATAATTCCTTCTAGCTCTATCCATATTGCTGTGAATGGCATGAGTTTATCTTTTGGATTGCTGATTATTATTCCATTGTATATGTATATACCACATCTTTCTTGAACCAGTCATCTATTTTTTGGCATAGGGGTTGTTTCCAGATGTTACCTATTATACATAGTGCTGCAATAAACACAGGGGTGCAAATGTTCTTTTGAATTAATGTTTTTGTGTCCTTTGAGTAGATCCCTAGGAATGGAATTGCTGTGTCATGTGGTAAAAATAAATAAATAAACAAATAAATAAACAAAAAGAGGACAAATGACTTGCATAGAAATTTCTTCCTAGAAGTTACACAAATGACCAATAAGCACATGAAAAGATGTTTGATATTATCACTAGGGATATGAAAATCAAAACTACAAGATATTACCTCATACCCATAAAATAAGAAGAGTAAGTCTTGATAAGATGTGGAAATAGTGGAATCCTTGGACACTACTGGTGAAAATACAAAATGATACACCTGCTATAGAAACCAGTATAGTGTGATCTAGCAATACCACTGCTGAGTATGTACACACCCATGTTCATAGCAGGATTTGGTCACAATAGTAAAAGGTGGAAGGAAATCAAACAACTATCAACAGAAGAATGGATAAACAAGATATGCTTATAAGTGCCAGAGGCTGATGAGACGGAAAAAATGAGATTACTGTACAGTAATGGGTACAGTTTCAGTTTTGTAGATGAAACGAGTTCTTTGGGTGGATGGGGCTGGTAGTGGTAGCAGTGGCAGTGCTGATGGTGGTAGGGCAATGTGAAAGCACATTACACTTTAGGACTATATGCTTAAATGTGGTTAAGATGGCAAATATTGTGTTCTAGGTAGTTTGCCATAATTAAGAATATTAAACTACAAAGTATTTGAACACACTTTTATCCAAAGAAAATGTACAAATGGTCAATAAGTACATGAACTATGATCCACTCAGTTAATAGGAAAAGTAATTCTAAAAGACAATGAAATGCCACTTCACATACACTGGGGTAGATTTCACTAAAAAAAAACAATATAACAAATGTTGAGCAGGATGTGGCGAAATCAGAACGTGATGGGTGTATGAAATAATGAAGTTCCTTTAAATTTGAACATACATTTGCAATACAACCTAGCAATTCCACTCCTAGTTATTAACTTAAGAAAATTTAAAACATGTGCAAGGGGTTAAGTCTCAGCACTATGAAGCTATCTGCAGCCACTCAGCACCAGTTTGAGTTTGATCCCGGGCCAGGGAGCTGACCCACATGGCACAGCAGACCTCTCTTGTCTCGCCCGCTGCTCCTCTCACCAGTGTATTTCAGTAGATCCGCCTGTTCTGCTCCTTACTCTCTTTCTGGTGAGTCTTCTCACCATCCCCTTCACCTCTGTCCTATACCCTAGCTCTTGTATGCATAGATAAATAAAATCTTTTTTTCAAAAAGAAAATTTAAAACATGTGCTTATATAGAAACATTTACATGAATGTTCATGGCAACATTATTCATAGTAGTCAAAGTAGTAGAAACAACCTAAATATCCATCAACGAACATATGGATCAAAAGGAGTATATTCATACAATGGAATTTTATTCTGTGATATAAAGAAATGAAGCACTGATACATGGATGTATTACTACATGAATGAACCTTACAAACATTTTGTTAATGAAAAAAGTCAAATGTAAAAGGTCACATGTTATATAATTCCATTTATATAAAATATCCACTATTGACAAATCCATAGACAGAATTTATATAATATAAAATAAATTTGATCATATGGTATAGATTGTTGCCATAATCTGCTTCATCTTTTCAATCACTAA
This sequence comes from Talpa europaea, assembly GCF_964194135.1. Taxonomy (NCBI): domain Eukaryota; kingdom Metazoa; phylum Chordata; class Mammalia; order Eulipotyphla; family Talpidae; genus Talpa; species Talpa europaea. The sequence continues at coordinate 49,301,812 of NC_140080.1, forward strand.
TCTCTTTCCATATCTCACACACGTGTGTATACTTTTGAGGCAATTATTATTTGAATTATGAACATATTAGTATCTTGGGCTTCCTTGCAGCACAACAGGTTAAGTTTCAGCATTATGAAACTATCTGCAGCCACTGCAGCATGAGTTCCACCCTGGCCAGGGAGCTGGCCCACATGGCACAGCAGACGTCTCCTGTCTCGTCCACTGTTCCACTCAGCAGTGTGTTTCAGTAGATCCCCCTGTTGTTCTGCTCCCCATTCTGTATCTGGTGAATACTCTCACCCCACCCCCACACCTCTGGCCTATACCCTAGCTCTTGTATGCATGAAAAAATAAAATAAATCTTTTTTAAAAAGAATTATGAATTTATTAATATCTTAATCATCTCTACTTTATTGCATTAATCACTTGCAACTTTCATTTTATTAAACCAAGTTTCACAAAAATTATATATACTTATATTCACATATTGGGGTTATTATTTGTATAAATTACATCTAGATATCATACTTTTGTGTCATAAATATGCACAAAAACATTTAACTTATATAACTTTGGTAGATACAACCAAATTGCAATTACAATTACGCTGAGCTTTGCAGTTACAACTTGCAAGGTGTGAAATAGGAATCAAAACTTATTAATTTTCCAAATAGACACCTACAGAAAACATTCATTTATAATAGTCTACAATTATTAGGTGGAATGTTGCCATGAGTATACACTACATTCCTATGGTTCTCACCTTATTTTATTGACTGTTTATTCCTGTTATAAATATCTATCATGATTGTCATTATGTAATATGTTTTAATATCTAGCATTGTCCTTATTCTACTTTTTAAAATACATTTTGGCTATTTTCCCTACTTTCTACACACACACATACACTTTAGAATTAATATTTCACACTTTATAATGATAGTTTTGGCTGAGGTTGCATTTTATAGCTATTAAAACCTTTTTTGGTGTAATTGTGTAGGGTAAATGGTTTTTCAGGCTTTTCTGCCCTCCCACCATTAGGATTGCCTTGCCTGATGGGGCACCTGCAGTTGTTACATTGTTGCAAGCTGTCTTATTTACTTCTGTGGGCCGTGGAAGGAGAATTGAGATAGTCAGTCACCTTCACCAAAAGAAGCAGGAGAGAGAAGGAGAAAGAAAGCCAGAAGAGGGAGAGAGAGAAAGAAGCCCAGAGTGAATACTTGCTGGGGGCTACGGGCCTCCTGGCCCCCTGGCACCCTTGCCTGCTGTGTATCTGGTTGCTGCTCTATATGTAACTAATCACTAAAAGCCTGAGAAAGCCACTGAGGGCTCCAGGACTCTCCTTTACCCCATCTTTCAGATCATAGATAACTGGCTCGGTGACCATCCTGCCCCTACAAATTGTAAATGAAATCACTTTCTTAGTTTCTTCCTCTTCTAGCAAATTGTTTGTGTACAGGAAGGCAACTGATTTATGTGTGTTGATTTTATACCCCCCCCAGCACTAAGCTGATTATCTTAATTACTTTTTCCATATAATCTTGAGGATTCTCTATGTATATGATCATGTTATCTGCAAATAACTTCTTTCCCAGTTTGGATTCCTTTTATAACTTTCTCTTGTCTCACTGTTTTAGCTAGAACTCCCAATGCTATGTTGAATAACAATGGCGAGCATTCACATCCTTTGTCTTGTACCAGATCTTAGTGGGAAAGCTTTCAGTTTTTCATCACTGAGACTGATATTAGCTTGGGTTTGCTGTAAATGGCTTTTGTTATATTAAGGCATGTTTTCAGCATTAATGGATATTGGATCTTCTCAAATGCTTTCTCAGTATCTATTAATATGATCATATGGTTTTATTTCTTTTTGTTGATCTGGTGAATTACATTGATTAATTTTTGGATGGTGAACCATCCTAGTGTTCCTGTTATGAATTCCATATAGTCATGATGTACGATCTTTTTAATCTGAATCGTTTTGACAAGGTTTCTATTTCTTCCTTATTTAGTCTTGGATGATTGCATAATTCTAAGACTTGTCCATCTTTCCTAGGTTATTGAATTTATTAGCATTAAAATGAAAGTACAGAGGCAAAACAATTCATGCACACAATGGAACACTAGATCAAAAAGATAAACTCATGCCATTTATGATAACATGATAGAACTTGAAAGGATAATGTTAAGTGAAATAAGTCAGAAGGAGGAAGATAAATATCAGACAGTGTCACTAATATGTGGGATATAAACTAACTAAGTTAATAGTGAGATAAAGACAAGCTGAAAAACAAACCCCAGTGTAGGGTAAATGATTCTCAGGCTTTTCTGCCCTCCTGCCATTAGGATTGCCCTGCCTGATGGGACACCTGCATTTTTGTTACATTGTTATAAGTTGTGTTGTTTACTTCTGTGGGCCATGGCTACAGTATTGAGATTTGCCAAGAGAAGCAGAGGCAGGAGAAAGAGGCAGGACAGAGAAGGGGAGAAAGAATGCCAGGGAGGGGAGTCCAGAGTGAAAACTTGCAGGCACCCCTGTACCTGGTTGCTACACTACATGTAAAAAGCTCAATAAAAACCTGAGAAAAGCCATTGAGGGCTCCAGGACTCTCTTTTACCGGTCTGCAGGATCTGAGAAAACCTGTTCTGCACCCATCCTGCCACTACACCGAGATAACTGACTACAGAACTGAGACACCAAGGGGGGAGGGAAAGAAAGAGAGAAGGAAGTGCAATGGTCTATGGTGGAGAGTGGGAGGGTAGGTGGTGGATGCATATAGTGGTAGTAACTGATGGGTTGTACCTCAGTATTACCTCATTTAAAAATAAATGCATAAATTAAAAAAATAATGTAAAAAAGAACCTCCAATTCAATATATTTTTTAAATTAAAAAATAAAAGAAAGACACAATAGCAAATATGGTCCATACTTCTGTGTTATATTTTTTTCCTAAATATGAAACAAGTTGCTTAAGTACTATCTTAATATTATTGTTCATACAATAGAACATTGAATAGGTCTTATCACAATTATGTTTAAAGAAATAAAAGCATGGTCAAATGAAATGCTCTTCTTAGTCAACAGGATTAGAGATATGTATGAAAAGAAATATAAATTACATATGTATAGGGTTTGTCGAGTGCAAGGATTTCTTTTAGCTCTTATTATGTATTATTTCTGTTATTTTTTAGCTGAGGTAAATAAATTATCAACCATGTTTTTATAGTTTATATTGATAAGGTTACATAGCTGGTAAATGATAGAACCAGGACTTGAAGCCTGACCTATGGCTTTACCACATCACCTGTACAAATGGACGCCAACCTTTTTTGCTTCATACTGGAAGACACATAAGAAAGAAGTACTTACATAAAGGATTAATTATTTCATGATTTTTTTATTATGTATAAAACCAAGAATTTGGTCACTTACTAATGGCACACAGTGACTGTGTAGAATATTTTCACTCTATGTATAAAGATTTCAAACAACAAGTATTGATGATTTACAGAATTACTCATAATTACCTTTTTCCTTGTTAAATTTATTCCTAAGCATTTTATCTTGTGATGTTGTCATAAGTAGGAACTTTATTCACTATTGTGCCTTTCAGTCATTGCTGCTGGTAAAAATGAAGGTTATTATTTTTGATATATTGATTTTGTAACTGAACATCTTATTGCATTATTATATCATTTTGTGCATATTATATATTAGATATTCCAGATATATAATCTTTAAAATATAAATATGATAATTTACATTCTGTTTTCTAATTATTATAACAATAATCTCTTTATCTTATTTAAATGTATAAGCTAAGACCTCAAAAATAATTTTATTCAATTGTGGACAGTATATAGACATCATATTAATACGCTTTATTTTATTATTTTTTTTAAGATTTGTTTATTCATACAAGAACCAGGGTACAGGCCAGATGTGCAGGAGGGTGACAGGATTCACCAGAGACAGAGCAGGGAACAGAACAGGCAGACTGACGAAATACAGTGCTGAGGGGAACAGCGGGTGTGACAGAAGAGGTCTGCCCGGGCATGTGGGACCCTCCCCTGCAGGCCGGAATCGAACTAGAGCTTCACAGGCTACGGACAGCTTCACAGTGCTGCGCTCAACCGCCTGCGCCACCAGGGGAGGCCCTTAATACACTTTAATAGGATTTTTCACTATTTCGTATGAAGTTGGTGTTTGGTATGAAACTGGGTATTTCAGCCTGTAAAAGAAATATTCTATTCATATTTTAGTATTAGTAGTTAAGTCAAAAAGTTTGTTCAATCATACCAACTGTATTTTCTGAACCTGTGATTATCTTATGATTTTTTCTCCTTAAATATTTAAAATTGTGAAATACATTAATAGGTTTCCTGATTTTGAAGGATTTTGTCACTCTTAAAATCAATGCAGTTGGTCTTGGCATATTAATTTTTAATGTGCCCCTCGATGTTACTGGTTAATATTTCACTTAGTGGTTTTTAGCATGGTGGGAAATATAATTTCTGTTGCTATGTGTTGCCTTTTGTCAGATCTTAAGCTCAATGCTATGTTCTTTCATCAAATGTATTTGGAAATTTTTTTCCATTCTATATGGTAGATAGCCCATGAAAAATGATTTGTGATTTTTATTTTTTTTGGTAAGGGGTAACTTTAAAAAACTTCATGTATTTTGTGATTAGTTTGACTAGGCATATTTTACTTCTGTATAGAAGTATACATCCATTCCAAATTTCTATTTTATGTACAAAGAATAAACCAAGATATCTTCTTGTCCTTATTTTAATTACTTTAACTTAATGTCTGTGATCATTTTCCTTTCATCATTTCTTATTGTAGATTCTATATGCTTTTTAATAAGAATGCTTTTTTAAAAAGATTTATTTTATTTATGCATACAAGAACTGGGGTACAGGCCAGAGGCGTGGAGGGTGAGAGGATTCAGCAGTGAGAATGGGGAGCAGAACAGGCAGATCTACTGAAATACACTGCTGAAGGGAGCAGGAGAGTTCTGCTGCGCCATGTGGGTTGCTCCCTGGCTGTCTGGGGGATCAAACTCATGCTGCAGTGGCTGCCAACACTAGCTGCTATTTCTATAATCTTTGTTAATAATGATTAAATCCAACTTTTAAATTTATTCTTCCATTTGTTTTGTCATCCAACTGGCAATCTTTAATAAATATTTTTGATCCATTTTACCTTTTTGCATAGGGAAATTTATGTTCCCCACCACATGTTTCCTCTTCACCCCCATTTCCCATTCTCTTCTTCACCACCCATTTAGACATTTTGATTATTTCATCAGTGTTAGCAGCTATGTTTCTCCTACTAATAAGAATATCCCTCTACATTTGGGGGTTTGAAGACTAAGTAGACAGAAAAGGGATTCAAGTAGAAGATACAGTTGTCCCTGGGGTACTATGGGCTGGAGAAGCATATGTGCAGGAGAAGCATGTGTGCAGGCCTCTTCTAGCCCGCAGCACCTGTTTATCTCACATAGCTGTCCGGATTACTTTCGGAAGTGGGTCTCAGGGCAAAAATGGTAATCAAATATAGTCAAAGCAAAACTTTCCTCCAGGCACTATCTGTAAAGCAAGACAGGTTAAGATTCTCTAGGGGAATGTAGGTGATTGACAATCTATTTTTTAAATTGGACTTCAAAGTGTGTGATCTCCATCTGGGTTCTGCTCAACATACCCTGTCTTCTCGCCCACAGTCCCCTGCTCTCTATATAAAGGCACCTGTTTATTTTTCTGGACATGAACTATTCTGTTGCTATTTATTCACCAGGAATATACAGGAAATGTATTTGCAAACAAAGCAGGAATCAATGAAGAGTCGTTAAGCTTAGGTTTTATAAGTTTTCCGGCACTGTAGAATTCAAGTACTTGCTCTTTTGAAGATTTGTATTAGATTCCCATTTTTTTCTTTTTTTCAATTTACCTTCAATTAACCTCACCTGTTGTTAAACATAGTCTGCAAAAAGGGTTAGCTTATTTTTCTGGTCAAACACTGAAAAGAAAGAGAGTCTGGCTTCCCTGAGTCAGCGCTATGGAAGAGCGGAAGGCATTGCAGACATGATGTTGTCCTATATCTGGTCAGAGAGTAAGTTCCATGAATGAATAAATTAAATAAATAATCTCTCCAGTAACTAGCATCTAATAGGCACAACAAATACATTATTTTATGACATTTAAGTCACATATACTTTCATATTTAAATAGGTGTGCTCCTGCTCCTGGATGGAGAGAGGTCCTCAGCACTTGCCTGGGGCCAGGAAAGAATTCGCAATCATTTCTAGGTAAAGTGAAGTAAAGCTTCCTTAGTGACAGTACCCTGGGGAGGCTTCTGAGCAGGCAGAGTCTACTGGAGAACAACTGTCCCAAATGGCGGGTGACTCATGGCTTAATTCAGTTGTAGGTGCCGTTCACTGCATAACTGCAAGGGAGGGGGGTGTCTGCCAGAATGTGTAGCTATGTTGGCCCTTGCAAGTTGGGGCTGTGTCCACCAGCTTGACTTGACAAACTCTACCATGTAAGAGTTTCCTGGGTGTTGTGTTGTTTTTGTAGGTCTTGGCAGTTCACATGGGCATCTGCCCACCCACGGTGTGTGCTTCTTGACTTGTCATGGGCTGTATTGGCTCCTGCAACTGTTTCTTGGGATCCTGGATTCGTTGTAAAGTCATTCCCGACATGCTGTCTATCTTTGGGCACTGATCTCTCTGCCCTAACACTTCTTTTGGTTAATAACTATTACAGTTATAATTGACAGAGTATTCTCTTCTTTAAAGTTACATAAAATGAGGGACTTGGCAATCAATGTTGTCTGAGATTTACGAACAGCAAGAGTTGTTAAATGAAGCTAGTGAAGACTTGAATTAACCAAGAGACATTCCAATTTTCTTTCCAGGAGATGAACCCCTCCCATGAACTCTCGTTAAATTTAGGAATCAGCATTTCAACTTTCAGCTTAACTTTGAATAAGTAACTCAGGTTCAAAATGGACAAAAGCTTCAGTGAGAACAAAGTTCTCATTAGAAACTCATATAGAAGAACAGGACCATGCCTGTTTCAGTTTCCTACAACACAAAGTGAGATGGACGACTTTGCAGTTTGTATGAAAAAGATATATTAAGATATATGCTACCTTCCACCCAGTGACTAAACATGAGTTCACAGGGGTGTTTGCTTTTAGCTGTAATGGCTGAATACTTATCCTATGTCTCCCCTTTCTGGTTTACTTGCATGTGGTTTGAGACTCACCTTTTTGGATGGGGTGGTCTGGCAGCTATGGATATCTCAAACAACACCACTTTGTTCCTTTCAGATGTTCCCATCTGCATACATCTAAACTGTGGGCAGAACCAGCTGCAAGCATTAATCACTCTCCAGTAACAGGAAGTCTGCACGTGCACAAGAAGCCCGGGTGGAACTCTGCTGGCTCATTTCTATCAAGCTCGGCCTGGGGGGCAGCAGTACATGCACTTTCCTACATCAAAGTCTGAATTTAGCCAGAAATCTGACCACCAGCAAATCCTGCTTATGTGTCCCAGGTGCTGTAATAAACATTAGGAAAGGAAAACAGATGGAGCCTTTTTCTCTCCATGTGTTTGGGGGGATATAGAGGACTGAGGAAGATCAACACATGGACTTATAAAGCATCCTTGCCCAGTGTTTCTGGGATGAAGTCAAGTCTCGGGACCCTCCGTGGGAGAGATATATAAACTTTGCAAATGCCTTTATGCTAATTTCCTGTATTACGTTTATAGGGTGTAATACGCATGGCGTATTTCTCCAGTGCATACAATGTAAGCATTCATTATGGAGTCAACATGTTTCACAGGTGGTGCTAACTCTGCAATGTTGTGATGCAAACGACATGACATGTTGCCACCTCTAAATACTGCTCTTATTTGGAACTTTGCACACATGTATGAATTGTATTTATATTTTTTTTATAAATGCGATATATATAAACCATTAGATTATGTATTTAAGAAGATACCATGACTTTTTCTCCAGAAAGCAGTGGAGAACATTTCGCAAATTGTAGTATTAAGCTCTCAAAGAAACTTTGTGGGGAGAATTCAGCTAATATTCTGCTTGTGTCTGTCAAAACACTGTAATTTCTACAGTGATTAGCTATTGTGACTTTGGAAATGATTGCCAAAAGCATTGCAGTTCTATTAAACTTACTTGATGTAAACCACCAAGTAATCTTTCTTTTTCTTTTTTACAACAGTACATAAGTTACATATCACACAACTGGAAGGAAGCTATGGGATTCATAAGCAGTTGATTGCAAGCTTACTAGTTTTAAAAGCAAGGATTGTGTAAAAGTGGGTAAAGAGCCTTTACATTCAAGCAAGTTGGCTGGGAGGTGCTCTGAGGTTTATAGATGTGGACAAGTACTGAGGAAATTAGGACCGAGGTTTGGTTTGGACAGGGGCCAATGAATTCATAGTCCAGATTGGAAACAATATAGGATGTGATAGTTTTACATGGATTACATCCAGAACAAGTACAATTTCAAACTGCAATCCACTAGGAGCCAAATCAAGAAAGGATTTCATATCATCCTTGGGGAACCTGGAAACACCTCTCGGCCTAAGCTGATCATAGTGCCTGTTGCTGAGTGAATGGTGGCCTGCCATCTCTGGGAAAGGGTAGAGATTTCTGTGACTTTCATACCTCTGTGGGATTTCAGCCAGCAACTTGGAAGATTTCCTCTGGAAATCTGCTGGAAAAGGAAGCTGATGCCAGCTAGACCAGGAGGAGACAAGCCGCCCAATAGGTGAGCTGCTGCTTTGAGGTTGGGATTGACCATTAAAAATGGTTCCTATACCTTTTTAATGAAAAATCACTATCAACGAACCATTTTAAAGTATATTGTTAATTTATGTATTTATAAATTTGAAAACATTCTGCTCTAAAAGCATTTTTTGCATACTACACATTTCGAGTAAAATAGAAATGCATTAAAATGAAGATAAGATGGTTATTTTTACCTGCAAACATGATTTTGATTAGGAATGTTAGCTCTTCCACTTTCTTTTTTTTATATTCAAAAGGGCAGTTTTATTATAAAAGGGAATGGGAAGTCAAGGATGCTTGCATAGACACAAATGTGCAGAAAGAGCTGCCCCTGAAAGGGAGAGATTTCTTAAAAGACAAGTTTGTTAAGAGTGACCTGAATAAGGACCTCCCTGGTGGTGCAGGGGTTAAACACAGTGCTATTAAACTATTGCCAACCACTGCAGCACAAGTTCAATCCCCAGCTGACCAGGGAGTAACATGGTGCAGCAGACTTCTGCCTCGCTCACTGCTCCCCTCAGCAATGTATTTCAGTAGATCTGCCTGTTCTGCTCCCCGCTCTGTCTCTCACCCCCCACACCTCTGGCTTACACCCCAGTTCTTGTATACATAAATATATATATTTTTTTAAAGAGTGACATGCATAGTCCCAGGCAGTCAGTCTTGGGAAAAGAGCTGCTCTGCTTCTTTGCAAAGGGAGAAAGTAGGTGAAAAGAAACCTGCATGATCACAGATATGCAGGACAGTTGCTGCCCACATTCTTATTCTCTTGAGCTCTTATCATAAGAATTTTCTTCATTCTGTATTTTCTTTTACAAGGGTCAGTTAAATCCAGGTAATCATGTAGGTGGAGTCCCTGCAGCTCTTGGTTCAGCAGTGCAGTGGGGCTTCCTGGTTCTGCTGGGCCCAGTGTGAGGTGGTTGAGCTTGGCACAGGTTTGATGCACTTGTGAGGTTTCAGTTTTGAAAGCAGCACAGATTTGAAAATGGGCAGATCAGTTTTGAACTTGCACCAAGCACCAACCAAGTTTTGGAAATAGGAGCAGTTTTGGAAACAGGTCACTCAGTTTTGAGAGCCAAGCACCCTTAATGGGATATAAACTGTGACAGCAGGCAGATTAAGACTCAGACCTCCGAGACTCATCAAGTTAGTTTGTTTTTTTTGTTTTCTTAAAGATTTATTTATTTATGCATACAAGAGCTGGGTACAGGCCAGAGATGTGGAGGGTGAGAGGACTCACCAGAGACAGAGTGGGGAACAGAACAGGCAGACTGACTGAAACACACTGCTGAGGGGAGCAGCGGGTGAGTCAGGAGAGGTCTCTTGCACCATGTGGATCTCCTCCCTGGCCAGGGATCGAACTTGTCCTGCAGTGGCTGCGGATAGCTTCATAGGTTTCATCTTGTGCCACCAGGGAGGCCCTCTTCAAGATACATTGTAACGGGAAGTCCTTTGCTTCAGATCTTCAAGACTTGTGGGTCCTGCCATCAAGTCTCTGATTTGTCTCTTTGAATCATTGATTGCTATTGCCAGACTGCCCTACTGCTGCTACTGCCTCCTGTTCTATGTGCATCCACATCACCCATCACCTGCTGATGCCTGCTGCTGGCCTGTGCCCAGCACCTCTGAAAGATCTGTACGCTGGTGGCTCATCCTTTTGCAGCTCTTCTGAAAGAGCTGTCTACATGCTGGTGCCTGATTTTCCAGCACCACCTCAAAGGGTTGTCCAAAGATGATTATCCACATCATCACCTGCTCACCACTGCTGACTGGTGCTGCTGACTTGTGTCCAGCCATCTCTAAGAGCTGTCCCCTGCTTCTTATCCTCTGGCATTGCCGCCAGACTGCCACTTCTGCCTTCAGTGTGACCAGCACCACATCCAATTGCTGCTGCCCCTGGTGTTGCCCACCTGCCCTCTGGCGTGGTGCTGCTGGATACTACGGTGCCATCTCAGCAGCACTGCCTATGACTACCCTCACTGCCACTATGAGTTGGGTCTTGGTTCACCAGCTCCAGACTCTTATCAAAAGGACAATGTCATCATACATGAGAAGCTTTTGGTGTGGATTACTGGACACTATGAATACTATTTGAGGTAGGGAAGCTAACCCTTTGTGACCTTAGGAACTGTTTCCTTTTTCTTAATTTTCCCTTTGTTAATAAACACTGTTGTTATTGCATGCTGAGCTTGAGTTGGGTCTTGCAACTAAAAGTGCACACAGGAGGACCCACAAAACATGACATACCCTAGGTTTTGCATGTTTTCAATATCATCAGTAAAGTGTGGATCATGTAGCTTGTGATTCATTGCAGGCAATTAAAGTGGATCCGTTAACAAGGATATGCCTCGCCACACCACATTGGAGGAGGATCCCTGTGTCTGTCCATGTTCAAAGTGAAGAAAATTTAAAACTTTTCTATTTTATTTTTAGATAATGATATAAGTTAAGAGAGGTCCAGACACTTTTGTCCAGCACTCCATTTCACATTCTTGGGGTACACAGACAGCTTTGGAAAACTCTCTTCTTCATTCCCAAGTCCCAGATGATGGTGGACAATGGCCTGACAAGCATTGCCTTTCAAATATTCTTGTCACAAATAGATACTTAGGAAATATAGGAGGCACTGAACAGTACAAGAATAAAGGTCCATTCTCCAGCCGCTTGTCCAGTGAAACGACTGAGGGAATCCTTCCTTGTGACTCCAAAACTATGTATGTCTTCTCCTTTCAGGCCCTAAGCATCCATGACCACTGCTATGGGGGCACATTTCTATATTTCCCATGTATTGTCACTTCCTATTGACTGATCTGTCTCCCATTGGACTGCTGGTTCATTGAGAAAATAGGGATTTTTGTTTTATTAAGCATTATATTCCTAACATCTCACCTAAGGAAGTATTCAATAAATGATTGCTAAGGGAGTAATTGAATAAAGCAACCAATCTATGGGTCTAGACTTCTCAGTAGGCTGCACCTGGGCTTAGGCCCAGATCCAAAATAACAGGGAGCTGGAGAGAAGTGAGAAACCAGGAAAGATTGACTTTCAGCCAGGTGAGCTAGTTAGCAATGTACAAATTAAAAATTAATATATACTTGTTATAAGTAGATTCCATTATAGGGACTTCTTGTAGAGCAAGAAGCAATGGTTACCTCTCATAGAAAACTTACTGTTTTTAATTTATACATTGGGCTTTTTGTGGGCTTTTTGTGATTCCCGATCTAAGGTTGTCTGGCTCTAAAAAAGCAAGTTTGTGCCTTTGTTGTTTGTGCCCTTCATAAGGCACTTTTGACCAATATGAAAAATTATAATTCCCTCATACTCCCAAAAGTCTCAGTATAGTAGTTGAGGACCAGGTTTCGCTTGAGATTTACTAAAAAATAATTTGGTGACTGAGAAGAAATGGTTCTTCTAAAAAAAAAAAAGGTAGCAGCTATATTACATTACAGTTATAAAGACAGATTGGGTGTTCAAGAAACTTAACCTGATGCTGTCCCACTTTTATTGAATTTTTAACCAGGCAATTTCATTTCTTAACCTATATTTTCCCATCCACAGCAGAAAGTTGGTGAGCATTCCCAATCTTCTCAGTATAGCAGTGAACCACATGCTAAGCCTTGTGAAAAAATCTGACTAAAAGTTTTCCTGGAGATTTTTTAACAAGTTCAACAGGCTTGTGTTCTTTGTAAAGGAAAAATGAGGAGATGTCAACACCACAATTCCAGGCAATTTAGAATTCTGAGCTGCCAAAGCATTAAAAAAATGAAATAAGGGGCTATTTGATACTTCTTGAATCAACCACTTGTACATAACATAAGTATAGACAATCTTCAAATTATCAATATCAAGTCTAGTAATAACATGTCATCATCTGCAGTCAGGAAATCTGTCATCACAATAACTCCAGGATTACCACATGCTACGTGCAGTGCTGTTTCCTCATGATCCTCACAGGCTGAACCTTCACACCATCATCCTTGCTTTAGTAGATGTTGTTGATACACTCCTCCTGATCGCTGCCGCCATTCCCTGGAGATCTGTCCATCTGGGGACACATTCCTGGGGGCAATGGATCTTGTGTGCTATCTCTCCCAGGTTAGCACACTTGCCTTACTGGAGGCAACCAACACTGTTGGGAGCCAGGGGCGTGTGCACCAGTGCTGAGCCACACCACCCCTGCTGTATGACCTGAGACGGCAACAGTCTCTCACTCAGGAGGCATAGAAAGAGGATGTCTCCCTACCGTGACCTTCAAGTAAAAACATTGAGCTCAGCACAGGCATGCATCTTCCTGCTGTTGCAAGCGCTGGCAACTCCTGATACCTCCAAGACACTAACTGGTACAAATGCATCATTGTTACCTTGCCCTCCCCTGTGCTTGCGATTGTATAAATTAACAAGCTGCACCAGGATTGGAGGCTCTGTCTGCACCCATCTGGCCCCAGCTTTCATTAATACATCTGTCTTGCCTTAATCTCCTACCATCCTCCCTCAGATTCTGCTTGACTCTGCTGGTCCGTAGCACAACACCCCTTTCCTGCCAAAGATCATTTTAAGGATAGACATTATCTATGACCACACTATGCTTGTCTCTTTACCCATAATTTATCCTGCATCCCTCATCCCTTCAAAGGATTTTTCTGAATAAAATTTTAAGAAACTAAGATGCACCATATTTAAGACAGGGAGCTTTCCATCTGGACCTCACCAAAACTGTGTTGAACTGAGAAAGGGTTGTCCCCACAGTCAGAGGTGAGCTGAAAGTCCACACAAGCCAGGCCCCATGACTGGCTGTGAGTTGGAGCTCAGAGAGGGAGCCAGCCACCACTGGGGCAGTCTTAGCAGGAAAGTGCCTCCCAGATGAGCCATCCTGGGAGCTTTGAGTCCAGACCTCACCAAAACAGTGTGGAACTGAGAAAGGGCTATCCCCACAATCAGAGGTGAGCCAAAAAGCATGCACAAGCCAGGTTCCATGTCTGGCCTTGAGTCAGAACCCAGAAGGGCGATCCAGTGATTAGGTGCCAGGGGTGATCCAGCCACTGCCAGGGCAGTCTGAGGGACCTTAAGACACACCTCTGGAATCAAATAAATACAGAGGGAGTGGAATTTCAGGGACAGCGCCCATCAACAAATCCATAGTACCACTGCCCTAATGGAATTCTGGTGCAACAGTATTGGACTTGATTGTGCCACCAGTTTCTGACATCCCAGAAGGAGCACACCAAAGAAATGCTAGCCAGTACCAGTGACACAGTGTTCCAATGAATAGGACAGATTAGAAAACAAGCAGCAGGAAGAAGAAAAACTACAAGCAACCAAGCAAGTCCTCAGGGAAAAGACACACCACAAAAAGAAAAGCAGTTGAGTGCTGGGCTGTGAAGCTGCCCACAGCCTCTGCAGTGCCAGTTTGATCCCTGGCCACCTGACGAGGGTCCCACATGGCGGGAAGACCTCTCCTGCTGCCCGTTGCTCTCCTCAGCAGTGTACTTCGTCTATCTGCCTGTTCTGCTCCCCGCTCTGGATATGGTGAATTCTCCTACCCTCCTGCACTTCTGACTGTACCTGGTGCTTATATAAATAAATACATATTTTAAAAAAAGAAAATCAACCACCAGATTGCAATAACAGTGACTTGGAAGAACTTTTGATTCTTCTAGATAGAGCATTTAAAATTTCCATGATTAAAAAAACCAAAAGAAGTCATACAGAAAACAATGATAAGGGGAAAATAATCAATGATCAGAAGAATAAAACTGAATCTCTAAAGAGGGAAGTGAAAAATGTAGGAGATCAAAGGAATAATGGAAGAGCTAAAGAACTCTGAGAAAAGCAGTGAAAGCAGAATAGATGAAATGGAAGAATGAATAAATACTCTCAAAAACACAGAAATAAAAGAACCAAAACAGAAAAGGAAAGAGAAATACAAAGGAAAAAGAATGAAGAAAGACTTTGGGAACTATCTGACTCAGGAGGTAAGGAAATATAAGAGATATAGGAATCTCAGAAGGAGAGGAGAGTGACATAGGAACAGAGAAAATATTCAAGGGGATAATCAAGGAGAACTTCCCAAGCATGAAGAAGGAGCTGAAAATAGACATAAAAGAAGTGAGAAGAACACCAAACTTCCATGATGAAAGGAAAAATATAGCGAGACACATAATAGTAAAGCTCCCAATAATCCAAGACAAGGAAAACATAATGCAGCTGACAAGAGGGAAGAAACAGGTAACATACAAAGGAAAACCAATCAGGCTGGCATCAGACTTCTCCGAAGAAACACTACGGGCAAGGAGAGAGTGGAGGAACATAGTCAACAAACTCCAAGATAGTAAATGCCAACCAAGAATACTTTATCCTTCAAAGCTTTCCTTCTTCTATGAAGAGAGAATAAGGAGCTTCCCAGACAAACAGAAACTCCAGAATTTCATTACGACTAAACCCCCACTCCAAGAAATACTACAAGGACTCCTAAAGCCAGAACCAACAGAGGGATGAATAAGATTAAACAAGTCAAAAAATAAAACCACAGAAAAGACAAACAAAATGGCAAATACGGATGCTAACATGTCAATATTATCTCTAAATGTAAACAGACTAAACTCCTCAATAAAAAGACACAGAGTCGCAGGCTGGATTAAGAAGCAAAACCCAATCTTTTGCTGTCTCCAGGAAACACATTTAACTACAAAAGATAAAAATAGACTGAAAGGAAAAGGATGGAAAACAATCCTACAAGCAAATGGACTAAAAAAGAAGGCAGTAACAGCTATACTTATATCAGATAAAACAGATTTCAAACTCAAAAAGGTAAAAAGAGACCCAGATGGTCACTACATTATGATCAAGGAACAGTACATCAAGAAGACATAACACTTATTGACATATACTCACCAAATGAAAGAACACCAAAATATATCAGACAGCTATCATCTCTGAAAACAGACATCAGAGAAAACACATATGTAATAGAAGACTTCAACATATCACTATCAACAATGGATAGATCAACGAGACAAAAAATAAGTAAGGATACTGAAGCTCTAAATAAGGATCTAGACCTCATGGGCTTAACAGACATCTATAGAGCACTACACCCAAAAAAATCTGAATACACATGTCTCTCAAGTACACACGGATCATTCTCTAGGATCGATCACATCCTGGGACACAAGACAAACATTGACAGATACACTAAGATTGAAATCATACCAACCATCTTCTCTGACCATGAAGGCATCAAACTAGAAATAAACCATAAAAAGAAGGCAAGGAACCCTCCCACCTCATAGAGATTGAAAGCCACACTACTGAAAGACCATTGGAATAACGAGGAGATCAAGAAGTTAAAAAAATACTTTGAGATGAATGACAAAGAGGACACCAATTTCCTAAATGTATTGGATGAAGCAAAAGCAGTAATAAGAGGAAAATATATAACAATATAGGCTCATATCAAGAAACGAGAAAGAACTCAAAGAAACAACCTAATCTCACATCTCAAAGAACTAGAAAAAGAACAACAAAAGACCCCTAAAATCAGTAGAAGAAAGGAAATAATAAAAATCAAAGCAGAAATAAACGAAATTGAAACAAACGAAAATCTGAAAGATCAATGAAACCAAAAGTTGGTTCTTCCCAAAGACCATGAGCCAAGTGTGCCCAGTCCCACAACATAGCTGGTTTTTATTTACAAACAGAGAAAATGGCTGCTTATCTCTGCCCTTAGGTCCTCGCCACTTCCCTTTGGGGATCCTGGGATTTGTAGTTCCCAGTGTCTTGATGGAGTGGGGGTGGCATCCACAAAGCCTGGATAGAATTAGCTTCACTTTTTGCCATCATTTCCATGATGTTGAAGATCAAATGTATGGATGCTGGGGTACAGTCTCAGATGAAAATTTTTCTAAGGGTTCCCATTGGAAAGCAAACCAATCTCTCCAGGTATTGTCCATTGTGGAAAGCAAAAGTCCTCCATTCCTGGGAAATAGTTTATCAGTCCAAGCCAAAAAAAACCAAAAAAAAAAAAACAAAAAAAAAAAAACAAAAAAAAAACCCCAAAAACAAAAAACAAAACAAAACAAAAAAAAGCACATCTGGAGGCATTAGCCAAAACAAAACAGCAAAGGTATCACATCACAGGAAAAATAAAATTGATTCAACTTATGCAAAAACAGGTTCTCTCAACCTTGATCCCAAATTGTTTCAACAGCATAGCAAAAGTTTGCAAACCAAATCTACTTTTAAACCATGTTACCTATTTTTGCATAAAATCACAGGGCAGAATAACTAAACATCAATTTTAGCTGCTTTGTTGGAATACTCCATAAAGGATCAGAGCAAACTCTTGACATCTGGTCCACATAGGCTGCAAGAGCAAAGTTGGTCTCATCAGACTCCAGCTGGGCTTCCTCTTCATGAGGGTACCAGGGCTTTTTCTTTTTCCGGGTTGTCCAGTCCTGCCCATGGAGGCAGCTTCCCCAGCTCCCTTGGAAGCCTCTGGAGACTACAAACAAAGTAACAGGTTCTCCTCTTCTTGGTCCAGCTCTGTTTCAACTTCCTGGAAGTTTCCACTCATGAAATTCATGTCCAATTGTTTTAGTTTAAGTAGACAAAATTCCTATGGAAGTTATGCAAAAATAGACTCTGAGATAAGTAGTAAAAAAAAATTACTACCACTATTTTCATGCTATGTTGGTGTCAAGGGGAGAGAGAAAATGTGAACACAAGTTAGCTTTGCTGGAAAAAAAAAAAAAAACCCAAAAAACAACAACATTGCTGCAGATCCTGGTCACTCAAAACAAGAAATCTTTGTGGATTCAGAACAAAATGCAAAAAAAAAAAAAATTACCAGTATTATGTCAAAGAAAACTTAGTAAAAATCATGTGTATTTCCAAGTCTATTCAGTTCCTTGTAGGAAATTTTCACTCTCAACAGCTCCATCAATAGGTATCTGTTGAGGCCTTATCTCCCTATTTTCTCCAGAAACAATTTCTGTAGTATACAATACTGCAAGGCAACAATCATCATTGACCATTTACATACATATCAGGTATTGAGAGGTTGTATACATGTTTTAGAAAACCATTGTGAACATTTCTGTACATGTCAAAGTGTTACCATTTTCCCAAGTGACAATGTTTCCCTTCTAGTTTCACTCTACTAGGTAAGCCAAATAGGACAAATTTGTCTAATGCCTTTCCCAAGAGGAAGGGGAGAAATCTTGTGGAGCTTCTCTGGAGCTCTACTGAGATTCCACAAAATTTCCTTCTATCAACCAAATGACGGGCTACCAAATTTTTACTTGAATTTAGATTTCTGGGAAGCTTTGTCATAAATAGCAGAAAGCAGCAGAAACAACAACATTCAATCTCTAAGAAGGCGCTGGCTTAGTTCAGTATTACAATGTTAACAATCAAAACATAACCTTTAATTATTTTTCCTTTTTTTTTTCCTTTCTGGCTTGGGATTCCAGGTTGGCTGAATGGGTAGGAACATTTAAGAATTTATCTCCTTCTTTTCTCCCTGAGTTGTACACTTCCTCATTCCCCTTCCCTTGTAAATAAACCTTTTGTTAACCTTTAAAAAATAAAAAATAAATAAAATAACATAAAAAATGTGAAAGGGAGATGGAAAAAAAAGTTGGTTCTTTGAAAAAAATAAATAAAATAGACTAACCCCTAGCCAGGCTCACAAAGGAAAAATGGGAGAAATTACAAGAGACACAGCAGAAATCAAAAGAATAATCAGAAACTACTATGAACAGTTATATACAAACAAGTTCAACAAGCTAGAAGAGATGGAGAAATTCCTACAACTTTAAAATCACCCAAAGCTAGATAAAGAAGAAATAGTACACCTAAACAGACCAATTCCAAGCAGTGAAATTGAAATGGTAATCAAAACCCTCCCCCAAAACAAAAGCCCAGGACCAGATGGATTTACAAATGAATTCTACCAAACATTCAGAAACAAACTAATGCCTATCCTTCACAAACTCTTCCAAAAAATTGAGAAGGTATAATACCAAACATGTTCTATGAAGTCAACATTACACTAATACCAAAACTGAACAAGGACAACACTAAAAAAGAAAACTACAGGCCAATCTCTCTAATGAACACTGATGCAAAATTCCTCAATAAAATTTTAGCTAACAGAATCCAATAATGTATCCATAAGATAATTCACCATGGCCAAGTAGGATTTATTCCAGGGACACACAGATGGTTCAACATCTGAAAATCAATTAATGTAATCCAACACATCAACAAAAAGAAATATAAAAAATATGATAACATCAATAGATGCTGAGAAAGCGTTTGACAAAGCGCAATACCCATTTATGATAAAGGACCTTGAAAATCTCAGATACAAGGAAGATACCTCAACATCATAAAGGCCATATATGACAAGCCCATAGCCAATATCAATCTCAATGGTGAAAAGTTGAAAGCATTTCCCATAAGATCTAGAACAAGACAAGGACATCCACTCTCACCACTGCTTTTCAATATAATACTGGAAGTCCTAGCCAGAGCATTAAAACAAGAGAAAGATATACAAGGAATCCAAATAGGGAAGAAAGAAGTAAAATCATCACTATTCACAGATGATATGATTATATCCATAGAAAACCCCAAAAACTCCACAGAAAAACTAATCAACCAGTTTAGTAAAGTAGCAGTATACAAAATAAAAACATAAAAATCAGTATCCTCCCTATTCACAAACAATAAATCTGAAGAAGAAGAAATCAAGAAAATCATCCCTTTCATTATTGAAACAAAAAAAATTCAAATACTTGGTAATAAACCTAAAAAAAAGAGGAAAAGGAAATGTACAAAGAAAACTATAAAACAATGTTAAAAAAATTAAAAGAAGACTCAAAGAAATGGAAAGACATCCAAAAATCACAAAAATCTACAAAGAGCCGATGAAACTCAACAAAAAAGTAATAAATAACCCAGTCAATAAATGGGCAAGAAGAGGTAAAAAGAAACTTCTCCAAAGAGGAAATACAAGTGACCAACAGATATATGAAAAATGTTCAACATCCCTTGTAACCAGGGAAATACAAATCAACACTGCAATGAGATACCATCTTACAGCAGTGAGAATGACTCATATTAAAAAAACTAGCAACAACAAATGTTGTCGAGGATGTGGAGAAAAAGGAACTGTCCTGCACTGCTGGTGGGAGTGCAAATTGGTCCAACCACTATGAAAAGCTGTGCAGAGATTCCTCAACCTGCTAAAGATGGACCTTCCATATGATCCAGCAATTCCACTCCTAGGTATTTACCCAAAGAACACAGAAACATTAATTCCAACGGGCACCTGCACCCCTATATTTATAGCAGCACTATTTATATAGGTAAGCTATGGAAGAAACCCAAATGCCCCAAAATAGATTATTAGATCAAGAAGATGTGGTACATATACACAAAGGAATATTACTCAGCAATCAAAAAAGATAAACACATGCAATTTGCAGTAATATGGATGGAGCAGAACGGGATCATGCTCAGCGAAATAAGCCAGAAAGAAAAAGAAAAATACTGGATGGTCTCGCTCATAGCAAGAGTTTAGAAAACCTAAATAAGGGATCAGGAAAAAGACAAAATATAATGAAGTTAAAATCAAAATCAACAGATTACTATAAACCAGAGACACACTACAAGTATGGGAATAAGGGAGTAGGATCAAAACAAGGGGGTGGGAATTTTACGGGGACAATAACCAAGATGAAAATGCATACATTGTACAAAAATGAAAAATGATGTAAAATATATGAAATAAACTTTAAATATTAAGAAACTATACACTTTAAACCTTATTCAAGCTATGCTTCTAGGGAGCTGGGCCCAGTACAGTGTTAGTGTCTGTCATTGGAGTTTCTGTTTAATACTCTTCACCATCAGAGTTTCCACCCTCATCATTCCCACATCTTGGATCTATGCCTTGTACCTCATCAGAAACTCAGTCCTTCAAGGGAAGAAGTTATATAAAACCACATTTCTGAGAAACATAATAGCCCCCCATACCTCAGAATGCATCTGCCTTGAAATGTGGGACTTTACCTAGGCCCCATGTCATGAACTAGATAATATCTGGTTATACTAAGTTTCTATTCTCAATGGACAGTGCTTGTGGAACTTTGGGATGCATTTATCAATATAAATAATTATTTAATTAGTGGTTAGATACTAATACCAGATTGGCCACATTCATTCAGCAATCACCGGAAGAAAAAAATGGACTTTTCTTTCTAGCATTTACCAGTTTACCAGAAGAAAACAGATGTAGTAACTTGAAGATGGTATATTATAAATGAAAGATAATCACTCCTAAACCTATGCTTTAGGAGATAATCACTACTAAACCTGTACTTGTGTGGTTATTCAATTGAATGTTAGTTTATAATTGAGTTTTAGTAGCCAAAGCAAAAACAAACAAACAAACATGATGTATACATAATCATCACTGAAGCAAGCAAACAAACCTCAACAAAAATACCAGGCCATTTTTTTAGGAAATGTCAACTTTTTACAGGTGATACATTTTCTGACATATATGCTCTCTAAATGAGGAGCACTATATTGAGAACTATTAAAAGCTTGAGACTTTACACTGTGCTTATAAGCTAATAACTAAGACAGTCATAGTATCATGGATGTCAACGGAAGACACAAGACCAATGGGTCAGAGACAAAGGACTTTATTACAACAATAACAATATCCGAGAACTGGTATTTTCTTGCACTGGTCTCCTGAATCCCAGGTACCCCAGGTGACACAAGGAGGAACAGGTAATATAAGCAGGTGGTATTACATAATGAGAGACTGAGCATAGACAGCCAGACCTAATGTGCTGGACAGTAGTCACAATTGCCCATTAATCTATTGGGCATATCTATGTCTTCCCAGGCTCTTCGCTATAAAAAACATCCTTGAGAAGACTGTTAAGAATAAACACCATCAGTACTTCAATCACAAGATGGGCAGAAATGCAAGAAATCTACAGAGAATTGTCTACCTGTAGATTGTCTGTAAAAATGGTCTTATAGACAATGCATGGTAGTCATGAGATAGGCAATCACTGATGAGTCTCATTAAAAGCCAAGGCTAGGGCCTCCCCGGTGGCGCAGCAGTTGAGCGCTGGGTTGCGAAGCTGCCCACGGCCTCTGTGGCGCCGGTTCGATCCCCGGCTGCTCCCCGGCCACCGGAGGAGGGTCCCACATGGCACGCAGACCTCTCCTGCCGCCCGCTGCTCCTCTCAGCAGTGTACTTCGGTCCTTCTGCCTGCTCTGCTCCCCGCTCTGGCTCTGGTGAATTCTCTCACCCTCCCGTGCTTCTGACTGTACCCAGTGCATGTATAAACAAAAAAAAAAAAACAAACCAGCAAACAAATAAATAAAGCATGCCTCTAAAAAAAAAAAAAAAATCCTAAAAGCCAAGGCTATACATCCAAAATGCATGTAGTCAGATATATTGTAGGGCTTGGGGACTGTGATCTATACAAACAGCTTTCTATGAACACACATTGAATCATGTGTAGAAATAAGATAATCCTGAGTAGGGGTGCTTAGAAGCATTTCTAACTGTGTAGGTTGCATCTAGCGCATGTTCATTGACTTTTTGTCAAGAGCTAGACATTTCACTTGAGGACATTCCTGAAAAGACATTCATGATATTGATAGAATGATTAGGATAATGCTTTAGTATCACCTAAAATGGTGACACCGATACTTTCTTATGCAATTTAGGAGTGTAACTTGAATACTTGACTCAGTGAATGGATCTCTTGCAGGAATATGTTTACCAGTAATGCATGGATAAAACTAAAATTTTTCTCAACCAACTTAGTTTCTATTTAAATGAATGCAAATGGCTTGGAGGAACCTAATGGTCTTGACCAGTAAACCTCAGATGAACTTCAAGAGGTTCATGAAAAATTGAAATCATATGTAAAATTGCGTAGATTTGAATTAATGAGAAATTTCTCTTTAGGTGGAGGACACACAGATCTCAGCAGATCTGAAAGTAGTTATTAATCCTCTAAAAGTTAAGAAGCACCAGGGAAAATAGAAGTGATTTAAAAAATATTTAATTTTGTTTATTTTAAAATTTTTCCTACATTGTTCTTTTTTGTGTGATGTTTGATTTCTCACCTCATGTGTGGTCCCTATAGTTCTCCCACCATCTAGTGCCCTGACCATCACCACAGTCCTTTGTGCTCTTCCCTCCCCTGCTGTATGCCTCATGTCTGTGGTTTGCCTGCAAGTTTTCTATTTTTTCCTGACACTTCTGTTCCTTATATTCCCCCCATAATAGAAGGAACTTTTGATCTAGAAAATTTAAGAGCTGCCATTAAAGTTTTCTGTCTAAAGCATAAAATAAGTCTTCCAAGCCTCAATAAAATAGGTTTTCTTATATAACCTCAGCCAGTAGTGACCTAAGAGTCAGGCTTGCTTTGGCAGGCACTGTGTCACCTACCTGCTTCTTTCTGACAGCACCTGAATTTCTTTTAGGTTTTGACTGCCAAGCACCTCAGGGAAATCTGGGCCATCCCAATCCAGGGCTAAATCTTGTAAGCTTAAAGCAACCCAGATGTTCTATTCACCTGTCAGTCAAGGTGTGGGGATGGGCATGAACTGATTTTGTTTATGAGAAGCTTGGGGAGTAGAAATGTCCTGTCAGGGAAAACTTTTCCCCTCTAAACGAGGATCAGAGAAGAGGCCATTCTGTCTCTCTGTCCTTGGTTGTTGCTAAGTGAGAACAGGATAATTGGAGATATAAAGTAATTTTACAAAGAAGGGACCAGCATGAGGAGGAAGGCTGAAGAAGAAAAGAATAGTCTGGGTTGCAGAGAAGGCTGTATACATTTCATTTAACAAGAACAGTTGCCCTCTGGCTTTTTTGTTACGTGAAAGAACAATTCCTCGTTTAAAAAAAAAAATTAGTAGGGAATCTTTTGTTATTTTGTTACCAAGATTACAAAAAAAAATGATGTATTTGTCATCAAAATACTATGGAATAATGGAAGAATTGAGAGGCATGCCTGAGTTAGAAAGGCAGCCTTTCTATGACAGGGTCTGGTGACACAGACCTCCTTTCACTGGTGTGCCCAAGTTCTGGAATATTTTCCTTCAGATTCATGATGTGCAACATTGCCCCAGAACAGGGCTCAGTGCCAGTGAGTACTCCCGTGAAGGTTAATTTAGCAAAGGCATCATTGCCTGGAAGCAATTTGTCTATAAAGGGAAATATTTTGTTATTTTTTTGTTATCAGTAAAATAATGCTTAGTCCTCATCTAATGGCTCATCTTTATTACAATTTAATTTAGTGGGTTGAATAAATTAGTATTTCCACAGAAGCGTTACAAACTTAGTTGTTATATGAAGTCATGTTTGACATATTTCACTAATTCACCACCTATTCCCTATTACCTCTGGCATTACCTGAATCCTGAGTCCAAGTCCCATATCTCTTGACCAAGTCCTGCTGCAGCCTCCAATCTGGCCTCCCTGCCTACTGTTCTTCCAGAACAGTACTTCTCAAAGAAAATTCTTCTCAGTTTCATACCTGAAACTCTTTTTTGATTTTCCACTCATGTCAGGATAAAAAACAAAATTCTTAATAAGGTCTGCAGGGTCCTCCATAACTTTCCTCAATATACCCATCAAGCTTCATTGTTTACCTTCCTAACCCTGTACTTCACATTTCAAACTAATTAAATGAATTCCTTTCAGTTACCCTAATGCTCCATGCATTACAGACACTTTCTTATTTTCTGTCTTTACCTCTGATACCCAGCCCACCCCCACTCCTGTGCTTGGCTAATTTCTATTCATCCCTCCGCCTTTGTTTCTTTCAGGTTTACAACACTGCCTAATTCTGGCTTCCATCTTTCCCCTTCTCCTCTGTGATGAATATTATTGATGGAATTTTTGACCATTCTTGTGAAAGGAAATTGAGGAAAACTCATTTAACATAGAGGTGGGAGAATATGAAGGGGACCTCTCACACAGTATCACTCGCTGTTGTTAACAAGCGAGAAGAAGCATATTTACATGGCTCAGCAAGGAAGATTTCCTCTTTGCCCAGTAAAGGCCTTGTCATATAGAAACACTGCAGTGCAATCAACAAGAATCTCTCACTCCCCTGAAATCTGTATTTCCTCCCTCCAATGAACTTTCCTTCAAAATAGCCCCTCCCAATTTCCTTCTTTCCTCTCTTTTGTTCTCTGTATTTGCCTCTGGATCACCATAGCACACATGTCCCAGAGATCAATTCCTCTACTATCCCTTAATAAACTTGTTTTGTTATTAAAATAACTGAGTATTTTATTGTTAGGGTTAACCTTCTTTATAAGGCTTTAAGACTAACATATAGTTGTCCATGGCCACCAGTAATAATACTTTAAAACAATGGCATAACTGTAATAATATTTAATTTTTATTGAGCACTTACTATGTGTTAAGTATTATTCTGCACACACCATGTGTCACTCTCTTATTAATCCTCTCTCTCAATGAGAAATAGATAAGTATAATATCCTCTTTCTATAGTTGTAAAAGCCAAAGCACAGGAAACAAGTTAACTTGTTTCAGATGGTATGTTCAAGAAGTAGTGAATCTAGGGCATCAGTGAAAACATGTCAATTACAGGCATACCTCAGAGACACTGCAGGTTTGTTTCTGGATCACTGCTATAAAGGGATGTTGCAATAAAGTGAGTCACAAATAATTTTTTTTGTTTGTTTGTCTCCTAGAGCATGTAAAATTTATGTTTGCACTAAGCTATAGTCTATTAAGTATGTAACACCATTAACCCTAAAAAATATAGAAACCTTAATTAAAAATAATTTATTGCTAAATAATGTGACACAGAGATAGGATGTGAGCACATTTATTTTGGAAAATGGTGCCAATAAACTTGCTCAGTACAAGTTTTCCACAATCTTTCAATTTATACAATTGCAATATTTACTCACACTTTTTACATGAAATCAATTCTAATTTTTCATGACAGGTATTCCAATTCTTATTTTTCAGATAAACAAAATGAGATGAAAAAGGCAGCAGCACATATTGAAGTTGACATAATGAGAAGAAACTGAAAAGCTGCACTGAGGGAACCAGTGGTCCCTCCACTCTCAGTTGACTCTATCAGCGGGACCCTTTGCATTCTAATCACTGCGCCACCATCATTGAAAGGAAAATACCCCTATAAAGAAAAAGGTCATATAAAAATAAATCAGTCAGCAAAACAAAGTAGGTTTTTTGGTCCCTGTGTCATGGGATGTATTCACAGGAAATCTAGACACATGGATTGTAATTGGGTAGTTGAGGTGGATTACACATAATTGAGGATTGTACCTTCAAAACATTTAACAACTGAACCTTCTGAAAGCTTATATGCTGCCTATATTTTCAGTCCTTAAAAATATCTGTAGTTTTGAAAACATGCAAAACCTGGGAAGGTGCCCTGGTTCATGCGTCCTCATGCATGCTCTCACAATCACAAGATATGACTTAGGCTCAGAGAGCAAAAAATAATGGAAAAATTGGGAAAAGGAAAAAGTTTCTAAGGCCACAAATGGTCAGCAGTCCTGCCCCAGATAGTGATTTCCCCACTGCAGCTCTTCAGTTTCTTCCCATTATGTCAACTTCGATATGTGCTGCTGCCTTTTTCATCTCATTTTGTTTATCTGAAAAATAAGGATTGGAATACCTGTCATGAAAAATTAGAATTGATTTGATGTAAAATGTATGAGTAAATATTGCAATTCTATAAATTGAAAGTTTGTGGAAAACTTGTACTGAGCAAGTTTATTGGCACCATTTTCCAAAATAAATGTGCTCACATTCTATCTCTGTGTCACATTATTTAGCAATAAAGTATTTTTAATTAAGGTTTCTATATTTTTTAGGGTTAATAGTATTACATACTTAATAGACTATAGCTCAGAGCAAACCAGTAGTCAAAACCAAAATATGCTTGTATATAGATGGTTTTGTACCTTTGATGAGAGCCTGGAAGTGGGGGCACATTGATAAGTGATGAACCAGGACCCAACTCATGGTGGCTGGAGGTAGTCAGTTGAGACAGCACCGTGGCAACTGCCAGCAGCAATTATATGGTTGGGCTAGGCAGTACCAGAAGCAACAGCAACAGGCCAGCAGCACTGGTCAGCTGGAGGTGATGTGGAGGATCAGGCGCCAGTATTAGAGTTCTTTAGACATGCTGGGCATAGGGAGGTAGCAAACAGCTTTTCTTGAGTCACCAGGTACAGACCAGTGTTGGACAGCTTTTAGAAATGCTGAGCACAAGTCAGTCAGTGGAAGACAGCTCTTTAGAGGCACTTGGCACAGACCAGTAGTGCCTGTGGGCACTACCTTGTCCTTTTGATGACCAGGCAACAGCACTTAGGCAGCAGTTTGAAGCAGAAATGAGATGTGAAGATCTTGGTGAATGAGTCTATCTCAAACCATTTGCTGTACCAGATTATATCCCTTTCAGGATATCTGCTTTCAAATCTGATTGGCTCATTTTTCAAAACCAGAACCATTTCCAAGACTTGATTGGCACCAGTGTGAGTGCAAATATGAGTGGCCTGTTTTTGAAACCACACCAGTTTTGAAACCTGAAGGGTGCTGGTCAAGTTCAAACCTTACTGGCACATTGTAGGGTAAGTAGGGGGGAAAAGCTTCAGGCTTTCCTGTCCTCCCACTGTGCATGCGCACTCAGCCAAATGGCATGGCGTGGTGTGAGTGGCATGGCGTGCGTGGCGTGGTGTGGTGTGGTGTGGTGTGATGTAGCACAGTGCAGTGTGATGCAGTGCTGAGGATGGAGGAGTGGAGCAGAGTGGATGAAGGAGGGCAGTGGAGAGTGGCAGAGTGCGACAGAGTACGGCGACAATGAAAGGCGGAGAGCATGAAGACACCAACAGGGCTGCTAAAAACGGTAATGAACCTACCCAGTATGGGTTGGTTGCACTACAGTTGGCTAAGTTGGCAGGATAATTCGAAGCAGACAAGTATGGAGGCCTCCAAAGACCTCAGGAGGGATTGAGGAGCAAACTGTTTTCCTGTGACAATGCTGGACATGCCATGGCAGCACAGGAGGTAACCAGAATCCAGGAGCTGTGGAAAGAGCTGATGATGCTGCAGGAGCACAGGAGGTGGACAAGGTCTGAGAGAGCTGCAGGATGAGACCACGTGTGGAGGAAAAGAAAGAACCCAGAACACCAGCCCACGACTCCTGAGGCAGCAGAATTGTCAGGGAAGAAAGGACCATGATTCAGAGCTCTCCCTGTGCTGATGCAGGAAAAGACTGATGGAGTTGGACTTATAATCCCACCAGAAGGCTGAGAAACTTTGGCAGGGTAATGCTATGTTTGAGGAACCTGGGGGCTGATGGTATTGTTTGTACACCCCAGGAGATGGGAATCCGGGGGTGGCCAGTGGGCCACGGTGTTTATTTATTTATTTTTTTTTTATTTTTTTTTTTTAATAGAGGCATGCTTTATTTATTTGTTTGCTGGTTTGTTTTGCTTGTTTTGTTTATACATGCACTGGGTACAGTCAGAAGCGCGGGAGGGTGAGAGAATTCACCAGAGCCAGAGCGGAGAGCAGAGCAGGCAGAAGGACCGAAGTACACTGCTGAGGGGAGCAGCGGGCGGCAGGAGAGGTCTGCGCGCCATGTGGGACCCTCCTCCGTTGGCCGGGGAGCAGCCGGGGATTGAACCGGCGCCGCAGAGGCCGCGCGCAGCTTCGCAACCCAGCGCTCAACCGCTGCGCCACCGGGGAGGCCCGGGCCACGGTGTTTAAAAGCAGCCTGTGTACTGACCAGCAGCTAGGCAGTGGAAAAGCCAACTTAGAAAGGCAAAAGCTGGTGCTGAAATTGGGAAGCCCTGAGCAACTGTTAAGCAGCCTAAGTATGTTGAAGAAGGCCAGTGAGTCTCTTAAAATCACCTGTGGGTGATGCCATGCTCATTACTGAGTGAGGGTGAGGAGCTGAGGAACCCATCCTTGGGGAATGGGTGGGGGACATGGCTTGTGGTGGAGCCCACAGCCAAAGAGGGGACCCAAGATAGGCTGCACGTGGAGCTTGTATCCACGGATCCCTGATCCATGTGCTTGTGCAATGGGTTGGTCTGAGTGCAGGGATCATAGAGCGTTATAACTGTCTGCTAAAGCAAGGGCTGAGAGCTACTGCTCCCACTCTGACACTGGAGCCAGTGTTTGTGGGATGTACTACAAACACTAAATGAGAGGAACAGGAAAGGCAGCCTGGCTCCAGTGCAGGCATTGCTGCATCATGCCGTTGCTCCCATCCAATTGCAGATACAAACTTTGGATATTTTGTTAAAGCCTGTTTTGGACAGCAGGGCAAGATTTTATTGCCAGCCTCAACTGGAGTGGACCCAGGGCAGACTGAACTGGGAATGGCCCTGGACTGTGAAGTCTACCCACATGCACTGGGTGGCTCTGATAGCCCCTTGGGGTTGTGGCCTGGAGGCCAATTTACAAATAATGCCATGGGTGACTGCACGGTGGCTGCCATGAGTGTGTGTTACCCGCCCTGGGGTGGCAGATCAGTGGGCACTCCTAAAGGGGACATTTGTGATGACTCTGTGGCCTATTATGAGCTTTCCACTCTTGCTGCATGTAGAGACCTCTGATGCCTCTTCCCTGCCAAAGCGAGTGTGGTATTCATGGCTTGGAAGGCCACTGGTGCCAGCTACAGTTTTATCTTTGGATGCAAAATTGGCATGTGTATTGCCAGATTGGAGGGATCTCCCATTGCTGATACCAATAACTTCTTTATCTTTCCACCCCTTGGAGAACTGAACTTAGTTATATTGTGATGTATACTGTTTGGTTTTGTGGGCCATGGCTGCAGTGCTTATGTTTGTTAAAGAGAACTTGTACAATCTTATATATAGACTGTATGGCAGAAAACCCTGAGGGGGCAGATTGTGGGGTAAGTAGGGGGGAAATCTTCAGCTTTTCCCACCCTCCCACTGTGCATGCGCACTTGGCCGAAGGGCATGGCGTGGCGTGATGGGCATGGCGTGCATGGCGTGGCAAGGAGTGGCACAGGGCAGTGCAGTGTGGTGTTGTGCAGAGGATGGAGGAGTGGAGTGGAGTGGATGGAGGAGTGTGGTGGAGAGTGGCAGAGCGTGATGGAGTATGGCGATGATGACAAACAGTGGAGAGCATGAAGACACCAACAGGGCTGCTAGAACCAGTAATGAACCTACCCTGTATGGTTGGTTGTGCTACACACATCTACAAAAGTATCGTGGGATTCAAAATCCAAACCCAGCAGGTGCATGAAAATCTGCCCTGTGCTGTGTGTGTTTGGCTGTCTTCCTTTGGGGTACAGCAGAGCCAGGAAAGCTCATTGCATCTTTGAACCAGGAACAGAGGGGGCTCTTCTTACAGTTTAAATTATAGGAAGGAAGTTTGGTGTTCTTGCTTCTTGTATATCATTTTTCAGCTCCTTCTTCATGTTTGGGAAGTTCTCTTTAACTATTTCCTTGAATATTTTCTCTGTTCCTAGGTCTCTCTCCTCTCCTTCTGGGATTCCTATAACTTTTATATTTCCTTTCCTCCTGGAGTCAGATAGTTCCCGAAGTCTTTCTTCATTCTTTTTCATTCGTACTTCTCTTTCCTTTTCTGTTTTGGTTCTTTTTATTTCTGTGTCTTCGAGACTGCTTATTCATTCTTCCATATCCCCTATTCTGTTATCACTGCTTTCCCCAGCATTCTTTAGCTCTTTTGTTAATCATTTGATCTCCTGCATTTCCTTCATTTCCCTCTTTAGGGGCTCAATTTCATTCTTCTGAGCGTTGTTTTCCTTAATGACTTCCATCAGTTTTTTCATCACGGCAAGACACATCACACAAAGCAGTGATAGTGAAGGCAAAGATAAACAGCTGGGACTACATCAAATTAAAGAGCTTCTGCACACCAAAAGGGACAATAACAAAAACAAAGTGAAACCCCACCAACTGGGAGAACATTTTTGCACCCAACACTAATGATAAAGGACTGATCACAAAAATCTGCAAAGATCTGATGAGACTCAACAACAACAAAGAAAATAATCCAGTCAAAAAATGGGCAGAAGAGCTAAAAAGAAACTTCTCTGAAGAGGAAATGCAAATGGCCAACAGGCATATGAGAAAATGTTCAACATCACTTGTAATCAGGGAAATGCAAATCAAAACTACCATGAGATACCATTTTACACCAGTGAGAATGGCACATATTAAAAAAACTAGCAACAACAAATGTTGGCGAGGTTGTGGAGAAAAAGGAACTCTCCTGCACTGTTGGTGGGAGTGCAAACTGGTCCAACCACTATGGAGAGCTGTGTGGAGATTTCTGGACCTACTAAACATAGAGCTTCCATATGATCCAGCAATTCCACTCCTAGGTATTTACCCAAAGGGCACAGAAACATCAATTCCAAAGAGCACCAGCACCCCTATGTTTATAGCAGCATTGTTTACAATAGCTAAGCTTTAGAAACAACCCAAATGCCCAAAAATAGATGACTGGATCAAGAAGATGTGGTACAGATACAGCATGGAATACTACTCAGCATTCAAAAAAGATAAACACATGCAATTTGCAGCAACATGGATGGAGCTGGAAGGGATCATGCTCAGCGAAATAAGCCAGAAAGAAAAAGAAAAATACCAGATGGTCTCACTCATAGCAGGAATCTAGAAAACTTAAATAAGGGACCAGGAAAAAGAATAACTATAAGAAAGAAAAGATCAAAATCAACAAACAACTATGAACCAGAGACACTCTATGGGGGTTGGGGGGCAGGGAAAGGAGGGATTGGGGTCATAATAAGGGGGTTGTAATTGTATGGGGAATATAAAAATAAAATTAAAATGTATTTACCCCCCAAAAATAAGTAAAACAAACAAACAAACAAAATAAATAAATTATAGGAAGGAATTAGAAGTTGGGAGGGTTTTTTTTTTTTAATTAAATATTTATTTATTTATTTATTTATACAAGCACTGGGTACAGTCAGAAGCGCAGGAAGGTGAGAGAATTCACCAGAGCCAGAGCGGGGAGCAGAGCAGGCAGAAGGACCGAAGTACACTGCTGAGGGGAGCAGCGGGCGGCAGGAGAGATCTGCGCGCCATGTGGGACCCTCCTCTGGTGGCCGGGGAGCAGCCGGGGATTGAACTGGCGCTGCAGAGGCTGTGGACAGCTTCGCAGCCCAGCGCTCAACCGCTGTGCCACCGGGGAGGCCCAGGAGGGGTTATTTTGAAGGAAAGTTTGAAGGAGGGAGGAAATAGAGAATTCAGGGGAGTGACTTCTTGTTTATTTGTACTGCAGTGATCAAATTACAAGGTATGCCATAAATTTTGTTAAAACTGACACACTTTTGGACCTCCCCTGTTGGCGCAGGTGGTTGAGCGCCATGCTGTGAAGCTGTCTGCAGTCTCTGCAGGTCTGGTTGGATCCCAGCTGGCCTGCGAGGGTCCCACATGGCGCGGCAGACCTCTCATGTCTTGCCCGCTGCTCCCCTCAGTAGTGTATTTCGTCAGACTGCCTGTTTCGTTCCTCACTCTCTCTGTGGTGCATCCTCTCACCCTCTGGCACATCTGGCCTGTACCCCAGTTCTTGTATAAATAAATAAATAAATAAATCTTTAAAAAAAACCTGACACATTTTCACCAACCCATTTCTTTCTGCATTTTTAAAGTTTCAAATAAAAACCAAGACTTATTAGGATGTTTACAAAACTGTCTGAGTCTGTTGCTTTTTGGAGGTAAATTGTCTCATTTAGGAATGATATCCGTTATATAGAGTGTTTTTCTTTAAAATAAAATAACTGTTGCAAAATATTCCAAAGCAACATTTAAAATTAACCAGCATTCAATTCAAGTGGATTCATAAAACTGAATTATATGGGAAATTTTTCAAATATGGATTAAATAAATGGAGACAATTTGTGTTTTACTTGATAAGTTTATTTTTCATAAAAACACATAGCAGTGGGCCTTCCCCAAGGTGCAGCGGTTGAGCACTGAGTTGCGAAGCTGCCTCTGGTGAGTTTTCTCACCCTCCCACTCTTCTGACTGTATCCAGTGCTTGTATAAATAAATAACATAAAATATTAAAAAAAAAACACGTAGCAGAAATTGATATACAAGGCAGTTTCTAAAATGTCAAAAACTTTTATATTTTGCAACTTTTTTCTTTGTGTATATGAGCTCCTAAAAATAATTGTCTCTAGCTGAATAAATCAATGTAAAATAGCTGAAAAAACTTGGAATATCAAATTCCTAATTTTAGGATTATTCTCAATTTGAATTCTCTTTTTCTGACAAAAAAAAAAAAACACTTAAATTGCCCAATGATAAAAGAAGATGGAAATGTACCATCTATAATAATCTAAAACATAGCTCAACAGAAGAAAAAATGAAAATTAGAAAAAATAAAAACTAAATGTCCTAAGCTGATGTCTGATTTCTTGGGGTTCTTTAATTCTTTTGTTTAACTAAAGGAAAAGTTTGCATAATATAGAAGTTCACAGTAAATAACCTCAGACCTTATGACAGCCTAAGAAAATTTCATATATATATGCATGAAATCAATTCATATATATATATATATATGTGAAATCAATTCATGAGGTAATTTTTTGGCTTGTTCTAAAACAAATACTTGTAGAAATTACAAACCTGAGAGATTGCCTAAAAGCACACACTTGCGAGGTCATGTTCAAATCTTTGATCCTAGTTAATTAGGATTACAATCTCTTTCTTGGTGGAAAAAAATGTATAGATATGTAACAAAAGGTAGATTTCACTGGATAAGTTTTTAAATCACAAGCTTTTTTGGTCTTCCAGTAAGTATTAGCTCAGTGTGAACAACTTAAAAAGCTGAACAACTCAAAGTTCCCCTGAAATATAATTCAAACTATTCTTGATAGTAAAATGCTAATGATTAATGACATAAGGCATGAATAAATGATTTAATTATAGACATATTAAATCCAGGGTCTGCCTAATTTTGAAAAGAAAACCTCTTTGACTCATTCTGGCTCATCTGTATATGTTTATGTTGCTCTCACACTGCAGGACAGAGTAGAATAGTTGTAATCATAAATTTGAAGAACATAGAAATGTATCAACTGAACTAATCTAAAATAGAGTTAAATATTAAAAGAGAAGGAAAATTACAGAATGACAAACAGCAAAGGTCCTAGTCTAAGTCCAGGCAAAGCCTAAAATACTTGTTTACAACAGAAAAAGTGACTGTTTCTAGACCAGATAATCAGTGACTTGAAGTGCATTAGATAACATGGCACTGCCAGGGCTGTCTCTGCTCCCACTTGTCAGTCCTGGTCAGGGACTTTCTACATAGAAGAACATTCTCTCACCATCCATAACTTTTGGTGATTCAAGTTAACTTCATTGTGTTTGGATTTAGAGTGTATATTTGAGATTTTGCATTGCTGCTTCTAAGCCTACACTTACTATGTCCTACTTTCCAAATTTCTTTTTGTTCCCTGATCTGAGTTTGCAGTTGTGCAGATCTGTAGTCAGCAATGAATGTCCTTGGAACCAGCAAGTCCCTGCATCATGAAGGTAGCTGTGAGGCTACAGTCAAGGTGTTAACACCATGTTAACTCTGGTATTTGGAAGCATGGGAGGATTATTAGACTTGATAAGAAAATGTTTGTTTCTCTATGGCACTGAGAGTGAGATTAAAATACAAGTTGGGAAAATATGCTTTTATGAAGTCAGAATGCTACTTTAACAAAATAAGGATGTCTAGAATCCAAACATGGAGTGCCTTCACAAGACAACACCAGATGAACACGTATTTTTTAAAGGTTTTCCAAAATAAAGTCAATGGAGCCCATCTAATGAGAGCAGAGCATTGTGCCCTATGACCACGCTGCTGGTCAACCTGAGCCGGCCAGCTGGGGACTCCTTTAACAGGTCAGGTCGGAGACCCCTAACAGGCTGATCTGTCACCATAATCTCCCTTCCGAATCTCCTGAACTTTAGTGAACTTGGAGTTTCCAATTTGTAGGCAAAAAACTGCAGCTAGACTTGGCTTCTCCTCAAACATGATCTTAGCTGGATGAAAACCTGAAAAGCACTGCAACCAATTTCATCATGGAGCACATCATTTAAAATGCTGCAACTGAGCACGACTTGGCAGGAGGAAAAAAATTAAGAACAAACCCTCTGCTGTGAATACTCAGCTTTCAGAAGCAATTTATAATGATGTGTCTACATGTATAAACAGTGAAGTTGATTAGGAAGGCAAAACGAAGCAACGTGTCTAGTGGATTTAGCTCTTTCTCCTCTGAATCCAGTGACAGATTTGTAGGCTCCACAATTCTGCTGATTTTGGTTATTTTTGAATGTTTTCTTACTAAATGCTCAACAGTATTAAAATGTTCTCTCAGGGAGACTTTTCTTTTTTTAAGACACATTCCTATTTCAGGCAAATTGCCAACTTTTTAACTCTTTCAATTTATTCAAAATTTAATAAGATAAATAGCCAGTTCTCAAAGATTAAGAAAAATCACAAATTGAGGATTCTTCCTTTGTGATATAACAATGGGTACCATGATATTGATAAAAACATGTTGAAATAAGGCCAGAAAGAAAAAGGAAAATACCGGATGGTCTCACTCATAGCAGGAATCTAGAAAACTAAAATAAGGGACCAGGAAAAAGAATAACTATAAGAAAGTAAAAATCAAAATTAACAAACAACTATGAACCAGAGACACTCTATGGGGGGTTGGGGGTGGGGAGGGGAGGGATTGGGGTCAAAATAAGGGGGTTGCAATTGTATGGAGAATACAAAAATAAAATATATATATGTATAAATGTTGCTATTAAATTAATGCATAGGAAACTAGAACATAATCCACTTTTATGGAGGAAGAAAGCTAAATAGGAAAAAGAATCATCTGACCAGTTCATTTGCTCTATAATTTAAAATATTTTATTCTGTTATTGCTTGAGTTAAACAGTTTGCTATTCAAATTATTTACATGTCCCCAAAGTCTTTCATTTGCATTTGGAACATACTTCTGGAGTGTTCTTTGACTGACTACTACTCTTAAGTTAATGCAGTAGAAGAACTTTAAAACTTCAATTTTGTTGAATTATTTTACTTACCCACCAGAAGGTTTCTCTTCCATCTTGTCATTGCTGTACCTCCCTATAATAATCAGGTCGGCTGTCCCCTCTGGCCCCTCCCCACCCCAATCTTACTCTAATTTTTTCTCAATTTTCCATCCATTGATGTCCAGGGTAATTTATCTTGACATTATCACATGATAGTTTCTTCTGTGAGATTTTGTATTTTATTTTCTTTTTGCTTGTTTTACTTCTTCAGTTCCCCTTTAAAAGACAAGTTTCTATTCTCATCTTCTCCCACAGTGTTGACTATTACCTCTTAAGGGTAACTCCCCTAACTCAACTCTGCCTTCAGTGTGACCGAAACCCAAACACCTGCTTCCACCTGTTGGTCAGATGTGTCCACTCAAGACCACTATAGTTGCACCACTGTCCACCACTATAGGACCTCAACTCAGTGTGTCAAATATGGGTTTCATGATCTTATCTGACCCTAATGTTCTTTTTATTAAAGTACACTAAAAATAACCTGCTTTCTTATGCTTCTTTTCTCAGTAAGATATTTCAGCTTTCTCCTAATCACTTAACCTAAAAACCTAGTCCTAAAAAGATAAATTTGGGAAAAATGGCCTTGCAACCACACAACACTTCTGTTTCAGGTGTTAGATAAGTGTCTATTGAATTGATTTAATTAGTTATAAATACATTTATTGTTAAAAAACATGGGGAACATAGGTAAACTGTAATAGTAATGAACCTGAATTATGAAGTCAGACAGTCTGGAGTGAATTCTTGCCCCAGTTATTTATTGTGCAATATAACAACTCAATAACTTTATCTATAGAAACTGATAGCAATACATGTCATGATACTTGTTCTGAGGATTATTGATAATGAAATTATCAATAATTGACAGCTAACCTTTTACAATCCTTACTCTTCGATGGGATTTTTTATGTGATTCATATATTTAGCTACTTGACATACGTTCATTAATTTAATCTTCTAAAGCATCATTTAAGGAAGATATTTTGTTCAAATTTTAATTTAAGAATGGAGACATGAAACACAAAGAGATGAAGTCACACAGCTGGTAGGTGACAGAGTGGGCATGTATTTTGAAACCTGTAATTTGCTGTTAGAAAGACAGGGCAGAGTAATATATATATATATATATATATATATATATAATTTAATAAAACACATCACTATACACCCACATGCATTTCATTCCCCTATACCTGACCCTAAAATAATAATTAACACATGATTGATAAGTTGAATGAGGGAAGTTCAAGAAAAAAATGGAGACATTGATAGAATGTGAATTAGTCCTGGGCAATGATGTTGATTGTGAATTGCTTCTGCTGAAGTGGTACTGAGTCAATCAATAAAGTATCTCCATAGGTCCCCAAGAAGGGGAGGGTAACTTCATTTACCATTTACCATGGTAACTTCATTTCTGGCTAAAAATTCCAAATCCTAAAAATTAGAAAAATTGAAAAAAATAATGTGGAATACGTATATGCATCTCATTCAAATTGGAGCTGTCCAGGATCAGAGGTTGACAGATTGTGGATTATTCTTGTGCTGCTCAAAATACCCCCTCGCTCTGCCTTTCCCAAGGATGGTGTGTATCCACAACGGCTGGAAGTAGTGTACCATGAATAATACATTTGATATCTTGCCTCACATCCAGGCCTGTTTTAATGCATATATATCCAGTTCAGCTTCCCAGATCTCTTAAATTGACACTAAAAGTTGTTAGCTTATTACAGAATAATGTATAAATCCATTTATAGCTTGTTACTGAGATAGATTCACTTCCATCTAATTAACTGCACAATCTCAGTTCATACAATTGCATCTATGCTTCTAAAAAGCTGAGGGGATAAATGGATGGCTGCTTAGTAGTAGCTATAGCTGCTCCTAAGCTTATAAATGTTATTCCAATGTCTAAATCTCGGTGCTCAGCTACTTTACTGCAGGATTATAGCTAGCAAAGAAGCAATTCAATCACTTGGGAATAAAACAAAACATTGCAAATGCTTTCAGTGTCAGACAGTGCTCTCTGATGAGAGTTAAATTATTAAAATAACAAGAGTTCTGGGAAATATCAACCTGTGCTTGCAGAATGATTTGGCCTCTGGTATAAAATCTTTCCCTGAGAACAAGATGATTTTGTGAGTGATCCCAGGAGACAGGGATGATAACATGAGTTACATGGTATGAGTAAACATAGGAAAATGGTGCTGCCAATTTTGAAAAGGATGGACCCAGAAGCCAACAAGAAAAGCAAGAGCATGGTGCTCCCTCCTCCTTTCCTCACGATGCTGAAAATTTTAAGTCTAGACATGTTTGACAGAATCTCATCATTTTGATGTGGCCCTGTTATGTCATAATTTATAATTTATATCTGCTCATTCAGAATACCAATAAATGTTTCTCCTATGTATTTGGTTGTATCTACATTTTTTGGCTCACAATTCCCAAAAGTCTTGGAATTTCCTATGTGTTGAGGATGTTAAGTTAACTCTTGTTATGTTAGTAAGGTGACATTTGGGGGAAGCACTTAAGAATGGGAGATGATTGCCAGAGAAACCAACAAGCACAGAGGACTGAACTTTCCCCTGCTTTCTGGGAAGAGCAGAGAGGGGTATTGAGTTCAATTGCTAGCACATAATGATTTGACCTACATGAAAGCCACAAAGGAGGGGATTCAGTTTCTGAATGTGTGAACATGTGGAAATTTGGAGAGAATGGTGTACCTGGATAAGGCATGGAAGCTCTGCACCCTTTCCTCATACCTTGGCTTATGCATCTCTTCTATCTGACTGAGTTATATCCTTTGTAATAAATCAGTGAATGGTTAGTAAACTGAGTTCTATGAATTGTGTTAGTAAATTAATTGAATCTGAGGAGGGATCCTGGGAACCTCTGATTTATAACTAGTACATCAGAAGCAGAGGTAACAACTTGGACTTTCAATTGGCATCTGAAATGGAGGGTGGTTTTGGGAATCTTAACCCATTACCTGTGGAATCTGATGCTATCTCTGTATAGATAGTGTGAGAACTGAGTGGAATTATCTGACATGCTGTTCGTGCCTGAGAATTGCTTGTTGGTGTAGAGAAGCACAGACATGTTGGGATTGGATCCATGATTCTTACTTGGGCCTGGAATCTCATATAGGAAGCTAAATTCAAAAAAATTAACTCTGCAATAGAGCAACTGTCAAACATATGGCAACACTCACCTGTTTTCTACTCATCCCCCTCCAGCGTCCTCCCTTTCTGGAATTTCCCTTGTCCCTCATACCTATCTTTTCATCATCCTTGCCCTGGCACCACCCATAGCTTTAGCTATTTCTGACAATGACTTGAAATATGAAAAAGATATTTATCATCAAAATGATCTTAATTTCGTTTCATAAACTTGCTTAATAAGGCAAGGTCATTGATTGTTTTCCATCTCACTTGCTTTTCCATCAGATTAACCCATCAGCTAATCAGAATACTCAATTAATCAACCCTCTCTGTTCCTCAAGGCTAACCAGCCCTTTTTTGTACTTTTTCCAAACAGGCTCTTTTGTTTTTAGAGAATTAATAGTTTTTAATTACCAGTCCCTTCAGTGTCACTATGTAGTTATTATATTATTTCAGATTTTGCCCACATAACTACATGATTTGACATACACAATATCTTAAAATTTTAGAAATGATGAAAGTTATAAATTGAAATGGGACTATCCCTATGGTTTGGTCTTCATGAAGCAGCAGCACTAGGCATGCTGTTAAAGCTCAAGTGACATCATGTGACTTCTACTCCAAACCAGCCAATGACTCCCCATCTCATACGGAGTGAAACCAAATCCTTTTCAGTGACCTCTTTAACCCAGACCCTTTGCCCTACTGGCTATGGGTATGTTCACCTCTTTCTTCTGCCAGGCACACGCTTACCTCCCAGAGCCTTTGTATTTGCTGTTCTTTTCAGGTGGACCAGCCTACTCCTTCATTTCCCATCTGTTTTATCCCTAGTGCCTCAACAGTGCCCATCCCATGATATGTGCTTAATAACTAGTTATGAATGAATTAATCATTTTGACTAGGGAAATTAAAAGAGAGGAAGGAAGGAAAGAAGGAAGGAAGGATGGAAGAACAAAAGGAAAGAAGGAAGGATGGGAGGACAAAGGAAGGAAAGACGGAAGGAAGGAAAAAGAAACATTTGCTTGATTGTTCAATTTAGCATAATGGGACTTGATATTTTCTAGTTCATCAATGGCTTTTATTTTGGGCATTATTTCCATATTGAATTTCTGAAGTTCCTAGAGTGTAACAGTATAAATTAATCAATTACTTGCTTTCCCAGTGAATGTTTTCAAATTTGGAAGTACAAGCTTCAAGAAAACACAAATGAACAGTCACAAATAGCTCACTGGCTATTCATAAGGCAGGGGTAGTGAGTTAGTGCTCCTTCTGTCTCAGGCGGGAATAGTGGGAAGCCACTGGGCCACGGTCATGGACACCAGGCTTATCTAAGGACTTTCTTTTGAGGGAGACTTATGGCCCAACACTTTATTAGTTTAACACTAATGAACAGATTTGACAGTTCATTCACTAGAGAGTAAGGGTCAACTAGTCTTATAATACAGTCTCAGAAGTCAATGTGAGGGCTAGTAGAAAACTATCTTTTCATGAATGCAGAAAATCCTCTTAGGAACCCTTGGCAAGACATACAGAAGGAAAGACTATTGCATTACACATACTTCTAAAACACTATTTCAGGGAAGAAGCAGCCTCTTTAGCATTCTCTGGAGTAAAATAATAATAATAATAATAATTGCCATAACAAATCGATTAAAAGGAACATGGACGAACAGATAGTGCTCCTCCCTCTTTCTAGAGAATGATGAAATATTTAAATGTAAGCTGAGAGGAATTGAATAGAGAGTTTGGAGAAGGGGCAGTTAGAAACTTGGAAAGGAGGAACAGAAGCAGTCATTTGGGGAGGGGTTTTCATGTGTCTCACACTGAGAGCGCACAGTGAAGAAACTTCCAGTGCATTCTCTGCTTCTAATTAGTGTCAGGCTTTCTTAAAAGCACTAGGCAGCTAATCTTAGATGGAAATAAGCCATAATTCTAGACTTCCTTTCTGTGAGATTTCATCTCTCTAATGATGTACTGCTCTGTTTCTTGTTTTCTTTCTACTTTGAAGAAATCAAATTCTCATCTAACTGTAATGTAATGTTTACTAGTTGTGATTTCTTCCTTTACTCATCAGATTCTATCTCCAACTACTCATTGCATCATTTTAAAACGTTATTTTTTCTTTAAGTTCCACAGTATATATACACCATTTTCATTATATAAGTTTCATTTGCTTTATTTCATTTCTGAAAGTCTCAAGAAGAATGTGGACTTAGTACTATATAGATTT
This sequence comes from Talpa europaea, assembly GCF_964194135.1. Classification (NCBI taxonomy): domain Eukaryota; kingdom Metazoa; phylum Chordata; class Mammalia; order Eulipotyphla; family Talpidae; genus Talpa; species Talpa europaea. The sequence continues at coordinate 49,343,209 of NC_140080.1, forward strand.
GTTTATGGGCTTAAGGATTCTATTGGAGGGGAGAAGTCAAAGTATCAATAGATGTGGATATGAGATTAAAAACAGAGCAGTGCACAGTGGGGAAAGCATGCCTTGTTTAGTAAGGGTGTAAATAGCAAGAGCAATTTAAAATAGTTCATTGAAAGTAGCCAAGAAGTCTGTGCTTAATATTTGGTACTCTTGTATGAGAGAGAAATATCACCTTGGTCTTACCAAAACTTTACTGGACATCTACTAGACTTCCCTTTGAGGTTTCCAAATATATTCCATGGGGAAATGCTCCAGATACTCATCGGGAAATGGAAGAACAAACAAGTTTCAAGACCATCTTCCCATGAGCTGAAACTTACAGGTCTCAAATTAACTGGAACACAGAAGATTCTGGATCCCTCAGGAAGGCCTTAGTGAGAGAGCTACATGTGGATACAGAGAGATATAAGACAACCATGCATTAAAGAAAAAAATAAAGGGGCATAGAAGTGGTGAAAGGATGCTAAAGACATACTTCCTAATTTTAAAAAAAGATTTATTTATACATACAAGAACTGGGGTGCAGACCAGAGGTGCAGGGGTGAGAGTATTCACCAGAGACAGAGTGGGGAGCAGAACAGGCAGATTGACTCAAATACACTGCCGAGGGGAGCAGCAGGTGAGTCAGGAGAGGTCTTCTGCACCATGTGTGTAGTTCCTTGGCCGGGGATCAAACTTGTGCTAAAGTAGTTGCAGATAACCTCATAGTGCTGAAACTTAACTCCTTGTCCCACCATACTTCCTAATTTTTAATTTTACTTCTTCTTGTCTCTTTGCCTGTAAAATAATGCTTGAAGATGATTAATTGTTTTCCTATATCTACTTCAGGGAAACCTTGGCTCACACTGGATGAAGAAACCCTTGCGTATGCTGGTCATGCCCATAACTTTGACACACTAATTTTAGTTGCTATGAAAGATAAGTTAATATAAAAATTCAGGAGATAATTAAAAAGGAAAAGTATATTTATTTATGATCAAAGAATTATAACTTGGGGCACACAGATTCAGGTAGAAAACTTAAAATCTGTCCCTAAGGCGTGACAAAGTCATGGGAGTTTATGGAAGGAAAATGATAAGATGAAATAGGAAATTAAAGAAAAAATTGCTTTGCATTTGCAGGCTTAGACTATTAGGTTGTACAAATCTGGTTTCTCTAGAAAGGATTGGGAGGGAACTGACTAACTCTCTCCCAGTTACCAATCCATAATTATCACTTCTCAAACAATTGTTTGCTTGGTACTTTATTAAAATAATTGCTTTTGGCCTAGTACAAGGGTGTTTAAAGCACCTTTGTACTTGTCAAGTAAAAGTCATTGACAAGAATGGTTAATGGACAGATATTCACCCTTGTAATTGGCCAGTGGTCCATGTAGAATGTGGAGTGATTTTTAAAGTTTTGTTATCAAGAGACAAGTAAAGCAATTTTCTGTAATGGCTCTATTTTAAAATGTCTTCACAGATGTCAGCTTTTCACAGGTATGTAGTGACAAACTATACCAATGTTGTTAGAAGGGCATATTACAAAATGGCAAAGCCTCAAATCTCAGTGTTTTATTTTATTTTTTTAAGATTTATTTATTTATTTATTTATATATACAAGCACTGAGTACAGTCAGAAGCATGGGAGGGTGAGAGAATTCACCAGCCCCAGAGAGGGGAGCAGAACAGGCAGATTGAGGAAGTACACTGCGGAAGGGAGCAGAGGGCGGCAAGAGAGGGTGGCAGGAGAGGTCTGTGCACCATGTGAGACCCTTGCCCGGTGGCCGGGGATCGAACCAGCACTGCAGATGCTGCAGGCAGCTTCGCAGTCCAATGCTCAACCACTGCGCCACCAGGGGAGGCCCTCAAATCTCAGCATTTTAAAAGGTCTTTTAATGTTGTAGAAAAGATTAGAGAAAATAACACCTGAGATTTATAGTTAAACTCAGCATTTCAGGACCTTCCCTGGTGGCGCAGGAGGTTGAGCACGACACTGTGAAGCTGTCTGCAGTCTCCCGTAGTGCCAGTTTGATCCCACATAGCACGGCAGACCCCTCCTGACTTGCCCGCTGCTCCCCTCAGCAGTGTATTTCTTCAGTCTGCCTGTTCTGTTCCCCACTCTGTTTCTGGTAAATCCTCTCACCTTCCAACTCCTCTGGCCTGTACCCCAGTTCTTGTATGTATGAATAAATAAATCTTTAAAAAAAAAACTTTAATGCAGATTTATATTTAAGAAAAAAATAAACTCAGCATTTCAGTCTTATTTTTTAGTGTAGTAAAGGAGTATAATGAAAGGAATTTGATTCAGTGATGATGTATTCCTATGATCCACAAGAGAGTTTCTGTATAAGTATGAAGTCAACCACCCTTTATTCTGATTCTTCCATCCCCAGAAATGCCTCTGGTGCATGGACTGATGGGTGCGCCAGCTCCTGTGCACCTATCCTTACAGCCTGAACTGGGAGTCATTGAAAAGAGTGGTTAATGGACTCGTTTTCACCCTTATAATTGACCAGTGGTCCATGAAGAATGTGGGGTGACTCAGGCAGCAATGATTCCTTCCATGCACCTTTTTAAAGACCATATTTTGTGATTAACTTATTTTATCTTGGAACTCATTGCAATACTGATACAGGGTGGCGAGGGGCACAGAAGCCGGCAAAGGACACTGCACAAATAATTCACTAGTCACTGAATTCTTGCCCCATGCACACAATTGCAAGACTCTTCAGGCTCAGAGAACAACAACAGTGGGATTTATTTAACAAATGAGGAAAAAACAGTTTCCCTTTACCTCACCCAAAGCAATGTCCAGTGTTTTTCAGTCCTAAACAAAAGCAGCTAAGTGGTGTCTTCCCACCACTGCTGACAAGAGTATGTGGCAGTCAGACTATAGGCCAGTTTCCAACTCACAAAGACAACAGAAGACACAACAAGAGATGCTCCTGGAGCTACCGAGATGCCCCAGCACAGCACCAGACAAGCAACACTCAAAACAGCAGTTGCAGTGGCATAGACCTGACAAGTGGCCACACTCATGCAGCTCAGTGAGGCACCCAACTCCAGGTCTTTGCCTTCTCTGTCAGGCTGTAACAGCAGCAAAACTGGGAGCAGTTTTAGTTACTTGGCTAATTGCAAAGCCTCCGAACTTTTCCTCTCTGAGGTTGGCTACTGGAGGCTTCTCCATGTTCCTCAGAGGCCCACAGCAGCCTTCTAGAAGATTGGCATGGTGGGGGCCGAAATTGCTGACCCCAAAAATCTCTGAAGATCTGGAAAATGCTGAATCCCAAATGCTGAATGCGCAAACGCTGAATTCCAAAATGCTCAATCCAAGAACACTAAATCTTGAATACTGAATCTGAAAATGCTGAATCCTGAACACTGAATAATCTGCGGTTGCTTCTGCAGTCCCTTATATTTCTTATCAGTTACCCCACCCCAAACTATGATACTTTTTTGTATTTTCCCTAGGGCTATCTATCCTCACCAGAAACCCCTTGTAGGGGGCACCATTTGTAACAGTCTTTGGCTTTAGACACAGGTTACAATATCTTTGAACAGAATCTCAGTTGAATTAATGTTATCATAAGGTCAGTGATGCTGCCTTGTGATATGACATAATTGCATAGTCTTCATCTTATAATTTCACATCAGAATTGCTTAAATCCAAATCCTATTTCCATCAATGTTAAAGATGCTACAACCCATAACTCTGCAAGGGTTGTTAGCCAGACTACCTTCAGGACATGTGGCCAATTTCTGGGTATGCTGTAATTGAATTAGATTTTAATATTCTTTTTTGAGACACAAAGTGTTGTGCAACTAGCTCAGGCTGGGTAGGTTCATTGTTAGTTCTTGTAGCTGAGAAGAGGATTTAGAGACTTTGGTGGATTTTGCAGGCCTTTAATGCTGACACCCAGGCCTTTAATGCTGCCTGTGTATAGATACACAGGCAGGCAGAGAGAGACTAAGAGAGACTCCAAGACTGAGAGAGGCAGAACAGCAACTCCGCTGCCTAGACCCATTTCCCCTGTTGAGGGCCCATAGCCACACACCTGATACATTCATTGATGCAGATGTGAGGCCCAGCTATTGTTTGGTAGATGTCTGAATGGTAGAAAACAACAAATCAAGGTGTGGAGTCTTTGCTGTGTGGAAGGTGAAAAATAGCCTGATTTATTCATTTTCCTTATGCAAAGTTACAACAAAAATCAGGGTTCAACTCTGTTATTGGAAATAGTGATGCAGAAAAAAATGACTCAGTGAGGAAGAATTCTGTCATGTGCTTGCTAGCAAATTCACATAATTTATTTTCGTTCTGGAATTTTAAAAATGTGGATACAAATATCAATTATTGAATGGTTCAAATGAGCACTAGCCTTATCATTTTGTATGAAACATTTATGCTGGTGCTCTGAAGACATGAAAGCAGATTTACTCTAAGACTGACTCACAATGCCCTCTCTTCATATTCTGTTCTATCTTTTATGTATTTCAATAGGAGTTAAAGAGGTAGCCATTTCCCAAGTCTCACACAGCAAGAATGTTAAGAGGTATCTCTAGGATTCTCAATGAAATGAATCTTGCTGGTGGAATGCAATATCCATTTCTCCTGTTATCACTGCAGTGAGGCAATTTTCAAGGTGAAAAGAAGGAAGACTCAGAGTGAAGGAGAAAAAAGCTATTGAGTGAACACCTTATTTCCTTCCTTTAATTTTGGCTGAAAATAATTGACTTCATTCTAGAAATAACCTGGTATAGAATCAAAATTCATTCTTGACATGCAAACATTTATTTTTTTAAAGATGTATTTATTTATACAGACATGAGCTAGGCTACAGGCCAGAGGTGCGGAGGTGGGTGGTGAGAGTATTCACCAGAGACAGAGTGGGGAACAGAACAGGCAGATTGACTGAAACACATCGCTAAGGGGAGCAGGAGGCATGCCAGGAGATGTCTGCAGCACCATGTGTGTAGCTCCCTGGCCAGGGGTTGAGCTGAAGATAGCAGCAGTGGCTGCTGATAGCTTCATAGGTTGCCTATTAACCTCTTGTGCCACCAGGAAGACTCAAAAATATATTTTTTTATCTTCAAATTCTGTCATATGTTTATTTGTTTATGTATTTATTTTATTTTTTTATTTTTTGCTTTTACAGATCTGCACAGGAGTTTTGACCTGATCCATTTCTGACATAGGCTGGCTCACCCCTCCTTAGCAACCTGGTGGTCCTGCCATGCCAGGAGGTCACCATATTGATGCTAAACTTTGTGCAGATATCTGATGGTCACAGCACACCATGGCCCAGAAGTTCTAGACTCTAGCGATCCTCCTGCCCTGACCTCCAGAGCAGCAGCTGGGACTACAGGATCATGCAACCAAGCTGACTTTTGCTTTCTTACTTTTAATATTTCCCCCCCAAAACCAACTCTTATATTCCATTTGAAGCTTATTCCTCCCCTACTCATTCTTTTTAAATTTAATTTAATTTATTTATTTTTTTAATTTTTTTTTTATATTCCCCATACAATTGCAACCCCCTTATTTTGAACCCAATCCCTCCTTTCCCTGCCCTCCAAACCCATAGAGTGTCTCTGGTTGATAGTTGTTTGTTGATTTTGATCTTTTCTTTCTTATAGTTATTCTTTTTCCTGGTCCCTTATTTAAGTTTTCTAGATTCCTGCTATGAGTGAGACCATCTGGTATTTTTCTTTTTCTTTCTGGCTTATTTCGCTGAGCATGATCCCTTCCAGCTCCATCCATGTTGCTGCAAATTGCATGTGTTTATCTTTTTTGAATGCTGAGTAATATCCCATGGTGTATATGGACCACATCTTCTTGATCCAGTCATCTATTTTTGGGCATTTGGGTTGTTTCCAAAGCTTAGCTATTGTAAACAGTGCTGCTATAAACATAGGGGTGCAGGTGCTCTTTGGAATTGATGTTTCTGTGTCCTTTGGGTAAATACTAGGAGTGGAATTGCTGGATCATATGGAAGCTCTATGTTTAGTAGGTCCAGAAATCTCCACACAGCTCTCCATAGTGGTTGGACCAGTTTGCACTCCCACCAACAGTGCAGGAGAGTTCCTTTTTCTCCACATCCTCGCCAACATTTGTTGTTGATAGTTTTTTTTAATATGTGCCATTCTCACTGGTGTAAGATGATATCTCATGGTAGTTTTGATTTGCATTTCCCTGATTACAAGTGATGTTGAACATTTTTTCATATGCCCGTTGGCCATTTACATTTCCTCTTTGGAGAAGTTTCTTTTTAGCTCTTCTGCCCATTTTTTTTTTTTTTTGTTAATAGAGGCATGTTTTATTTATTTATTTATTTTATTTGTTTGTTTGTTTTGTTTATACATGCACTGGGTACAGTCAGAAGCGCGGGAGGGTGAGAGAATTCACCAGAGCCAGAGCGGGGAGAAGAGCAGGCAGAAGGACCGAAGTACACTGCTGAGGGGAGCAATGGGCAGCAGGAGAGGTCTGCGTGCCATGTGGGACCCTCCTCTGGTGGCCGGGGTGCAACCGGGAATCGAACCGGCACTGCAGAGGCCGCGGGCAGCTTCGCAAGCCAGAGCTCAACTGTTGCGCCACCTGGGAGGCCCATCTTCTGCCCATTTTTGACTGGATTATTTTCTTTGTTTTTGTGGGGTCTCATCAGCTCTTTGTAGATTTTTGTGATCAGTCCTTTATCATTGGTGTTATGTGCAAAAATGTTCTCCCAGTTGGTGGGGTTTCTCTTTGTTTTTGTTATTGTCTCTTTTGCTGTGCAGAAGCTCTTTAATATGATGTAGTCCCAGCTGTTGGTCTTTGCCTTCACTATCACTGCTTCGGTGGATGTGTCTGTAAAGATGTCTTTAATGTGCATATCATGTAGTTTTTCACCTATATTTCCTTCTATGTATTTTATGGTTTCAGGTCTTATGTCTAGCTCTTTAATCCATTTTGGGTTGGTTTTTGTGCACGGTGTTAGGTAGTAGTCAAGCTTCATTCTTTTGCATGTAGTGACCCAGTTTTCCCAGCACCATTTATTGAACAAACTTTCTTTGCTCCAATGCATAGTCTTTGCTCCTTTGTCAAAGATTAGTTGACCATATATCTCTGGGTTTATTTCTGGATTTTGTATTTGATTCCTTTGGTCTGTATGTCTGTTCTTGTTCCAATACCATGCAGTTTTGATGACTATGGCTTTGTAGTATAGTTTGAAGTCAGGGAGTGTGACGCCTCTATTCCCTTCATTTTTTTTTTTTTCAGGAGCGCTTTGACTATTTGGGGTTTTTGGTGATTCCATATGAATTTCATCAATAATTGTTCTATTTCTTTGAAGAATGACATTGAATTTTTTATTGGAATAGCATTGAATCTGTATATTGCTTTGGATGGGATGGCCATTTTGACAATGGTAATTCTTCCAATGCATAAGCAGGGGATGTCTTTCCATTTCTTTGTGTCTTCTTCTATTTCTTTTAATAGTGTTTTATAGTTTTCTTTGTATAGGTTCTTTACCTCTTTTGTTAGATTTATTCCCAAGTATTTGATTTTTTTTGTTTCGATAATAAAAGGGATTTTTTTTTTATTTCTTCTTCTTCAGATTTATTGTTTGTGTATAGGAAGGCTACTGACTTTTGCATGTTGATTTTGCATCCTGCCACTTTACTGAACTGATTGATGAGTTGTATTAGTTTTTCTGTGGAGTTTTTGGGGTTTTCTAAGTATATAATCATATCATCTGCAAATAGTGATAGTTTGACTTCTTCTTCTCCTATTTGGATTCCTTGTATGTCTTTCTCTTGTCTTATTGCTCTGGCTAGGACTTCTAGTATTATATTGAAAAGCAGTGGTGATAGTGGACATCCTTGTCTTGTTCTAGATCTTAATGGAAATGCTGTCAGCTTTTCACCATTGAGAATGATACTGGCTGTTGGCTTGTCATATATGGCCTTTATGATGTTGAGGTATGTTCCTTGTATCCCAAGAATTTCAAGGGCTTTTATCATGAATGGGTGTTGCACTTTGTTGAAAGCTTTCTCAGCATCTATTGATATTATCATATGGTTTTTATCTTTCTTTTTGTTGATGTGTTGGATAACGTTGATTGATATTTGGATGTTGAACCATCCTTTTGTCCCTGGAATGAATCCTACTAGGTCGTGGTGAATTATCTTATGGATACAATGTTAGATTCTGATAGCTAAAATTTTGTTGAAGATTTTTGCATCAGTGTTCATTAGCAAGATTGACCTGTAGTTTTCTTTTTTTGTGTTGTCCTTGTTCAGTTTTGGTATTAGTGTAATGTTGGCTTCATAGAATGTGTTTAGTATTATCCCTTCCCTCTCAATTTTTTGGAAGAGTTTGTGAAGGATAGGCACTAATTAGTCTCTGAATGTTTGGTAGAACTCATTTGTAAATCCATCAGGTCCTGGGCTTTTGTTTTTGGGGAGGTTTTTGATTACCATTTCAATTTCGCTGCTTGTAATCTGTTTAGGTGACTGTTTAGGTGTTCTATTTCTTCTTTATCTAGCTTTGGGTGATTATAAAGTTGTAAGAATTTGTCCATCTCTTTCTAGATTGTTGAACTTGTTTGTGTATAACTGTTCATAGTAGTTTCTGATTATTCTTTTGATTTCTGCTGTGTCCTTTGTGATTTCTCCTCTTTCATTTGTGATCCAGTTTATATGTGCTTTCTCCCTTTTTTCCTTTTTGAGCCTGGTTAGGGCTTTGTCTAATTTATTTATTTTTTCGAAGAACCAGCTCTTGGTTTCATTGATCTTTTAGATTGTTTTTTTTTTTTTTTAGTTTTGATTTCATTTATTTCTGCTTTGGTTTTTATTATTTCTTTTCTTCTACTGGTTTTGGGGTTTTTTTGCTGTTCTTTTTCTAGTTCTTTGAGCTTCGAGATTAGGTTGTTTCTTTGAGTTCTTTCTTGTTTCTTGATGTGAGCCTCTATTGCTATATATTTTCCTCTTATTACTGCTTTTGCTGCATCCCATACATTTAGGAAATTGGTGTCCTCCTTGTCATTCAATTCAAAGAATTTTTTAATTTTCTTCTTTGATCTCCTCATTAGTCTAGTGGTCTTCCAGAAGTGTGGGTTTCAATCTTCATGAGGTAGGAGAGTTCCCTGCCCTCTTTTTATGGTTTATTTCTAGTTTGATGCCTTCATGGTCAGAAAAGATGCTTGGTATGATTTCAGTCTTGGTATATCTGTTGATGTTTGTCTTGTGTCCCAGTATGTGATCGATCCTGGAGAATGATTCATGTGCACTTGAGAAAAATGCATACTCAGATTTTTTTTTGGGTTTAGTGTTCTATAGATGTCTGTTAAGCCCAAGCGCTCTAGATCCATATTTAGAGCTTTAGTGTCTTTAGTTATTTTTTGTCTCGTTGATCTATCCATTATTGATAGTGGTGTGTTGAAGTCTCCTACTACATATGTGTTTTCTCTGATGTCTGTTTTCAAAGATGACAATAGTTGTCTGATATATTTTGGTGCTCCTTCGTTTGGTGAGTATATGTTAATGAGTGTTATTTCTTCTTGAAGTATTGTCCCCTTGATCATAACATAGTGACCGTTGGGGTCTCTTTTTACCTTTTTGAGTTTGAAATCTGTTTTTTTCTGATATATGAATAGCTGTTCCTGCTTTCTCTTTTAGTCCATTTGCTTGTAGGATTGTTTTCTATCCTTTAACTTTAAGTCTATTTTTATCTTTTGTAGCTAAATGTGTTTCCTGGAGGTAGAAAAAGTTTGGGTTTTGTTTCTTAATCCAGCCTGCGACTCTGTGTCTTTTTATTGAAGAGTTTAGTCCATTTACATTTAGAGTTAATATTGATTTTAGCAACTCTATTTGCCATTGTGTTTGTCTTTCCTTTGATTTTATTTATTTATATTTTTAATAACTTTTTTTGGGGGGCCTTCTTTCGTTGTTATTTGTCCCTCTGAGGTTCTGGCTTTAGGACTCCTTGTAGTATTTTTTGGAGTGGGGATTTAATCGTAATGAAATTCCAGAGTTTCTGTTTGTCTGAGAAGGTCCTTATTCTTTCTTCATATAGGAAGGAAAGCTTTGCAGGACAGAGTATTCTTGGTTGGCATCTGTTTTCTTGGAGTCTGTTGACTATGTCCCTCTACTCTCTCCTTGTCTGTAGTGTTTCTTTGGAGAAGTTGGATGTCAGTCTGATTGGTTTTCCTTTGTATGTTATCTCTCTCCACTCTCTTGTCAGCTTCATTATTTTTTCGTTTTCTTGGGTTCTTGAGGGCTTTACTATTATGTGTCTTGCTGTATTTTTCCTTTCATCATGGAAGTTTGGGGTTCTTCTCTCTTCTTGTATATCAATTTTCAGCTCCTTCACATTTGGGAAGTTCTCTTCAATTATTTCCTTGAATATTTTCTCTGTTTCTAGGTCTCTCTCCTCTCCTTCTGGGATTGCTATAACTCTTATATTTCCTTTCCTCATGGCATCAGATAGTTCCCAAATTGTTTCTTCAGTCTTTTTCATTTGTACTTCTCTTTCCTTTTCTGTTTTGGTTCATTTTATTTCTGTGTCTTCAAGAGTGGTTATTCATTCTTCCATATCCTCTATACTGTTATCACTGCTTTTCCCAGCATTCTTTAGCTCTTTTGTTAATCCTTTGATCTCCTGCATTTCCTTCATTTCCCTCTTAAGGGGCTCAATTTCATTCTTCTGAGCATTGTTTTCCTTAATGACTTCCATCAGTTTTTTCATCACGGCAATTTTAAATTCTTTTTCTGGAAGGCTCAGAAGTTCTTCCAAGTCACCATAGTTGCAAGGTGGTGGGTGTTTTTTTTTTTTTTTTTTTTTTTTTTGGTGGTGTGTTTTTTTTTTTTCTGAGGAGTTGTTACTTTGCTTATAGTTTTTCTTTTCCCTGCTGCCTGTCTTCTAATTTGCCTTAGGCATTGGGACACTGTGTCGCTGGTACTGGCTGGCATCTTTTTGGTGTGTTCTTTAGGGAGTTTCAGAAACTGGCAATCCAAATGAGTCAAAAACTGTTATGCCAGAAGTCTAGTGAGACAGTGGTACTTTGAGTATGTTAATGGTCACTGTCACAGAATCTCTCCTCCTTCTGTGTTTAGTTACAAAGGTGCGTCTTTAAGTCCCACAGACTTCCCTGGAGGTGGGGCAGCTGGATTGCACTCTGGGTTCTAAATCTCTGGATCCTCCTCTGGGCTCTGACTTCCTGCTAGGTGGGACCGGGCTTGTGGTACCCTTCATCTCACCTCTACTGTGCAGGGAACCTTCTCCCTCTGGCTCCACGGGGAGCCTTTTGCCAGATTCAAGCAGTCTTTATTGAAGAAAGTTCCCTGTTCTAAAATGGCACTTTGGAGACAGGCACACTCTTCCGCATGCCCAGTCTGCCCTGGCCGTGGGTGCCCACTCCCCCTCTGGGCTAGGACTGCTGGCCAGAATGGTCCTGGCCTGGGCGAACTTCCCAGCTCACCTCTGACTCCTCCAGGAGCCTTCTGCCGTTTTCAAGCAGTCTTTACTGAAGAAAGGTCCCTATTCTAAAATGGTGATTCGGAGACAAGAACAGTCTTCCGCGCGCCTGGTCTGCCCTGGCCATGGGTGCCCGCTTCCCCTCTGGGCTTGGACTGCTGGTCAGAAGGGGCCTGGCTTGGCCAACTTCCCAGCTCATATCTGACTCCTCCGGGAGCCTTCTGCAGGTTTCAAGCAGTCTCTACTGAAAAAAGGTCCCTATTTTACAGGGTGTTGGTGATTTTTTTCTGGTCGCTAGGTGGCACCAGAGATCTCTCCTAGTGTCCTCAGGGAGCTGTATTTTTTTACCTCGTGGGATGGGAGTGGTGGGGAGAGCCTCAAAGGCTTTGGGGTGCTGTGTCTGCCTTATGCCCCACCATCATGGGGATCCCACACCCCGAATTACATGCCCCAGGTCTCAGTTCCAAAGCCCTCAGGTCCAGGACATGGGCTGTAGACCAGTTCAGTGTCCGCAGAAATGATGCCTTTTGCACCCCGCTCCTGTGTCTGGGCGCCTGGTTTCTGATTACTCAGTGAGGGAAATTCACCTCAATGAGGGCTCCAGCACGTCTCCCCGCAAGCCTAGGTTGCAGGCATGGGGACCTGGGCAGCCACAATCCGCGTATGCTTTTTAAGTGCATCGCTTTTCCGCATAAGCTTCTGGGCTGGCCTGGGGCTGTGTGTAGGTCTCCAGGAGTCTTTGTTTTTCTCTAATGGTGCCTGGAACTCTTCGCTCATCTTCGAGTGAATCCTGCAGGGTTCTCCACAGCTCCAGTTCACAGGGTGTGGTGGCTGAAATAGTTCCTTTCCACTCACAGTCACACTTGATGTGTAGTTTATTCTTGTTGGTTGTTTTAGATTTTTTTTCCCTCCTTTCTGTTGGTCGGAGAGTGCCAACTTTGTGGGTGGGGAGGGTAGCCGTGTTCTGAGCTTTCCTCCCTTCTAGTCCTCTTTTATGGCAACTTTCTTCTTCGGGCAGTTTGCTGGAGTCACCCGTTTATCTTCTGTGTCCCAGTTCTCACTGGTACCTACCACTTTTTCTCCCTATTAACTTTTCTTTAATGGGAGATCTTACTCACAGAGTTTCTTTGCCGCCATGTTGATCCACTCTCGAGAAACAGTCCCCTATTCATTCTTAATCTCATAAACCTCACTTAATTTACTAATGTCCTATCCTTTTTATAGGTATTTTACTTTGTCAAGTTGTTTGCCATGCAAGTGTCCATTGTTTACCTTTGTCATTCCAACTTGCTGTATCACACACACACACTTTCCCAGAACTCTTCCATTTTGATGTAAATGACAGTATTTTATCTTTCCTTACAGCCAACTATTATTCCCAGTTATGGAAATGCCACATATTCCTGGAGCCAATATTCTATTTGTGGGCACTTAGACTGCTTTCATGATTTAGCTGTTGTAAATTATGCTCAATGAACTTTGTAGAGCATATACTATTTTTAGTTGTTTAATGTAAATCCAGATAGCTTTCCATAATGACAAGTATGGAATTCCTACCAACAGTGTAATAATGTTCCTTTTTCTCTGCATCTTCTCCAGCACAGTTGTTGGGGGAATTTTTAATATGTGCAATTTTTGTTGGTGTGAAATGGTGTCTAATAGTTTTAACCTGTGTCTTGCAGTGTTAGGAGTGATAATGAACATTTTTTTCATATATCTTTTGGCCTTTGGGATAGCCTTTTTGGTGAATTGTCTGTCCATATCTGCTGCCCACTTGTTAATTGTGTCGTTTGATTTTTTGTTGTTGAAATAGACACACACACGTATACATAGATAAGGGGTTAATATCCTCTATATATGTATCCATCTGCACCACGAGGGGAAGCCCTTACATGCCTTTAATGCTGAAACAGGGATCCAGGCACATAGGAAGCAGTAGCAGAGCAGTAGCAGAGCACATAGGCAGCAGTAGCAGAGCACACAGGCAGGTAGCAGCAGCAACCAGCAAACAGCAAGCCATCTCTGCTACACAGGCAGCAGCAAGCCAGAGGGAGACTCTGTCAGCCATTTTTATACTCTTCAAGGACAAAACTAGCCCAGGGCTAGTCACATAACTGACGCATTTTGGCACATGTAGGTTATTTTCATGGTTACGGGCTATCTGCTGAGTCTGTTGAACCTACAGAAGGCCTCTGCAAGGTGAAAAAGAGCCTCTGTGGTCCTTTAATCTAAGTTACTCTATGTCTCTCTAAGTCCCTCTAAAATGTGTCCCTCTAATGTGTCTACTTTCTTTGCTGGAAACTTAACTTCAGTCATTTGTAAGAAGGCACAATGAGTTTCAGCCCCTTCTGGAGCAGAACAGTCTAACCCTCATCTGTAGGTTTATTGTCAGATGAAGAACACATCTGCTCAACCTTAGATATTGATGGAAAAACATGAAGTTAAACAATTTCTGACTTATCATTATCCTTCAGAGATAAAGAAGTCTACTGCTCCTATTTATATATGCATAAGGGAGAGAGTTTCCCATAATGGAGAGAATTTCATTGAAGATGACTCATATTTTCACTTCTGGAAGGTTGGATGAATGGATGGATAGATAGCTGGTTGGTAGATAGGTAGATAGATAGATAATCCCAATTTGCCAAAACCCCACTTTGTATTTCATTGTCAATTTTTTTTAAGATTTCTACCATTTAAGAACATTTTTATTAAATGTATTGATATCTTCAGCTTCAGTAAGTAGATTAGAATAAATAGAATTTTATTTTCAATGATTTATAGTGCCTCAGCGCCATAGTGGTACATGATTTATAATTTTAGAGAAATTTAGCTGAAAAAAATCAGATCTGAAGAGGAAAAAAAAAGCATATATCAAGGTTTTGGGCCATAAACAATTCCAAGGTTATATCTTCAAATTGGGACATTGTCAATTATTTTATTACCACTTGTTTTTAACTCCCTACAATCATGTTAAAGAACTTGAAAGAGGTGGCACAAAGGTTAAGTCTCAGCACAATCAAGCTATTGCCAGCCACTGCAGCATGAGTTCAATCCCAGGCCCAGGAGATCTCTCTTGTCTCGCCCACTGCTCCCCTCAGCAGTGTCTTTCAGTCAGTCCACCTGTTCTGCTCCCACTCTGTCTGGTGAATCCTCTTACACACACCCACACTTCTGGCCTACACACCAGTTCTTGTATGCATAAATAAATAAAATCTTTAAAACAAAAGAAATTGAAGGAAATTTTTCCAAGTAATTTTTTATGATTTTTGAATGCAACAATTTACTTCTCTCAGCATTTTTCCATTAGGATACAAATAATGAAAAATATTTGGTTTTGTTCTCACACTAGGAAAAGATATCTTATGATTAAGAGACAACTTATTTTGTGCCATTCTCACAGATATGAGGTGGTATCTCATTGTAATTTTGATTTTGATTTCTTAATGATAGTGAACATTTTTTTCATGTGCCTGTTGCCATCTGTATGTGTTCTTTACAGAAGTGCTATATAGGTACTTTTGATTGGGTTGTTTGTTTTCTTTTCATTGAGTTGTATGTGCTCTTTTTAGATATTCAATATGAGCTTCTTGTCAGATGTATGGTATGTAAACGTTTTCTCCAATTCTAGGAAGTGTCTTTTTGTTTTGGTTACTGTCTCTTGCTCAACAGAAGCTTCTAAGCTTGATGTAGCCCCAGTTTATATTCTTCTTTGTTTCCTTTGCTGATGGAGATATATCCACAAATATACTTCTGATGTTTATGTCATGGAATGTTTTGCCTATGTTTTCTTTTATGTATTTTATATTTTTAGATCTTATATCCATGTTTTTTTAATCCATTTTGAGTTGATTTTTGTGTATCCATTCTGAGTTGATTTATGTGTGAAGTGATGGTCTAATTGCATGTTTTTCTTCTTGTGGAAGTTCAATTTTCCCAAGACCGTTTATTGAAGAGCTTCTCCATGTTCCATTGTATATCTTCAGTCCTTTGTCATAGACTAGTCCATATATACGGGTGATTTTACTTCTGGGCTCTAAATTTTATCCCATTCATCTGTGTATCTGTTTTTGTTCCAGTATTGTGCTGTTGTAATTATTTTGACTTTATAGCAGTTTGAAGTACAACAACATAATATCACAATTTTCCCCCTTTTTAGCTATTCAGGGTCTTTTGTGTTCCCACATGAATTTCCTTATGAATGTAATAATTTTTACATTTCTTTGAAGAATGCCATTGAAATTTTATTGGGGTTGCTTTGCATCTGTAAATTGCTTTCAGTAGGATGGTCATTTTGACAATGTTGATTCTTCCAGTCCATGAGCAGGGAATGTCTTTCCATTTCTTTGTATCTTCTGTTTCTTTTAACAATGTCTTATGGTCTTTCTTGTGCAGGCCCTTCACCACCTTTGTTAGATATATTCCCAGATATTTAATTTTTCTTTTTTGGTGAGAATGTAAATTGGATGGCTTTCCTAATTTCTTCTTTTTCTAGTTCATTGTTTGCATATATGAAGGCAACTGATTTTTGTGAGTTTGTTTTGTATCCTGCCACTTTGCTAAACTGTTTTAATTAGCCATTCTGTGGAGTCTTTATGATACTCTCTGTATATTATCATATGACTTCTAAGTAATGATAGCTTTACTTCTTATTTCCCAATTTGAATTTTTTATAACTTTCTTTTGCCTAACTGCTCTAGGTAAGACCTCTAATACTATGATTTTTAGTAATGGTGAGAGTGGACATCCTCATCTTAGTGGCTGACTTTCAGTTTTTCACCACTGATAATAATACTAGTTGTATATTTGTTCGTCACATATGGGTCTTATCATGTTAACAGATGTTGCATTTATTCCCAGTTTTTCAATGATTTTCATTATAAGTGGATGTTGATTCTTGTCAAATGCTTTCTCAGCATCTAGTGATATGATCATATGGTTTTTTACTTTCATTTTGTTGATGTAGTAAATTAAAAAATAAATTTCTTGTGAGAATAAAATATTAATTGATAACAAACATTGGGACTTCTTATAATTTTTTTAATCAAAGACCCTCTGTAACAGATCTTGGACTTCTTTCATTGGTCTTGAGATCATAGTGTGATTGTTCTGGTTATATTTTATATGGAGTTGGTAATGGTCTAAGGATTCATTCCAGTTCACAGTTTCCTCACCAAATTATAAGATTGACTAAAACAGGCATGGCATGAAGAAATTTAGTGTAGGCCTTAATAAAAGGCTCAGATGGAGTGGCTCCTATTCTTTATAAGTGGCAGTCTCCAATAGGGTGGGACTAGCAAACAGTCCATGCCTTGAAATGAAGAGCAAAGAACACCAGTACTCTATGCAACTCTGGTCAGACTAGACATGCTGTGTATGGGACTCTGCTGCTGGCCTCTCCTCATTAATTGATTCAGGTGCCTCCTTTTACCCCTCTAAATTTCCAAAATTTACCCGCATTTAATCTTTGCTAGCATTCTTCCTCCTCAATGAAGCTTTTTATAAAACTCTGGGCAAAAAGTAGTTACTCCCTCTTTCCTTTGGTTTCTCTTAACATTCTAGTGTCCCTCCTGGTTTAGAACATGGCATTTTTCACCCTGACACTTTGCTGAACTATTTACTTTAAGCTTCCTGAAAATAAGTACTATATTATAAATAGTTCTTAAAATCTCCCACAAGGTACATGTGAAAACATTTTAAATGGATCCAATATGTATGGTAAAGTAATCTCAGAGCATAGCTTCTGCCACCATCATCACTACTGTCAGCAGCAGCAGCATCTTGGCATTTTCATAGGTGGCAGACACAGTCTGGAGCAATCAGGTCCAGTCTTGACTCACATTTAGGTATATCTTCCAAATTAATCTTTAATAACATATAGGATATTCTGGATTTCCATCTAACTCCCTCATGGACTAATATCTTATTTAGACTGGGTCTGGGCAGGAGAGGGGAAGATTATTTACCAGGTTCATTCAGAGATCTCTAAAAGGCCAGTGAGACTTTACTTGTTGGGGTAAGTGAATGTTTCTGGAAGAAAACACATCTTAAGGGAAGTAATAACAGCAGGATTAAGCATCTAAAGACTCCACACTTAAAACATTGTCTCAATGGGATAAAATTCCCAGAAATTGAAGTCTGGATATCACAAAGTCTTCTCTCCTCCCATTACACAGTACTTTCAGGTCTCAGATATCCTGCTATTATAATTGATAAAATGGATAGCTTTTCAGAGATTTTTGTACATTTGTGCATCCCATTACTATGCTGCCTATGGAAAATGGGGAAATTGTCACAAAATTCAATAACTTCATTGACTTGAATTTATGAGCTCAAATTTCAATTGGCAGATTTGCCAAATCTGGCTTTTGACACAGGACTCTTGTATTTTCCAAAGCCATAAGAGCACTAGGAATATCTTCTGTCTTAGTAAAGTAACTCTGGGTAGGCTCATGGATATGGTCTGGTCACCTGGAAAAGAAAGATCAAACCATGAGCAGAAGCTTAGAATTTTCAGTTCTATGACTAATCTTCCGGAGATGGGAGAGAAGCTAGAAATGGAGTCAATAATTGATCATTACCACATGAGGAAGTCTCCATAACATCCCAAAAGTAGGGGATTCTGGGTTGCTGAACACATCCATGATAGGAAAGTGACATGTTCCACCCCCACAGGAACAGAGGATATAGTATGCAGGATTCTCCTAGATCTCACTTTATTTAATTCTTTAACTGGTTGTTCATATGTGCTCTTTATCATCTCCTTTAATAAACTGGTAAACATAAATGTTTTCCTGAGTCTGTAAGCCACTATAGCAAATAAATTGAATTTAAGGTGGGGGTGGGGGAGATCATGAGAAATTTCTATCTATAACCAGTGGGAGAAAACCTGGGATTATGACTAGTATGTGAAGTATATGTGGGGATGTTTCAGTCATTTGGGACTGAGCCCTTTGACTGTGGGATCTGATACATCTCTGAATATATTGTTCTTTGAAAAAATATCTACTCATATATATTATGTGATAGTTTCTCTATTTCTTTTGTGCTATTAAACTGTGAGTTATTTATATATACAGTGAATACCAACCTTTCATCAGATACATGACTTGAAAAACATTTTCTCCCTTTCTGTAGGTTGTCTTTTCATTATGTTGATGATTCCCCTTGATGTGCAAAGCTTTTTAGTAATATGTAGTTCCACTTACTTATTTTTGCTTTAGTTGCCTTTGCTTTTGGTTTCATAGATTTTTATTATTATACTTGAACAAATGTTAAGTAGTTACCTCCATCCCTGACTCCACATACGGGAAAAGTTCCAAAGGCAAAGGCTTGGTTCCTAAAGCATCCTTGTAGTTACAGGAGAGTATTCAAATGCAGGCAAGTGATGAATAATCTCCAGTGTAATCAATTAACTGAGCAGGCAGAACTTGAGAAAGGACCAGCAGAAACTGACATTGTTTTTCATAACTGTCCTTTCACACCTATTTTCTAGATGCAGTTCCAGGCTATTCTAATTATTTTCCAATCATTATTAGGCAAAAACAAAAGAGCTTCTGTTTTTCAAGTACTAAGTGTCCATTTAAAGTAATGTCAACACTTCGGTCTTTATTTCACTCACACATTAAAACTGACTGAGCCAGGGAAGTCTGCAGTAGGAAGGGTCATGGTTGATTTGCTTTCCCTTTCTGGCCCCACTTCCTCTCCCTCTCAATAGTTACTGTTTTGGAAGCCATCCAAAATTTTAGTTGAAAGTTGGGGAAAGAGGTTAGGAATAGACATTGTCTTTACTACCCAGTAAAACTACAGTCTAGATCTTATGTATTCTGAGTTGAATCTTTCTTTCCTAAGGGATCTTCTAGACTATTCCCATTACTGGGATTCTCTAATCTTGCCTGTATCATGTCTTCTCCAATGATTGCTTATGATTTCCTTGTCAAAATCTTGGTCCTTTCTAGGTTCAATTCACCTTCCAAGCAGCCCTCATGGATGGATACTATCTCAAGATTACTTAGCCGACATATCAATAATGGGGTGTTCATCTGATCCACAGAACTTGCACAAAATCTCCTGCTTAACTCTGTCATTACCAAATTTCTACCCCTCCATATCCAGCCATCTCAAGGAAACCAGTCAGCTACCCACCTTTATAGTTTGTTGATATAAGCTACACCAAAGCCCTGAGTTCTTCAAATTTCAGGAAGTAGACACTACCCTGTCGCTCTCTGGAAGCAGCATTAACTTAGAGCAACCCACTCTGCCCATGGGATGGAAAATAAGTGGCCGAATTGCATTGATCTTCAAAGGAATCTTAATTGCTACTTTTTTTTTCTGGATCCACAGGAAATGATTTATTGCCTCCTTACATCATGGAAGTTTGAGATAGGCTAGTGCTGTAAGAATGCATTTTATAATCTCACCAGGAGATCATGGACGGTCTAGTGACCTCTCATGTTTTGTGATCAGATTTAGCATGTAATGCAATGATCTCAGACTTTAGACTTTTTTTTAAAGATTTATTTATTTATGCATACACGAACTGGGGTACAGGCCAGAGGTGAAGGATTCACCAGAGAGAGAGTGGGGAACAGAACAGACAGATTGACCAAAGTACACTGCTGAGGGGAGCAACGGGTGTCAGGAGAGGTCTGCTGCATCATGTGGGTAGCTCCCTGGCTGGAGATAGGACTCGTGCTGCAGTGGCTGCAGATACTTTCATAAGTTACGTCTTAACCCCTCGTGCCAACAGGGAGGCCCCTCAGACTTTGGACTTTTAACCAAAACTGGGACAGCAGAAGAAAATAGCTATAACTTTATATGTAACTATCTCACCCTTCTGATTAAAATAACATTGTTTATACCCCTGATTCCAATACAACTCCCTTCAATACCTGTATATCCTTTGTGCATTACTATGTGAAATATTATTTTATTGGAGGACAATATGTATAAAATTTACATATGCAGAGGAAATTTAATGAATATTGTTTCAACAATGGAGAAACATGATGAAGAAGAAACAACTAGTCCAGAAATGACAAATGCTATTATCTCTGTTGGTTTTTAGGCATCTATTGTAAGGGAAATCATGGTCACTTTTTTTTGTAAGATAAGAATTTTATGATGTCTTAAATAAAATATTCAACTTATTTGTGTTCAAGAATTAGCATTTTCCAATACACTTTATCCACTTAGAATTATTTATTTCTTTTTAATGAAGAACATTGTTAAAATTTCAAGAAAAAATATTTCATTTGACAACATTTACTAATATTCTCACAATCCAAGTCAGTCATTTCCTAATACATACCTTTTTTAGCTTATGAATAGGAATGGTTCTTTGCTCATTTTATGTGTGTATGTGTGTGTGTGTTAGGGGAAGAAGGGAGTTGGCATAAGCTAGGTGTATTGTGGAAAATAACATATAACTAACAACATAGATTATTTATAGTTGAGACACACAGACAGTATTTTGTCCTGGTTATATCAACAGTTATTGTAATGGTGCCCAGCAGAAATTATTACCCACTATCCCTGTCTGTGTTGCTATCCCTAATCTCTGTTCATATGACTGTTGTGGGAGATACCAACCTGGGCCATCATTTATTTGTTCAGGGGTGGGTATGAGATCCAATGGGTATTATAAAAATACCCCATACAAGAATATTGGAAGGAAAAAAAAAACAGAATCAGACTCTTCTGGGAGGCTTCGTCCTATAATGTGAAGGTTATGAACAGTTGATA
The DNA here is from genome assembly GCF_964194135.1 of Talpa europaea. Taxonomy (NCBI): domain Eukaryota; kingdom Metazoa; phylum Chordata; class Mammalia; order Eulipotyphla; family Talpidae; genus Talpa; species Talpa europaea. Next base: position 49,364,425 of record NC_140080.1, read on the forward strand.
GCCAAACCAAGAAAGCAGAGGAGGCTGACTATGGAATAGTCCAGATGTACCAAAATGGAAAATCCTAACAAGACTTGAGTCTTGCCCCATTTGAGTCTGAAGGTCAACCATTATCCTGCCCTCTGTCTCTAGCATCTAATATTTTCATCACAAGTAAGTTATTTTGCTTTATAGATCTTGAGATGAGTTTATATCATTGCACAATCAGAATCCTAAATGATCTGTATACTCAAATAACATAACATGATTCTTATCTTCAGCTGTATTTGAGCCCCATCTGTGAGTGTGTGCATGCTCCCACAGGAGGAGAAGAACCCAAACATTAACCTGTAGTTGTTGAAGTTGGTCATTTTCCTATTCAGCATGACATTTGTAATAAATGAACATACTGAAAAAAACATGCAGGATTCTTAAATGTCACGTGCAAGAATATCCATAATTTGAAGTTGCCAGGAGTAGGTGAGGGCCTCCTCTGTAGAGAATGATGAGAGAGGAAAAAAACAATTAAATATAGGAGGGGAGTGAGTTGTCTGGTATCTGAGCATAAAAGAGCCCAAGAAATGCTGAAAATTTATGACTCTTGGCTACAGAGTTTCTGGGACCTGAGAAGTAAAAATTTTGTAAAATTAAATTTTGCAAATAAAGCAGGATTTTAAAGCCTTCAATTAAGTTTTCATATGAAAGGTCCCCAAACAAAATGCAAAATTTTGGCAAGGAAGCAGGACAGGAATAAATAAAAGAGAGACAGGAATAAAAAAACGTGAACAATATAAAAAGACAGAGTACCAAATATTTCAACCCAAAAGCAGTGATGGCAAGGATGTGTGAGCAGAGGAAGGCAGATCATTTCCCTCTTCTATACTTCCTTGCAGTAGTTGTTTCATAATATGTAACTAAGGATCCAGAAACAAAGACTTTACTGATAACCGCAAAGGTTTGCAGGGCATGAAGTGTGTGTGTGTGTGTGTATGTGGGTGTGTGTGGGTGTGGGTGTGTGTGTGTGATCCACAGTGGAGGTAGTGTCGAAGTGCTTAATTCACTAAGATTTGTTGTTTCCACTGAATGATGAATAAATTGTTCAATCACTTCTGGGAACTTTCTGATAAGGCAGCCAGTGGAATCTCCAGCCCTCCTTGTTATCAGGGCTATCGCCTTGGTGCTCAGAGTTCCTGCTGGTCAAACTAAACACACAGTAAGACAGGGGCCTCTCACCAGGGCAAAAGTCCTGTTATGGGGAACATACTGGGTGACCAGCATCTGCTGAAAACAGAAGGCAAATATTATGGCCAGATTAGCAAGATCAGTTAGAATAACTCACTTAAAAATATTAGCAGAAAGTTAGGTAAGAATGGGGACTAGAGATAGTTTGCTTTGAGTAGTGCGAACAATGGAGCCCCCCCCCCAAGAAATAGCCCCTGGTCACTCCACCCTAGCTTGCACGAGACAATGATGCATCCCTGATAATGCACCCCCACATAAGTCGATTCCTCTATGTACTTGCCCACCTTTTCTGAACCTGGTTCTAAAGAAGACAAGACTGCCCATGGAGGGGGACTACACCTTTTCTGGAATAGTCCCACCAGGCCTCTTACTACTTGTACTTTGAGTAATCTTCCCTTCCTCCCATGCCACTCCCAATCCTGCCACACAGCGAGTTGACAGCTGCCTATGCCAGATTTATAGAGCAACTCTCCCCAAGAATTCTTTGTGCAAAATCCATTCATTCACTCATTCATTCCTGATTCACTTTTTTTAAGATTTTTTTTATACAAGAACTAGGGTACAGGCCAGAGGCGTGGGAGGGTGAGAGAATTCACCAGAGTGGGGAGCAGAACAGGCAGATGGACTGAAAACACTCTTGAGGGGAGCAGAAGGTGAGCTAGGAGAGGTCTGCCACTCCATGTAGGTATCTCCCTGGTTGGCTGGGAATTGAACCTGTGCTGCAGAGGCTGCAGACAGCTTCACAGCACTGCACTCAACCTGCTGCGCCACCACAGCGGTTCATTTTTTATTTAATTTATTGGGTAACTGTGGGATTGATTCTTGAGATTAACACAATGTAGTGCAAACAACTGACACATAATGCCAATTCCACTACAGTAAGTCAAGGGCTTATAGACCTGCATAAGATTATATGGAAGACTTTAAAAATTACACCTAATCAAGCCTTAGAGGGAACAGAGAAGACTTAAAGGAGACCATAACATAAATGAAATCTGAAGGATATGAGGAGTCATCCATGGGCTGGAAGAGGAGAGAGCATAGAAAGCAAAGGGGGCAGCATACAAAGTCTCAGAGATGGGGGCCTCCTGGTGGCACAAGGGTTAAGAACAGCGCTATCAAGCTATTGCCAGCCATTGCAGCACAAGTTTGATCCCCAGTCACCAGGGAGCAACATGGCACAGCAGACCTCTCCTGTCTTTCCCGATGCTCCCCTCAGCAGTGTATTTCAGTAGATCTGCCTGTTCTGCTCCCCACTTTCTCTGGTGAATCCTCTCACCCCCTACACCTCTGACTTACACTCCAGTTCTTGTATGCATAAATAAATAAATCTTTTTAAAAAATGTCTCAGAGGTAAGAAAAGCATGGCCCATTTAAGCTCTCAATGTTGAGAAGTCCATTTCAACACTCAATTTGGTGAGATTGTGTGTGTGTGTGAGAGATCCAGCTAATCCATGGGACTTAAAGCATTTCCCTCAGCAATGGAAAGTAGGAATGTAGGAGTGGGGATCTTCGAAATTTCCACAGGCCTTATCACTGCACACAAGGCAGGTCCCAATTAATGGCACCAAAGTTAATGTGGTCATCTGGTATTCATGCTCTCACAAATCCTCCTAAGAACACAAGTTGCATTTCATATACTTCTGTTAATATTTTGCAGACAAGACATTAAAAAAACCTCATAGATGTGCTGCTATACTTTACCATCATTTCACAGTAGTTCTGTGCTGGAGAGAAAATGTCTACTAGCCCTTAATTCCTTCAGATTTCATGTCTCAACTGTGGTGCTGCCAAGATGTTAGAAGAAAAATATGGTGCTATAAATGGAACAAGCAATGCTTCTTAACGTGCACTAAGTAACTATGATGATCTGATGGTTTTTATTGTGTGCCTCTAAGTATTTGTGCTTCCTAACAAGAGGGTGTGTCTCAATTCCCTAAAAGGGGTTTCTGAGCAAAGTTAGTTGTTACTTAGTATCTTATGATTGTGATATTGAGAGGGATGCTTTCATTCTTGATTTTATTAAATAAATGTTGATAGCATCTGGATACTCTCCAGATGTAATTTTGCAGTCACTACTCAGTGCATAAGGGACTGCACTTTCTCCATTCCAATTTCCTTCTCTCTTGTTTCCCCTCCAATGGATCATCCTTTGTCCAACTCATTGCATTACATCATTTCCATAAGCGGTTGTGGTGAAAGCAGGGAGTAACAAAATTCAAAGTGGTCATCTAATTTTTTTCTTTAGTAACACTGGGAAATGGTCTGATAAAATCTATATCAACTAAAACACACTTTAGGGTTTAACCTAATGTTGCTCCCTCTTTACCTTTTATTTTCTTCCTCATGGCCACCCTCACACACACACACACACACACACACACACACACACACACACACTGAGGTTTGAGTGTACAACTGATGCAGTTGTAGTGATATAGAATTCCTCATTAAGAAGTAGAAAAATATTTAAGAAAAACATTCCACACAAAACCTCTAGAATATATTCTTTTAACTATCTATGGTGGTAGATGTAGAATTGTAGTGGTATCATTTTACAATATAAATGAGAATCCAATTAGATTGTACATCTGAAACTAATATAAGAGTACATGTCAATTATACCTCAATGAAGTGAAAAGAAATAAAAACCCTCTAAACTCAAGAGTATGTGCTGGACCAAGCACTAATTAAAATTTTGACCTTGGGGATATAACTCACAATAACGGAGACTTAACTTTCCTTCCCTGAAGCTAGGAGTGTTGGATTAAATGTGTTTAAAGTCCCTTCCAATTCTGTGGTATTCATATGAACAAAATGAACTTTGTACCCCAACGGCATGAAGTATATTCGTTTGACCCTTTAAGTTGGAGTGTTCTTTCTTTGCTTTCCAACATCTGGAGATAATTAATTGCAAATAAATAAAACTGTCTGCAGCCCAGCTTTAGAATTGAGACACTTCATAACTGGTGTTTTCATGAACCTGCAGAATTTGTTAGATGTGGAGTACAGGATGTTGGGCTTTCCTGAACCCACTTCAAAGATGGGACCAGGCAGTGCTTACTCATCAAGGCCCCTCTTGTGGCATTAGACTGAAGCGGCCTGCTCTACCATCATCTTAGTTTCGTGTGCAGTTCTGCCCTCCAGTACAAGGTCAGAACAGGTTGGCCAATGAGTTATCTCACCTAAAAGGATGTAGTAAACCAGATCCTTTCAAATTAAAGAAGACCGGGATGCTGGATCGCCCTGGGACAATGAGTACGCATCACGAGGTATGACTGAACACCCAGGAGGCTGTTGACTGATGTATGGCCTTATATTCCCAGAGACTGACCAGTGGACTACCTTGTTGATAAGACTGGAACCATGGGTGGGGGTCTGGGGTATGGCTTCCAATACAATACTGGGTTATCAATGTATGGTCAGCAGACTCACCTCCACCTGAAGTCCTAGATGAGATAAACACCTTTTCAGTCTTCACCCACCCTTCCCTTAGTTCTCCTGCCCTGTGTAATTGCACTGTATGATTATTCTATTAATAAAAAGCCAGGGTCTTGCTCTTTCAGCAGCATTGTGTATTTACAGCTTGCTCCACGTCTCCTGTTTTGCAGTACGGTGTTGCCAGTGCAACACGCTCCGACCTGAGAAGTGACACTGATAATCAGAAGGGACCTGAGATCTCGGTTATAATTTCCATAGTAAGATTAGTAGAGGTGAAACCCACTAATTAAATTAAACGTGAAGATTTTTATTTGAATTTTTATCAGAAAAAGAAAAAAAATGTTTTCCTTTATAGCTGGGGGGAATTTATTTGGTCATATTTAGATTTTCACTCCATCTTTCTAAGAGTAGATTTTATTTTCAATTCCACATAAAGAAAATAAGCCTATTAAATGTATTTAGACAAATGACAGCAAAAATGTTGATGACCAGACAACTGAAAGTGTATTCTTCAGAAGATGATTAGAAATATTCTTTATAATTCTTTTCTGCCATTAATTTTTAGATTAGTGGCAGGGATATTTTTTCAAACTATTCTATTTCCTTCCCTCATTTTATCTAAGAGCAAAATAAAGATGCAGGGTTTTCATAATATTTATACAAACATTTAGGAAAAACATTTGGTTTTTAATTTTTATTTTGAACATATTAATTTCTTGCTGGAAAGTTTTTTCTGCTAAATATTTTACACTTTTGCTAGAAATGCCACAAAATAATGGGGGAATATGTGAGTATGTGTATTTCCATGTGTTTTTCTTGAGAAACTTTGGGAGTGTCAACATTACTAAAAGAAACTTTAACTGAGATTGGAATCAGGGAAGACTGGGGAGTGTTCTCACACATTCTCACATACCACCCTTTGCATTCACTCACCTCATTTCCAGCTCAACATAAAGGTGCTCAGCCTACCACTTCCAAACAGAAAGAAGTGGACCCTGTTACCACAAAGGAAGATTATCTTGCCAAGCAACAACCCCACCAATAAAGCGAGTCAATGAGAAGCTGCCAGCACCCTAACTCTCTTTTGCCTCCAATGGATTTCCATTTAGACATTCTCTCTCTACTCCAACATTGTCCTCTACAGAGCAAGTTCCCCTCTTGTTCTCTGGATATACCCATGACCTACAAAACCTGCATTTTCCAAATTGCAATTCTTCTGCTATCCCTGTATAAAACCATTTTTCTAGTAAAATAACTGCTTTCTTTCTTTCTTTTCTTTATTATTATTTTTTTAGATCAACAGAAGGCAAATAGAATAAGATGTGATTTGTTGGTCAGTTAGCATTAATTTTGCATATCCTTAACAAATACTTGGATTGTTTTTGGCTACTCTGATGGCTTAAGGGTAAGTCTTAGTGCTATCACCACTGCTTCCTGAGTTCAATCCCAGGTCAAGGAACTAAGCCACATATGGCACAGCAGAACTCACCTGTCTCACCGGCTGCTCCCCTTTGCAGTGTATTTTGGTAAACCCATCTGTCCTGTTCCCCACTCTGTCTCTGGTGAATCATACCTTGCACCTCTGTCCTATACCCCAATTTGTCTACACAAAAATAAAATAAGAATTAAAAAAAAAATTGGATTTTTTAACCTGTTGTCTAGTGTGTTTCCTCCAGTAAAAATAAGGCCTTCATAATTATAGAAATAAATTTGATTCAAGAATGCTAATTAGGTGTTTGCAATATTCTTTATTCAAGCACATTTTAATGACTGATAAAATTATAAAAACATTTACAATAATTATTTGCATCAGTTAGCTTTGATAAAGAAAGACTGGTCAACTGATAATTTGATTTGCCTTTCCTTTGGTGGCTTCTATTGCTATTTGTTAATTTACATATCCTATATCTCTCACCTGTTGCTGTCTGGTCTCCCCATTTTGTTATGATGCTTCTCAAAGTCTTGAATTGGCTTTTTATGGTGACTACTTTTTGCTGACAGGTTTTCCTTTATTCAAGGCTACAAACAAAAGTATTCAAGGTTATCCTTTTTTTGGCTCAATGACTAAATTCATGAGCATTGTTTTTAAGCAAGGATATCCCACTATTTTAGAATAATTTCTTAGGTTATTATGAGTCTGAATGGTTGATCTGTTGCCCCACTGATATCAAGTAGAGTTACTTTTCCAGGAGAGGAGACGGAAGTATATAACCACCATTTTGTGCACCATGCTGTGTCTGGTGACCCATTCACAATATATTTTTTTTCTCTGTGAACCTATGTGGGGAATAAATGCTTCACATTTGCTGACAAACTGAATTAACCTTATTAATGGTATCATTTTTGTAAACTATGACCCCTAAACTTTTGTGTTTTACTTTCCTGAATCTTACATTGGAGAATTATCTAGACATACGAATTGAATCAAATTAGCAAGTGAGGAGAAGAAAACAAATAAACTTTCCATATAACCTTTTTGGTTATTACTGAGGGTTCTGCAATATAGACTGACAAAATACATGTATAAAACAAACAAAACAATCAAATTTGATAGATATTAAGTTTCACATGACAAGGGAGACTTCCTTGGAGAAAAATGAAGATCCCAAGAAGTAGGTAAGCTTGGGAGCTTATATATGAGCAAAGAGTGAGAAATTATGGAGATGTGACACATTATGTGAAAAAGATTTTGGGATCCCAAGAGCAGAAAACTGTGCGGAAGCAAATGTATACAAGAAACTAATGGAAAACAAGGGTTAACATAGGAAGGTTTGTTGGCCCTCCCCTAACCGCGCTGCACTATGAAGCTGTCCACAGCCTCTGCAGCACAGTTCGATCCCGGCCAGCCGGCTGGCCAGGATCTCACATGGCGTGGCAGACCTCTCCTGTCATGCCCACTGCTCCCCTCAGCAGTGTATTTCAGTCAGTCTGCCTGTTCTGTTCCCAAGTCTGTCTCTTGGGAATCCTCTCACCCTCCCACACATTTGGCCTATACCCTGGTTCTTGTATAAATAAATAAATAAATCTTTAAAAAAACAAAACAAAACACATAAGAAGGTTTGTTTTTGCATGTCCATCCAGTCTGATATTTTATCTTCCTGATCATAAAACTTACACTATTGAGTACTTATGGCAGTCCTTACTTCTCAGGAGTTACTGCTTGCAATTAGAAAAAGCAAGCTTAGAGAAAGTTTCTTTCTACATATGTTAACTCTCAAATACCTACCGCTCAAAATTATCCTTATGCCAAAGTGATTTGTTCTACAATAGCACATTCTCATCCCTTTCACAATTTAACTTCCTGTTCTGTCTGACGTAAGAAAACTGTTGTTTTCCATTCTAAGCTCTTCTGAACTCTCTTAATTCTGAAAGATAATTTCTCATCTTTTAAAATTTATTCATTTCTTTCCATTTCTCTTTCTAATCCTATTAAGTGTTTTATTTCATCACTAGTTCATGAACATGTAAATTTTAGAATCCGTATTTCTAAAAATCTGTTTGAATTTTGATTGGAATTGCATCAAATCTATTTTTATAGTATAGTTTTCAGTATACAGATTCTGAACATGTTTTGCTAGATGCACACTGAAGTATTTTTTGAGAATTACCACATGTGATACAGTATTTCAAAAATTAGTTTTAGAGATCTACTTGATTTCTGAAACATCACCTTATTTTCTGTGGTCTTGGTAAACATATTGATTAGTCCTAGAAGATTTTTTTATAGAATCCTTGATATTTTCGTTGTAGACCTCCATCTAGTCTCTGAATAATGCCAATTTTCTTTATGTCTTGCATATCTGTATACTTTCTTTTTTTAGTTTTTGCATTACTGTAAATTAGGACTTTACAATATTTACCAAGACTGGTAAGATTAGAAATACAAATAATCTCAAAGGGTAAGGCAGTCAGTATTTCACGATTAAGTATTTTTTTTAAGATTTTTATTTATTTATTTACACAAGAACCTGGGTACAGGCCAGATGCGCTGGAGGGTGAGCGGATTCACCAGAGACAGAGGGGGAACAGAACAGGCAGACTGACAGATATACTGCTCCCCTCAGCAGTGGGCGAGACAGGAGAGGTCTGCCACGCCATGTGGGATCCTCGCCAGCCGGCTGGGATCCAACGGGCGCTGCAGAGGCTGCCGACAGCTTCACAGCACTGTGCTCAACCACCTGCGTCACCAGGGGAGGCCCCATGATTAAGTATTGTTACAGATTTTTGTTGCTCTTTTATAAGGTTTAGGGAGTTTGGGTCCATTACCACTTTTTGAGAAATTTTATCGTGATTATATATTACATATTTCAAATGCCTTTTGCTTTCACTTCATTTGATATCAACTATTCTTTTTTTTTCTTTTTCAGGTCTTAATTTGATAGTTTAACATTTGCTGAGAGAGAGCAAATGAGTATATCGAGAGAGGTTAATATCCCTGGGGAAAATCCTTTCTGGCCATAGAGTATTGCTCATTTTACACATTGATGAATTTGATTAGACTATGTTTTTGAGAAATTTTCTATAATTAAGAGGCATTAGTATGCAATATTATTGGAAAATCTGTCTGGTTTTGGTATAGCTGTAATTCCAGCTCATACAGTATATAAAGTAAAAAATCTCTGATTCTTTAAATATTTGAACACTCAAAATTAAAAGGAATTCATGTATAACATATTTCTCACATCATCTTCATCAGTCTTTCAGTTGTCTTGTTAAAATAATACAACTCTAATATCATGAGAACTGGAAATCTCCAAATACTTGGAAATTAAGCAGCACCCTTCTAAAATATCCATGGGTCAAAGAGGAAGTATCAAGGGAAATTAGAAAACATTGAAATGAATAAACCGTTCCCTTATTTTTTCTGAAATAAATTGATTTGGAATTGTTAGTTTTTATTTAAAAGCATGTTAGTACTCCTGAAATGATTGCTGCATAGAAATTTTCTATTTAATAAGGTTTTTAACTAAAAGTTTGGCTTTTAAAATAGATATAGGTTTATTTAGTTTGTCTCCTTTATTTTGGGTAATTGTGGTCACTGTTACTATTCCTACTTTCAAGGAAGTGACTTATTTTTTTTTTTTTTGGTTATTGAATTCATAAGTAAAGTTGTTAGTAATATAGTAAATCTTCACTCACCAACATTCATAGGTTCTTGGAAACTGACTATAAGTGAAATATCAATATAACAACCAATTTCACCAAAGGTCAATTGATAAAAACATGATGTAAGTTCCTAAGGCATTATTTCTAGTCACAAAACATTACATAACTTCCAAATAAAGTCCTTTTTTTTTCTATTTCACTTTTTATTATAGAAAACTTCAGAAATCAACAAAATCAACTTAATAGTCTAATTTAAATTCCAACGTACCCATCGCCCTGCTTCAATCAGGGTGGTGCTGGGCCCTTCTCCCTTCACTCTCCTTTCATCCACTCACTTTGATTGTTTTTGTTTTTGTTTTTGTTTTTGTTTTTGGACATTATTTGTCAAGAAAATTTGCATCCATGAAAATGTACAAATGTTAACTTTATGATGTTGATAAATGTTTATATCCAAGTCCTCCACATCCCTACCATTAAATGGTCAATTATCATCGTGCTGGAAATTCTATCCTGGTCCTTCCCAGTCTATCCCACCACCTCCACCCCAAACTAATATAATTAAATAAAGTCTTAAACACATCTAACTTTAAATAATCTTTATTATTAATTAACCATTCATTTTCCAATCCATTTATTCTGTTTAGAGTAATGAATGGCTGGAACTTATCCTGACACCTCAGGGCCATGCAGGAACCAATCATGGACAGGATGACTTCCCATTGCAAGACACACACACACACATGTGCACACACACAACACACATACTTAGATGTGGACAATTGAGATATATCAATGAATTGAACATGCATATATTTGAGATGTGGGGGGAAACCAGATCATCCAGGGAAATCCCATTCGAATATAGGGAAAACATGCAGATGACCCAGGCCAGGTATCTACATTTTTTTATGATCAAGTTATTAAAGAAACTATTTTGAACAAAATGACCTGTTGTCTTTCCCTTGTTTTTTTGTATGTACATGTTTTTAATGTTGTATCCTCTTTCAGATATGATGTTGGTATTTGTGTCATCTTTGTCAGTCTGGAAATAGATGTATCAATTTTTTTTTCAAAAATCAGTTTTCATTTTCATTTAATTTTTTAGTAGTTTTTGTTTTCAATTTAAGATTTTCTATTCTTATTCACTTAATTTTTTTCTTCCTGGGCCCCTCCCTCTGAGTCACTGCCTTTTTTAACATGTAGGATTGTTTTTTATTTTGTTGTTTTTAGGATATCATTTGATATTAGAATTGTTTATTTTGAAACTATGTTTATTTTTGAACCTCATGTGGGTCTCTTGGAGAGAGCAAAAAGTTGGGCTTACGTTCTGAAACAACCAGTCACTCAGTGCCTTTTGACCAGTGAGTTCAGACCACTTATGTTTCATGAATTACTGATATGTATTTATTGTCATTTTGCTATATTTTTTCTGTGAGTATTTGCAGTTTATTCGTTTGTTCTACTTTGTTGTCTCCCCTTGTATTTTCTTTTAGAAGAACAGAAGTGAGGCCAGAGGTGCAGGGGGTGAGTGGATCCACCAGAGACAGAGCGGGTAACAGAACAGGCAGACTGACTGAAATACACTGCTGAGGGGAGCAGCGGGCGAGGCAGGAGAGGTCTGCTGCACCATGTGGGTAGCTCCTGGTGGGGGATGCAACTCAGGCCATAGTGGTGATAGTGTAGAGACTTGGCCCCTTGGCTACTAGGGAGGCCCCTGTTCCTTTATATTTTGAAAGATAGTATTTTTGTAGTATTTGGAATCCATCATTCTTTTCTTTGTTATTTTGCTAAGTATTTTTGTCCTAAGGTTCTTATGAAGTTTATACTTACAATCTAAAGTTGATAGGGCCTCCCCAGTGGCGCAGCGGTTGAGCGCTGGGTTGCGAACCTGCCCGCAGCCTCTGTGGCGCAGGTTCGACCCCCGGCTGCTCCCCAGCCACCAGAGGAGGGTCCCACATGGTGCGCAAACCTCTCCTGCCGCCCGCTGCTCCCCTCAGCAGTGTACTTCGGTCCTTCTGCCTGCTCTGCTCCCTGCTCTGGCTCTGGTGAATTCTCTCACCCTCCCGTGCTTCTGACTGTACCCAGTGCATGTATAAACAAAACAAACAAACAAATAAATAAATATAAATAAACATGCCTCTATAAAATTAAAAAAAAATTAAAAAAAATAAATAAAGTTGATAGAATGCATGCTGTTAGTCTTTTTTCTTAGTTTGTCTATGCCTATGATCAAGGCAACTTAAGAATTCTGGAATAAGTAATAGTGAAAAACAATTCTGTGATGTTTGGACTGGTGAGTTTTGTGATTCTTCACTTTTTTTTTTTTTTTTTTACTTTTGATCTATGGTTGAAGCTATCGAAGTAAAAGTAAAACCTCTCCATATTTCTGTGTGTCTGTTATTTAGGAAGGACTTTCACTCTCATTGTGTAAGTGTTAAATATGTTCTTACCACCAGATGTTATTAACACATTTAATTATGTCACAAATGATCTCTGTTTGATTTATGGAGATAAATATGCATTCACATAAATATAGCATTCCTAAATAATAAATAGAACTTTCAGTTCTTTAAATATGCTATATTTTAAGGGGAACACATATATGCTTAGTAAAACTGACAGTTAAAAAAGTCTTAAACCATTCAAGTTTGTATAACGAAGATAAATCTTTGGCAATGGCAAATTCAACTGATATTTGGTTTAGGAAAAACACAATTATGTCTTTATTCTAGTTTTTAAACATAACACAAATACACACATTATTAATAAAAGTTAATGTTTGCTTTACATTGACTTACCCAAATTTTGTATATCAGTTTACTCATCAAAAATCTATTACTATTACTGGTGCTACATCAATTTTAAGATTATGAAAGAGACAAATTTGTGTTCAAGTAAATGGAATCATTATTCTGGCTAATTTTATTATCTCGGTAGTAATTCCATTTTATAGTTTGTTAGCATTTTACAGTTTGTTAGTCCAGATCCTTAAATTGTTTAAACACTTGATTTAATATGAATTCAACATAATTACTAAACATAATTTAAAACTACATACTTTTCCTTATTATTTTCAGAAGTTGTGATTTTATGGTGATAAAATTATTAGATCACTTTGAAAAGAAAGAAACAGGATATTTGTGGCTTTGGAATGTTGCATTGATGTGCCTTTTTTTGCTTTGCGGAACTGCACACGACAGGTAGTTCTCAATTTTCTACTCTCAATTTTTTGAGGTAATTAGCAGACTGTAGATCTGAGACACTAAAGCAGGGAGTGGGGAGAGAACAGTTGAGGGAGGAGACTGCAGTGGAGAGTGGTAGAGGCTGTGGCACTTTAGTGATGAGAAAAATGTGGTGACCACACCTGAGGTGAGAAATCCTATATTTCAAAAAAGATAAAGAGGGATGTTTAAAAATAATAATAATAAAGATAGTTGCTTTGATTAAAAATTATAATGGGTCTACAGTTAAGTGAAACTTCATTATGAGAAATGGTAATAGAGGAGTACAACTGAATATAAGGGACATGTTCATTTTTTTAAGATTTATTTATTCATACATAGAAGAACTTGGGGATAGTTGAGAAGTGGGGGTGGGGGGATTGAGTTTTTATCCAGAGACAGAGTGGAGGGCAGAGCACTCTGATTTACAGAAATACATTGCTGAAGGGAGCAGCAGGCAAGACAGGAGAGGTCTGCTGCACCATATGTGGGTCACCTCCCTGGCCAGGGATGGAGATCAGGCATAGTGGTGGTAGCACTGAGACTGAACCCATAAGCCACCAGGGAGGCCAGGGACATGTTCTTTTTTGATATGTTCTTGTTTGTCAAGTTATAAAGAGCAGAAGATTTGTGTCTTTAAGTCTCTGGTTGCTCCTGAACATGCAATTATGAAAAATATGCATGTATATTAAAAAGGAAATTTTTAGTTGCTTTGATTTATATCAGTGAATCTGAATGATGCATTAAGATACATTAAACATTTGCCAAAATTTTGGCTCATTTTTGATGGATTTATTCTAAAGAAGAGGGAAAAGTTTTTTTTTTTTAAGATTTGTTTATTTATACAAGAACTGGGGTACAGGCCAGATGCACAGGAGGGTGAGAGGATTCACCAGAGACAGAGCAGGGAACAGAACAGGCAGACTGACAAAATACATGGCTGAGGGGAACAGTGGGAAGAGACAGGAGAGGTCTGCCACACTATGTGGGACCCTCGCCTGCCAGCCGGGATTCGTACCAGGGCTACAGAGGCTGTAGAAAACTTCACAGCACTGTGTTCAACCGCCTGCACCACCAGGGAAGGCACAGAAGGGGGAAATCTCTTATGAAACTTTTCCTCTCAAATAATATGCTAATTTGAAAGCATGAACTTGCTATTCTCTCTACTGGGATAATCAATCTTTCTTAGAACTTTTAACCAGAGCTTTAAAAATTCATTTATTACTTTTTCTCCTACATGCTTGATTAATTTTATATTTCAATGGAATAATTTTTTGTTTCACTTTGTTAGTTTATTGGGCATAAACTAGTTATTATATGTAAGTCAATGTTCTTATTTTCTTATACTTGCCTTTGCTTCTAAAATGTTTTTTGTACTGGTTATGGCATCTTACTGGTCACACATACTGTCCCCCCCCCATTGAATTATTGAATTAAATAAAATCTTTGATACATACTCAATTTCCTATTTGCCTTAGAGTCATATTTTTATAATTTTGAAAATTATAGTTTGACATTTTATTACGAACAATGACTTAATATCTATTTTAAGGAAGAATTAAGTTCCTGATTTTCCATGTTAGTAGTGGATCACCACAGAGCCCAGTTTGGTTTATGTCTGGGTTTATGTCAGGCAGAGGGCTGGTGAGATAGGCAGAGGGCTGACTCAACCTATACCTAGCTTGTGCAGTGAGAACAAGTTGGGGGAGGCTTGTGGGAAGCAGTTTTGGCAGACATGGTCTCCCCATGCATAGTCATCTCCACAGTTAATGAAGTCAGTGAGGAAAATGTGACCTATCAAGTTATATTTGATAGCGAGGAGGAAATTATGTGAAAGTATATATCATATACTCCCAAGAGTTTCACATCAACACAAATAAATTTTATGGGAATTGTAAGTTTGTGGTAAAATCAGAGAAAATATGTTTTATTAGTATTGTAGTGAAATTACATTACAACTAGATTGATGTGAACTTTTCAGAATTAAAGTTATTGACAATATTTCATAATCAATTCTTTGACATGAATTTAAACAGATCCTGTAAAGAGCAGTGGTTTAAGAATTATAATCTAGGGCCTCCCTGGTGGCACAAGGGGTTAAGATGCAAAATATGAAGCTTATCCCAGCCACTGAAGCAAGAGTTCATTCCCTAGCTGGACAGGGATCTACTCACATGGTGCAACAGACCTCTACTGTTTTGCCCGCTGTTCCCTTCAGCAGTGTATTTCTGTCAATCTGCCTGTTCTGTTCCCCACTCTGTCTCTGGCGAATCCTCTCATCACCCACAAGTCTGGCCTGTACCCTAGTTCTTGTATAAATAAATAAATCTTTAAATAAAAAGAATTATAACCTAAACCACAATTGATTATGATGGAGGATTACATGCAACTTGTGTATAGTGGTAACATGCAGCTGAAGTGGTGGTAATCTATACCTTTAAATCACACACAATATTGTAAGCCATTGTTACATATTAGATATGTGGGAATAAACTTATCAAAGGAGGTGAAGGACCTATAAAAGGAAAACCAGGAAACATTGGTAAAAGAAATAGAGGAAGACACAAAGAGATGGAAAGATATTCCCTGCTCATGGATAGGAAGAATCAACATTGTCTAAAAGACCATCACACCCAAAATAATTTACAAATTCAATGCAATTCCAATAAAAGTACAAATGACACTCTTCAAAGAAATGGAATAAATAATTAATGAAGTTCATAAGGAATCACAAAAGACCAAGAAAGGGGGGGGGTGTCACACTTTAAGATTTATAACTATACTATAAAGCCATAGTAGCTAAAACAGCATGATACTCAAACAAAAACAGACACACAGACCAAAGAAATAGAATTAAGAGCCCAGAAAAAAACTATATGATCAAGGAAAATATGATCAAGGAATGAAATATGTACACTGGAATAAGGAAAGTCTCTTGAATAAATGGTATTAGAAAAATTGGACTGCCACATGCAAAAGAATGAAACTGGACCACTATCTTGCACCATGCATGGAATTTTGAATTGATACTCAAAATGAATAAAAGACTTATATGTAAGACCCGAAACCATAAAATATATAGAAGAAAACATAAGATAAACACTTTATGACATTAACTTAAGAAATATCTTTAAGGACTCTTCTCAAGCATCATGGAAAACAAAGGCGAATATAAACAACTGGTTCTACATCAAACTAAAAAGATTTTTTACAACGAAAGAGACATTATTAAAATGAAGAAACACCCTACTGAATGGAAGAAAATATATGCACATTATACATCTGATAGGGATTGATTTTGAAAAACCATGAGACCTTATACAGCTCAACAAAACAGAACAAACACCCCAATTAAAAAAATGGGCAGGGGGGTTAAATAAGCACTTCTACAAAGAAGACATGCAGATGGCCAAAAGACATGAAAAAATGTTCATTGTCACATACTATCAGGGGAATTCGGATTAAAACCACAATAAGATACTACCTCACATTGAGGAGAATGGTTCACATTAAAATTAAAAAAATAAAACAAGTACAGGTATGGTTGTGGAGAAAAAGGAAACTCTTACACTGTTGGTGAGAATGTAGGCTGGTCCAGCCCCTATAGAAAGCTGTGTAGAGGTTCCTCAAAACACTAAAATTGAATCTAGCCATTTGACCCAGCAATTCCACTCCTAGTTATCTATACAAAAACATTAATTGAAAAGGAAAACTTGGGGCCTCACTGGTGATGCAGGGGTTAAAGACAGTGCTATCAAGCTATTGCCAACCACTGCAGCATGAGTTTGATTCCCCAGCCAACCAGGGAGGTGACCCACATGGTGCAGCAGACTTCTCCTGCCTCACGAACTCCTACCCTCAGCAGTGTATTTCAGTAGAGCCACTCGTTCTGCTCCCCACTCTGTCTGTGGTGAATCCTCTCCCCCCCTGCCTCTGGTAGCACAAGGGTTTAAGACACAACCTATGAAGCAATCTGCAGACACTGCAGCTACCCACATGGCACAGACCTCTCCTGACTCACCCACTGCCCCCCTCAGCAGTGTATTTCTTCAGTGTGCCTGTTCTGTTCCCCACTCTGTCTCTGGTGAATCCTCTTACCCCCACACCTCTGGCCTGTACCCAGTTATTGTATGCATAAATAAATAAATCTTTTGAAAAATAAAAAGGAAACCTTCACTCCTATGTTTATTGAAGCACTGTTTACAATAGTGAACATATAGAAAAAACCCAAGTGCCCCCAAACAGATGAATGGATCAAGATGATGTACATACACACAATAGAATAATACTTAACAATCAAAAAAAGATGAACTCATGTCATCTGCAGTAGCATGAATGGAGCTGGAAGGGATTATACTAAGTGAAATAAGTCAGAAGGTGTAAGATAAATACCATATGGTTTCACTTATATGAGGATAGAGAGAAACCAAACAGTGGGTCAGGAAAAAGGCAAAACTTGCAATCTGACCATAGATCTGAGGCCTCCAGGAGGGGAGGAAAGGGTAAAGACAACAGTGGGACGAGCACAATGGACTATGGCTAAGACTATTGGAAGGAACATAAGATGGAGTCAGAGCAAAGGGAAAAGAGGAGGTCAATGAATGATTACCGGGACTTCGGAGGTGGGTGTAATGAAATAGCATATATTTGTAGAGGTGTAAATCTGTACTCCTAGGATATACCATGATGTAAATGAACATTACCTCAGTAAATATAACTTTACAAAACATGGAAATAAATGTGTTTACTTTAAAATAAATAAGGAAATAGGACCTAACTTTAGTTCTACCTCTCAGTCACTAAAAAGGCTTTAGGCAAGATTTCCAGAAGTTCAGTTTCTCATCTTTGTTAAAGGTAGCCAGCTTCCCTGATGGTGTCATTAAATTGTTACAAGGATTACACAATTACATGTATGACATGGTAAGGGTCAATATTTACATCTCAAAATGAGCTCAAAAGTATTCAAGTGTTTTGTATGCATGATTTATTTATTCTTAATAATCTTTTGATGTATTATTATAGTCACCATGTTACAGATGAGGGTACTTGCCCAATATCATGCAGTTTTAACCTGATTTGTCATGATCTGAACACAGGGACTGTCTACAGTACCTGTGCAACTACCCACTTCATCATAGTCTTCAACAATGGAGACTCTTCAACACTTTGTAAAGACCTAGGAAATAGAGAAACTATTATTTATTCTGTTATCCTTGTCGTCAAAGAACTCATAATCTAATGGGGGTAGTGGGCTGAAGAAAACTGATAACTAAGAAAAACAGTAAAACTGGTCAATCCTATCAACATATTCTTGTCAGAGAGGTTTGGTTTACTTATTACTTTCTCCCACTGCATTTATGACAATAGACATCACAGTTTTTTTCCCAGTGTGATATTGTACAAACTTGAATGTGCATTTTCAAAAGACACATGGCCCTTGGAGAATCTGATGAGTGTCTCTAGGATTAACCCACCCTACCACTGACACAGAGGAGTAAATGTCAGGCTCAGACTGAGAAGGAGGGAAAGCAGCAATGTGAAATATTTCAGAATAACTAACAATCTTGAATTTCTAAACCAAAGTGCCCAGATTTACCTATGTTACTATGCACTGAGACTGTACAATTTTTAAGGAAGTTTAAGAAATGGTATGCATGCACTTTTGCAAATGGCCCACAGATGGGAATGTTGGCACTCAAAGACAGTCTACACGCTTCACTATAAAACCATTCCTTTGCGGCTCCAGCAGTGATATTTGGCTGGCCCTTCGTCCGGCATGCATTTCAGTCCAGTGCCATTGGACGAATTCCAGAAATGAGAAAATGTTCCAGTTAGGCTGTCACATGTATTACCCATAGCTGCCTGCAAACTTGAAAAGGATGGACCAAAAGATTTTCAATGGTCTTGCAACTAAGTCTCTGCTTTATCTGAGGTCTATTATGATTTTAATGTTTTTGGGCCAGTTTTCTATGTCTTGAGTTTTGTTATACTTAAACCACAGATAACATTTGTTCTCCCTTAAACAAGTTCAAAAGACACTGATACTGTCGCTGCACCCCTCAATAAACCGGGACTCCTTGGCTTTCTTGTGTAGCCCCAGAGCTCTGCCATTACAGCTCCCACACACACTATTCATAACTAGTCGTGATCTTAGGGAGGAAGCACTTAAGCCGCTTAATGCAGAATCAGGTCATGTGGGATCTGAATTCTTTCATGGTCTTGGGACATAGTTCTAATAACCAGACATTTGATTTTGCAGTAACGTACTGGTTTTCTGTTCATCTGTTAGCTGGGGTGCATTGAGAGTGTGTTTTCTCTGTCCCCAGTGCTCTGCACATTTCCACCTTGTGGCGCTCCCTGGGCAGCCCAGGGCCACACTTCCTTCCACAAACCCCTCGGACACCAGTGGCCTAGATTCATAAACTTTGGTACCTCTGGTTTCCCTTACACCCTTAGGCTCAAGTGGGGCTCAACGACTTCCATAATTCTAGCTTCTTGTACACTGAGCTCTATCAGAGGGTGGAGCTCCAGAGCCTGTCTCTAGTCATTGAACTTTAAGTCTCCATGTTCCATTTCACTTAATATATATGTAAAATAACACCTGCCATATATGGTATTATATGTACACTATACTATGGTATATAATACAATATACCATATAATCTATAATATAAATAAATCATATATATACCATGTGTATAAATCATACTATATACCATATGATTCAATATTTCATCAAATATGAATCAGCATTTTAATTACAACCCATTCAGAGTTTTATCATAAAACATCATACATTATTATAGAATTAACTCCTCACAAAAAATATTGAATTCTGCCTTATGTGATTTGCAAAAATCAAGCTACCATTACTGAGTCTGAAACATTTTTACCCTTTGATCCTACTTATACTGTAGATGAAGATTTCAGATCGTTTCTCACCCTCTTCCTAGGTTCTTGTTTACCTAGATGCTTCACGAATGGTGGTGGGGCAAACACTGGGGTAGCTTGGGCTCACACTTCAGATTGTATTATCTTCTTCCACATAATAGAAGATGTTATTCTTTCCATGCTTCATTGGGGCAGGGTATACTTTATACTGATATCTGATTTGCTAGCACTACTGCAGTACAGCTGAAAACTCACCACCTGCACCCCATGCAAACATCAGTTCTAAACCATACTGTGGAAGGGCCTCCCTGGTGGCGCAAAGGTTAGGACACAACCTGTGAAGCTGTCCACAGCCACTGCAGCACAAGTTTGATTCCTGGCTGGCCAGGGAACAACCCACATGGCGCAGCAGACCTCCCTTGACTCTGACTCGCCAGCTGCTCCCCTCAGCAGTGCCCTTCGGTCAATCTGCCTGATCTGTTCCCTGCTCTGTCTCTGGTGAATTCCCTCACAATCCCCTCCACACACCTCTGGCCTGCACCCCAGCTCTTGTGTGCATAATAAATAAATATTTAAAAAAAATAAGCCATACTGTGGAGGGTGTACACTGGACCAGGGAAACCTGAGAGCAAGTATATAAAATAGTAACTTGGATCAGGTTCAGAAACCTCATGGTTCTCTGAGGACATTAGAGAAGTGAAGATTGCCAAAGTGGTAGTGAAATATATTTATGTCTTGTTTTATTTACATTTCTTAATTTTTTACATTCATCATATAATGTTAATTTCTTACATTCTAAAAACGTTGATGTTATTCACATCTCTACTGATGAGTTGATTTTTCTTTTGTGAGTAGTTTTTCATTGCACATTTTCCACTGATAGCTTTCTTTTTTTTATTAGTGTATTTGTAGAAACTCTTTGTTAAGGATAGTAAATTTCTATTGGCCATGCATATTTTAAATATTTTCCATTTTTCTCCTTTAATGTTGCTTGTATTATATTTTTCTTAAAAAATTTAAAAGATTTGGCTCATCAGATCTACCACTGTAGTTCTTCTGGCTTTATCTTTTTTTGTCATATAAGAAAAAATATGAAAATATTTATGGTGAGTTTTTCAATGGTCTAATTGGGATATAATTCACAGAGCATATAATTCACCCAATTAACTGTACAATTTAAAAGCATTTTAACAGAGTTCTGCAATCATTGTCACACCTAATTTTATTTTATTTTAAAGATTTATTTATTTATGCATACAAGAACTGGGATAAAGGCCAGAGGTGTGGGGGGTGAGAGGATTCACCAAAGATAGAGTGGGGGAACAGAACAGGCAGAATGACTGAAATACACTGCTGAGGGGAGCAGCAGGCAAGTCAGGAGAGGTTTGCTGTGCCATGTGGGTAGCTCCCTGGCCGGGGATCGAACTTGTGCTTCAGTGGCTGCGGATAGCTTCATAGGTTGCGTCTTAACCACTTGCGCCACCAGGGAGGCCCAATCACCCAGACTTATTAACAATAATTCCCCATTCCTTCACCCTCTAACTCTAGACAACCAGCAATCTACTCTCTGTCTTGGTATAGGTGCTCATTCTGGACATGTGCTGTGAATGGAATCAAGATACAATGTTTTGTAAATGACTTCTTTCTTCTCCAGGCTTTTCAAGCTCATTCATGTTGCAACATTTACCTTCATTCCTTTATATTGTCATGTAATATAGCATTGTGCATATGTACCACATCTGATTTAAGCATTTATTAGTGGATAGACATTTGATTTATGATTTTTCTTACTATTTTGAAGAATGCTGTCATGGGCATTCATGTGCAAGATTTTATGTGGAGGTAGTTTTTTATTTCTCTTGGATAGATACCTAAGAGTCTATTCCAAAGTGACCATTCTTTTCCAAAGTGACCTTCCAACCCACAATACATGAGGATTCAATTTTTTTCCTCACCAACACCATTATTGACTTTTTGTCATTGTTGCCACAGTCATCTTACAACTAGTGGTATTTCATGGTTTTGATTTACTTTTCCCTGTTGACTTACTTGACTTATAGTGTTGAATCTCTTTTCTTTCTTTTTTTTTTTACAATGAAATAAAGATATTTTTTAAAATAGATTTGAATTTCTTCAGTTCTTTTTTTTTCTTTTATATATTTTTACATCATTTTTCATTTTTGCACAATTTATGGATTTTCATCTTGGTTATAGTCCCCATACAATTCCCACCCCCCTTGTTTTGATCCTACTTCCTTCCCCCCACCAAACAGTCTGTCTCTGGTTTATAGTTGCTTGTTGATTTTCATTTTTACTTTATTATAATTAGTCTTTTCCCTGGTCCCTTATTTAGATTTTCTAAATTCCTGCTATGAGTTTGGCCATTTGTATGCCTACTATAGCAAAATTTCTTTTCAGATTTTGTCCTTTCACTTTTTCTTATTTTGCTTTTTCCAGAATGCCATAAAAGTGTACTCAAACAGAATGTGAGCTTTTCAGATTGGCACCTCTCACTTTGCAACATGCATTTAAGGCTACTTCATGTCTTTTTACCACTTGATTTCTTCTTATCATTGACTATTAGGTCATTGTATGCATTTATCACTTTGATTATCAATTCATCAATGCATTTGATTGCCTCCAGTTTGGGGCAATTTTTATGAATCAAAATTTTTTGTTGAAGAAATTTTGCATCGACTTCAAGAATGAATGGTTCTTTAGTTTTTCTTTCTTACAATGCCTTTATTTGATTTGGGTGTTGGGGTACTTTTAAACTCATGAGTTATGAAGTATTACTCCTGGTTCTATTTTCTCAAACATACTGTAAAGAAAAAACCATCCCTTTTATTATCGAAACAAAAAAAAAAATCAAATACTTGGGAATAAATCTAACAAAAGAGGTAAAGGACCTATACAAAGAAAACAATAAAACACTGTTAAAAGAAATAGAAGAAGACACAAAGAAATGGAAAGACATCCCCTGCTCATGGATTGGAAGAATAAACATTAATAAAATGGCCATCCTACCAAAAGCAATATACAGATTCAATGCTATTCCAATAAAAACTTCAATGTCATTCTTCAAAGAAATAGAACAATTATTGATGAAATTCATATGGAATCACCAAAAACCCCAAATAGCCAAAGATGTCCTGAAAAGAAGGGAATGGAGGCATCACACTTCCAGACTTCAAACTATACTACAAAGCCATAATCATCAAAACTGCATGGTATTAGAACAAAAACAGATACACAGACCAACGGAATCAAATAGAAAATCCAGAAATAAACCCACAGAGTTATGGTCAACTAATATTCGACAAAGGAGCAAAGACTATGCATTGGAGCAAAGAAAGTTTGTTCAATAAATGGTGCTGGGAAAACTGGGTCGCTACATGCAAAAGATTGAAGCTTGACTACTACCTCACACCATACACAAAGACCAACTCAAAATGGATTAAAGAGCTAGACATAAGACCTGAAACCATAAAATACATAGAAGGAAATATAGGCGAAGCACTACGTGATTTGCACATCAAAGACATCTTTACAGACACATCACCCAAAGCAGTGATAGAGAAAGCAAAGATAAACAGCTTGGAATACACCAAATTAAAGAGCTTCTGCACAGCAAAAGAGACAATAACTAAACAAAGAGAAACCCCACCGACTGGGAGAACATTTTTGCACACAATACTAATGATAAAGGACTGATCACAAAAATCTGCAGAGCTGGCGAGACTCAACAACAACAAAGAAAATAATCTAGTCAAAAAATGGGCAGAAGAGCTAAAAAGAAACTTCTCTGAAGAGGAAATGCAAATGGCCAACAGGCATATGAAAAAATGTTCAACATCACTTGTAATCAGTGAAATGCAAATCAAAACTTCTATGAGATTCTCACACCAGTGAGAATGGCACATATTAAAAAAAAACTAGCAACAACAAATGTTGGTGAGGATGTGGAGAGAAAGGAACTCTCCTGCACTGTTGGTGGGAGTGCAAACTGGTCCAACCACTATGGAGAGCTGTGTGGAGATTTCTGGACCTACGAAACTTAGAGCTTCCATATGATCCAGCAATTCCACTCCTAGTTAATTACCCAAAGGACACAGAAACATCAATTCCAAAGAGCACCTGCACCCCTATGTTTATAGCAGCACTGTTTACAATAGCTAAGCTTTGGAAACAACCTAAATGCCCAAAAATAGATGACTGGATCAAGAAGATATGGTACATATATACCATGGAATATTACTCAGCATTCAAAAAAGATGAACACATGCAATTTGCAGCAACATGGATGGTGCTGGAAGGGATCATGCTCAGCAAAATAAGCCAGAAAGAAAAAAAAAATACAGCATGGTCTCACTCATAGCAGGAATCTAGAAAACTTAAATAAGGGACCAGGAAAATGAATAACTATAAGAAAGTGAGAATCAAAATCAACAAACTCTGAACCAGAGACACTCTATGGGGGCTGGGGGGCAGGGTGGGGAGGGATTGGGGTCAAAATAATGGGATTGCAATTGTATGGGGTATATAAAAATAAAATTTATTATAAAAAAGAATTGATATTATTTTCTTTTCTAAATATTTGGTAGAATTCATCAGTGACACCACGTGAACTAGGTGGTTTGTTCAGTGAAAAAAAATACATTGTTTTTTTAAAAAAAATGATTTATTTATTTATTATTTATACAAGCACTGGGTATAGTCAGAAGTGTGGGAGGGTGAGAGAATTCACCAGAGCCAGAGAGGAGAACAGAACAGGCAGACCGACGAGGTCTGTTGCGCCATGTGGGACCCTTGCCGGTGGCCGGGGATTGAACCAGCACTGCAGAGGCTGCGGGCAACCTCGAAGCCCAGTGCTCAACTGTTGCACCTCCAGGGGAGCCCCAGATAATACATTCTTAATTCAATATATTTGATAGATATAAGCAAATTTAAATTATCTCTTTTTCTTGTGAATTTTGGAAGCTCATATGTCTTAAGGGATTGATTGGTCCATTTCATTTAAATTATTTTTGTAAGCATTTAAAATTTGTGAGCATAGACTTATTCATCACATTCCTTATTATCCTTTCGATGTTCATGTGGTCCATTTTCATTTAAGATCTTAATAAATTTTATCTATTCTTTTCTTGTTTAACCTGGCTAATGCTTATTAATTTTTGTTCATTTAAATATGTAGTATTTTTATTTTTTTCTAATATTTTTGTTTTAAAATTATTTTTCTTGTACTTTTAATTATTTGTTTTATTCTAATTACCTCAGGATTAAATTGCTTTTCTGTTTGTGGTTTCCTAAGCTAAAGCTTGGAGTATTGTATTTCTTCTTTACTAATATATGCACTTAATATAAATTTCCTTTTATGCATTGCTTTCACTGTGGCCCACAAATTTTGATAAGTTGCCTTCTCATCTTATATAAAATGTAAAAATTTCTATTTAGATATCTTCCTTGCCCCATATGCTATTTAGAAGTATGCAAGTTAATTATAAACCATTGGGGTTTCCTACTTTTGTCTATTTCTGATTGATAGTTTTATTTATTTTTTGTAGCTTACAAACATACTTTGTATGACTTCCATTATTTTAAATGTGTTAAGGTATGTCTTATGTGCCCAAATGGTTTATCTTCATAAAAAGTTCCATGTGAGCTTGAATGAAATGTGCATTGTACTTTCTTGAATGGAATATTCTACAAATATCAATTATATCCAGTCAAATGATGATTGTTCAACTATATTCTTGCTAATTTTCTGTCTGACAGATCTATCAATTACTAAATGAGAGGTAGTAAATTCTATAACAGTAACAGTGGGTTTGTCCATTTTCCTTTCAAGCTGTCAGTTTTCATGATCTGTTGTTAGGTGCATACATGTATAAAATTATATTTTCTTGGAGAATTTACCCCCTTACTCTGTCCCTTCTATATATGATAATTTTCTTAGTTCTGAAGTCTACCTTTTCATAAATGAGACATTTTTTGCCTTCTTTCGACTGATATTAGTATATTTCTATATCCTTTTATTTTTAATTTATGTCTTTATAAGTAGATTTATGTCTGTATAAGTAAAAAAATATACCTGTTCAATACTCACATTTTAACTGGTGTATTTAGAACATGTCTTCAAAATTACTATTAATATGGTTGGATTCAATTTATCTTATTTTTAACTGTTTTTGTGTTTTTGGCGTTGTTCCCTGTTGCTCTTCTTTAATCTTCCTTTTTTCCTGGCGTCTCTGATTTTAGATGAGTATTTTATATGGTTCGTTTCTCTTCTCACTTAGAATATCAATTATACATTTTTTAAAAGTTGGCCTAGAGATTTGCTGTGCAACTGTCCCAGACCAGGCAGGTTCTTTGTCTATTCGGGCAAATGGAAGAAGAATCTTGGAGCCTTAGAGTTGTC
The DNA here is from genome assembly GCF_964194135.1 of Talpa europaea. Lineage (NCBI taxonomy): Eukaryota > Metazoa > Chordata > Mammalia > Eulipotyphla > Talpidae > Talpa > Talpa europaea. The sequence goes on from NC_140080.1 coordinate 49,390,723, forward strand.
TGACATGCCTTTAATGCTGAAACACCAGAATGGATATGCAGGCAGGCAGGCAGCCAGGCAGCCACAGAGAGACAGAAAGGCCAAACAGCAACTGCATCGCCTAGCCCCCTTTATATTGTTATGTGCTCATAGCTACACAACTGATACACAGTTGCATATGTAACAACAGTCCCATCTGTTGTTTGCTGGATGTGTGAAAGGTGGAAAACAACATTTCAACATTTTGGGCTCTCTGTTGTTGGGAAGGCTAGAGAGAGCCTCATTAGCTCATTTTTCCTTCAAGATTACTGTGCACATTTGCAACTTTTATATCATTGCTTTCAGTCATTTTACTTATCTAATGCCTTATTATTATCATAATTTTGACCAGAATTATTTATCTGATCAATTAAAAAAAACCAAAATAAAACATTTTTTACAGCTTCAGAGATTGTTCTCTAACGTAAGAACAAACCTATGCACAAATATTTTATTTGGTTCTGGCAACAACTGAAATAAAGTCTTTTTTCTCAAAACTAATAGAGGGAATAAATAGGGGTAGTTCCTTTCCAGAGTCACTTGTGCAGAGAGGCAACAACATCCCTGAACCTTTCCCCCACACTATTTTACCCAGAAGAACCAATTTACTTTCCATATTCCCCAAGCCATCTCCTCAACTTAGCTATGCCTTTATCTTTTAAAAATATCCAAGGATGTTCCTATTTATTTTTTCCACACATTATTTGCATCGACTTTTGTAAGATATTCTCATGATACATTTTTTTTTTAAATATAACCATCCAAGAGCTTAAGACAAATAGCTTGTGTTATTAGCCATGATATTCATGGCTCACTGTCTTTTAGGCTCTGCCAACATCAGAATCAGTTAAGAGAAAAGGTCACTCAACTGACCCTCCAGAGGCCTGAACTTTCCAAGATGTCTGTCTACTGTTCCTTTGAGAGGCTATAAAACCACACTGGGATGCCAAAGAGATTTTGGCTTCCTTCTCAGTACTTAATAATAGGCAAGCTGCCCACTATTCCTTTTCTATTTTCTTTTCTTCCTGGGAAGAACTCTGCTGTTTTGTTCAATGAAATAATGTTATAATTCTGGGGGAGTTGGGAAATGAACTTAATATATTCTAACTCAACATAAGTGTGGAGGATTTTAGTGAGATTTTCCCCATCAACCACACATATTTGGTTGTATGATATGGTAAACATGGTGGAAAGTTTGCAAGGTTCCTACTTATTTCATGGATTGGAAAAAAACAGTCGCATTAATTCATATGTTAATGTGGAATATTTTTTTCCCTAGCACTGAATAATCCACTTTGGTGATTAAAAAATGAACTAGTCTGAGGGCCTATAATATGACTGCCAAGATGTCAGGGTAAGTGACCCTCATTCAGATTCCACAGCTAAGAGCCAAAGAATGTGTTTGGATCTAGCTGTGTTAGCCTGGCACGGCTGAGCGTGATGGATACAAAGTTAGTTTATGATTCCAGGTATATCAGAAAGCTTATTATGTGTTGTACAACTCTGGAACTAATGAAGAACATCTGACTCTGGTGAGAGGATCTTTGGCATGAATCATCCATGTAGCACTAAAACAGGACAAAAATTTGAAGGGTTTATGTTAAATTGATCAATGACAAATGTTAAAAGCAAAAGTGATATGGTGGACCTGACTTCATAAGAGCTTGACTCCAATTGTGACTATGCCAATAATGAGCCATAGCTAATGAGTAAAGCTACTTAATTATCCTGCACTTCATTCTTTACCCTACCACACAGAATGGGAGTTATAAATAATATGCATTTGAAGGTATCAAGTTACTTGAAAAGCATAAAACATAAAAGATGGAATGATCTGAGAGGAACATGGTGATGATAACCAAAGAAATTAAATCTAAAAAGTATAACCAACATCTCCAGTTGAACACATCCAACGAATATATCAAGGGTGATTACTTAGAAGAATTTGTTTACCATAAGGCAATTTTAGACACCACAATTCCAGAGATTACATCCTTGTTATGGATTGCCAAGAATGAACTAATTGGGCATACACACACATGAGCTCCTCCTACACACCACCGCAGTGACTCTCCAGGCCTCTTCCTCACACTCTTGTTCAACAGCTGAAGATCATTTCTTCCTAAAATACAGTTCCAAAGTGGCCTTGACAATGGCAAAGTACAAATAGCCAAGGTCAAATAAGAAAGAGAAAAATCAAAGGAAGAGAATGAAGAAATACTTCAAGAATGATTCAAATCCATGAGGGAAGATAACATAAGAACAATGGATAGTCTAAAAGGGGAAGATAAAAATAAGGAAACAGAGAACTTCCTCCAAGAAATAATAGAGGAAAACTTCCCAAACCTGGAGAAGAAACTGAATGTGAAGTCCATGAAGCTAAAATAACACCTGATTATCTAAATGTGAAGAGGCCTACATAAAGACACACAGTAGTTAAATATCCAAGAGCTTAAGACAAAGAAAGAATTCTGAGACTCTCTAGTGGGAACAAAGCAGACAACTTACAAACATATCCCCGTTAGGCTTACGTTTGATTTTACTGAAGAAACACTATGGGCAAGGAGAATGATACATTCAAAACTTAAAGATAAAGACTGCCAGCAAGAATACTTTGTCTTGAAGGCTGAGTGAGAAATAAAGGTCTTGTGAGACAAATAGAAGCTGAAGTAGTTTGACAACACTAGACATTCCCTACAATAAGTGTTGAAAAGAACTCTAATATCTAAATCAAATAGTAGAACATCCACTGAAAGCTGAAAAGTAAACAGATAGGACCAGAAAACTAAGGACAAAACAGTCATAATGACCCTCAAATATCAAAAATCACTCTAAATGTAAATGGACTTAAGTGATCAATGAAAAGGCACAGAATAACTGGTTAGGACAGAAAATAAAATCCGACTTTATGCTGTCTCCAGGAAATGTACCGGAGCTCCAAAACCAAATATAGGCTGAGAGTATAGGGTTGGAAAATAGTCCTACAAGCAAATGGAATCCCAAGAAAAGCAGGGACAGCCATACTTATATCAAATAAAATAGATTTACTCCTTAAAAAGACAAGAGACAAATAGAGACACAATATAATGATTAAGAGAACAATACAGTAGGGAAATATAATACTCATAAATATATAATCATCAAAGAACTATCAAAATAGACAAGGCAATTATAATCAAAATTGAAAACAGACTTTGATAGTAAAACAATAGTAGGTGGGGTCTTCAACACCCCACTTTCACCAATGAACAAATCAACTGGACAAAAAAATTCAACAAAGGAACTATAGTCTGAAACAAATAATTAGACCACATGGACTTAATAAAATTTATAGGGAACTGCACCCCCAAAATTCTAAAAACACATTCTTCTCAAATGAGCTAGGAATATTCTCCAAGATAGATTTTATATTGGAGTTCAAAATTATCAATAAATTCATATATACTGAAATTGTACCACATATTTTTTCTGATCACAGTGACATCAAACTATAAATCAACCACAAGAAGATAGCAGGAAAAACCTCTAATATGTGGAAAAAGAAGGACATAATACTCAATTATTATTGGGTTAATGAAGATATTAAAAATTACCTCTAGACAAGTGAAAACAAGAACATATCCTACCAGAACACATGGAACACAGAAAAAAGCAGTATTACAAGGGATGTATATAGCAATACAACTCCTATTCGTGAATGAGGCTTCTCTTTACAAACTTGTAAAATTATTAATTTTTTTAAAGATTTATTTATGCATACAAGAACCAGGGTACAGGCCAGAGATGTAAGGGGTGATAGATTCACCAGAGACAGAGTGGGGAACAGAACAGGCGAATTGACTAAAATACACTGCTGAGGGGAGCAGCAGGCGAGTCAGGAGAGGTCTGCTGCACCATGTGGGTAGCTCCCTGGCTGGGGGATAGAACTCATGATGCAGTTGCTGCAGATAGCTTCATAGGTTGGTGTCTTAACCCCTTGTGCCACCAGGGAGGCACTATAATTACTAAATTTTTTAAAATTTTTGTGACACTATTTGTTGAAATTTTTATTTTAATTAAAGTGTCTCTCAAAACTATTGATTTTCAACCTCTCCTTGTAGATTTGTCATATGAAATTTCTCATATACTGTCTCATATATCTTTGTCATTTATACATTGTCTTAATTTTTACCTTCCATGTTCGATTAACTCTGTGTATTAAAATTGTTAAACGTTTGCCATAGCAAATAAAAAAAAAATAAAAAAAGATATGGGAGGCTGAAAAGAGAAAGTGCTATTCTACAAGTAGCATTCAACAAATCAGTCATCTGTCTTTTCAGATATTTGTAAATATAACAGATAAAACTTATAATGAATCTTGTCTTTTTGAAAGATAATGATTTATTTACCAAATATTATATGATTCTAATTATTTTGATACAAAATTTATGCATTTCAATTCAGACTTAAGTTCACTTTCATAACTGCCTTAAATGCTGGTCCTCTCCTTCCTCACCAAAAGTGACAAGGGAATCTTGTCACAAGGCATCTTGTTACACCTTCTTTCATTTCTTTTTTTTTTTAATAAGATTTTCCCAGTAGGTTTGGTTTTTTTTTTTAAGATTTATTTATTTATTTATTTATACAAGCACTGGGTACAGTCAGAAGCGTGGGAGGGCGAGATAATTCACCAGAGCCAAAGGAGAGAGCAGAGCAGGCAGAAGGACTGAAGTACACTGCTGAGGGGAGCAGCGGGTGGCAGGAGAGGTCTGCGCACCATGTGGGACCCTCCTCTGGTGGCTGGGGAGCAGCCGGGTATCGAACCAGCACTGCAGAGGCTGCGGGCAGCTTCACAACCCAGCGCTCAACCTCTGCGCCACCGCGGAGGCCCTTCTTTCGTTTCTTTAGAGAGGTGGGTTCTTGCTTTTATAAGCAGATTTGTCACCCACAGAAAAATCTCATGTTCATTTGCATTTATAACATTATTATTAGCAAATTATAAAAATCTATCATTTTATCTTCCTCTTTTAATTCAATAAAATACCTATCCACAAATTTCACAAAGCTGTACTGCATTCTATTTATCTGCTTCATGATTTCTCATATGTAGGTGTCATGATTTATCTCATATTTTATTGCTGTTTTGATGTGGTTATTTTTATTGCTTTCTTATCACCCATTTTTATAAACAATGGTGTGATAGTGTATAATTGTTCTTTTGCACATGTGTGAAGGTCTCAAGATTAGATATGAGCAAGAGACATTGTGTTGTACATTTTAAACAGAGACTGCCAAATCTCTCAAAGCGCATAAGATTAAATCACTCTCTACAATATAGCAAAAACACCGATTTCTCCACATCCTAACTTATATCAATGCATTGAAGTCTTTAGCTTTTCCAGAATCATAGGTGAAGATAATGGAAACTCTTTATAGACCTAGTAAGCACTTTCTGTTTTCTTTTCCATTTAATATATTCTATTTTATTCATTGATTATTTATTTTGATTTAGTGGTCTTCCATTTCATATACATAGCTATATTACTATAAGATTATTTACCTTCATTTTAAAATTAAATTGTAGATATTCCTTATGTATCCTTCTACAAGTATTTTGTCTGTTTCCCATATTATTTTCTCTACTATTATCTTTTGCTGTACTCTTTCTATTGGACAGCAATAATACTAACTTTAGCAAGTTGTGAAACAGGTACACTTAATATGACTTTCTTTTCTATTTAAAATATCTTTTATGGACCTCCCTGGTGGCACAAGGGGTTAAAATGCAACCTATGAAGCTATCTGAAGCCACTGCAGCATGAGTTCTGGCCAGGGAGTTACCCACATGGCACAGCAGACCTCTCCTGACTCGCCCGCTGCCCCCCTCAGCAGTGTATTCAGTAGATCTGCCTGTTCTGCTCCCCACTCTGTCTCTGGTGAATCCTCTCCCACCCGCACCTCTGGACTGTACCTTAGTTCTTGTATGCATAAATAAATAAATCTTAAAAAAATTAAAAAAATATTTTCTGGTTTATTTTAAAAAGTACTTTTAAAAAATAGCACATGGGCCTCCCCAATGGTGCAGCGGGTTGAGCACTGTGCTGTGAAGCTGTCTGCAGCCTCTGTAGTGCAGGTTCGATCCTGGCAGGCCAGGGAGATACCCACATAAGATACCCATATGAGGTGCGGCAGACCTCTCCTGTCTCGCCCACTACTCCCCTCAGCAGTGTATTTCGGTCAGTCTGCCTGTTATGCTCCCTGCTCTGTCTCTGGTGAATTCTTTCACAATCCCACATATCTGGCCTGTAACCCAGTTCTTGTATAAATAAATAAATCTTAAGGAAAAAAAAAACAAAACACATGTTTACTAGTGGGCAAACTATGGAAAACTCCAGATATTGCACTTTGTGATTCAGACATCTTCACCTCAACTTCATAGTATGCTGGTATCATTTAACAAAGTGTGTGGAATGTGTCATTTAATGTTCTGTTCTCTAAACTCTAGGAATGGAAATTGTAATATGTACTCTGTTTAGGCTGATTTAAATAATGTGGATAAACTTGACTTGTTTATGACATTTACAGTACACAAATTGCAATAATGTGGGTTTTAAAAGTGCTGATGTTTTAAAAAGTGATAGACTTTTAAATTGTTTTCATATGTTCTATGTGTTAAGCAAAGGGGCTCAGAGGGACATACTAATTAACTTTTGACATAATATATAGAAAAAAAAATTTTGTCTAAATACAAGTGGAGTAAGTAGCATGGAAGTTCTGTCCAGAAGGGCCCCATCAAGCTGTACACCAGAATCTCCCACAGTTTTTTCAAAAAGAGATTCTGCTGTCCATTCTCTCAGGGTGTATGTAGCAGGGGAACTTCTACTGGGATGGAAGGACAGAGAACTGTCACTGTCTCTTGCATATCTTCCATAGAATCTTCATGCTTCCTGTGTAATGAAACCGGTTCAGCTGAGATGCCTCTTTCCACCTCTGGGTGTTACCTTCAGCATTGCATGTTGCAGTAGATGAATGTGCAGGGTGAGAGTTCCAGCTCCAAGGGTTTATCACTAGTGGGACCCTGCCTCAGGCTGCAGTGGATGGAATCCGGGATCTGCTGGGAACTCCATGTGACTTAGGGGCTCTGGGAAAAGGCAGATTCTACTTCTCACAATTCTTGGTTCTGGTGTTCTCTGACCCCCCTCATCCTTGGGCAGCGTGGGCACTGGAGAGCTGGAGAGCTTTCACACAAGTGCACTGAAGCGCTGTTGTGCATTCGGACACAGCGGATTGTGGAGGGTGGTTCCTTGTTGCTGAGCTGGGTCAAGTCTACACTGGGATCAAACAGCTTGATCACTTATATGTGGGTGGATTGCTGAGGCCATTCTTCCACCAGTCATCCCTGTGTCTCCCTCATCTTCTTCTCCCATTAGTGGCTAGGAGGAGAGTGAACAGTTGGACATTTGCCAGTGTTGGCAATGAGGCAAGCTTGTTGTGGATGCCTGAGGAGGGTCTTCCCACTTCCTCATTCAGATGTTCCCTTTTCTCTAGCAGACATGAAGAACGATATCCAGCTGATCCCTCACCTTGGCCAGCTCCAACTCTGACTTTACCACTTTCACTTTTATCTGAAATATGGTTTAGGTATGGGGTCTGGCTGAATCAGAGAAGTCCAAAAGAGCCAAGGGTCATAAGTCAAAGGTCAAAAATTCCAGGACAAAATCAAAGGCAAGCTGCATGAGCAGCAAGTCTACTACCTGAACAGTGAACAGCTGACAGGCATTGCCACACCTCCTTCTGTTGTCCACTTTTGAGGATGCTAATGCAGTGGCTCCTGTTTGAAGCATAGGCAACTAGTTGCATCCTTCAAATAAAAAATCTATGCTTCTAGTGTAGGTTTCTTTCCCAACATTCTGACCAGCTACATTCCGACTATTTCCATAGGATTATTTCACTGGTAAATGAAAGCATTGGATATATAATTAAATTCCTCCCTTTCCCGCTCAACTTCTTTTCTTATTGAAAGTTCTATTTTCTTCCAGTCATTCAGGCATAAAATCTTGGCTTGCTCTCAACCCTTATGTATATTGTCCTCCAAATCCAACCAGTTTCCAGGACCCAATAATATTTTCAATAACATCTATTATGTTATTCAGGGCCTCCCCCGTGGTGCAGCGGTTGAGTGCTGGGTTGCGAAGCTGCCCACAGCCTCTGCAGCGCCAGTTCGAACCCCGGCTGCTCCCCAGCCGCCGGGGGGATGGTTCCACATGGCGGGTCTCTCCTGCCGCCCGCTGCTCCCCCCAGCAGTGTACTTCGCCAGTCTGCCTGTTCTGTTCCCAGCTCTGGCTCTGGTGAATTCTCTCACCCTCCCGCACTTCTGACTGTACCCAGTGTTTGTATAAATAAATAAATAAATCTTAAAAAAAAATCTATTATGTTATTCAGATCTGTTGCTGCTCTCATAAATTACATCTTCAAGCTTGACTTTAGATTATTAATATAGTCATATTTACTGCAAGACTACTTAGAAGCACAGCTTCAATCACTTACTTTCCTGCTATAAAACGTGGATTGGTTTCACATAAACTATATTTGAACAACAAAGTAGAAGTTATTTGGTCTGATGCTTGAGGTTTGCCATAATATCCTTTAGATGAACTTTGTGGCCTTATATGACAATACTGTTGCTTATGTCCTACAGTGAAACTGAATTATATGCTGTTTGCAAATAGTCTATGCTCACTACCAACATTTTACACATACTGTACTTTCTTCATGAAATGTAAGCTCGAATTGGGAGCAACATGGCGGTGAGGAGACGCTGCGAGTAAGATCTCCCATTAAAAAAAGTTAATAGGGAGGAAAAGCGGCAGGTCCGAGTGAGAACTGGGACACGGAAGATAAACGGGTGACTCCAGCAAACTACCCGAAGAAGAAAGTGGCCATAAAAGAGGACTAGAAGGGAGGGAAGCGCAGAACCCTGCTCCCCTCCCCCGCCCACAGAGGCGGCACTCTCCGACCGGCAGAGAGGAGGGAAACAACAAACCAAAACGGCCACCAAGAACAAACGACGCAGCAAGCGGGACTGGGAGTGGAAAGGAACTATTGCAGCCACCACACCCCGTGAACGGGAGCTGAGGCGAACCCTGCAGGATCCGCCACGGAGGTGAGCTCCAGGCGCCATTAAAGAGAGCCCCGCCCCCCAGGAGGAGACCAGCACCAGCACACAGCCCTGGCCGCCCCGTAAGCTTGCGCGAAAGCGGCGCTCGGATTGCAGCTGCCCAGGTCCCCGCGCCTGCGACCTAGGCTTGCGGGGAGACGGCGGAGGCCCTCCCTGAGTGAGCAGGAACAAGGTGCCCAGGCAGGGGAGCGGGATTCAAAAGGCGCCATTCCCGCGCCACTGATCTGGGCTACAGCCTGCGTCCTGGAACTGAGGGCTTTGGAACTGAGACCCGGGGCACGAAATTAGGGGCGTGGGTTCCCCACGACGGTGGGGCACAAGGCAGACACAGCACCCCAAAGCCGTTGAGGTGTACCCTACCATCCCCGCTCTGCTCCCTGTCCCACGGGGTGGAAAATCAGCTCCCCAAGGGCTCTAGGAGAGATCTCTGGCACCACCTAGCGACTTGACCCCAGCACAGGCTACTGAAGGAGCTAGTGGCCAGCTGGGGAGTTAGCCCACACCGGGCCCCTTCTGAACAAGTAGTCTGAGCCCACAGGGAGAGCGAGCACCCACAGCCAGGGCAGACCAGGCGCGCAGAAGAGTGTGCCTGAGACCAGAAGCGCAGGGAGTGTGTCCCACATCACCATTTTAGAACAGGGACATTTCTTCAGTAAAGACTACCTGCAGAAGGCTTCCTCAGGAGCCAGAGGTGAGCGGGGGAAGTTCGCCCACGCCAGACCCCCTCTGGCCTGCAGTCCAAGCCCAGAGGGGAGCAGGAACCCACCGCCGGGGCAGACCAGGCGCACAGGGGAGTGTGTCCCCACATCGGCATTTTAGAACAGGGACCTTTCTCCAGTAAAGGCTGCTTGAAACTGACAGATGACTCCTGGAAAAACCAGAGGGGAACAGAGAAGCCCACCCAAGATGCCGGCCAGTCCCAACAACACAGTGTCCCAACGCATACGGCAAATTAGAAAACAGACAGTAGGGAGGAGAAGAACCACACGCAACCTAGCAACTCTCCAGAGAAAAAGCACACCACAAAAAGAAAGCCAGCCCCCAGATTGCAACGACAATAACTTGGAAGAATTTCTGAGCCTTCCAGAAAGAGAATTTAAAATTGCCGTGATTAAAAAACTGACAGAAGTCATAAAGGAAAACAATGATAAGGGAAAAATAATCAACGATCAGAAGAATGCAATTGAGTCCCTAGAGAGGGAAAACAATGGTCAGAAGAAAGAAATTGAGTCCCTAAAGAGGGAAGTAAAAGAAATGCAGGAGATCAAAGAATTAATGGAAGAACTAAAGAATTCTGGGAAAAGCAATGAAAGCAGAATAGATGAAATGGAAGAACGAATAAGTAATCTTGAAGACACAGAAATAAAAAGAACCAAAACAGAAAAGGAAAGAGAAGTACGAAGGAAAAAGAACGAAGAAAGACTTCGGGAACTATCTGACTCCATGAGGAAAGGAAATATAAGAGTTATAGTAATACCAGAAGGAGAGGAGATGTAGGAACAGAGAAAATATTCAAAGAGAGATAATTGAAGAGAACTTCCCAAATGTGAAGAAGGAGCTGAAAATTGATATACAAGAAGCAAGAAGAACACCAAACTTCCACGACGAAAGGAAAAATACAGCAAGACACATAATAATAAAGCTCCCAAGAATCCAGGACAAGGAAAAAATAATGAAGCTGGCAAGAGGGAAGAAACAGATAACATTCAAAGGAAAACCAATCAGGCTGACATCAGACTTCTCCAAAGAAACACTACGGGCAAGGAGAGAGTGGAGGGACATAGTCAACAGACTCCAAGAAAACAGATGCCAACCAAGAATACTCTATCCCGCAAAGCTCTCCTTCCTCTTTGAAGAAAGAATATGGACCTTCCCAGACAAACAGAAACTCCGGAATTTCATTGCAACTAAACCCCCACTCCAAAAAATACTACAAGGAGTCCTAAAGCCAGAACCTCAGAGCGACGAATAACAATGAAAGAAGGCCAAAAAAAAAAAAAAGTTATTAAAAGAATAAATAAATAAAATCAAAGGAAAGACAAACACAATGGCAAATACAGATGTTAACATATCAATATTAACTCTAAATGTAAATGGACTAAACTCTTCAATAAAAAGACACAGAGTTGCAGCCTGGATTAAGAAACAAAACCCAACCTTTTGCTGTCTCCAGGAAACACATTTAGCTACAAAAGATAAAAATAGGCTCAAAGTTAAAGGATGGAAAACAATCCTACAAGCAAATGGACCAAAAAAGAAAGCAGGAACAGCTATACTTATATCAGATAAAACAGATTTCAAACTCAAAAAGATAAAAAGAGACCCCAATGGTCACTACATTATGATCAAGGGGACAATACTTCAAGAAGAAATAACACTCATTAACATATACTCACCAAACGAAGGAGCACCAAAATATATCAGACAACTGTTGTCCTCTCTGAAAACAGACATCAGAGAAAACACATACGTAGTGGGAGACTTCAACACACCACTATCAACAATGGATAGATCAACAAGACAAAAAATAAGTAAAGAAACCAAAGCTCTAAATAAAGACCTAGAGCAATTGGGCTTAACAGACATCTATAGAACACTAAACCCCAAAAAAACGGAGTACACATTTTTCTCAAGCGCACACGGATCATTCTCCAGGATCGATCACATACTGGGGCACAAGACAAACATCAACAGATACACCAAGATTGAAATCATATCAACCATCTTTTCTGACCATGAAGGCATCAAACTAGAAATAAACCATAAAAAGAAGGCAAGGAACTTTCCTACCTCATGGAGATTAAAAACCACACTACTGGAAGACCATTGGACTAATGAGGAGATCAAAGAAGAAATTAAAAAATTTTTTGAATTGAACGACAAGGAGGACACCAATATCCTAAATGTATGGGATGCAGCAAAATCAGTAATAAGAGGAAAATATATAGCAATAGAAGCTCACATCAAGAAACAAGAAAGAACGCAAAGAAACAACCTAATCTCAAAGCTCAAAGCTCTAGAAAAAGAACAACAAAAAAAACCCAAAACCAGTAGAAGAAAAGAAATAATAAAAACCAAAGCAGAAATAAATGAAATTGAAACTAAAAAAACAATCCAAAAGATCAATGAAACCGGGAGCTGGTTCTTTGAAAAAATCAATAAAATAGACAAACCCCTAGCCAGGCTCACAAAGGAAAAAAGGGAAAAAGCACAAATAAACAGGATCATCAATGAAAGAGGAGAAATCACAACGGACACAGCAGAAATCAAAAGAATAATCAGTAACTACTATGAACAGTTATATGGAAACAAGTTTAACAATCTAGAGGAGATGGACAAATTCCTACAACTCTACAATCACCCAAAGCTAGATAAAGAAGAAATAGAACACCTAAACAGACCAATTACAATTAGCGAAATTGAAATGGTAATCAAAAACCTCCCCAAAAACAAAAGCCCAGGACCTGATGGATTTACAAATGAATTCTACCAAACATTCAGAGACGAATGAGTGCCTATCCTTCACAAACTCTTCCAAAAAATTGAGAAGGAAGGGACAATACCAAACACGTTCTATGAAGCCAACATTACACTAATACCAAAACCGAACAAGGACAACACAAAAAAGGAAAACTACAGGCCAATCTCCCTAATGAACACTGATGCAAAAATCCTCAATAAAATTTTAGCTATCAGAATCCAACAATGTATCCATAAGATAATTCACCACGACCAAGTTGGATTCATTCCAGGGGCACAAGGATGGTTTAACATCCGAAAATCAATCAACGTTATCCAACACATCAACAAAAAGAAATATAAAAACCATATGATAATATCAATAGATGCTGAGAAAGCTTTCGACAAAGTGCAACACCCATTCATGATAAAAGCCCTTGAAATTCCTGGGATACAAGGAGCATACCTCAACATCATAAAGGCCATCTATGACAAGCCAACAGCCAGTATCATTCTCAATGGTGAAAGCTGAAAGCAATTCCATTAAGATCTGGAACAAGACAAGGATGTCCACTCTCACCATTGCTTTTCAATATAATACTGGAAGTCCTAGCCAGGGCAATAAGACAAGAGAAAGACATCCAAGGAATCCAAATAGGAAAAGAAGAAGTCAAACTATCACTATTTGCAGACGATATGATATTATACATAGAGAACCCCAAAAACTCCACAGAAAAGCTAATTCTACTCATCAATCAGTTCAGTAAAGTGGCAGGATACAAAATCAACACGCAAAAGTCAGTAGCCTTCCTATACACAAACAATAAATCTGAAGAAGAAGAAATCAAAAAGACCATCCCTTTTGTTATTGAAACAAAAAAAATCAAATATTTGGGAATAAATCTAACAAAAGAGGTAAAGGACCTATACAAAGAAAACTATAAAACACTGTTAAAAGAAATAGAAGAAGACACAAAGAAATGGAGAGACATCCCCTCCTCATGGATTGGAAGAATAAACATTATTAAAATGGCCATCCTTCCAAAAGCAATATACCGATTCAATGCTATTCCAATCAAAATTTCAATGTCATTCTTCAAAGAAATAGAACAATTATTGATGAAATTCATATGGAATCACAAAAAACCCCGAATAGCCAAAGCTCTCCTGAAAAAAAAAGAAGGGAATGGAGGCATCACACTCCCAGACTTCAAACTATACTACAAAGCCATAATCATCAAAACTGCATGGTATTGGAACAAGAACAGACATACAGACCAATGGAATCGAATAGAAAATCCAGAAATAAACCCACAGATTTATGGTCAACTAATCTTTGACAAAGGAGCAAAGAATATGCATTGGAGCAAAGAAAGTTTGTTCAATAAATGGTGCTGGGAAAACTGGGTCGCTACATGCAAAAGAATGAAGCTTGACCACCACCTCACACCATACACAAAAATCAACTCAAAATGGATTAAAGAACTAGACATAAGACCTGAAACCATAAAATATATAGAAGGAAATATAGGCGAAACACTACGTGATTTGCACATCAAAGACATCTTTACAGACACATCACCCAAAGCAGTGATAGTGAAGGCAAAGATAAACAGCTGGGACTACATCAAATTAAAGAGCTTTTGCACAGCAAAAGAGACAATAACAAAAACAAAGAGAAACCCCACCAACTGGGAGAACATTTTTGCACCCAACACTAATGATAAAGGACTGATCACAAAAATCTGCAAAGAGCTGATGAGACTCAACAACAACAAAGAAAATAATCCAGTCAAAAAATGGGCAGAAGAGCTTAAAAGAAACTTCTCTGAAGAGGAAATGCAAATGGCCAACAGGCATATGAAAAATGTTCAACATCACTTGTCATCAGGGAAATGCAAATCAAAACTACCATGAGATACCATCTTACACCAGTGAGAATGGCACATATTAAAAAAACTAGCAACAACAAATGTTGGCGAGGGTGTGGAGAAAAAGGAACTCTTCTGCACTGTTGGTGGGAGTGCAAACTGGTCCAACCACTGTGGAAAGCTGTGTGGAGATTTCTGGACCTACTAAACATAGAGCTTCCATATGACCCAGCAATTCCACTCCTAGGTATTTACCCAAAGGACACAGAAACATCAATTCCAAAGAACACCTGCACCCCTATGTTTATAGCAGCACTGTTTACAATAGCTAAGCTTTGGAAACAACCCAAATGCCCAAAAATAGATGACTGGATCAAGAAGATGTGGTACATATATACCATGGAATATTACTCAGCATTCAAAAAAGATAAACACATGCAATTTGCTGCAACATGGATGGCGCTGGAAGGGATCATGCTCAGCGAAATAAGCCAAAAAGAAAAAGAAAAATACCGGATGGTCTGACTCATAGCAGGAATCTAGAAAACTTAAATAAGGGACCAGGAAAATGAATAACTATAAGAAAGTGAAAATCAAAATCAACAAAAAACTATGAACCAGAGACACTTTTAGGGGGGCGGGGGCAGGAGGGGAGGGATTGTGGTCAGAATGGGGGGCTGCAATTGTATGGGGAATATAACAATAAAATTTATTAAAAAAAAAAAATGAGAAAAAAAAAAAAAAGAAATGTAAGCTCCAACACATGACTGCACCTATGGGTCCTGGAAGGTTCATCTCCCATTAAATTTCCTACATGAACACATTCATCTCTCCCAGAGTCAGACTGTAACCTCTACAAAACAGGGACTATGTTTGTTTTCCTTACCTCTTCTATAAGTGTTCTTCCAGATGTGAAGATGAAAAGAGGTTTTTATTCCTCTATCTTAGTAAGATGCTTCTTTTATTCAATTCACAACCATAATGAAAATTCATATGATTTATATAGTTTGATGTCATCAGCTATAGTATTATCTACTCCAGTCCCTTAGGAGATGAGAAATGGAAATGCAAGGATGAACACTAATTTCCAGGGATATAGTGAATACTGAAGCTCCTGTCTGGTTTGAATAAGTCACTTCAATTCAAGGGGTCAACCTCATTGGCATCCTATTCTCTTCATAAGGATTGCTTGGAAACAAGCAGATTACTCAGTTCTGCTCAATGAGTCATGAAGGGTAGTTTGACAGAGGCTCTGGGAAGGTCTTTCTAGACCCAACCTGAGGATCCTGGTATTTGGGGTTGTCCATGAACAAGGAGGCATGAAGAACCAATTTACTATTTTATTATTTCACCATGACAAACAGGTTTATTATAATGCAAGGCTGTAGTTGATAGAGAAAAGGAAAAGAAAGCATCTGGGTTGCAGATGCCATCACTAAAGAGTAAATCAGTCACTCTGGAATACAAACAGCCTCTGGACTTATATTTAAATTTAAGGAAATTCAAACTAGGTTTCTGTCACCTATTGAAAACACCCCGGATGAAAAAATCATGAATGTATTCCCCTAAAGTTAAGGCTGGAGACTTTGAAAATGGAAGCTGGGAATCCATCAGAAAGAGTCACTTTTAAGTGTCTGTTAAAGTTGACTTTGCTTCTGATAATTTATTTTATGGAGGAAGAACTTTAGGAAACTTACAGTTCATGAATAGATAGTTCCTATTACTGATATGGGTCCCAATGAAATCAAACAATTCATTATAGACTTTTTTTTTTTTAAAGAGGCATGTGTTTTTATTTATTTGTTTGTTTGTTTGTTTGTACATGCACTGGGTACAGTCAGAAGCGCGGGAGGGTGAGAGAATTCACCAGAGCCAGAGCGAGGAGCAGAGCAGGCAGAAGGACCGAAGTACACTGCTGAGGGGAGCAGCGGGCAGCAGGAGAGGTCTGAGCGCCATGTGGGACCCTCTTCCGGTGGCCGGGGAGCAGCCGGGGATGGAACCAGCACCACAGAGGCCGCGGGCAACTTCGCAACCCAGCACCCAACCGCTGCGCCACCGGGGAGGCCCTCATTATATACTTTTATAACCCATTCAAATATTTGAAGTAATATTTTTACCATCAGTTTATTTTTTTACAGTTTATACTTTAAACTGAAATAGTACAAACTCATCACCAACAATTTTTACAACTTCTGTTCTATTTTACCTCAAAATTTGTTACTTGAAAATTATATAATTTTCGTACTGAGTTCTTAGGGACCCAAAATCAATATTTCCTACATTGCTTTTCAACAACAACTGCATTTTTAGTCCCATGTCTTGAAGAAGCTCTTAAAATGTGAGGTCCAGACTTTACCCCATGTCCTTAAATCAACATCCCAGAAGAATCGCCCTAGTTATCAACATTTTGTAAAGCTCCCTGTGTGATTCTGCTGCATGAATGATTAAAGGGATGGTTATGTGATTCTCTACCAAATTTACCGAGCTACAATAGATATCTTGTTTCTTTCCTAGTATGCTATGCTTATTGTCTCTGCAGTTCTACTTTGCTGGTATTGTTGGCATTTTTTTTAATTAAATGTTAAACTCTTCAGGGTAATTCAAGATGTAATTTTATTTTTAGCTTTGCAACTTTTACAGCGCCTTCCACATAATAGGTGAAAAAAGACATGCAAACTTGCACAAGGATACAAAATTCTGTTTGATATAATATTATAGTTTCTTGTTCATTCAAAATAAAAACTATAGGTGGCACCCATTGCCCTTGTCTACCCATCAGTGACCCCCCCCCATCTTTATGCTGTCTTCCTAGCTACACATGTACACATGTAACAGAGACAGGACCAACAAAAGTCCTAATCTGCAAGCCACAGAGCTTAGGATGAAGTCACAGGGTTAGGATCAAGATGTGGCTGTGAGCTAAGTCAGAACTCTCTGGAGTGTCTGTAGGGGCAGGATAGACACTGAGCAGGTTTTCTAAGATCCAGCAGACCAGGTAAAGGAGATTTGCAGGCTTTTATTGGGATTTACTGGGTACATGGCAGGTAGGGGGCCTCCCAGCCCCTAGCAGAAGCCAAGAAAGAGGCAGAGAAGCAGAACCAGAAACCGAGAGAGAAGCAGAGCCATGAAAAGAGCAGAGAGAACGTGAAGGTGGCCAGAGAGCCCAGAGTGAAGATTTGCTGGGGGCTGGGAGGCTGGCAGGGTGCTCCTCAGCACCCCTGCCTGCCGTGTACCCGGTAAATTGCAATAAAAGCCTGAAAAGCCACTGAGGGCTCTAGGACTTGCCTCCTTTACCCTATCTGCATGGGATCATAGAAAACCTGCTCTGTGGCCCATTCCTGCCTCTACACCTCAGAAGACAATCTTCCCAGGGTTACAGTGTATTCAAAGAAATAACAATCAGATACAAACATTGTCCATGCATAGCCAGGGTGGCAAAGTCCTTCATTCCTAGGAAATAGTTAAAGCCAAAAAAAATAAGTAAATGGTTGAGAGGAAATAATTTTCTCTCACCTTCATTCCATATTTGTCAAGTAATTAAATCTTATTTCATTTAAGTGTAATTTCAATCCATTTGGTGTACTTTTGTATAAATTCATAGGGTAGAACAACTGTAGGATAAATGAAAAATTATCAGGCTTTTCTGCCCTCCTACCATTAGCATTAATAATGGTCTCACTCACAGCAGGAATTTAGAAAACCTAAATAAGGGACCGGGAAAAAGACTAATTAATACAAAGTAAAAATCAAAATCAACAAGCAACTATAAACCAGAGACACTGTGGGGGGGGGGGGGAAGCCACGAAGGGCTCCAGGACTCTCCTTTACCCGTTGTAGAGGCAGGATGGCCACAGAGAAAAGACTAGGGTCAAAATAAAGGGGGGGGGGGTGCAATTGTATGGGGAATATAACCAAAATGAAAATGCATACATTGTGCAAAAATGAAAAATGATGTAAGAATTATATAAAATATTAATTAAAAAAATAATGGATCCCTGCACCCCTGATGGCGGGCTCCCGGATTAGGGTGTGGGCATACGTAGGTAGGCATACCTGGGCTGAGACTGGGCTTATAAGGGCAGTGTCATGGGGACACCAGCAGAGAAGAGAGCAGAACGAGAACAAGAGAATGAGAAAGAGCAGAGAGAATGAGAGCCGCAGAACAAGAGCAGAACCAGCAGAGCAGCGAAGGAAAAGCAGAGACCACAAGAGAACACCAGAGAGCCCAGATAGAGTGAAGACTTGTCAGGAGTTGGGAGGTCTGCCGGCCTCCTGGCCCCCCAGTCCCCTTGCCTGCCTGGTACCTGGTTGCCACACTACTTGTAAAAGCTTGATAAAAGACTGAAAAAGCCACGAAGGGCTCCAGGACTCTCCTTTACCCGTTGTAGAGGCAGGATGGCCACAGAGCAGGTTTTCTGATCCGGCAGATGGGATAAAGGAGAGTCATGGGGCCTTCGGTGGGTTTCTCAGACTTTTATATAGCTTTACGTGTATTATAGCAACCAGGTACATGGCAGGCAGGGGTTCCGGGGGTGTGGGGCAGGAGGCTGGCAGGCCTCCAAGCCCCCAGCAAGTCTTCACTTGGCTTCTCTGGCTTCTTTCTCTCCTCTCTCCTGCTTCTTCTTCTCCGGTGGCTAACTCAATACTCCTCCCATGGCCCACAGAAGTAAACAAGACAGCCTGCAACAGGTGCCCCATCAGGTGGGCAATCCTAATGGTGGGAGGGCAGAAAAGTCTGAAAACCATTTACCCTACACCCTTCTGCTTGGATCATAAGAGAACCTGTCCTGTGCCTTCCTGCTGCTACAATAACCAAGCGGACTTTTTGTTGGAACTTAGATTGAACTTTCAACACTCAGTCTGCCGGCTTTGGGAGCCATGCCATGGAGTAGGCATAGGGTCAATGAAGATTGATTGCACAGGCTTGTGCACAGCTAGCCTCTGGAGCTATCACTTGTGGCCTTGAATGCCGGAGGCACTTAGAAGCAGGAGCTCCTGGTACACATGCCTGAGGGTGGACACATGGAGTGTAGGGTAAGGTAAAAAGTATCAGGCTTTTCTGCCCTCCCACCATTAGGATAGATGACGGAACCCTGCGGTCCTGAATGCATGCCTGATGCCGGCACCTGGAGTAGGGTGGGGGCATATTAGATGGGATTCACCTGGGCTGAGACTGGGCTTTTATGGATGGCGTCACGGGGACGCCAGCAGAAGCAGAGAAGCTGAGAGCAGAGAAGCAGAGAGAACGCTGGAGAGCCCAGAAAGAGTGAAGACTTGCTGGGGGGTGGGAGGTCTGCCAACCTCCCGGCCCCCCCGTACCCCTGCCTGCCGTGTACCCAGTAAATCACAATAAAAGCCTGAAAAGCCACTGAGGGCTTCAGAACTCTCTCCTCCTTTACCCCGTCTGCTGGATCAGAAAACCTGTACAGTGGCCTTCCTGCCCTTACATGGAGTATGGTGTGGGCATATGTGAGTGTGCACATTTGAGCCTGGAGGCTGAGCATATAAGGACAGCATCACAAGGGTAGCAGAAGATGGTGTGCTAGAGAGCGATGGACAACAACTACAAGACTATGCCATAGAAAGCCGAGTGCATAAAGATTTCGTTGGGGCCTGGGAGGCCTGACAGTCTCTGAACCTCCCACCCCCTGCTTGCCCGTTCTGCACCAGGTGGCTGGCACAGCAGTGGTCTCACCAGAATCTACCTCAGATTTCCTCTTCTTGAGGTTTTCAAACTTTTCACCTTGGGATCCCCTGGCCTACTGATGGAGATCAGCTTCCTCACCCTCCTTTGTTGTCTCTGGAACCCTACAGGTCAAATGTGAGGGCTTTTCTTCTTGGCTCTGCTCAATCTCAACTCCCAGAAGCAATCTGATTTCTACTCTAATATTCAAGCCAAAGCCTTGGTGATGTCAAATTCTCTGCTTAAGGAGAAGTAAATAGAATTTCCTGCTGAAATTATGCAAATAGGCACATTTCCATGTGTAATAGGAAAGTTCATTAGCATTTTTCCATATTATGATGGTATTAAGGAGAGAAAAATAAATGCAAACACAATTTGGTTTTAATCTCAAAAATGTAATTTAACATTGCTATAGATCCTGGTCAACTAAAATGAAAAAATTTCCTTCAATAAAAATACATTTCAAAAAGTATTTCAACAAAATCTTATTAAAATTATGTTCCTCTCCAGTACTCCATCAGTCTCATATAAAGCTATCTCAAGCTTGAGTTCTGTTTTTGTCCCAGTAATTTCTCTAAAATAAATTTCTGCAAATATCAAAAACTCAGATAACCAAAACTAAAATGGGATAATATAAATAACATTAAATAATATAAAATAAAAAAAATGTTCAACATTAACTTACAATATCTCAGAACGACAATCAAAATTGAGAAGTGGTATTATATCAAAAACAGATCAAACACTTAAGTTTCACATGACAAATTTTAGAACAATTATAATATTCATATGTATAAGGTTAAACATTTCTATTAAGTGACAATGCTTCCCATTAAATTCCACTTACCAGATAAATGCCAAATAGGTTTAATTAGTCTAATATCTTTCCCATATAGAAAGGGAGAAATTTTTTGGAATGTCTCAGGAATTATATTTAGGGCCCATAAAATTTCTCTGCTCAATCAAATAAAATGTTAACAAATCTCCTTAATTTTTTCTGGGGAGTTTTGTTCTAACTACTAGGGAAAATCACCATTAATTACCTAACAATGAGTTTGGAAATATCAAAAAATCTGAGTAGTCTCAACCAGCTGGCTTATCTTATTATTTTCATCTCACAATTGGAATTTTTAACCTTCAAAAACCCTTAATTCAGGCCTCCGTGGTGGCGCACCGGTTGAGCACTGGGTTGTGAAGCTGCCTGCAGCCTCTGCACCGCCGGTTCGATCCCCGGCCACCAGATGAGTGTCCCACATGGCGCTCAGACCTCTCCTGCCGCCCGCTGCTCCCCTCAGCAGTGTACCTCATCACTCTGCCTGTTCTACTCTCTGCTCTGGCTCTGATGAATTCTCCCTTAATTCCCCAACCTCTGTTTACCTATTGCTTTTATTTATTTATTTATTTTTATTTTTGTGGGACTCTTGCCGGCAGCCGGGAAATGAACCGGCGCTGCAGAGACTGTGGGCAGCTTCACAACCCAGTGCTCAACCTCTGCGCCACCGGGGAGACCCTTCATTAACTATTTGATGAAGCTCCAATATCATACCAAAACTCTTTTGGTTATTCTCACCAATAACCATTTCTTGTAGTGTTCTTGTCTTTCCATTGCCCCCTCACTGGAGTCCCAGTCTGGATCTACCATCAAACAGCTCTTTTCAGTTCTGAGGTTTCTGAATCCTCCTGGTAGATACAATGAACTTTTTTTACTAACTTGAAAAACGATTCTCTACTTATCAATGTTAATAGCATATGCACAATGGATTTGATATGCACCCGGTAGGCCAATGTGAGGCAAAAAAAGGAATCAAGCAAATTAACCATTCTTTGAGGATCCTGCTATTATGGAGGGACAGAATGTCTCTAATTTGTGAAGCCCCTGATATAAAATGAGTTATATGTCCAGCAGTATCCTGCAGGTTGCCCCTGTTCATTTAGTCCAACAATTAGAAATTGGTGAAGAGATTATTTTCTTAGCCCATAGAAGCTCCTTTGACCAAATTGCCAAAAGAGAAGAAAAAGCCATTCCAGGCCTATCCTAAGAGGGCAGCCAAGTCTGAAACCTCTATAGTCTTCCCACAAGGGATGCTGGTCTCTTGGGAGGGTTTCTTCTCTAGTGGGTTCAAAGTCACCAGTAAATGATATTCCTCCTATTCCTACATAACCTCTTTACAGCTATCAAAGATAGGACAAGGTTGTTTAAGTCATCAGATCAGCCTTTGGCTTTTCCAGGTCTTATTTAAAGGCTTGTATATCTGAGAATTTGTTCCATCTACCTGATCTTTTACAAAATTCCTCCAACTGTAAAATTGCAGGATGGTTCGTAGATCTGCCAATAGGGCATTTTTCCTCCAGTGCATGCTCAGGTCAAGGAGTATTATAGAAAACACCATACATTTCCTGGACATTGACTTACCACTAAACTTGTTCCAATCATCCAGAATTTGTCCAAGTGACTTCTCAGATGGAGTATAAGCACATCTTCTCTAAAACCAAAACAAAGTTGTAGAAAATATGCACACACATACACACA
The DNA here is from genome assembly GCF_964194135.1 of Talpa europaea. Lineage (NCBI taxonomy): Eukaryota > Metazoa > Chordata > Mammalia > Eulipotyphla > Talpidae > Talpa > Talpa europaea. The sequence goes on from NC_140080.1 coordinate 49,413,441, forward strand.
CAAACACAACACTAAATTGCAAAAAATTTTGCTTTTTTAGCAAAACTTCTAAGAAGCAAAAATTCTAAGTTTGAGGATAAATATGAGCCCCAAACGTGTGCCCACAGAGCCGCTCAAAAGACAAAAATCACCTCTGCTCATCATCTTTATCAAATCACTTAAAACTAAAACTGAAAGGAGTAGGAGAAGAAGTGCTTAACTGCATTGAACCCATGCCTGAAACAAAACACACAGAGAGAATTTTAAGTAAAGTCAAAATTATGTCACAGAAATCTATTTTTTAAAGTAGGCTCTAAAACTGTAAGTAAAGTTTGAAATTCACTATTCACACACACATACATGCATATATACATGCACTCATAGAGTAGCCCTCCTTACCCTTATCTCCCATTTCATTTCACATGGTTTTTAGTTACTGATAGTCAACTGAGGTTTCAAAATATGTATAAGGCATTTTGAAAGAGAGACATTCTGCAAGGGACAGGGAGGCAGAGGGCTCACAACAGGGGAGGGAAGAGCACAAGGGACTATGGTGAATTGGTGATGGGAATTTTATGGACACTACACCTGAGAGAAGAGAGCATACAGTGTACAAAAATGAACAATGATGTAAAATATAGATATATAATTATTTCTAAAAATGATTTTTTGAAAGAGACCAATTTACATAGCTTTTGCTATCATATATTATTATAATTTTCTATTTTATTATTAGTGATTAAAAGAGCAGTTAATCTCTTTCTATGCTTAATTTATAAAATTAACTTTCTCACAGGTATGTATGTGTAGGAAAAACAGTATATATAAAGGTCAATAGTATTATTACTTCCAGGCATCCACAGCGGGTCCTGGAACATATGCCCATGGATAAGGGGGTACTATTGTGTACGTATGTATTATATACATATTATACTAAAATAAAAACTGGGAGTGGTAACAAAAAAAAAATAAAGATCTATGGAACTTCCCCCAAAAAAATAAATAAATTAGGAACAGAAAAATTCAGCTACATGTCCAGAAATTGTAACATGCTTATGGTGACCAATGCAAGCAGGTGTCCCTTGGGCTGGTCACCATGGGTGTCTGGCTCCATACTAGGTGCCAGTTTGAAACATGACAGACCCAGGAGACCAATAATGGCTGGTTAAGGCCTTAACCACATACTTCAGAACACAGAACATGACCCAAAAGCAGAAATGAAAACAACGTTTATTAACACAGGAAGTGAGGAAAAGGGAGACTGTGGAGAGAGAACAGGAAAAGAAAATTTATTGACTGGCATTTGGCCAGATTCCACTTGTCCTACCCCAGATCATGTCTGCGGGGTAGGACTAAAAGTCCAATCAGATCACTGGACTTCACTTATCTGACAGTTGCCTCAAATTTATAGGGCTTGTTTTCACCTCACAAGGTCACATGAATCTGCCAGTGCTTATATCCTGCTCCACCCCCGGATCTCAGCAACCACTGGTTCAGGAATCCTGGAATTAGAACTGAGAGACTTACTAGTCCCTTACAACATGAGAACAGATCAATGTGGTATGAAGCTTTTGATAGTACAAATGAATGCTTTTTAGTCCCCATGCAGAAAGGGAATCACCACATAGCTACGGTAATTCGCATTCCTGATTTTGTCTTTGTGTTATGTTAGTTTTCTTGCTTTTTATACAATGTGTCATCAGGCTATTTCATAGGTAATATCATCAGTCACAATATTGATATCATGAAGTTTGTTGCCATGTACTGTAAAACAGTGGGAGATATATGTGGCAAACCCTATAAAATTTGAGGCAACTCTTACATCAGGGTGAACTAAGAGTGCTAAGACATTCCTTTCACTCTGCATCTTCTCCTACTAAGAGGGAAGTGTAGTGTTTGGAAGGCCTCTTTGGGTTTTGGAGCTAGTATGTATCATACTTCAGAATTTTGCTTGCATCTCAAGTGATTGGGATATCCTTTTAAAGTGGAATCCATAAGAGAGAAGGTTCTGCAGCTGGTCCATGCTGTGATGTAAATAAAAGATCTACTGTTACTTGGATAATATGACCTGGCAGATGCCTCAGGGATCTCTGCAGTACACAGATGTCAGGTGAGCTTCTGCCAAGTCCACTAGAAAAGTATAGGGCACTTCAGTTCTGCAGAAAGACCATGTTGTATCCTGAAGAAAGTTATATACCGACTGGAAAGGAGTTCTTGCCCTGTTATTAGGTTCTGGTAGAAATTGAAGCGGTTGGGCTTCCCTGGTAGCACAGAGGTTAAACACAGTACTGTGAAGCTATCTGCAGCCTCTGCAGAAGAAGTTCAATCCCTGGCCAGGGATCTACCCACATGGTGCAGCAGATCTCTCCTGACTCACCGGCTGCTCCCCTCAGCAGTGTATTTCAGTTAGTCTGTCTGTTCTGCTCCCCAATCTGTCTCTGGTGAATCCTCTCACCCCCCACCCACACCTCTGGCCTACACCCCAGTTCTTGTATGCATAAATAAATAAATGTTAAAAAAAAAGAATTGGAAGTGGTGACCATCAAGTGACTTTGTAACCCAAAATGTCATTATGAGTTGTGTGACCATAACTGTTACTCTCAAAAATTTCCTCATACTCTTTTGAATTCCTAACATCTGTCCCTCTCTTCTTCAAGGGAAAATAGTACTCTGCTTTCTATTATAGGACAATTTGCATTTCCTAGTATTTTATATAAATTGAATAATATAAGATTGTGTTTTATCTGACTTTGTTCTTTTCCACTCACCATAATCTTTTAGATGCATCCACATTGTTGTATGTATCTGTGGTTCATTTTTTTAAATTCTAAGTTTTCCATGGTATGGAAATACTGTAGTGTGTCTAGCCATTCACAAAAAGTTTAGTTCCATTTTTTAAATTATTACAAGTAAGATATTATGAATATTCATGTGAAAGCCTTGTATGAACTATGCAGTTTTTAAAGTAAATATCTAGAATTGAAATGACTGGATCATATGGAAGACATAGGCTTAATTATTTAAGAAAGTGCCAGCTTCTTTTCAAAAGTGTTGAAAAGTTAAATTACCACCAGGAGTACATGAGATTTCCAATTATTTCATATCCTTATCAAAATTTGGGATGGTCTCCCTTCAGAAGTAGAACCATTCTAGTAGGTGTAAGAAGCTATTTTATTGTGGTTGTAATTCGCATTTCCATAATAATTAGTAAGATTGAACATTTTTTATATGGTCATTTGTCATTTTTTTGATGAAGTTTGTCCATTTGTGTTGTTATTTCTTTGATATTGACTTTCAGAATTGTTTAAAATTCTGAGCATTATTTTTTTGTTGTTGGTATTTTAATAATTACTTAAAATATTTCATAGGTAATTCTTTCAAGTCACTAAAATATTTATAGGTTTTTTTAAAAATAAATTTTATTTTTATATTTCCCATACAATTGCAACCCCCTTATTTTGACCCCAATCCCTTCCCTCCCCGCCCCCCACTCCCCATAGAGTGTCTCTGGTTCATAGTTGTTTGTTGATTTTGATTTTCACTTTCTTATAGTTATTCATTTTGCTGGTCCCTTATTTAAGTTTTCTAGATTCCTGCTATGAGTGAGACATCTGGTATTTTTCTTTTTCTTTCTGGCTTATTTTGCTGAGCATGATCCCTTCCAGCACCATCCATGTTGCTGCAAATTGCATGTGTTCATCTTTTTTGAATGCTGACTAATATTCCATGGTGTATATGTACCACATCTTCTTGATCCAGTCATCTATTTTTGGGCATTTGGGTTGTGAGCATTATTTTTTATTTATTTTTTTAAGATTTATTTATTTTATTTATACAGCACTGGGTACAGTCAGAAGAGCAGGAGGGTGAGAAAATTCACCAGAGCCAGAGCGGGGAACAGAACAGGCAGACTGACGAAATACACTGCTGAGGGGAGCAGCGGGCAGCAGGAGAGGTCTGCGTGCCATGTGGGACCCTCACAGCGGCCGGGATCAAACTGGCACTGCAGAGGCTGCGGGCAGCTTCGCAGCCCAGCACTCAACAGCTATGCCACCCTGGGAGGCCCCTGAGCATTATTTTTTAAACCAATTGTAGGATACAGAATATCTTCTTATAGATTGTGACTTGTGTTTTTTTTTGTTTTGTTTTTGATTGTGATAAAGTTAAACTCATCAACTTATTTTTCATGGATTGTATTTTGTAACCATATAAGAAATATTTGACTAATCCATGGCCACAATATATACTTCCTGTTTTCATTTACATGTTCTTTAGATTTAAGTTGAACTTTTGCATCCATTTTGAATTAATTTTGGTAAATGTTATGAAAATTAACTGAAATTTACTCTTTCGCCTCTAGATAATCAGTTGTTCCAGCCTCATTTATTAAAAGTGCTGTACTTTCAGGAGTAAAAAGGTAACCTCAAAACTATTCAGACATATAAATGAATTGAATGATAAATTTAACAAAAAATAAATTAGATAAACTAAATAAGAAAAATAATTTCAAAAGTCTATTCTTTCTCCACTGAATTGTCTTTTATATTTGTCAAAATCAATTATTCATAAATATGTGAAGTTATTTCAAGAATTATCTTTGCTTCAACTGATCAAGCTGTTTTTAGAGATAATATTGCCTTTTTGTCATGGATACTTGTCTTACAATAAGTCTTGAATTCCGGTAGTGTTAGATTATCATTTGTTGAACACATTTTTGGTGATTCTAGATACAATACAATTCTATATGAATTTTGGAATCAGTTTTTCAAAAATGCTTGCTGAGATTTTGACTGATTGAATTCAATCTATAGATCAATGTGGGGTAAAGCGATGTCTCAGCAATAATTCAGACTTCTGTCCCATGAACTTGGCATATCTCTCCATTTATCTACTTAGCTAGGCCTTCTTTAATTTTAATCAGTAGTACTTATTAATATAGATTGCACAGATTGTACACATATATTGTCAGATTTATCCTTATTTTTTCAAATTTAATTTTCAATTGTTCAATTTATTTAATATATATAAATAATTGGTTTTTATATATCAATGTTGTAAGCTGCCATGTTGCTAAATACATATATTAATTCCAGAATATTTTTTGTACATTCATGTTGCTGAAAGTAAGGACAGTTTTTTCTTCTTCCATACCAATATGGATATGTTTTATTTTCTTTTCCTTGTAAGATTGCATTGACTAGAATCTCTAATGTGAGAGCTGACATTCTTGGGGGGGGGGCTAGTCTTTTACCATTGAATATGATAATAACTCTTAGTTTTACATAGATTCCTTTTATCAGGTTAAGTCGATTCTTTTTTTTATGTCTAATTTGATGAGATTTATTTTTATCAGGAATAAATTTTAAATTATGTGAATGGGGGCCTCCCCTGGTGGCGCAGCTGTTGAGCACTGAGCTGTGAAGCTGTCTGCAGCATCTGCAGCGCTGGTTCGATCCCCGGCTGCCGGCGAGGGTCCCACATGTTGCGCAGACCTTTCCTGCCACGCCCACTGCTCCCCTCAGCAGTGTACCTCATCACTCTGCCTGTTCTGTTCCCCGCTCTGGCTCTGATGAATTCTCTCACCCTCCCGCGCTTCTGACTGTACCCAGTGCTTGTATAAATAAATAAATCTTATAAAAAAATTATGTGAATGATTTTTCTTCATGTATTATGTGGGTAACATAATTTCATTTTATAGTTTGATATCATGAGCAATTACAAGGTTATGAAAACCTTTGCTTTTGTGATAAACTTCATTTTGTCATGAAGTATCATAATTTTATATGGATTGGATATTTTTTCTGTAAAATTAGATTACTAACCTTTTAAACAATTGGTAGAATTCACTAGTGAAATCATACATTCCTACAGATTTCTTTGTGAGAATGTTTTCCATCCAATTTCTTTATGTATATTATAGGGATATTCAGGTTATCTATTTCTTTCTGAGTAGGTTTTGAGCAAAAAATTGTCTTATAAGGAATTTTTCCATTTCATATAAATCTTAAAATTTATTAACATAGCTTTGTACATAGCATTGTTTTTTTTTCTAGTGTCTATAAAATATATGACTATGTTATCTCTCTACTCCAGAGTTAGGAATTCATGCCTCTCCCCTTTGTTCTTAATAATGGCCTGGAAATTTATCTATTTTTATAAAAGAATGATACCCAGGCCCCACTATAGAACACATTTATTCAAATATCAATATATGAATGTGGGTCCCTGGGATCAGTCATTTTTAATTTTATATATTTTACATCATTTTTCATTTTTGCACAATGTATGCATTTTCACCTTGGTTAAAGTCCCCATATAATTTCCACCCCCACTTGTTTTGATCCCACTCCCTCCACCCCCACTCCTGCAGTGTGTCTCAGGTTTATAGTTGCTTGTTGATTTTGATTTTTACTTTATTATAATTAGTCTTTTTCCTGGTCCCTTATTTAGGTTTTCTAAATTCTTGCTATGAGCGAGACCATCAGGTATTTTTCTTTTTCTTTTTGGCTTATTTCGCTGAGCATGATACTTTCTAGCTCCATCCATGTTGCTGCAAATGGCATGAGTTTATCTTTTTTGATTGCTGAGTAATATTCCATTGTGTATATGTACCACATATTCTTGGTCCAATCATCTTTTTTTAGGCATTTGGTTTCCATATCTTACCTATTGTAAACAGTGCTGCTATAAACATAGGGGTGCAGGTGCCCTTTGGAATTAATGATTCTGTGTCCTTTGGGTAAATACCTAGGAGTGGAATTGCTGAATCATATGGAAACTCCATCTTTAGCAGGTTGAGGAATCTCCACACAGATTTCCATAGTGGTTGCAACAGTTTGCACTCCCACCAGCAGTGCAGGGGAGTTCCTTTTTCTCCACATCCTTGCCAACATTTGTTGTTGCTAGTTTTTTTAATATGTGCCATTCTCACTGGTGTAAGATGGTATCTCATTGTAGTTTTGATTTGCATTTTTCTGATTACAAGTGATGTTGAGCATTTTTTCATATGCCTGTTGGCCATTTGCATTTCCTCTTTGGAGAAGTTTCTTTTTAGCTCTTCTGCCCATTTTTTTGACAGGATTATTTACTTTGTTTTTGTTGAGTCTCATCAGTTCTTTGCAGATTTTTGTGATCAGTGCTTTATCATTAGTGTTGTCAAAATTTTTCTCCCAATTGGTGGGGTGTCTCTTTGTTTTAGTTACTGTCTCTTTTGCTGTACAGAAGCTCTTTAATTTGATGTAGTCCCAGCTGTTTGTCTTTGCCTTCACTATCAGTGCTTTGGATGATGTGTCTTTAAAGACGTTACTGAGGTGTCTGTCATGTAGTGTTTCGCCTATATTTCCTTCTATATATTTTATGGTTTCAGGTCTTATGTCTAGTTCTTTAATCCATTTTGAGTTGGTTTTTGTTCATGGTATGAGGTAGTAGTCAAGCTTCCTTCTTTTGCATGTAGTGACCCAGTTTCCCCAGCACCATTTATCGAACAAACTTTCGTTGCTCCATTGCATATTATTTGCTCCTTTGTCAAAGATTACTTGACTGTAAATCTGTGGGTTTATTTTTGGATTTTCTATTCAGTTCACTGTTAAAAGAAATAGAAGAAGACACAAAAAATGGAAAGACATCCCCTGCTCACGGGTTGGAAGAAATAACATTATCAAAATGACCATCCTACTAAAAGCAATTTACAGATTTAATGCTATTCCAATAAAAATTTCAATGACATTCTACAAAGAAATACAACAAATGTTGATGAAATTCATATGGAGCCACCAAAAACCCTGAATAGCCAAAGCTCTCCTGAACAAAAAAAGGGAATGGAGGTATCACACTCCCAGACTTCAAACTATACTACAAAGCCATAATAATCAAAACCACATGGTATTAGAACAAGAACAGACACACGGACCAATGAAATTTATCTATTTTTAAAAATCTCACAGTAACAGTTTTTGATTTTTAAAAATTTTTTTGTTTTTCTGTTTTCTATTTTATTTCTACTTTGGTTTTTTATCTTTATTAGTATTATATTACTGCATATCAAATAACCACAATGGAAACTGTAGTTTCCATGGATCAGAAACCTGGAAATACATTAACAGGATCCCTTGTTCGAGTTCTCAGTGTGCCAAAATCAAGGTATTAGTTGCAACTATGATGACATTGGAGACTTGGGTCTAGCTCAGGCTCATTCATGTTGTTGGAAAAATTCTATTCCTTGTGGTGTAGTCCCATTTTCTTCCTAGCAGTTGACCCAGGATTATTCAACAACTAGATGGCACCCATCCTTATGTAACATGACTATTGGATTTTGTTAGGATCAGCAAGACCATCTCACTGATGCTTCACCTTTTTTTAAAAGTCAACCTTATTAGGTCAGGCCAGCCCAGGAAGATCATCACTTTGTTTAACTCACTGTCAGCTGACTAGTAACCAAATAACACATGCAAAATTAATTTGCCATATCTTATTCACAGAGCCTGCCTACACGCAAATGGAGAGTATTACATATGATGTGTATACCATGGGGATAAAATTTTGGAGGACACTCTAAATTCTGTTTACCACATTATTGTTTCCCTTTGTCTTCTTACTTTGGATTGATTTGTATTACCTTTTTCTTGTTTATTGAGCCAAACACTCACAATTTTGTGAAATAAGATTAAGTTACATCCTCAAAAAATAGAAAAAAATCAAGGTTAATTGAATTTAATGAATTAGTCAAAGATTAATCAGTTTGTAAGTCAAAGTCACCCCTATGTGTGGTTCAGCAGAATTGTAAAGATAGACCTTCAAAATCCCTACTCTACTGGTTCCATCAAAAGCAAAATAAGTACTATTATGAAGAGAGTTTTCAGATATAATTAAAATTACTAAAAAGTTTATTTAAGAGGGAAAAACCATGCAGGTGAACCCAATGGAATCTCATGATCCTTCAAAACAAAAGAGCCATCAGAGAGCTATGGCCCAGGAGGACAAAGAGATTCAAACCATGAAAGAATTCAGACTGCCATTGTTGGCCTCAATAATCATCAATGATCAAAGAAGGGAGTCTTGAGTCAAGAAATAGTTGTCCTCCCAAAACTTAGAATGACTATTGATTGACAGCCAGCAAGGAACTACTTCAATGCTACAACCAGTGGGACCAAACTGCCAACAATCTGCATGCAGGAAAGGATTACTCAGAAAAGGATTCATTTCTAGAGTCTTCAGCATTGATTTCAGCCCTGTTGAAACCTCTTGATTTTGGACTCATGAGCCTCAGAACAGAGATACAGCTGATTTGACAACTCTAATTTTAAGAGACTGTTGTTACTTTTAGTTCACAATATACAGAAAAGACCATGAGAAATTTGTTATACTTATGTGGGAAAAATTGAACCAATAAAAGAATTCAAACATATGGGAGATTTCAAACAGAAAAAAGGAAAGAAATGTTTCCCCTAAGCTCTAGGCTCCTGAGTATATTTATAGCTTCTTGGTAGCATTGTAGAGTAGAGAAGACCCCGACTTTGGAAATAGAAATGGATGGTGATTTAGAATCTTAACTCCATTTGATGATTGCAGAATCCAATAACTTTTTTCTCTCTCTTAGGCTCTGCTTTCTAACATATAAAATAATAACAAAAAATTGTTAAAAGCTATGAGTTATAGTTAACAGTAGGCCTGGGTCCTTTACTCATTTCATAAAAGTTACTGTCATTAGTTTTCTAAAATCTTCCAGTTCTTCAAAAATTTGCCTATAAGTGAGAATGGCACATATTAAACAAACTAGCAACAACAAATGTTGGTGAGGATGTGGAGAAAAAGGAACTCTACTACTCTGCTGGTGGGAGTGCAAACTGAAGCAACCTCTATGGAAAGCTGTGTGGAGGTTCCTCTGTCTGCTGAAAATGGGGTTTCCATATGATTCAGCAATTCCACTCTTAGGTGTCTACCCAAAGTACACAAAAACATTAATTCAAAAGGACACCTGCACCCTTATGTTTATTGCAGCACTATTTACAATAGGTAAGCTATGGAAGTAACCTAAATGCCCAGAAATAGATGACTTGATCAAGAAGATGTGGTATATATACATAATGGAATATTACTCAGCAATCAAAAAAGATAAACTCATGCCATTTGCAGCAACATGGATGGAGCGGAAAGTTATCATGCTTAGTGAAATAAGCCAGAAATAAAAAGAAAAATATCAGATGGTCTCACTTATAGCAGGAATGTAGAGGATCCAAATAAGGGATCAAGGAAAAAAACTAATTATAATAAAGTAAAAATCAAAATCAACAGGCAACTATAAACCTGAGACATACTATAGGGGTGAGGAAGGGAGTAGGATCAAAATAAGGGTAGGAAAAGGACAAGGGACCATGGTGATAGGTCACGGATGAATGGGTGGTGGGAATTTTAGAGGGACTATCACCAAGATGAAAATGTATACATTAACAAAATGAAAAATGATATAAAAATATATAAAATAAAAAAATAATTTTTTAGGAAAAGAGAATGTTTTTCCTGAAAATAATTATTTCATAATCCTATGTTACAGGGCTTGTCTTATCCAATTGTAAGTAAATACAGCCATAGAGGTAAAAACCATCCATCTGACAACCCCATTCCATACCCTGCATCTACATACTCACACACCACACTGCCCACCTATGGCAAGAAATTTTATAAATAGGGAAATTCTAAATGTGGTGAGTTCTCTACAATTGTTTGAATGTTGAGTTAACCCAGTTAAATAAAAAAACTGGGTCAATAATTGTTCAATAAAAATCTCTGTCAATGTCTCACATAAAACATTGTCCCTAGGGTCTCCCTTGTGGCACATGGAGTTAAGTCTCAGCACTATGATGCAATCCTCAGCTACTGTGACATGAGTTTGATCCCTGGCCACGGAGGTGACCCACATGGTGCAGCAGATCTCTCCTGTCATGCTGCTTCCCTCAGCAGTGTATTTCAGTCAATCCGTCTGTTCTGCTTTCCACTCTGTCTCTGTGAATCCTCTCATTCACTGCATTTCTGGCCTGTACCACAGTTCTTGTATGCATAAATAAATAAATATTTAAAAAAATGTTCCTGGGCCTCCCCGGTGGCGCAGCGGTTGAGCGCTGGGTTGTGAAGCTGCCTGCAGCCTCTGCAGTGCTGGTTCGATCCCCGGCACCCGTGTGAGGGTCCCACATGACACACAGACCTCTCCTGCCGCCCGCTGCACCCCTCAGCAGTGTATTTCGTCAGTCTGCCTGCTCTGCTCTCCGCTCTGACTCTGGTGAATTCTCTCACCCTCCCGCACTTTTGACTGTACCCAGTGCTTGCATAAATAAATAAATAAACATGTAACATAAAACATTCCGTTTCATAGAACATCAGTATCTTAACCTAAGATAATAGTCATTAAAAAAAAAAAAAGATGTCTTAGAGACAATTATGGAGTCCTCAAAATACTTTCAATAGGAAGATGCCTACGTTTTGAGTCAGTCCTGTAAGTTTGCCCAAAATTCCTTTTCTTAAACACATATACTTGGAAAGATATTTGGAAGGTTGCAAGACCTAGCACAGTGAGTATGGTGATGGGATATTTAGTCAGGGTTTTCCAGCAGATCATAAATTAGGGATATAGGTACACACCACACACACACACACACACACACATTATCTTTCCAATGACTGATCCTTCAAGTTTCATTTAAAATCATTAAACAAATTATATAGTCATGTAAATATAGTTTCTTAATTTAATTTATTAGTTCATAAAATACCTTAAAATAATGTTAAAGAAATACATATTTTCCTAATTAAAAGATCTCCCTTTCTTTTTACCCAGCCAGAACTATGAATGACACAACGCAAAATAACTTGAGGCCTGGCAACAGTGAGTAGCTACAAGTCCAATTCTTGGCATGATGGTAGGTCTTAAGTAAAATTATAGCAGCAGCACAAAGTGTCCTGGTCAGGATATCTTTTGTTTAGTTTTTTTTTTTTTTAACATTTTATTTTATATAATTCTTACATCATTTTTTCATTTTTGCACATTGTATGCATTTTCATTTTGGTTATATTCCCCATACAATTGCACCCCCCCTTATTTTGACTCTAATCCTTCCTCTCCCCAACCCCCCACAGTGTGTCTCTGATTTATAGTTGCTTGTTGATTTTGATTTTTACTTTGTATCAATTAGTCTTTTTTCTGGTCCCTTATATAGGTTTTCTAAATTCCTGCTATGAGTGAGGCCATCCAGCACTTTTCTTTTTCTTTCTGACTTATTTTGCTTTTTAGTTTTTTTTGTTTGTTTCTTTTACCTCAGGAATAAAGAAAAAAATTCTCTTTCTAAACATAGCTTTGCTGACTTTTGGCAATAGAGTTTCTAGCTCTGAAAAAAAAAATAATGGTTTTAGTTCTTAAAACGGAATAAATGCAACATAGAACTAGAGGAATGCTAATAAGAAAAGGACAGAGCCTTCCCTGTGGTGCAGCAGGTTGAGCGCCATGCTGTGAAACTGCCCGAGCCTCTGCAGTGTGGGTTTGATCCCGGCTGGCCGGTGAGAATCCCACATAGTGCGGCAGACCTCTCTTGTCACACCCATTGCTCCCCTCAGCAGTGTATTTCTGTTGTCTGCCTGTTCTGTTCCCTGCTCTGTCTCTGGTGAGTCCTCTCATCCTCCCGTGCATCTGGCCTGTATCCCAGCTATTGTGTATATATAAAAATATATATAACCATAAAGGTCACTGAGAAAAAAAAAAAAGAAAAGGTGGGACAAGTGACTTGGTGGCAGAAAAAGAATCAAATTTCTCTCCTGTGGTATACTTCATAGCGATGACAAACAGTGAACATAAGATTGAAAACACACAAGAATGGAAAAAGGGAAATAGCTGGGAGTTGGTTCTACCCAAAAGAGAAATGATTCAATGCATTATTGTAGAGTGTAATCATATTCAGTTTTTCTGAGCTAGAGTGACAAAGTGGGATTTCAAAGTGTGGACTTTTGAGATTTCTTTGAGTTTTCTGAGGAATTGGTGAAGTCAAATCTATGTTCATAATAAAACTAAAATGATGCTGACCTTTTAATCATGTTGGCAATTGTATTACAGAGAAAGAGCCCATAATCTTCAGCTTAGTACAAATAATTGCAGGCATATAAGGAAAATATCCAATGTCGGGCAAAGACCCACACAAAAGGAATAGAGGAAATGGAGCTGAAGCTCACACCAGATAGATCTATTTCTTCTTCCCAGTAGCCAGAGTGCAACAACTCATAATTCATGGGGCATTGGGCAGGATGCTGAGAAGTCCACAAGGAATACTTATCAGAATTGACCATATTCTGGGCAATGAGACAAATCCCTTAAAATAAAAGGAATCCAAGTATATAAAGTATGTTCTTTACTCACAATGTAACAATAAAAGAACTATCTGGAAAATCCTCAAATATTTAAAAGCAAACACACAAACTAGGCTATGGAAAGAAGGGGAGAAAGGGATAATAAGAAATATTTTAAACTTAATAACAGTGTGATTAATAATCATTTATTTATTTATTTAATTCTTTTTTTAAAGAATTTATTTTTTAAAGATTTATTTATTTATTTATTTGTTTGTTTGTTTGTTTGTTTATTTATTTATACAAGCACTGGGTACAGTCAGAAGCATGGGAGGGTGAGAGAATTCACCAGAGCCAGAGTGGGGAGCAGAGCAGGCAGAAGGGCCGAAGTACACTGCTGAGGGGAGCAGTGGGAGGCAGGAGAGGTCCGTGCGCCATGTGGGACCCTCCTCCGGTGGCCGGGGAGCAGCCAGGGATTGAACCGGTGCTGCAGAGGCTGCGGGCAGCTTCGCAACCCAGCGCTCAACTGCTGTGCCACCACCGGGGAGGCCCAATAATCATTTATTTAAACTGATAAGAAGAAAAAGAACCCAAAGCTAGGCATACCACTCCTCAAGGGCTGCATCTGCCTGCTTCTTTTCAGCATTACAGATGCCACTGTGGCCTTCAGCAAGGACCTTCTAGCAGATGGTGTGGGTCCACCATCTCCAAGACCACGGGTGCCCATCCGGTGTCAAGCTGCTGCTGCAGGTACAGCTTGCCAGGGAGCAGATCACCGCAGATTAGCAATACAAGGACATCATAATGTGTGGTATGTATTCATAAGATGCAGGGGTCCCTGTCTTGGCGGTAACCTGACCAGATACTTCACCCAGGCTCTTAACTTGCCTTTAAGATAATGACAAGCAGCTCTTCCCTGGTGGTGGAAGAGGACCCAGTTTTGGCACTACCATGCAGGGGATCTGGAACAAGGCAGTACTGTTGGGGCCCTGTCCTTGTGTTTTCTGTGCCCTCTTGATTTTGCCCATAAGCATCTAGCTGCTGATGTGGGTGAAGTTGGAGCTGAAAAGGAATTCAAAGGCCTAGATGGTTAACTGCCTTGTTAAGATCGGATCCCAGATCTGAAGGGAATAGGAGCCTGTACCAAAGTTTAACGTCTCAGTGGAGGGAATTTGCAGCAACCAAACTGCCTTGGTCAGTATCTATGACACTGAAAAGGGAATACTTCCAGGTTCCAAGAACACCTACATCTTTGGCAGATCATTATGGGTCCCGGCTGTGACTGGATTGACTTCCTATGCACAGTGGCATGATGATGCAGTCAGGGCACAAAGAAACTGATTTTCATGAACTCAGGCACGATTCACTGCTGGAGGAAGAACGCTTCTGATGAAGAAACCAAAACATTTTTCAAGGGTGCATGATCCAATATTCTCAAAGACATGGGTGGTGCTTTTGTGTTTGTCTTGTACTATAAAATCAAGAAGTTCATATAATAATTTCCTAGTTCTCCCTCTTATCTCCCCACACAACCGTGAGTGGGCATGTTGTATTATACAACATAGTATGATGTTTATATTATATGTAATTCCCATTGAAAATAGGAAGCAATAATATTTATCTATTTTTTTTCTTAAAACTATTAACATGATGATAAAGATGTTGGAACTCAATTATATATTTCATTTCAGTCACTACTGATAAATACAAATTTGAAGAGATAAAAAAAGTCTGAAACATAAAAGACAGTATATGAAAATTACCAGTAACAAAATGAGATAGGTGATATCACAATAGACTATACACATATTGAAAGAATAATAAGGGAAATTTGTGAAAAACTTTGACAGAAATCAATAATGTGTATGAAATGGACAATCTATGAAAGAAATAGCCTAACAAACCTCAGTCAAGAAGTAATTAAGAAAATGAATACCACTATATTTTTTAATGTAGTTGAAGCAAAAACTCTGTCCTCAGCTGTACTTTATTGGAATAGTCTACCAAGTATTTAAGGAAAGAATAATACCAACAATAGGCAAATTCTTCTAAAAAACTGATAGGAGATATTTCCAAACTGATTAATGAAGTCAACATTATTTTAATACTAAAGTCAGACAAAGACATTGAAAAAATGAAAGCCAGAGATAAATAGTCCTCATAAATGCAATAAAAACTAAGAGATTCATAATAGCATTCAACCGTATATAAAATAATATTATATAGCATAAAAAATGAAATATACAATGTTAAATCTGACAGAAGATATTCAAGATGTACACATTAAAAACTATGACATAAGTATATGAAGCTATGTGTGTTTACAAATCAAGAATAAATATAGTTAATATGTCATTTTTTTCTATTCTGATCTATAGATTCAGCATAACACTGAGCAGAATCCCAGCTGACTCTCTGTAGGAATGAAAATATTAATTCTAAAATTCACATTGTGAGGCAAAAGGCCTGTGCAAGTCAAATAACTTTGTAAAAAATGGACAGAATTCAAGGATTTACATTACCCAATTTAAAATATTGTAAAGCTATTTTAATCAATTCAATCTGCTATTCTCTAGAAATAGAGAATTCTGGAAACAGACCCATACATACATGGGTCAATTCATTTTCATCCATGGTGCAAAGCTGTTTTGGTGGAGAAAGAATAACTTAGTCAATGAATGATTCTAAAAAAGTGCACTACAAACTTACACACCATTCAAAATTATTAAACCAGAGGGCCTTCCTGGTGCACAGGAGTTAAAGTCTCAGTGCTATTAAGCTATCACCAGCCACTGCCACATGTATTCGATCCTCAGCCAGGAAATTGACACACATGGCACTGTAGACTTCTCCTATCTCACCCACTATTATCCTCAGCAGTGTATTTCAGTAGATCTGCCTATTCTGCTCCCCATTCTGTCTCTGGTGGATCATCTCAGAATCCCCACACCTCTGGCCTATACCCCGGTTCTTGTATGCATAAATAAATAAAGTAAATCCTTAAAAAATTATTAAGCCAAAATTTAGAACATTCAGCTATAAAGCTTCTGGAAGAAAACAAAGGGCAGCATATAGTTTTTAAAGATCTATTAATTCATGTATACAAGAGCTGGGGTACAGGCCAGAGGTGCAGGGGGGTGAGATGATTCACCAGAGACAAGAGTGGGGAGTAGAACAGGCAGACTTACTGAAATACACTGCTGAGGGGAGCAGTGGGCAAGACAGGAGAGGTCTTCTGCACCATGTGGGCTGCTCCCTGGCTGGCTGGGGATCCAACTTGTGCTGCAGAGACTGTGGATAGCTTCACAGTGCTGTGCTTAACCCCTTGCACCACCAGGGAGGCCCAAGGACAAAATATTTTGAACACTAAATTAGACAAAGATCTGTGTGGACATATGCTGTTATTTTTCTTGAGAGTTCTGAAAAAAAAAATATAAAGGGTCCTCAGTTTTTTCCAGCTCAGAACAATTAATGCACACATTAGAAATAACTTCCCTTGATTGAACATCCAAATCAATCATAGAGGGTCAGAAATAATTCCTGTTCTGACCAGTCATATTGGAACTTTAGAAGAACAGTGTGGAAAGCTATCTGGGTTTTCTTTTAATGTTTTAAATATCCTAGTCTAGGTGCTGAAGAGAGCTCCAACTCAGAATTACTAACAAAAACATATTTTTTAAAAGTCCAAGCAAAGAATGTTCTTTCTCACTAAAGGACTGTAAAAGAGATTGCCAGTGGAAACTGCATCTCCTATATTGCTGCTCAGTAGAAGAAGAGTGCCCAGATCTGGTTATTACAATTATGATAGTGATTAGTATAGAGAAATAAAGTTCTGGCTTTTCTCAACACATCACACCTGTTCCTAGTAAGACAGTGACCAAGACAAGTGTCTTCCTTTCCCTAGTAATACTGGCAGAGAGCTAGTAGGCAGGGTATAAAACCAAGTTACCTGGAAATCAGTTTAGTTATCTACCTACTTAGTAGACTGGAATACCAGAAAAGCGTCTCCGGACCCTCAGGGTGACACCAGCAGGGTTTGAACATGAGCCTTGCCATGACCTACAGCCTGGAGTTCTGGGACATTTTTGCCACCTGTATCATACATAGTTTCCCTAACAAAAATAGGTCAAAGAAATGCATTACTCCCCTGAAAATGGCCCAACAGAGAGTCGCAGTGGGAACAGGAGAATGAGATAGACTAAAATAACATGGTAAGGGTTCTGAAAGCTAAGTAGTCATTGGAATCACAGCTC